>NC_092310.1:48822500-50072500 GCF_036785885.1 Coffea arabica | reverse complement strand
AACAGATCAAAGAGACGATAAGCATATCTTCAATCATTCAATATTCAATGACATCAGTCATTTTCATTGAAACATGCAAAAAAAAAATGTGTTTGACAAATTTCCAGTGTTTGTTTCGGATTGTGGAAAAATATAAAGGCCCCCATACGGAATCTTGAATGCGATGGCAGCAGCAATAATTCTACATCTCCTGCAAATTTTTGCAGAATTCTGCCGGCTGCCAGGCTGACAGGCCAACGACTTTGTAAAAAAAAAGAATTTTGTCTGAGCAGTGTCAGAGTTTAAAAAAAAAAATGACTCTTTGGCTGGCAGCCACACAGATTTGCACTAGCACCTTGTCGCAGCCATATATGTCCATTTTTTTTTTCAACGATGGCCGGTTTAGAATCCAGGTTTTTTTGACAAGTTTTTTACCTATTAATTTTTTAATAACTTTTGCTGCAGGAATTCCAAAAAACTTCTCAAAATTTTTTAGCTACACACTTAAAATATAAAAAAAAAAAAAAAATTCCTTTCCCCTTTTCTTCTTCTTCCTCCCCCACCCCAATCCACCACCACCTCCGTCACCGTCGGTTCCGGCGTCGATCACCTCTTCTGGTGCCGGTCTTTTTTTTTTTCCCCTTTTTCCTTCTCCCCCTCTTCCTCCCCTTGCCATCCTCCCCTCTGTCTTTTTTTTTTTTCTCTCTCTACGTCTTCCCCACCTTTCCCCTTCCCCTTTGGTCGTGAGACCAGATCGCACGAGGGAGGGGGAGGGTGAGGGTGGCGGGGGGAGGGGAGGAGAGGGGAGAAGGAAAATTGTCCAAAAAAAAAAAGGATTTTCATTTCGCTGCTTCATTTGTCGGCAAGAGCAAGAAGAGGAGACGGGAAAAGAGGGAAAGAGAAAATGTGAAAAAAAGAAGGGGACAGAGGGAAGGTGAGAAACGGGAAGGGAAATAGAGGAGAGGGAAGGGGCAGAGGGGGTGGCGGGACAGAGAGGGTGGTGGGGGAAAGGAGAGGAAAAGGATGGTGGGCATAGGGGATGGCGGGCAGAGAGGGGAGGAACGGGGAAGGGAGTGGGAAAGGGGTGGCGGGCGATGGAGAGGGAAGGGGGGAGAGGAGAAAAGAAAAAAAAAAAAAAGAAGAGAGATGGTGCTGGAGGTGGGAGGCAAAGGTAGCGGGGGAAGGAAGAAGAAGAAGAGAGGAAATAAAAGAAAAAGGAAGGAAAGAAAGAGAAAAAGAGAAAAAAAAGAAAAAAAAAAGAAAAGGAAAAAAAAATTTTCACCTTACAAAAAATTCTACAAAATTTTTTCAAAAATTTCTACAGTGCACCACAGTAAAGTTTTAGACAAATTCCCAAAAAACTCAGGTTCCAAACAGACCCGATATTCTGAGTAATTAGCTATTTGAGTTTACCCCATAAACTATAATAATAGATATTTTAGTCCCTTGAATTATATATTTAGACAACACTACCCTTACTATCTTAAATTTTTTCTTTTTTTCTCTATTCTTTTTTTTTTTCCTTTTCTCCCATTTCTTTTTCCTTTTATTTTCTTGCTTTTCCCCTTATCTCATGGAACTAGCCAATGTTTCCCTCCAATGCTAAAAGACTTACATCAAAATTTTAAATATTTTTTGAACTACTTTTTAAATTCATTTATTTGTTAAATTCATTTTTAATATTTCATCATCAACTCTTTGTTATTACAAAATATATGTAGTTTATATTGTAAACAATTTAAGTAACTTATATACTAATTCAGTAATTCAACAATTTAAGTATCTATAAACCAGTTGGAGTTTATAATTACTCAACTATTTATAACAAAAGTAACTTATTATATATCACGTAAGAAAGAAAAGTTAACAATTGTTATTTGTAGTGAAATAAAAAGATAGGAATAAATAACAATAGTAATTCATTTTTTATTTGTTATTAATACTATTAATAATTGATTAATCAATATCTCTATTTTGTTCTTATATATTTGAATAGTTCAATTTCTTAAATGATATTGACTTCTACATTCGGAAAAAAAATCTTCTACACCATAGAATTCTTTATAAAACGTTGACATGAGAAATTAAGAAATAAACAAATTTTGGTTAATCTAGTATACTAATTTAAACAATGTTTAAAGAAAATAAAGAGGAAGAATCTAAAAAGAAAAAGATAAGGAATAAAAAAAATAACAATGCTTAAGATAAATGGGGTAGATTTGTCCAATTACATCGTGAAAGGGGGGCAAAACGCCTATAAAAATAATTTGGGGAGTAAACTGCAATGAGGTATATAGTTCATGGGGGGGGGGGGTTTTTTTTGCATTTAACCCTTGTTTTATTTGTGTTGCTATTTGCCCACTTATTGTTTTTTTTTTCCTTTAGAAAAAAACTTTTTGTTTCCCTTTTTTTTAAAAGTAATAAATTCCTACTAATGCAATGCAAAATGTTATATAAAAATGATAATGCGTGCTCTTACTTAATTGGTTAAAAACTCTACCAAAAAAAAAAAAGATATGGTGACCATGTACCACTCCTGTTACACTTTTGGTTTTCTGATTTATTTCACTTCATTTTTCCTGAATTTTGATGGTAGGCTAATTCCTCAAAATATTGTCAAAAAAAAAAAAAACTTGGCAAATATGGCTTAGACAGGATTGGTGTTTAAAACTATGCCTGCCGTACTGTGTTAGTACAACAAGCAACAAGAAGGTTTTATTTTTTTTAAAAAAATTTGTTCAGCACAGCAGCCCCTTGTTTGTGTTTGTAGTATGATACGATTCATTAATTCATGTTTGTAGTATGATCATGTCTGTGTTTATAGATATTGAGTTGATATTAAGTCTCTAATAGTAAGCGACCTAACAAAATGCACGTAAAAGCAAAAAAAAAAAAAAAAAAAAAAAAATTGAAAAAAAGTTGTGAATTGATCTAATGAATTTAAATTTAAAATAAAATTTGTTTTTAAAACAGAACTATTAGAGACACATAACAAAAAAATGAAAAAGAAAATAGCATTTCAGACATGCAGCGAAAATCCTATGTGAGGAAAAGATTCCCACAGAACACCAAAAATGTGATTTTTTTTTTTAAATAAGCATTATTGGTAAAATTTTGCTGCTAATGTCAGTAACTTGAATGAAGTGCTTTTTTTAAAAAAAAAAAAAAAAAAATCTATTTCGTAGTTGAAAGATCTAGAAAAAGATAAAAGAAAAAAAAAATTGAAAGATCCAGCAATCAATCTTGTGTTTTGTACCTTTTAGTTTGCTTTGGCAGGATTACTATTTTAGCTCGGACTCTAAAGCGAGAATCAAGGTAGGTTTCTTATCATGCACCCATTAATATCGCTCTAATCTAACAATACAAGGCATCCCTTTTTTTTTTTTTTATTTTTTTTTCCCAAAATCCGCTCTCTCTGACTATGATTTTTGGTTCCTATCCAAGAAAAAACAAGTCAGCACGGCAGCCCCACGAATTATTAAAAAAAAAAAAATGATGGGGTGCCGTGTTGGGCAGGAATGTTTTTAAAAAAATAAAATAAAATCGGCATGCATAGTTTTAGACATTAAGTAAGTCTGTCAGAGCCACATTTGCTAGATTTTTTTTTTTAATTTTTTGGTAATATTCTGAGGAATTAACCGATCATCATATACGCACCTGAGTAATTCTGTAAATTCTACTCCAACATATTTTACTAGTTTTGCATTACTACTTAACTAAAGCAGAAGATGATTTATTTTTTAACTAAAGACTAAAAGGTTGTCTAATATGACAACACAGGTGATAAAATGCCTAGCAGAAATGAGGCGCCATATGGACCATACGGCCAACTAGCTATGATTAAGTTAATAGCTACCAGAATCTACTATATTAATTCTTGTTAAAGTTGATAGAAACGACCAAGAACCGGTTATAAAAAGCATCCATTTCTTGCCATTGCTGGTCCTGGTTGATTCTTCATTGTCTTCATTAGACTACCTAAACGCTTTCTTCATCATCAATTCATCATAAACATTTCCCTTCACCCCTCCCTTTTCTGCCTAAACCATCGAAGTTAGACTTTCAATTCAGTGTTTTGTCAATGGAAACTCTTCTGAGGCCGTCTCCATTTCTTGCATTTTCAGCCTCTCATCCTCCAATGTCATATTCATCACTGAACCCTCCATTTGTTTCTCCCAAAACCAAAACTTCTGCAAGAAACGTTCGTAACAGAGTCAGAAGCAGCAAGTTTAATTCCTTTCTTGACTTAGAGCCTGCATGGAAACCTGAACCTTTAGACTTTGATGTATCGTGGCTTGATCCTTCTGATCGTCGCTTTGATTTGATCATCATTGGAGCTGGACCAGCTGGTTTAAGACTAGCTGAGCAAGTATCAAGATACGGGATTAAGGTATGCTGCGTGGACCCTTCACCATTATCTATGTGGCCAAATAACTATGGAGTTTGGGTTGATGAATTTGAAAGTTTAGGCCTTGATGATTGTTTGGACAAGACATGGCCCATGTGTAGTGTTTATATCAATGATCACAAGACTAGGTACTTAGACCGTGCCTATGGTAGAGTAAGTAGAAAGGAACTCAAGATTAAATTGTTAAGTGGTTGTGTTTCAAATCATGTCAAGTTTCACGAGGCTAAGGTTTGGAAAATAGAGCATCAAGAATTTGAGTCTTCTGTTGTTTGCACTGATGGAAGTGAGCTGAAGGCAAGTTTGATTGTTGATGCAAGTGGATATGCTAGTCCTTTTATTGAGTATGACAGGCCGAGAAACCATGGTTGTCAAATTGCTCATGGAATTTTAGCAGAAGTTGATAATCACCCCTTTGATTTGGATAAGATGGTTCTGATGGATTGGAGAGATTCCCATCTAGGAAGTGAACCAGATTTGCGCAAAGATAACTCAAAGATTCCAACTTTTCTGTATGCGATGCCATTTTCTTCAAATTTGATATTTGTTGAAGAGACCTCTCTCGTTGCCAGGCCTGTGTTGTCGTATATGGAGGTTAAGAAAAGGATGGTGGCAAGATTGAGACACTTAGGCGTTAAAGTAAGGAGTGTTATGGAGGAAGAGAAGTGTTTCATTCTGATGGGAGGACCACTGCCTAAAATCCCTCAAAGTGTGATGGCAATTGGTGGAAATTCAGGCATAGTGCATCCTTCAAGTGGCTACATGGTGGCGCGGACAATGGCTTTAGCACCGGTGTTAGCTGATACAATTGCAGAGTGCCTAGGCTCAACCAGAATGATTAGAGGGACTCCACTTTATGATCGAGTGTGGAAGGGCCTTTGGCCTGTTGAGAGGAGACGTATCAGAGAATTCCACTCTTTTGGCATGGAGACCCTACTGCAACTCGACTTGAATGGGACTAGAAGATTTTTTGATGCTTTCTTTGATTTAGATCCTCACCACTGGAAAGGGTTTATGTCTTCAAATTTATCACCAAGGGAGCTTGCCATGCTTTGCCTGTCTCTGTTCGGTCATGCCTCAAATCCTTGCAGATTGGACATGGTCACCAAGTGTCCAGGCCCTTTGGTCAGAATGATCCGTAATATGGCACTTGAAACCATTTGATTCTGCAAAATTATTTTTCATTTTCAGGAAAGACAGTGATGAAATAATTTTGTTATTTTGCAGAACTTTGTATTTGATGGAATGATTGTATGATTGTTGCTGTCATGAATTTTCACTAGAAGTTTAGGATTAGTCAAGTATGCATTATCTTCAGACATTTCCAATTCATTCAAACATATTCACTTCAGATTTTCAGCCAATGATTTAAGGCCTTCGGCATCAGAAAGTCACTTCAGTTCAATGACCCCGTGCTGCTGAAAATGAACAATATCAAGGACATGGCGAATCCTAAATATATAGTTGCCTTGTTAAGCTTGTAGAATCAATTGGCACTTAATAGTAAGTTAAAAAGCAGCAAATCAAAATGCTGAGGCTTGTGTTTTATATTCCTTCGACAAGAATATATTGTAAGAACAGTATGCTGATAGTCTGAACGAGTACTTCAGTACAAACTCATTTTAGGCAAATCATAGGATAAAATACCGTAGATGTTCTTTTGTAGTCGCTGATCAAGGTAACCAATCAGATGCTTCTTGTGGTTGAGTCCTCCCAAATTAACCAATCAGGCGTACTTTGAGTAAATGTAGGTTCCTCCCACCCTGACCATGGACTTGGTGGTGGTGTTTCCCCTTGATACGGTGGTGGTGGTGATGGCGACGGCGAGATTGAAGCACCACCAACTGGTGGTGATTCACTTGGTGGTTGTACTAGCGGAGGTGATGCATGTGGGGATTGAGTAGGTGACCTGTGAAAATCTGGGAGTCCAAAGAAAGGCCATGGGATGGGGGGCCATTTAAATATCCTGGGAAAGGCCATGAGAAAGGTGGTGAGGATCCACTTGTTGGCTTTGCTAGTGGAGGTGGAAAAGAAGGGGATGGAATAGGCGGCCATTTAAATCCTGGGAAAGGCCACGGGAAAGGTGGTGATGATCCACTTGGTGGTGAAGAAGGTGGCCAGTTAAATCCAGGGAAAGGATCCCAGTTGAAGCCAGACCAATGTGTTTTATCCGGATAGCTAGTCTTGATGCCATGAACAAAGTAAACCTTTCTAGGGAGGAAAGATTTTTCACTGTTTTCAGCAGCTAATACACAAGAAGCAGATAGCAGAATTGCCACAATAAGGTAGCCTAAACATGCCTTAAATGCTGCTGCTGCTGCTGAAGATCTCATTGCAACAATGTAGCTAAGCTCAGTAGCTTTTCTTGAGATGTTGCTTTTCAACCTCAACGAAGAAATTTATATGTGTGTCTGGGGTTGCAGATTTAGTATGGAAAGCTAATTATTTAATGTGCTTATAATTAGGCTGAGTGTAGCAGTACATTTCATCTCTGCTAAAGATCCCTCTATTAGCTACCTGCATTAATCTCAGTATCTTTCTTCTTCTTTCTCTTTGTCCAAGAACAGATAATCATTATGGTTGTTAAAATTTGTTTACATTCAGGGAAGTCTAGAAACCAAGCAGATCCTTGATTGCACCTGGCTTCATTTTGGTTAGTGGACTCCAGTATTTTTAACCATATGTACTTTGTATCCACACTAGTTGTTTCATTGAATCCTGAACTGTCTTCAAATCTGCAAATTCACAAACTCAATTTGCATAGGGGTTTTTCTGACGGGTGCCCGGTTGGCACTCATTACCATACCTAAATTCCATCCAACCTATTATGTATATATACACGCTAACAATTATTACTCTCTCTTATATTTATATACTTCTCCTAATTAATTTTACCTTTCCAAAATCTAACATCTCAAGTATATTTTAACGGCCCATTGGTATTGGTTCGGATGGTTTCGGGGTAGCCTAGTTATGTCTCGAAGTCGTGTGTTCGAGTCACCTCTTTACCGCTTGTGTATCCTTGGAGGGCGAGGTGCACAGGCGCAGGGAGATTAGTCTGGTAAAGTTGGAATACTCCCTGTATTGAAAAAAAAAAGTATATTTTAACGAGTGTCCAGAGATAGACCCTTCGCATAAAACAAAGTCTTTTAATAGCTATGGCAGAAAATCTAGGACAGAAAACAAAAATTAGCTCAATACATACGGTGGAATAAGTGGTATATCTATTGTATTAAATACAGAATTATAGCCATAATTTGGTTTATACTAAATGTTTTTCCTTTGTCTGTAATGCCAAGTATACTATCAAGGTTGGACTTAAAGTAAATGCAGCATAATCTGTTGTATCTTTCCCAAAAACAAATTAATACTAATAATAACGAATAATAATTAATAAGGCTAAAAGATGAACGAATAACAAACTAATAGTAATTAATAATGCTGAAAGATGAATCGAGTTAATACTCGAGTTGTTTGTCAACTACTCAAACCAAATTTCAGTAGCATTTTATGTTTCATATTTTTAAAACTCCATAAAAAATTCATTCGAGAGTTAAATTTGAATAAAATTTCAAATTCACTTAAAATAACACAAATTAAACTGGAACAAAATTTCAAATTTGTTAAAACAATCAAACAAATAAATAAGTTAAACTTGAACAAAATTTCAAAATGATCAAACATATTTGAACAAGAATGTTCGATTTGATTAGACACGTTTACATCTTGATAATTAATCCTACTAACAAAAATTTTGATTTGCGAAAATAGAAAAAACTCTTTAAAATAATCAAACAAATAAATAAGTTAAAGTTAAACAAAAATTTAAAATAGTCAAATAAATTTAAGTAAGAATATTTGATTTGATTAGACGCATATAAACCCTATTAATTAATATTTTTTTTTGAAGGAAACCCGATTAATTAATCCTACTAACAAAAGTTTGATATGAGAAAATAGAGAAAAAAAAAAAGTGCTGGAAAATAGAAAAGGTGGCAAGGTGGAATGGAAGAGGGACGGCATTGAGCGACTTTGCGGTTGTCCAAAGCCTTAACCCCAACCCCAAGACTTCAACTTTTCTCGTCCGTGACCAAAAAACTAATTTCAATACGTTTGCTTTTACTCCTTTGTTCTAGGTTTAATTCTTATTTCCTATCCAAATAAAACTTATATATTCGTGGGAAATAGTAGAATTTACAATATAAGAATATATAGCGAGAGAAATGAAGCCCATAAGGCTGCCGGAGCCGCCGGCAAGTCCACGGGCGATAGGCGGAGGAGTTGGCGGCATCACGGATATATTCGACGCCGGAGTCAGCGTTATCAGGCGGGCCGTTGTGATTGGTAACGGCTTCCCGGCTTCGGAGAATCAAAGCCTCGGCTTAGTTCATGCCCTCGGCCTCTCCAGCCACCATACTCTCTATGTGGGTTCTCATTTCTTCTTCACCTTTGTTTTTAGAAATTTTTTGGGGCATGGAATTTAGATTTTCGAGGTGTAAAATGTTAAAATGGAGTTTAAAGTTTCAGTTTTTTGGATCATGTACTATGATTGATGCTAATTTTTCTTACTTTTTGTCCTTTGGATTTTTCAAGTTTCAGTTAATTTTGATGTTAAGATGAGCATCTTCGGAAGCTGTGTTGGTGGGTTTTACTGAGATTGGTAGCAGGTCTTTGTTGGAAAATGTGAGGATTTAGCTCAAAACTAAATAAAATTGCAATCTTACCGTGAATAGGTGAAGATGTTAAAATAGGCTAAGCAGTGCAGCATGGGATTAATGTTGACAAAGCTGGTCGATATTACCTCTGGGGTAGCTTATTAGAATATAGTGCCTTTTAAAAAAAAAATTTGTACTTGTTGTAGTTTAGATTTTAGGAGTTAGGAGCTTCGGGTCAAGAATTTCGCATGGTTTGAAGGAAACTAGGCATGTTGGATTTGGTCATTTAGGAAAACTCGAAATGAGTCTGGTTGTAACCATGTGTTGCAGAGTAGCCTTTACTCTTTAGTTTTTTGCAAGTTTGTACAGACCTAGTGGGATTAGTTGTTGCTTCTGATGTGTAATTTGTCAAATATGCAGCGGGTAACAAGGCCAAGAGGGGGGGTCAATGAGTGGCTACATTGGCTTCCAGTCTCTGTCCATAAGAAGTTGTATATCATCATCACTCAGATTTATGGTTATTCTCGGATATTATTTTCTGGCAGAGGGAAAAAGCTAATGCCTCTGCCTTCAGAAAATGGTTTCAGTGCTGGTTTATCATCTGTTCTAGAAGCTGATGTCAAGAATATAGTTACTATGGCTCGTCAAACTTTTGAGAAGTAAGACCTTCCCCCTGAAATTAATTAAATTATGTATTCATTTTAGATAGCATTTTTTACTTGATTCCGTTCATTCGTAAATTGGTCTTGTTTCCTGGTGAAAATGTTTCTGATCTGTAGTAATAGCTATTAACATAATAACTTGATTGGACATGGATGTGGTTGTTAGCTTCCATATCACTTTAGCAAATAAGAGTCTGCAAGTCACTTGAATGCGTTGAGGTGAATATTCTGTAGGTATATCATTCCCTGGCTCCTGCTTATTCATTCTGTTGTCATCCGATTTGTTCAGTCACTATCATCCTCCATTTCCTGTGGATAACATAATACAGAAGCTTGAATAGTCCTATTAAATGGAAGCCTTTATTTGATAATGTTTCTTAAGGGCATTAATACCAATATCTTCTCACAACTGATAAATTTTATTCACATGTTTCTATGTATTTGTCTGTCTAGATCTGAAAGCAGATTTTTTTTTGGGCGTGCATAGAATGTAGAAAATCTAGAGTTTGACACCTCATGTGTTTTGTGCTACCTGAATGTAATTCTCACTTGCTTGTTTCCAGGGAAGGTCCATTACTAGTGGTGGCATGTGGTAGAGATACTATTTCAATCGCAAGCTCGATAAGACGATTGGCATCTGATAATGTATTTGTTGTCCAGGTATGTGAGAATTTTAATTTTTGACAAGCTGCCATCTGATCATTGTATCTTGGTTTTATAAATTCTTTAGGTTAAAATGATGAAGTTGACAACTTGAGGCATTTTGTAATTTGATTCTCTAGTGATATAACTTGAATCTGATATCCTCCAGGTCTTCAAATGTCGCACTTAATATTTTTTAGTTGTGCTTATCTGTGCTAGGAATTTATTGGGTATTCCAAAGCTCACATATACTTGAGCCTTCAGAATTTTTTGTAATTGAAAAATGTATTTTCCCAAGAGAATGATGCATAGAATTATGTCATACATATAGTTTTCTCTTCAGAATATTACTTGTCTCTGTCTCTATCCTCCTGCTTCCAGTATGAAATCGAAAAGCAAATTGTAAATTTAGTAGCTTTCACAGGTTCTGGCTTTGAGTGAGATTTATTGCTTTGCTTTACTTTATAATCTTCATAGTTGTACATAAGCTGATTTTCTACATCTTGTAGTTATATCTGTTGCCATTTCCCTGTGTCTTTGTTTCAATCTTTTTTGACTTGTCCTTGTGTCAATTCTATTGGTCTAACTTAAATATTTTGGAATACAAACTAATTTTCTGTTGCAGAACAGTTTGTTTCATCAGGATTATCTTGTCAACATATCATTTCTACTTCTGTTCTTGTGGTGTTCAACCCTGTTTTCTGTCCCTTGCACTGTTTTGATAATAGATTACTGTTTGCTTTTACCATCATCTTGAGGCTAACCACTATCAGAATTATGACTAATAATTTGGTTACAGATTCAGCATCCAAGGTCCCGTTTGGAAAGATTTGACCTGGTGATTACCCCTCAGCACGACTACTATCCTCTGACTCCTCGGGCCCAGGAGCAGGTTCCTCGGTTTCTACGGAGGTGGATAACTCCACGTGAACCTCCAGATAGGCATGTTGTATGTATTCTGTCTATGGAAATAATTTTATCAACTGGGAATAAACTACTTTAAAGAGTTTGAAGTGTGTCCACTGATATATGCCCCTCAATATCAGGTCCTAACAACAGGAGCTCTTCATCAAGTTGATTCTGCTGCTCTTCGTAGTGCAGCTAGTGCTTGGCATGATGAGTTTGCGCCTTTAGCAAAGCCATTACTTGTAGTTAACATTGGAGGGCCTACAAGTAACTTTCTTACATTTTCACATCCTTGATATTTCTATGTTCTGTTTGGTTTTTGTCTCTTCCGTTAAAAGTTTCTGTTGGCTTCGTATTATATCAAGGGGATTGGTAGGTGATTGT
This sequence comes from Coffea arabica, assembly GCF_036785885.1. Lineage (NCBI taxonomy): Eukaryota > Viridiplantae > Streptophyta > Magnoliopsida > Gentianales > Rubiaceae > Coffea > Coffea arabica. The sequence goes on along the minus strand of NC_092310.1, from coordinate 50,060,867 downwards.
GTTGGTATGAGGAGATAGAGAGAGGGAAGGGAGAGAAAGAGATTTGTATCAAAGGAGTTAGGAGCTTAGTTTATGTAGGGTGTGCTTTAGTGTTATCAAAATATGGCGTGTTAGGTGCTAATTATGAAATTACATTGTAAAACATGGCATTAGCAGACATTTGTGTCAACAGATTTTGTCACTCCAGGTTCAGCACAGTACTAAATATCTGAAAATATGTTCTGCTGGTTTTTTACACTTCTGCTGTCAAGAATCTTTTACACTTCTATTGCTGAAGCTTTTGGCTGGCCCAACACCCTGTAGTTCAGGCTACTTGTTATCTATTAGTTCCTGATATTCAGAGTGATTGAAGTGGCAGCCTTATAGTAGTTGGACATGTCTTGCATGAGTGGAAATTAGGTCTTGTTGGCATATCTTCCAATTCATGCAAGACAATTTCCAACCATGCTTCTTGGGGCATGTAGATGTCTTCTGAGCCTGTATAATTGATAAATCAATTAAAGAACTTAGAATTTGAATTAAAATATTCTTCATAATCTCGGATTAGTATGTTTTTGAGATTTCTTTTATGCTTCCCTCACCCATTTCTAGCTCTTTTATGTTTTTGACATTTCTCTAGTAATTTTTATCTTTTTCACTTTTGGTATCTGCTTCCCAAGCCATGAGTTGTTTCTATTTGAGAGTAATAGCTTATGCTGGATTTCAATTAGGGTATTGTCGTTACGGTGGGGACCTTGCAAAGCAGCTGACTGCCTCTTTACACAATGTTCTTGCAAGCTGTGGGAGTGTAAGAATTTCTTTCTCAAGGAGGACACCTGAAAAGGTATCTAGAATAAGCGTCCCTTGTTTTTAACATAATAGAAGAAGTTTATAATTGACTCTGCTTTTTCTGGTGTCTGTTGTTGAAAGATTTCCAATATTGTGGTGAAAGAATTTGGAACTCATCCAAAAATAAACATATGGAATGGTGAAGGTAAACTTCCCCTGGTTTCTTTTTAGAGTAGCTGGAGACATATAAAGAAGGGAACCTGATTGTGACTACTGTGTAATCCTTTGTAGAGCCAAATCCACACATGGGGCATCTAGCTTGGGCTGATGCATTCATCATCACAGCAGACTCAGTTAGTATGCTAAGTGAAGCTTGTAGCACTGGGTATGTTTGAGGAGAATCTTAATGGTTATTGAAACTTGGAGTTTGCTGCTGTTTCAGCTTCTTTATATATATATATATATATATATATATGCATGTATGTATGTATGTATGAATATGTTTGCATATATGTACATACACTACAATCTCAATTTGTAAATATTGCTTGGCTTTTCGCAGAAAGCCTGTATATGTAATTGGTGTTGAGCGCTGTACCTGGAAGTTTGTGGAGTTCCACAAAACTCTGAGGGAAAGAGGCCTGGTTCGCCCCTTTACAGGTCTTGAAGATGTAAGTACAGAAGCATGATAACCATCTGAGAAGACTCGTGTTTTGGATGTTTTGTAATGCATCTTTGACAGCACCTTATTTATTCTACTACTTGGGGTAACTGTAAGCTTTTGCCTTTTAGCCTTAAGTTGATTCCTTTTCTTTGGGCTGGCTAGAGGAATGGCTCTTATTAGAGATGTATCTGCTAAAGCCACCCCGATGTGTATTTTCTTGTTTAGAAAGATATTTTTAATTGGGCATCTGAAATCTTTCTAAACTTGAGATTTGTGGAAATTCACGAACGCAGCACTTTGTGGTCAGTCGAAGAGCGGTTTTCTGGTTCTCAAAATTTTCACATCTATTTAATCAATTAATGGTTGAGCTTATTTACTCAATGAGCAGTTTTCTAGTTTTCAAAATTTTCACATCCATGTACTTAATTAATGGTTGTGCCTATTTACTCAGGAGTAGTTTTCTGGTTCTAAAAATTTTCATAGCTATTTATTCAATTAATGGTTATGAAAGTAATGTCTTTTTGTGCTGCTCAATCTTACCGCTTATCTGCTCATTTTAAAACCTTGAATTGAGTGAACTTCATTTGCCTATGCCTGCGCCTTATCAGCTTCTAAATTATCCTGAAGGTAAAAAATCATATGTTTGAGTGTTGCTGTCTACTATATGTTCAAAATGTGAGGTTTCAGTTACCTACGGTTTGAATATTGGTTGTCATCAATTAACTTAAATTGTTCTGTGGTCAACTTTTCAACATGCAGATGTCAGAAAGCTGGAGTTATCCTCCTCTGAATGACACTGCTGATGCAGCCAGCCGGGTACACCAAGCACTCACTGAGCGTGGATGGGCACTGCGACCATAGAAATGTTAGCTCCTCTGTTGTTATGATCTGTTTCAATATATGTAACTTCTGCCAATACAAAGCTGATGTTTTTTTGTAACTCCAGTTCATTCCAAATTATAGCCAGGTAGAGAATATCTTTGTAAGTACTGTTGGCCTATTCTTTTCCCTTCGGGGGTTTTGGTATATATAGAATAAGTTTGATTACTACCCGGCTTGTAGAATAGAATGTTATGCTAGTTCTTCTCGTGCCCTATTGTCATAACAGAAACTACTATTCTCTCTTTAAAGGGCATGAGTTTTCAGTATCGAAGTCTCTTCCTCATTGTGCCTTCTGATGCCAGTTTTTATTAATTTGAATCCCAATTTTTCCCGTCGCATACCCCGAACAAAGGTACTTTCCGATGGAAGTCATTATGCAATTTGCATAAGTTTGTAATAACGTACTGCTCTAATGCCAATATGTGTGTTTTTTGAGACATTATGACTTATTCAGTGGATGCATTGCAGTTGCAGGCCAATTTTGAACTTTTAGTTTATGACATTGAGAATGATAGTTGAGGAATAGCCATAACTATTTTTACACACGTTTCAACAGTGTAATTTCACTTCTAGAACACGTGAGGCTGGCTGGGAATTGAGTTGAAAAGTGTCGCCAGAAGTTTTAATGTTCAAGCTAGTTTCCAATGGTTGAAATGGTGGTTTTACTGAAGCCATGAAGCATATAATGATGAGAACTTAGAAATTGCAGCATATCTGCTCCATTAAATATAGTCTTCGGTTAGTGTGCTTAACAGCTCAAGTTCCTTCTTGTTGCCCCTTTTGGGTAGGAATCATGGTTCAAAGTCCGAAGTTGAGGTTGAGCTCGTGGTTCGGACTGTTCTGTATCGATTTCGGCATATCGGATTTGTTTGGATTGTAAGTTATTTGGGATATTTTTAGTAGCACTTTTTGTAACGTGATGTATGTGAGATAAAAAGGTATATTGGAAATTGTAATGATGATGTAAGCAAATAAAATTGGGAAAATAATGTTCAATTCAAACAAACCCGATTGCGGTTTTGGCGAAATACAAAATTTTGAAATATTTAATATTCTAAAAATGTAAAAAAATATGATAAACAAAAATAATAAAAAATTACCAATAATAATAAAAATTCGAGTTGACTCGGAAAGATTCGAAACGATTTGGCCGTTTTTCTCTGTCTCGGAAACATCTCGATCGAGTTCTCGGTGTTTTGGTCGAGTTTTCAGCGATTCATTATTTCGAAATTATTTTGCTTCCGTATCGGATCGGAAAGTCCCGTTTCGGTGACGGATTGGCTGAGTCATCTCGATCTTGGTCGAGTCTTTGAACTATGGTAGGAATTGATGTATTTACCTGTTTTTTGGCTTATACATTTGAGATCATTCTCCCAAAAATGTTTTTGTTATGACAGCAAAGTGTTAACTCGCTCAAGGTTCACCTGGCTATATATCTTTTCGCCAAAATTTGTGATGCTTTTACAGCACCAAGAAAGGAACGAAAAATGTGAAGCATCATCAGTGATTTAAACATAATCGGAATAAGAGCATTCTTTTAGTACTATTCTTAATTTTCAGCATGATCTCCATTATCACGAGCACTTTTTTTTTTTTTTTCCCCAATCTGCAGCTGCAATAGTTCCAGATGCCATTTGCCATTCAGTCAAGTGACATTGCCTAAATGTTTTATCAAGAAATTTTTGCGGTAGATATGGTAGCCATCAAATGTGACTTCTCCTATTAGTCTAACCTAATCCTCAAAGGCAGCAAAATGGTTATAACCTAATCCATTTGATTGCGAAGCTAATTCGTATAATCTGAATTTACAGGAGGGTTTTTTGTAAAATTGAAAGAGTTAAGAGGGTTTGTATTGTACCTCGGCACGTTATTATATGCACTTTTGTTGACATTAGAATTCGATGTATAGAATTGCTTCTGCTTTTCAATGCGCTCAATAATAACCCCAAAGCATGGCAGATGACCTAACATTTGATCGGCATCTATTCATCATATGATCTGCATCTTACGTGAAATAACAACAATGCATAATTTCCTTGATCTTCCGCAACAGTCTAATTTCTTTGAAAAATTCAGTTCTTCAGTTCTTGTTCTATACTGAGGATCATACTAAATAAAAGGTTCCTGTTCCTGGTGCTTTTGCTCTTTTTTATGGTCTGAGTAAACCAATCAAGTATTTGCATTTTAATCATCTAATTGTTTTCCCTCTGTGGAGCAAGTGATGCAACAACTCTCCTAACTACATTGTATATTATTCCACCCATACAAGTAATCCAAGGTTGTTAATTCCTCCATAGTTTGTTAAAGCCAGAACTAATCCATTAGCTGTTCTCCTTCATCTAGTTGTACTGTACTATATATTGGACCAGCAATCCTACTTTTCATCATAACAAGCTTAATTTCATTTCTCCCCTAGCACAGTTGTTCAGTCACATACATCTTCTCATTACCTTCAATTCCAATGGAGCCAAGTCACTCAACCAAGAGCAACCCTGAAACAGCGATCCTTATTGACTCCAAATCTGCCAAAGGTAAATCTACTGCTGCTCCTGCCGCAATTACGGCTACAACAAAAGCTACACCTTACAGGAAAGGAGGATGGAAGAGAGGGGTCGCGATTTTCGACTTCATTTTGAGGCTTTGTGCCCTCATTGCTACCTTAACTGCCACCATTACTATGGGAACTACTGATCAGACACTCCCTTTTTTCACACAATTCTTCCAGTTTCAAGCAAGCTATGATGACCTTCCAGCTTTCTCGTACTGCATCATTCATTGCTTCTATTGTTCTTCAGTGACTATGAATTTCTTGAATTTACTGATATCCCACTTAACAACATCAAATTATACATTATGTCATGATAAAAAATATGCCAAAACTTTTAAACACAAAATGATTATGCAGATACTTCGTGGTGGCGAATGCAATTGCTAGTGGCTACCTTGTTCTCTCCTTGCCTTTCTCAATCGTCTGCATCGTTCGACCTCATGCAGCCGGAGCAAGATTAGCACTTCTCATCTTTGACACAGTAATATCCGAAAAGCCTTTTGAACTCACTTATCTTCAACTCTTTGGTTCAACAGCTGACAGATCCTGCCTGTATTATTCCAATGCTTCTGCAGATGCTGTTGGCTTTTACCACTGCTGCAGCAGCTTCCGCGGCTGCCATTGTCTATTTGGCTCACAACGGCAATCAAAACGCAAATTGGCTTGCAATTTGTCAGCAGTACACTGATTTTTGTCAGCGCGTAAGCGGGGCTGTGGTGGCCTCATTCATGGCAGCAGTCACCTTCGTATTCCTGGTCGTGCTTTCTGCTGTGGCTCTTCGTAGACGCTAAGCAAAATATGGACTCAGAACTTTCTTCTTGGCTTCAATGTGCATTGTTTTACTAAACTTGTTTCAACCCCTCAATGATTTTTCAGCACAGATGGGAAACTACGTAATATTGTGTGTTTACATTTGATAAATCGAATGCAGTTGTGTACCCTTTTCAGAGTGTATACGTATTCTTCCATTCAGTAAATCAATTTCTTTCTTGTTATATATATACATATATATATTTATTGATGCAGTTAACTTAGTAGACTAAAGCTTTTCTTTTGTGGTTTTAAAGCATGTAAAATTACTTGTAAAATGAAGGCAGTTCAACCTTCAAGACGAAATCCAAAAACTGTCTTTAGCAGAGGATTGATCAGACAAGACAGAAAACCATGGATTGATATATGATGAATAATTATTCTTGGAGTCAGATTGCAAGATTGCCACCTTGACTTTAGCGTTGAACAAACCATTATAGAAGACAAATTGCTGTCATCCCATTATGTTGCCACGCTTTATGGAAGTTTAGGAGTAAAAAGTGAAATTGTTTAGGAGTGAAAACTGAAAACAAATTTGAATCCAATGCGGTGTGGGTGTAATTGATGAAGGGTCCGGTCCGTCAAATTGAAGTGTGGCTCAGCTTTGTCCAATCATACAATTTATCAGTGCAATATTTGATGTAAATTAATAAAAGTTCAGTGTAAACTAAATTTGTCGATCCTACGATAAAGTTGGTGTAAAAATTACGTTTACATTAAAGTTACATGACGTTACAAGAAAAATTATAAACAATTATAACAGTCAGATTGAAGCGTTCAGAACTCAACTTAAGTGACCCGTGATACATAATTCTACCAGATAATTTAATGTGAACGACGAACTAAATTACTTAATGCACGAAACCATCAATCCAACTTCATAAAAGTTGATTTCAGTTAAATCTGCAAATAATTAAACTAAACTTGAACATGATTTTATATTCAACAAAAATTTTTGAGTTCAGCTCTTAAATTCAAACTACTCGAATTCTACTCAAATTTGACTTGATAAAAATTGATTTGAGTTCGATTCGAAAAGTTTGAACATCAATCGAAATTACATAGTAATACAAAAAGACGACCTTGATCATTAGGGTATTAGGATTAACCTATGCGGGCCAATTGTCACGTGGCATTTGGCATTTTTCTCTCCATAAAGATTCATCCTCCCAGCCTTTTTTTCCCTTCTCCTTTTTCCCAAAATTTCCACACCCCTTTTTCCATGTCCTATAAAATCCCTCATTTTCCATCCCCACTTTTCCACACATTTATCTTCGCCTCGAAGTTATTATCCTCTTAACGCTTTTTCTCTCTTTCACATTCCAAGAACCCTAGTCTTCACTCAGCACTTGTACTAGCTCAGCTCAGGTGAGTCTTTCCCCTATCTCGGACACTGAGTCAACTGTAGGGTTCCCAATTCAATATTCATCACAGATATTCGTGCTATTACTGTGTCTCTTGATTGGGTCTCTGCTGAGTCTGATTTCCTTTGATTGATTGGAATTTCATTTCCAATTACCTATTTATTTTCAGGGTTAGGATTTTGATTTTCTTGATGATCAGTCTCAAGATTGATGCTTTTTCTTGTCTTTAGATTAAAGCTATAATATCGGTGAATCTGATATTGCGGTTAACGTTTTTGTTCTTTTGTTGGAACAGTTGATGATGTGTTCACATCAATTGTCCTTTTCTGGTCAATTTTGTAGGTTTTTTTTTCTTATTTTCTTTTTCTTTTGGATTTTGATTGCATGCTTGGTTTGTATGAGATAAAGCCTAGTCGATTACTTACTTTGTTGTCGTCTTTTGGATTTTTTTGGATTGAATTTTATGTTAGTTTGTTGTCGTCTTTTGGAATTTTTTTTTGGATTGAATTTTATGGGTTTGTCATTTGGGTGTACTTCGATTTTGAGGATACATGTGTTCATTGGTTATTATACATTTGATTGCAGTTTGGGCAATTGGAGCCATATTGAGCTGCAAAATCTTTTTTTTTTGTTCCGGGTAATTTCGACAACTTTACACAAAAGAGGGTTTTGTTATTTGAGATTTAGGAGCTCAAGGTCTCATGAGAATTTTTAGGGGAATGCAGAAAGCCATTTGCGGGGATCAGAGTGAATTGGGCTGTAACAAATCATTCAGCCGTGGAATTGGTGTGACAGCGCCCAAGGCCAGAACACGTGATAAATTCAAATCTAAGTTTTCTTACCTCTAATTCTGGTTGAGTAAAACAGTAATTTGTGCCAGGGTTTCAGTTTTTAGAAGAGATTAGAAGATGACTCGAATCTTGGTTCAAAGAGGTTCTGCAGGATCTTCATCGTCCTCCAACCAGAGCAGACCTTCAGCATCAGCATCGGCACCAAGTTGCTCTTCTTCTACGCCAGCTCCAGCCCAGTCGGTGGTTGCTAATAATAACAACAATTATCAAAATCCAGTTGTTTCAGCTGAAAAAGATGATGAATTGGCAATAGAAGCACAAGAAAAGAATGTTGTAGATGATTGTTCTGATATTTCTGGTGCTTTTGAGAGTAAGGGAGTGAGTAATGATGATCTTTCACCAACAAGCTTGGATAGTAATGAGAATGAAGCAGATGAAAAAACTGTTGAAAATGAGTCGCTTCCTAGGGATGATTTTACGAGTACGGGCGATTTGTTAAAAGACTTTGGTGGATTGAGTGTGGTGGAAGAAGAAATTGAGGGCTTGGTTGGAAGTTCATTGCAAATGGTTACGGGAAGTACATATCCACCGCCGCCTCCTGTTCCTCCTCCTAGACCTTCTTCAATGAACTCAAATCTCAGGAGATCTGCATCAGGCACTTCAAGTGCTGTGCGGGTAGGATCATCTAGGAGAACTGCTGGATGGCCAACTGTTTCAACGAGGACTTCGCCAACTGGATCTCGACCTTCGTCTCCTCGATCTCACTGTGAAAGTGAAGGTTATAATAGTGCTGATGAGCAAAGTCCTTGCTTTGGATCCTCATATGATGATACAGTATGTCAAATTTAATTTTAGTACTGAAGTGTGGTTTTGGTTTCTGTATATCTGAGATGTTTTGTAACTAATTCTTAACCCAGAGTCAGTGCCATTCAGTACTCAACTGCTGATGCCAGTTGATTTACTTAAAAAAGGTGTATCCTTACAGCTAAGTGATTATGGAGCTTGCGCTCTACTATTTCATTTTATGTGTTCTTGGCTTGTAGAAGCATTAATCCTGTTATAGATTGAAGGTCCACGGACAGCATAAGCTAATGATGTTTTTATCTACATGTTTACTTTGACTAATTGCTGATATAAGATGAGAACTAGTGAAGCAGTCTGTTTTATGATTTCCTTTACGGCGTATCTGATTAATTTTATTCATCAAGTGAATAAAAATGGAAAATAGGTATTGTCTTGATACTTCTTTGATGTTATCACGCTGAATTAGGCAACCTTAATCCTAACTCTAAGAGCCATAGCCAGTTAATGTTATCACTCTGCTTCCTTTGGAAGGTTCCTTAAGACACTGTTAGCCTGGAAGGAGAACAAGGTCATCTATTATATTTGGAGATTTATGATGTCTTTAATGTTGTGAAATTGATATGTAGTGTTTGTGTCAGGAGAGGGAACGACAGTTTGAGATGGATATAAGGCGGGACAAAGGATTGGAAGTTAAGAAAATGCTGGAGGATGGAAACTGCCTCTTTCGTGCTGTTGCTGATCAAGTTTATGGTGACTCTGAATTACACGACTTGGTGCGGCAGATGTGCATCGATTACATGGTATGCTCTAGCATTTGGTTTTCCTTCTTGCATTCAATGTCTGTTTCTTTTGGGATTGTTGAACTACTGGACAGGGACTAGAGTTTTTTTTTTCTTTGGATATTCTTAGGCAACCCAAATAATGCATTAGCGCTGTTTAGTTGCTGGAGGTTAGGACCAATCTTCCCTACTAATAGCCAGATCTGACTTGTCTCCTGAGAATTGCTTATGTCGCTTCCATATTGGTCGGACATGTATCAACATGCCTGTAAGATCCTGTAAAAGTCTTCTGAATTCTCATGCATCAGTTTTTCTACCCTTGGTCTCTTTTCTGCGCTGTGTAGATGATCTTTTGCGGCTAATGTCATTCTATCAGCCACTTAGAAGCTGGGCTTATATGCAACTACTATTGTCATTTCCCTGGACAATGGCTTTTACACGCTAAAATGCATGCCTTGAGTTGGACGAGGTTTAATGGGTGCCATCTTTTGTATAAGTTTTGTTGATGACTAAAATGGTTGCTGTATCAGTTTATGTTTGGTTTCCCTTCTATTTACATAGTGTTTTGAGGAATGATGATGGTATAATGAATTGGTCATATAATAAGAAAGAGCGAGATGCAATGGCTACAGTCTAGAGAATCTCCTAACCGTTGGTTATGAATGAAGGATGGTGTATATCCTGTAGAGTATATCCCTTCTATCATGTTTATTTTAGGGTAAAATTACTTAGTTGCCATAGGTTTAAGAAAGGTTTATGTTGATCCCTTAAGGTTTTGAAAAGTGTCATTTGGTTTTGTGGTTGCTCTCTATTTGATCAAACTGTTGACTGAAGAGATATTCTTATTAGTCTTTGACCTATAGTTGTTTCATGGCCTCCATTTCTCTTCTTTTGTTTACTTTGCTTACTTGTGAAGTATATTACTAGGATAACTTTCTTGCTTCATCAAATTTCAATTCTTTTCGTAGGTGTTTTTCCGTTGTTTTTTAGCACATTCTTTTCTAAGGTTGGTTATGTTCTGACATGTGGGTATGTAGGTGTTATTCTTATTAAGATGTTTCTGGAGTTCGTTTCTTACTCTAGTAGATACTCAGATATACTAATTTATGGTGAATTTGAGTGAGTAGTTAGGAATATTGTTTTGCTTATATACAATGACCTAGTACTTCAGTAGAGTTCTATAAACGTCAGAACTGATCCAAGTTAGGCTTTGGAAGCGAAGTACTCTTCCCAATGTGAAGGTTGCAAATCATTTTATGTGTTGATTTGCATATGGTGGATGGTGTAATGATGTTTAATTTTCTATTTGGTTTCTCTTAAAACTTCATTGGCAAGTATGTCATTTTGAGCTGTTTTTACTCATGTACCTTTTAACTTATATTAGCATTCGATCCCAATTAAAAGTTTGTGTTGAATATCTTCAATTCATTTATATTTTCCTAGGAACGAGAAAGGGACCACTTCTCACAGTTCATAACAGAGGGTTTTACTTCGTATTGCAAGAGAAAAAGAAGAGATAAGGTATGCCTATCAGATCATTTTTTGCTTTATTTGGTGCTTTCTTTTGGAAGGGGTTTCTATCTGTTTGAGATTGCTGTGCTTTTTCACTGCTACTTGTTTTTGGTGTTGTGTAGTGAATTGTCATGACGGAGATGATTTTGGATTTATCCTTGTTTATACATAAGTAGTTTTGAACAGTATAAACAGCCATTTTCTCCTTTGAGGGTCTGAGATTCCCATAACTGAAAATGACATTTGTTGGGGGCTGTTTAAGTACTTTCTTCAGTCTTACCAATACCACAAAGTCGCTCTATTTGGTGTCAGTTGGATCAATACCAGCACTATGTATATCCATATGCTACACATCACTTCTTTTTGGGTCTTAGCAAAACCTTAGCCAGATCCTTGGAATTAATGATTCCCGAGTCCCTGTTCTGGAGTTAAATCCACAATAATCCACACACATGATCTGTTGCTTTCTAAAAAATGTACTAAATTTTGAGAAATGCTAATTCTTAGTCTCTTATTCTTTTGTATTCTTTATATTCATTCCCGAACTACTATGTCTTGTGGGCTTAATTTGGCCAGTCTCCAGTGAGCTATTCCTTTTGAACTTCCCAGAGTTCACTGGTCTATGAATGTCATATTTCTAGTGGTTTGATTTCTAAATAATCTGCCCAAATAACGGGGGACGAAGTATAGATAACTAGTGTCAAATTTCAAGTTGAGTCGAATGTGCCACTTTGTTAGTATGGCGCATGAAAAGCATCTTTGCCATTGCTTTGCTTTGTCTTGACACAATTTGCTTTGTGCGTTATAATTTTACTTTCTTTAAGCAATTTGTCATCCAAAATACATCAGAGTCGGTTATTGACTTATTCTTGGAAAAAAGAGGCTTTAATTTCTGATTTACTTATTATACAGTAGTCTTTTGTTTACTTAATTGAGTATGCATTTTAAAGCTGTCCTTTTTCTTTAATTATTATTCTCATGCTTTTGTGGGATTTGGATGTTAATGCATACTCTCTTTTGGCTTGGTGTTTACAGAAGTTGAAATTTTAGTAGAATAGTGTTTCAATTATCTGTCTGTCAATACATGTCTTAAGCTATACCAACCATCGTTTTACGGATGACTACAATATTAAATGATGAAGGGACAAGGAGGAGCTCTCATTTTGTGGAAATTTGAATAACTCTAATTAAATAAATTGAAGTTGATCACGGAATCTATTGTTGAAATGGTTGTCCTACTTAACACTTCCACTTTATGTAGGTGTATGGTAACAATGTGGAGATTCAAGCCCTGTCTGAGATGTACAATCGGCCTATTCATATATACTCTTATACTACAGGTGGGTAGGATGAAGGATAAGTCTGTGATTGTATCTGGATTTGAACCTGCTCTTTTGTTAGTCAACTATTTTATTTGAGTATCTGTTGTTTCAGAGCCTATCAATATATTCCATGGAAACTACAACACAGACACTCCTCCAATACGACTCAGTTACCATCATGGGAATCATTACAATTCACTTGTTGATCCCCGCAGATTAACAGTTGGTGCTGGGCTGGGGTTTAGTAGTCTACGCGGGGTAAGTTTGAATCTGAAAACACTAGTCAAAAGTCTGCAGACATTTAAAGAATTTTCTGGAGTGGATGCCATTGATTCAATCTAGAGAATAAATAACTTGAGTTATGGATGTTTTAAGTTTTTTATGTATTTGCTTCTAATCCAAGGGTTAATTGTGCACCTTGGTCGTGATGGTTAATTCTTACGATTGCTTTCTGTTGACTTTGTTTTACAGACAAATGTTGACAAGGATCAAGTGAAAGCAGCTATCAAAGCACAGCAGGATCAGCAGATTGATAATGTGAGGAGAACGTGGCTGAGTGTATTAGCTCTGTTCATTTTTTTCAGAGGGACATTAGTATCTTAATTTTCATTATGGGTGTACATGTGTTGTTAGGCACTACTTGCTGAAGGACGGTTTTACTCAGATCTTGAACTTACTGAAAAGGAAATTGAACGCATGGTGATGGAAGCTTCTAGGGCTGAGTATCTTTCTAACAACACGTTCAAGCAACAGCTTGGTCATAGAGAATCTTCTACTTCGGGTGCTGAACCATCATCATCTGGAGCCAGTAAGTTTAACTTTCTTTTGTCCACTTTTTTATCCTCTCTCTCTCAGCCTATCACATGTGATTGATTCTCTGTCTGACTTCTGGGTTTCCTAGGCCAAATAAACTGGAAGAGTTTTCCTCTAGCATTATGTTTTGACCAAATTGTGGAATTAAATATAGGGTCATCTATCAGCGAAACCAAGAAGGAAGGGGGACGCGATTCTGCATTGCCTGAGTGTGTCCTGAGTAGCAGCATTCAGATCGTTCTGTCAATGGGCTTCAGCTATCTGCAGGCAATTGAAGCCTACAGCATATTCGGGGATGATGTGGACTCTATGGTCTACTATCTTGTAGAAACCAGCAGCAGCAGCAGCAGCAGACGCAAAGGCAAGGCTACTGAATGAGGAGGAAGTGTTAAAATGGCATTAGGTGCTAAGTAGAATGTGTTACTTTCTTGGATGATCGTATCTTTGCCTCTGCCTTCTTGAATTGTTTACACTTCTCCTGATCTTTCTAACAATAAAAAAATGAGCTGCGTTTAGGGAAGCATGTAGGCTTCAACTGTGATGGGTAAGGTAGACTTCGATGAATCCTTTGGCTCTCATAATGGTGCTAATGACTGGTGGATGCAATGTGTCAAGTTTCATTACCAATTCACTTTGTGTCTAATTCCAAGCACAGTTAAGCAGGAAAAGCTGGAAAGGTTGTGGATGTTTTAGAATTAATGTTCCTTAGTAAATGTTGCGTAACGCCGGGGGTGCTATGATTGCTACAACTCCGCGAGGGTCATGATCACCCATCACAAAAATCACACGAATATCTTATTATGGTAGTGGTGGTGCCTGTATATATACACACAAATGCTTTTTTATTATCATATAAATTTAGGGAACGGGATGGATGGGTTGAGTGATGAAAATGGAGTATGAGTGAAAGGTTCGAGCTCGAGACCCTGTAACAAAAAAAAAATTTTTTTTGGAAAGTTGTAGACTTTCAAGATGTGGTAATTAATTTCTAAATGGACCAAAAATTAAAACCTAACAATTTCATTTCGGTTAATTGAATTTAACTACGCCTGATTTTTTTAATAAATTTGATTTTGTGACCTGTCAATTTCAAGGAGTGATAAGTTTTGTTGTCACGTAACAGGTAAAAAATGGGTAAAAAAAATATAAAAAGCAAAAATATTAAAAATCTATAAGATCTAGTTGAGTTTTATTTAAATGAAAGAAAAAGTAACAAACCCAAAAAAAAAAATTAAAGCAGGCCACCCTTCACGTCATCCATCATTAAACAAGGTACAACACTAAGATATTGCACATATTGCATAAAAGCTTGTACTATAATCTGGAGTACAAGGAACTCTAATCGAGCTCGCAGTATCAATCGCACCTGGCTACTATGCACGTGTCGCCTCCTTGTTACCACAAATGCGATCTATATAGCACCTCCAAAATATAATAAAATAGAAAAAAAAAGCGCAGAAACAATTTCCGAAGTTTTACCAAAAATCACAGGCGCGAAGAAGAAAGCAGCCTCCACTCTCTTCAGCTTAGGCTTTCAATACATATATATATATACACACACACACACACACACACACACATTATCTATATATACATATACATATAGGAGAGGGGACGGAGAGGAGGAAAATTTGGAAGAGATTAATTGTAGGAAAAAAAAAATTTAATGGCGCAGAGCAACAATGGAAAATTAATGCCGAATCTAGACCAAAACAGCACGAAGCTGCTGAATTTGACTGTTCTGCAACGAATCGATCCTTTCGTTGAAGAAATTCTCATCACCGCCGCTCATGTTACTTTCTATGAATTCAACATCGACACAAGCCAATGGGTGCATATGTTAAACAAAAAATTTTTTTTTAGTTCATTTGAGTTTTGTTTTTCTGTTTTGCGAGAAATTGGAAATGATTTGAGTGATTGATTAAATTTGCAGAGTCGAAAAGATGTCGAAGGATCTCTTTTTGTAGTCAAGAGGTGTGGTGTTCGCATTTTTATTTTCCGATTTGTGTTTGAAAAAATTGGAAAGCTAGGGTTTTAATGTGCTTACTGTCTCTGTAGCAGAATGTAGCTTAATTCAATGCATGTACTTATGTAGTACTATAAATTAACTGTTTTTTGTGGTTGTATTTCAGGAATACTCAACCTCGCTTTCAGTTTATTGTGATGAACAGGAGAAATACAGGTGTGTTAGTATTTGAAAAAAATGGTAAAAAACGGTGATCAGCTTCATGTGTCATTCTATTCAGATGTTCATACCTTTTTTTATTGGGATTTTAATGCTATGTTTTTGTCGTGGAAATGAGTATATCAGTGTGATGAGATTGGTTTATTTCTAACTGTAGGTGTTTAGTTTGTTCATTGAGAGCATCTACTTTTTATAATGGAAAAGATAAGTGTTAAACTGTGTCATAAGTCAGAAACAGGAATTAACTTGTAAATAATCACTGTTTGCCTGGACTTTATAAAGAGCAGTATCTTCAGTTTATTTGAATTGCCTGTGGAAAAATGAATGTTGTGCTTGGTATGGATCATATGACGATAGATAATTGAGATTTTTGTGACTGCTCTGAAGCTGCAGAGTACAGCCTTGAGGGTGTTGAATTTTAGTTGGTTTTAGGCCTGTATTTGTCACGATGTTTCTAGTATAAGTACAGATAAACTGCCCAAGCTTTTGGTTAGTAATGTATTGCTCATGAGTTAAAGATGCTTCCTGTCAACAGCGAAGCGTTTAACTTAAGAGTATGAATGGAAGACAAAAATGAACATGTGTAAAATCCCTGTTTCATTTAGATAGATCAAATTTACCATCTTCATATGTAAACCATCATTCTCATCCCTAATATTAGTTAGTTCTGAGCTCTCTCTCTCTGACTTTGAAGTTTGAACTGATCTCTATTTGCATCTAAAATATTGTGGTTTTGTAGTATAACAGTGGGATTAATCTTGTATACATTGACGATGTATGCACTAGCACCCTTGGATACATGCCACTTAATCCCAATTTGAATTTGAACTTCATTTTTTGCACAGGTGGCATGCTTTCAAGGGTGTCTGTGTATACAAGATTAACCAATAACAGTTTTGCTTTCTCATTACTAAATGAAGCAAAGTGTCTATACTGAGTCTACAGTAAATCGTGATCAATTTTGTCAACTGTGGCATTTATGTTGCTTTGAACTTGTGTTTGTTTGGCTTCAATTGTATGCTGAGTGACAAAAAATAATTTGCTTCTTGAAATTGCTGAATACTCATAGAACTATCTGTCGTATTTCCAGCTAATATTGTGATGTATTATGATGTACCTGTTTTTGACGGAATAAATGGTTTTCTGCCTAATATTTGTCTCCTTCTTTTGAAAAAATTATACATTTTTCTCTTTTGCCAATGAGATTGTTTTAAGAGTTTGGCAACCTTCTGTCCACCATATATCAGATTAAGAGAAGAAACATATAAAAGGTATCTACAGTGGGATTATGACGTAGCGTAGTAGTTATTATATGGCTAAAAGGTCTTAACGATCTCCATAGAATTTTTATTGCCAATCATAAACATGTGAAAATTGCCAATGCTGTCATAGAGAGCAATAAAAGATGCCTTTTTGCTGCCCTTTCTGTTTGAGATGGTATGATACTTTGTATGATTTTACAGTGTGACTGAAATTTTTTAAGAGGTATAAGTTATTTTGTACAAGCAGATAATTTGGTGGAGAATCTCTTGGAAGACTTTGAGTTTGAAGTACAGGTGCCATATTTATTGTACCGCAATGCAGCCCAGGAAGTGAATGGAATATGGTTCTATAATGCACATGAATGTGAAGAGGTTGCTAATCTCTTTACAAGGTATTGGCTAATTTCTTTGTGGTATTTTTCTTTAATTGTTGTGTTTTCCTTGGCTTCCATGTTTCATATATCTCTTCAGTTGAGAATATAATTATTTTTGTCCCTGCATTCTTTCTGTTATAGATCCTTGTCAGTTTAACTTCTTTTGGTTGACTATTCTGACAAATATGGAACTCTGAATGAATTGTTGATTACGAAAGTTAAGAATGAAAAATAACAGTTTTTGTGGAATGTATGTTGTTCTATCAACAATCAAATTTGGAGAGGGAAAAATATATCCAGTTCTTATTCTACAGAAAATCAAATTGGACACTTATATGTCTGTTACGGGATGCTTCTCATAGGTTTAGTATACAGGTTCAATTTAGGGAGTGTAGATCATTGTTAAGTGACTTGTAGAATTTGGACGATTGATATTCTTCCTGACCTCTGATTTGAGGATTTTTTTTTTGGTGGGGGGGGGGGGTGTTCCAATTGTTGATTCTGTCCTTTGTTGCTGCTTAAGTTTTCCTTTACTCTGACATGGAACCAAGGGTGATAGTGTTTCAGATTTCAATGATGTGACAGCAAGCCACTATGGTCAATATATAGTTTCTTGGGTAATGGATACTTATTGTTGACTGGGCAATAGTTGTATTTGGTTTAGTTTGGTTGTACTGGTCCATTAATTCCACTAGATGATGATATATGTTACCAAAGAGGATCGAAAATGCTGCAGTCCACTATTATTTCCTTTTCTCTGACACTTATTAACTTTTTAATCTTTCTCATCTTATGTATGAATCAGGATACTGAATGCATATTCCAAGGTGCCCACAAAATCAAAAGTCTCTTCAGCAAAGAGGTAATCATTGTTTGTGTCGATTGCCAGCTGCTTAATGTACTGTACATTTTGAGTCTTGTAAAACTTTGGGATGAATATTTTATGCGTTAGTTTTCTATTGCTCATCCTTGTGGCATGTGATGAGTCTGTGGTACAAGTTACTTCAATTTGAATTTGATTCCACATTTCAGTTCGAGAAGTGCAATAACAAGATGTGTATGATCGATGATGTTTGCCCCTGACACTATAGAAACAGTAGATTGATTATGATTAGATTGCTGATGTTCTCTACTTCAAATATTGAGATGGCAATAGTCGATTTATTGATGGCAAGCTATATTATTGATTAACTTGGATTCCCTGGCCAGCATAAGCAAGTCAAATGGCGTTACAACGTACAATCATCCATTAATTTGCACTTCTACTTGATGGCTAGACTTCACAAGGAAACAAATATGTAATATCTTAGTTTCTCCATTCACAAGTCAAATAGACTGTTTCTATTGCTTCACAAGTCAAATAGACCGTTTCTCCGTTCACATTCTCTGAATTGAGAAATATGTAATATCTTAGTTTCTAGTATCTTTTGTCTTTAGTCTTTTTTTCCCCTTCTTTTTGATAGTTCTGGGAGAATTATGCATTGTAGATATCTTTTACATCAGATTTCACATGCATTCAATTTGATGTCCCCTTGCCCCCTTGCTTGTCTAAAGGTCTTATTGGGAATCTCCATCAACCTTAAATAAAAAGAATAGAATAAGAAAGTGGAAAAAATCACAAGCTATAAGCATAACGATAAGACACCAACGTCATCAAGAAAAACTAAATCCGTTGAAAAGAATGAAGTACACCTGGATCTGCCATAATATCTGCAGGATGCATACGCACACATGTACATTTATGTGTATAAACATAAGTAGGTTATGTTTGATATCGTGCAGGGGGGTTTTTGCTGTCACTAAATAGGCTGTTAAAGGTGGTTTTGGCAGTTTAATGTTAGGGGTTAGACAAAGGGTATTGTGGTTAAGTACATTTATCTTGTCTACATTGGATAATGTTTTGGATCACAGTTGGACATGCTAACAGTTCTTAACGTACTGGCATTAAGATCTTGTAACTTCTTAATTGCAGAACCAAAGAATGAAGTGGAAACTAGATAACAGACATTTAGTTCAAAGGGTTGTGGTATTTAGGTACCTGGAAATCACTATTGCAATTGCATTGCATTCTAATCAAACAGAGGAAAAGTGTCAACATCTAGGGAAATTATTACCTTAACAATTAGAATGCTTTCAAGGAAACACTCAACCATTTCAAGAATATGCATTAGAATTAGCACAATACAGGAAGAGATATAATTATCACTTTGCACTCGTGGTTGAGAAGTCATAGTTTGTCTATGTAGAGTTTTATAATAATGAATTCTTATATAATTGGTAACAAGCTGAAATTTCTTTGAAGAAACACATAACATGTCAGTTGTCTTGTATGTATCTGGTTACATAATCTATCTGTGAGGCATGCAAAAAGAAGATTTAATAATGAAAGCTGACAGTTTGAAAAATTGAGTCCAAAAATAAATAAATAAAGAAATAAAGTTATTACAAATACAGTGGGCAAATTAAATAATTATGCTGATGTTATATCCCAAAAAATGAAAAAATAGGGTAAAAAGAAGGAAAGGATACCTCTGTTTGGAAAAGCACAATAGAACGAGTGCAAGAAATTATCATTTACTATATTTTTTTAGATGTTTATATCAGAGCTTGGACAGACTGATAGGCTGGATTACCCTTAATTGGGCAACCAGCAGTTTCGAGTAAGTTGATCCTAGACAAAATGATGGGTCATTAGTATTACATTTTTAGTAGTTGTGCATTCTCAGTTTTAAATGGGCTTTGTGACCCGCAAAGCTTTGAAATTAAAGTCTACAGCTGACGTGTCAAATATGATCCTTGAATATCTGGTAATGTTTGTACTTTGTCTTTAGTACTTTAATAGATTAATTGAACAGGTGTATATCCTCTGGCAAGGATTGCAACTATCTATTTACTGTCTTGGGACACCTAATTACTGGTTCTGTGAATTTTCAAAATGTATACCATCTCCCCAAGGCATCAAACACTTGTGTAAAATTTTTTTTAATAACCTCCTTGGGATATGGCCTAGTAATTTATTTTCTTCAACATCTCTCAAGTGTAAAATCTTTTTGCATTTTTTTTCTTTTTTCTTTTTGTCTCGTATTCTCTCTGAGTGGTTTTCACCTCATCAGTTTTTTTTTTCCAATAGTTGTTCCTTTTTTTTCCCTTGTATACCTTGTGGGAAGTCATAATTTGTTGATTTGGTGCAGTGAGTTTGAGGAATTGGAAGCTGTCCCAACTATGGCTGTTATGGATGGTCCACTGGAGCCGCCATCGTCAACTTCCCCAAATGTTGCAGATGTTCCTGATGATCCTTCCTTTGTAAATTTTTTTAGTGTATGCATATAGCTTTCAACTGCTGTAATTTTGATTTGCCTTTGATTTAAATCCTCCTTGGCCCATCATTTTGCACAATCTAACCAAAACTTTTCCCTTTTTCAACCCTAAAATATTTCAATATTCCAATATTATTGCTTTTTGATACTGTACTCTGGTAGTGATTTCTATTGATTTTTTAATAATATGCTGCTGTTAGAGTGCCTTCTTTGCTTGCTATTGCAGTTAATCAATAGCCTTTTTTGCCTCTGTGTAAATCTCTTTCTCCTCTCGGCTTTTAGTTTTCATTCTTGAACTTCTTTAAGTGCACCTATTGTTTTCGTTTTCTTTCACCTTGGAATATTCATTTTGAAGTTTTCTTAATTTGATAATTTGGGCATTCTGTCATTGATTTCGACCCTACCCTCCCACCGCTGGAAAAGATAGTTTATTTAAAAAAGGAAAGGAGTGAAACCAATAACATTGCAATGGGATATAATAAAATGCTTGATTCTTGTTCGTATGCTTACACTCAATATCTACCAATGCGTTTGTATATCTTTAATTTTTGTTGGATTCTTTTCTATTTGTGTTGTCTTACTTCTGGTGTAATTTTTCTGTGATTTTCCTTTTCCAAATTCCATTTTATTATGTTAAAACCATAATGAGTTGGATGTTTTGTAATATGATTCTCAGACTGCTATGACTGTTGGAAGTGCTAATGCAACAGTTGGTGGTCAACCTTACCATCCATCTGCACCTGTTCCATCTTCCCGTCCACAAGGTGCTGTTACACCTCCTACGGCAACAATACGAACACCATCTCCCCCTCTTTCAACAACCAACCCCCTAATGCCTCTCCTTGAAACTCCTGAACACAACACTGATACCAAGCGATCAGCTAACTTAGTGAAGCCATCAACCTTTTTTGGTCCCCCTCCTTCCTCCTCTCCACTTATGGTGCCGCCTGTCTCTTCATCTATGCCAACTGCTCCCCCACTCCATCCTCCTGGGAGCCTCCAGCGCCCATATGGTGCTCCTTTGCTTCAACCATTTCCACCACCGACTCCCCCACCATCTCTTACCCCAACTGCTGCTCCTACGCCTAACTATGCACCTGCTATTTCCAGAGACAAAGTTCGTGAGGCGCTTCTGGTACTTGTTCAGGTACGTATGACAACTTACCTGTCTTCTTGTATGTGCTTAGTTTCTTATGACCTGACTCTGAAAAGCTAGGAGTAGTTTTAGTGTTTAATCTTTGTGGTTTTTTGGTTACAACTTTTGATAATTGGACACAATACAGTTTGTGTGGTTGGGGGTTCAATGAATGAAGGTTATAAAGGAATGAGAAGATAACAATGCATCTGTTTCAATATCTATCCATTTCTTAAAATTGCAGATTAATGGAGCTATATGTTCATCAAAAAGCACATCCATTAGTTGAAAATTTTGGTGTGTTTATGTCTTCTTGAAGAGAAAAATTTAGATTAAAACCTGCGGTGTTTACATGGAAAGAATGAATTGTATTAAGAGGTCTTATGCAGTTAATATTAGAAGTATTTAGTGGATCTGTAGAGTGATTTTATGAGAAAGAATAATGGATTTGGAGCAGCTGTTAGTCTGGGAGTTGGTCAAGTTTGATTAAGGGAATGTTTTTCTCGTTTCTGTAGGTTCTCTTGAATCTTTCTTTAAGAACCTGATAAAAGAGAGTGAAGAAAGACAACAGATCGGGTGGATAGATAGATAGATAGATGGTTCCTCATCCCAGAAAAACAAAATTGAAATGAAAACAAAATGTGCAGGCATATAACTGACAGCTGACAAGAGGACCTACCAATATAATGGTGTATAAAACACCTGATTCCTGTATGCTATAAAGTTGTTTTAACCTGCATTATTAAGTTATAGACTCGAAGTACTAATTTCTGAAAGAGGCCAACTCATGTAATAAGAAAGATATCAAACATCACAAAGAATTATGCATGTCCTCAATTCACTTTATAGTCCATGAACTACTAAATACTTGATAATGTTGTATCCTATTGCCATGGTGGTGGTCTGAAGCCCATAAATTTTACTATCCTAATTCCCAGGCGGCTAAAGATTTTGGTTAATTTTGTTTTGAGATTGAGCAACCTGTGCTTTGAACTTTGACTGATGAGGCAGATGTAGATTATGCCATCCAATGGTGACAGTTGTCCCATCTAGCGCTGCTGCATTTAGAATGAGCTTCCATTTCTCATGGTGACATGATGACCTTGTGATAATTTATGCTTCCTTTTACTGTAATGCTGAGATTCATGCTTATAGTTAACATATCTTCTCAGTGCATCTGATTAGCTCCTCTTTTGATGGTAGGATAATCAATTCATCGACATGGTTTACCGGGCAGTGCTGAATGCTCATTCATCATGACCAATCAATTGCTGCTATATACTTGGTGAAGTCATTGCTTACTGTGCATTTTTTAGGTTTTTATGAATATACTTTGGTTTAAGACATCTTCTGTATAGGATTGACTTTATTTATGCTAAGATCTCAGAACATTGTTACTGTATTATTTTGTCTGGCTTTGATAGTTTATTTGCTGCACAGACTAGTTTATTTCTTGATCCTTTGTGCTTTTTATGGTTTTGTGCGCATTGTACTTGACTGTATTGAGCCTGAACCCTAGTGAGGTAGCCTTTTGAGATCAGTTTTAAATACATCCTGCCAAGACGAAGTTTTCATGCATGGTGTTGACTGAGGTATTGGGAAAGGACAATATTGATAATGCTGGAAAAAGATGGCTTCATTCTTCTGCATGATCGGTGTGAAATCTTTTCACAAGCCTGGCTATTCTATGAACAGCTAATGTTGGAAAACTATACCGACCTCTGTAGAAAGACATTAAATTTGCCAGATTTGAAAGTGTAGAACTATTGGCCATTTTAAGTTGGAGGTATTGCCAGAAAGAGGAACTAGTTGTGGTGAAGTATTATGTTGTTATAGGTTTGGCAATTTTTTCCCCTCCTTCCTTGGTGGGTTCTAACTTTTGGGCTATCTGATATAAAATGAGCTAGAAGGTGCAGTGGATTCTTTTTGAGTTTTGGCATGGGAAGATGAAACGGTTTAAAGCTTGAGGAACCATTAAGGTGTAGGAAGAGAAGTTCTTTTGAGACTCTTTAAGATATTGAACAACTTATCTCTACTGCTTTGTAATTGGTTGTTTAGGTCATGATATCAAGCTAGTTAATAATTAAAATGGAAAACTAGGGTTTGCTGCAAATATGCTCTGAGGGTTGTAGCTGTCACTAATTTTTATTTTAGGGGATTTTATGACGTGGAATGTGATATCTTTTCCAGTAGGGTTCCATATAGGGTTGCAAACGAATCGAGCGGCTCGAGTCGAGCTCGAGCCGGCTCGAGTCAAACTCGAGTTCAGAATATTAAGTTCATTAGGCTCGCGAACTTGAGTATATATATATATTTTTTATTTTTATTTTTATTTAATAATAAAATTATGTATATTATATATATATATATATATTTTTTATTTTCATAATAAAATTATGTATATATCCTTAATATTTTATTATTTATTAAGAAAAAAATATTATTTTATTTATTTTTTTAAAAATAAAATAATTATTTTTTTATTTTTTTCGAGCTCGGTTCGACTTGATTCGAGTCGAGCTCGAGCTCGAAAATTGCTGGCTCGTCGAGCTTGAGTTTGGTAAAATTTAGTCGAGACTCGGCTCGATTAGTTCAAAGCTCGACTCGACGAGCTCGATCTTTGGTAAAATTTAGTCGAGACTTGGCTCGATTAGTTCAAAATTCGACCCGACTCGACTCGTTGCAGCCCTAGTTCCATAGTATGATCTTTCCTGTTGATTTAGACAGAAGCATTAAGATGGATAAGGTTTTTCTAATTTTCATACTCGAAGGTTTCTCTCACAAATATAAGCTTCTTGTTGTGGCTGGTTTTGATCGTAAGATTTTAAAATTTCTTACAATCAAAATTGGACATTGTTAAATTTTTACTAGTAATATAAACTTGTACCATATATTTCTGCCCTTTCCTTTTGCATTTTTTTGGGTCAATCGTTCGTAACCTTAGAAGAAAAGGAGAGGAGGGAAGGGTTAGATGGTATTAGAGAGGAAGCGTAAGTAAGAGATCTGGGATTCGAAATCTTGGATTCGAAATCTCTCACTTACACTTAGAAAAAAACATTGAAAGAAAATATTTTCATTGTCTAACTATTTTCCGCATCGATCAATACGTTGCCACCAAGAGCAATTGATGTTTGAAGGTCTCATGGCAAGTGTAACATTGGATGGTTAGTGATTAATGTCTTCAGATGCGAAGGTATCATAAAAGTTTGTTTTATTGCTGTTCGTGAGCTCAAAATTCTGGACGCTTTTGCCTTTACTCCTCGCTCCGTGGGAGAACAAGAGAACCCAAAGGCGTCGTCATGTCAAGATTATCAGATACAAACATTTTCAATCTGAAGAGAATAATAAAATTGAAAAAACATAAAGAGGTTTAACTTCTGAAATTTATGCCCTAAAAACACGCACCAACACAAATATTATGTTTAAGAGTTTAATTAAAAAAAAAAAATCCACATGAGTTTAATTCAACCCATATTTTGTCCGAGGTCGGTCAAACTAGCAAGTCGCCCAAATCATCTCTCTATTATTGAAGCAGTGCTCTTGTTTCCTTCGGAGAAATCAAGTTCATCATGCTTGAGAATACATGCACTAGAGTCTTCATTTAATGAAAGGAAAGATTTAATTTAAACGTCAAAAGATTGGCCTTCATAGATTGGCCAGTCATCTATAGTCAAATTGGCAGCTTGGTCCTGTAGGCGCTAAAACATGAAAGCCGCAGCCTTTCTTGTGTAAGTCTACAAGATTACACCTATTAAACAAAATTTTCTGGAGACGCATGATTCCCTCGTTCTAGATTGCAAAAATTCTACTTCGAGATGGCTGCCTGATCTACATACCAGTAGAGGTCACGAAGTACTCTCATCCAATGCAGGTTCCAGTTCAGGCTAAAAATGCCAACCCCCAAGGGTGCAATGATCCATTGCTAAACATCCTGTTTCTTGTTTCAAGCTGTTTTTACTTTTCGCGAGGGGGGGCGACGAAATATGCTGATGAGATCATCAAGACCCTGCAGACACCATGCACGAGCTTACATGTCATTCTCTCTTATTTGCTATTTGTATTCATATTGCTTAACCAGGATTTTAAGGTAAGAACACCAAAGGCTTCAATTCAAACTGAATTAATGACCAGAGGGAGACATAGAATAATAAATAAATGAAGTCCAAGCAGACTGAATTAAAAAAAAAAAAAAAAAATTTCAATTCGAAAGACATACCCTGGTTGTGATAACAAGGAAACTGAAAAGAATAATCAAGTACGATCCTAGTACGAGTAGCAAAAGCAAGTCAAATGTCACACTGGCCACCTGCAATGACATCAGTTAATCATAGTCATTTCAATAGCCACCTGAAAACAACTTATCAAGCGAAAGTAGCTTCATTAATTGCCAGATCTTCAACACCAACGACAATGGCAAGGCATAGTGTTTGAGGAAGGACAAGAAACGAGGCTGTTATTCACAAGTTGCACTGTAAACCTGAGATACTATTTTTCAGATGTAAAGAGCACCCCCACGAGTCATGGCTAACAGAACTAAGTATGAATCCAGACTCAAATTCCAAGCCAACAATTTGCTGTCAAAGAAACCTACTCATTGATTCATTATATCCTCCTCCATATGCTTCTTCTTTGACAAATACAAGATTCTATCAGGCAGAGCAATTAACTACTTGTCCTGTCTAGTCAAGTATTTAATTTGTTCTGAATCTACACGTGCAATAGTGTGAATGTGTATACGCATAGCAAAAATGGGGAAACAAGTTATATCCAGTCACCTGGTATATATGTAATTGACTACTTGTTGAATCGTAGAAAGTGAACAACCCATCGAGCACCTCATGTTGTACATTCACCTCAACAGTATGCTCTGTCAATTCCTGCCAACATGCAGAAGCACAGATTTGATAAATGCAAAACACACTGGCTAAAAGACGTACATGAAACTTTAAACAATGATAAAGAGATGCAAAAGCAAAGAAGATGCTAAGTAGAAAGGGAAGCAACTGAATTTAGCCTATCAATTGAAAGCTATCAATCTGTTTGTAGAGCATTAGCTGTCATAAGCTCATACGGGAAAAACATTACAAGCAACAAAACTAGTCCAGGCCAAGGAATAGCTTTTGGTTGTCTTGTCCATAAAGTATAAGCCACCAAAGCCAATATTAGCAACAAACAAAAATTTACAAATAAAACAACATACTCAAGTTCGTTGTTACGAACCTTTTTAAGTGCCATGATGAGTGGGTCATTTTTTGTAAGAAATGGTGCCACACGTGGTGTTGTAGATAGAAGGTTCAACCATGAACGTATATAAGAAGGATTGACAGCCAAACTACTATCATCAGCAAAGACATTGATGTTTTTCCCATCCTGGTTGTATATATGCCTCTGGAAACAAGGGAACCACTTCATCAGAAAATTAAAAAGCTTTGTAACACACACTTGTTTTTCAAATGCATTGTCACAGATCACAAATCAGAAAACTGCACGAGATGGATCAACCTAAATCTGGTCATCATTGAAAAGCTGAGAAATCAGAAGTATTAGTGCCAATAAGTAAGCAATATATGGGATGAATGCAGTAATCAATGAATGCAAAACTAACAAGGCTAAGCTGTGATTTACGTAAATATGCAAGTTGTGAAGTTAAAATGCATATAAAATGAAATTCATAATTGACTAAACATATTTTGTTTCTGATTTTTATTTCAAAACAGACATGGACTTTAAATCCAATTGCACACACCATTGTATTCTTCTAATCAACCTTCAACTGGACAAATTAACCATCAAAATCCGTTGGAACTTTAGAACAAAAGTATCTAAATGATGAACATGCCAAATCAGAATCAAATGTCTCTAGGGAACCAAAAAAGGGTAGCACACACCAAATAGACATTAACTTTCAGTTAGAGGGTATCAGATAAAAGAAACTAGTTTCCTAATAGATTTCATTTTCCCATTATCAAGTACATAAGTTAATCCTTTGCAACTCTACAGTTAAACACCAGCAGCAATATAAAATAGGACTTTCTAGAAGAAGCTGTAGGATAATAGGTTTAAAAGAAATCAAAACATAGTTCATCACATACACACTCTGGGGTCATAGTTACTGCCATCACTTTGGAAGGGGATAAGTCGGTTGGCTAATAATTCAGTTTCATCAATTGGCATGTCACTGATATTCAACTGAGAAAACAGCATGCGCTCATCAACTAGCAACTGTTACAAGCCCCAAGTCTTTCCACCAGTAAGACTTACCTTTTTGGCAAACTAATTGTCAAAATATTAGAGGAAAAAATTTTACTTTGACTCCAAGCTTTGAAAGCAAAAGCTCAAGTTAAATACCAACTAAAGTCTCAACCAACCTAAGGTCACAAACTGAGCGTACAAAAATTCCTGCAGTGCAAGAAGCATTACTAACTACCCTATCAGAGTTCACAATTTGACTGCTTTCAAAGTGATTCATTTAGTTTGCACTCATCCAAGCAAAGGCAATCTCATATATATGGCATGAACTTCAAGGACAGCCTACATTTTCGGGCTAGACAAGTGACTTGTATTACAGGACACTCATTAGAAAATGTCACGCTTCTATAATCAGTAAAGAGTGTTGAGGGTCCACATGCTGGTGTTAATGTCTGACAGACCAATAAAAATTATGTTCACCCAATATGCAATCTAGTAGATGGAACAACAATTCCTAGTAGAGGATAAGACCGATGTTGATGCCTTACCGCTAGGCTTTCCGCAACTAACTTGACACTTCGAACTACTGAAGCCTCATTCACAAAGTGTCTGCAGAATAAGCCAGTTACTTTATCAAATGCCTAACTCAAACAGAACAAGAGTTCCCCTGGAAAAACAAATATAAGAAGGCTCAAGTTCCAATACCTGTTATCAGACAGACCACCAGTGCTTTCTAGCAACTCAGGGGCAACAGAGAGTTCTGAGAGTGTAGCTGCTGTAACCCGAATCCTTGAAAATTGTTCATGCTCCCAGGCTACCTACAGCGTTTTAAATGCATTAGTGTAGAATCAAAACACTAGAAAATCCCATGCACAAAAATTGCTCAATTTTGCATCATCTCTAAAAGGCACAAGTACCTAATGAGTTGCAGGTGGAAAAAAAAAATCCACTGAATTTGAAAATGCACATATGAGTTACAGTTTAACAGGCAGCACAATCCCTACCTCTACATTTCTTGGCCATCACCATACAAGCTACAGCCAGATATCAATTTTCTATTACCACTAAGCAAGTATGGATATATGCTCGATATGAATGTCATTAGCATATCCTTGAAGTAACTGAAACTTTTCTAGAATTCTATACATTCATTAGAAGGACCTCTCATCTTCCAATGATGTATTATTCCTAATCTTCATTAATTAACTTCTTCATTAAGATACATATTCATCCCATAGTATAACATTCCTTTGTAGAAAGACAAGCATAAAGCTGTCCAACTGACAGGCAGTAACTCACTTCAACTCATCATCTCCTATGAATGATATGGATCAACAGGCAAAAAAGTCAAAGAAAGAGCCAGACATAGCTTCAACAAGTAAAAGACAAAAGTATATTTTACTATCATAATTTACAACTTATCCACAGCCTCATTCTAGTGACATGGTTCCAGACGAGCAGTAGGGACAGGACTAGAAAGTTCTATAAGCATATAACAAACTGCATAAAGCATAGGAACCTACAAAGAGTTTTAAGAGGACAGGGAATGGTCCCCATGATGAATTGTAGGCTACAGGTACATATATTCTGTGGAAAGTGTACCTAAACTGTAAGCTCCACCTATATAGACATCAATCCCAAAAGCAGAACAAGACAAGTTCACAATTAATTTAATCATCTAATCAAACAATGGCTGACGTAAGTGTTTTATTTCACATATGTATTACCAATGCCATCCTATGCCTTGTTCTGATACAATCAATTGAATTAACTTACTCGAGGATTAGAGATGTTTATCTTCTTGTGCTTAAGACCCACTTCTAGCCCCAATTCTTCAGCAACACTAGAAATACCCTGCAAAACACCTCCAGTCAAACCAGAAGTACCACTGCAAGATGCTAGAACTCAATATTACTGATCTCCCTAGACATACTTTTTTTTGAGTGGAGGAATGGAAAGTACCTCAAAGATTTGCTTTATGTATGCGTTTTCTGGAGGTTTTGACACATGAACCCACAACTTGTCGCCTGATGAGCCAATGCTATTCAAGCAAATAGCATAATCAATGCTCTCACGTAGACGTTGATCAAAGCTGCGAAGCCACTGGAGAACAACAATTCAAAATCAAACATTGACATAAATTATTGAAAAGATACGCAGAGAACAAATTACCTTATAAGTTCCATTGTAGTTATAGGGCCCACCGGATGTCAGACCAAACAGTAAATTGTATCTACCTCTTGTCCTGGGGTTGGAATATAAAATGGAAAACAACCTAGCAATCTCGAGAAGAGCCACAACACCACTTCCATTACTATCACTTCCCACAGACAGTGCCTGTTTGTGACAGTAAAAATTTCAAAAAGATGTAATTATAAAAAACCTGAAGATCTATATCAAACATATGAAAGCATTTTACAGGTGCAGCCCCAAACGTGTCGTATGATGCCACTATGGCAATAGTAGGAAGTTGATTTGAATCTGCATCAGCTTTCAGTCCTGGCAACCATCCCTGTAATCCGACAAATATCAAGTGCTTAAGTTATCTTCAAAAGATCAAGAGCAGTATCCATATATCACAAGTGACTTATACCAGAGATAGAGCTAGAATCATCTAATAGTTAATGAAGACAGCATTATACTGATGAAGGTTGTGTAAAAAATTCATTACAAAAAAATACTATGCAGTAAACTCAATCCTATAGTGTTCAAGCTCAAAAATTTAACGTCCCAAACTAAAAGAAAGCATTCAATCAAATGACATCAAAATAATTGTTAGCAGAAGCTCATAGGCAAACAATGTTCCACTGCCAGACAAGAAATCCTACATCATAAATATAGTCCCAGACGGTCACCAAACAGTTTGCTTTAAGAATAAATAAATCAGCTGAAAAATACAAATACAAGAGCATAGATCAACTCCAAGCAAGCTTAGAGACATGACAATCAAAGCACACAGGCAAGGTGGACTTATATTAACTGCAAATATAAAGATATGTAATTTGAGATGATTGACTATTGTAATTAAAATGCATCCCCACCTAACTCAAGCAGTTCGTGATAACTGTACACTTGGAAGATAAAAGGCAAAGGTGACATATACCTGAATGTTTGTGATGGCAGGAGATCCTATTTTCCTTGGTTCTGGAGCAGCAACAACGAGCTTGTACCTGAAATAATTAAGATGTCAAAAAGGATTAACTCAGATAATAAAACTCAAGGCACCAGGTGCACAATATCCCAAGCCAGTATAATATTCCAAAATAGAGAATCTTGTCTATCATGGAAGAGATTTTAATGTACTCAAACAATATGCCAATATGCCAACCATCATCCAAATGCAAAATTTCAACAAAGACCTATATGATAATAATGGTTACATGCAAAAAGAAAACCAGAGCATCACACATGATAAATATCTGGCATAGACATAAAACAATAGCAATTTGAAGTGCTTCCACACATATATAAATGAAAAATAGAAATAGACATTTTTTCTGTCTAATCTTGGTATTTCCCCAAATTAAAATGCTCCAGCAGTTAGCAGATAAAAAATTTAGAAACATGGGCTACAAGTTTATCAACTAACCCGCCTGTGGTCGCGGTTGCAGGCTGACCAGTAACATCATTCCTCTTGACATCCACCAGCACAGCATTGATATCATCATGCTCAAAAGCAAAATAAACAGGATACTGCAAGAGCATAACACATAATTAAAGACCACCACTTATGTTAGTAAGACACAAACATTAAGCTTCGACTCAACAAAAGAAGATTAAAAGATCATCATTGGGATTAGCAGAACACCAATTTTCAGGCATTTAAAAAAAAGGCAAGCTGTAATTCAAGTAAGGGAAGTGGCTGTGGCACACAAAAATCACTTGAAATTCCAACTTAAATCTTCAGTTCTTCCCACTTTCGCGAGGTGGAAGGTTTTTCTTTTCTATTAGATTGTTTTTTATCCACCGCCTTAAGCAGATAGATAAAGACCAAAGTATGATTAACCCAAAAGCAGGTGAGAAGCATAAAACAGATACTATGATCGATGTTCTAATATATTCACTGCCCGTACCGAACATAAGTGGACTTCTATGCTGTGGTCTATCAATCAAAACAAAACAAGAACCAAAATTTAGTCTTTGACTCTTTGTAGATATTGTGCCAGAGAAGGCAAACCTTGGACAGCAAAATTGTGATGTCACACCAATGTCTAAAAGGGCATCCACTTCCAAAGATAGAAGAAACAATTCAAACATAACGATATAAAAAGGCAATACAAAAAGCATGAAAACCGTGATAAAAGACAAGTGGACAAGTGGCCAGGTTCATGAATCAATAAAAAAAAAAAAAAGCAACAGCAAGTCAGTACCAAAATTTAGAAAACTGTAAATCATTTGATCCACTCACAGGAATGTTGGCATGTATTAGCAACTGCTCAAGTTCAACTAAGATGTCCCTTGAAACATCTTCTGCAGGAGTATGATCAGCTTCACCCGTATTGTCTACATTCTCAGGATTAAATATAGAAGGAAGTAAAAGAAGTAAACCACCCAAGATCTTTCTTTGTCCAATATATTCTGCATAACAGAGGAACAAACCAAATTTTACATGGATGATAATATTTCCTTATCTTGTGCTCAAAGAATCAAAATTTTTCTTAAATATGATACCAAATTAACTACCCAAATCAAAAAACTTACCAAATAAGAAAACAGAACGTAAATTATAACGCAAGGTTAATCCTTTCGTTAGAACTTGTTCTTGTTTCCTTGCGATTTTCTAGAGCTTCTCAAAATGGTAGGCCAAAATGGTAGACCACAAAGGTATCCTTTTGAAAATTAAAAGGGTAATTCTGCCATGAATGTTTTGAAAAGAAAAGATGTTACCAAATAACATCTCCAGAGGTGCTTCTGAATTAGCTTTTTCCAACCTAAAGTAAGTCTAGAGTATATCCCAAAAGCATACACTAACACTTCAAAAGACTTGAAATTTGAAAAGAAACAAGGGGCGAAAAAAGAATTGGCCTGTTTAAGCATCCAAGAGTATGCCTTTAGTTCACTAAATATGTATATAGTACATTTTAAGCCCAAAGCGAACCTCTATATTGACCACCAACAGATTGTTTAGATATTATATTTAACAAATTCAGACACACGATTGCAAGTATATGTATCTATACATAACTGCTAAATGATATAGTATTATATTGAACATCATTATCACTCCATGTGGATTGTCACTCAAACAGCCAATCTTCAACTACATGAAGCTTTCTGATTTTTCCATAACCTTATTGCAAGAATAAATTTTGAAACTCTATTGATTATAAAATCTGTGATTTCTCATTCAATAGGTTAACTTATTAGAAGTGGCTCAAATGATCTGTCTTTCATTTTAGCTCCAGCATGATGTAAAACTCATGGTGAGTTACGGGATTCTGATTGATGCAGTTTCTTTGTTGATATAACCAATGTAAAATGGATATAACAATAGATACACAATATAAATGCAAAATTCTAGGCATGAATGATCTGAAAAATGAGTACTTTGTAGTAGTTGAGCTTTTTAAATATATTGTCCAATACCAAAGCACAAAATTTTATCAGAAGGCTTCAGTTTGTCCACTCCATCCTAATAAATATAAATATTCTAGTGTGTTCACCTATTTTTACTTCTTTTGACAGAGAAATACAGGTCCCAAATTTCTCGTTACGTTAAGCATTCTTCTCACAACTTGGTTTGGATGTCTGCAAACGGTCATAACCATGTAGTCACTCTAAAAGAAACTTTGAAGACATAAACATCAAAATTACTTCCATAAATTGCAATGCACCAGGGACCAAACCAGTCCCTTTCTCTCTCTGTTTCATTACATTTGTCCATCTAGTCTGTCGTCTCATCTACCCTAATTAATTCCAATAGTATATCATTATTCCATTCCGTAACTAATTGTCCTAAACCACAAAATGAGGCAACCATTATTGACATCACGATTTTCTAAGGCATCACTTTCGCTCCTTTCTCCAACAATATCCGCACCACTCGAACACGTGTAGGTTTTAAAAATCGTCAGTTAAATTCCAATCAGCATTCCGTATCCTACCTAAGTCTAACTGGCAAAAACAGAAAATATAGCTTTTTCACCGGTAAAAGCAATTTAACAGAACCAAAATTCCATAAAACGAAAAAAAAAATTGAACCTCAAAAAGAACTAACAAGAAACTCAAGAAGAAGCATACCTCGAATCAGAGCGAGGTTCAATTCACGAAGCGGAAGAATCAAAACCGTACGCGAGAGATCAGCTGCCGCAGCTGAATTACCACCACCACTACCACTACCACTACCGGCGCCGGAAGAGAAGAGAGAAGAAGCAGCGTGATGATTAAGAGAGGCGAATCGAGATCCAAAAGGAACACCGGCGAGATCGTACTGAACGAGGCGATAGACGTCGACGACCGTAACGCCGTTGCAGAGGTCAGCACATGCCGCGAGCACAATCAGCACCACCATCGCCATCATCGACGCCGTGTACATTGTCGGCTCCAATACTCCGGCAGACTTTCTCTCACTACTCCCCATGGTTACACGCACAAGTACGAGAAATAGAGAGCGAGGGAGAGGCAAGAGTGAAGAGAGTGAGAGGGCTTTTGTTTGAGGTTTGATCGGGTTGGGACTTGGGAATTAATAATAGAGGATTTAATTTGATTTGGAAAATTAATTAAAAAAATGGATTGGATAATTTTTAATTTTGTACAGCTACTAATCATTGGACTATCAATTAAGTAGAAGTCATTAATATAGTAATTATTTGTGTGATTATTTTGGCAAAGAATTGTATTTTTTTTTCTTTTTTGTGGTAAAAACCTTTATTCACTATTTTTTTTTTTTTTTGGAAATTTTAACCCAAATTATTTGTCTTGTATTTTATGGACCTCTAGGCAAAAGCTGCAAAATATTGACAGAAAACCTATGCACTCAAAATAATTACTAATTTTTTGATAAGAGTGAAATTAATTCATAAAAAAAGTATCAAAATACAAGGGAACAATAAATATGAGCGTGTATTAGAAAAATCTTATTTAAAAAATAGCATTTTTTGAATTTCATTATTGAAGATAATAGATAGAGATTCTTGATTAATTACACATGGACCTTAGATTCAACTAAATTACATTTTGGCCCCTTAAGAGTAGAAAAACAACATCTAAACCTTTTTGAAAAATGTAACTCATTGTATTTTTACAAAAAAAAAAAAAAAAAATTGAAGGAAAGAAAAAAGGATCACATTATAGAAGTAACCTTTCAATGGAATGTCAAGATCATGTAATAATGCTTTAATTCAAATGCAACCTATCAGTGGAATACCATGATCATGTTGAAGAACTTAAATCACTTTTAGGTAGAATTTGGTAATCAGAACTGTTTTTTTTTAATCTCAAAATTGGATAGGTTCACATAAAATGTAAGTCCCTTTAATATTTATTGTCATATATTTACTCATTTTTTGACCAGGAAATCCATGTGATATCATCTGAATTTGGATTTACAATCTTGAAAAACTAGAATTTTCGTCAAGTTGCATGGTTCAAGGAGGAAAAAGGGATAGCACCAAACTTAAGGCAGTTTTTTTTTTTTTTTTTTCCGGAAACGATAGATAAATTTTATAGCAAACCAAACTTTACAATATTTGAGCAACGGCTCAATCACCTATACAAATTTGGCTTTGTTTGGAACTCAAGTTTTTTGCCAAGATTATCTGCTACAAGTTTTTTAAAAACTTTAACTACAGTAATCTCAAAAAAATTTTCAAAATTTTTAAACTATACATTTCAAAAATACTCAAAAATCTACA
The DNA here is from genome assembly GCF_036785885.1 of Coffea arabica. Classification (NCBI taxonomy): domain Eukaryota; kingdom Viridiplantae; phylum Streptophyta; class Magnoliopsida; order Gentianales; family Rubiaceae; genus Coffea; species Coffea arabica. Next base: position 50,025,495 of record NC_092310.1, on the reverse strand, counting down.
CATTTCAAAAATTTTTTAAAAAGCTTTTATAGTAAGGTACAGTAAAATTTTAGACAAACTCCCAAAAAACTCACATTCCAAACAAGTACCAGTCAATTTTACTCATTCAACATGCCATATGGAATAGAACTGGAAAGATGAAGCTTGGACGAGTATATTAATAGGCACAAAGCCATTGAAGTAGGGACATAATCATATAGTGATTACTGATTTAGCTATATACAGCTACAACTTTCAATAATCTAAAAGAAGGTAATCTTATCTATATGGCAACCAAGCTTCCTTGATTGCCATTGTTAACATATCACCATGAACATCCAAGGATGCACCCCCTCCCCCCCCCCTCCCAAAAAAGAAAAAAGGAAGCTTCATTTTCCCGTCATACAAATCTTACTCATGGCTGGATTGAGCTCAACCTTGATTGCAGGATTCTTCATATCTTTTGGGCCACAGTTAGATTAGTGGAGCTGTATATAGAACAGGGCTTTGTTAATTGTCATATTGCAGGAAATAAAGAAATGAAAACGAGAAGAAAATCGAGAAGCAGAAAAAATATTGCTTATAATATCTACGTAGGAAATTGGCTGAAAAGTAACTATAGAAACATACAAAAAGCTATAATACATTTCTTACTTTCTACGCGTGTGCAAAACCTTTCAGCACACCAACCTGCTCTGTAACACCAGTAACATCAAAGGCATTGAATTGGAAATTCCAGAGGTTCAGTTGCCTGATCTTTCTTCATTCTCAGGAAATATAAATTGGAGGTCTTCATTGTCCCTGTAGACTTGCACCAGAGCAGCAGCTTTATATGCAAATATTCCAAGCATTGCTGGCACAAGCTGAGGAAGGCACAAAAGAACACAACATAAGCAACCATATACAAGAAGGGAAACGACCAGGTTCCAAGTTCGCATCTAGTGGCTGACAGAGAGTGGCAGCAAGCAGGCAGAGAGGTTTCTTGTGATCCAAAAGAAAAATCTCTATATGTCCTTACCTTACCAAATTCCTATCCATCCCCAATCTTTCTTTCAAAATTATCGAGGGAACTTCCTACTACGCAACTAAATATATCCTGTACTATGAACTTCCAAGTCAGGGCCCACTGGTTGCTCTGTTATAAGAAGGAAATTACCTGGAAATCAAGCAAATCATGGGCAAAATGCTGCGACAATTCCCACAAGCCATATATTGCAGCAGGAATTACAAGCCTTGGAGATGAAAGAGCAAGACCAGTACCCTTTATAGATCTTTCAAATAGATCTTGCAGATCCTCAGACCTTATTCCAATCCTGGTTAAATATAAATGTTAGTACTAGGTAGCATTTGAGTTGGGTTCAACACATGCAAAAGATGAAAAAGAAGTTCGAGTTTTAGTAATACTTCTTTGATTTCTTTTGCATAAAGATGTCTGGCACTTTTTCCTTCGAGAGGTTGTCCACATGTTGGCACAGGAGTTGAAGGTACAAGCAACTGCAGATTTGGCAAAAACCAAATGAAAAATGTAAGGTGGCAGGCCCTTTGGAGACAAACTGAGCGGATAACTTCTGCCATAAAAAAGTAAAAGTTTTTGAAGGGGAAGAGAAAAATGAGATGAATGTGCTGGATGGCTAAAGGATTTAGACATCTGAATACAAATGTAAACTAGAGTTTAAGGTAAACCAATTGCTATGATATACACATCAAATGACGGAATTTTTAACCACTTATGACAGTAGATTTTTTTTATCATGCTGATGCACACTTAGTCGTACTGAATTTGCAATTGCTAAATATCTGAGTTTGACAATTTTAAGTAAAAAGAACACCATAAGATGGATCCCTAAATAGGGCAGCGCAGTGGCTAATCACTAACCTGAAAAGCACCCCAATACCATAGCTCAAAGCAGCCTGATCGAAGAATAAGCATAGTAGGTTATGCATTTGATAAACATGTGAACCAAACAGCTTTTTCTAGCACCTGTTAGGCTGTTAGCATTAGTAGAATATGATTTACAACTTTCTGAAAATTTTCAAATAAATGAAATCTGCTTTTTTGTTACCAAGAAGCAATTAAATTTTTGGAAAGATGAAACAAAAGTTTGCTTCCATTATAATCAATTTTTAAAACGTCATAGGTGCTTTCAGCAATAATGAAGCAGTTAAGGACAATGACCAAGCAATGAGAAACAAGGACACCGACAAGTTTTAACACATTGAGAACCATTTTATTTCCAGATCTTAACCTTCAAACCAATTACCTTAACAGACAACACTACTAGGCAATATCCTCCGCATGCAGTTCCAATCCCTGCCGTCAACAGAAGCAGTTCCCTTTTCAGCTGAAATCAGGGAACAGGTAAAGCATAAGAAATTCTCTACAAATTCTTCTGGCGCAAAACTGACTTCAAGTAGCTATCTTCAGCATGTACATGCTACTCCACATTATGCTGTAAGAACAAACAAAACTTGAGCGCAATTACATCAGCTGGGCCAAGGATACTTTTTATCTTTGGTTCATTCCATTATTTCACTTCATCATTGTCTAATCGTGTCAAAATCAGATAATGTTATACACAATATAACAAACAAAACACGTTCTATAAACACAAAAGAACTAAGCAGACAATGCACAGAACTAACAAATTCAAATAACCATTACAACCCGGCACAGGACCTCTTACCAGCTCCACCTTTAGCATACATTTGGACAACATTACCCGAAAAGTAAACATTCAACCGGGAAATTCTAATTTTCAGAAACACTAGGGAGGGTGCTTTTTTTCATACTCCAGAACTGCGAGAAGCATAGTAATTACAGCTAATATAAAACAGCATTGAACACATCAAAACATCATACAGCTTCATATCTGAGTAAATTGAGCTTTCTCCTCTTCTCACCATCATTTTGTAGCTCCTGTAAATTACAAATGAAATAGTAACACCATTACTCTCAAAAACAAAAATTAAAGAGACAATATAACAGACAAGGCATTAAAGAAATAATTCCCAAACGATCTTATAAAAATACCTTAATACTCATCTTCTTATTGACTGGTGCAATGAGGCTGTCTCCCAATACCCATTCATTAATTCTTTTTAGTTTTAAAAATCCACCACCCTCGTTTTCGTCAAGTACTTCCTACAAGTAAAACAAATATTAGATCATAATAATCAAAATTGAACAATAATTCTTCCTAAACCATTCTTACTTTTCTAAATCAACATTAAAAGGAAAAACCCAAAAAAGAAAGAACCTGTTCTGATAATTGAGAAGTTTTATCAGAAAAATCAGCTGCAATTGTCTTTTGAGAATTAGTATTAAGGGAATCAATAGCTTCTTTGAGCCAAATTCTATCAGAAACTTTTGCTATAAAGTCTCCGGTGACTTCTCTTTCTTTTATGAAGGCTTCTAATACTTCATCTCCTGCAAATTCACTCACTTTTGAAGCCCAAAAAAGAAAATAAGCAAACAAATTAATTATAACATCCCAGAAAGAAAAACTATAGTGGTTATATTTTTATGCTAAAATGTTTAAAAACAATGCTGTATTTAAGTGGCAGTTGAGTTTACCATGCTGGGAAGTCCTGAGAACAGACAGAATTGCAGGGACTAAGGAGGTGGGGCGTCGTCGTTTTGGAGAGTAAAGATTGGAGTAGCTTAATCTCAGAGGAATAGGAATGGCAGAGTTCATTTTTAGGAGGTAGAATTTTGCTGTGATTAGTGGAAATCAAAGCTCATTGCTGGCTTGGTCCTCTGAAGAAGAAGCAGCTGTTCCTTGAAATATCTTTTCTTTTATCTTCTTCTCATTATGTATCTGTTAGTTTGCATTCTCCACCCCTCATATTTGTTCAAAGTACTCTGTGACCCCAGTGAGGATATATTTGTTTAAAATTTGCTCATATATCATCCATCAAACCGTGATAGTAGTGTATATAAAATTTATTCTAATTTTTTTAGTAAAAAAAAAAAAAAGAAGGTTTCCTTTTAGGCAAAAGTATAGAAAAGTGAAGTTGAATAAAAGGTAATACTGAAGTTAAGTAGTTAACATGGTTATAATATATACCATGAAAGAAAAGAAATATGAGATAAATAAATTGTTTAAAATCTAGTGTGCACAATGATTGTACACAATATCCTCATTAGTAGAATTTAGTTCATTAATGGTTTGCACAACATATTTAGTATACGGTAACACTTATAATTTGATTTTGTTTTCAACTCAAGGCACATGAGAATGCTTAAGAACTAAATTTCATTTTGTGTTCCATACAAAGCACATAACAACACATAACATAATTTATAATTTTTAACTTATATTGTATTTTAACTTTTTTTTATAAGAAACACAACGAATACTATTAATGAGATTGTTGAAAATCATCCAATAACAATTAATGGACAAAATTCGAAGAGGAGCTCCAAAGACTCTTAACCTATTTTGCCCAACTTTGCAAAGTGAGCAAATCTATGCGCAATCGTGCTAGCTGCTCTAAAAATCTATTTTACATCAATAATATTTTCCTCTAAGAAAGCTAGTCTAACATCCTCAATTACTAAACCAACATCCAAGAGAATGTCTTCAGCTTTGGATAAGATTAATAGCTGAGGACAAATCTCCCCCCAAAATGTAGCTAGGGATGTTTAGCAGTTTTGCCAGTCAGACCGCTTCTCTTACAACTACAGCTTCCGTCTATTCGATATTGGTTAAAAAATCAAAATCTTTTTGATAGATCAAAGATAAACTGACCATCAAAGCTATATTTGAAGCAGGAGCAAAAATTGAGCCAAAGTGAAGCAATTGTTTGGCTTGAAGCCTATAATTGCTTACACCTCTATTTTCTTGAAATTTTTGAGAAGTTTGCAAATATGGAAGGCCCCAATGATAAATAAAACAAAATGCTTTCTTTTACACCTCACCTCAGTTTGTTTATTTTGTTTAACCGTTGAAAACTTGCCTAGGGTTTTACAGAACAAAAGGTGAAAAGAAAAACCCCATTGCACTCGCCATGACTGTATTGAACTCCAAGAAAATACTACAAGAAAAGAATGCTAGTGATCCCAACTCTGTAACAAATCTCACTCTCACCCAGAAAGCTCTTTCTGATGTAATTACCAAAACCACCCTGGAATTTATGTTTTTGCAAGTGTCATGGCTTTAAAAGTTCAATCTTTGAATTGATGTTTTTTCTTTCGCTTTTGATAGGTTTCATGCTTGGGTGATTTCAAAAGTTTGGAAAGACTTGATCTTGGCTTCAATAATCTCACTTCAGTTGAGGTAGGAAATTCCTAAGCTGTTTACTGCTTATTTTGCTGCGATTATTTTAAGCAAGGTTTCTTGTTTAAATGGTATTTCTTTGATCTTTTTTGCATTTTTTTTTTGTTGAATATTTTGGTGGTTCTGAAAATAGGCTTTGGGAAAATGTGTAAACTTGAAGTGGTTATCAGTGGTACAGAATAAGCTCCAGAGCTTGAAAGGTATCGAGGGGCTTACTAAACTCACTGTGAGTGGTACACTTCTTCCCATCCCTTTAAATGCTTCTTTTTTTTTTTTTTTTTGTTTTTTCAGTTCTTGGCTATGTTAGGACGATTATATGCTTAATTTGTTAAATTTTGAGGTATACTCTGTGGATTTGATTTGCAAAATCTGCCTGCTGGTTTTTCTATTCCTGGTTTTACAGTCCTCGTTCTACCCTTTGTTTCTTCTAAGTGTGTTATGCATCAGAAAATGCAAAGCTTTCGAAGGGAAAATGAGTTTGCAGCAGCTCATGAATGAATTCTGTAGGAAACTACCTATACAACTCTATGCATTTTCGTTTTCTGATGATTTTGGAGAAAATATGGTTTTTGTTCCTCTAGACGAAATGTGCTTTTTGTTCCTAGTACGCCACTGCAGTCACTTGTATTCTCTTTATCTCCACCAGTGACATTGTAATGATCTCTCTTGAAGAATGAAATGAAACCCATATTCTTTCCCAAATCATGAGAACAAGAAACTATCAGTTAGAACCAATGTGGTCTAACGAGTCAAAAGCGTGTCATGAATATTTGATAGTGGAAGCACTATGGTAGAACAGGTGAATTGGGTTTTAATTTCATGAATGTTGATTTAACTCCAATTTTTTTTGGGTTAATTAGGTCTTAAATGCTGGCAAGAACAAGCTCAAAACTATGGATGATGTCAGGTCTCTTGTGAGCATGCGCGCATTGATCTTAAATGGTAAAGCTATTTAGATTAAGTTGCTTTATCATTTTCATTTAACCAGTGTCTCTATTAATAAATAAATTTCTTTATTTTCTGACTTGTTTTCTGGTGGCAGACAATGAAATTTCTTCAATTTCCAAGCTTGATCAAATGAAGGAGCTGAACACTCTTGGTATATGGTCCAAGTTTTCTATTATGATCCGTTGATGGTGACTTTCAGTAGATTCCAATATTCATCAGCTTCAAAATTCTTAACTAGAGTTTGATTCTGTAGCAAATGATGATGATTAACTTTCTGAACCACTGGTTTTTCATAAAAATCCATATTAACTTCTGTCATTTCATCCAATTAGTTTTGTTTAATTTTCTTTTGTGCATGGTTCCAGAATTATTTAAGCATCATTTTGTTGAACATGTTTCCTTTCAGATTTAGGGATGACTCGAATGACAGTCTGACTCACTCAGAGCAAATGATGACCTATCTTAGTGTCAGTCATTTAATTGAGATGAAGGTTATATGAGTATTACAACTAACAAAGCATTACCACAAATATAACAGGAAGTGCAGTGCAAAATGATTGCTGCCTTCAAGAAATATTTTTAGTTAGTATATTGCAAGTATCAATAAACCTGTTTTTAAGAGGGAGATGCAGTTGCTTAAGTTGATCTATTATCTTGAGTACGGAATGTATTTGCCTTTAGATAAGAGTGAGTACCTTTTTAACCTCCATAATTGTGGGATCAAAGTCCCCAAAAGGACAAGTTATCTTTTTTCAGGCTGTGATCCTATATGTGTTTGCCATGTTGTAGGTCCGAGCCTTTGCTGAAACCTGAAAGACTCGTGATTTTCTGGCTTATGAAAGGCCACAAATAAATTTCAGCACTTAACAGAATAAAGACAGGCAGTTTTCAAAAACAAGGCTTTACTATTGCGTGCTGTGGTCTTCAAACTTAAAAGCTGTCATTAGAGAATGCAGAAAGCAGACATGATGGGATATGAGTCTAGAATTTAGCAGAAGCACTGACATAGAATAAAATTTTGAGTGAGTTTGTTTTGAGTGAGATCTGAATTAGTAACCTATAGATGATAGCTCAGAGAACCATACTAGGATCATCTACTCCACAAACTAGGACAAATATATAATGTTATGCAAACAATATTTAGTTTATTAAACCTAATACCTGGGTATGTTTCTACTCCTGTCTTCTTTGTTCTTCACGCTGGCTGCTACATTGCAATAGTGTTTTAATACAGCATCTAACGGGTTGGTGTCATTAAGAGCATAGTTATTCTGCTGTAACTGATTAGGATGGTTCATTCTTGTTTTCTTATTTGACAATGTTCAGAGCTTGTACACTATTTCTTATGAGTTGTATGTTCACCTTTATTGCTTTTATATGTGATTCTCGAATTGTTTCTTGAAAATTTTATATTCATTACGTTATAGTTAATAGTTATAATCACCATTTGCTGATTATGTGCAGTTCTGTCTAGGAATCCAGTAAGTAAGATTGGTGACTCTCTGGTCAAAACAAAGTCAATAACGAAGGTAAGTGTTTCAATTATTGCCTTGAGCTGCAGCATTTCTTGGGGCGTTTTGTAACGTCTACCTTTATATTTGATTTCAGCTCTCTCTGTCTAACTGTCGGTTGCAAACCATTGGCTCCTCACTTACCTCTTGCACTGAGTTAAAAGAGCTTCGCCTTGCTCATAATGAGATCAAGGTGTGTTGTGTAATTCATCCTGTTTTATTTATGCCTGAGTATTCTTGAGGTCTCTCTTAAGTGTTGCAGTGCCCCCACCCACCAAAATTTGTTGTTTCTCTGACTTGCATTATCAATTTTGTTTGAGTACAGCCTGAAGTGATGCATAAATCATGCTATTAATTTGGTTTGTATTTTATCTGGTATCATCCGTCTCTGTTACTCAGACTCTTCCAGTTGAATTGAGCCACAATTCTAAACTACAGAATCTAGATGTGGGAAACAACTTAATTACGAACTGGTCAGATCTGAAGGTTTTGCTCTCGTCTCTGGTTCTTGTGGTGCTTTATTGATAATTTTATTGGATATGGCTAAAAGTACTTTTGTTGTGCGACTCTTTTCTCATATAATGGCAGGTGCTCTCTTCTTTGGCTAACCTCAGAAATCTGAACCTACAGGGGAACCCTATTTCTGAAAAGGAAACATTGGCTAAGAAGGTGAAGATCTTGTTTTATTGTCTCATTAATATCTATTTCCCTTTTAGTTGTCTTTCAAAACTGACCTCTAGGAAAATGATTCTTAAGCAGATCAAGAAACTACTACCAAACTTGCAGATATTTAATGCTAGACCAACAGATAAAACCATGAAAAAGGAAGTTGATGGAAGTAACAGCTACATTACTGACAGCAATGTACTAGCAGGCCAAAAGGAGGATTGGACGGATAATTCAAGGGGACAAAAGAACTCAAAGAAGTATCTTTTAGGGATTGAAGAAGGTGATGATCAGCCTCTTGGTAATGCTGAAGATAGGGCAACAGAGAAGGGATCCGACAATAAGAAGCATAAGAGAAATAAACTATTGAAGGAGAAATTGGTAAGCACAAAGGAGAGAGTGACTTCAGAAAATGAAAGAAAGAAAAATTCAAAGTTAGAATTGAACAAAGATGTTAGTGCTGATGGCTCAAAACTTCCTCCAGTCAATCCCAAAGCAGGGAAGGAATTGAAGCGCAAAAAACTGGAAAGGGAAGAAGACCATGGGGAAGATAGTATCATCCCGACAAAAGGTGATGGAAAATTGAAAAAGAAGTTGAAACAAAATACAGGGAACATCATTGATGATGGAGAAGCCCCATTTGTGGAATTGCTTACTACTGATGTTGCTGAAAATGCTATAGGCAGGGGTCAGAAGATGGAACAGAAGAGTGTTCCAGGCATTGATTCAGCTGGTGCCATAGTTAAATTTCCAAAACAGGGTAAGAAAAAGAAGAATCTTGGGGACCGGGCTGCCAACTTTGATTTGTCACCAGTGGCTGAAGTTGGATTAGGTGGACCATCAACTTGGGATGACTAGAAACAGACCTAGAAGGGTGCTGGAGGGTGTTTTACATTTCAGAGAAACTCTAAAAGCTGTAGTATCTGGAACTGCTTTATATCCAATTCCAAAGTTTGAAACTTTGCTTGTGAAGCCAAAGGTATATTGATTGAAATTTGAAAACTGTTTCTTCTCAAAACTCAAAAAGGGGCATTGGTCATACAGATGCAGATTTTGATCTATACAACTTTAGAGCATCTCAGTTTCGTTTCCCTGTTTGAAGCTGTCAACGTCCTGGAATTACTGAATTGAAGAAACCACCATTCTGTTGCTATATGGTTGCAAGTATTTCTTCTTGTCTGAAACTTCAGCATGATGATTCTTGCTTAGGTAGATGGTTGTTAGAGGCTACCCTGTATTTTGGATTAGAGAAGAACAATTCAATTTTTGTGTTTTTATTTTAATCTTACACGGGAGTTGAATTATTTGATGCCCATCCTTGGTTACGCATTTCTTTTACGTTTTACAAAAACTTGGTTACCCATCCTTGTGCTTGTGAAGTCATCGGCCCTTTGTCATTTTGCTTTGCTTTGTTTTCGCGAGTGCTAAAAATCGCATCAAGAAATGTATAATTGTTAAATGAGATGACTGGAGACGCAACCTGAATTCCCAATCTACGTGACCCAAATATTCCTTTTCTGGACCCTCGCCTCGTGTCCTGGAAACACCAATGCTACTTTGCTGGCACAACGTCGAAGCTACATCTCAATAGGGACATTGTCCAAAGAAATTAAATTATACCACAGTATCCAAACTGCTTGACTTTTGTGTCTTCGCTCTTTACCTATTCTTGTTCCCCTACAAGGAAGAATCGTAATCCAGAGTTTAGAACCTCCAACTTATCATTCGGTGCTCAAGGACATGTTTGGAGGATTCAGAGTTTCAGCTTCAAAACCACTATTATTATATCAAATACTTGAATAATTCTTGTAGCCCACAAGCACCAAACAAAGAAACTCTTGCTATAATCATGTAGCAAATTGTCCCTTCTTTCTGAAAAAAAAAAAAACATGAACGAAGTTCAAGTATTCTTTTATTTTGGAGCTGGGCTGCTAGCATTCATTTTATCTGCTGTTTTCATAAAATGCAAGACCTATTTCTCCAACAGAATCCGTAGTCAAAGGCAATCTGCAGTAGCCGGGGCCGCGCAACCTGCTACCAGCGGTGGATTTCGAGAAGAAGTTCTGCAAACTTCATCATCAAGAGTTGAAGTAGTGGTAGATAAAGTCGTTTCTGGAGGAAAAGGAAGGGATGGAAGCTTGAGCAGCTGCACAATCTGCATATGTGAGATTGAAGATGGGGAAACCTGCTGGGAGCTTACTGCTTGTAATCATACTTTTCATGCTGAATGCATTCAGAAATGGTTGAAGAAGAGCAGAACTTGTCCACTGTGCCGGACTAGCATTCTTGTTCATGCTTTATGATGATTGATTGTATATGTAATCGTCCTCTTCAAAAAGAGAAATAACTCTTGATTATGCTATAAAATGCACAAGGAACTATCTATATTTGTCCTGTTTACCCTTCTTGTTTAAAAGAAAATTTGGTAAACCGGCAAGTTAGCAGGTTTCTTGGCGGAAGAATGTTATATCATGGCAAAAACAAGGCAGACTAATTATATTACAATGGTTTCAATAGACCTCCGATCATTAAGTTATTGTTGCTCTCTCTTCACGCTTGACAGCTATAATCATCTCTGCTATTATCCTATTATTAGGACCTTAACGTAGTGCAAAATTTTGAGAAAATTTAGAAGATTATTTGGAAAATAATTTCTATAATATATTTTTTTGATGTGATATAAGTGAGATAAACAATAATAGATAAAAATATTATTAAGATACGTATTTATGATGCAAGTAAATAATTTTTCTTTTCACGTGTAATTATGGCCAATCCAAATATATTGCAGCTAATATGTAGTTGCTCAATAATAAAGTTAACATGACTACTTTAAACTTCATTTGACCTATTTTAATTTAGGATTTCTCTGGCACGTGCTCGATGGATACTCGTTAGAATACCTAATTTTCATCCAATCTATCATATATATATATACACATACACACACACACACACATTAACAATTAGAGTTTTTTCTAATCTAACAGGTGTCAATTGGTCGCTTATTAATATATCTAAAATTCACTTAACTTATCATATATATACATGTACCAATAATTGTTAACTTCACTTGTTGTATTTATATACTTTTTCTATTTAGTCTTACCTACCATTCCTTGTATTTATTTATATTTCTATATCAATCTTATATTTTTAAAAATAACACACTTGAAATATATCTTGACGCATGCCCATTTAGACAAATCCTAACAATTATTATCCTCTATTGTATTTACACACTTTAATTAATTAATACTACTATTAACTTCCTAAGAAACTATTAGGCTTGAGGATTTGAAGTAATCAAATGAGTTAAAGTTTCTATATTAAGGAAATCTGGATGTACCCATGATCTAGTGACGCGCTCATGAGGTCATTTCTTGTCACAAGATATAGTGTCTTAAAACTGTTAACGAACTCTAATATACTAACTGGGATCAGCATCTAATCATTCATTCCACACCACACCCGCCAACAGTCAAGATACACGTAACATCAAATTGATGGCCGTCCTGTTCTCAGGCGGTCCACCGCTCATCCATCTGAAAAGTGTCCAATACAGTAAGAGAGGCCGGCAATAGAGAGGACACAGGTGTAACTCGAAAGGACTAGAATTGCCACGTGTTACAAATATGACAAATTCTGGCAATGTTAGAAGTTTGATTAAATTGTAGATTTTAAATCATTAATTATTACCTTATATATATATATATATATATATATATATGAAATAGTTGGACAGAAGAATATTTAATTTTTTAGAATGATATTATAGTACGTAGTTTCTTTTACAATGTAATGTATATAAGATTTTAAAAAAATGTAGTTGAAAAGATGGAAGGTGATTGAAAAATATCATTACGATGCAACCAAAAAATATCCACCAAAATAATCAGCTAAAAAGAAAAAAAGAAATATATTCAATACACATTCTAACACAGTAATTAATCTATTTTCCATTTTGCAAGTAGTTTCTCACTATTCATTTTTATTATTTTCCTCAACTACCTTGTTTCTTCCTTAGACACATTTTGACTGCATTTGGATAAGTATTCCGTGTTGCTAAAAGTCTAATGTGGAATTTTCTAAATTTTTATGCATCTCTTATTCTCTTGCCTTTTTTGTTTTTCAGACATTGGGTATTGGTTAATTTAAGCTTTAGTAAGCAAACCATGATTCGTTGTTTAAAGGGGTGCTATGTATCTAATTCCTGTGGTTTGAGAGGGTGTAATTAAATTGGGGTTTCTAAAAAATTTTAGGGGAAGGGGGCATTGCCCGCCTTAGGAGCATGTAGCTTCACCCTTGCTTGTACGCGTTGTTCTTGGACGAGTATGGTAGTAGACTCCTACCGTCTTTGAACCCAATGTTTTGAAATCCGGATTGACAAGTGCATTGGATCAACTTTTGGTTTGTAGTTCAACCGATTTGATTGATTCAAAATCCGATTCGATAATTTTACACGTTTTAATTATTTAATATTAAATGACTTGGTTAAAATTAACACACACACACACATATATATATAAGACATATTTAGCGGGGAACCAATTCAAAAGCTGATTTGTTAGCAGGTTTGATCAGTTGGTTCTTAATAGGGTTTGACTGATTCATAATAATTTTTCTAAGTTAAATATAGAATCAGACCTGTATCACGGCCGGGCTGGTTCACGTTCCAACCGTCTGATCTGAACCGGTTTTAAAACATTGTTTGAACCATGAATTTACATTTGAAACAAAGCTTTTGTTATTTAGCTCATATATGCAAAGGAGAATCTAAAGTTTCAGGTTAAAATCCAGCGTTACTGTTGGAATTTTGTGAAGAAATTTTCAAGAATATCACTTGTTAATTTACTGGAATTCTCTTATTCGGAACTCAGGACTTGTTCTATCTCTTTTATCAACTTCTCGTAATAGCACTTTCTTTTATTCTATATACATACTCACATTTTTTCTACGTATGTATTGTGACGAAGAACCGTGGCTACGGCAGTTACTTGTCGCCGTCTCCCATATCTCTTAGGAATTTATGGCTTCAGTTTCATTTTCCATAGACATAGGAATCATGTCTGCTTTTCTGTCCTCAATGATAGTTTGAACACGTTGCAGCTGGTTGTGCCTTTAGTGGAAAGGAGCAGTCCTCCGGTTGCGGTGAGATTTTAAGAAGTGAGGAGGAGGGGGAGAGAGTTTAACCCAAGGCTTTAAATTCATAGGGTCGGCCGCTCAATTATTGATTATTATGTCTGCAATTTAGGAAAAGATTTAACTTTTGCCAAGTTTGAAACTTTATTTGTTCTCTTAATATATATCTTCTTTCTCGTATATATATATATATATATATTTTTGAATTAAGCCATTGGTTTCAAGGATTGGTTAGATGCGCTATATGATTTTTGTGGTTTTATAATCCTTTTTTGTTATGGCCATCATTGCGGTGAATGTAATCATTTATTTGAAATAAGTCAAAATTCCATCATTCATTTAATGTTCCAAATAAAGTGATATTTTATTTTCTTAAAAAAAAAATTGGTCATACATAAAAGTTGGTAAAGCGATAAAGAAAGGGTCACGTTTCAAAATATCCACTTCACCCCTATGGTTTTATGTAAATAGAGCCTTGATGAAAAATATCCTGTGTAATGTCATTAATTTGAATGTCAATAATGCACTTGCTTAAATACCAAATCAATCGACGACTTAACTACCTTATATAAAAGTATGGGGAGACTACGTGAATAAATGCAAATATCATGAGGAATAAAGTGGATATTTATACAAATCATAAAGGGGTTACGTGAAAATTAAGCTTTTATCACACAAGATTTTAGAGCATGTTTGGTATAAATACCGTAATTGGTTATGCACTTCGTTGATTTTTCACTTTACATAAAACCATAAGGAGTTATGTGGCTATTTTGAAACATTAGAGGGGTCCTTTGGCATTATATAAAATCATAGGGGGTCATAAGTATTTAACCTAAAAAAGTCACTTATATCAAAATTATAATCATAGATATTCGCTCATATAAATATGCAAGAGGGGAGGGAAAAATTTAATAGATGAAGAGAGGAACGGGGGATTTGAATTTAGAATCTTTAATTTTTTGGATCTCAATTTTAGTCATTTGACCAGACTGCTCTGCAGCATATAAGTTGAATATTTGAGTACTGTACATTGATTAAAAGGAAAATGAAGGATAAGACAAGGAATATCCCTTTTTTTTTCTTACAAAGACAAGGAATATGTTGACCTTCTTCTTGAATTTTTGCGAATGCATCAAACCAAATCGAAAAAAAAAAAAAAATCACAGGCAGAAAGTTTTTTTGTCCACATTTTAAACACGCATCAGTGATATTGTAGGAAGAGATCCTGTGATTGAATTGAAACCTGCACGTAATATCTTCAGCTTCGAGCATCTTCCATAACCATTAGCAACAGAGCTATTAGAATAATTGAACGAAAAGTCAAGAAGAGTAATTGATGAGTAGGAGAAGTTGCATATGACAGTAATTGCTAGAACTCCAATAATTGTACCTATGAAGTATACGTTATGGATCCCACGATTATTAATTGTACCAAAATCCATATGATGTACCGTCATAAGGAGCTCGCAAATCAACAAAAAGATAATAGGTCATGATTTTAAAACTAGCATTTCGATTGAAATTAACTCTTTTGAATGTGACATAATCAATGGCTAATATCATATAGTGATGTAACCTCTGCAATTTCAATTGCATTTATCCTCAAAAGCAAAAGGAAAATCCTTTGTGACTACCACTTTTGAGGGTTACGCCCTTCTATACCAATTCCAAAAAAATTGAAGATTATGTACTTGTTCCCTGATTATGAAGATTTAGCGACAAATATTAAATTAACACATCTTGGGCATGCATCCGAGCACAATTAAACTGATAATTACTCAACAACTTTGGTAAAGCTTAGAAATTCACAGGATATTAATTGTACTAAGACTGATTAGTATAATTAATTAAAGCATATCAATTCACGCACGACAGCACTACAAACATGGAGTAGTCCTACATATTTCACTTAACTCGTATCCTTTTGTAATAATACAAGATTTTTATTCTAGTGCTTTATTTCCTTTTTCCCAGTTTTGGGTTCTATGTTCAATTCTTGATTATTAATTTATGTCCTTATTCTTCCAGTTTTAGAGAAAGGTTAAACTCCTTTTTTTTTTTAAAAAGGTTTCACTTTTGCTAGACTCGAACTTTATTTGTTTGGCAAATGAGAAGTTGTTAAGACGTTATTGCAATATATGAGAGGATTGATATTCTACACTGCAGCCTTGGTAGTTGCAAGTAAAACTTTCTGTGAGTTAATTACTTTGCCATTTGGTTGCATGTCGATCGGTGCCGCCATGCCCGGCAAGGAGGCAACCCATATGCAGCAGGAAGCATAGAGCAGCAGGCTTCAAGGGAGACAATTTCATAAAAACATTGTATATAGGGAGACAATTTACATACATGTATGTATGTCTGTGAGAAAAGAGAAATAACATGATTCTCTATTTATAGACTAAATGATTTGATAAATAAGTCTTACATCATAAGAATTTTTTTTAATAAATCATTAATTCCTAAACACTAAGATTACCGTAACTTGATTTCAACAGAATTATTAAAACGCTAACTTACTAAAGCATTGCTAAATAATAAGATCGAAATTTTTATATGTCAACATTGTCTTAAATCAAGCCAAGTTCATCATCACCATCACTGTCAATAATCTCCCTTGCAAATTCTGGAGAAGAAAGATCGATCTCCATAGATTCTTAAATTCTGCTAACATCAATTTGAATTCTTCATCATCAAAAGTTTTTTTTTTTTTTTTTTTTTTTTTTGCTGTAATATCTCATGTATTTGGACAGTCGCTCAATTTGTTTTCACTTGCTAAAATAATTATCTGAGTAAACGATTTTGCTTGACTTCTAGCTGGATTTAGTCATTCAGATGCAAAACAATAGTAATCTTTTTCTACAAGTGTTTTCATGATTTATTATTAAAATATTTTGAGCAGGTGTCCAGTGAAAATTCGTTAACACATGTAACCTACATCTAACTTATCAAGTAAGTACACAAAATCATAATTATTAACATTTAGACAATTTTTCAGGTTAAATTAACACTCAAATGTTCTATTAATGAGTATACATTAGATAGTTCTTAGCCAAATCATTGTTATTATAAACTTAACTAACTAATTATTACAGTTTATAATTATCTATCTACCATCTAATGATAACAGTGGCTACATCAATTCTTTGTCCCTAGTGGTGTATACAATTGCTCCCCCTCTCCCTCCTCCACCATTTAAAATATTGTATACGTACCTTCAAAATAGACCAAAGTGTTAATTTAGCCCCGAAAAGTGATTAAGCCCCAATTAAAGTGGAAATTAATAGGAGTGAATAATTTTTCCAATTGTTAATTCATAACTGGACTCCATTTAAAATGGCCTATTCTAATCCTACGCATAATTGGATGCAGATTAGTGGTAATTCTTTTCCTTTTTCCTATTGCGTCATGTAATCCCATATTGACTAGGAATACCCCACATACTTTGCCTATATATAACCATGATCTTGACACATTTAGGCCAAAAATAAATAAATAAAGAAAAGCTAGTTATATTGTTAGCCAATTTAATACTGGTTTTAATCCAATTATCTAACCAACAAATTATTATTATTATTATTATTATTTTGACCATGATTAGCCACCAGAGTGACTTCTACAGATATTTGTCCCTGATGCTTGAGAATGGCTACAGAAATTCCTCGTCCCCGCCTCCCGGTCACTCTTGCGGGAAGATAGGCTTCTTTGCTCTTTTAGAGGACATATTTATTTTTCCCAGGCTCACCTTAGTGGCGTCCGCTTTCATGTTGTTACGTCAGTTATACGATCGCATCCGGAGAACCCCGCCGCAGCAACATCAGGCCTCCGGTTGGGATACGGCCATGAACATGGATATTGTCGAAAGCGAAACCCCTCCTCCAAAATCCAAAGATGACAATGACTCCAACAGTTGGAAATGTGTAATTGATACGTTGCATTTTCGTCATAAATTTCATGATTGTTTTCCCTTTTATTTTTACCAAATATTGCATTAATTAGTGAATTTACTTATATTTGATAATTGTATTGATTGTAGGGATTCGGAGCGAAAAGAGTTAAGAATGTGAATTTTAATTAATTTCTGTGTAATTTGGCGTGGACGCATCAAAGTCTAATGGAGCTCGAAATTTGGCACGTGACCTCCAAAATTCGAATTCAAGTCACAAGGGTCGGATGTGTCACCAAATGGACAGTGTTTTATTCCTACTAGGATGCTAGTCTATTTTGTCTACTAAGGCGTTTCGTTTTTGTTGGAATAAGATTTGATTTGTTACAAGTTGATTCCGCTAAGTAGTAGTAGTTGATTAGTACTAGGAACCAAGACTAGGAGACTATCGTTTCTTTATCCTTTCTTTTCTACAAGGGAAAACTAGTCAATAGTGAGGTCTCGTTTCTTCTTAGGAAGAAACAAGAGAACGGAATTCGTTTTTCTTTTCTTGGGGAATTCATCTCAATTGGAGAATGCCGCAGCAATAAATTTCAATATTTTGCACGTAGCTTTTTCCATGACGATGAATTAAGCTTGCCATTCTAGTCAAGGAACAATGAAGGATTTGGTTCATCTGAAATTATGAGATTAGATTAGTTTTATTTATTCGTTTAATTTTTCGGAATGTTCTCTGATTTAATTTCTTATGGTTGTTATTTTATGTGAATATCAAGGGCCTGATATTTAATTTAATCTAATAATCTAAAACCAGTTAGAGTAGTTAAATCCGTAATTGTTTAATTACTCTAAATTAGTGGTAACAGACATGATTGGATTTGTGTCAGGAGAACATATGTGCTAACTTAAAATAATCCTCGTACCGTGTTGTTTGGTTAGAACAGGGCTTTTCTATTTTTTAAGGCAATTGAGAAATTGAATTCTAAGGTTGTACCTAGGGTTATTTCTTGATTAGTGAAGTGATTAACGGTCGTACTTTGATCACTGATACAATAAGGAGAAGTTGATTGTCATCGTATGTTTGACAGTTATAACTTGTTTATCAGTGAGTGAATGAAATTATTATTGTATCCATGATCAATTGAGTGAATCATTTCCAAAGTTATTTCTTAGCTAGAGTTTTTTTATTATTGTTTCATTTGTAGTTAAATTATCAGTTTGGCCTTTTTATTTGATTTGTTTAATTATTCACATTTTTGTAAAAAAAAAACCCCTTATTTCGGACTCTAGAAGAAACAAATTTTTTCCAATCCTTATGGATTCGACCATGCTCGTCGCTATATACAAAATTTGTATTTTAGTTGAGTAGGTAATTATTATTATACAGGTTTGACACCTGTCAGTAATTTGTTGTTGGGAACAAAAGATGATTGTGCCCTGCGCATGTGGATATTGTTGTCGCAGGTTGCAGGCATAGGTTTCATTCGGATTGTATTCGTCATTGGTTGAAGATTAGTAGAACCTATCCACTTTGTCGGAAAATTATTCAATAATTAAGGATTTTTTTGGATTAGAATTGTGATGAATTTTGAATGTTATGTCTTTATTCTTCTAGTGTTTTAGAGAAGATCTAAGTTTTTGTAGAGTTGTACTCTTTGTGTATTAGTATTGTAATTGGTATTATTAGTTGCAACCAACTTGTACCTTATTTGCTTTATAAAACAAGAATTATAAGTCCTTGTGCTAGTGCATGTGATGGCCTTGGCCTCTGCCTAAGTTAATTCAAACATATTAATAAAAAAAAAAAAAGTTTAGTACTATCAAAAATAAAATAAAAATAAAATTCTAAAATTATTTACTCTTGCTCAACTTGTATATGTTTTATGCACGTGTAGAAATACAGATGCACTTCTATTAAACCAAGTGTAGAAATTTCTTTCGATGGGTTTTTATTTTAATTATTTCTTGTTCACCAAGTCTTGCACCAAATTAAGTTAGAAAACTGCAGTAAAATTTCCTTCACCCAACGCCAATTCCATAATTACCACAATGGTAATTAAGTCAAGCATTGAAAATTTATTGAAGGCCTATATTATATAAGACTATTGTGTTTAAAATCTCCTTTGGTCTATTCTACCTCATGGATAACAGCCGTTTTTTCTTGTTGCTGGGGATATCGATCGGCTTATATGCTGCAGTTTCTTACTTCTGCTCCAACCATGAAGCAGCAGATAGACAAACTCGGGGCCGTTCGCAACGCAGGTCTGAGAAGGCAACCCAAAAACAGAACCCCGTTAGAAGGAATTTAGTAGCAGATTATATGTTCTATTTTGATGAAGAAGACCTAGATGCAAATAGAAGCATCGATCACAAATTCTTTTTGTGCAATATGTCTTTCTCAGTTGAGAGATGATCCGATGCCATGCATGTGGAGTGGTCTTTCAGGGTGTAAGCATAGTTTCCATTCTCGTTGTCTTTATGCATGGTTGGAAAGAAACAGAATCTGTCCAATATGTAGGGCTAGTGTTCAATTTTGGACATCGTATTAGTTGTATGTATAACATAGGTCCAAGGTTGGATTGTTAATTTTTTTTTTTTTTTAGGTTGGATTGTTATTTTATTATTATTGTTATTATTATTTTAGTATAAGTAAGAAGTTTCGAACTTACACTTTCTTCTCGCTCGGTACCACCCGACGATCCCAACCCATCTCTCCCTCAATTGGATTGTTAATTTATTATGTCTTTCTGGAGCAATTTGATGGGTTTTTTTTGGGTAGGTAGACTCAATTACTTTTCTCTGTTCAAGGGGAAGCCCAAACCTTACAATATGGGAAAGGAAAAGAGGAGGAAAAAGGGCAGGACCTTATTTTCTCTACTTAATGATCCTATTCTTACCTATTACATTGGTACTTACTAGCCAATTAACATGAAGATCTTACCAGCCACTTACACAGAAGACCAAGATTGCACTCTTAAATTGTGTAACCTTATTACCTAGTGTTCCTACCTAGTAAATCATTCCATAGAAGACGGATTTAGCTTAGTAAAATTATAAAATTATTGTTAGTGGAAGATAATTTAGATTTCATAAAATTAGAAGCTTGACATGTAAACCAAGAGCGATCAAAGAAGCCGTGAAACTTAGAGAAAAAATTATTATGGTGAGTGATATAAGTTCATATAGTATTAACATTAGTCAGGTTGAAATTTAATTATCAATTATAATTCTTTGTTTGGAGTCACGGAGGGAATTTTTTCATAAAAATAATTAAGTTCCTCAATGGTAACATTCTTTTACTACATAAAAAAAAGGCTCTTAAGGTACTAGAGTATTGGTTGCTATAGGAAGCTAAAACTCTAAAACAAAATCAAATATATATCCAATGGATTGTTTTAATTAGTTAAGGTGAAATTGAGCAATTTTAAAATTCTAAAACATAATGAAGCAAATACTTTTGTAAAATCAATTAATTTTATTGCTATAGCCTACTGCAGGAAAGCAGCAGCAGAAACGACACGAATTCAGGGGTGCGGAAGTTTCTATGGGGTCTGAACATAAAGCATAAGCTTAAGCATTTTATTTGGAAATGTCTCCAGTGCATTTTGCCAGTTAATGAGACAATTAGGAGGAGAATTGGAGAAGGTAATGATAGGTGCTGTGTTCGTGGAGAAGGGACAGAAACGTTGGAGAACCTTCACTTCCAGGTTCGGCTCACAAGAGGTTTGAGGGCGTTGCTATTGTCAATTCAAATGGTCGGTCGAGGACAAAGGATTGCGAAGTCGCAACCGAAATTATGAAATCAAATTTCTCAGGCTTTCCAACGTAAGCAAACGTGCTTCAAGCGTTCAACCTAGGTGCTTGGGAAGTAACCGCAATTGTGCAATCAAATTTCTCAAGCTCTCCGATTTAGTCAAACGTGCTTCAAGCCTTCAACCTAGAGAAAGGGATCAGTGAGAAGAACTTGCCATTTGGTTTTTACTGGACTGCAAATGAGTTAAGTTAAGTTGAAATTTAGCTTAATTGAGTCGAACATTGACTTAATTTTACCAATTTCATGCTTGACGAACTCTCAATGTGAAGTTCATGCTTGAGCTCAATCTCAAATTCAAGTTGAACTGAGCTCAAGCTTGAGATTAAAAAAATAAAAAATTAATTATTTTATTTTTAAAAAAATGAATAAAATAGTAATTTTTCTTAATAAAATAATAAAATATGAAGAATATATATATATATATATATATATATATATATATATAATCGAGTTGGCTAGCGACCTAACGACCTGAATATTTTTAAGCTCAATTTTGGCGTTAACTGAATTCTAATCAAATTTTGACTCGAGTTGCTCGTGATCAGCGCGAGCAGCTCGACTCATATGTATCTCTGGTTTCCCTTTTGAGTAGCTTTTTAATGGACTTGTCATCTGATTCCTGGAGCAGCCTGAGTAGTGCTGTTTGCACTATAATGGACTTGTCCCAGTCGCATTTATTTTGTTTCTGTATTATTACTAAATTTTCTCATAGAACAGTACAAATATTTATCCTTAATTTCGAGTTTTCTTTTACTTTAAACAATTTGGCTAATGGGCGTCCAACCAATTGAGCGCCCGTTAAAAAGGATTCAGGCAATATTTTTAAGAAATTTAGTTAATTTGACAATTGAAGAGTTTAAATACAGAAGGTATAATAATTGTAATCATGCGTATTAACATAGAAAATTAAGTACTACAATGAAGTGCAACTTAGTTAAGTAAAATACTTCACCTGTGCGGCCATGATCTCAAGTTTGAGTAAACAACGTAGTAGTAGCTGATTACTCTCATTCTTTTTCAAGAATGGCAAAAATTGCAGATCCCCTTGTAATTGGTAAAATTGTTGGAGATTTTGTTGACAACATCTCCCCCACCGCACAGATGTCTGTAACCTACAACTCCAACAAGCAAGTCTATACTGGGTACAAGCTTTATCCTTCCTCAGTTGTCACTTGTCAATAAACCAAAAGTTGAAATTCGTGGAGGTGATATGAGATCTTTCTTCACGCTGCTAAAATTAACATACTTCCCTATCCTTCAACTCTTTCTCCATTTTCTGAACTTGTCTTGTATATTTCATTTCTCTATCAGTCACCATTGCATTCAATGAATTTCTTTTGATCTTGCAGTTTGTGACAGATCCTGATGCTTCTGGTCCTAGCGATCCATACCTTAGAGAGCACTTACACTGGTATGAAACAGTGAAAAAATAACATGTTATACTAGCCGCTGATGAAACATCTAAAATAGAGCTGTCAAATTCGACCTATACACAATATAACAGTTTCCAATAGTAGAATTTCATTGATCTTTCTCATTGGTAGACCCCCTGGTAACATGGGTCTGTTGCCTTTTTTGTTCCTTTGAAATTTGACTCATAGTTATGTACTTACTTATTAATTTATGCTTTAACAATAGTATCAACTTCACAACTTTGCATTGAAGATTATCTTTAACAAAAGCACTCTTCGGAACCTGTTTAACTTTGATAGCAAAAAGTTCATATTTTCAACACTAAAGTATTCTCAATTTAGGGGACCGTTGGATAATGTAAAAATTTTGTCATGAGCCAGTTCCTTTCTATTATGTGCTTATTCTCGTAACGGATCTTCTGTCCCATATTCTGTGCCACTCTCTGTACCACTTTTTCTATATTGCTATTTCTCCTTCATAAATATCATGTTTTATTTTTTTTTTTGTTTCCTTAAGATTCGATAACTATTAATTCAGTAAAAAATAAATACAACAGTTTCAAAAAAATAATATATAATAGAAAATTAAAAAATACAGCAGAAAATTCAGAAAAAATCTCATTTTTTTATGCATTTTGATTTTTTGAGTTTGTTAAATTTTGTGTATTACTGAATTAATAGTTATTGGATCTTAAGGAAACAAAAAAGAACTAAAATATGATATTTGTAAAGGAGAAATAGCAATATAGTAAAAAGTGGCACAGAGAATGGTACAGGGTGTGGGATAGAAGATCCGTTGCGGCTTATTCTGTGCACGTTTCGTGCCAAGAATAGAAAAAAGGCTAAAATAAAATGAAATAAAATAAAATCGGGAGGAGATGCAAGAAGCGAGAAGATAATACAGGCACTCTTAGAACTTACGTTGGGCTTGATGATGGTAATACTTAGTAATAGCAGTAGATGCCTTTGAAATTCGTAAATCATGCATTATACATGAAATTAAAGATGCATGTTAACTAGTAATTGAAGAAACTAAGCCAGGCTTGGTTTTAACTCTTAGTCTCTCAATCAATAAAATTTTTGGCATAAATGTCTGAAATATAGGGAATGAAAATCTTTGGTAAAGAAAAAATCATTGATAATATTTGGCATACTGCATGGTTACACACAAATACTTGGGATACTATATGATATAACGCACTACTCTAAACTTGATTTGACAACGTGGCAGGATTATCACAAACATCCCAGGGACGACAGATTCCTCATATGGTACGTATGTGCTCTTTCTTTTTATTCAGGGAGAAATAAAGCACCAATAAATAAATTAGTTTTCTTCTTCTTCTTTTTTTGTTTGTTTGTTAAGTTTTTATATTCATCAACAGGTAGAGAAATGGTGAGTTATGAAATGCCAAGGCCAAATATAGAAATTTCCTTATATAACATTAGAAATATTCATCCACGTAAATAGATTAAAAAAAAAGGAAAAAAAACAAGCCGTGCAGTCAAAATATCTATTTCGGTCCCTTATTATAATCGAAATCGTTTATATAACATTAGAAATATTCATTTTTTTTAACTTTTAACGGTTTTGCTAATAGGTGCTCTACCCATTGGGCACTCATTAAAATGATCTGAACTTTTTTTAAAAAAAAAAATTATAGTTAATTTGGTGAAGTGTCTAAATACATGTTTAACTACAGAAGGTGCAATAATTGTGAGTGTATAGACTAACATAGTAATTAGATAATAGTATAATAAAATATAATCTAGTTGATAATACACTTCACTTGTGGGTCATGATCGATAGGTCTCATATTTGAATCGTCAAGAAGGTAGGTGTTGTTCTACTATTGATCTTCTTTTTTTAAAAAGAAATTAGAGTAAATTTCTTATATTTCTGACCTAATGAATTTTCTAGGTATTCACATGGTGGTTATCTAAAGCTTCATTGGTTTGGAGTGCAATAAGGCTCGTGGGCTGGATTGAAAAAAATTTGAGACGGTGATGGTGACAGAAAATATTTGGAGTTCTTGGAGATGACTGTAACATTCCCATCATGTGGAAAAGTTGCTCAATAAAAAAAAAAAATTAAATTAGCAGCCTTTATTCAAAGAAACATTTAATATGTCCTTTTATATTCAAAGAAATATTGACGTGTGTGTGACACCCGTAGTTTTATTTTACTATGAAGAACTCAAATGTTTTATTGTTATTTTCTAAAGTAAGCATCTATATATATATACTAGGAGGTTATCGGCTGTGCTAAGCACAGCCTAGGCCCCCTATAATCTATTGTCATATAAAATAAGATTAACAGTAATGTTTGCGAAATAGCATTCTTAAAATTATAAATTACCAATCAAGTATGCAGCTAACAATATGAGACTAAACAAAACAAAAAAATCATTAGCATTGCAAAAGAGAAGAGAAGATGACAAAAGATTGGCAAGTAGTTTGACAAATAGCTTAACATCTTCAAGTGCAAGTTAATCTTACAGAGACAAGAGATGACTTGCTAAATACTTAATATAAAGTGCAATCATAGGCTGCAATTACAAAAGATCACATATTGAGATCTATTAAGGTGCACAAAAGAACAAGTGGTTAATTGATCACAGCCAATGCCCATTGAGATTAATTGATTGCTGTCAAGAAGTAACCCTATGCACAAAAAAAAAAACACAAAAGGGACATCCTCATGAAA
Source organism: Coffea arabica (assembly GCF_036785885.1). Lineage (NCBI taxonomy): Eukaryota > Viridiplantae > Streptophyta > Magnoliopsida > Gentianales > Rubiaceae > Coffea > Coffea arabica. The sequence continues at coordinate 50,000,151 of NC_092310.1, read as the reverse complement.
TACACAAAAATGAGTCCAACATCTAGTGAGGATTTATAAATTTTCAATATAAAAGGTTCAAGAAAACATGTCAGAAAACTAAACTTTCCAAGACACAACTAAGAGGATAAACACTTCATGATAACCAAAATTGAAACTTACATCTAATAGGCCATAAAAACAGATAAATAAATGAAAAAAATCCAAAGCAGAGTATAAACTGTAATAATACATCTTCCCTAGCACACACATGTAGTCTTATTGCAAAAAATCATTTTTTCATATTCCTTTTTAAATATCAATTAGAGATATGATTTATACATCTTAATATTTTTTCCCACACTGTAAAAATATAAGTTTTAACATATTTTTTCCAATAAGTCCTAGACAAATAAAAACCTAAGAAATTACTTTCTAAACACATAAGGCTCATAACTGGCATATTTGTTTTTATTTTTGTGCCATCAATTAAATCATCTCTTATCCAATCTCTATGTATTATGAAAAATTTATCAATTTTTCATATCTCTTCCTGTCACTAATCCAAGGAATAAGGAGAGTGTTTATAAAATTAAATAAAGGCGATGCACTTATATATGCTTTGTAAATAATTAACCTAGCATTTAAACCCCTTCTCATTATGTTTATACTCTCATTAGACAAAAAATATCAATTTTGGTATTTATTTTCCCTTAAAGTATAAATAATTTTAAAAATTTATAAAAAGAATAAATAAGGTTGCATTCTAAATATTAACCTTGCATTTTAACGCTCAGGTAAGGACAAAAATATTAACCTTGCATTTGAATGCTCGGGTAAGGACAAAGTGTCTAGGTAGAGAATCTAATGACTTAGAACTTAGAATAATAATAATTTCCTTAGAATAATAATCATTTCCCAACTTTATTTTCACAAGAAAATGCTCAGTTTTTCAGTAGATTAAATTTGCTCATATTTAGCATTGTCATTATTTAAAAATTATTGGCAACTTAAGCATGCTAATTTCAAAACTCTAGCTTCAAAATAGAGTTTTAACATCTACAGGAGTACAAGGAAGAAAAGAGCAGGGACAAAAAATTATTAGAAGTACCGAGAATTTTTTGTCAGTATCATAGAGTAGGCAATTAAATAGCAAGAAAAATAGTAAAATAGTCAAAGCTACAGAAGTAAAGCTAAAATTGAATCACAAGCTCAAGACATACAAATTATTAAATATAATTCAACAATTGAATTTGACAATCAAAATTAAGGCTCAGATTATTAGTTAATAAAAGCTTTGCTAAAAGAAGAGCACAAGCATTTGAACTCAACAAATAGCCCTATAGATTCCAAATAAGAAAAATTACTCTTCTGTGACTCACTTATTTCTCCAATTAGCAGCAAGAATAAAACAAAACATTTTTGAATAACCTAACAGCTAAAAAGAAGCAAGAAATACCTATTACTCAATTGATGGTTGCAAGATTTGTTTTAATTTGTTGCCTCCTACAATAACAACAAAAATTCATTCAGATACTCACCAAATAAATGAAAAAGCATTCTTCTTTTGCATCGTTTATAGTTTAACGTAACCCACAGGCAGTAGTGGAGTTGTGGAAGCATGCACATTTTACGTGAGCAACAAGTGCCCATTTCCCATATGGCCTGCCACTGCCCCGAACCAAGGCTTTCCAGTCGTAGCAAACGGTGGCTTCTATCTTCCATCCGGGAGACTCCGGAAATTCCAGGCACCAGGAGATTCGAGTGGCCGCATCTGGGCCAGAACAGGCTGCAATTTCGACTACTCCAACGACGGACGAGCCTGTGAAACAGGCGACTGCAATGGGCGACTCGAATGCGCCGGGGTGATCGGCGTTCCTCCTGTGACGCTAGTAGAGTTTACGTTGCAGGTTGACAAGAGGCAGCCGAGTTTCTACGACGTAAGTATAGTGGATGGCTACAACCTCCCTGTTTCAGTGACCCCATATCCTACAGCACCAAAATGCTACATCGGAGGGTGCTTCTCAGATATAAAAAAGGAGTGCCCTGGGGAGCTGGCGGTCCTGAATGAGCTCGGAACTTTTTCTTAAGAGTTTGATATTATCAAGCCACCAAAAAAGAAGCAAAAAACAATCATTTTACGCTACACTCAGTTTTCAAAAAATAGGAAAAAATTGGAAAAGACCTTTAAGTTAACATAAGTTTTGAAACTTACCAGTGAATTCAATGCAGAGAAGAAGAAGAATCTGGACAGCAAGTTGAGTGACAATGTTGAACCACTTAGATTACTCTAAAATCCATCAAATGGCCAACATTTGATTCAAAATAAAGCTAATTTATTAGTTTTAGATATCAATAGAAACACAAATGAAGCAATTCTTTTGTTTAAAGAACCTTCTCAAGAGATCCAAAAAACACCATCTAGATTTATTGTTGCATTTGCAATCAACCTCAGAACCAATTATCCCAAGTTTCAGACAGACATTTCATCAAACATTTGATAGCCATGCCTATGAGATTTCACATATTCACTTGAAGGCAGTGTCATACTAAAACCATTTTTTGAGTTAATGAAGCAAATATAACATAAGCAATCATTGTAAGGGATCATAACATACCTGAGATAAGTGATAAGAAAGCATCAAAACAGGGAGTAATAATACTTGAAGTATAACTGAATTTGTACGAGAATTTCGGAAGAACAAACTAAGCTACCGTTGGACTAATAAATGAAAAAAACAATGAACTTTGACAATTAAAAGTAAAGCTCCAATTTGTTTGTCAATGGCAGGCGAAGAAGAAGAGCACAACCATGGCTGCAAACTCAGTTGCAGTTCTGGAATAATATATACTCCAAAATGCCATCTGAGTTGCCTCGCCAAGATACAGCTTAAATCCAGTTAGTATCAAGCCTGAAACACAACTCACGGCAACAATATTGTATCATCACAGCCGAAAATGAGAACAAAATAAATTCACCTATTTCTGATCTTCATCTGTTGTGAAAATCCAACAAAAAAATCAACACTATATTCGAACAAAATTTAGATTCACTAAACCCTGGTAAGGAAATAAAAAGAAGAAAAAACAAATGTTCAAACCAAAAAGGAAATAACAAAAAATTGTACTTCCATATGAAATAGCACATACCGAATCAAGAGGGAAAAAAGCCAAAACCAGAGTGAATGAAGGTTAGAATGAGAGTGTGATTAGAGAAAGAGACGTGCAAATACAGATAAAAGGTACAGGCTAAGTGAATAGGAATCCTACTTCTCAGCAGAACTGGAATAAGGGAAAAATCACATCCAAGCAGATATTTGTAATCGTAATCATACGGATGATGAAGGTTGAATAGAAAGCATAATTTGGGTGGAAAATTGAATACCAAAGCTGATCAGAATAGAATGGCATACCTAAAAAAAAATTCCCCATTTCACTCCTTTGAAGTACAACTATCACGTGAGGCTCCAACAATTCGGCAACATGAGACGAAATCGATACAGAAACGGGTTAATTGGATATCAGAGAAAGAGGGAAAAACGGCTAGTGCAAGCAAAGTAGTTCACCTGCACCCAATTCTCCTGTGCTGAAGTACAAAGGCCATGTGAATGATCAGCAAATCAAGCGGCTGAAGGAGTAGCAGCTGACCTGCTGGCTTAAAGAAGGAAGTCACAAAGAGATGAGATGGTGGGTTTGGTAGCATAGCCGGTTGGGATGGGACTTGCTCAGAATAGGTGTGCTGAATTTTGCTCAGAATAGGCGCGTGGTAGAGAGAGCAGGAAAAGGCTTCAATGCAATTTGAGGGGAAGACGGTGGAATGGCAAAAGAAGGAAAAGAAATAGAAGACTTCGGTCGGTCAAGAGAAGCTTTGTAAGAAACACTTTACTTGCCACTTGTCAGATAATTAAGGAACCACGTGGCAAGAGGAAAGGAAAGCATTAAATCTGGCTGTTTTCTTATATACAAGGTAGATATATACTGTTGCCTGGTCATTAACAAGTCAATTTAAGAAGTATCTGTTGCTTCATTTGTTAACTGCGTTTTTGGTTGTTCCCTATCCGGATTTTGGGTTTGAATGAATTTCTCGCCTTTGGTTTGTATATTTCCATATGTCTAGCTTTCTCAGGTGCTTCACTTTCTAGGATAAAAGATTTCTGTATTTTCCCAATGAGCCTTGAAGGAAAGAAATTCCTTGTTCCCTTTTACAATGTAGTTTGTCGATCAATTTTTGCGAGAAAGCTAAGTCAATAAATTATACAATTTTTTTTTTTAATGCAACGTCTTAGGGGGCAAAGCAATGGAGAGGGATTACACATATGATTGTAGGTATAGGCGGAACCAAAAAATTTCCCTTCAAGGGTTGACTCTAATTCAACTAAAGTTTAAGCATATAACTTATGCTTCAAAAAAAAAAAAGTATATAACTTAAAATATTTTTAAATTTCTGCACCGAAAATTCTTGAATTTACGCAGAATTTTTTTTAAATTTTCAATTTTTCAAAAAACTAATAGTCCTTTGGACTGTTGATCACCACCAAAACTTTAAGTCTTAGTGAAGTGAGAGATAAAGAATTCAAACCTTACCTTCTATCAATGTGCCACTATATGTGATTTCTTCAAAATTCATACGAGTAAGGAGTATACTTGTAACTCGTCTGATCTGATGGTGGGTCATAAGAGAGATTATTAATCAATAGTAAATTAAAATACTTGAAGTTGAAGGAGGATTCCCACTACTCCCTAATTCCGCCCGTGATGACAGAGATATTAATCAATAGTACATTGGAATATATATGTGATTTCTTCAAAATTCATACGAGTAAGGAGTATACTCGTAACTCGTTTGATCTGATGGTGGGTCATAAGAGAGATTATTAATCAATAGTGCATTAAAATACTTGAAGTTGAAGGAGGATTCCCACTATTCCCTAATTCCGCCCGTGATGACAGAGATATTAATCAATAGTACATTGGAATATACTTGAAGGAGGATTATATATGCCTGTAAATTTATGTCCTTAGCAGATTACAAGTGACAACAAACTATTCGAACCATATGTTTTCTTAACCATGCATCAAGTTGTCAGTCTCCAGATATGTGACAATAGACCATTTGAGCCTTGTCTTTTCCTAATCATGCATTAAGTTGTGAATCTCCAGATGTATGAATTCACTTTTTAAACTACATATAATTTAGCAGTTTCTTTTTCTACCTATTTTTTCCCCTTTTCTCTGCTATTTCTTCGTCAAAGTAACTACGTACTTCATGACCCCAGAAAAGAATTCCGTTTTAAAATATCCATAAAAACAGATTATTAGAAAAAGAATAGGTACAAATCTTATCTATCGACATAATCTTTTTAGTTTATACCAATCCTATCATAATTTTGCCACGTTTATATTTCCTATATAAATTAGGTTGTATTTGTAATCCAAAACAGATTAGGACCATCCGATCAGAGACATCTTGAGCCCGTATAATTACAATCTTGCCTTTACATCCCAAACCATTCCACCTCTCCTAAATCTAATTAAATCTCTTAAATAAATTGCAAGATGTTCTTGCAATTTATGTGATTTCTACGCTACTGTTAACGCGTGTCTTGTATATCTGGAAAGTGATCCAAGATTCTTGCAGGGAAGAACCACCATGGTGGACGATCGATGAATCTACCAGCTTTAGCATCAGACCAGAATTGGCTGCAGGAGCTGAAGAGATGGTGGTTATACATATTTTGGGAGATGAACGGTTTTCAAGATTACGAATTTCTTGTACGGAACATCAAGAAGAAGATCCAAATCATTTGTGTTGCTCTGCATTAGCATAATTTCCCTCTATTTGAAAAACCATGCTTCTATAATAATTTTTATAATTGTTGAATTATTAGCTTAAAGTTTTTGCGCTTTAACATCGAGTGTTTGGTAGTATTTTATCACAAATCAGCAAAAATAATATTATAGATACGCAAAATCACACAAAATAAAGACACTAAAAATAATTAAATCGTTATATCGTTTCAAATAAACAAAAAAAATTATAGATACACAAAACCACACAAAATAAAGACACTAAAAATAATTAAATCGTTATATCGCTTCAAATAATATACTGAACATGCATGCATGCATTCACAGACACACACACACATATATATATGAAAAAATATATATATGTAAAAATATGTTATATACCTATATCTACATATTAAGAATCATTGCTTTTAAGATGTTGAATACTTAACATGCATGCACGCACTCACAGACACGCATATATATATATATATATATGAAAAAATATGTTATATACCGATATCTACATATTACGAATCGTTGCTTTTGAAATGTTGCGTTATATAATAAGTACAAAGTAATAATTAATTAGATCCTTATTTATAAATGAATAGTCATTCATTGTCTACCTAATGAACATTCCGTGATATAAACATCAAAATGAAATCACAAGTAAACAAAAAAAAATATTACAGATACACAAAATCACAAAAAAAAATTCATGAAATCACAAGTAGACAAAAAAAAGGGTGAATTCTTAGTTTATGATGGAAAAAAAAAAAGAATTCTACAACGAGGGCGATTCTTGGAGTGTGTTCTGCAAATAAGGGTTTTCGCATTCCGGAAATGCGAGCTCACTGAGCTCGCATTCCCCGAATGCGAGCTCGTGAGCTCACATTCCGCAAATGCGAGCTCGAATTGGAGCTCGCATTCCCGAGCTCACTGAGAGCCAAGACAAGGAGGAAATCATGCAAATATTGAAAATACTTCATGCAAGATGGTTCGGCAGCAGGCTCGTGGCACAGCCTTTATGGTGTCTGATTTAGTTTCCTTTCATCCGACTGCAACTAATGACTTGAACAGTCAACACTTAGACTATAGTAATAAAAATTCTAAACATTTTCCATCTTTTAGCCGCAAAAATCCTTATGTTTAAGCACAAAACAAATTAGATGAAAGGATCATGCGAGCATCAAAGAACAGTTTTTTCTTCAACAACAATGCTTCTGCAAATTTCGATGCAGAAAAATCATGCAAAGCTTCAAACAAAACTAGTGAACCTATCACCCCAAATACCCCTTAACACTGAACACTTCAAATGAAACCAGGGTTATTGATTATAAACACAAATCTCAGCAGATCAGAACTTGCGGCCAAACAAAGACAACCAAACAGCAACTGAAGTAGATAAAGTTTCAAAGCCGCAAGTCTGAACCAGCAAACTAGGAGTTCATGCAAAGAAACATTAAATTAGAGCTCGCATTTGCGGAATGCGAGCTCAATAAGTAGAGCTCGCATTTCGCGAATGCGAGCTCTATTCTAACCTCGCATTCGTGAAATGCGAGCTTTACTAAGCTCGCATTTCACGAATGCGAAGACCCCCGGACGGAATTCATTACCAAAATCACCCCTTTTGTAGAATTTTTTTTAAAATTCATCACAAAATTAGAAATTTCTCACAAAAAAAATTATTATAGATACGCAAAACCACAAAAAATATAAACGCTAAAAAGAATTAAATCATTGCTTAACATACACACACCCACTCGCACAGATGCATATATATATATATATATATATATATATATATATATATATATATATATATATATATGTATATATGAAAAAATATAGTATATACCTACATCTACATATTACTACAAATTCACCACAACATTAGGTAACATAAATTAAGTCACACAAATATCAAACAAAAAATATTTAGCAATTTCTTGCGAATCATTATAATTAAACTGTATAATCCCCATATGCAACTGCTTCTATTTCCTATAAAAAAAAATTTATACGCATCACCTTAAATACATGCATAAAAATTTTGTGTCTCTAAAATGTATAGCTTTCACATTTTAAGACTAAGTGACATCAAATAAATATAGCAAATACAAAATAATAATTAATTAGGTGTTTATCTATTAATGAATACAAATATTTTTTTTTTTGCATTTTGCTGATTAATGATATATTTATTTTGAAAAATGTAAGATAATTTCCCTGTGCTTCAAAAATATTACTTTGATCATATTTGTTTAGGACATCACTTTTATTCTCTACAAAAATGATGATTAATTACATAATTGCTTCAAAAAATATAGGATAATTTCCCTCTATTTCATAAATGTTACTTCATAATATTTATTCATCAATAAATTATTACAGCAGTATATATGTTTTCTATAGAATTATGCATTTGCAATTATTTCTTTTCATTCACCATCTCCTATTCATTGTCTAATCAACATTCAGTGTGAAATAAAATACTAAACACACACACACGTATATACATACATACATTCATACATACATATTACAAAATATATCACATACCTATATCTATATATTAATACAAAATTCACTTCAACTTTAAGTAACATAAAATAAGTCACATAAACATCAAACAATAAAAATTAAAAATTCTACTACAAATTACACTGATTAAACTCTATAATTTTCATGTCCAATAATTTTTATTTCTTATACAAAAATTTATACACATCACCTTACTTTCAATAATATCCATTTATCAATAAACTATTAATATATAAAATCTCTCAGCTCTCAAAATTAATATTATCCTTTATTTATTCAGATTCTATTAATTAAAAAAATACAACTTCCATCTATTTCAATCACATTCATTCATGACTAAATCAATATTATCTTTACTTATAAAAAAAAACCTACTTAATTAATAAACACATATTTTACCAAGGTACAATATCAAATTATTTCCAAATTATTAATTGATCTCATCAAACAACATCCAAACTATATTAAAATTTGCCAAAAAAAATATATATTATCCATTTATTTTTCAACAAATTTGCCATTCTTTTATATACTTTCCATAGACTTTTCCACTACAACAATACACACTTTCTCATCCTAGCTATCCAAATTATGAAAAGATCATCATCCTAAAATACATAAACTACCAATACCCAAAATACCATAAATTATAACACTCTCAATATAATTCTTCACCTAATTTTCCATGCTATCAATTTTAAAAAATTCATATATACTCCATTAATCTAAATAATATTTACTCACCACTCAATTAAAATAAAAAAAACAAAATTTTTTCAATATTATCCATCAAATCCTTACATCATATTGATTTTAAAAAACACAATACAAATCAAATCAATATTACTATATTTATTTGCAAATAAATCAATCCAATATATCAATGCTCTATCCACTATTCCAACTCCATTATCATGCAAAATACTATAAATCTATATTATTAAATAAATCTTGCATTACCCTAATATATTCAATAATGGACACCCCGCGGAACCCGCGGGGCACCAAGCCTAGTAGAAGCTCAATTGGGCGTATAGCCAGCCACCAATTATAACCATATTATTTATACATAATATAAGCATATTGTCTATAGAAACTCAATTGTGGCTGCATAGAATGAAGTTAGTTTACACATAAAAACACTATTTTGGATTATAACCATGTTATTTATTAGTTTAATATATCACAAATCTTTCTTGCTACTGTTGAACTTTGGCCCTTAATTGCCTTCAAATATAGATCAATGTTGCTGTATATTATTAATCCTAATTTCTTTAGAAGTCTATAGCCCATGGTCCCATTTCTTGTCTAAATCATCTTGTGTTTCTGAAATATGGTGGTCAAATCCAAATAGGAACGTTGTAGTATATTTATTAATCCTAATTTCTTTAGAAGTCTATAGCCCATGGTCCCATTTTTTGTCTAAACCATCTTGTATTTCTGAAATGTGGTGGTCAAATCCAAATAGGATCATCCTAAGGACATCTTGGGTTCTTATAAATACCCTTCAGTCCCTCGTCCCTATACCAAACTATTCAACCACAGTTCATTCACCAATTTAAAAGAATAATTCTCAAATTCCTCCACCTCTTTTGTTTAATCTTAAGTTCTCAACTGATTAAACCATGACCTTTTCCATTGGAGACGCTGTTCTAACTTTCGTGATTTTTGTGGTAGTGTTAGTGAAATTCTTCTTGTATTTCGGTTTTGTGTCACTAACGTTATTTAATATCATCTTTGTTTGGGAAGCTATTAAAGGATTTTATAGGAAAGCGACTACAGGTCGTTATATCTGGGAAGAAGATGAAGATATATATACCACCAGCAAAGATGATAACGTGGAGGGATCAAACGATGATCAATCTGCAGTTTGCTTGTCTGGTTCAGTAGCTGAATAACGTCCTTGTGGAGGGTTCTTTCCCGATGCAAACACAGGTTTCATGGAGATTGAATTGGCATACTTTTAGAGAGTAATGAAACTTGTCCAATATGTCGGAAGAATGTTCGTGTAGTTAGCACTAATTAAGCAGGTTTTCTGTATTGTTAAGAGAGGTTTTTTTTTTTTTTTCAACAAATTGACTTGCAAGTGTGCGTATTTTATTTATTTTGATAATAGTAATAGCATATGAAATCAGTTATTATATACTTGTCAATTGGTTTATTACCGTTTAAATTCGAATGAATATTTTGAGAGAAAATTCATATTGAGAAGGGGATCATGAGGGTAGAAAGAAGAGAGAAGGGAGACACTGAAGATCGAACTTCCCTTGTCAGATGTGTAACAAAAATATGGTTGGCCATGAATAGAATTTGTCCGTTGTATGTGTCAAAAAATTATTCCGTTGTTAGGGTGCCTCTTCATATGATTGTACAACGTAGTAATATGATTATTATTGTCCTTATAATATATATTGGCTTTTATCTTATTTATTTTATCCATAGATTATAGTTATAAAAAAAGTCATAAAGAAAAACAGAATGAATAAAGTCAAATTATCAAATTATTATGAATAGGGCGATGAATAAGCACGTACACATTCAATCAATGTATTTTATCCATAGATTATAGTTATAGAAAAAGTCATAAAGAAAAACAGAATGAATAGAGTCAAATTATCAAATTATTATGAATAGGGCGATGAATAAGCACGTACACATTCATTGATCAATGAATGGTACATAGGCATACTTGAAGAAGGATCACATACGGTTTGCCGTTCTTGTAAATTTTTAACCTTAGCAGATTTCAAGCTACTATTCTGATCCATATTTGTAACGAAAAAAGTCTTCCTCAAGACACGTGAATTGAATTGAATTTATATTCATTTACCTCATTCTTTTTTATCCTTTTTTTCTTTTAATTTACTCCGCTCCGTCTTTACTGTTGTAGCTCCATCGTGGCCGAAGAAAAAAATTTCAGTTCTAAAGTATTTGTGTAAATAGGTTCAAAAAAAATTGAATTCAAATCCTAGTCGAACAGTCAAAATATGTATTTGGTTCCGTGTCATCACCCAATTTTTTCTTATACAACATCACAAATATGTGTGCCTAATCTTGAGTTGTCATCCTTGATCCTGTTTTAGAAAGACTTTTATCTAATAGGTGCCTCGTAAATACTCATTAACGCATATAAATTATACCTAATTACCTAATTTACCATATGATTATACACAATCACACCTGTCATAACCCTTACATTGAAACATTTTTTTGAATTAATTAAACTTTTTTCAAAAAAAAAAATCATACATGAAACCCGGCCCTTTTAACGAGTATTCCATAAGCATCACTTAACCAAACTGAATCATGAACACTATGCTTAAATTGAAGGTGCTATTTACTTCAATATTTTGTCCCATTAATTTCCTTAAAGTAATTATTGCTGTTACATATATATCAGCTGACTCAGTTTGTTGATCCTTATTAGGATTATCCTTGTTTCTCTTGTCTTAACTATTTTCTCAAATTGTATTTCTGAGCGATTAACCAAATTCCAAATGCATTAGGATCATCGGAGAGACACATTACATCCTATAATCTCCCGTGGCTTTCTATTAAACCATTCTATACCATACCATTCTTTGTCATTCACCAATTGTAAAATAAAATACACGTACTTCTCAAAAATAAATCTTTTGCACCCTCCAAATCTATATTTCTCCACATTCTAAACCATGATTCTGGAAGCTGCACCGAGCCTTTTTCTGATTTTTCTTGAAATGTTATTTATTTTCTTGATGATTTTCTTTCTATAATATATGGCTTCACGCATGGAAGTACAAGAACAGAAGCAGGTCAACCAACCTGTGAATCGAGCTCATGGACTCCACCTCTCCATGGCTGCACAAACTCAAGATTTCTTGGTTGTGGATACAAGTGATTTTGGAGGAGAACTCCAGCAGAAAGTAAATAATACCAAGAACAACGATAATAAGTTCAAAGGTTGTGATAATGATCGATGTGCAATATGTTTGTGGGTTGAGCTAGCAAAAAAAAGTCCAAAATCCAACAACCCATCCAACCCACGCATTAATTTTAAAGGATGGATTGGGTCAATTGGATTATGGGTTTTATTGAATTGGGTAAGAACAACCCAACTTATTTATTGGGTGGGTTGAATTTTTTATTTGGGCATCCAATACCCAAACTGTTTAAAAATAATTCAAAACAATAAATACAATATTGAATACACATCTGTCCAACCACTTGTATTTAGACATGTGTTAACAATTCATTGACCTATTTGTATTCAAATTTCTCATTTATATATGCTTTTAATCAATTTTTTTAATTTTTATTTAAAAGAAAAAAGAAACTTGAAATAAAAACTCATGCTTGTTTTACTTTTATAACAATAGTTAAACTTACTCAACATCTATAATAATTTATTATACCTTTTAAGAGTATGTTGTTTTTCTCCCTTTTTTCTTTTTTTTATTGTTATTTTCCGATTGCCACTTACTTCCGTTTGTTAATATTTCGTGTACCTCGAATAAAATTTTAAATTTGTTCTAATTGCATTCTTTTACTTTTCTCTAACTTATTTTATTTCATTGTTAATAGTTCCCTCATCCATATTATGATATACAACAAATTATATGTCTCTTAATTACATTTTTGAGCATAATATAATCTAACATTCAATAATTTAAATACACAGAATATTACAACATACAATAGAGCAAATATGAATAGTAAAAGTGTTAAATAAGTTGTGACAAAAATAAGTTTTAGTAAATTAGTGGTATTAAAAAGTATAAAGTAAACAAATTTTTTTAGATTTTTAAATGTACAATTTATTATCTAAAATTCGCAATACAAACAATATAAAATATTATTCTATTATGATGTGTTTCCAAGGAGTTTAAGAAGTGAGTGTGGGTTTGTGTGCGTGAAAGTGTGTTATCGCATGAAAATATATTTATGTATGTAAAATGTAATTATGTATGTGAAAAAAATCTTTTTGTGTGTGTAAATGTACAAGAGAGAGTTTATGTATCACAATGTATTAATTAATATGTTGGGTCATATTTGAGTCATGAGTTTGAAATGATCCAACCCAAAATCAATCCAATCTAAAATTGGATAGGTTGAATATAACCCATTTAAGCGAAAATCCAATATCAACCCGCCCAAAACCCGTCCAACCCACCCAATTGTCAGATATACTTAAAAACAGTCAATTTGAACTCAAAATTCAGATCTTTAAGCTCAATAAAGAGAATATCGCCATTTTCGTCCCTAAATTTTTACACTAAAACCAATTTCGTCCTTTATGATTTTTTTTAGCCAATTTAGTCCTCCGACTATTTTGATATCTCCAATGTAGGACTTTTGCAGCGGCGACACCACATTTTACATATTCCGTACAATCGGTGATAGGTATATCTGTCATTTTAAAGTAGATTCTTTAATTTAGACAGAACTTTGACCATAATTCTTCTTCTCCTATAGAAATCTCATCCCATTCACTAGAAATTCATACAAACTCTCTCACACACACTCAAATCATGAAACAAAATTCACAATAAAAAACAAAAAATCAAGAATCATAAGGAAAGTGAAGCAAAATTTAAAGGAGAAATGGCTCTCAAACATACTCTCAGGTCTACTCACAAACTCATTTCGTTTGGGCATTTTGTCAAACAGATTAAGGTCATCACAAAAATTGAATATTTAGTATGAAATTTGACTATGGCTGAGTCGAAAAATATCTTGTCAAGCCTCATTCAGGCAGAAAGGGTGAAAAAGAAACAACGAAATTGCAGCAAGTATCATCATCCAATTTCATTCATCTACAAAGCAAAGCATACATGAAGAAGATAGCAATTTCAACAGCAAAAAAAAATCATCTCAATCTAGAGATTAAAACAAAAAAAGGATTATGGAAACCTCACAGTGCGTTCTTCATGATGATTTGCTTTGACATCCCTGTGAATTATTTTTGGGTTACACTGTTCGTGTAATATACAAGGCCACAAGCAGCTCCAAGAGCAATGTGTATGCGTTTACTCCAGTCTAAGGATGGATTCTCTTGACTTGTGTCTGTCAAGCAACAAAGAAACCTCGTTAAGTGGCACAAAGAAGGACTTCACTCTGTCATTCAAAATCTCTTTAGTGTTCGTGTAGAAAGAAACATTGGAAGCATATTCTATTTTCACTGCAATTATAATATTCAGAATCAATCAGACTTTGATTAAGCAAAGTAACCTAGTTTCCAAGTGATGAATTGTTAACATCCTTTTGTCATCGCCACAAAATAGATAACCATTTCCAGATTTCTTGACCATGTTTCCCTTACCTTTCTGCCCCGTATAAAGTTACAGGTTGTGTTATAGTTTGCGGAAATGGCTAAGTATGTGTCTCCAAAAGAGAAGACAAACAGATGCAGAGATCGTAGAGATCAAGTCCTCATAAACAAATTGAAGACAAACCTCTTAATCTATCTGCAGCACTCCCATTTGGCACGTAAGGATAAACAAGCAACCTCTCCTCATGTCATGCAGAAGCCATATAATCGAAGAAGGTTCCGGTGTACAGCAAGACCGATAATCTCAACTTCAGTTTGAAACTGTACCTCCCCCGTGAAATTAGGATCTCGCAATCTTTTGACTGCCCACGACTGTCCTATTTGGAAGATAGCCTTTATAGACAACTCAAGATATCCTTTATAGACAACTCCAAATCCACCTTGACCGAGTATGTTTTTGGAACTGAAATTGTTTGTTGCAATTTGTAGTTCACGGAATGTAGATCTTTTCAGGTGACCAATATCAAACTCAAAATCTTATTGCAATTGGTGGTGTCTTTGCTAGCAACCATGAATGGAGGATCGAAGAATCAGAACCAAACAAAATGAGTTTGCTAGTAAGTAGATCTAAAATTCTGTATGAGAGAGATTCTCCTTCAGAATTTGCTTCAATTTTTCCTTTTGGTTCTTGGTTTTCTATTTTTTTTCTCATGGATTTTGTTTCTCGATTTGAGTGTGTGAGAGAGAGTTTGTGAAGTTTTCAATAAATCCAGATGAAATTTTCAGTGAAATTCATCAGAGAAGAAGAATTATGGTCAAAGGTTTGTCTAAATTGAAAATTCTAATTTAAAAGGACAGATATACCCATCATCGGTTGTACGGAATATGTAAAATGTGGTGTCGCCACTGCAAAAGTCCTACATTGAAGACTTCAAAATAGTTGGAGGATTAAATTGGCTTAAAAAAAATCATAAAAGACGAAATTAGTTTTAGTGTAAAAGTTTAGGAACGAAAATGGCGAAATTCCCCTCAATAAATTCACTCAAAGACTTTCCAGTGGTAGCAGTAGCCAAGCCTTTCCCCAAGAGAGGAACTAAAATTCCATTTTGATCCAAATTCTTTCGGTTTTTCTAGCAGGTCGAGAGTTTCATGGTTGGTTAGTGCATGTTTGAGTGTGTGAATGATTATGTAAGCAGGTCTATGTATGTTGTAAGACTTTTTCTTCTTTTTATTTTTTTAATGTTCAGTTTTGATAATTGGATTTACATGGATGACACGGATTATCCATTTAAATTCACCAACTTATGTGGATTTAAATGATCATCCATTTTAAGTCCATCAAAATTTTTAGTAATCCTAATCCATATAAGTGTGGTTTATTTGGATGGTTTAATGGATATGGATTGAAATTGCCACTTCTAGCTAAAATCGGTTGATTATTTATAAATTGAATATCGGAACAATTCTTTTTTTTTTCTTAATGTTTAGGTGTCATGAATTTTCATGCGAAATAAAACTTAAACCTTTGCATAGATGTTGTTTCCATGCCACACTATGAACACTATTACCTAGTAAAGTGGTGAACATATATGTTGCGTATATAAAGTCTCGTATTCGATTAGTTTTTGTTAATACTCTTGTATATTGGACTTAGATGGGACAAATTTGAAAGTTTACAGTGCAAAGTGAGAATAGGATAAAAGTTTGAGGCACAAAGTGGAATTAGTCCCCATATCAATATAAGTCCAAAAGCTACTAATTTAAATTTTGTTTTAACTTACTGGTTTATGTTTTTATGTCATTATTGAATTCCAATTATATACTTGGTCACTTCGATAGACTTTGTCAAATTTTTCACCCTAACAAAATGTATGACTTCCCTAATTCCCTATTCGAATGATAGAATGTACATAAAATTTTTTTTGTGAATTCTTCAATTCCTTATTCAAATGGTAGAATATAGTGTATTACCTTCACACGAGGATGTACATATTATTCCGATCCTTAATAACTTAGGCAAAGCATATTAACAATAAAAGCACACATTTTGATCCATCGATGCACTTATATACGTGCAATGATTGAGCTAAGGGGGGCTGAGGAGGGGGGGCATCAGCCCCCTAAGTTTTGAAAATTTTAATTCATCATGTGTAAATGTATGTGTAAAACAAAGTTGATCCCCCTAATTTTTAAAATTTTTAGTTTATATTATAAGAGTGTGTGTGTGTATATATATATCCTTATACTATATAAGAACGAGTTTAGGACTAGATTTCAACCGCAGAGGTGAGACTATTTTGGGAATGTGAGAGTGTTTGAAGAATAATTGGAACACTGAGTACAATTCATTATAGCTTTAATTTCACTATAATTACTTATATAACCTTTCAGACATTTAAGGTTAGTGGCAGATTTGGTATGTTACAATGTTTGATGCCAAGTTGAGTATCAAGTACAACTGAATAAAACTTGTATTTTGATAGAATTACATAAAAATTCTTTTAATCATTTATTATACTAACATCCAAGCCTTCCAATTTCCTGAAACCTTTCTCATCGGTTAAGGAATTAATTGGATGTTTACATAATTGGATTTTAATTACAATTAATTAACTTAATTATTATCTGAACAATCATTATCATATTTATGTTCCCATGTTTAGCCGATACCCTTTCTTCTTTTTCGGTTTCACCTCTTTGATTTTATTATGGCTATTAAATATTTGGTGGAATGCATAACTTTTCCTTTAAATTGAGGCAAGTTCTTTGGGTTTGTCTTCTTCGATTGTAGTTTTTTTTTTTTCTGATGATTGGTTTATTCAAGAACTTCATATAGTTTGCCTTTTGATACTTCTAATTCCAAAAACTGACTAATTGTATTGTTTTTCTTAGTAGATCCCAGAGATTCTATCTCTGGTTAAAGTACAATTTGAAATAACGTTGTCACTTTCTAAAATAATCAGAAAAGCAATTTTATCATCTTCTCCTCCTCAGCCAAGGTATTATCTCTTTATTTAAGTCAAATAACCTTATTTCTCATGAACTTTCTCCTATTATTCTTGACTCCAGGGATCTGTTGACTACATTCCAGCAGTTATGGTTCAAGTAGTTATTTTTTCATGTAATATGATTTGGAATTCAACTTGTGTTTATTTTAATTGGAAATTTTATGATTGTAAAATTTATTAACTTAGAATTTTGTACTTCATTGAAACTAAAAAAGAAAATTAATCATGCTACATAGTACTAAGATGTCATTTGCACTCTATTTGCTTTCCATGTGATCTCGTTCTTGTATTATACTGTTTATATAGTTTCAAATACAAAAAAATTACCTTTTTATGCTATCTAAAAGAATTTGTAGTGAAACTTGATGAGTTTAAATGCTTTAGCTACAGCACCATTTTGATTGCATTGTATTAATTCATTTACTCATAATTGTATATTGTACAATGATAAATAATGTTTCTTGATTTGATTGAAACAACTATTATCCATAGTT
This sequence comes from Coffea arabica, assembly GCF_036785885.1. Classification (NCBI taxonomy): domain Eukaryota; kingdom Viridiplantae; phylum Streptophyta; class Magnoliopsida; order Gentianales; family Rubiaceae; genus Coffea; species Coffea arabica. The sequence goes on along the minus strand of NC_092310.1, from coordinate 49,982,104 downwards.
CAAACGAGTCAATTAAGTAGAAATGTTATATTAGATACTTATACAAGTAAATATTGAAAAATATCATTAACCAGTTTCTACTTATAGTTTGCAATTCGAATTCATATAAGGAATTTATTCTGATTTTAGTTACCATTTTCTACAATTTCAAATTTAGAAAATATTATTTGCACCAATTTTTTATAATCAAGATGGTTTCAATTCAGATCTTGAACAATTATGAGATTTGAACTTATTTATAAGATTACAAAGAAATGTCCCTAACAAAAAACACCAAATCTGAATAATTTCTACAAAACTTTGAAAAAGATCACTTAAATTTCTTATCTATCTATCATTTTTGGGCATTATTATCTCTGTAAGAAACATGTGATTAAGTTATATTATACCCACCAAATTATATAAATAGTTAGTCAAAAATAAAATTATTTTAGATTACATTGGACGCAAAGTGATTGATGGATAAACTTGACTTGATAATTCAGATCGAGCTTAAGTCGAGGGAGAAATCAGAAGCATTGCTTGAGGGATCTTTCACGAACATATATAGATTCGAGAGATGAAAAGTCCAATTGATACTTTAAAATGTTTTATCATCTTGGATAAGTTTTAGAAGAGACATTTGGATACTTTTCAATTGTACTTCAAACATTCTTACATTTTCAAACTACCCTTATCTTTGCAGTTAAAATTCAAACATAACCTTTGATCACAACGGATTCTTATATAGTATAACGATAAGGATGTTTCATTGCACATTATTTTTATTGACTCACTATGTAACTTATGATTTTTCTATTAAAATCATATGATAAAATCATCATACTTCAGTTCCTATACTACAAAATATTAAACAATAATTATTAATTATCTTGAATCACAAGCACCAAATTCCCGCGCGTCGCGCGGGCTGTCCCTCCCTAGTATATATATATATATATATATATGTATGTATGTATGTATGAATCAGCCACCAGTGAATTAATTTTTCCTTCAAAAAAAGTTATTTATTTTTTATTGTGCTAATTATTTAATTTTCAAAAAATTAAACATATAATTTGATGATCCATAATAAATGGACCCAATTTGATATATTATAATAAAATACCCAATTCATAATTATCAATGGCTAAAACAAAAATAATTACTTTATTGGCCTCTATACAAATATACAACTTAGTTCTAACTGTGTACATAGAAAAGAAAGTTGTTGAAAAATTTAGCACTAATTCAATCATAGATGAATTTAATTCTATGAAAGAATACAAAGTTCAATTTACTTTTAAGAAAATATGTAAAAATTTCGAGGTCTATTAACATAACTTGTATCCTTTTTAATTAAAAATAGTTATATTTATATTGCATAGTTACATATACATACATATATATATATATATTTGCACAGGTGACATATTGGAGTATCTTCTCATAATGTGTAACTTGGGTGGTTTGTGATATCATAAGATATTTAATCAAAAATTATTTTTTGTCTTAATTTTCGTTATAACTATGTTGCATATTTATGAAATAGACAAAACTTTATAATTAAAGTTAATATTTGATGTTTTTAGATGCTGTATATTTAAATAGATCATATTAAGATAATTTTGTTAGGAAAATTTTGGCCCCCAGGAAATAATTTTTTTTTTCGTAATGTTTAGGTGTCATAAATTTCCACGTGAATTGAAACATAAATCTTTGCATAGATGTTGTTTCAATGCCATACTATGAACACTATCACCTAGTAGAATATTACCTAGTAAAGTGGTGAACATAGATGTTGTGTATATAAAGTCTAACATTTGGTTAGTTTTTATTAATACTGTTATATATTGGATTTAAGTGGGACAAATTTGAAGGGTTAGAGTGCAAAGTGAGAATGGGATAAAAGTTTGAGGCACAAAGTGGAATTGGTTCCTATATAAATATGAGTCGAAAATCTACTAGTTTAAGTTTTTTTTTTTAAAAAAAAAACCTTCTAGCTTGGACCATTCTATCTGTTTTCTTGTTTGAAAAAGTAGAAATATATGGCTGTTAAGCTGCGTACTACATTTGTAGGTATTTTCGTTATGTCGTAGATGACAAAATAGTATAGTGGCATAAATGAAGCTTTAAAAAAGTTTAGTGACTATTGAGGCAGTTTGTAGGAAATCTTTTTGAAAGCTAAAATAAAGAATGGTAGGAAGAGAATCGTCTTTAAAAAAAAAAGTTTTAAATGCAAATTATCCTTGCATTCCTAAGTGTTTAGGAAAAAATTATTGAAGTACTTTAACAAGAAAATAACTTAAATCATAAAATAACAGAAGAACAACTAAAATCCTTTACAAAAATGGTGCATTAATATTGTAACAATATCTGATTTATTAATAATTGTAGCGAATCTACAGCAGATAAACAGTAGTACATAAAAATTACTACCACAACTCCACCAATCAACTGTTGTTTACTTCACCCTGTGCAAATCTGTTTAATTTTTATTACCAAAAAAAGAAATCTGTTTAATTTATGAGTACAAATACTTGATTCACATTAGTCAGAGAAGGAAGACAAAATGATTAATGTACTTGTGGTAACTCACGTGCAAAGCACGTGATTTTGTTACTGGAATTTTTTTTTTTTTTTTTTTGTGAAATGCTAATTGTAAGATTCATGATATAGTATTTTTCTTCTTTTTCTTTTACCAATTTATTTTTTTACATTGAAAGCATGCATATAATATTTCATAAAATTTTTATCAAGCTTTATTTATAATTTGTATTTCAAAGTTTAACAAATCAAATATTGATATTATCATATTCAACCAAATTTATCAATACTCATAATGTGATTACACAAACATTAAGTTTTTATATCTAAAACCACAGTGTATGGTTTCATGTACCAAATTACAAGCACCCAACCCTTGAGTCGTGCTCGTGGCTTCTATTATGGCTACACAAAATCAAGAGTTTGTGGACGTAAATAATTTTGGATTCAGGACCAAGCATGAAGAACTCGTTTTAGCTAACTAATTCATGGTTTTCTTTTAGCATTAAAAAGTAAATGTTGCATCGACTCGTAAAAAAATTACGATATTCTTGGAAATACTCGTAATCGTACACATTTGTTGAACATTATCGAATAATTTGCAAAAATTTCTTAAATCCCTATACGTACTTTTTATTTGTATTTTTCACTAATTCTTCATTAAAAATAAGTATTTAGTTGAAAACTTGAGATTACAAGAGAAAATCATAATTACTAAAATTCCATTAATCCTCGCGGATCATGGGCCTATGGATGGTTAAACATCTCCAAGTCGAGTTAGTATTGCTATCACCAAACATGGGCCGATTAGCCTGGAAGAGAACCCTAAACGAAAAAGCATTAGGGCACTTGTTTTTGTTTATATATTCAGTGAAACAAGGATAAATATTCCTGCTTCAAAGAAAAAAAAAGATGAAAGAAACATGGGTAATTCGTTTTCTTTGCTTGGAATCTCTCCTTCTTAGAAGCTGATCAGCAGATTTGCTTTCCCCAGTATAGTATATATAGATTCTAATGATGATTTGCCTATGCTTCTGCCGGGCCTCAACCCAAGTCGCAGCCGATGCCGCCCAAGATAACATCTTTGGAGGAAAAGAACAAGGAAAAATAAACAAGAAGAAAAGGGATGTTTCCGAATCAGGAGATAGTAGTTTCAAGGGATCTGATGATGATCAATGCAGAATCTGTTTGTCTGGTTGCAGAGATGATTTGCCATACTTGTGGAGGGTTCTTCCAAGGTGCAAGCATGGATTTCATGCAGTTTGCATTTATAAATGGTTAAAGACTAATGCAGCCTGTCCAATATGTCGCCAGAGCGTTTATGTTACGTGATTAATCACTAGGGTTTTTTCTTAATTAGAGATAAATATTAAAAGTTCTTTGTAGCTAGGAGTCTAATCACTAGGGAAAAACTTGTATATGGTCAAATTCTTTAACCAAAGCTTTTGATACCATTGGTTGTAAGCTGCTCTCGATGAATTTCATCTTCAATTTGTAATATTCGAATCATCTACTTCTTTTTTTTTTTTTTCAAGATGTAAAATCCCATTCCCATGCGGAATTTTCTTTTGATTATAAATTTCGTGTATTTAACGATGACTACAAGGAAGGATGCGAGGTGTTACCATCATAAATTGTGTTAGTGGATGGCAATTTGTTAAGAGGATAAACTTGTAGTACATTCTTGCTTCGACAAATAACAATTGACCACCACTCTTTAAGAGTGGAACTTGTTTGTTAGGGGCCTAATTGAGGATTTGGTCTATATTTATGTCCTCTTTTGCTCTTATCCAAAGAAATTATTCATCATCACTCCAAGTGAAGCTCCTAGGTAATGAAGATATTCATTTATTCCCACGCATGTAGATACATATTTTACATGTTTAGATATATTTTCAAGGCAGAAATAAATTATCACATTATTCTTGTTCTCGATTTGGCTTTGGTCCCCCACTTGCGCTCCCTTTCCCGTGCCGTACCCAAAATCGCTCACCTACACCCCTCCCCAGTGCCACCCAACCCATCCTTACGCTCCCATCTCCGTGCCCAAAACCTCTCAATTACACCCCCTCCCTAGTGCCACCCAACTGCCCGGCAGATCAAAAGTTCAAATCCCTACTCAAAATGTTATAACAAATAGCCTTCTCTCTAATTATAAAATACCTAAAGAATTGGCTATATATAACAACTGCCCAGCATGGGAACAGCAGTAGAGAAGACCGAGGCATCGTGCCATTGTCTCTTCCTTCCTCCTAAGCCACATAGGTGCATCCTTGATAACCTGCAACAATGTACCCTTTAATTCTCCTATGATACTTAGAATAACCATGCAATTGCAATTAAAATATTATCATTGAAAACTTTCCCCGAATAGGATAATCAAGAAAATGTATAGTGGTATTATGACTTACTAGGATTAGCTGTGGTGATGGCCGCCGTACCAATGAAGTCACAATTATAAGCATTCCGGCCATGGGCTTGATAATAAGCGTTCATGGCATAGGCTGCATGGGACCTGACAGTATTGGGCTCAAAACAAGGCCCACCGTTTTGAATTGGCTGACAGTCCACTCCGGAGCCACAAACATAGTCAATGTTGGACTGCAGAGCCCCATCGCTAGCATCATCTTTTGGGACGCACCACTTTTTATCATCTGGTGCTGCTGGCGTCACTGGTGCAGGCCCCACGCCCTGTGATCAACGGTCGTGATGTAAGTAAGCTCTTTGCTTCCATTTGGCAAACAGAGAATATTTGCCAGGACGAGGACAAGTCTTAGAAAGTCAAAATTGTCAGAGATTTTTTCCCCCATGGAGAAGAAAAGAATTTAAAAAACTCGTTTGAATTGCTATTTTTTAGAAAATTTTTAAAAAAATATATACTCGTTAAATTTGGGTCGATAAACAATCAAAATTGAATTACTAAAGTTTTCGATTTGATTAAGTCGTCATTAAGACCATTTGGACTTCTAGATAATTTTCAACAATTAGTACCTGTTGGTTCCGCAGAATACCCACGTCGTAGACGGGGGAGAAATCGGGTCGAAACAACCCGAAATTCTGCTCCGAGATGCCGGGTTTGAGGTCTTCATTGAACAGCGAGAAAATGTAAGTATCAAAGGTCCGATTCGGCATCAAAGGAGTACCCAAACCCGAATTCACGTGCCTGACAAGATTAGCATTATAAGATATGGCGTTGTCCAAGCTCACGCCCGGCTGATTCGGGTCACCCGCAGAAGGCCAACCCGTTTCTGCGACGACGATGTCCACGTCATCATACCCGAGCCTCTTCATCGCAGAGAAAACGGCGTCCATCTGGGCATCGAACATGTTAGTGTAATTCACGCCAGTTACGTTATCAAAAACGCCGTCGTTTGGCTTAAACAGAGCGTAGTCCAAAGTCTTGCTTGTGAACCCGAAAAAGGGGTACGGGCAAACCATAAAAGGCGACCCGGTTCGGCGATGAAACTCCAGCATCGGAGCAAAAATGACGCGATCATACCCACGCCTGAACCGACCCGAACTAGGAGGCTCGGATCTTGACATTATACCCATGGAATGCGGCGTGGAGACTTGGATATCGGAAATTCCGGCCAGCCTCAGGGCTTCGTGCACGGATTTCATGGCGGAAACGAGGTGGGCTATGAGACTCCTGTCGCCGGTGGCGATGACTTCGTTGCCGACGTCGATACGGTGGATTTTTGTCTGTGGGTAGTAAGGTAAGACGTTGGTGGAGACCCATGACTGGCCGGCGGGGAGCTTGGAGACGGCCAAGACGTCGCCGTTTCCGACGGTGATGGTGAGGGAGACGTTGGAGTTGGCAAAGGCTCGAATAATGTCCGGGTTGGCGTCGAAGATTTTGATCTTGTCGATGGAGGTTTGGTCTTTGATGAAGGATGCAACTTGGGCTGGTGGAGGAAGGTTGTCAGCGACAGTGCCGTAGTTAACTCCGATGGCGTAGCCCGCCGCCACGGCCCAGTGGTGAAGGAAATGATGGAGGAAGATAACGAAGGAAATGGAGAAAAGAAAGGGCTTAGCTGGAGAGCTTGAATGAGTTGCCATAGTTGGCAAGTAACAGTAATAGTGTAGCTGCTATTGAGGAAGAGTACAACGTTGTACCATCATGTATAAGTGCAAAACCTTCCTAGGCATATGTAAACGGTTCTTTTACCTGTTCCGGAAGTTTTATCTTTAAATATTAGGATTAATTACAATTAATCCTTTTGAGGTATAACTCATTTCTCATTTTATCCCCTAATCTTTAATTTTGGTAACTTAACCTCCTATAGAACAAAATTACTCTTTCATTATTTTGACTTTTCATTTACCTTTTTTTCTCTCTTTTATTTCCTTTTCTCTTTCTTCTTTCTTTCATCCTTCCCAATAGAAAACTTTATCTCAAAGGAAATTTTTATTTTGAGTTTGTTATTGCATTTTTGGGTAAAGGTTTAAAAGGCATCAAAAATTAATTTTGATTTTTTGTATGATGTGACGTGTCACAAATTTTAATTGGTGATTATTAATTAGGTCGCAATTTCATCTTATGATATTTTTTTAGAATAAAATAAGAAACTAGAAAGGAAAGAGAAAAAATCAAAATTAAAAGAATTGAAAAGCTAAAAAAATTGTATTTTAGAAAAGTGATTTGAATTTTTTTAATCATTTAAGGAGAAGATAAATATCTACAATTTCTCTTTTTGAATTTCAATCATTAAGATGAAATTTTTTGTGAGAGAAAGGAAGAAGTAAAGAAAGAAGAAAGAAGCAAAGAAAATGAAAGAGCACGCAAGGGTAAAGGAAAAAAAATAAAAGAGAAAAATAAGAGTTTAGAATAATAGAGGGATAATTTTGTCCAATAGCGGATAAAGTGAGACAAAAAATGGTTAGGGGGTAAAATGAAAAATGAGGTATACTTTATGGGGATTAATTAATTGTGATTAACCCTTAAATATTATTCTTTGGTTGGGGAGATGGAAAGTGTTGGTGGGGTCGGGGATGGAGCCCAGTGGTAGTACGTGGGAATTGAAGTTGGCTAGTTTTGGGCGGCATGCAAAGCAATTGAGGCTACGCAAGTGATGGGGCTTCGTGAGGGAGAGGCAACACAGACGTGGGGGTTTGGGTTGGAGCTCTGGTTTGGACTTTGTATTTTGGTTTTGGTGAGTCCCTTTTCCCTTCTGTATTTTGTGATTTTGTCCATGGCCGTTCTTTGGTACTTGTAAATTCAAGCTGTAAAATTTATTTTTCTTTGAAAAAATGGCCAATTTAGTCCCTAGACTTTTTTTACTGTCAATTTAGTCCTTACATAATTTTTTTGATCAATTTAATCCCTATACTTATTTATCAGTTCCAATTGAGGAACTCCGCGGCGGCGCCACCTTGTAATTCCGATCAAACGTCTAATTGAACACATAAGAAAAAGTTGAGGTTTCAGGTGAATTTTTCTCGGTGGTGATAAAAAGTGTGCCGGTCACTTTTAGTTTTGATTTTTACTTCTGAAAAGGAGCCCCAGCAGTGAAGTACCCGAAATACCCTTGCTTAAGTGTTCAATTAGACGTTTGATCGGAATTACAAGGTGGCGCCGCCGCGGAGTTCCTCAATTGGAACCAATAAATAAGTATAGGGATTAAATTGGCCAAAAAAATTATGTAAGGACTAAATTGACAGTAAAAAAAAGTATAGGGACTAAATTAGCCATTTTTCCTTTTTCTTTTTCTTCATATTTTCAGTTAATTCCATCCCTTTTTTGGTCTGGCAGTTATGTTTGTTCATGTTCTCGCTTCTTTTTAACTCCTGAAACTTGTTGCAGTATACATCTAAGTCGCAAAAATGATGGTCGAACCCGAATTGAGAAGGGCAGAATATTAAGAGCCTATTTGGATTATTACATTGCTGCTACAGTATATTTTTCTACTTAAAAAACTCCAAAAATTTACAATCCAAATCAGCTCTAAATCTTGAACCTTTGTTAGTTTAAGTTATTTAAGTAAGACTAGTGTTCTGCCAGCACCTTTTTTTTTTCTCTGTCAAGAAATAGGCCTATTAAAAGTGATGAATTGGGTATGATTTTATCATTTTCGCATCACCAGCAATTGGGAATGTTTGGACTAGAGGCACGGACGATCGTGTGTGATAACCATCCGGAACGGTATAAGGATTTTTAAATGGATTGTCATTCAAATTGAACAACTTGTACATTCTTATAACTAAAGTGTAGTATTGTGTTACTGTTCATTTAAGTTCCATGCATAATATTACATCCTCGGTTATAAAGATGTATAAGTAATTTAATTTGAATTACAATCAGTTCAACTGTGTTCCGGATGATTGTCATTGACAACTGTCCGTGCCCATTCCGTTTTAGGGTTGAGACAAATTTTCTGAGCGTATTAGGACTTCAGATGTTGTGGTATCTCAAAGTCTTTTCAAACTAAACCGGAAAAAACCAGCTGCAACAGAGGTCATTATGGTTTTAATCATGCACATTGTGTTTGTCACAAGAACAAGTTGTTATGAATATCAGCTTGTCTCCCAAAATTTTCAATGCTACAAGTTTTGTTGCTGTGCTGCATTTGGCCTCCAGAAAATAGTGGTAGCTCATGGCTTGGAGACAGAAATAAATCATTTATTGCCCTAGTGATGCATTGCTGCGAACAGTGGGGGAAAATAAATTGTCTGTTCATAACTTCATACACACTCTTCCAATTCTTTGGATGAAAACGCAAGAGAGAGAGAGAGAGAGAGAGAGAGAAGCACTTCGTATGCACCTCTAAACTTACACTGGGCGTGGTGGTGATTTCATATGCATCTCTAGACTTGCACTGCCATGTGATAGTGATCGAAATCGAATCCATCCAAACATTTTTCCTACTAGAAAAAGAACTTACAATACATTATTAAACTTTTTTTTTTGGACAGAAGCACAACCAGTTTATCTGAATTTGTGTAGTCAAGCTAAACTATGCTAGTATGAAATGGGATTGAGAATTGAACAGCAAGTGATCATATACAACCATCAAGCATTAAATGGCACCAGCACCCTCGTGAAAGAAAGTCTCTTTTAAACATGCCATGAGTCTCCAATTCATCTGGCCTTTCGACAAAATTGAATAAGTGAAGCTTTATATAGTCCAATCAAACTACAGCCATGTAACACTGCTCTAAAACAAGAATTAGGCTTAGCACCCTAAGCTGATTTAGTCCGTAACAAAAATAGTTACAAGCCGAAATCAAGCCTCAGCTGGCTTGTTTAACAAAGAACCAAATCCTTCATCAAATTTTGCATATCCATTGGAAGGCATTTGGTCTGATTAAACAAACCCTATCAGTCGCTGACATGAGGGCACAATGTAATAGATATTTTTGCAGAAGTTAAAATTCGTGCCTGATTGAACAGATTTTTGGAGAGATATGCAGAGACATAGGCTCCATAAACAGCTAATGATTAAGACAAGAAGGAAATAAATATTCACAACTTTGATTCTTTTTATTCTCTCCTTCCACTCTAGCTTGTAAGAATCTGAAAATTTTAACAGTCAATAAAATGCTGGAAATTATAATTCCTGCAGCACAGCTAGACAAAGTCAATCAAAATATTCAACTTTTTTTTTGAAGTGTGAGTTAAAATATCTACCTGAAAGCTTTAGATATAATAAACCTAAATGGTGACAAGTAGATGCATCAGTTTACACCAATAGATCTACTTGAATATCATCACCTGCATCGATACTTCCATCATCATCTGCAGCTCAGCGTACTCATGAACCTCGTGATCCACGAAGACTTTCTCCTTGATCTATCCTTTGTTCCGAGGAGACAATTCATTGTAACTAAACTTAGAGCAGCTCTGACTGATTCTGGGGTAGTGGCGCTGAAAACGTGTACTTTTAGAAGGCTAGCATATTGTAACTGTAAGAGGCACATCAGAATTACCTGCATTCAACACAATCTGGTTGAAGCTGCAATGACCTCAGGTTTACAGGTTTTCAATTTTACCAGTACCTGTATCCACCACAATCTGGATGAAGTTGCAATTCTTTTTAGGAAAGGAGTTTGCTGTTGGAGAATCCTTAGCGTCCATGTTTTATGCAGTTCATCGCCAAAACTGGCATCGGAAACATTGGTGCCTTATGGACAGAACTTTCATTTAAACTTGGCTTTAAGACTCTGCTTAACAGAAGGCACGAAGGCATCAAACAACTAAGTATGAGTTATAGTTCTATTTCTATGATCTTGAGAATCATATCCTATTCTCCATTAACTTGGTACATCTGGGATGTAACTGATTCTAGAATGAAAAGCAGAAAAGTTGCAGGGCCCAAGTTACTATAAAATTCCTAGTACATAAAACTTTTACGGCCTCGAAAATCTTCAAGCACTAGAGGTAGGTGAAGCAATTTTTTTCTTTCTATTGAGAAGGGGAAAAAAAAAACAGCAACTTTTCCACTTCTCTCTTCTCATAAAACTGGTGAATTTCTTATTCTGCAGCGTAATGCACGATTACATTATTATGGACATCCTCCGAGTTGATCAGTGTAGGCCATTAAGACTATTCCAAGAGATTGGAACCATATCGACAGATCAAGAAAACTGGAACGCGTTTTTGTCACCCTGGCTCGTGATTATTTGTCTCGTAATAATACCAATGTTGGTTTAAATTTGAATCACTCGTACTAAGTAGTCCCACTTTGATGTAGAAACTTTGCAACAAATTATTACACGTAACACTCAACAGATAACTTTCAAATTGTTCATAGAACAGTTGAAACTTCATGTCCATGATTGTATACCATATTCAAATGATCGTACAGATATTTGTCACTTCGATGCATAAAGGCATTTTGAGAGTTAATTTACCGCAAATTTTACTTTGTGATGTAAAATGTGTCAATTCGACAAACGAAGGATGTAAAAGGAACTAATTTACACTTTCTTCACTTTTCTTCTTTGTACAGGCATAAAAATCCAGTTACTGGAGTTGGCCCAATGGTCAGGGTGCTCTTTCCGCTGTCAAGTTTACAATTCAAATACTGAACCTGGCAGCTGGGGGTGAATAGGATGTAAAAAGAATTGAAAGGTAAAGAAAATTGGTATATAAATCTGTTATAAAGCTGTCGTCTCCTATATCTTCCAGTCAATCCATGTTATGATATACACTTCACTACTTGTAACATCTGTGTTAAAATTAACTGTTAATTATTGGTTTTTTTCTCCTTTTTCTTCTATTTTCAATCCAACCTTTAATTTTAAATTTCATCAACAGCTTTATGAGTAATCCTTCTTTTTTTTGTTCTATTATTAATTGGTTTTGGTGCCCTGTTTAAGTCTACATTTGTATGTACAACGAAGTGCAGTATACAAAACAATGTCCACCTACACACGGGCCTGATGAATGCAAAATTACTTGTTAGGAAGAAAAAGAAGGAATTTTTCCTTTTTCCCTCCTCTGGTACTGAATCTGAGAGCGAATATAAATCCCAAAAACTGGTACATGTTTGAGTCAAATAAGGGCTAACAAAGGTTAGAGAAATCATCCCTCAATCATCAAAAGTTGATTAGTTAAAGCAGAAATCTACAACTCAATGTCAAAGAAAGACCATACGAACATTTTTGAATATAACATTTGTGAAATCTTATATTCACACGTGAAGTTGACTAAAGCTAGCGGTAGCACTTGTTAGGTTAATTAACGTAAATTTAAAAAGTTTTACCAACCACAAGCTCTATTTATCTATAAGTCAACAGATTTGACTTTGGAGAATTAAAAGGGTGTAATAAATTAACCATGAAAAACATTTCTTTCTTTCTTTCCAGCTTTAGAAAATTAAACTGAAATGTCTGCTAAGCCAAAAGTCTTATTGCTCCATTGCATCACCGACTAATCAGTCGACCGGAGACTCGTTCACTCACTTTCGCTATCACCCTTTCTAGTTACCAAGAAATTTTAGTGCTCAGTCACAAATATAGCATAATGCAGCTGACTCTGATAACAGAAATGGAAATAGTCATTTAGCCAATTTCAGATAAGGGATGCTTACAGATATTGACAGATTTTATAGTCCAATGTGGCTGCTGGATTCTTCAATTTCCTCGCGCACGAGATAAATGTTCTAATATTAGTTGGTTTGGCACTGCGTTATAGGTTTTTTTTTTCTCGCTTTGTACTCTTCATTGGCTCAAGTACTCAAGACAATGGCCACATCGAGTATTTTTGTATTCATTATATGTACTCGCCTCTCTTGGGAGGAGTCCTGAGGTTTCTGACACTTGCGCCGACTTTTTCTGAGATTTTTAAAATTACACTGACCTCCCATGATAATGTTTTGGGGACACTGTTGACTTAAAATATGGTGAATTTACTTGTGTACCTTGAGCTATTGAGGTTGTTAACAAATGAATTTAGGGACAAAATAGGATTAGTTTAGCAGACTTGAGAGTAACTAATTAAACAATATTAAAAGATGAAGGGAAAAAGGATCAAGAGAGTAACGAATGAAATTTGAACATAATGTCATTTTGTGATACTAATTTCATCCTCATCCTCTTAAAGGCTACCCAAAATTGCAAAATATTTCTTTAGTTAATGCTCAAAAATCCCATATCCAAGGAAATTAGGCTTTCAAAAGTTGACAATAAAAACTTCTATATTGATAAAAATTTAGAACAAAGTACTGTACAAGTTTCATAGGCTATAACAGAAGTTTTTTTCTGCTAAGAGAAAAGTTCAAATTTGACCAAAAACAAATGAGGGTTCTTTGTTAAGTTAAACATTTTAATAAGTTTGGCACTACGTGATACGTTTTTTTCTTGCTTTGTACTCTTCATTGGCTCAAGTACTCAGACAATGGTCATCTCGAGTATTTTTTTTTTCATTCATTATATCCACTCGTTTATCTTTGTCAAAGCTGGTTAAATTTTACATTTTTTTTTGCTACTTTTTAATTTCTCCTCCTTTTTTTTTTTTGTGTGTGTGTGTGTATAGATCTGTAGTTGTCTAAAACTTATCAGAATTAGTACTTCTGTTGAATTGTTTCCAATAGTTGATGGATCCTATGGAGTAAGCAAGTAGAAAATTTCTTTCATGGCTACACACGAGTCTAGGTATAGATCACTCCATGTAAACAGGAGAATCACTATCATTGTGAAATTTTAGTTACTAACTTGTAATATTTGTTTTATTGAAATGTAGAAAAGATTTCTAAAGATTCTCAACTCAAAAACAAAAGACAAGACAGTTGATGATTTATAAATTAACTTTTCATGTTTATGTTGAAGCCATAAGAGTAATTATGATCGGTTAATTTTGCCCCAATTTTAGACTACGTTCAGGTTATTTTTGGAATGAAATTGCTTGATTGTTAAGTATATATTAGATGGGGATCATATGCATGCATGGCCTAATCCAATGGTAATGACCTTCTACCAAATTTACTTAATGGCGAGCATTTAATTGATTAGGTAATCCGCGATTGTGGTTTATGGATGTCACAATTCACCACCCAACTCGAAGTTACTTGTGAGGTTGCCATGGTATTTCTGGTGGGAGACTGAAACTGAAAGGCCACCGAGTCCTTGTCCGCAACCCATTATCGATCTAATTATTATTAGCAAGGTTTTAGTTTGATATCATGATCAAAATAGCTGCTGCCCCACCTTGTTTTTTTTTTTTTTTTTTTTTTAAAACCACGCATTATTTTGTTTCTTTTTATTTTGTGAAAATGACCCTTTTTTAATTAAAAAACCACACATTATTTTATTTCATTTTCTTTTGCGAAAGAGATTTTTTTTAATAAAAAAAAACCACGCATTATTTTATTTCATTTTTTTTGTGAAAATGCCTTTTTTAAATTTGAATTTATAAAGAACCTTTTTCTTTTCATTTTTTTTAGTAAGTGGGAGGTCTTGATCCCTGTACTTCCTATTTACAATTCTTCCGCCCATACCATCCAACTCAATCCTCCCCTAATGACTTGTTTATTGACAGGACAGACATCTTCTATGTCCTAATCCTAACTCCAGCTGGAACTTAAATTATGCTATTGAAGATTTAATTTGAGCTAAAATTAGTAACGTTTTTTTAAACATGTTTAAACATAGTGGGGAAAAAAAATCTGAACTTTGACGTTCATTTGCCTTGTGTGCAAGGTATCAATATTGAATAATAAAGAATCCCTGACAAAGCAACATTTTCAAGCTCCATTTTTAAAAAAAAAAAAAATTTGAAACTAGCTTAAACCTTGTGTTCTTCAGACTGCAGATAAAGATAAATTATAAGATACCTCCTCCCAGTGGATAGACTTAAAAATACAGGCGTCTATTTTTAGATAAAACACTACCATTGATGACACCCCCCCCCCCCCCCTTTTTGATGTTCTAATACTATATGATTTTGTGCTGACATAATAGAAGTGAATGAATCTGTACTATTCTAGTTTGTGCATCATGAAGAAGATTAGGTCTTATATCATTCTCATGACTTATGAGGAAGACCAAAAGATTAGTGCAATAATATAGATGGATCTTACTATTTATCCAGTGCATAAGACTTTTCCTAGTAGCCACCAGTACAAGAAAAGCAAAGCTTAATTAAAACACCAGTAGTTAAGATTAAGACTAGCGTAATAAGAACTGCTTAACCTGTCCATCTTTGCTGCTAAAGACAAATTAATGTTCCTCATGGGTAATATTTCCTTATCAATAAGACTAATCTTCTTGATGTTTACACACATGAATAAACACATAAAATATGTGCATCTGTTCACTTACTATTGTAATACTATATAAGCATGTAAGAATCATGAGGAAATGGCATTTTCTCAATAAGGGGGCGGCTCAATCGAATATTAAAGAGCGGCATTTGTCTCTAATGGCAGTTAATTAAGCTGCTTTAATTGTTGGAACAATCTTAGATACTGATAATTAATTGATAAACTAATTTATAGTGATTAATTCCCTTCAAGACAATATATATTTGAGACGAAAGCTCAAAACACTTTGATGGCCAAAAAAGGCTGCAGTCTAGAACATGACAAGCCAATAAAAAGCCATTAATGATCAATCTTTTTCGCATGTTTTTGTGTATTGTTTTCTTTATGTACTTAGGACATTAAGGTCATGGAGAGTACATGATATGCTGGGAAAGAGACACGAAATGTTTGTAATTTATACACTTTAAGATGGCCCTTCTGAACTAATAATGGGATTTGGCAAATCTCGAATTCTAGTTTTGTCGTTGATCAATTTTATTGGATTGTAATTTATTTGTAATTAAGGCTCAATTATTTGAATAGCTGGTTGTTGTACCAACACCTAATCATGTAATCATTTGCAATTTTAAAAAGATGAAGGATAAATTATTAAAGTAATCCCTCATATTTTTGGTATTTTATACTTTTATAGTCCCTCGCACTTAAAATAGGCATTTTAGTCCCTCAGATTTTAGAAGTATTGTGATATAGTCCAAAACTTCATTTATAGTCCATTTTTCACCAGAGTACATCTCTTGAACAACATTTTAGGAAGAACATAAGAGAGAGAGGAGGGGGAGGGGGGGGGGGGAGAAAGAACACACACACATGCACAACAAAGCTTACTCAAACCCATGGAGGACCCTAACTTTTTCCCTTATTATGCTTCCTCATTGCCCATGTCGTCACTCACTTGATTTGTCCATGTTCTTTCTTGGCAAATGAACTCTGGGACTAGAATATGCTGCTTTTCTAGGATATATAAAGGACCAAATGCTTCATTTTAATCTAAGAGGTGAAAAACTTATAGAGTCAAAACCTGAGGGATGATTAATGTAATTCTCCCAGAAATGAGATGAATCCCAATAATAGGTTAAAAATTAGAACAGATGACATACGAACTAAAGCATTTATTAAAAGCATAATAAGATTCAAGGACTTAAGAGTTATCTACGCAATTCAGGTGCAGGTCAATTTTTTTTTTTTTTTTTTTTTTGAAGATCAAAAATCAATCTTAAAGAAATACTTTTTTTTTTTTTTGTTCCAGTTGTGGTTTACTTCAGAAACCACTTATAGCTTGTTGATACTACCATAGTCGGAACATATATATATACACACACACACACACATATATATACCTGCAGTTCAAAGACTTTTATGCTTGTTAGATCGCTTGCCAAATTCTTGGATGACTCCTCAGAGTCTCAATTTTATGGCCTTTCAACAGTAGGGTAGGTATATAGGGATACAACTTTCAAAGAGTGACAAGATGTGTTGTATTTTTCGCACGTTAGTGGTTTAGTGTCAACCTTTGTGATATCAATAATTTTCACGTTTGGTACACTATATTGGAAAAGTTCTACCAAAAAACCTTACTTAAAAACTCTTACCCAATCAGTCAATAATTTAAACTTTTAAAACCTGTTTTTCAAAAAAAAAAAAACTTAAAATTATCTAAGATTGGCAACTCTTTTTATACATCTAACAATGAATTGTTACGTAACGATATGATTCCCAAAAGATACTGTAAAACTCAGCAAATATGAAGATATGTCAGAATTTAAGAGGAGAATTGCAAGAACCCTACAGCATCCTCTAAGAAAACTACCAAAATGCACTCAATAACGTGGATACGTGCATTAATTATCAGAGCTCAGGGTACTTGACTACATATTTTGACCTTTTCATCTCCCAAAAGATCCAAATTTCCTATTTTTTTTAAAAAAACTACCAAAAACATTTCAGAAATGTGCGACTAATCAGAGGCAGCCACCATCCCAGCAGCTACCTGAGCCAAAGGATGATAACTAGTAATAAACTGCTGAGACTTGGCCAGAACTTATTGAGTCATCACTTGAGGACCATGACACGTCTTGAAGGTGCCCGAGAAATCTGCTGAAAGGCCCATTTTGCTGAAACTTTCACACCAGTCATCATGCACGCGTCTATACTCCAAATACGCGCATATATACGATGCAAAATATCCAACTTATTATATAGCAGTATTAAAGATTGCGAGAGCATTTATTACCAAGAAAAAAAAGTGGAAACCACCTCAAAAGTCTCCCAAGTTGTGGGTTTTCTTTTCCGTATTTAATTTGGATAAGAGCACTTACCAGAACTGGACAATTTGGCAATATGCTGCCAAGTTTCATCACCTTAGCCAGCAGCCTCAGTCATCCAATATTGACTTCGTCCTATCAAGTAGCTAACGTTCGAGAATAGCTAAACGATAGCTATTTGCACACGTTTAAAAACGTTCAGTCATCTACAGTAAAAGTTTTTTACAAACGCCGCTCCGTTAAGATTTTTCAAAAATATCATGATAAAATGCTTGATCCATACAAAATCAAAGATCATAAACGTCTAATCATGTACTCCCTCCGTTCCATTTTGATAGTTCTGTTTCTTTTTTCACATAGTTTAAGAAAAAATAGTTAATTTTGTTAGAAAAGTAAATTTAGATTGTTATTTTTCTAAAATACTCTCACATTAAATAGTGTACAATTTTATGGGAACTTGAATTGATGGTAAAAAAAGAATCAACTCTCATTAGATGTGGTAGGTTTATAGTAACAACTTACATTAAATAAGGGTATTTTAGGAAAATTAAAATACAACTACATTTTTCAATTGGAAGGTGGACTACAATCTGGGACAGACGAAAAAGGAAAATAGGACTATCAAAGTGGGACGGAGGGAGTACAATAAAAGTTTCTCATATACGTTGCTACGTTAAAATCATTCAAAAATTATCGTGAAAAACGCTTGATCGATAACCACAAAGCTAAAGATCATAGTCTGTGCCTAACTAATTTGTTGGATTTTACTTTGGAGTGCTACCGACTAGTTTGTTTTCTTGGGACAACATTTTGTTACACTAAAATTGACTTTTGTGGACTATGTAGCAAGTTACAAGATATAAAACCGGTGGTATGGCACTTGTGACTTCCTTCGCCCCTCTAGTGGTAAATGACGAAGACAGCTTTACGCGCTCGACTAGAAGCCCAAAATAACCAAAATAACATGCACTATAGGTCCAAAGCATATTGACTTGTCTGTGTAAAATAAGAGTTATTACTTACAACTCCATCCAGTGTAAAATGAAAGGGATCACAAGAAAAGAAAAAAAAAAAAAAAAGAAGAAGAAGAAGAAGAATCCCAAAGTGAGGAGAGACTTCTAAGATAGAGAAAGACAAAATATATATATATACATATATATATATATATCATTATATACTTCAAAATACATAGGTGTTATATACTTTTTTTTAGTAAATATGTTTTATGATAGAATAATTTGGATTATTGAATCAGATATGCAAGTTATTTAATTATCCAACACGAATATAAATGTAGTAACATATGTACTTAGTGTTACAAATGAAACGTCTGACGAATCTTTGAAGTAATTCCTAAAAAAAGTTACAAAAGTAATTTCCAAGAATTACAAAAATATTTGAATTTGTGGCACATGTTAAAAGGAAAAGATTCTTCATGAGTGACTTTCTTGGCTTGATACCGACTACTGGGGTTGCCCCACTGGCTACTAGCCAACAATTAGAGAGTCTCTTTCATATCAAATTCAAGATTTGCATCCTATATTTGATAGTTGAAGATAAAAATGACGCGAAAAATTTACGCATACTAATATTCATGTCCCAGAATATTTTAGTTTTAGGTAAACATTTTGCATAGTACTTTTTATTTATCTCACTTAATTATTCCCAATGAACTTGAATTCTAGAAGAAAAAAATCACATGAATAATTATTATAAAAAATTTTACAAGTAAATTTCATTTTGTAAGCTTTAGCCTTTCGTTATCTTCCTCATCTTTTCCTTTGGCACTTCAACTTGGCACCTTGGGAGGAGAGCAGATCCTCTGTCCAATATTTTGTGTCCAATTTCCTGTCAAATATGAAACTACGTAGTTTTACTTATTATGTCTGTTGATGTGGCAACTAAAAATAAGTGGCTGTTTGGCTGCCTTATACTTCTTTTTATTTTTTGGATTTCCTTTGTTTACACAACTTTATTACAATTCCCATTTTTTTTTTAAATATTCTTTTGTATTTCAAATCCTTGATACTTTGTTTTAAAAAAGATGAGAATCGTAACAAAGTTGTGTAAACAAAGGAAATCCAAAAAAGAAGAAAGAAAAAGAAGTATAAGGCAGCCAAACAGCCACCTATTTTTAGTTGCCACATCAGCAGATATAATAAATGAAACTACGTAGTTTCACATTGGACAGGAAATTGGACGCAAAAAATTGGACAGAGGATCTGCTCTCCCTTGGGAGACATTGGGAAGTTTGAACGTTATCTCAAAGTCAAATTCGGCTTCTTTTAACACCCCCAACTCATTAATTCTCCCTAAGTCCACTGTACCAAAAGTAGTACTACTGCCACTGTCTTATAACTATTTTATTTCAAATGTTAAACATGCCCGTGTTGACTCTCCCATTTTGATCAAATCAAACCACTTTTTCCATCCTCCATGAAGTATACATATACCAGCCCTCAATCTTCAATTCTTCATGCTTCTCACTCCTGAAGCAAGAAACAACGACTACTCATCTTTTCTCTCAAACAATTGAAGCTGGTATATAGAACTATAGAATAGAATATTTGCTTCCTTCAAAGTCCAATTTCAAGATTTTGATCAACATTCAACACTTAAAACCAAGGCCGACCAATGAATATGTCTTCTAGCTGCTCCACTTCCGCCACAGCAACCTCCGCCGACAGTGGCGGAGCCACCGCGATCACCGCTGTCCATCCGGACATCATCCAAACACATATCTTGACCAGGCTTGATGGCCCAACTCTTGCTTCTACAAGCTGTGCTTCTTCAGATTTACACAGCCTTTGCACGGAGGAAAACCTTTGGAAGACAATTTGCAATTCGAACTGGCCGTCAACAGCCCATCCATGCATTCAGCAAGCAATATCGAGCTTTCCTTCCGGCCACCGTTCGTTCTATTCGGATTCTTTCCCCAACCTCCACCACCACCACCGGCAGCCGCCGGCCCACCGCCGCCCCAAGTCCAATGATAGTAGTCTTGGTCACTCATCAGAATTGATTTCTGCTGTTGACATTCATTATGGAAATGAGCTTGTTTACTCCAAAGTCGCCGTGACGGAGACGTCCTCCGGCTGGTTCATGTGTTCACCCTTCAGGGTTGACCTGCTAGACCCCAAAGAGATAGTTCCGGCACTGGTGAAGTTCGACGGCGAGGACGACAAGTGCATGGCTAGAGTGGAGGAGAACATGAGGCTGAGCTGGATAGTCATCGACCCCGCGAAAAAACGGGCTGTTAACTTGTCGAGTTTGAGGCCGGTGGATGTCCGGCGCCATTGGTTAACCGGAGAAATTCAGGCCTCCTACGCGACGGTGATGGCTACCGGAGGTTGCGGAGGCTGTGCTGGCGGAGAGTTTGTTATCTGTAAAGCGGTGGTTACTTGTGGAGGGAAGGAAGGAGGGGACTTGCAAGTGAGGGAGATAAGCATGCAGGTGGAGGACATGGAGGGGAAAATAATTAGTGGGAAGGACACTTTGGTAATTTTACAGGAAGCCATGGATGGGAACAGGAGAAAAGGTGAAGCTGGAGAGGAGAAAAGGATGTATGAAGTGTTTTTGGAGCTTAGGAGAGAATGGAGGGAAAGAAGGCAAAACAGAGAAAGGAGGTTGGATATGGTGTGCATAGCCACTGGGGTTAGTATTTTCATGGCTTTCTGGGTGTTTGTTTTGTTTAGATGATGATTGATGATCATTATATTAGCCCTTAAATCTACTTTCATGGACAGATTACTTTTTAGGTTGTAGGAAAACACATACAAATATTTGGGGTGATTTTTCTCCTATTATATTTATTCTTATTCAGATATGTGAAGATTACAAGTGTCTGTAGGAAATTGGAGAAGCAATGGATTATTTCATTGCTATATGATATTTGTAAGGTTTATTCATCCATCCACTCCAAGAATAATGAAATATTTACAGTACAGAAGTTCAAATAAATTTAATGTCTGGATTCAATTTTGATTCTTTTTTACTTGTTATTGGTCCATTTCATTAATTGCTTGTTTTGAATCTTATGAAGAAGTAAAGGCATAAAGGCATCAGAGAGGAGGATCCAAAGGATTAAATGGTAAAATTGAACAAGTTGATCAGCATAAGATATTTTCAAGTATAGTGTACATTTTTTCCAGGTACAGACCATAACCATTTTGGAGACTCAAATGGCAGAAACTCCAGTTTTAAATTTGATATTAATGTAATTACAATCAGAAAAAGTTCTTTGAATGGTAATGTTGCACTGACTTGCAGTTTAGGCACACATTGGCTTCAAGTAATTAAAATTATTGCACTCTAGGATAGGATTGAAGTAAGGCTGATCACTTGAAACCATTTTAAAGCGATATGGTACATCCTTGAATGCTGTAGGTACACTCTTATCTAACCAATCTACATTTTCATTCAAACATTATAGAATTCTAGAAACATTCCACGTACAATGAATCTCGAGAGATTTTAGTAGGCCAAATTCAATTTCTACGAAATAACCTTCCATTTCAGCCGCCAAGCACAGGAT
Organism: Coffea arabica; assembly: GCF_036785885.1. Lineage (NCBI taxonomy): Eukaryota > Viridiplantae > Streptophyta > Magnoliopsida > Gentianales > Rubiaceae > Coffea > Coffea arabica. The sequence continues at coordinate 49,960,022 of NC_092310.1, read as the reverse complement.
TTGGCTTCTGGCCGGCGAATTTTCTCTTCGTTTCGGCTTCTGGCCGGTGAATTTTCTCTTCATTTCTCACAACGTACGTGCGAATGCATGATATGTAGGCGCATGTCATGCATCCAGATATACATTATCAAAAATGAAGAATGGATAAAGAATCTGCTGGAAAGGAGCCAAATTCGCACAATTGTTTTCTTGCAAGAAAACAACAATATTAATTAAGATTGACAACAACAGCACTTTCCTTTTTCGAGCCCCATAAGGATTGACCCGGACACCCCTATATTGACAAAAAAAAAAAAAAAAAAAAAGACAACAACAGCACTTCCCTTTTTCTTTACCAAAAGATGCAATCGAAGAGCAATAGCTAGATTCCCTTTTGAATAAAAAAACCCTAGGATATCAGCCATTCCTAAACCTACCCTACTACATTAGCAGCAGCTATTCTAATTTACAAGGTGCACTGTTCGACTTATGTCGTACCTCCAATTTCGTTACATGAGTTCGGTCTCGAGATGGTTATTACAAATTTCTTTTTATTATTTTTTAATCACTTTTGTATCTCATGCACATATGATCACGAAAAAAAGTTGTCATTGCTGGCTTGTAGAAGCAATTAACAGAGGGAGGGATATTCACTATTAGTGGCGACGTATACTTTCTTCCTCTTAATTATTTGCATTGTTCCCCTAATGACAGGATTTTAACTTCCCACTTTGTCATTAACAAATGCAAGAAGGAAAACAGACGATCTGCGGGTTTGGCATGTTTTGGAAGAAATGTTCTCTAAATTTGCCTCATTTCTGGTGCTGCGTGGTGGAGGTGCTGTGTTTTTCGGCTAAGTGGTCCTAACATCATAAAACTTAAATTTGAATTTATTGAGAAATGCTTTTAAGTCAATATAATCAACTCAATAAGGGCTAATACAATGTCATTAATTAGTACCATTAGCATTGATAAATCTGCCTAAAACTTCGAATAAAGGACCCACTAGACTTCAAATCTCGGATTTATATTTATTGCTTATATTGTTCCTTCATTTATTGGGCTGGCTGTCAAACAAGAGCAACAATTTTGTCTGTCTTCTTTCATTTTTTTTTAAAATTTTTATCCTTGTTGATCGTTCAGCAGATGATGGTTGTAAATACAAAAATTTACAAAGCCCCCTGGTTGCACTGTCTATGCTAGTAGATTCATTTCTTTTATTTTTTGACAATAGAAAATTCATTACTTGGGCCACCAAATATCTTGAAAGATTTCGTTCAGATTGTAATGTGAATTACAAGAATATATATTTTAGTTGAAGCTAATCTGACAACATAATAAATGAGTAAGTTTTTTATATATCGACAATGTTTATATTATTATCGTTGGATCCATGATATATGTGAAAAAAATTAGATTTCAAATTTAAATTTTACATAGTTATCACTCATTCAACGCTGATAATGTATACACTGTTAGCATATACAAGATTAATCCATAATAAATTGCATAATTCTTGGCATAGAGAAAGTGCGTTTGTCACACATCTTGTTGTTATGGCTGTGTTATATTTACCATGTGATTAAGGTAACATCTGTTCTCATGGGATTAAGGTAACATTTGTTACACATTAATTCTTGGCATAAATATGAAGCCTCCTTTGTTTCCCACGAGAAAAATGCAAAAAGTGATTGAAAAACCTACCCCTTTACGTTAAACACCGACCATATCACAGCTTCAAATATTGTCCCTAGAAAGAAAAAAGATTTACTACTACGTTAATACTAAGACCTTAAAAAAAATTTTAAGTTAGTTGAGTCAATTACGTTATTATTTTCATCTTGTTTGTATTCAATTCGACATGCATCTTTTAGACTGGAGCCCAGATCTTATATTAATTTGGTCATTGGCAAGATTAAACTAGGAACACAGACGTGATAAGTATTGCACAGATATATGTACGTGATGTGATGATTGGCACAGGACTTTTCATCAAAGTCTAATTCAAACAGTACTTTGCTAACTTTAGGTTGACTTAATGGATTGTTAGAATAACATTAGGAGGTAATAATCAAGAATATAGTTGAGATCTACACAAAATAATGGCTGAGGCAATGAACTGTAGAATACTGGGAAATCATATGTAGAATTAATACTTCGTGCTTCATATACATTTAAGAATTATGACATCCAATTGATCTGCAAATATGGCAAATCAAGCTAAACAAGTTGTATTTGTTCAATCCATTAATTATAGGCGGTCATGATACATGCTTTTGAGTTCTTAGCTCTAAAGTGGTGGATAGTTTCAGAACGAACAAGTATAGAATTCATTAGCGAGGTATCCTTTCCTGCAGTTCTGATTCGACTTCAAATCTTCTACGCTTTCCTTTCCTCTTGTAGGTTTTGGAATCTCGTCTTAAATTAAAAACAAGATAGTCTAAATGGATCTAATTACGATGTAATCACTAACATGATTAAAGGGACATTGTCAAAAACAAAATTATAGTCTGTCAAGTATTTCAACAAGCTATATATATTATCTTTGGAAAACTACCCCAAGAATGTCTTTGCAACTTCCATGGACAAGAAAGAAACGTGTTGGTTTAGCTGTTGCATATCCAAAAGCAAGCTTCTTATACTCAACACAATTGATCGAATATGAAAAATCCCTGACCATAATATTGCTAAATTCTTCAAAGAATCATTACAATCAATACTCAGGACAAACAAAATATTTGTGCTCAGCTGCAAGTTTTTTACCTTAGAATAACTATTTTTCCTAAACGAAACCAAGGTTTAATCTCCACAAAAATTTTGCAGGATCAATGCCACGACCCAAAATCGGTCCCGTTTTAAGTGTACCCAACACCTGTGGCAACCAAGGAGAGAAGGGTTACTGTACATCCAATCAATCCAAATCAGGGTCCATTTTATCCATACAACTCCACATGGCAAGATAGCATTGCTTAGCAGCCAATCCATGCAATCTATTACTCGCTCAAATCCACTCGTGTTGCAACATGTATTGCCAAATATCTGTAAATAACCATCCAAATTTCCCCAATATTTTTTCTTCATCAGATCAAACCAAGCCTTTCCTCTATTGAAACCCAAGCACAGAAAACTATGGCTACCACATTTGCTACTGCCTCAACCGTGGTAGGCTTGGGAACATCTTCTTTGTCATCGCCTTCTCGGGCATCTTCACCAAAGAAAGTTTGCTTGAACTCAGGTAAAACCCTGTTTATTTTTTACACCGACAATGTATTGCGTGACACATGGTTAAATAACTTGTTGGAATATACAAATTATAGCGTTTTCTAATTTTTTTTTAGTGTATGATCTCTTTCTCTAGGCTTCCTCAAATCTCCCGTAACGACTAGGAATCCTTTGAGCCTAGCACAAATATCAGGAGGGAAGTTTACTTGGTAATCATCTCTAAGGCCAAAAATTCCATAACAATCATGTCTCTTAAGTACTATTATGCTGCTGTGTAATTCATCAGGGTGACTTCCTTAATTTGGTTTTGCCTCATTAACGTGTCTTATACTAACTGATTGAAGCTTTGAGAGAGACTGGCTGAGGACAGACTTCAATGTGATTGGATTTGGATTAATTGGTTGGATTGCACCTTCCAGCATTCCAGTAATTAATGGGAAAAGCTTGACAGGGCTCTTCTTTGAGAGTATTGGAACTGAGCTGGCTCACTTCCCTACAGGTCCTCCTCTCACTTCTCCATTCTGGTAAGCATACAATCCATTTCCCAATTCAATTTTAGTTTTTCAACTACATAAGCTTCGTGGAAGAAATTATCAATGAAAAGAAAAAAAAAAGTACTAAATCAAAAGAAGAACAAACATTGAGCATTGAGCTTGGAACATAACTCCAAAAAACAAAAAAACAAAAAACAAAAGAAGAACGTCTGTTGTTTCAATACTATATATCTATTTTTCACTAGTGTTTGCATGTATTGTTTCAATGCTATATTACACCCTGCAATTATCGCTAACAATTTTATAAGTCTCTAACTCAGGGGAATGTCATCATTTTTTTTTTCTTGTTTAATTACAAAGGGTTTTGTTTTTCTCTTAATGCATATTATCTTAAGGAATTATCCCCATATGGAAATTTACATTTGCCAAAACTGTAAGGCAAAAAAAACGTAGTAAATAAATAGCGGATCCTTTAAAAGAGTAGCAATGATCTTTCCATTCACTCGGATGGATCATTTACATATTGGGCTGATGGCTCCACCTCAAGCACTCCTTGGGCTCAGCTTTGTGAACAAAATAGGGCCTGCCAGGATAGACTCCATTGATATTTTGTTAGATGAAATCTTGTTTTGATACGCTTCACTCAAATAATTGGGCGGTCGTCCATGTTCAGAAGCCTTGTTGACTTATGGTTACAGTACTTTTTCTTTTCTTTTTTTTAATACTTTTTTTTTTTTTAAAAGGAGTGATCCTTCCCTACTGAAATAAGTATAGAAAATTTAAATAGATTGATGAAATATACTCTCTAAATAATAATAGTCAAAATAGTCGACACTAATTTTGATGCCCTTGCTTTTGGCTTAGAATTGGATTCACTTGTGTACTAATTAATAACCATCTTGCTCTACATGCATGAACCCTGAATTTGGTCATGAGACTCCGAAAAAGTGATGGAATTTGTGTTAAAGTAAAGTAATAATTTGTCATAAACCAAGACGAGCAAACACCAACTAAGGTACAAGTTCATGGGGTTTACTATAATTGATCCTTAGTTCATGAAGTCCGATGAATTAGGGACGTTGGATGTTGGATTCAAATTCTTCTGCCATCTTTCTCGCTTCTTAAATCTCATCATTTTTCTACTAAAAAAAAGCGTTATAATGTCGAAGAACATTCAATCATTTGACAATATGCTCGTGGCATATAAACACTAGCCTGTAAATTAATTGCTTAAGTTTTTAGGTATAATCTACCTGAGGTATTATCTTCATTAATGTGCTACATACTACTTTTCCACATTGAGTGTGGTAACATCTTCATATAGTCCAACTTATGATGTAAGCAAAGCCACCGGACAAAGGATTTCGGGCATGCCCTGCGAAGTGACTACAAGCATAAATATCATCAATTAACGGCCCTTGGCCCATGCCCAAAAGTAGAACTTCGAAATTTGGGAATACTAAAATTATCTAGTGAGGTATGAATTTCAATTTCCAAAGCATATGGGGACTATCTAATTTAGATAATCGAAGGCCATCGTTCAATTCGATCAACATGGAGGCAAATGATTAATTTCCGCCTCTTGATCATACAAAATTTTCCATGTTAGATTGCCTAGATGAGGCAACTTGGAGAAATATTAAGTGCAAATCAACAAATAATTTTGCTTAAGTTTTTGATAGCACCATATGATTACAATCAACTCAATCTATATTAGTGGGATAACCATGATCGAAGTACATTCCAATAACATTACTATATATGCCTTGCTCGCCAACTCTTTTTTTTTTTTTCTAAATTTATTTCGGCAGAGGAGAGATGAGATTTAAAAAAATTAGAAGAGGACAAGGGGATTTGAACGTAAAACTTCTGATTTTTTAGATATAAACTTTAACAATTAGACTAAGACTTCCTCAACCCTTGCTAGCCTACTTGGATAACTAGAGGATTTGATTATTTTGCTTAACTCATTTATGATTAGTTCATTAGTTCATACTAATTAGATTATGTATATACTTTTCTTTCTCACTTGGGCATAATGTTTTTCTTGATGATCGGGCAGGTTGTGGATGGTCACTTGGCATTTGGGGTTGTTTCTCATCCTTACTTTTGGACAAATTGGATTCAAGGGGAGGACTGAGGGCTATTTTGACAAATGATTTACATGTTATTAATGTGTATGATATGACCCATGAATTAAGTATCTAAAGTTTGCTTCTTTCTTTTAACTTTCATTTCTTTTAGTTCCCAAGTCTTGACTCCCTTTGTTAGTGAATATGAATTCCTGGTGTTTGTACTCTTGTGCCCATGTACATAATTATTTTTGCAGCAAAGTTCATTTTATTTCACTGTCAAAAAAAAAAAAAAAGAAACTGAAGCATATGTTCCATGACAAAACGTTCAAAAGCAAAAGAGCTGCTAAACTTTAGCTTTCCTCAGATATAACTAAGAAATTTCAAGGAAATGTCTTAATTAATGCCTATCAATCACCAAATAATTTTCTCCCACCAAAGTTATCAGCAAGTAGGCAACTGTAGTAAAATAAAATAGGAATTAAGAAAAAGGGTTATTATCACTTTACTCCCTTAACGTTTGGTGCCACTATCAATTTCCCCCTTAACGTTATCTTTTACTCACTTTACTCCCAAGACTAACGGTCAAACTTAACGGAGGTTGTTAATTAAAGTAAAAAGACATGTTTAACCCTTAAAATTATTATCGCTTTACCCCCATAAACTATAGTCTCATTATCAATTTATCCCCTATAGTTTTTTTTAGACAATTTATCCTACCATTAAACTGACTCAGCAAGTTAAAAAAACTTGAGAAGCAAAAAGCCTCCTCTTTGCATAATAAAAATAATAAAAAATTTAGAGTGGCTCTTATCCTTTTTAGTATCAAGAAAAAAAAGTCAAAAAATTAATTTCTTTCTTCTTAACAATCTTATTAATATTGAAAAAAATAGAAAGATGGAAAGGGGGAGGGGAGTGGGAGAGAGAGAGCTCAATTCTTTTTTTTTTTTTTTTAAATTACAAATAAGAAAGAATTGAATACTTTTATTATTATAAAGTTATTTCACTTTTTTGTTTACTACCAAATTCCAATCCTAATCTCGACAATCTTAAAGTAATACGATAATGTTAGATTTTTCTTTATTTTCTTTCTTTGCAAAATCTATTTTTTGTCTCCTTCTTTCCTATGTCTTTTTCTTTTCTAAGTATTAATAAGTGTGAAAAAAAGAAATTTGAGAAAATTCTTTTATTTTTATGTCTTTTGATCACTTAAAGTAAAAAAAAGGAAGAATAACCATTCCAAATTTTTTATTTTTAATTATATATAAAAAAGGTTAAATTTTTTGACCATACTAGTTACGTTAACGATGAGGTAAAATGTCTAGAAAATAATGTTAGAAACTAAAGTGATTGTATAACTATAATCTAAACGAATAAAGTGATAATAACAATGTAGTAATGCTATAAAATAAAAGGATATTTTTGTCCAAAATTTCTTAACATGTTGAGTTGAATTACTTATGGGGGTAAAGTGACGAAAAGATAACATTATGGGGTAAAATAATAGTAGTGATATAGTTTAAGGGGGTAAAGTGATAATAACCCTAAGAAAAACAAAAACTTTTTTTTTTCCAGTTCCAGTTTTTAATTGAACTTCTAATTTTCAACTTGTAGATTTCCAATTCTCTTTCAATTTGTCTTTCTGACGGCTCCAAATATTTGAGATTTCATGGTTGTACATTCAATAGTCCCAACAATATCCAGATGGACCATACTGCTAACGTTCACAATGTTTTCACATATCGATGCGTATCTTTTATTGCTTTTGTCATTTTCTCAACGTCTATGTAGATCTACTTATGAATGTTTCGCCTTATGCATTATTGTGGTAGATTCGATGCAATTTCAATTGATCCAAATGGGAGGCATCAGCACCATGCTTAACCTGCAAAAGATCTTTACACAATCAGTCGGATAATTTTTTTATGCACTGTCAGTATATGTATAAGTAAATATAGATATATGTCACGTAATATAATCTCTAATTTCAGATTCACTTTTTGTATAAGTAACATACATCTGCACCTCTGTTAGTAAGTGTACAAATTTTTTTTCTCTATACCAACAGCATATAAAAACTTAATCCAAATCAAAATGTCTAAGAAAATTCTTATAATCGATCCTTGCTTCTTAATCATCGAATTGGGTGAAAATTAAGTAGATGTGGAACTACAACGTTTAAAGGATGAAAAAAAAAAAAAAAAGAAGAAGCCCTTTCTCAGTTCATTCTCATCAATGTAGATCACTTCAATATTGAGTGTTAAAGAAACAACGTCAAAAAGAATTGCAAATTCAGGAATTGTTCTTTCTATTGGTCATGAATCAGCTCAGTAGTAGTTGGGGAACTCTATTTACTGTAGACCACCCTACACTGTAATCACAGTCAAGTCCTACAGTGCGATAATAAGAGATGGAAATAGGATGGTCCCTGCAAACACTCGTGGAAGAAAGTACGGAAGTTTTGACAATTTTCATGCTGTACAAGGCAGGCTTGATTAAGTGATTAATTAGTATAGTTGAATCCAATTGTGGTCCATTGCTTCTTCACCAGTCCCTTTTTAAGCAAAACCAGAAAATGACACTTAGAAAAAGGCCTTAACTTCAATCATATGATATCGACCATGCTAGCTACTTTGCGTCACTCTTCTATTTTCCATAAAGCTGTTGAAACTAGGGTGCTGATACGTACTATAGAAGAAACCCTCATGCCAATTTATTGTAGGTCAACGGTTTCGAATTTGATTCTTGTGTTCGAATACTTTATATGTATGATTGATAGACGATTACGATAAATCGCTTACTTTTTTTTTTTAATGCCACGTTCTATTTATTGTGAGTCGTTTAACGCTTTGTTGACTTATAGTGACTTAGAATGGAATGAATTTCCTCTCCTCCGACACTTTTTTCTACCCAAAAAATAATAACAATAACTATATGATATTCATTCATGCAAGCTATTTGGATTTTGACGAGTCAAAAAGAATGCCTGAATTCACCCTAAATGCTCCCTTCTTTCCACGGTTTCTATGGTTGTATGTAAGCATTTTTCTTATTATCAAATGATTACAAATGTTTTTGATGCAAGTTATGTTTTGTTCTGCGTAAAATTAGTTATTTCTTTCTCTTTCGCATTGTAACTCTTGTTTGTTGTCATACCCACCGGTACAAGTAAATCATTGTCCATCAAAGTGTGTGTCACTCACGGAACTCGTACCACAAAACTTTTCTTGCTTTCATTGACAAGATCATTACTGCCAGTTCTAATTAGCAATGAAATTTACATGGTACGACGACTTTGTCGAACTAATTTTGCGATCTGAACGGTGCCGCACGTGTGTTTGGATCGGAGATTATTTGGAATAATTTTTTGAAAAGATTACCGCAACACTTTTTTAATATGATATATGTGAGATAAAAAGGTGATTAATTTCAGTACTCTGAATCTTTTTTAAAGGAAGTTATTTGAACCCTTGAATTCTCGTCTTGGGCTCGCTCGCCTGCCAAGCTGCTGCATCTGGCAAGATAGTTGTTAAAAAGCCATAGGAAAAAAAAGAATGTAAGCGATACAAAAGAAAGAATCCTAGAAAGTCTCAAGAAATTACATCCATTCCTAAAATTATTCTTTGGACTGCACCCACACCTAGATTATTCTTGGGAATTTATTATCCTACCACCATAGTTAATACCCCTTTTAGTAGTTTTTTAACTTCAAAATGAGATCCTACGAATCAAGGAAGATCACAAGTTAACAAGATTATAAACGTCTGGAAAAAGGGTTCAGCTAGCTGGTGCTTTCAATTACAACAAAGCATAAATCAAAGTTCTATTCAAAGGGAAGACAACTTAATCGGGAATAAAAAGAAAAGGAGAGAATCTTCACCTTTTACCAAAATTGACAGGGTACCTTGGCCTTTAATCATTTGATGATTCTTTTCTAGATCCCAAACATTGACCAAAGGCCATCAAAATTCAAATCCTAATAAAAGGTTTATTTCTTGCCGAATTAAGAAAGCAAAAAAGATGTTCTCTTCTCCCAGTGTTTTCCAATTACAATTTGTGATCATGATTGACCAAAAAAAACAGAAAAAAGAAAAAAGAAAAAGAACTCGTGATCATGTATAATTTCTCAACGTTACTCAGTATATTCTAAATACAGCTTATCACACGTATCCCTTCCCTAGTAATATGCATATTATATTTACATGATCATCTTGAGAAATTCTTCATAATGATGAAGTGATCATGTGGTAGGGGCATCTTGGCGGGGTCCCAATATAACTATAAATATTATCAGGACGTGGTTGTTTTTATACAATTTGGAAAAATATGATTCCTCAGTACAGCAGTGAAATCCCTGTAAGAGGAAAAATAGAAAATTTTTAGCCGTGAATGGGGCCCGACCTCGTGGCTGCAGGAATCCCTCTTGTTTCTCTGAGTTTTCCTCCCCTTTTGATTGATTGGAGGATATTATGATCCTCTGCAAATGTAACGTTAGCAGCTAAAATGTAGGCAAGATTTCTTTCTTACATTCCTTACTTACCTTATGCTAGTAAGCTATTGGGATATTTGTGTATGATACCCCTTTGTTTACCTTAAATTGACTTGTACGTCTCGTTATTTTGGAAGACTTGAAAGAGATTACTCGTATTGCGAAGTAATTCCTATATTATTAGTAGCTAACATCGATTAAAACTCTATATGATAAACCCTCATTTTGCACCCTCATTCGATTGAATAAGTAATTACTAGTTTTCGATGTTTTTACTATAAGACATCTATTGATTGAAAACAGAGCTCAAGATATGTAACAAATTTCTATTGATTGAAAACAAAGTTCGAGATATGTAGCAAACCTCATTTCCAGTTAGATTACGAGCTTGAGAATAAACAAAAATTAAAGATTTTTTAAGTGCTCGGTTTCCCATTTGGTCAATAACGAATAAGTAACCTATAGCACTCAGAAGTAGAACTAGGGCAAGAAAACCATTTGGTTGGTCTTGAAACCTGAAATCTCAAAAGTAGAGGCCATGGTTTCAAAATGCAAGATACTTCAAAGGGCTGATTGCTAAAAAATCAGCAACTCCCACTGTGCACCCCCATTCCTTCACACACAACGGCTTAAAATATGGACAATAGGAAGCAGAGCAGGCCAGAAATGCATGGAACCTAGTCCAATGGTCCAATTTATACAGCCACGTCCTTAATTGCTTCTTGCTCACGTGTATGCCACGTCCTTCTCTCTTGCTTTTTATCCCTGCACAACTACCGATCTATGATCCTCCTAAATAAGACCTATCCCGCTTAGGGACTTTTTCTGTTGGTATGAAAAGAGCGAGGAAGAGATCAGATTCACTAGCCCTTTAAGTTTAATTCCCTCCAACTTCTTGCATTGCTTTACATTACTTTTCCAACTCAGACTTGATCATCAATCTTCCTTACTTTCACACAGTTTGCTCCATAACTTCCTTTCATTTCCATCCATTTCCTTTTGCCAGCTGCTATCTTTTTTTTTGTTTTTTTGTTTTTTGGCCGTCTCTCACTCTCTCAAACACACACTTTCATGTGTTCTTTTCCCTCTATGGAAGTTTGAAACAAAGCCCACTTTAGGCACTAAATTGGATACACTAGTACACTACCCCATCATCATTTCCCAAAAGACAAACTGGACTTGTTCTTCTTCTAACTAGTGTTCTTAAGGTGCAAAAAATCAAAAAGGGTAAGTTCAAATTTCTTTGGTTTTTGCTCTTTTTGACTGTAAAGCATGTTAGAACAATCTCTGACAGTTATTCCACTTCCAAAACTGTTTCAAGAGTAGTTTTCTTTTCCTTTTTTTTTTTTGTTCTAAAGTGTTCAAAAGTGTATGATGGTGATATCTTGTGTGTTGCTTTAGATCTGCACAAGTTCAAAGTACTAGGAAATCTTATGATTGCTGTACTTAATGATTCCTGAGTTTGAACAAAAGTGATCATTTGGATTCATATAACTAGAGGAAGATTCTTGAGTCCGAGTACGGTTAAGGCTACCAGCCATATATAGATTAATATTGAGGTTTTACCACATAGAGAAGATAAATGCTGAGGAAAAACTTAAATGTGGATGGAGGACTTGTTGGAGGGCAGAGCAAGGTGAGAAAGAGGGGAAGTTCATCATCATCTTCATCTTCATTAGTTCGAAATTATCGGTTGAAAAGGGCAATTTTGGTTGGAAAGAAAGCAGGTTCAAGCACTCCTGTTCCAACTTGGAAGATGAGTAGTAGTTCAAGATCACCTTCTCTGAAAAATGTCAAGAATATTCTGATGGCACCAAAGGGTGGTGGCGGTGGTGGTGGTGATAGAGGGAAAGAATTATCGGTGTCGGCTCGAAAACTGGCTGCTACCTTGTGGGAGATTAATGGGGTGGTTTCTACTGCTAAAATGAAAAGCCATGTGGAAGATAGAAAAAGTGAAATTGATCAAGGGGGTGATAGGAAAGATAGAATTTTGAAGTCATCCAAAGTTGGTTCAGTGCCATTTTATTGTTCTGATCCATCTTTTAGTCCTTTATCTGAGGTGGGGTGAAAGTTTTTTGACATGTATATATGTATATATATAAATATATACCATCAAATACTTCTTGCATGAAAATCATGAAATCATAGTCTGAATATATTTCTTGGTTTAGGTTCTGATAATTTTTTCTTATCTAACTTGCAGAAAATGGATCAGCCTAATGTGGGCTCTCATCGAAGAAGAGCTTCAATTGGTTCTCAGAAACTTCTGCCATCTGACTGCAACTTAGGTGGCTTTACCTCTCTTCAGAATGCCAGCTTAATGGAGGTAGTTCATACTTAATTGCCAGAAAACACGTGGGTTTCTCGTCAAAAAATTAATATGATGTGTACATTTAAGCTATGTATTTTCAGTTGCTACAGTTCAAACTGTTAATAGCATTTTCTATTTCTTTTTTAACCAGAGGATGTGTCTTTTCACTGGCTATTTGCCTAGTGTAATTGCAGCTTTTGCCTTACAGCTTTATATTGCATTCATGGTACTTGTGGCTATTTGGACTGTTTAAAACATATCTTAGGAAATGGACAAACCCTTCTATTGGATCAGAGCGGCAGAGAACATGATTTGATTCTATTTTGGGTCCACCAGATACAAACATGTCTTGTGGCTTGTTTCTTGCCCATATGTGGTGTAACATCTTCATGTATGTGCATTAAGTGCAAAGATTATGGATTGTCATTATCAAATTAGAGTTCAAGAATTTTGAGCAGTAATCATTAATGAATGTTCACAGCCTACAGTAATTTTATGTTTTTCCCCCTTAACCTGTTTCTATCTATAGCACGAGGGATATTGGTGATCAGATTCTCAGGTTATGCAGGTGGATCAGAATCAGTTACATGTTCATAGCCGAACTCCCCGCGGGAACAAAGTTAAGCACCGGTTGAAAGATTTACTAGGTGCTCTTACCACATCCAAGGATCTGTTGAAAGTATTGAATCACATATGGCGCCTTGAAGAACAACCACCTGCTAGCTTGTCCCTGCTTTCAGCCTTAAAAGTTGAGCTCGAACGAGCTTTTATTCAGGTTAATAAGGTGATTCATGAGCAAAAATCAAGTCAGCACGAGATTGATTTTCTGTTGCATCAGTTTGAGGAAGAGAGAGCCACTTGGAAAATGAAAGAGAAAGAACGGATACGTAGTGCTGTTAAAGCAATTGCAGGGGAGCTTGAGATAGAGAAGAAGCTGAAGCGTCAAACAGAGAGACTGAACAAGAAACTAGGAAGGGAATTAGCAGACACAAAAAAAGCTTTGGCGAGGGCTAACAAGGAACTCGAAAGTGAGAAGAGGGCAAGAGAGATTTTAGAGCAAGTATGCGATGAATTAGCTAGAGGAATTGGAGAAGATAGAGCTGCTGTGGAAGGACTTAAAAAAGAATCTGCTAAAGTTCGTGAAGAGGTGGAAAAAGAGAGGGAAATGCTTCATCTGGCTGATGTGCTGCGAGAGGAAAGGGTCCAAATGAAACTTTTAGAAGCCAAGTATGAATTTGAAGAGAAAAATGCTGCTGTTGATGAATTGAGGACTGAGCTTGAGGCCTACTTAAAAACCAAGGTAGACGAAGAGCAAGAGGCCAGCTCTCCAAACTATGAAAGGATAAAGGAACTTCAGAAATATTTAAGAGAGACCCTTCCAGTTTCAAGTCAATATCAAGATCAAGAGAAGAATGATGTGGAAGTTGCGTACAAGGAGAAGGTAGAGGAAGCAGAAGATTCAGGTGATAGTGATCTTCACTCGATTGAATTGAACATGGATGATAATAGCAAGAGTTACAAATGGAGTGATGTTGTTCAGGATGGCTCGAAGAAGATGGCAATCAATGGTAAAACTACAGGAAGGAAGTCCACCTCTGAAAAGAGACAAAGGCAAAGCATTTCCATAGAAAGGCAAACTCCTGATGGGATTGAGTGGGAATTTTCTCCCACACGACACAGAAATTCTGATGTGCTTGCAGGGGGGAAATTGTTCGAATTTCCTTCCAAAGCTTGGAAAAAAGAATGTGAAGATGAAATTGAGAGATACAACATGATCAAGGACCTTAGAGACCATATCGTTTCTGGTACAAGAATATCATCATCTCATGAAGTTGCTAGCCCCCAAAAAAAGTTGCCATCTCAAGATCCTAGCAGGGTGGTATCGGAAGCATTTGCAGTATTGCAACGAGCAGTTTGAAAGCAAAGCTAAAGATCTGATTTCAACAGTATCAGAAAATGGCTTCGTTATGTTGTGGTTTACTTTTATTGCATAGTGCATATTTTCTACACGTACTTCATAGAGATGGGCAAATGTTCCTAATGATGGCTGCATTTGCCTCACTGAGTTGTTTAAAAAGTGAGGGAACTTGAATGGTAAACAAAGAATTTTGTGATCTGCAGGTTGTGTAAGATAAAAAAAACTGTACAAAACTTTTTTTCTTTGTCAATGGCAATAAAGATGCTGAAGTTACAGCTTGGAAAGTCTTGCCTTAGTCACTCAATTCCCATGTTTTGTTCTGAGTTATCAATCTACACTGGCTTGTGAGGTTGAAGAAATGACGTTGTTTTAGCATTTCACAATACACCTAATAAGCAGAAATATGCATTACACTCTCCAAAATTCGAAACATGATTTTAATCTTTTTCTAATAAGGAGTTGCCACCAATCACATGCTTAACACTAAACCCGTACATATTTCTTCTAATTAATCATTACTAGAAAACCCATTCTTGGATTGTATATGCTCCACCCATGTGCACCATGCTTATCAAGAATCATAAGATGCCCTCTAAGACTCTGTATAGTGCTTGAAATGTGATATGGAGTGAATCTTGTATACACTGACGGTGTATACACTGTCACCGTTGAATCCATGACACAGTGTACATACTGTCAGTATGGGAAACATTAATCCATGTGATAATGCCTATATATACATCAAACTTTTTTTTGTTGCTCATTGCATTTGGGTACATGGAACATTGGTGGTTAAGAGTCAAATTATGTCACTTAGCTCAGAAAATGCACCCAATACAATTTACAATTTGATCAGACATGATGTATACGTAATGGAATGCAATGTGGGATGGTTATGCTGAATCTGAGCCTGGAAAAACAATGTACAAAGCACAAGAGTCGTCTTCTTGCCCCCACATTATTGAATCTATCATAGCATCAAATTGTTAATCCATTCGTACAATCCAGCATGGATTACATCAGGAAAAGCGTCTTGACTATGTTCTGTCTGACACAGTAGAAATAAAGTAGGGATCATGTCTCAATAATTCCCTCGCAATTATAAAACTTGTTTTGGACTATTTAGACCACATGCACTCATATAATTGCCAGCTATAGTTTGAAATTGGGGTTTGTGAGACATTCAAGATTTCATATACAGAACCATCGATTGCATTGTGATTACAGTAACAGGCATGTGTGGTTCTTATTATTTTAGGTGGTTGCCGCCTCTATCTTTAGACTTTCAATGTTTTGGCGAGGGAATGTTGACAATGCCGTATTCTCACATAGTTCAAGGTACATTTGTCCCCAAACCCAGTAGTTTAACAAGTAAGAACATTAATCAGTTGACCTGAAAATCCTTGCTTCCATTCTCACCAGCCCTTTTCCCCCTCTTTCCCCTTGCATTTTCGGTTTTTTACTTGTTTCACATTTTATCTGCGTCCCATTTTTCTTCAATTCATTTTTATCTTTCTTTTGGCAAGAGATGATATAATTTGGATAGGGACTAAAGGTAGTCTTTCTGAACAATCACAAACTGTTCATAGGGCCATGACTATCATCACTGCAATGCCAGACACTGTATTCTACCCAGGTAGCTGATACTAGAGTTATTTCTAGTTGCTCGTACACACAACAGTCATATTTTTATTTCAATGCCAACACTTGGGTAGACCGGGCCTAAGTTTTTGCCCCATTTCAAACCTTGGATAGAATCATAATTCCTTGACAGGTTTCTTCTGCAAGGCATTTAGGATCTGTGGTATACTGATCCTGGTCCCAAGAGTACCAAGACTATATCTAGTTGTGCTCTCGGTAGAAAAGAGGCAGCATCTGTCATGTTGAAGTTGTCTGTCTATGAAAGAAACGGGGGGTGGGGGAGAGAGGGAGAAGGAGAGAGACTGCAAAAATCTTTGGACCACTATAATATAAGTCACTGATTTGCAAAAATAAAGCATACAGGATAGTTGTCCCCTGTACCACTAAGAATCAGGTCGAACTCAAGCAGCATTACTGTAACCTGACAGTGATTAGTTGACAGGGATACTAACATGATTTTTGGTTAACCAGAATTTAATGTTATTGTCGCTCTTCGATAGATGGAGAAGAATAAGCCAAACCAATAAACACCAGGGGGATGCAGACGGATATATTTACCAGGGACCAGTTCAGATAAGCAGTAAAGTTGCCACCAAATCGAGGTAAACAAGTAGTTAATCTGCAATAAAACCATCGCTACTTCTGCGTGCCTTCCCCTTTCTCTGATTCTGAAGTGAAAGTTACTGGTCTTGTAGGATGGTCTCTAACGACTAGGCTAAGCACTTCAGGCCTTGAATAATGCCCAACTACATCGAAATCAAACTTTGCCCGTGCTATTTCTCCGAGATCTACGAATTTTGTAACCAAAGAAAAGGTGAGATTAATATGCTCCAAGTTAAAAACAAGCAGATTAGAAGAGAAAGCCACTACATCCAGATTTTGTAGTCACACTAAAGCTTTGTAGTATAACTGCAAGAAGAGAATGTGCGTTAAATGAGCTGAGCGCTTCACCAAAATAATCCAAACTACTTTATGATGTATGTGTCAGTAACAAACCTGAATCAGAGGATATTCATGTTATTTACATGGCTAAGAGAATGGAAGACTTCTGCATAACAGGTAGCATTTCACCACTAGTAATACAAGCTTTGAGGAAGGGGAACATTAAACCTTTTGTCAGATACAAACATTTATTTCACAATGGGAAGCGGTCCTAAAGTCGTAGAGAAAGGGAAATTCAATCAATGAAAAAGTATATAAGAAAGCAAATGTCACTTCACATAGTATGAAGGCTACTTGTTTGAGTTCAGATATAGGGAAAACAAATGAAACCTAAAAAGGACACAAGAAGGTCAGAAATTCATATTCTTTTTTACCCCACATAAAATAGAGCTTTTGCATTAAGTTAGAAGTTCAACAGACCATAACATACCCAGATCTGCAGAGATGAGTGCTTCCCCTTCATAGTTTGGTCCAGCAAGCACAGTCCCTGATGGTGAAATTATAACACTTCCACCAGCACAAACAACAGAGTCAGGTGGTAGATCTTCTTCAGTGCCTAAAAATAGGTATTCGGGCGGAGGTGGGTAATCTTTCCTTTGGCAGAACTGGTTGGCAGATAATACGAAACACCCACCCTCAAGAGCAATATGAGTCATTGATGCTTGCCATACATCTCTCGAATCAGCAGTAGGTGCACAATATATTTCAATGCCTATAAGCAATGGAAGAACATCAGCAATCACATCAACAATCCACCGGGAATGTGTTGATTAAACAGGGGTAGAACTTGAACCAATCCCACAAAAGGTAACATTAGTGATTACAGTACAGATTAAGCTGGAGTCAATTATCTTTCACAAACAATGTACATAGCATCACAAATTTCCAGTGGTTGTGATCAGATGTAAAATATTCTATTATTCCAATATCGTGGATTTAATAGTGAACCTGATGTTACTAGAGATAGCAGATGACACTAAACAAACATTTGGAATATCTAGTACAAGAAACAATCTAAGAATTTCAAATGCAAACAGAGAAATTATTAGATTCAAATTTGTGAAAGAGCAGTAGAAATTAACAGTCAATGACTATCATCTCAACTATGGAAGTCCAGAAGTAAAAGTTGAGGTGTACACCAAGAACAGTAGTAGCTAAATGACATTTAATTGACCCACATGATAATAGGGCTTATTCAACCCTCCTTACAGGTCCAGAGAATATCAGGACCAACTCTTAGGTAAGAAATGACAAGAGTCCATGTAGACTCCAAAGAGGATTTTGTACAATGCATGCATCTGGAAAATTACTTGAAAAAGCACAACATGCATGCTCATGTACACAAAAAGCTAGACAAATGAAATCCTTCAACTGCCACATCTGCACATGCTCATTTAACACATCTCTCTCTCTCTCTCTCTCTCTCTCTCTCTCTCTCTCAAGATGCTAACTGGAAAATTACTTGAAACAGATTGGATGATGGATGTAATTTGAACCAAGTTCTCATTTTAATAAAAAAACAAAGATAAAAGTATAATTTTAAAGAAATAAATGTACAATAGAATAACATGCTCAGCCTGGAAGATGTTGCCAAAAGGATGATCCTAAACCACAAAAATTTAACAAGAAATCCTGACTGCGCTGTAAGAACAGACGTGCAAAGTGCCAGAAAGGATAAGATCTACTATTTTCCGTTTATACTAAGATGAAAGGCAAATTACCTTTAGCATACATTGCCATCCTTAGTAGTGGCATTTTATTTTCCCAACATATTGCAGCACCTATTTTTCCAATTGGTGTCTCGAAAACTGGAATTGTAGATCCATCTCCAAATCCCCAGATTACTCTTTCCAAAGCTGTTGGCATGACTTTACGGTGCTTTCCAAGGTAACGACCTTGAGAGTCAAAAAACAGTACTGTACAGTAGAGTGTGTATCCATCTCTCTCAATCACACCCATCACTAAATACACTTTATACTTTCCAGCCATGGCAGCCAAACGATCAACTTCAGGACCTGAATCACAAAAAACAAGTTCTATTAACATGAAGATAACCTAACTTCTATCTTATAGAACAATCACTAAGAAACCGACAGTCAAAAAGTATATAAGAACAAGAAACACTATCACAAACTTTATGCTTCTGAATCAATTTCCATAGAATTGTCCAATTTTGTCAATTAAGGCCACTACTTTAGTATCTCAATATTATCAACATAAGTTCTGTACACGGAAATTGGTTCTTCCAAAGATAGCTTATTTTGGTAATGCCAGTCATCAAATTAATTCTCCTTACCTGTGTTTTCCCTCTGAAAAATAAAACACCGAAATTGAAGAGTCAACATGCAAGAAAAAGACAAAGTTTTGTGTTCTTAATAATATACTTGACACAATAATGGATCCAGAAAGATAGATCTAACCATCTAGCATCCAGCAACATGGCTTGAGAGGATACTGGAACTTTTTGGTATATGGAGCCAATGTTAGGATTATGCAAAGAATGGTGGACCAAGAAGTGCAGAAGGAATTCTTCTAATAGTACAGCAAAGCAAAATGACAGCCAAACAGAAAACGGAAGCAAACATGCTTCTTCGGCCCATGAATATGATGCAAACAAAATCAAGCTGAACTCGAAATAGGATGATTATTTTCTTATCAACCACCCTTTAGTCCTCGGAACAGAGTGGGCACTATGACTTGTTAAAAACATAACCAATTAGCGGCTCCAACCAAGTATCCCACAGCTCGACATGTGGAAATTAATACCCCTCAAACATGCTAAACTTGAATGCAAGATGCTGCTGCCACTATTAATCCTAAAATGATCAGTCCTTGCAGCCATAATCCTGCAATCAAATGCCCCTCAGTGATATCTATCAGAAGTAACATATATCTCATTTAAGTGCTGGAGCCCTTTGAAGTTATGAGTGCAGTATAGGTGAAAATTAGAATTTCCATTTCTTCTTGACAGCTATATTCAGCAGCAAACAACAATATGAGGGCATAATATACATTTATTTCCTCTAGCATTGATAAGAGTATCCCTTGCTCTTCACTTGTATCCCATCTACTAAAAGCAAATCCAGCAACATCAAGAAGGAGCATGAAGAATGCTCTTTTAACTCTTGACCAGAAAGAAAGTGCTGCTTACGACACTGCTTGTTAAAAAAATCAAATGCACGCATTGAGGCAAAGGGAAGCAAGGAAAAAAAAAACTGTCATCTCCTTTTTATATCCTTTTTATGTTTTTATCTTCTGTTTTTTTATTTCTTTATTCTAATCATCTGCTTGCAGAAGAAAATAGGCATAAGCTCTTACCAGGCACATCTATGGCTGCAGCATGATATTTCCGGAAGTCTTCCTTACCCTTTGCTGTACGATTACCGACTGTAACACCAAAATTTGATCCACGAGGATAGCCACCAATAAACGCTTCAGGAAATACAACCAATTGGGAACCATAAGAGGCTGCTTCAGCGAGCAGCCTTTCAGCTTTATCTGAAGGTAGACAGAAAAATTGTAACTAATCACAAGTAAGATATGAGGTCGCTCATTTAGAAAGTTCTAAGCTTATGAAGCTTGCATCCTTTTCCAAGAGATTCTTGAATTGTATAACTAACTCTCTAATTCATGTACCAGTTCTGGAAGCTGAAAATCGTACCCAGTGACTGTTATAAAGGCCCCAGATAATGCCTTTCTTCTTCTTTTTATTTTTGAGCTATCGTGATTGAGAGTGCATATCCTATCACAACCAGTAAATACAAAAGTTCCCTCTGCAGCAATAACTATAAATGCAGAAATAAACTTTTCAGTTTGTATGGAAGTGTCATTCATCAAAATAACAGCTTTATCCATTGTAAGACTCAAGCTTATGCATGTGCAGACACACACCAAGCGGTACCAATCGCATTTGTCTATCTGTACTACTTCTATAAAGCTATTGAGATCCTAATTTTACTAGGCAGTCACATTGACCATTTAGTCAGCGGATAAGAGAGATTATTTTGTAAGCTGCTCTTTTGCCATGCTTTTCGTCATTCTTCTGCAACATACAAGTATGTATGTGAGTGTGGGAAACTACATCCCTGTCATTTGCACAATGCAGTTTAGAATGGTTGGTCCTGGCACATGAGATTAATGTAGAAAAATGTTCTCAATTGTTCCCATACATACTAAGTTGACAGAGGTTTCTCAAGTTTATATACAAATTTTCTGTCAATTATTGCAATGCTAGTTGACTTGTGACTTCCTATGGCCCCCAATCATCAACTTGAACCCCAAGAAATAGCAGATGCAGCTTCCACTTTATTCAGTCCAGATGCTGAAGAATTTAAAAGATTTTAGATTATAAAACTTAAAATGGGGACATACTTTCGTGCATACCAAAATCTGCAGGCAATTAATTAAATGCATTTGAATTATGTAATTCTCTGAGAAGTATGAATCTGAGAACCAAAAGCAGCAAGCCCCAGCCTATATCAGTATGCAGGATGTTGTAGGTTCAAATTATTGAGTTCTGCAACTAACAATGAGATTTTTTAGGGCCCCAAAGCACCCTATGCTGCTACACCAATCTTTCAGGACTTCACAATACCCAGAGATTCACTAAAACCCAAAAGAAAAAGGGGTTGATTATCAACAAACTTAGATACTTATCAAAAGGGTCACTCAGAAAACAAACTAAAACCCAAGATATCAGTCACCATAACAGCTCCAGATAAAGTAGATAATCAAGAAACAAAACATATTTAGCAAAAGGGCCATTGAAAAAACAGAAATTGGAACTAACCCAGTGTGGCAGGGGTATCATAGAAAATGGTAGAGGCCTGGACCACGGTGGCACGAATAGAGGTTGCAGAGGAGTCAGCACCCATGTCCACTTCTGCAAACATGGGCCCTTCATTGACCTGGGAATGGGAATTTGTGGGTATTAAAGCCATATTCTTTAGCCTTTTTCAGTTGTTTTTTCAGTTTCTTGATTGTCCAGAGAAACTGATTCTGCTGCTGATGCTGAAGATGATGATGATTTTAGTCCGGTGCTTTGCATATGGCACCTCGGACCAAACAAAATATTATCTTAATTTGTTGCTGTTGTAATAAACTAGAGTTTTCTAGATTCTCTTTTTTTACTTTTTCTATTTTTGGTTTTAATAAGATTTTCAGTTTTTACTTTTTTATATTGACTGGAAAGTGATGGGATATGGTGTGATTGGGGTTTGGAGAAAGATATGGAGTGACTAAGCAAAATCTGCCACGTGGCATACATTTTTAAGATTAAAAAAAGGAACATGCTCTGGAGTGCAAATAAAAATAACCTCTCTATTTAAATTTTATGTTTGAGCTTTTCAGGGAAATTATACAGGAATGTATCTACTAAAAGTATTTTCCTACTATCTTTTTTTTTTCTTTAATACTAATTGGAGGAGACAAGAGAGAATTTAAACTTATATGTCAAAACTAATTTTGAAGTTCATGTTTGGCTTGTTTAATTAGGTTAAAGCCTCCCCACTTATAAATAAGGACTAGGATTTAGCAAATTGTTTGGAAAAGGTGAAAATCGGTACTCGAAATTGTACTTTAAAGCAATATCAACTATTATTAGGTTTAAAAGACGAATTAAGTTATTCAACACTCGAATCGAGCACGATTTGGTATGCCAGCTAATTAAACCAAACTTGAATAGCAATTTATGTTTGATAAACTTTCAACTTTGGTTTAAAATGTGTTCGTTTAGCATATTAATAAACTTTATATGTAAAAAGTTCAAGTTACTCAAGTTCAACGCGATAAAGTTTGTTCCACCTCGACTTGAGAAGTAAATAAACCAAATCAAGTACCTCATGCAACAATGAAGTTCAGAAAGACCATTAACAGGATAAGTTCTGAAATGCCAAATAAAGCAGCATTCCATGAGATCTGTATAAGTGGTTTTGGAGTTGAGCTCCGAAGCAGACGGACCAGGATTCAAAGAAAATCCTTGCGGTTTCTAACAAAACACCCTAAACCAAAGATACAAAAGATGTTGTGAAGATAAAGTTCAGGTCTTTAGAACCTCCACCTGACCTAGGATTTGTCATCAAAGCAATGATAAAATATCTGAAAGTGTGCACAAAAAGAATACCTAACCATCAGACAAGACCATTGCTCTATATAGAGCAGGAGGTGAAGACAGAACAGGGCCAAGGGGATGATTATGGCTCCCACTAACAACAAAGGCATAAGGTATTGCTTAGCTTTTCTTCTTCTCTACTTCTTATATTTTTGCCCGACAAGCTACTTCCACATAGCAATAGAGGAACACAATTTAGCAGGGTTGATCAAGAAAGGAGCATTATGTATCCAAAAAAGACATCTCACCGCTAGATAAGTAAATCCAGCTCAAAGATAATTTAGCTGCAAAGCCAAAAACAAGGGACGAAACCATCAAGCAAATTTCTGAAAACTAAAATGTTCCAGATATACCTAAAATCTTACATGATTCGAGTTCTAAGTGACTCTAATCAGGAGGTTGATCTGCTTTGTGACCGCATACTTCTGTTACATGATCAAAGCTGCTGACTTTTATACAAAACCCATCCTAGTTTCAAAATCACGATATAAATCCTAGGAATAACATGGGTACATCTATGCAGAAAGAAATATATCAGGATTAAAATACTCTTTAAATACTTAAAAAAGAACCATAACCAAACAAGAAGTGCGACAAGAGTATGGGGAGTTACTGGCAGAAACAAGCTAAATACATCATGAGGCAGCAGGGTAATCGTTACAGAATGTCATTAAATTGGACAGCAGAAAAGAAGAGCGAAAGGAGAGAAAGATGAAGCAAATAGTTGGTAATACAACTTATGATGTGTTTACCAAAATGCTACGTATAAGACAAAAATGAAAAACACTGGCATAAATGCTTGCTGACAAAAGTGATACAGATTTCTGAAACTCTTATCCTAGTTTCTGCTTGAAAGATCAAGAGACAAGGAACTCGGGTGCAAACTTTGTGCCAACTTTTATTCATCCACAATCACAAACAAGAATCTCGTATACAGACGACATATCAACAAGAATTACAAAAATAAGGTGCTAAACACCTCTTCCTGAACTGTATTTACAACACACGTTTTAATGTATTGCATTATAGGATAAATTAAAGTCGGACCAATTTGCAACTTTAGATTATTGTTAGATTGTCATCATTGAACCTTCATATTCCTAAATCTATGAAGAAGGGATTCTATTGACTTTTGTATTTTGGAGCTTTCAGCTTGCCGGACTGCCTGAGATGCCAGGTGTAGACTTTGGATGCCACGCCCTAAACTGGCAATTGAAGGAGCGGCAGGAACAGATTCAACTGCACATTCTATTCCATCTCCATACATAAGCAATCCTGCACAAGTAGCAATACTACATCCAAAGGTAGCCCACGGCAGAAAGCCAACCGGCTGAACATGCCGTTTCCTCATTATTTCATAGAATGCAGTTCTTGTGGCAGAAAGGCTAGTTTTCTCAACAGAAGCTATAATGCTATGAGCTACAGCACGAATTTTCTCAGCAGAAGCAGCCGCCTTCAGAAAAGATGTTTTGACTCCACTTGCCACTCCAGGTGCGACCACTTTTGATGGACCAACAGTTTTACCAAATGTAAGAGCAACAACCTTATAGGTTTGAGTCACCATAAGTTTAAGCGAAGCAGGAACATTGAAGGTCAAAACCTTGACCAAAGATGATGCCGGAACCACTTTGGAGAGGGAAGATGCTCCTAACACTGCTGTTGCACCTGCCCCAACTGCTAATATTGGTTTTGCTGAGAGCAACGCCTTCTTGTCGCTGAGTATTTTCCTATCATTCTCACAATTAGTAACCAGCTGTTGAACCATGTTCTTAATTTCCGCTGGAACAGGAGTATTCCGGTGTTTTCTCAAGCCTGCTAAGCCATTAGCATCAACTAGTGCTACAATTGATTTGAACTTTGTAGTCTGGCTTTGAAGAGCTTGTGCAATGAGTGCATGGGACTTTTCCTGAACTGGAAGCTCCGAAAATTCATATTTAGAGGGCAGAGGGTTACCCAATTTGTTAATAGGGAGCCGAGCTGCATCATTCAAAGCAATCCGCAATCCCTCAACAGCAATCTGAAATACATGAACTTCTGAAAGGAGCTGGCCATCAACAGCTTCTCCCTTATTGATAGCAGAAAGCATCTTTTGAGCATGAGCTAGAGCCCTGCCCATATATGGGATGTCAACAAAAATATCATGTAAATCAACGAGTAAGGGATAGATGGATTGTGAAAACTGTGGGGCCTCATAATCAACCCTGGGTTGAACATCTTCAGAACCCATCTTTAGAACAGAACTTGAGTTACTCAACTCTCTGGACAAGGACTTCACCATCCAGGATTGAACATCATTCATAGCAGAAAACCGCCTTAAACTCATTGACGCCATTGAGATCCCTTTCTGAGGAACCAAACTATTAGGTTGTATACCAAAGCCACGAAGACCAGTTCCCAACCCAACCTCCACCTCCTCCTCCTTCTCCTTGTCCATCTCCAAAGAGCATTTACCATCACCACTACATTTCACAAAAGGCGACTCCAGCAAAAAGAATGATGCACCAACTTCCTCAGCAGCCCTCTTAGCCGAGAAGAAATGACCGTTAAAACTGACACCGAAAATCTCCCTCAATACCAAACTCCCAGCCACATTCTCATACTTCTCCTTATTAATTTTATGCACAAAACACCTCCTTAATACCTCAAATGCTGATGTTGGCAACAGAAACTCATTACCCCTCCTATCATCGCTCTTAGCACTAAAATAACTACCTGGGCTACTACGAGCTTCAGATGCAATTTCCTCCATAGAAAACTCATTCCCCTCGATCGAGGGACCAACCTGGGCGAGCACGGCATCAGGTTTAACCACTTTAATAAGGCATTCAGCATCTAAAGCTGACCTTTCTGATAAATTCTGAACACAGAGAACATATATCACGGCCCCTGATTCAGGCTCTTGGATAGCATAAACAAACCTTTTTGTGCTTTCGGGTATTGGCAATTTCTTCACTAAACTATTTGAAACCCTCAAATCATCTTTCAAGATAGAAAAAGGCCATAAATTTTGCACATAACTCAACACAACCGTGGCCATAATCGAACAATAATCAACAAATTACAAAACCCTACATAATATTTTATTAACTAAACCAAAAACCCATCAAAACATCACTGAATTCAGCCAAACCCAGAAATAAACCGACCCAAGTTGGGATTTTTATGTAATCCAGTCAAGTTAAACACAATGATCTTTTTATGTATGAATCAAGAACTGCAAATACGGTGTTCGTTTCTCTGTATTTTGACTTGTATGCATTAAAAAAAAATAACTATGGGTTTATTGAGTTATAATTTTACCTGATTCTGACGTACGAATGTGAATGAAGAGAGGTCTCTGGAGTTCGACTAGATGGGGTTGACGGAGTAAGGAAAACTTATTTACTAAGCCAAACAAAATCGATAAGAACACTAGTTTTTTTTTTGTTTTTTTTTTTTTAAGAATACTAGTCTTAATGAAAAATCAGGAACTACTTTAAAGTTTAAACTGAAAATGAAAACTACATACCTTAAGAAGATTAATTGGCCTTTCTTTTTTTAGTTTTCTTCTTTTTTGTGTGAATGATACTATGGTTTTTTTTTCTAGACAAAGGGACAATGACAGGGAAAAAAAAAAGTTTAATAATATTTTAAAATATTATTATATACTTAGACTGAGCTCTCTGTGCGACCATTATTATCACAGTAACAGATTTTATACTGTGGAAGCCTCGATAAAATTGAGATTTTAAGAAGTTTAGAGTACTGATCTCAATATTAACTTTTTTTTTTGTTTAAAGTTTGAGATCAAGATACAATTAATGGCTTTAAAATGTGAGTAACCAAATGTAATAATTTCAGCGTTATACAGTTTTTTTTTTTTTTTTCTTCTTTCAGTTTTGGGACTATAGCGCCGAGGCCGAGCCATAAATGATTAATTACCTAATCTACTGCAAATAAAATCGTCATTAAATAAGGCAAGTGAAATTTTCACTTTTCTGCTAGCATGAACTTCACTTTGGAAAAAATTTCGGCACTCCTCCTAGCATGCAATAGGATTTTGGTGTGTAATTGTCATTTGAGAAAATGATCGGTTTCATCCTTCACATTTTACAAAAACATTCTTTTTATCCCTCACTTTTAAAACGAAATAATTTCGTTCTTGACATTTAAAAACTGAAGTTCTTACATCCCTGAACCCAAATTTCAATCTAAATCAAACCACCAATCAATATAATTACAAATTTTGGGGGTGTAATTGATAGATTAATTGATTAACTCAACTTGATATTTATGTAAAATTTAATGAATCCAAAAAGTAAAAATAAAAAATTATAACATAAAAAAAAAGATTAATCTTTCCCACATTATCATTGTATATACTGACAGTTTTATGTACCGCCGAATCATTTCAATTTAAATTTAAACACCAAAATTTATATTTATGATACACATCTAGATTCGTAGGTGGGATATACTAATGGTGCATGAAAAGATTTACCAAAAAAAAAAACTTTACTATTCCAAGATAAAGAATGGCCTTTTATGTTATAATTTTTATCTTTTTGGTTTAATAAATGTCATGTGAACATGATGAAATTGACCGAGTGATCTATCAATTCTATTTCCGAAATTTATTACTGGATTATTGAATGGTTTGATTCAAATTGAAAATTAGGTTCAGGGATGTAATAGCTTTAATTTTTAAATACCAGGGACAAATTTGCTTTATTATAAAAGTGAGGGATGAAAAAAATATTTTTGCAAAATGTGAAGGACGAAACAGATCATTTTCCCTTGTCATTTGTATAAAACAATATGTCAATTCATGATTTGAATATCATCCAGTTGAGTGAAGTTAAAAAATTCTGCCATTGTAATCCAATTCAATATAACCGCATAATTTGGTTCGCTTCTCCTTTCAGACAATTTCACGAAAAGCTTACCGTTCAGATTAAATTTACCAATTGGATGATGTAAATGAAGCCAGGACGATGTAAATAAAGCAATGAAAAGTTTAAAGTTAGGATAAAATCTACCAACTGGATGATGTAAATGAAGCCATGACAAGTTTAATTGGAACAATGTCATTCTAGGCCAAAAAAAAAAAAAAAAAGAAACTCATAAATAGGGAAATAGGAAAATGCCCTTCTGTCATATTTTGACAAAAAAATTAGAGTAGGGAAAGGAAAGGTTACAGAATAACCCGGGTGTGTTGGGATCCCTTGTTTTTTGGGCTGTTTTTGAAAAACTGTTTTTCAGATTCCAAATGCTTTGTTAGTGAACGCATATTTTAATTATTTTTGTTTCTCATATACATTAAATTATTACAATACATTCATCTACGAAAACTCTAGAAAATAGCAATTCAAACGGATATTTTGAAAAAATCATTATTTAATGAAGCTTAGTTAGTTTGTTTTAACCTTAGCTAGAAAAAACCATTCATCTATTAAACAAACCTTAGCCAATTTTTTTTTTTTTTTTTTTTAATCAGCCGGTAGGCGGAATTTGATTTAAATTCTCACACCCGTCTTCCCTCCCGGCATACAACTCTTTCGACCCAAATGTCCGAGCCCATTTTCTGGGGCCTACAAAATCCGGTTCAAGGCTCCAACCTGGTCGACCCGGACATAGCCTTCGACGATCAAATACTTCCCGACCCGCTGCTAGGAACCGGTTGGCTTATCGACGCCGACCAGAAGGTCGACGACGCAGCATCAGCAGAGGAAAAGCCTGCCCCGGCGGAAACCAGTGCCAAACCTTCAGCCACTCCTATGGCCTCTGCTGCTATAGAAGTAACTCCGCTGTCACAACGGCGGCCG
Organism: Coffea arabica; assembly: GCF_036785885.1. Classification (NCBI taxonomy): domain Eukaryota; kingdom Viridiplantae; phylum Streptophyta; class Magnoliopsida; order Gentianales; family Rubiaceae; genus Coffea; species Coffea arabica. The sequence goes on along the minus strand of NC_092310.1, from coordinate 49,931,041 downwards.
AGAAGACCAGTAGAGGAGATGGCGGAGCGGCCTGACTGGTTGCCGGACGATTGGAAGATAGAAGTGAGAGTCCGAACCTCCGGCGCCACTGCTGGAACATCTGACAGAGTAATTCTCTCTCTCTCTCTCTCTCCAGACAATATCTTTCACTTTTGTTTAGAAGCTATTATTAAATTTGTTTTTTTTTGGTTGTGTTTGTGTTTTAGGTGAAATGTAGTAGCTTTGTATCGATAATTGTATTGTGGATATTGAGGATGGAAATTTTTGCCTCCATAACATTGCAGTTAATTGCAATGGTCACTGTTGAGTTAATTTTTGGACTTCTCTCTCTCTCTCTCTCTCTTTGAACTTTAGTAGTAGTGTGTTATTTTTGGTGTTTTAGTTGACACAAGAACCTGCGAGAAATAAGGTGTAATCAGGAATCTTAGGACTCATCTGTAAGCCTTCATAACTGCAAATTTTGTGCTAAGCGGGCTCGCATCAATGACCCTTTTTTTTTTGGTGTGTGTGTTTTGGTTTTTGGGGGGGGGGGGGGGGGAGAGGAGGACTTTTCTTGGAGTAGTTAAGAGATGTGATTTAGGTGTTTTTTGCTAGTTAGCCATTAAGTGCATACTTCTTTATCTATTACCAATTATTGCTGATAAATTTTGTTCTTTGTGACCATCTGTGGTCACTGTCAATGTAGTTGATTATTTTAAATTCACACAAATGTTAATGACATTGCATATAACACTGCAAATTTTACCTAATTTGCCATTGAATGAAGCCAATTATTTTTATATTAGAACTTGGAAGAGTTTTAGTGGAATGCACTTGTGTTTTGCAGCTGCAAAGGTTGACTGCAATTTCTTGATATGTTTGATGCATAGCAGCATAGGAGATTGAAAGATAGTCAAACTTATTTTTCCTGTGAACTAAGTTCTTGTTAATGTTAAATCTGGTAGCAAAGGATTTATCCATTTCCTTCCACCTGTGCCTTTGTTTTTTTTTTTTTTTTAGTATTTTTAAACTCATAATATGAAGTGAAGCTATGAAACTCTGTTGTATACATCTAGTTCAAAACGCATACATTTTTTTCTCAACATTATCACTTTGCAATTTGCTGATTTTTGTGCTAATTTTGGTGCCTTTTATTACTATGGTGCTCAACCATTCTCAAAATCATTACTTAATGGGATTTTGCAAGATATCTCTGTTTAAAAAGCAGAGTTGATGGTATACTTACTACTAACTTACAAGGATGATCACAGTTACTTTAATCCAAAGACTTTCTTTGTGGTATCTTATAGAACCTAGGATGCAATCTCTCTTCGATACTCCCTTTCTTCCTGTATTTGGGTATATGTATGTAAGAAGTAGTTAAGGCCAACCAAAATGCTTTACAAGTGATTTTATCTTTTTAAATAGCTGAACTGTCATTTGTTCTACAGTCCTGTCAAGAAATCTTTGAAATCTATTTGATAAGAATGTAAGACAAACCATAAATAAATATATCTAGCTCAGTGGAATACTTGTAACCTTGTCATTTGAAGTAAAATACCTCAAATCTATTTGTGGAGGAAATGTATTATTGAAGCCATAAGTCCTTTAAACTTTTTGACTTCGAGGGGTTAAAAAGCTGCCACACTAAACTTAATGTGACTTTGGTAAAGCTGTTCTAGAATACTTGTGGATATCATTAAGCCATAGATTTATCTATTTCCAGAAGCTGAAGAAATCTCCTGAGTATTTGGTTTATTTGAACTTCTTTTTTAAGGTAGTTCCTTTGGTTGAAAGCTTCTTGTTCTCCCCCTTTTGCCTTCATGTTTTTTTGTTTCTTCCCTTGCAAGTTTCTATCTAGGAGGTTAAATTGCACAAAAAATTTGTCTTCAGTTTTAGTTGTTGTTGCAATCTCTTGTTAGATGTAAAATGTGCCTAAGAAAAAGTGAAAGAAGACTCATACTTGAGTTCTTTGCTGAGACAACTAGAATGTTCTTACTTGTGATAGTTGAAATTATTGAGATCTTGTTATATACATTTTTTTTTTAAATTTCTTGATGAGTTATGGATTATCCAAAACTCGTTATTAACATTTTAGAGTCCCTTGCGAAATATGGGGTAAGTATGAGAATACTGATCGCAATAAAGAGAAAAATCACTCCCATTATGAGGTTACTGGATACTTTTCATCAGGCTTGCAAGATTTTAGGACACATTGAATATGATAAGATTGAAATAAGTATAAAAGTTGAAGTTGCATTATGGTAAGCATTAACTGAATAAATATGGTAAGAAGATGAAAGATGACTGATTTCTTTGCGAAAATTTTCTCATTGACTGTTTTTCTTTTTACACTCGCTTGTATAAGTATGTTTTTCATGGTTATTGATGTGCTGTGATGGATGACAAGCAAAAATCATGAAGTCATTGTATTCCGACCGATATCCAGTCCTAGATTCTCTTTTTATTGCAACATAAATGCCCATTTATCGCATATCTTTAATTCACTGCATTGTGCTTGGTCCAAGAGTTGCCATTCTGATCCTGTAGCTGTCAATAAAACTCAGCGCTTTCTGGAACCCATCTCTAAGTTTCTGATAGATTTAGAGCTTCACAACTCTCCAACATGGCTGACTGCTTTTCACACAGCTACCATTTTGTAGCACCTCCCTTGAATGATAAGGCCTTGATTGACCTCAATGCTTCTCCCGAGGAGCAGATCGAGTTACCTAGGGAAAAATCTCATGATGATAAAGAAAGTAATCTTAAACTAAACCAAGGTGGGTCTCATGAATTTGTCGGTCATGAATCTGTTGGTGATAATGGCATGTATAATGAAACTTTGTACCATGCTGAGGGGCAAATGAAGATTGGTTCTATGTTGGAAACTGCACCTGCAACTCTGATGTTGCAACAGCTAACAAAGATGGGTCCTCAAGCTAGGAAGGGTTGCACTGCATTGGTGGTGAGACCAGACTGGCTGCCACTGGACTGGGGGTTCACATGGAAATTCCGTACTGCCGGTAAAACTGCTGGCAACACTGACAAAGTAATTTCTTCTGTTAGTTGACTTCTATATGTAGATACATGTTATCTTTAGGTTGTTCGTTTCTAATTCTGGTGGGTGTCGTCAAGTGAAAGTAGGAGATCAGTTCCACCTCATTGGTAACTGTTTAGGAGGACTAATATCTAAGTTCTGCTCAAGACTCTTTCTGTTTTTAACTGTTTAGCGATGTGAAGACTGGTTCTGCATCTAGAAAATAAATGACCTTGATCAAAATTTATAAAAGTTTTGAAAGGATATGCTTGTGATTTTCCCTCCAAAATTGATTAGAAAGGCAGGGTTATGGTTTTGGAGGTTGTCTTCTATATGGAATACTTCCACTGTTTTTTCCTAAGATAATTCTGATAGGGTTGTTGATGTAAGCTTTACGGTTTCCTTCCTTTCCTTTATTCTTTCTTGTCTTAGTAGTGGCTATCGTGTTTTTCTATTTTCCCATCATTGGTGTTGAGAGTTTCTCCTGTTTGGCTGTCGGCTTTACCTGTTAAATTATTTGCACATTCATTTTGGTCAATAATTCACGGTTGACATGAGCATTTCATTGTGGCAGCATGCAACTTTTGAAGGCCAAGTGACTTGGGTGGCTAAACGGTGTGTATTAAAATGCTTTGGACATATGAATTGCATTAACAGTCATGCAACGGAAGAGGTTTATGGCATTAGATCTGCTATTGGTTTTTTTTAACATGCGATTTAGTAGTTAAAATTTGTGGGAATATTTGCTCAAAATCTTTGAATATGCTCTTAATCTTTTATTTGTGAGACGATATTTTTCATGCAACGATAGATCCCCATGTGGTGTTCCTAGAAGATAGTAATGGTTTCACGCGAATGCCTGCTGGGTGGCCAATTGCATACTCTTCTCATTTGTTTCTCTGAACATTGGCATATATCTCTGTGCATCCAGGCTATTTTAAAATGTTAGCTAGATTCAGCTAGTTATAGGCTGTTGATTGTTGTAGTCAATCTTGGTCAACCACATCTGCAAATAAAGTTGTTTGTGTGTCTGCTATATTGAGTGAAGTATGGGTATTCTTATTTTTAGCAGTTTGATTGAGCACTCATAGTTTTTCTGCACTAAGTTAAGTGGAGTTTTTACATATTCATAGTTTTTCTGCAATAACATCTCAGGAGTTTGCATTGTAGGGGATGTCAATTTTGTGGTTGACTTTGTCATTAGTTTGTTTTACTGCCTTTCCTGGCGCTCTGATGATTCTGTACAAATATGCAAATTGTATTATGCCTATTCAGCAAAGTGCCTGGAAGTTGATCTATGGCGCTTTAATAATACCAATTTGTGGTTTTTATTGTGCAGTATTTCTTTTCGCCATCAGGGCTAAAATTCCGATCAAAGGTCGAGGTCCTCGAATTCCTGGAGACAGGAAGCAGGCGCAAAAAAAAGTTGAAATCTGATGCTAATGCTACGGTCAGGCATAAATGTTTGGTTTGGTGACAATCTTCCTTCAGTCATATTGATAGTATACCACAGCCCTCAAAACACTAAATTATCTCATCAAAATTTGGCATACATGTGTGTGCTTTTATGAAGAAAATGAAACTGTTTGATTTCTTTTGCAGCCTTCTGATGGCCCTTCCGATCAAAGGAAAAAGACATCCAAGCAGGCTTCCGGTAACCCTTCAGATCACCAGAAAAAGAAATCCAAATCAAACATTAGAGACTTTTCTGACATGAACTTTGACTTCCGAAACCCACCACGGTCTCTCACGTGGGTTCAGGCAAATGATTGCCCTGATGATTGGCTACCTACTTTCAGCAATGCAACTGTACCCAAATCTGAAAGGACTGAATGGGGAAATGTTTATTCGCGTGTCACACAGCTAGACAAAACCAACGGTGCTTCTTGACGTATGCAGTGGACTGAAGTATACACATGATTGTTTCTTCTTTGTTTAATGTTTTAGAACAAGTGCAGAAAACTGGCAGTGATCAACTACAGACCTTTCATTTTTCTTTTCTGCATTGAATTCTGGGGATAATCTTTGATACATTATTCAAAATTTTACTGCCTACTTGAAAGGCTGTTTGTGATTCATTACCTGTCACATTTGTTGCTAGTTTTCTTGGGGTTCTGCTTGTGGAATATTGTAGGGAAATATCGAGCTTCTGCTTTATGTTGAAAATGTGTCCTAAATTGCATGCTTGGTGTAAATATCTGACCTGTGGCAGTGACTGTTGGTGGCCCTTCCATGAAAGTAGAGAATGGAGATTTAGGGTTCTCCACCTTTTGCTAGGCAGAAACCAGACCGTAGACTGCAGGTTCTTGCAGATAATTTAATCAGTACAGATTTCTCTAGGATTTAGGAATGCGTTTTACCTTGTGTTTATCCATTGTTTTGTTTTATGCAGGTGAAATCGATGGAGGATTCAGATGTTTTCTGCAAGCATCGGCCAATTATTGAATTTGGCACAAGAAGAAAACATTTGAGCGTCCATATTTCTTTACATTTTAAATCTCTTTCTTTCACTTCTTTCTTTATTTTAGTAATTTTTTTTTTTCAATTAAGCCCTATTGGGCGAAGCATTTGTTTGACATTTGCACGTGAGCAAATAATAAACTAGTAGCAAAAATAAACTAAATATCCAATAATTTTAATGACAGGAAAAAAAAAAGCGAACAATGTGTAATTAGAGTGAGATAAGAATTTAATGTAGGTTCTTGAGCTATTGCATTTTAATAAGGTTGGTTTTTTTTTTTTTTCTCTTTTTTCTTTGGGAGATTTCATGTTGTATGGGCTGGAAGTTGAAATAAGAGAGCTTGAAGGTAATGCAAGTGTCTAAACTTTTACTTTTGGTAATGCTTGAGCAATGTCGAAATTCAAGAGATAAATGTCAAAATTCAAGAATTGAGTACTCAAAATGTCAAAACGAAGAATCAATACTCCCTAATGATAAAGTGATTGAGTAGCAAGTTGATTAGCATTTTTTTTTGGCCCGTAACAATAACCATCTAATTTACTCTTATTCTACGAACGACTCTAAGGGTTTTCTATGAAAGTTGGGAAGTAAATCATCAGATTAAATAAATTAAATAAATGCACTATTCCACTCTTTGAATTTTTTTAAAAAATAAGAAGCACTATGTTTTTATGTGTGATGCACTGGATGGATGGGATTGAACCTCCGATTTAGCATTCACAACCCTTTGGATTTTCAAAAAATAAGAAGCGCTATGTTTTTTGTGTGATGTATTAGGCGACGGGTTGAACCCCAAGCCTAGTATTCAAAAGTCAAAATCACAGGAGAAAGAGGTGTACTGAAATTGAACCCTCGATCTAGAAATGGAGCTGAGATTACCAGTTGTAACTCGATTTCCACGTCATGTGTGGATCTCACAAAAATTTATTCTAAAATTACGCGATATGTAAAAAAAGTTACGCAATGTACAAAAAAAGCTACGCGCAGTTAAAATGATCAAAATCGTCCGGGACGGTTGCCCGTACCCCTTGTCCGCTCGATCTAGTATTCAAAAGTTTCTAAATCTTAAAAAAAAAAAAAGCACAATAATATTTCTTGTGCGATGTGCACAGAAGATGAGATTGTAACCGAGAAACGACCCGATCGATCGAGCATACAAATGTCAAAATCACGGGAGATGGGGGTGCAAGTAAAAAGCCTCCAAGGCCTTCCACTCACCAAAAAAAAAAAAAAAAAAAAAGAACGAACGTCAAAACGACGAATCAAGACTAGCAAGTGGATTAGCTTTCGGCCATGCTGAAATCACCAACAACACTTCTACAGAAAAGAATCATAAACATTTACTAATACTTTAGCTTTGACTTAACTTTGACTAATGTCTTTCTAAACCGATGAATGAATGAATAAAATAATTGTCCGCTGAACTGCATACCACAACTAGGAAAAAGCATTGCCACGTAGCATTGCCTCCCAGCTGCAAATGGCCGCCAAAACGCTGAGTCAATATGCATTTTAATTAAACCACTTTTCCAACGTTAAAGCAACCAAAAGCACATTGACACTAGGAAAAAAAAAAAGAAAAAGAAAAAGGAAAAGTAGAGATTTCCTGCAAGAAAAAGGAGAATCAGAATCCTAGAAAACTTGTCATCTTCTGATCAACAGATTCTGTTCCTTCTCTCCAAGACTTCTAAATTGGTATCTTTTCCTATTAGCATATAAATTATGTTTTCTATGGTTTTTTAAATGTACGTGGGGTTCAGAAGATATGGGGGACCAACAGGAAAATGAGATTACTGGTTCTTCTTCGACAAAGAAGAATATGGAGATTTCAATGGCTGAAGCATCATCTATGTTTCCCGGGTTTCGGTTTTCTCCTACAGATGAAGAGTTAATATGTTTTTACCTCAAGAAGAAGGTTGAAGGGCTAGATAACTCTGTTGATGTCATTCCCGAAGTTGATATTTGTAGATTCGAGCCCTGGGACTTGCCAGGTTCTTGTTTTTCAGTTACAATCGTATGATAGCTAGTTGATTTATTTGTTTCTCTTCCACTTTGTCCTATTGTTTCCCATTATTTGGAGAAGAAGAATGAAGGGGTAAATGGTTTGCAATGCTGTAAAGAATTAAGCATATAAATGTTTCTATTAGCAAGCATCATTGGAACATAAGTTGGGATGATTTTGTAATTTGTGTGTACGTAGATTTCATTTACATAATTTGCGCCTTTCCTCTCTAAATTTCAATTGTTTAGAGAGATGACATAAATTATGAATGCTTATAATATTTGGACTTGTAACCTTACAAATGTTTTCTCTTCCTTTATATTTCCTTTTTTTGTTTTTTTTGGGGGGGGGGGGGGGGGGGGGGTAGTGGGAATTATTTAGCTAGATAGGTCCCTCGTTTTTGTTGGACCATTGGTCTAGTTACTCTGTTATTGTGGTAAAAATTCGGTTCTGAAAGCGCTTTTTTGAAGGGAGGGGGCTTTAGAAATTGTGAAATTCCTTACGAAGGACATGAGACAGCAGAGGAGAGTCAATTGGAAAAATGCATTGGCGTGTTTGTAAGATATTGGAGCTGGATGTGATATGGCCATTATTTGGCCTGAATACTCTTGAAGACGAATGCTGTTGATTAAATCCTTGCAGGGGAAGGGAAAGGAAAAGGAAGGAGTAAGTATAAACCAAAGGAACGAGTTCCTTACTTGGAAAAGCATTCTAAATCTTTTTTTTTGAGAATTTGGATACTTAGGTATCGGTACGGTTTCTTCATTTGATGAGTTTAATTCCTTGCTATGAAGGTCAGATATGGCTGATGCGTGAAGTTTGTTGAAATCTTGGAAGTCTTGTTTAGCATAACCTGTTCAAAAATTGCTCGTTTCAGGCTTTCCTATGCCCAAATTACCTTTTTGTTCTCCCCTAATTTTAGTTTAGTAAAGAGAAGTTCATGGAACCAAAGAGTCAAAAAAACACAAGCCTTTTCTTCTTGATATGGAAAATTGAGGTTACTAGGGTTGAAATGAAAGTATGAGCTGGACTTCGAAGATTAAGGCTCCTAGGAGTTGAAAAGAAAGTATCAGTTGGACTTTGAGTAGCTGCTTTCAGGAATAACTTTAGTGTCTAGTACGGGTGATTTCTAAGGCAGGAAGGTAGCTGTAGCACCACATAATTTGAATTAGTTTCAAGTCTTATAAGTACCTTAATATGAATCAGCTGGAGGCATCATCAGTTGTAGAAAACTTCCAAATTGCTAAATAAGCCAAAATCAGAGCAACTTCAAGAAAACTATGTCAGAACATTCTGATTTGTCACCTGTGCAAAGTGAAGGATTAAGTGGATATTGATGATCCATTGGAGTAAGTCTAAGCTGTTTAGAGTGAATGGAGAAACAGAGATGAAACATAGAGCATAACAAGGTGAACTTGTTGTCAAATGGAAACACAATGTCCATAAAAATCTGAGGCCACCTGACATTTGGTTAGTACTTCATCTCAAATGAATTTATTAACTGCTAACGGGTAATTGATGTGACTAATTGCTCTATGCAGTAGTTCTTTCAAAGTCCTTTTATTTTTATTAGCATGGTTTTTATAGTTGATTGCTTCTCATGCTTGCCTCTGTAGGTAAATCTGTCATTCCATCAGATAAAGAGTGGTTCTTTTTTTCTCCTCGTGGAAGAAAATACCCGAATGGCTCCCAAAGTAAGAGGGCAACTGATCTTGGATACTGGAAAGCCACTGGAAAAGAACGTAATATAAAGTCAGGTTCGACTATAATTGGCACAAAGAGAACTTTGGTGTTTCACACTGGTAGGGCACCAAAAGGACAAAGGACCGAATGGATAATGCACGAATATTGCATGAGTGGAAAGTCACAGGTTAAATGGTGCTTTTGATGTAGCATTTTTTCCTGATTGCCTCAAGTACCTTTTATAGGATGTAGCACCTTAAATACTCTATGGGTTTCTTCTTTCTTGGTGCAGGATTTCATGGTTGTGTGCCGCCTTAGAAAGAACACTGAGTTCCATTTAGATGACTCACCACGAAGGAAACCTCAAGAAGGCAGACATCCATCAGCTGCAAACAACAATGCTGCTGCTTCATCCGGAATTGAGCAAACTGATGCTTCTGAAGGAGCCCTGTTAGGCGACTGCTGGTCAAAGGAATGTAGTAGCAGCAACAATTCGCATTCAACTGACCAGATTGAATCTGGATTTGAATGTGATGATAAAGTACCCAACGAATTGTCTCCTTACGCGTCTTCCAGCCACCAGAAGGTATGCTGTTGCGTGTCTTTTTTTGCCGAGGGATGCATCTAATGATTTATACCACAATAAATGGGTTGTTTGTTCTGTGTTACATAATATACCCTACTCTCGGGTTCCTATAATATCATTGTTTAACTGGTCGAAATTTCAGTTGGTGCCATATGCTGATAAAGCACTATAAAAAATAGCTATTCCATTAGCAGTATGTTTATTTTTATTTTAATTGGTGCCCAGATGCTTATTCAGTCTTCAAGACCCTTATTAGCTATCTGTGTCTTTGAGATCCAGGATTGTGACAGCATTGAAGAGGATTATTTTGCTGACATTATGAAAGATGATATCATCCAGCTAGATGATTCTGCAATCTACGCGAGTCCACAACAGCTGCAAGCGGTTGCACCAGATCCTGAGTCGCAGAATAAGTCTAAGCAGCCAGCCGAAGATGCCCCATCCTGTAGTCTTCCTTTCCAGGGCACAGCAAATCGAAGGCTCAGATTGGGAAGGCAAAAACTTGAATACAATGAAGCTCATCCACTTAACAGGTACAGAGTCGACAAAGCTAACCTCCCTCCCAAGCTCGTCAGTCAAGCGGATTTGCAGCAGCCGCCAAAATTGTTGGTTAGATTATTCTCTAACGTGGGGTCTGAGCGTTTATCCATATTCTTCATCGCTCTCATAATCCTGGCTGCGCTCTTCCTGTATGTGCAAGTTGGATAGTTCCTGAAAAGCAATTGCAGCTCTTTCTTTGTACAAAGGAGCTCCTGTAAAATAGTCTGTATAGAAACTGGGATGCATGTAGGTACATGTCCTTCAACTTTATGGAGGTAATAGATAGATCAAGAAGCTTGCATTACCATTAGAATAGATTCCTATTGGCGGGTATTCTCAGCTGTCTATATAGACAAATGTACATGGCTGTACAGAATTGTAGTAGATGTAAAACAGATAGCTCCTTTCAAAAAATATATCTTTCTTTATTAATCCCTTATTTTCCATGTGACAATGACAATTTTTTGCATCACTTTCGGATATCAAATGTGAATGTGTGGTGCACATTTCGCAGGCAACTTATGATTGCTAGTAATATCTCATGCGCTTTGTACGTGATGATTGTATTAATTCAAAGTATAGCACTTTTAAGATATTAAAATTCTTTGTGAAATTTTGATTATTAGTTTTAGAAAGAATAATTCTTATACATTTCAGTTCATTTAATCAATTATTGTAAAAACATTTTAAAATTTTGAAATCTTAGATGGGAATATTTTTTGAACTTTTGTTTTGACTTTTTTTTCCAGATAAATCCTGTCTCATACTTTAACATACAAGTATTGATTCTCCACGAGAAATGTACATGCACATGTCGAGTTGGGAGTGACAAACAAAATTGATAAATATTAGTAAAGTAAAGACTTAAATTAAAAAATAATTTTTAGAGTGATTGTTTATATTTTCTTTTTAACTATGGAATTATTTTCTTTTTTTTATTTAATTTAATTTATTATTATATATTTTTATTTTGAATACATATACATCTAATTTATCCTTTTTTTTCTCGAAGGAAAAAGAAATATGGCATTGAAATAGAATTAATGGTCACTTGTTTACTGGTGAAGTATATGAACAGTTTTATTATTTGATTGGATATGGCCAAGCTCAACCATAATCTCAATTAAAACTAAATTACTTTTTCATTTGTTTTTTTCCTTTTGTTGTTTGTCACGTCAATTTAACTTTTCTATTCTTATGATGAATTTGAATCACAATAATTGAGATGCAATGTTTGTAGAACTTGGACTATTTGCAATTTTTTTTTGTTGAATTTAATTTTTTTAGTGTAAATGAGAGGATTCGAATATGAACTTTTCATTACATTCCCTTTTCTCATCATCCAACCCATCCCTCCCTAGCCCCTTTTTGCTCTTTATTTGATAAGGGTGTAAATAGTCCGAGGGATTTCTGTTGTGCTTTTTTTCATATGTATGTAAAATATATAACTTGACTCCTGATCTTCTTAAAAAGATTTTTCAAGTCAATAAAGTTTTTTTCCCTTGCATGTTTTTGATTTGTGCTAAAAGCTTGTGTATTTTGGCATTAATATACGACAATCTTAAACCGAGGCTATTTAACATTTTCTCATTTGCTTTAAACAAGAAATAATTGAAAATGGAGTGTAAAGGTTGATAAATAGTTTTAAATGATAGAAATTCTCATCTTAATTACTAAAGTTATTTTTTATAACAAAATATATTACATTAACAGATTGCCGGAAATCGTCCAACACAATTGATGGATATTGCTGCCCTAATGGCAGATAAAACATGCACTAAAATAGTAGATCTGCAATTTAACAGATACAAAAGACCTGAGAAATTAAGAACATGTTTAAAAAGTACCATCAATTTTAAAATTATCTCCTCATAAAATAAATCGCTCCAACCCGCTCTGTGCATGTTGCAATCGTCAGATTTGCTAATCAATAGTTATAAGTTCCAATAAATATGATGAAATCTGTCGACATAGACCCAAATCTAAAATAAATTCAGATCTGAAGTAAATTCAAATTTATACAACAAAACAAGGAAAAATAACACAAAATTATTTGAGAAAAGAGTGCTTTGGGCACGGTCAAAACTAAGACAAAAATTGTTTGGATTCCACTTACCTATTCATACTTTTATAGAGAGTGTAGATATAAACTCTGACTTTTGGCTATGGACTTGGCTCAAAAGGTCAAACATTCTTGTCGTAATAAGACCAAAATGGGTGAAAATGACTTCAAAAACTTGCCACTTGCGGTTTGTGCTTTGACGTCTAATTGTGCGATATGGTACTCGTGAATTTTATCTTATGGCACTTGTGAATTTTGTTCATGTACACAAACTTTGTATGGGAGTACGAGACCACCGCTACCTTAAAATTACGCATCAAACTTCGTAAAAGAAAATGTCAAATTGCACTAACAAGTACATCAGGTTCGCTAAAAGGCTAAAAACAAATATCAATTGCACTAAACATACATTTTCTTAATTGAAGGCGTATAAATGAATCTAATCAAATCGAACGCTTTAGTGTTCAAACTTGTTCGATTAGCTTATCGAGTTTAAAATTTTATTCAAACTCGCCTTATTTATTAGCAGTACCGAATTTGAACGACCTCTTATATTGAATTTGAATGTTATCAAACATAAAATACTGTTCAATTTTAATTTGACTAGTTGATGAACCAAACTCAAACAAACTCTTATCAAGACAAGTCAATTCGAGTATCGAGTATTTGGATTCACTTTTTAGTCTAATTTGTTTCTTTCTTCTTCGTATTTTCCTAGCATCAGCAGCCCACATACACTGACCAGATCGGCAAAGGCATTAAGGAGCAAGTTAAATTAGCCTAACATCGTGTTCATTTGGCGTAGACTAAGACATTTTTATTTGACTAGAAAAAAGCAAATGCATTGCACGTCATAGTAAGGTTTAACACAGACTTGTATTTATTCGGTTAATATATAAATTGATTTACTTAACCAAATAGTTTTTATTTTTTTAGCAAAGGAAAAAAAAAACTGTCCTAGAAATCCTTACTAACACAATGCACAAGTGGAGAAGTCATCTTAATTGGATACAAATTTAATTGAACCTAACCCAAAATTCTAGCTTTGAATTACTATTAGATTTGTATTCCTTTGTTATTATACAGTAATATTGAACCACTTTAGAATTAAACAACTATTTGTTCACACAGTATTTTTCTTTTTCAACCACTTGTCTAGAATTAAAAACCATCTATTCATTTAGTATTTCGTTTTCTTCAAAAGAAAATCTTTCCCTAGGATCTCCCTCTCCTTCAAGACTTCTACTTTACAACATTTTTTGGGTGTTTGTCTAAAGAAAATCTTTCCTATATTCATGCAGAGACACACTCACAATGTCATATTTTATTCTCACGAATTTCCACTCCCTTGTTCAATTTCTAGTTTGGCATAGACTAAAAACGTGTTTGATTTGATTTCAGTCGACTAAAGGGAATCGTATTACACTTCTACATTCATCTTTCTGTTGAAGATTTGAAAATGAATTAATTTAATTAGCCTTTGCCGTCCATTCCATAACTACTTTTGCCATCTCCTGACTGCTTACATACCTGTTGCAATTGTTTTGTGACTATATAAGCCTCATCATCATGGCGCATATGGGAATTACTAGTACTACATAGACAAACACTGACATTAGTACCATGGCAAACATGGCAATCGCCTCAAATATTATGAAAAGGTGAGCACTTACAAATCATTTCTAGTAATTGAATTTGATCATCTTTGTAAAGTTTTACTTATAATCAATCCAACATGAAATTTCTTCTTTCTGTTTTCTGTAATATTTTCTGGGTTTTTAAAGATATTTGCTAATAGTGACATGTATTTCTTGCTCTAGGCTTCAAGGCAAGGTTGCACTGATAACTGGTGGTGCTAGCGGTATTGGCGAGTCCACCGCTAGACTTTTTGTCAAACATGGAGCGAAAGTAGTCATTGCTGACATTCAAGATGATTTGGCCAAGAAAGTATGCCAAGATTTGGATCCTTCATCAGCTTCACATGTTCACTGTGATACAACTCAAGAATCTGATATAGAAAATGCAGTGAACACTGCTGTTTCTAAGTATGGGAAGCTAGACATCATGTTCAACAATGCTGGTATAGCGGGATCAGGCACATCCAACATTCTTGACGATAAAAAATCTGGTTTTGAACGCGTAATCAGCGTAAACCTTGTAGGTGTATTTTTAGGCGCAAAACATGCTGCGAGAGTGATGATCCCTAATCGCTGTGGCAGTATAATAAATACAGCAAGTGTATGTTCTACCATAGTTGGAGCTGCTCCTCATGCTTACGTGAGTTCAAAGCATGCTGTGGTAGGCCTAACAAGAAATACTGCTGTTGATCTCGGACGATATGGCATTCGCGTGAACTGTCTGTCGCCCTACTTTGTTCCCACGCCTTTGGCGGTGGATTACATAGAAAGAATCAATGGTGGAGTTTCTAAAGTATATACGTATCTGGATGGTGCAGTGCTGAAGGCAGAAGATGTAGCTGATGCAGCTCTTTACTTGGCAAGTGATGACTCCAAATATGTCAGTGGGCACAACCTTGTGGTTGATGGAGGCTATAGTATTGTTAATTCGGCTATGTGTATGTTTGAGAACTCACAAAAATGAGGAGTTTTCATTATTTTGCAGAATGGATGCAGAGAAATGATCTAAGAATCTTTTATCTATGCAAAAGTCTAAAATATGTACCTCTGAATTTCTCATGAACCACTGAAGAATTTCCAGTCACGATATTCGATTAGTCAATGATGTAACTAGATTGAGAAAAAATCTTTGTTCAGAAGCAATATGCTCTGTACTTTCACAAGTGAATAAGAAGGAAATTTCTAGTTTTTTTTTCAAAGATATCCTCTCTGATTTGACCTTAAATCTGTATTCTTATCTTAAAACCTGCTCTATGGGTCCGATATCTGCACCTCCAGAGCTTGATGATTCATTCAGCGTAAGATTAAATGTTAGTCCAGAACCCCTGCAAATGTTTGATTTGCAAAAAATTCTCGTTTCATTGGTTGCCAATGGTTCCTTTAGCAAGTCTTGAAAACGTGACTTTCTTTGACGTCTATTTAGAATTGGCAACAAAGCAAATCATAGATTGGCTGAAATCTGAAACAAATGTAAGCAGTTATGTTGATTCGTCCAAACCCGCCCATCAATAACCCCGTTCACCCATTAATTTTGAATAGGTCTAAATGGGTATCCAATTAAACTCATTTAATTTATGAGTAGTGGGTTAACTCGCTTCACTCATTTATATCCATTTAAAATAATTATACATTTAAACTCAATTTTTAGTGAGTGTTAAACAAATAAATTTGATTACTGAGAAAGTGTTTGAATTTGTTGTTCTCCAACAATTAGTTTAGCTTTGGCCGTTTAAAATTCCTCTAGGTTGTTTGGATTACTGAGAAAGTATTTGAATTTGTTGTTCTCCAATTAGTTTAGCTTTGACCGTCCAATCAATAATCACTTTGGGGCTTGATTTAGACCCTACTTCTTTACCATCTTGAGACCATTTACATAATTCTTGCAATTATTTTGCAACTATATATATAAGCCTCGTCATGGCTCACATGAGAACTAGTAGTACTACTCCAAAGGCAGCACTAGCATTAGTGCCATGGCTGGCATGTCAATGGCCTCAAATATTTTGAGAAGGTAAAGCACTTACCCATCGTTTAAACAGTGATTGCATCTGATCATCTTTGCTAAGTTTAGTTACAACCAATTCAACATGAAATTTCTTCTGCTCTCTGTTTTCTGTTATATTTTCTGGGGTTAGATATCTGGATATAGTGATAAAACTTGTATTTCTTGCTCCAGGCTTGAAGACAAGGTTGGTTTGGTCACTGGTGCAGCTAGTGGAATTGGCGAGTCCGCTGCTAGACTTTTTGCTAAACATGGAGCAGAAGTAGTCCTTGCTGACATTCGAGGTGATTTGGCTGATAAAAGTATGCCAAGATTTGGATCCTTCTTCAACTTCATTAATTCGTTGTGATGTAACTCAAGAATCTGATATACATCTCCTACTAACCAACAACCAAACAAACCATCGACAACAAAGAAACAATAAATAAAAAGCAAACCTAGCAAAAGCCACCAAACACTCTTTAGACCAATTCTATTCTTTGCCAACTCTTCACGACAATTCAACTATCCACAAAAAAAAAAAAAAGTGATATTTAAATACTACAAATTCTGGGTGATTGAGTGCTAGATTTGAGCCTTAGATTGTATTCATAGAAAAATAAAGAAAAAGAGAGCTTAGAAAATTTTGCAAGAAATTTTTTTTGGGCCCATTCTTAAGGTTCAACACTCATGATTAGTGGAAATTTACACGTAGCTGTTTACTCTAGATTTGTCTGCCATGAGGAATGTGGGCTCATAATAAAGTCAGGTTCGACTATAATTGGCACAAAGAGAACCTCGGTGTTTCACAATGGTAGGGCACCAAAAGGACAAAGGACCGAATGGATAATGCACGAATATTGCATGAGTGGAAAGTCACAGGTTAAATGGTGCTTTTGATGTAGCATTTTTTCCTGATTGCCTTAGTTATTAAGTAGCTTTTATAGGATGAAGCACCTTAAATATAATATGGGTTTCTTCTTTCTTGGTGCGGGATTTGTCAGGAACTTCATTAATAAGAAGAAAAGAGTTGACGCTTTATTCATAAAGATGTGCGTTTTGAGTGTAAGTAGTAAAGGATGGAAACTACGTCGTTGGACTTAAGTTGACAGTTAGTCCTTAATTGCAGTTTGTTAGAAATAATTGCATAAATAGCCCTCCTTTTGTAACCCAAGGTTGTTGGGTAAATTTGCAGAGCAGACATTCTCTTCCCTTTCTCTCTCTTTTCTTCTTCTTTCTCAATTTCCGTTCTCTTTTTCTCTTTGGATTTCGGCCAATACTCCAGTGGCTAAATCTCAGAACCTGACATTTGGTATCAGAGCTGCTGATCCTTGGCTACTGAGATATCGTCATGGCAAAAAATACTAGATATCGATCACTGGAAGACCAACTTAAGAAACAGGAGAGTAGACCACAAGAAATAGCAGAGACCGTGACCACAATTCAGACTTCGGGACAAAACGAGTTGCAGGAAAAACTCCACTACGAAATGGAGCACAATAACTCCAGATTGGAGGCAATAGTAGGGAATCTGGATCAGAAATTCAGCAAGATGGAGCAAAAGTTCAACGCACTGTTGAAGGTGATGATGAAGGAGAAAGGACTTCAGGACAATGACGGAGGGGCTCCAGATCCACTGCTACCAACCCCGCCCGCACATCTGAAACTGATGACTCCAAATGAGTTGGCAGGTCACCCACATGAAACCAAAGGTAAAATGTTTGTACCTAATTTGCCAAGGTTGGAGTTACCTATGTTTTCTTCTGGTAGCCCTAGAGAATGGCTAAGAAAATGTCAGAAATATTTCTTGAACTATCAAATACCCGTGAACCAAAAGGTAGATTTGGTTGAAATGTTTTTGGAAGGAAAAGCTGATAATTGATTCCAAGGGATGAAACTAGCCAGGCCTGGGTTATCTTGGGAAGAATTTAGTGAACTGTTGTGTGAAAGGTTTTCTGGAAAATAATCTCTTGACATAGTAGAAGAGTTTAATAAATTGCAACAAAAAGGGACAGTCGATGAATATGAGGAAAAATTTGAAGAACTAAAAACATTAATGCTGACTAGGAATCCCAGACTAGATGAGCCATATTTCGTTTTTGGTTTTATTAGTGGCTTGAAGGATGAAATCAAACCTATGATGAAGATGTTCAAACCACAATCCCTACCAAAGGCCTTTGAAGTGGCTGAATTACAAGAATATGCCTTGGAAATTCAGTCTAAACAATCGAAACCATTGGAAAGGTTGCAGTAGAACCTAAATTTGAGATGTATAAGAGTCATGCCAATGGTCCGAGCCATTCTAATTCATACAAGCTTCCTGCAATTGCCCCAAATACCAAGAAGACTGAGTATGTACACAAGGAGATTGGGAGAATCTCAGCTGAAGAATTGCAGTACAGACGTAAACATAATCTGTGCGACAGGTGTGGGGAGAGGTTTGGAATGGGGCATCAGCGTAAATCAGGGAATTTGAACTGTTTAGGTATTGAGGAGGAGGAAGAGGCTGACTTTGAGGATGTAGTGGGGGAGCAAGATGAACACACAGGCAGAGTAGGTGAACTTGCAGAGGTGTCCTTGAATGCTTTGTCTGGTGCCATAAAGAGGAAGTCAATTTTGTTGATGGGTAATATGGGAGGCTTACCAGTTAAGATCCTAGTTGACACAGGGAGCTCTGATAGCTTCATTCATCACAGGCTTGTCAATCTACTACATTTGCCCTATCAATCTATAAGTCCCTTCATTGTGACCTTGGCAGATGGGACGGACATAACCAGTGGAGCAGTTTGTCCTAAGGTGGCGTGGCTGATACAAGATTACCAGTTCCAGTTTGATTTGAAGGTAATGGAGTTGGGAGGATGGGATATCATCCTGGGTGTGGATTGGATGTATCAATTCAATCCTATTACTTTCGACTTTCACACTCGCAGCATTGCTCTCAGTAGTAAGGGGAATTACTTCACCTTCAAGGCTTCATTAATCAGCCTGCAATGGAGCTAGTGAGAGGCAGAGATCCCAGAACTTTCATTCAGGAGAAGCAAAGAAACTGTGCAACACTACAGGCAGAATTCAAACAGGATCAAGAGAAGAATATTCCCGAGTCTATAGAAAGGGTACTATAACAGCATTCATAGGTGTTTGCTACTCTAAAAGGCCTACCTCCAAAAAGGGAATTGGATCACCAGATTATTCTTAAACCAAGAGCTGAACCCTTTAAACTCAAACCATACAGGTACCCTCACTCCC
Organism: Coffea arabica; assembly: GCF_036785885.1. Classification (NCBI taxonomy): domain Eukaryota; kingdom Viridiplantae; phylum Streptophyta; class Magnoliopsida; order Gentianales; family Rubiaceae; genus Coffea; species Coffea arabica. The sequence goes on along the minus strand of NC_092310.1, from coordinate 49,911,827 downwards.
ATAAAGCAGAAATTGAGAAACAGGTTGATGAGATGCTTACCAATGGGATCATTATACACAGTACAAGTCCCTTTGCCTCACCTGTATTATTGGTTAAGAAGAAAGATAATTCTTGGAGGTTATGTATAGACTACAGAAAACGGAATGAGCTGACAGTTAAAGATAGGTTTCCCATCCCAAATATTGATGAATTACTAGATGAATTGCATGGCACAAAGTATATGTCCAAACTAGACCTCAGGACTAGTTACCATCAACTGAGGGTTAAAATAGTAGACATTCACAAGACTGCCTTTCAAACATATCATGGGCATTTTGAATTTCTGGTAATGCCATTTGGGCTGACAAATGCACCAGCTACCTTTCAGGCCTTGATGAATAGAATATTTCAGCCATTTTTGAGGAAGTTTGTATTGGTTTTTTTTATGACATCCTGGTTTACAGCCCCACCTTAGAGCTTCATGCACAACATTTACAAACTGTACTCAGAATTTTGGCTGATAACCAACTATACTGCAAGAGATCCAAATGCTCATTTGCTAAAACATCCACAAAGTACCTAGGGCATGTGATCTCTGATGTTAGGGTAAGCATGGACTTAGCCAAAGTAGAATGCATAAGGATTTGGCCTACCCCTAGCACAGTCAAAGAATTGAGGGGTTTTTTGGGGTTGACTGAGTATTACAGAAGGTTCATTAAGGGGTATGGGGTGATTTGTAAGCTTCTAACTTAGCTACTCAAGAAGAAGAGTTTTATATAGAACTACAATGCTCATATAGCTTTTGAAGACCTCAAAAAAGCTATGACTACAGCACCAGTGCTAAGCATGCCAGATTTTGATCTTCCTTTTGTAATAGAAACAGATGCTTGTGAAGTAGGTATTGGAGCAGTACTGATGCAGCAAGGACACCTTATAGCATTCCTTAGCAATGCTTTGTCAAATCAGAACCTAGGATTATTTGTGTATGAAAATGAGCTATTTGCCCTGGTGCTAGCTGTAACTAAATAGTCTAAATGGAAGCATTACCTGGTTGGCCATCACTTTGTCATTAGGGCTTAAACATCCACTGCAACACAAGTGGCTCACCAAATTGTTGGGGCTAGACTATGAGATACAGTACAAGAAAGGATCAGACAATGGAGTGGTTGATGTCCTATCTAGAAGAAATCGGTGATAGCAATGCAACAACACACCACATGTGTGCCATTTCCACAGTGCAACCAGCTTGGATGCAGGAGCTTATTGAGAGCTATAATGGGGATGTAGAAGCTCAATAGAAAATAGCTCAGCTATTGTTGGACCCTAATGAAGACTCAGATTATCACTTGGATAAGAGGATGCTTAAATTCAAAGAAAGACTGTACGTGGGGTTTGCTAACAATATCAGAAACAACCTGATCAAAGCCTTGCATGGCTCAGCAGTGGGAGGACATTCTGGACAAAGGGGATGTTTACACGGGATACAGACTCTATTCTACTGGCTTGGAATTAAATAGGATGTCATTTAGTTTGTACGATCATGTGATGTTTGTCAAAGGAGCAAACATGAAAATGTTCCTTACCCTGGACTTTTACAACCTATTCCAATACCTCAACAGGCTTGGTCGCATATATCTATGGATTTCATTGAGTAGCTTCCCTTATCTCATGGTTTTGGCACTATTTTGGTGGTGGTAGATCGATTAACCAAGTTTAGTCATTTTATAAGGCTCACACATCTATATACTGCACAGCAGATAGCTCGTGTTTTCCTTGACAATATGTATAAACTACATGGTTTGCCATAATCAATAATTTCTGACAGAGACAAAATTTTCATTAGCAGATTTTGGCAAGAACTATTCAATTTGTTGGGAATAGGCCTGCACTACAGTTCTTCCTACCACTCTCAATCTGATGGTCAGAGTGAGAAAGTAAATCAGTGCCTGGAGAATTACCTCATATGCATGTGCAGTGAGCATCCCTCTCATTGGAGTAGCTAGTTGCCTGCAGCTGAGCTTTGGTATAATATTAATTTTCATACTAGCTTGCAAGTCACACCATTCTAAGCACTATATGAATACAAACCAAACCATATTCGATTGGGACCTTTCCATGATAGTGTCATACCTGCTGCAGTTAGCATGGTATAGGATAGGCTCCAAGTTATATCCCTCATCAAAGAGAATCTCGCCAAGGCTCAGAATCGCATGAAACATTTCACGGACAGACACAGGACTGAATGAACTCTACAAGTGGGCGATTGGGTGTTCCTTAAATTGCAGCCTTATAGGCAGCAAACCGTAGCCATTAGAAAGAGACTAAAACTCACTGCTAAGTATTTTGGACCCTTCCAAGTGATTGCAAAGATGGGAGTAGTGGCCTACAAATTACTGTTACCGGAAGGAGTTTGGATTCACCCTGTATTCCATATTTCCTTGCTAAAAAAGAAGGTGGGGAATGTTCAATCTGTTGAGCCCATTTTACCAGCATTGGATACAGCGAGTCAATGTTTGCTTAAGCCTAAGAAAGTTCTTAAAAGGAGAGCAACCATGCGCCACTTTCAGGTCGTTGTTCAATACTTGGTGCAATGGAATCATTTACCGGAGTCAGAATCATCCTGGGAGGACAAAGACTTCATTGAGAAGCAGTTTCCAGATTTCCAAGCTTGAGGACAAGCTTTGCTTAAGGGGAAGGGATTGTCCGGAACTTCACTAATAAGAAGAAAATGGTTGACATTTTATTCATAACGATGTTCGTTTTGAGTATAAGTATAGAGGATGGAAACTACGTCGTTGACTTAAGTTGACAATTAGTCCTTAATTGCAGTTCATTAGAAATAATTGCATAAATAGCCCTTCTTTTGTAACTGAAGGTTGTTGGGTAAATTTGCAGAACAGACATTCTCTTTCCTTTCTCTCTCTTTTCTTTTCTGTTATTCTCTCTCTTTTCTCTCTTTTCTTCTTCTTTCTCAATTTCCGTTCTCTTTTTCTCTTTGCATTCCGGCCAATACTCCGGTGGCTAAATCTCAGAACCTGACAGATTTCATGGTTGTGTGGCGCCTTAGAAAGAACACTGAGTTCCATTTAGACGACTCACCGCGAAGGAAACCTCAAGAAGGCAGACATCCATCAGCTGCAAACAACAATGCTACTGCTTCATCCGGAATTGAGCAAACTGATGCTTCTGAAGGAGCCATGTTAGGCGACTGCTGGTCAAAGGAATGTAGTAGCAGCAACAATTCGCATTCAACTGAGCAGATTGAATCTGGATTTGAATGTGATGATAAAGTACCCAACGAATTGTCTCCTTATGCGTCTTCCAGCCACCAGAAGGTATGCTGTTGCATGTTTTTTTGGCTGAGGGATGCATCTAGTGATTTATACCACAATAAATGGATTGTTTGTTCTGTGTTACATATACACTACTCTCGGGTCCCTATAATATCATTGTTTAACTGGTCGAAATTTCAGTTGTTTAACTGGTCCCTATAATATAATACACTACTCTCGGGTCCCTATAATATCATTGTTTAACTGGTCGAAATTTCAGTCGGTGTCATATGCTGATAAAGCACTAGAAAAAAGAGCTATTCCATTAGCAGTATGTTTATTTTTATTTTAATTGATGCCCAGATGCTTATTCAGTCTTCAAGACCCTTATTAGCTATCTGTATCTTTGAGATTCAGGATTGTGACAGCATTGAAGAAGATTATTTTGCTGACATTATGAAAGATGATATCATCCAGCTAGATGATTCTGCAATCTACGCGTCCACAACACCTGCAAACGGTTGCACCAGAACCTGAGTCGCAGAAAAAGTCTAAGCAGCCAGCCGAAGATACCCCATCCTGTAGTCTTCCTTTCCAGGGCACAGCAAATCGAAGGCTCAGATTGGGAAGGCAAAAACTTGAAGACAATGAAGCTCATCCACTTAACAGGTACAGAGTCGACAAAGCTTACCTCCCTCCCAAGCTCGTCAGTCACGCAGATTTGCAGCAGCCGCCAAAATTGTTGGTTAGATTATTCTCTAACGTGGGGTCTGAGCGTTTATCCATATTCTTCATCGCTCTCATAATCCTGGCTGTGCTCTTCTTGTATGTGCAAGTTGGATAGTTCCTGAAAAGCAATTGCAGCACTTTCTTTGTACAAAGGAGCTCCTGTAAAATAGTCTGTATAGAAACTGGGATGCATGTACGTACATGTCCTTCAACTTTATGGAGGTAATAGATAGATCAAGAAGCTTGCATTACCATTAGAATAGATTCCTACTAGCGTATATTCTCAGCTGTCTATATAGACAAATGTACAGGGCTGTACAGAATTGTAGTAGATGTAAAACAGATAGCTCCTTTCAAAAAATATATCTTTGTTTATTAATCCCTTATTTTCCATGTGACAATGACAATTTTAGGATTGCCTCACTTTCGGATATCAAATGAGAATGTGTGGTGCACATTCGCAGGCAACTTATGATTACTGGCAATATCTCATGCGCTTTGTACATGATTGTATTAATTCAAAGTATAGCACTTTTGAGATATTAAAATTCTTTGTGAAATTTTGATTATTAGTTTTAGAAAGAATAATTCTTATACATTTCAGTTCATTTAATCAATTATTGTAAAAACATTTTAAAATTTTGAACTTTTATATGGGAATTTTTTTGAACCTTTTTTTTTTTTTTTTTTACTTCTTTTCCAGATAAATCATGACTCATACTTTAACGTACAAGTATTGATTCTCCACGAGAAATGTACATGCACATGTGGAGTTGGGAGTGACAAACAAAATTGATGAACATAGTAAAGTAAAGATTAATTATAAAAATAATTTTTAGAGGGGTGTTGATGATGTACCACATTTAATTATTTCTAGCTAATTGTTCATATTTTCTTTTTAACTGTGGAACTATTTTCTTATTTAATTTGGTTTAATTAATTGTTATATATATATATTTATTTTGAATACATATACATCAAATTTATCCCTTTTGTTCTCGAAGGAAAAAGAATTATGGCAATGAAATAGAATTGGTTACTTGTTTACTGGTGAAGTATTTGAACATTTTTCGTTATTTGATTGGATATGGCTAAGCTCAACCATAATCTCAATTAAAACTAAATTATTTTTTCATTTGTTTTCTTTTTTCCTTTTGTTGTTTGTCATGTCAATTTTTCTTTTCTTATGATGAACTTAAATCACAATAATTGAGAGGCAATGTTCATAGAGCACGGACTATTTGCTGTTTTTGTAGTGTAAGTGGAGGACTCGACTATGAATTTCTCACTTATACTCTCTTCTCCCAAATCATCTAACCCATCCTTCCATACCCTCCTATTTGCTCTTTATATGAGTACTATTGTGGTTGATAAGGATATAAATAGTCCGTGGAATTTCTGTTGTCCTTTTTTTCATGTTTATATAAAAGTACAGGACTCATGATCTTTTTATAAAGATTTTTCAAGACAATAAAGGATTTTTTTTCCTTGCATGGTTTTTATTTGTGCTAAGAGTTTTTGTATTTTGGCATTAATATACGACAATATTAAATTGTGGTTATTTAAGATTTTCTCATTGGCTTTAAACAATAAATTTTAGGCACAAGAGATAATTGAAAATGGAGTATAAAAGTTGATAAATAGTTTTAAATGACAAAAATTCTCATCTTAATTACTACAGTTATTTAATCAATTGGTAATGTTTCATTTTAATTACTAATATTATCGAATCAATTTCTGATGTTTCATCCATTTAATTAGTACCATAACTAAAATGAAATAACCCTAATTATTTGAGAAAAGAGTGCTTTGGTCAAAACTAAGACAAAATTTGTTTGGATTCCACTTACCTATAGACTATTCATACTTTTATAGATATAAACTCTGACTTTTGACTATCGACTTGGCTCAAAAGGTCAAATATTCTTGTCGTAATAGGACCGAAATGGGTGAAAATGACTTCAAAAACTTGCCACTTGCGGTTTGTGCTTTGATGTCCAATTCTGCGATATGGTACTCGTGAATTTTATCATATGGCACTTGTGAATTTTGTTCATGTACACTAACTTTGTATGTGAGTATGAGACCAACGCCACGTTAAAATTATGCATCAAAATCTGTAAAACAAAAAAAAAAATTTCAGATTGCACTATCAGGTTCGCTAATAGGCTAAAAGCAAATATCAATTGCACTAATCATATCTTTTCTTAATTGTAGGCGTGTAAATGAGTCTAATCAAATCGAACACTCGTGTGTTCAAACTTGTTCAGCTAATTTAACGAATTTGAAATTTTATTCAAACTTGTCTTATTTATTTATCGAACCAAATTTGAACGACCTTTTATATTGAATTTGAATGTTCTCAAACATAAAACGTTGTTCAATTTTAGTTTGATTAATTGGTGAACTAAACTCGAACAAACTCTTATCAAGGCAAAGCCAATTCAAATATCGAATAATTGGGTCCACTTTTAGCTTTCAGTCTTATTTGTACCTTTCTTCTTCATGTTTTCCTCCCATCAGCAGCCCAGAAACACTGACCAGATCGGCAAAGCCATTAAGGAACACGTTAGATTAGCCTAACATCATGTTCATTTGGCGTAGACTAAGACATTTGTATTTGACCGGAAAAAAGCACCCATTGCAGGTCATCGTAAAGTTTAACACAGACTTGTATTTATTCCGTTAATATAAATTGATTTACTTAACAAACTAATTTTGAGAACCAAATAGTTTTTATTTTTTTAGCAAGGGAAAAACAAACTGTCCTAGAAATCCTTACTAACACAATGCACAAGTAGAGAAGTCATCTTAATTGGATACAAATTTACATGAACCTAACGCAAAATTCTAGCTTTGAATTACAATTAGATTTGTATTCCTTTGTTATTATAGAGTAATATTGAACCACTTTAGAATTAAACAACTATTTGTTCACATAGTATTTTTCTTTTTCAACCACTTGATCTAGTACGTCAGCTTGTCTAGAATTGAAAACTATCTATTCATTTAGTATTTCATTTTCTTCAAAAGAACATCTTTCCCTAGCATCTCCTTCAAGACTTCTACTTTACAACATATATTCACGCAGAGACACACTCACAATGTCATATTTTATTCTCACGACTTTCTACATCCTTATTCAATTTCTATCAATATCTAGAACCCATAAAAAGAAACTCTCTACAGTGTTTTTTATTTCCCTTTTTTTTTACCCTTTTCACTTGAGAAACTAAGGCCTTGTTTGACAGACAAGTTTTTTGCCAAGTTTGTCTGCTACAAGTTGTTTAAAAACTTTAACTATAGTAACCTCAAAAAATCTCTCAAAATTTTTAAACTATACATTTTAAAATATTCAAAAATTTATACACTTCAAAAATTTTTTTAAAAATTTCTACAATAAATTACAATAAAATTTTAGACAAACACACAAGAGACTCACTTACCAAAACGGGGCCTAAATCTGTTGAGTTAAAATTTGTACATCAGCTTCAGTAAAAGCACACCTCAGCTCAGTCTGCAGCTCAGAGAAACTGGCCAGGTCGTAAAAGGCTGCTCTTAAATTAGTATACGTTTATGTTCATTGGCATAGACTAAAAACTATGAGGAAAACTATGAGAATGACATATCCACAGTCAATTCAGTACGATCCATGCAATCGTAATAGCTGTTGAAGATTTGAAAATGAACACATCTAGCACGCTTATAAATTAATTTAATTAGCCTTTGCCGTCCAATCCATAACCACTTCTTTTCATCTCCTGATTACTTACATACCTGTTGCAATTGTTTTGTGACTATATAAGCCTCATCATCATGGCTCATATGGGAATTAATAGTACTACATAGACAAACACTGACATTAGTACCATGGCAAACATGGCAGTCGCCTCAAATGTTATGAAAAGGTAAGCACTTGCAAGTCATTTCTAGTAATTGAATTTGATCATCTTTCCAAAGTTTTACTTCTAATCAATCCAACATGAAACTTCTTCTTTCTGTTTTCTGTGATATTTTCTGGGTGGGTTTTTAAAGATATTTGCAAATAGTAACATGTATTTCTTGCTCTAGGCTTCAAGGCAAGGTTGCACTGATAACTGGTGCTGCTAGTGGTATTGGTGAGTCCGCCGCTAGACTTTTTGTCAAACATGGAGCGAAAGTAGTCGTTGCTGACATTCAAGATGATTTGGCCCAGAAAGTATGCCAAGATTTGGATCCTTCATCAGCTTCACATGTTCACTGTGATGTAACTCAAGAATCTGATATAGAAAATGCAGTGAACACTGCTGTTTCTAAGTATGGGAAGCTAGACATCATGTTCAACAATGCTGGTATAGGGGGATCACGCACATCCAACATTCTTGACGATAAAAAATCTGATTTTGAACGCGTAATCAGTGTAAACCTTGTAGGTATATTTTTAGGCGCAAAACATGCTGCAAGAGTGATGATTCCTAATCGCTGTGGCAGTATAATAAATACCGCAAGTGTATGTTCTACCCTTGGCGGAGGTGCTCCTCATGCTTACGTGAGTTCAAAGCATGCTGTGGTAGGCCTAACAAGAAATACTGCTGTTGATCTCGGACGATATGGCATTCGCGTGAACTGTCTGTCGCCCTACTTTGTTTCCACGCCTTCGGCAGCTGATTTCGTCGAAAGAATCTATGGTGGAGTTTCTAAAGTATATACGTATCTGGATGGTGCAGAACTGAAGGCAGAAGATGTAGCTGATGCAGCTCTTTACTTGGCAAGTGATGACTCCAAATATGTCAGTGGGCACAACCTTGTGGTTGATGGAGGCCACAGTATTGTTAATTCAGCTATGTGTATGTATGAGAACTCAAAAAAATGAGGAGCTTTCATTATTTTGCAGAATGGATACAAAGAAATGATTTAAGAATCCTTTATCTATGCAAAAGTCAGAAATATGTACTTCTGAATTTCTGATGAACCACTGAAGAATTTCCAGTCACGATATTCGATTAGTCAAAGATGTAACTAGATTGAGAAAAAAAAATCTATGTTCAGAAGCAATATGCTCTGTACTTTCACAAGTGAATAAGAAGGAAATTTCGTTTTATTACAAAGCTATCCTCTCTGATTTGACCTTAAATCTGTTTTCTCATCTTAAACCTGCTCTATGGGCCCGATATCTGCACCTCCAGAGCTTGATGATTCATTCAGAGTGAGATTAAATGTTAGTCCAGAACCCCTGCTGCCAATGTTTGATTTGCAACAATTCTCATTCCATTGGTTGCCAATGGTTCCTTTAGCAAGTCTTGAAAACGTGACTTTCTTTGATGTGTGTTTCCATTCTTATTGGCAACAAAGGAAATCATAGATTGGCTGAAATCTGAAACAAATGTAAGATGTGGTGCATATTTTGAGTGGAGGTATCAATCACAATCTAATCCAACTATGTTGACTCTTTCAAATCCGTCCACTAAAAATCTGTCCACATCCGTTCATTAATTTTGAATGAGTATAAATGGATGCTCAATTAAATCCATATATTGATGAAAAAAAAAATTTTCTTTGCATTTTATTTCTTTCTTTTTTCTTTTCTTACCTTTCTTCTTCTTCTCCCTTCCCCCTCCCCCTCTCCCTCCTGCCGAAACCAAGCAACAGAAACTTCTTTTTTTTTTTTTTTTTGCTTTTTTCCCTCTTCCCATCTTCCCCTGCTCTCCTCCCCACTCCCCCTCCCCCTCTACCCGATATGCTAAGTTTTTCTTATTATTATAAAACATGTAAATAAAATAAAATGTCCAAAAAAAAAGAGGTTGCCGGCACCGAACTGGCACTGCTGGCCACCGGAAGAGTTGGCCAACGCCTTCTTTCTCTTTTCCCTCTCCCTCTCTAGCACCGACCGGCTGTTGTAGTGGTGGTGGGTTGAGGTGGAAGAAAAAAGGGGGAAAGGAAATTTTTTTTTTTTTTTATGTTTTGAATATTTTAAAATGTGTAATTTAAAAATTTTGAGGAGTTTTTTTATATTACTGTAGTTACAGTTGTTAAAAAATTGGTTGGAGACAAACTGACAGGGTGTCGAAGCCTGTGCAATAATAAAACCTGCTCAAACTAAAGTTAATTTCTGTAGATAACGGTAAGCAGGGTCGAATCCACAGGGATTGGGAGCAATTGTTTCTTTTTAAATTCACAGTGACAAGGGGGTGTTTTTATCTCAGGGGTGACAATTTAAGCAATCCAACTAAAAATAAAATAATAAAAATAAAATAGCCAACTAGAAATTAAATAACAATTTACTAAAATCTAATGAGTGATAATTAAGGATCTAGCCAAGGAATAACTTCAGCAATGGTTCACCTAATTGATCATCGAAGCAAAGGCAATTCCAATTATTTATCAATAAATAGGTTATAACTACCAAACAAGCGATGACAGTCAACCCCTCCTTACTGTGTCGGTGATTAAGGTACGCCCGTTAATCACTGCTCTAATTGAGAAACAATCCAAGGTACGCCCGTAGAATTTAATTCCCCAATTGCCTTACGTATTAGAGGAGCCCTATTCTAATCAAATAACGCACTACCAGGGTTATTTTAGATTAGCTCGCGTATTCCCCTGACACAAACCCAATCATGTCAGTTATCACTATTTTGAGACAATTAAACAATTACGGATTTAATGTCCCAATTGACAATAGATTATCAAATTAACTAATTATCCGGATCCAAGACAATCAATTAATTAAACAATCATAAACACTGCAACCAAGGAATATGCGAATACCAATAAATAAAAAAAAATAAAATTAAATCGATCTCATAATTTTAGGTGACCCAAAGCATCCGTTGCTCCTTGACTAAAAAAAAGGGATTTAGCTCATTATTGACGAGAAAAACCCATGCAAAATCGGAGCATCAGTCGCGGCCATCATGCGGCAGGAGGAATCCACCACAGACCACAAGGAAAAGTCAAAAGAAAAAACTACAAGGAATCTTTCAATTGCTCTCATTTGCCTCTCCCATACGTGAGCTAAGCTACTAAGAACCAAAAGAGAAGTCAAAGCTATAGACTAAAGGTCCTAATTATGAAGAAGGAAAAGCTACTCCAGAACCAAAAGAAAAGTCAAAGCTAAAGAAACAATCCAGTCGTCCGTCCTCTCTATTGCTTCTGCCTTGTGCGGCGGGCTGCTTCCGGAGAGGAAGAAGAAGACTCTTTTTTTCCTGCGCAATTTTCCTATATAAAGTAGTGCTCCTTGCGGCGGCTCATGTGCCAAAAAATGAAGACTTCGACCCAATTTGCCCAACAAGGGCTTACGTTTTGTTGTTCCAAAAATGCCCCTAGGACAAACTCTATCATCTGAACTCTTTTCTTGCCAAATTAGCTATTATATTTTCGTTCTATTCCCTGAAATAAATGCAAAATATCAAAAGTGAGTAGAATCTAGCAATTAATCCACATTAGGTCAGGTAATAGGAAAAATTAATAATAAAAGAAATGATAAAATTGCAACCTATCACAAACTGTGCTAAAAACTCAGGCCCTTAATTTTGTCAGCTTCCACATAGGCTGTAGCTTTTACTATTAAATCATAACTTGGCTCAAAAGAGTGAATACTAAGTTCTTGCAAAGAATCGGATCTTGGGTTTTGAGGTTCTAGTGAGCTGCAACAGCTGAGGAATAAATAAGTACTTGTCTACTGCCAGCATAAATTGAACTTACTTTTCAGGTAATAATATGGGAGAGCATTTTTTGATTGAACATTATTGGCAGCTTTGGTAGCGAAGGTGAATTATTAAGCTTTGGAGTTTCTGAAGTAGGAAATGGCCAAATGACATGAAATAGAATGAAAAAGGAACAAAGGAAGGAAGAAGACAAGTGAGTGGATTGTTCAAGAATATTGACAGAAAGTAGATAACGATTGCTGTTTCTGGCGAATGTCCTGATTTTGGTTGGTAACTAGTAAGTACTTACCTTGATCAGATGCCAACTCTTTTGGTTGAAATTTGCCGAGGTTACGATCGGATTGAGGAATTTAACGAAGGATTTGAAATCCTCTTAAATTCCTCTAGGTTGTTTGGATTACTGAAAAAGTATTTGAATTTGTTGTTCTCCAATTAGTTTAGATTTAGCTGTCAAACCAATAATCACTTTAGGCCTTGATTTGGACCCTACTTCTTTACCATCTTGAGACCAAGGTTCAACACTCATGATTAGTGGAAATTTACACGTAGTTGTTTGCTCTAGATTTGTCTGCCATGAGGAATGTGGGCTCATAATATAAAAATAAATAAAGGGATAATTTGAGAAACCTTCTCTTAGATTTCTAACAATTGTGGCCACTTCCCCTAAGGTTTAAAAAAAAAAATTACGCTTACCTCCCTTGATGCAATAAAGAGACTATGATAGCCATCACAAACTTTAACAAATTTTAAGTGAAAATGAGTTTAAAAGAGAAAAATAGAAATGCTTTTTTGTTAATACTTCTTTGTTATAAAACTCTTAACGTTATCTAACTTAGTACATTATACTTCATTCCCAATTTTTTTGACTAGATCTACTAATCAATTTACAAAAGGTCGACCAATTAATTAGGGAGGCATTTGTTAAAATAATTATCCTCAAAAAATTGCTTAACCAAAAACGAAGTCCAAAGTACCACAAAAGAATGCTTTCAAAACATGGCTTAAATTTTCATACAAAAAAACCAACTTAAAATTTTCACCTAATAAATAATGATGATAACTGACTTTTTAGCATTCAATTTGTTTACATATCAAAGAGGGTAATATTGGATATTTATTGAATTTTTTTATTTATATCATCAATTATTACCAAGACATAATTTCTATCGGGGTTTCCATACATTTTCAAATATTAGGGAGATGGTTGTAAATTTGCAATTGTTAGAAACCTCGGGAGAGATTTCTGAATTTGCCAGTTTGCTTGCTATTTTTTGGTTTCTTTTTCATTGTTCATCGTAATTAGCTTCCTCGTAATTAGCTTCCTCTTTGTGCTATCTGTGTAATTTGACTTGTGTGCTTATGATGTGATAGGAAACGAACAATACTAAGAGCATCTCCAATGGGGGTGTAATGGCTCCCCATTACACCCCTCCATGACACGGCTCCCCATTGGAGCCGTGTCCCCATTGGAGCCGTGTCATGCGGATTACACGCATCATATGTATGATGCATGTAATCCGTTGATTTTTCTTTCCATGGCAACGGTAATATAATTATTTTTTCCGTTGATTTGTTTAATTTCCTATATAATTATTTTTAAAAAAATAACAATATATTATTTTTGAAACATAGAAAAAGATATATTATTCAAACTTAAAAATTAATAATATCATTTTTAGAAAATAAAAAAATTCAAAATGTACAAAATTTAACGAAAGTTAGTACTTTATTTTTTAAAAATAACAAAATTAGTTTTAAAAATTACTTTATTTATTTATGGGATATGAGTTATGCATTATTAAAATAAATATTTGATTAATTGTGGACCCATGCTATTACACCTTGTGGAGTGTAATCCATTGTGAGTGAAAGTGTAATAAAAGAGGAGAAAGTGGAATGCTGACGTGGCATGTGGATTACACTCCACAAAGTGTAATCCATTGTGGATGCTCTAATGGATAGTAGCTACAGAGGCAACCAGGAGACAAAGCCCAAACACCAATGAATAGTGGATCCCTAGATTGGAGCCAATGGTATATGAAAGAGGAAGAAATACAACTATATAGTATATTAATATATTATAACACACTATATGGGTTGTGATCTCCCTGCAGTGATCGGAGGTTCTTCTTTTTGTTCGGTTTGTGTGCTTCGACTCGAAGTAATGGACAGTAATAATAGTTTAGCATAAGGTGTTCCTTGAGTGTACAAGGAGTTTCTTCCTTGTAATGGGCTTATGGATGATTGTTGCTGGGGCTAAATATTCTATTATTACTATCTCTAAATAAATAGACACACTTAATGTCCTCTAGATTACTCTATTATCTATGCATTTCCTGCTACTCATATTAAGTAGGATTCAGTTAATGTGCATTATTATCTGCAACAATTTTATTAGGGAAATGTTATTTGTACTCCATATTTTGTTATTTGCACTCCCATAATTTGTTATATCATATAGTCTAATAAATGAAAACTATATAATAAAAATGATAATGGAAGTGCAAATAACAAAAAGGGAGTGTAAATAACATTTTTCTTTTATTAATATTATTTAATACGCGTTTGTTATCCTATTATTAGGCTTGTCAACGGGCTGGGTCCGGGCCGAAATTCATTATTCCAGACCCGGATCCGGTACACTATATTGGATCCGGGCCCGACCCGTTTACCCGACGGATCTTTACTCTATGTTCCGGATCCAGATCCGACGGGTCCCGAATCCGGATCCGGGTCTACCCGAAAAAAAACTAACAAAATTTATAATTCCTAACAAAAATGAGAAAAAAACATATATTTATAAACTAATTTCTAACTAATACAAAAAAAATCAAATAAGAAAAGTAATCAAATTAACCTTACTCAAATACATCACCCTAATCAAATTATATTGATTAGGATCCGGGACCAATTATATTGATTACTCAAATACATCATCCTAATCAAATTATATTAATAAATATATATATTTTTTAAATTATTGATCCATTTATATCCGGATCCGAGTCCAATACAGGTCGGAATACTATATTCCGTATCCGACCCGTTTTTTTGTTTGGCAAAATGGATCCGGATCCGGATCCGGGTCTGGGTAACGAAATTAAATCCCTATCCATACCCGGATAATTTTGACGGGTCCGGTCTGGGTCAGGGTCTGGGTCTGGGTCCGGGTCTGAGTCTGGGTCTAGACCTGGACCGTTGACAGCCCTACCTACTAGTATCTTCATTCACTTGCTCACCTTGCAAAAAATATTGAATGCACATAACTTTTTATTAATCTAAGTTGGCTATTATTTTTCACCTACCGAATAATTCTCTTTAACCATAGATGCCAAACACCCGCGCGATGCACGGGCACTCCTCCCTAGTAATTCTTATACATCTCAGTTCATTTATTCAATTATTGTAAAAACATTTTAAAAATTTTGAAATCTTATGTGGGAATTTTTTTGAACTTTTTTTTTTTACTTCTTTTCCAGATAAGTCCTGTCTCATACTTTAACATACAAGTATTGATTCTCCACGAGAAATGTACATGCACATGTCGAGTTGGGAGTGACAAACAAAATTGATAAACATTAGTAAAGTAAAGACTTAAATTATAAAAAAAAAAATTTAGAGTGATTGTTTATATTTTCTTTTTTTTTATTTAATTTAATTTATTATTATATATTTTTATTTTGAATACATATACATCTAATTTATCCTTTTTTTCTCAAAGGAAAAAGAAATATGGCATTGAAATAGAATTGGTTACTTGTTTACTAGTGAAGTATATGAACAGTTTTTGTTATTTGATTGGATATGGCTAAGCTCAACCATAATCTCAATTAAAACTAAATTATTGTTTTCATTTGTTTTCCTTTTGTTGTTTGTCATGTCAATTTTTCTTTCTTGTGATGAACTTAAATCAAAATATTGAGAGGCAATGTTTGTAGAGCTTGGACTATTTGCAATTTTTTTTGTTAATTTTTTTTAATGTAAGTGGGAGGACTCGAATTTAAATTTCTCACTTACACTCCCTTCTTCCAAATCATCTAGCCCATCCTTCCATGCCCTCCTATTTGCTCTTTATTTGAGTACTATTACGGTTGATAAGGGTGTAAATAATCCGTGGGATTTCTGTTGTACTTTTTTTCGTATTTATATAAAGTACACGACTCGTGATCTTCTTATAAAGATTTTTCAAGTCAATAAAGGATATTTTTTTCCTTGCATGTTTTTGGTTTGTGCTAAGAGCTTGTGTATTTTGGCATTAATAGACGACAATCTTAAAATGTGTCTATTTAACATTTTCTCATTTGCTTTAAACAATAAATTTTAGGCACAAGAGATAATTGAAAATGGAGTGTAAAGGTTGATAAATAGTTTTGAATGACAAAAATTCTCATCTTAATTACAAAAGTTATTTAATCAATTGGTAATGTTTCAATTTTCATTTTAATTACTAATATTATCGAATCAATTTGTGACGTTTCATCCATTTAATTAGTACCATAACTAAAATGAAATAACCTTAATTATTTGAGAAAATAGTGCTCTGGGCATAGTCAAAACTAAGACAAAAATTGCTTGCAACTATTCATACTATTATGGAGAGTATAGATATAAACTCTGACTTTTGACCGTCGACTTGGCTCAAGTCTGACTTTTGACCATCGACTTGGCTCAAATCTGACTTTTGACCACGGACTTGGCTCAAAAGGTCAAATATTCTTGTCGTAATAAGACCAAAAGGGGTGAAAATAACTGCAAAAACTTTCCACTTGCGGGTTGTGCTTTGATGTCTAATTATGCGACATGGCAGTGGTGAATTTTATCTTATGGCACTTGTGAATTTTGTTCATGTACACTAACTTTGTATGTGAGTATGAGACCAATGCTACCTTAAAATTATGCATCAAACTCCGTAAAAGAAAATTTTCAAATTGCACTAATAAGTACCTCAGGTTCGCTAATAGGCTAAAAGCAAATATCAATTGCACTAACCATACCTTTTCTTAATTGTAGGCGTATAAATGAATCTAATCAAATCGAATACTCATGTGTTCAAACTTGTTCAGCTAATTTAACAAATTTGAAATTTTATTCGAACTTGTCTTATTTATTTATCGAATCGAATTTGAACGACCTTTTATATTGAGTTTGAATGTTATCAAGTATAAAACGCTGTTCAATTTTGATTTGATGAATCAAACTCAAACGAGCTCTTATCAAGGCAAAATCAATTCGAGTATTATGGGTTCATTTTTCAGTCTTATTTGTACCTTTCTTCTTTGTGTTTTCCTCGCATCAGCAGCCCAGAGAAATTGACCAGATCGGCAAAGGCATTAAGGAACACGTTAAATTAGCCTAACATCATGTTCATTTGGCGTAGACTAAGACATTTTTATTTGACTAGAAAAAAGCACATGCATTGCAGGTAGTGGTGCTATCGAGCCGAGTCGAGCTCGAGTAGCACCATACTCAAGCTCGAACTCGATCAAAATTTGTGCTACTCGAGCTCGATCGAGTAAAAAAATTTGGACTCGAGCTCGACTCGATGAAATAAAACTAAACTCGAGCTCGGCTCGTTTGAGCTCAAATAAGCTCGAGTAAATATCAAGCCCGAGCTACTCGAGCTTGAGCTCGAGTTTTGAAATAAATCTATAATTTTTTAAAAAATATATATAATATATAATATAATATAAATATATAATATAAATGAAATATGAAAGTTCGATTAAGCTCGACGAGCACTCGAGTACTTATTTCTTGAGCTCGAACTCGACTCGTTAAATTTAACGAGTAGCTCGATCTCGAACTCGAGCTCGAGTCAAGCTTTTGATCAAGCTGCTAGCAAGCTACTCGCGAGCAGCTTGACTTGCTAGCACCCCTGCAGGTCATGGTAAAGTTTAACACAGGCTTGTATTTCTTCGGTTAATATAAATTGATTTAGTTAACAAACTAATTTTGAGAACCAAATATTTTTTAATTTTTTAGCAGAGGAAAAACAAACAGTCCTACAAATCCTTACTAACACAATGCACAAGTGGAGAAGTCACCTTAATTGGATACAAATTGAATTGAACCTAACGCAACATTCTAGCTTTGAATTACAATTAGATTTGTATTCCTTTGTTATTATAGAGTCATATTGAACCACTTTAGAATTAAACAACTATTTGTCCAGATAGTATTTTCTTTTTCAACCACTTGATCTAGTACGTCAGCTTGTCTAGAACTGAAAACTATCTATTCATTTAGTATTTCATTTTCTTCAAAAGAAAATCTTTCCCTAGGATCTCCTTCTCCTTCAAGACTTCTACTTTACAACATATATTCATGCAGAGACACACTCACAATGTCATATTTTATTCTCACGGCTTTCCACACCCTTGTTCAATTTCTATCAATATCTAGAACCCATAAAAAAGAAACTCTCTATAGTATTTTATTTCCCCCTTTTTTTGACCCTTTTCACGTGAGAAACTAAATCTGTTGAGTTAAAATTTGTACATCAGCTTCAGTAAAAGGAGAAACTCAGTTGTGTTAATCATACTTCAACTCAGTTGTACCTTCCCTCTTCGTGTTTTCGTCGTGTCTCCAGCTCAGAGAAACTTGGCAGATCGGGAAAGGCTGCTCTTATTTACTTGAACTAATGAAACAAGGAACATGTTCAATTAGTATACGTACGTTCATGTTCATTTCACACAGACTAAAACGTGTTTCATTTGACTTCATTCGACTAAAGTTAATGCATATCCACAGTTAATTCAGTACGATCCATGCAATAGTAATACACTTCTACATTCATCTTTCTGTTGAAGATTTGAAAGTGAACACATCTAGCACGCTTATAAATTGAGTTAGCTTTTTGCTGTCCAATCCATAACCACTTTAGTACTTGATTTAGACCACTTCTTTGTCATCTCCTGACTACTTACATACCTCTTGCAATTGTTTTGTGACCATATAAGCCTCATCATCGTGGCTCACATGGGAATTACTAGTACTACATAGACAAACACTGACATTAGTACCATGGCAAACATGGCAATCGCCTCAAATATTATGAAAAGGTAAGCACTTACAAATCATTTCTACTAATTGAATTTGATCATCTTTGTAAAGTTTTACTTATAATCAATCCAACATGAAATTTCTTCTTTCTGTTTTCTGTAATATTTTCTGGGTTTTTAAAGATATTTGCAAATAGTAACATGTATTTCTTGCTCTAGGCTTCAAGGAAAGGTTGCACTGATAACTGGTGCTGCTAGCGGTATTGGTGAGTCTGCCGCTAGACTTTTTGTCAAACATGGAGCGAAAGTAGTCATTGCTGACATTCAAGATGATTTGGCCAAGAAAGTATGCCAAGATTTGGATCCTTCATCAGCTTCACATGTTCACTGTGATACAACTCAAGAATCTGATATAGAAAATGCAGTGAACACTACAGTTTCTAAGTATGGGAAGCTGGACATCATGTTCAACAATGCTGGTATAGCGGGATCAGGCACATCCAACATTCTTGACGATAAAAAATCTGATTTTGAACGCGTAATCAGCGTAAACCTTGTAGGTGTATTTTTAGGCACAAAACATGCTGCAAGAGTGATGATTCCTAATCGCTGTGGCAGTATAATAAATACAGCAAGTTCATGTTCTACCCTAGGCGGAGGTGCTCCTCATGCTTACGTGAGTTCAAAGCATGCTGTGGTAGGCCTAACAAGAAATACTGCTATTGATCTCGGACGATATGGCATTCGCGTGAACTGTCTGTCGCCCTACTATGTTCCCACGCCTTTGGCGGCGGATGTCGTTGAAAGAATCTATGGTGGAGTTTCTAAAGTATATAAGTTTCTGGATGGTGCAGAACTGAAGGCAGAAGATGTAGCTGATGCAGCTCTTTACTTGGCAAGTGATGACTCCAAATATGTCAGTGGGCACAATCTTGTGGTTGATGGAGGCTACAGTATTGTTAATTCAGCTGTGTGTATGTTTGAGAACTCACAAAAATGAGGAGTTTTCATTGTTTTGCAGAAATGATCTAAGAATCTTTTATCTATGCAAAAGTCTGAACTATGTACTTCTGAATTTCTCATGAACCACTGAAGAATTTCCAGTCACGATATTCGATTACTCAAAGATGTAACTAGATTGAGAAAAAAAATCTATGTTCAGAAGCAATATGCTCTGTACTTTCACAAGTGAAGAAGAAGGAAATTTCCAGTTTTATTACAAAGACTTCCTCTCTGATTTGACCTTAAATCTGTTTTTTCATCTTTAAACCTGCTCTATGGGCCCGATATTTGCACCTCCGGAGCTTGATGATTCATTCAGCGTGAGATTAAATGTTCGTCCAGAACCCCTGCCAATGTTTGATTTGCAACAAATTCTCATTCCATTGGTTGCCAATGGTTCCTTTAGCAAGTCTTGAAAACGTGACTTTCTTTGATGTCTATTTCCATTCTTATTGGCAAAAAAGGAAATCATAGATTGGCTAAAATCTGAAACAAACGTACGATGTGGTGAATATTTTAAGTGGAGGTATCAATTACAATCCAAGCTAACTATGTTGATTCTTCCAAATTCTTCCATTAATAATCTGTCCACGTCCATTCATGAATTTTGAATGGATCTAAATAGGTGCTCCATTAAATCCATTTAATTGATGGAAAACTTTTTTTTTTTTTATCTTTTTTTTTTCTTTTCTGTCCTCTCTTCTTCTTCTCCCTTCCCCTCCCCTCTCCCTCCTGCTAGAACCAAGCAACAAAAGCTTTTTTTTTTTTTTGCTTTTTTCCCTCTCCCCCTCTTCTCCCGCTCTCCTCCCCACTCCCCCTCTCCCTCCCTCTCCCCCTCTCCCTCTACCCAATCTGGTCTCAAGAAGAGGGTGTAAACACATGCTAAATTTTTCTTATTATTGTAAAACTTGTAAATAAAATAAAACGTCCAAAAAAAAGAGGTGGCCAGTGCCTCCTCCCTCTCCGGCACCGACCGGCTGTTGAGGTGGTGGTGGTTTGAGGTGGAAGAAAAAGGGGGGAAGGGAAATTTTTTGTGTGTTTTAGATATTTTAAAGGGTGTAATTTAAAAATTTTGAGGAGTTTTTTGAAATTACTGTAGTTAAAGTTGTTAAAAAACAGGTAAGAGACAAACTGTGCTAAAAACTCAAGCCCTTAATTTTGTCAGCTTCCACATAGGCTGTAGCTTTTACAGTTAAATCACAACTTGGCTCAAAAGAGTGAATACTAAGTTCTTGCAAAGAATCGGATCTTGGGTTTTGAGGTTCTAGTGAGCTGCAACAGCCGAGGAATAAACAAGTACTTGTCTATTGCCAGCATAAATTGAACTTACTTTTCAGGTAATAATATGGGAGAGCATTTTTCGATTGAACATTATTGGCAGCTTTGGTAGTGAAGGTGAATTATTAAGCTTTGGAGTTTCTGAAGTAGGAAATGGCCAAATGACATGAAATAGAGTGAAGAAGGAACAAAGGAAGGAAGAAGACAAGTGAGTGGATTGTTCAAGAATATTGACAGAAAGTAGATAACGATTGCTGTTTCTGGCAAATGTCCTGATTTTGGTTGGTAACTAGTAAGTAGTTACCTTGATCAGATGCCAACTCTTTGGGTTGAAACTTGCTGAGGTTACGATCGGATTGAGGAATTTAACGAAGGATTTGAAATCCTCTTAAATTCCTCCAGGTTGTTTGGATTACTGAGAAAGTATTTGAATTTGTTGTTCTCCAATTAGTTTAGATTTGGCT
Source organism: Coffea arabica (assembly GCF_036785885.1). NCBI lineage: Eukaryota > Viridiplantae > Streptophyta > Magnoliopsida > Gentianales > Rubiaceae > Coffea > Coffea arabica. The sequence continues at coordinate 49,890,455 of NC_092310.1, read as the reverse complement.
GTCCAACCAATAATCACTTTCGGACTTGATTTAGACCCTACTTCTTTGCCATCTTGAGACCACTTACATAATTCTCGCAATTATTTTGCAACTATATATATAAGCCTAAACATGGCTCACATGAGAACTAGTAGTGCTACTACATAGACAGCACTAGCATTAGTAGCATGTCAATGGCCTCAAATATTTTGAGAAGGTAAAGCCCTTACCCATCGTTAAATAGTGATTGCATCTGATCATCTTTGCTGAGTTTTACTTACAACCAATTCAACATGAAATTTCTTCTGCTCTCTGTTTTCTGTTATATTTTCTGGGGTTAGATATCTGCATATGGTGATAACTTGTATTTCTTGCTCCAGGCTTGAAGATAGGGTTGGTTTGGTCACTGGTGCAGCTAGTGGAATTGGCAAGTCCGCTGCTGGACTTTCTGCTAAACATGGAGCAGAAGTAGACATTGCTGACATTCGAGGTGATTTGGCTGATAAAAGTATGCCAAGATTTGGATCCTTCTTCAACTTCATTTATTCGTTGTGATGACTCAAGAATCTGATATACAAAATCCAAGTATGAGAACCTAGACATCATGTTCAACAATGCTGGTATAATCCGATTTTGAACGCATAATCAGTGTAAACCTTGCTGGCCTAGTCCCTGTGGCAGCATAATAAATACAGCAAGTGTATGTTCTAGCATAGATAGTTCATTTACTGCAAGTGTATTTTCTGCTTGCGTCTAATTAGACGATAGCCAAATGGTCGGAGTTTTTGGCTAAAATAATCTACTTTTCAAAAAATAATCCCAAAGTAATGATCTTTCAGTTTTTATTCCCTTATTAATCTAGTTATTGCCATGTAGACTCCCTACGAAAGGAAAAAAATAACTTGTAAATCTTTTGTTTATATATTATGCAGTTTTTCTTTATTTAGTACTTTAAGGACATTCTGTAAACAAATTAAAAAAGGAAAGTGAATCCATAATTAGTATTTTAAAATTGTTGATCACCCTCCAAATTGCAATGATTTTGCTGAAGAACCTTTTTTTTTTTTTTTTGCTGCCATTATTCCTTCCTAGCTTTATTCTTGATTATTATATCACAAGTTCCTTTCTTTTTTTTCTTGTTACTTGCAATTTTATATATCGTAGCCTTCTAACTTTGTAAATTTTAAGAAGTTTGCAAAAACTCAAATTATTTGAAGTACGAGTAAACATTTCAAGATACATAATAATCATAGTTTACGTGAGCTATAAAAATTCCACTATAAGGGGAAAGAAAATTCGAAAAAAAATTCTCTTGCTTTTTTTGACTTATCAAAAGAGAATACATTCCAAAAAAATAGGAGAGAGAAAATATAACTATATCAGTGTTAGTATCAAAATTAACACGCTGCATGAGCCAATCTAATGTGAGAAATACTAATTAACTCAATAATAGATAGAGAAATATTTTTATTTATCTTTAAGATTGTACATAAGTAGCAAAATTTGAACTATTGAAAAGGTATTAAAAATCTATTGATGTGGATTATACCTCTTAATATAAGATGGAAATGTGAATACTTTCCATACTGAAAGTCCATGTTTGGGAATAGTTTTCAAGAATGAGGTTATGGTGGAAATAAACAAAGAAAGTATCGACAACAAAGTATACATCTCCTACTAACCAGCAACCAAACAAAGTATTGACAACAAAGAAACAATAAATAAAAAGCAAACCTAGCAAAAGCCACCAAACACTCTTTAGACCAATTCTATTCTTTGCCAACTCTTCACGACAATTCAACTATCCAAAAAAAAAAAAAAAAAGTGATATTTAAATACTACAAATTCTGGGTGATTGAGTGCTAGATTTGAGTCTTAGATTGTATTGATAGAAAAATAAAGAAATAGAGAGCTTAGAAAATTTTGCAAGAAATTTTTTTGTGTGCCCATTCTTAAGGTTCAACACTCATGATTAGTGGAAATTTAATTTACATGTAGTTGTTTACTCTAGATTTGTCTGCCATGAGGAATGCGGGCTCATAATATAAAAATTAATAAAGGGATAATCTGAGAAACCTCTCTTAGATTTCTAACAATTGTGGCCACTTCCCCTAAGGTTAAAAAAAATTACATTTTACTCCCTTGATGCAATAAAGAGACTATGATAGCCATCACAAATTTTTACAGATTTTAAGTGAAAATGAGTTTAAAAGAGAAAAATAGAAATTCTTTTTTGTTAATACTTCTTTATTTTAAAACTTTTAACGTCATCTAATCTAGTACATAATGCTTCATTCCCAATTTTTCTGACTAAATCTATTAATCAATTTACAAAAGGTCAACCAATTAATTAGAGAGGCATTTGTTAAAATAATTATCCTCCAAAAATTGCTTAACCAAAAACAAAGTCCTAAGTACCAAAAAAGAATGCTTTCAAAATATGGCTTAAATTTTCGTACAAAAAAAATCATCTTAAAATTTTCACCTAACAAATAATGATGATAGCTGACTTTTTAGCTTCAATTTGTTTACATATCAAAGAGGGTAATATTGGATATATATTGAAATTTTTTATTTATATCATCAATTGTTACCAAGATGGATTTTTTATCGGGGGTTTCCATGCATTTTCAAATATTAAGGCAGTGGTTGCAAATTTGCAATTGTTAGAAACCTCAGGGAGATTTCTGAAATTATCCCAAAAATAAAATAGTAATTAAATTGCAATAATACAAACAATACCACGGAAGCCTAGCAGGCATAATTCATAATTCCCTGCTAAGTTAACCCAAAATTAGTTTCCATCATCGTCATCAAACATCAAAATCATCATCCATTAGTAAACTTTCACCTTCCCAGTTTCACACCTCTTTCCCAGAATCCTATTACTGCTTACATTTCTTGATTTTCTTCTCCCACTACCCTTTTTTGGGATTCTACTTCTGCTACCTTCACTACCAGTACAATCTACTATTACTGGGTCTTTCTTCAATTGCTCAGAGTCCAACTTAACCAGAAGGAAAAAACGAAAAAAGGAGTGGTTTGAAAGAGCGCTTGATTTTTTTTCAGGACCCATATGGGAGAGGATTCCAATCCGTAAATTTTGTGTTTGTGCAGTTATCAGCCGGTCTGATCTGTAAGTTAGTTCTTCTTTACAGTTTTTGGCTGCCCAAATGGAAAGGGGCTAATTTATTCAGTAAAAGATTCTTACTTTAGCTATTTTAACTTCAATTCTATGCTTTCAGTTGAGGTTTTAAGATGGGGGTTTTATTGATGTACTTTTGTTGTGGTTCTTTCTCATTTAGGTGTTGTAGAGAAATAGTTATAAAGTTTGTTGCTTTATCAGTTAAATGTCTAGTTTTATGCACTAAACACTTGGATTACCTGTATAAACGGAGACCCTATTCTCATTGCTTGGCATTTTGAACTTTTAAAGTTGGAATTCGGGCAGAGTAGCATTGAAATTGAATTGCTTGGCATTGAATTTTGGCTTTTGAATTTTGGAGACCCTATTGAATTGTAGCCCTGAATTTCATGTAGACAAAGATTAGCTTTAGAGAGAATTCTTGTCTCTAAGGTTGTATGAGTGAAATGTGCATTTAAATTCCGTTTGTTTGTGTTTTGTGATGCATGTATAAGTTAGTTAGATTGTACTGGAGCTGGTTATTTGAAGATGTAAGTATGAGCCTTGCTTAAGATCTGAATGTGTACAGGGATTATAGGAGGAGAGAGTAAAGATGTCAAGACCAATGTTGCTTGTGTTTCTGTTGCTTATTTTGATAATTACATCCCAATTTGAATGGAGAGAACAAGTAAAGAGTGAGGTTGAGTTGAGTCCAAATATATCGCAGAAGCAGCAACAGATTTCAAAAAGGGAAGAAGCTGTAAAAGAGAAGGTAATGGATATCTCTTTTTGCTATTTCTGGTGTGCTGTTTTTGATCATTGAGGAGCTACTTCAATTTGCTCTTGTTTGGACTTTCTGTTTGTTGCTCTCATAGTCATAGTTACGTTATCCACCGGTTAGTGAATTCTCGGTGTGGTGTTCATGATTCCTTTGTATTTTTTTTGAACTTCAACACAATGGGATTTCCCTTTTTTTAACCATGCAGAAATTCTATTGTCAAAAGTTGAGATTTTCATTTTCTGAATCACAACGTTAAGGAATGTTTGACCTGTCCTTCGGTAAGAATCACCAATACTGAACCAGAAATGTTTGTATTAGATTACGAAGTACAATTTGGATACTGGAATTGCTCAGGAAGACATTGAGTTACACTGTACTATGTACCTATTTGGGCAAATATATCTTAAAGAGTGTGATTTACTTCTGGTGGAAAGATGATGCAGGTGCCTTGGTTAATTGGTAGGATATCTGCATTGGGAATCTGTCTCTAAATTTCCAACCAAACAATTTTCTAGGCTGTGGTTTGGAGAACTGGGAGAAGAAGAGAGGTCTATGTTAAATACTTTTCCACATAGCTGCATCATATGTTTGGGTTGTTGAAAGCATTGCAGTAAGAATATCTCTGCTGACATTATTAATCACCAGTCTATTGCTTAAACAAATTGTTGATAGTCATAAGCTTGTACTTGTGGAGATCCTTGGTGGAAATATATATATTGGGGTCATAAGCACCTTACTTTTATCTTCAAAACCAGCTTCCTGGCTATGGCCTCTTTTCTTGCGCCTTGTCAAACCTCAATTTAAAAGTCCAAATTTAAGATTGAAATTTGGCGCATACCTGCAATATTGATGATCATGTGGTGCCCCTTGGTTATCTGATATTTTCTACATTAGCGTGCAGTGGTACATTGTTAATTTCTGTGCATGTCTAGAAGAACATGTTGTATACTCCTTCTAAGTTTGGTATCTTTAGGTTAAAGATAAGTTGATTTGTTGTATTACAGCTTTCCTTTATTCTAAGTTCCCTTTTGGCAGGTGGTGCTTCTAGGTAGTATTTTTAGTTTGAGAAAAAGTACCCTTAAAGGTGTCCTGTCACATTTTGTAAATACTTCTGGAATTGGTTGTACTTGTTTTAAAGCTTAAATTCGGACCTTTTAGATTTCAGGAGCATTTCACCAGAAGTCACTGTACTCCCAAACAGGCACTTAGTATCTCAAGATGTGCCCCTCATTGGAATTGTGGGATGACTATTTTACCTGTAAATGTGGTGCTCAAAGTGCAAAAATGTAAGACCTATACTGAAAGATGGAATCTTTTTGGTTGACAAAAGGAGTATGTTAAACTTCACTGTTTTTGCTGAGTCTTTTCCTGGCTTTTCACAGTTTCAGCTCTTTCACTTCCTGTAGCACCACCTAAATTTTCATATAATAGGTGGCCCCAATTACATAAACAACAGCTAAATTTTTGTACTTTTCTCAAATCAAGAGGAAGTGACTCTGCTGGTCGCTGCTGTTGTTAGATATTCAATGTGAGAAGGAGTTTTCTGTGTTGTCCCCATTAGGATGTCAGGTTATCACCTTCTCCTTTAAGTTCAAAAATTGTGCAGCTATAGTCTACTGCCTCCACTTGGAAGTTCTCTGTCTTCCTGAAATGGTTTTGATGCTATACTCATCCAACAAACTACTGTAATATAAGCAACCAAATTCACTGGCAAACCCAATGCATCTTTCAGAGCCCTGTCCCCTTGCCACCTGCCATATATGAAGCCTGCCTCTTTGCACCACCCACTGACATGGAAGCTGGTTTCCAATGCTATACTAATCTTTGGACAATGTCTTTTTTCTCTTTTGTTGGAGGTTGGGATTGTTTCAGCGATATTCTGCTCATTGATGATGTTGTTTATGGGATTTTGAATGTTGGTCTTTTAAAAGGGCTTAGGTTTCTTTACATAATTGCTGTAGCATCACTTGTATCAGCCATTTATGTTGATTTACTCTATCCAGTTCATATAGAATGTCTTAGTTTAACACACAATAGCATTTTGTGGATTATCCTGAAGACAAAAATAAACATCTCACATGATATTGTATCAGGATAATTATTAACTTGCATTTGGTTCTATAGAGCTACTACAGTTGATGATACCACCAAATGTTGATGGCTGAAGACTGCGCTTAGTCAAATATTGATTGATATAAAACAACCAGTAGTACTACTCCAGTCACAGAATAAAAAATTTCTATTTTGGGAGGGGGGGGAGGGAATACTAGTCGCATGTTTCCTACAGTTTTGAGTGTTTATGGTCTTCGGTGAATCACGAATTTGATTATTGGTTATGCATTTTTTTCTCATGGACATGGTGTTTGATTTAGTTTAATCTTCTTTTACTTCTATACATCAGCGATACCCCGGTGTTTATGATTTTTATCTGTTTTCCATTTGATTCTGCCTTTATTATTGATAAAGATCATATACTGTCTTTCAAACATACCAAATGAGATCTATCGCGAGAGTTACTACAATTTTGTGTGTATATAATGTACATTTCAAAAAATTGTTTCTTGTAACAGATGCCATTGCTTAATGCAGATCATCTTATCTCAGGAGAAGAGCATTCAGAAACTTAATGAGCTTGTGAGAAGTCTTAGGGAACAGCTGCGACAGTGCACGAGTACTAATGAGACTACAAATGGCAGTCTAAGTTCATTGAATGAGAATGTTATTGAATTTGACTGACACACGATTCTGGAGGATTAGGCACTGGCTTCTGAAGAATATCAGCATGTATTATTTGTGCAATAGTTATTGAAATCTGTTTCTGTTTCCCCACTAATTTTTACATGTAGTGCTTCTTGCAAGTTTGCACACTCTGTCATGATAATCAAACATATGCTCTCATCTCTAACTGTTCTTTGTTGATAATTGCAGTAGGTCATTAGCTATTTAAGTGTAATGGATTGCACCATCAAGATGGCATCATCCTTGTCCTTGCGAAATTTCCTATTCGCTTTGACAGCAAACCCTGAATCATCAGAACAAATTAGGTACTTTAGAATGCATGAACATGAGATTGGTGATTCTTTCAAGACTGTTGGATGCATCACTGTTGTTTTGTGGGCAAATTAGGAAGTTATGTTTTGTAATTGCTACATGAGGATGGAATGTGAGAGGAAGAACTTCAAATTTCCTCATGATCTCCTTTGAAATCTGGCAATTCTTTCCCATTTCCCGGGTGCTGGGGTGCAGCCCTTTCAATTGTCCTCAATCTTTTTAAGTTCTGATCAACTTGAAACTGTTGTCTGCAGCCACTAACTTCATTTTTGCAGCACTAAATTAGGAAAAATTGAGAGGGAGTAAAGCATGTGATATTAGATTCATCAATTTTATTTGTTCTATCAACAGTTCTTGATCTGCCGACCCTTTCGCTTATATTCTAAAGAAATATCCAATTTTGGTATATCTGAAGACTAATGCCTATCTTCTAACAGTTCAGCAGGTATTTTGGATCAAAATATCACCAAGTACAAACAATCCAAAATTTGATGATCATAAGGTTACTGACCCTTGTCCCCATGGACAATGTTGTTGCCTACTTTCTTATCCTATCCTTCGTTCTCTCAATATGTCACGTCCACTCCCCTTGAAAATGACAATTTGATAGCGAAAACCTCTGGCAATTGTGAGTTTTCACTATCCTAGCTTCTCATCACCACCTTTATTAGGATAGAGTTTAATGATAACCATTTTAAACTTCACTTTTTAATAAAAAAAAATTAATGTAACACTTGTATTCAAAAAGTGGTTGGAGAATAAATTAGAGGGAAAATCGTTCAAATTTTCTTCATATTTCATCAAATGAATTTTTTCATCATTTACTTCTAAAATAGTAATTTTATGTCCTTTATAAAATCAAATTGGTAAAACTTGGTCATAATCTAAATTTTTTTATCACTTTTTTACACTGAATCCATCACATGACCTGCACATGATTTTTTTGAAAGGACAAAAAGATCAAATGTCAGTTGTAGTAGAACAAATGATTCGATCCATATTCATTTTTGTCTCCAAAAAAGTAGAATCTTATCTAAATCATATTCATTTTTCTCCTAAAGAAGTGAGATCTGATTCAATTCATATTCATTTTATCATTAAAAAAGTGAGTTCTGACTTTTTTGTATATAAAAAAATGATTGTATGTGGGTAATATTATGATTTCAGGCTAAAAATGGTTGAAAACTTAGGTTGAGATCAAAATTTGTTAACTTAAACTTGTAAAGAATACAAAGTTAACATTTTAAAAGTGAAGGACAAAAAAAATTCATTTGATAAAAAATGAAAGTGATATTTTGAACGATTTTCCCTAAATTAAAAGAATCTTTTGTAAAAATGATATAAAATTCTTTTTGCAATAATGCAGACCAAACAGAGAGATTTTTGACCTATGCAGCGTTCTGGAATGTTCCAAATGTAAAAGCATTTTTCTAAGGGTTAATTTCTTTACCTTTTATGTATGGGAAGATTTTTTTTTTTTTTTTTTGGGTAATTGGGAAGATTAGTGATGGCTGTTAATGCAGGAGCACGCAAATAATTCATATTTATGTCAATATTTGGTATGTTTGTCTATAGGCGCAAAATCTATCTAGCTACTACAAATTAGAAGCCAAATAAAACAAAACAAAAAAAAACCCACGCCTCCTTTTTTTTTTCCCTTATAGAAAATGAAAAACTAGTTTATGAGAAAAAAGTAAGAAGCTTTGATATTTCTTTCCCAAAAAGAAAGCAAAAAAAAAAAAAAGGCAAAAATCCAAAAAATAAAAAGAAAAACAAAGAGAGTGTAAAAGTATTCATAACTATAAAGGAATAAGTTTTTTTATCCACTATTGGTGTAATAGAAAACTTTTTACAATAGCAGGTGTAGATGTATGCTATATATACACAAAATGAATTTTCAATTTTGAAATTGGATTATATTGTTGCATCTATACCCTGTATACACTAAAGTTAAAATTTATCACAGAATGGATGTCTCGATTTATTATTTGTACCTAGTATTATTATTTATAAATAAAAATATCTTATAATAATTATAACAAAGAACTTGAATTCTGATGAATTTTAAATTTATATTTTATTATTAATTTAATTCAATTTTAAATTCTTAATATAGATCTAAGTATCTATATATCTATATTTAAATATCTAAGTGAATATATAGAATAAACGCAATGAGTGTAGAAGGAAATAAATTCATTCATTCATTCATCTTTTTTATCTTTTCTTTTTATTCTACACGAAAGTTGCTTTTCTTTGTCTTTTATCCTTGTACTCTAATTTAATAAAGAAAGTGCATTAAAATTATTATGTAATATTTTTTGTTTTAGTAATATTTTTCCAAAAGCATCCACGAAATAAAAGTATTATAAAATTTTCAACTCTTGTACAATAATTATTGCCTTTCCCTATCCATTTACCCCTTTTATATATTCCTCTATTTCAATTACCAAACAAGAAAATATTCCTCTATTTCGTGGTCTTCTTTCGTCATACCGCTATAAAGTTCCCCTCGTGCTCATGTGTTGAATAAGCCCACCGTTTTAACCTTTGGTCGGTTCTAATCTTCCATCAAAAACCCAAAGCCACCCCCCAACAAAAGCCACAACTACAACAATGGCTCTAGGTGCCTCAGGTGGATCCAGCGTTGTTGGTATAATTTCTTGTTCCACATACTTTTTAATCCATATAGTGCTTAAAATTTTGATGGGTTTGCTCCCAAAAAAAAAAAAAAAAATTTTTACCGGGTCGGTGGATCTTGCAAATATATTGTTCCTAGATTGAGTTATTCTAGTGACCCTCTTCAAATTTTTGACTTGGACTTCTTTAAGAGTTATCTGAATTTGATTTGAATTGAGTATATTGAAATGGGTTTTGTTTGTTACTGATTTGTAGTTGTTTTTTTCCCTTTTTCCTTTGGCCCTCCTGTAGTTTGTATGTATCTAGTGCCTGCATGTTGCCCGTAAGTTTAATTTTGTGAAGCATTTTATGTAATTTTTCTACCTGGTTTGACTATTGTTTTCTTGCTTCGTCACATGTTAAAGTGGTATGGCAAAGTTTGTCTTTTTATAATTGGAAAATTTTGAATATCTTTTTTTGAATTTTGGGAATGAATTAAAAGTGATAGGCCATAGAGAATCTGAACTGGGCTGTTTAGATGTATGTGCTGGCTGGATTCTGATGCATGGCTAATATGTTCAATATGTATGACAGGAAGCGCAAACTTTGTTTGTTGCATGGAGAAATTGTTTCTCATGTGATTATTTGAGTTAGTTTGTAGTTTTGGAAATAGAAAAGATTCAATAGTTAGGAAACTGAAACTGAATTTGAGCTCATGTGCAATTGTTTTTAGACTCAATGATAGTTATGTCTATTGCGGTGAGCTGAATTGGCCAAAAAAATGGCATTTTTGTATGATGTAACAGTTAACTGAAAGCGAGAATTGGAAGAGATTGAGAACAAGTTATGTGTCTAAGAAGTGATTTGCTGAATAAAAGTTGGGACTTGGAACGATGTCTGACCTTTTAGGGATTGGCTGGTTAATGAATGTGTAGAACAAATTTGTCGCATGTGTCATGACTCATATAATTGCATGTAAGACTTCAGATGGCGAGCTTTTATGTTTTTGTCTGTCAATGACGTGGATACAATTGAGATATATTTGGGAGAGGGGCCTATTTGGGATAGTTAGATAATACTGAAAGGTGTGAAACAGTTTTGAAATCTCCCTATTTTGATTCAGTCTTGTCTAGGTAATCTATCTGAGTCTCATATATAAATATGTGCATTCTACATAGCATACAGTTTTCATTTTTTGAATTTCTATTCTAAATATGGTTTGATCAGCTCAGTAATTTTTTTTGAACAACTTGCTAGATGCATATGATTCTTTTGCTGGATATTACCTATGCAAAGTGAGAGAGATAAATTTTGTGGGGTCCATTGGGATTTTAATGTCCATTTGCATTTTCATGGCAAACTTACCTGTATAAAACTAGTACATCGACAACCTAGTGTGCATAAAGAGAAGAATCTAGTTTGGGCCATTAGGATTAAGGATATTGTCTTTTAGGTACTGCACAGAACACTCATAAGATAGTACCTGTTCAAGAAATATTTTGTGTTCTATGTTTAAAATACATGTTTCATCCTACTGATTTATTTGGATTGTCTCACAGTTCTTCCGGATTGAACTCATTTTTGGCCATGAATATTATCTGCTTCTATTTAAACATCTGTGAGATTTGTTTACATGCATCAACATCTTTAATTGAATTAGAACTGTTGAATTCTATTTGCTGGTAGAAATAAAGTTGATGTAGGCTTGAGGTTATTTGTGTTTACTTCATTGTTCGGATAAAGTGTCCTGGTTTGTGGTATTACATACTTACTAGAGTCAGATCCAACAGATCTTTGCTGAAATTTCCATATGTCGCTTGCTTAATGAATAGTGGGATGGTTGCTATGCATTGGATAAAGTTTGAAGTCTTCGTGGCTTTAGGACTGATGTGTGTTTTTTGCTGGTTTTGAAAGATGACACTGCTTTTTCAGGACCATGTCAATTTGATCACGTTGAATTTGTTGCTTTTATGGTATGACACATTTTTATTTGTCTACAGTTCCTCGAAACTTCAGGCTGTTGGAGGAACTTGAACGTGGGGAGAAGGGTATTGGAGATGGTTCTGTCAGCTATGGAATGGATGATGCTGATGACATATATATGCGTTCTTGGACCGGCACCATAATTGGTCCACATAATGTAAGTGCATTGTGTAAGCTTGTTGTATCATTAATGGCAATAAAGGTCGGGGACAAAAGTATGACTTCCTGTCAACCAATCTTCTTTACTGTTATGCACCTTGATTGTCTACCACTCAATTTTGTAGTGTGAGTATCCTCTTTTTATTTTTTATTTTATATTTGTTTGATAGCAATGGACCATGAATCGTGACTTCACTTCCTTGATCATGTATTTTCAGTGTTAGTCATTAAAATCCTTCTGCTACATTGTTGCTTTGAGGAATTATTTTGCAGCTTGTTGATATCGGTTAAAAGAGGGAAAAATAGATTATATGCATTGAAGCTGTGGGTTGTTAAAGCAGAAGTCAAATTGTTGCAGTTTTGATGTGCCCTAAAGATATCCTTCTGCCTTCTCAAATTGAATGCCCAAATTTGACTTAGCATTATTAAAGGAGACTTGAAAACAGTAATAGGCAAAGGAGAAACTAGACAACATCTTGGCCTGTATATCAAGGAGAAAGTGAAGGTAGATTTGACATTATTTCACTTTTTGTTGTATGGAACATTCTGGACCAAGTAACGATTTAGCAACTGCTGGCGTTTCATTTGGTGAAAGTAACCAAAGAGTAGAGAATAGGACATTTTGCCTATGAGATGTGAAGTAGTGCTCCTTGAAGCAGCAAGAGCTACTCCTGTTACATTTTCCAGACTGCATCAAATCTGAAAGCCTTAATTCGCCAAACTTTTTAGGAGGCCCAGTACCATATTTTCAAAATGTACTTCACTTGTCAGTTGTCAGATACATAAACTGTACTTGTTGAACAACTCATTCCTTGAAATTATCTTTGTGGTAAGTGGGCATTGACTCACAGATCTTGCAAACTTATGTGTAATTTGATTTTTGGATGATGTGCCATAACCATACTTCCAATCTAATGCTATCATACATGTTTGCACTCAACACCCTGTACAAGTTTTGGTGATGTGTGCTTCTAGTTTATTCAATAACGTAGTTTGGGGTGGGTGACACATTAAATTGTTGGTGGCATGTAGCTTCCATTTCTGCATGGTAGTTAGTGTTAACTGTTGTCATGTTAATACAATATAGGAGAAGAGGGTACAGATTTGTCCGTGTACAAACTGGAGAAAATGTACTTTATGCATAACTGTATGTAATATAGATCTACACAGTTCAAACACTATATCCAGAAGCTTGGATGCAAGGAGTCGAAAGTCTAAAGCTCAACATGCAAAGTATTAGAGTTTAGAGCTTTATGCACTTTTTGATGTTAATTTGTCTCAATTATATGCTTTGTCATTTTCCAGACTGTGCATGAAGGCCGTATTTATCAACTGAAACTCTTCTGTGACAAAGACTATCCGGACAAGCCTCCAAGTGTTCGTTTCCATTCCCGCGTCAACATGACTTGTGTGAATCCTGAGACGGGAGTGGTAATGCTAGCATTGTGTGACAGTATTGGTTCATTACCATTTTGCCTTTTTACATTGTTTGATAAACTTCTGTTTGAGCTAAAAGTTTCATAAGATGATACAGACCAGAGCCCCATTATAGCCCTGGGAATCTTCTATGTTTAACGAAGTGATTCCCTGTGTAGAGGGATAGTGATCTTAGGCTCAATGGAATGCTTACAATCCTGAAAAGATAGCTTAATTGTCCCTTGATATATCTCTAGACAAGAGGTCCTTTAGAGATTTAGATCTTGTGCTTAATGCGTTTGGACAATTTAGATGATTTGGTAAGTAGAAACTATTATTCGTTTAGATTCAGAATTGAATGTTGGAGCGTCCCAAAAGGAGGATCTAGAATCACTACTTGTGTGCAAGTCAAACTTTTCCTTGTACTATCATTTTACAGATCCTTGGTGTGATTACATTCCATAGGAGTCTTTTTAGCAAATTTATTGGTCTGTTTGTGTGGTTGTGAAAGGGAGCTATGATGTGTAATTACCATGATTTTGACAGATTAATCTGTAACAGGTTGAAGGAAAGAAGTTTGGCATGCTGACAAATTGGCAGCGCGAGTTCACTATGGAAGACATACTGACTCAGCTGAGGAGGGAAATGGCAGCTCCGCATAACCGCAAGCTTGTTCAACCTCCTGAGGGTACCTTCTTCTAATTGGATTTGTCATAATAAGACTTTGTAATAGAAGGAAAGGACATGTAAACTTATAGATATTTCTCATATGTGAGTAAATGTATCCAACTTGCTTATGTCAATGGACAGTTATCTTGACTGAGTGAATCTTGTCTCTGCTTGACTGCCTTGATTTCTGCATATTCCTCTGGTTGATCATCCATGCATGCTTGCTTTGCTAAAGTAAGTGATCCGTGAAAGTCAAATGTGCCTTCAGATCTAAGGATGATGCGGCTGAGAGTGGCTAAAAAGTAGAATTTAACTGCTGTGTTACATGCCAATGTAATTGGTTTTTGTGTGATAAATCTTGCGCATACAAGATAGCAATTTTATATATATAACGTTATATACATGTGCTTCATTTACTAGACCACCTAGCATTAAAATAAGTCTTTTTCAAGAGAAACAGAACTGTTTTGCTCATTTTCCTTTGCTTCACTCAAATTATTGACAAAAAAAAGAAAAGAAAAGAAAGGGTTGCAAAGTTGTTGGACAAATGATTGACGGAACAAGAAGAGAGAAGAAAAATACAAGATGTAGTGTTCTGTTTTGCCCCCTTTACTTTTTTTTTTTTTTCAACAAACGATATCATGTTATAGATATTAACACTTGACCTTACAAGGATTAGTTACAAAAAGGGAATACTACCCTCATCTCTGTCCTAGCTAATTCAGTCAGCTAATCCTTGCAAGGATTAGTTTTGCCCCCTTTACTTGCTAGGAGCATTTTGCAGGATGAAGTTAATTTGAGCGTGGGAGCAAAGCGAGGAAAAAAAAATTGTTCCATCATAAGCATAATATTCAATCACTTTTTAACTTTTTCAGACAGCATTTTATACATCAAATTATAAAAGGTGCTATATCATTCAGTCTATGCCGATCCTGTTATACATCAAATTATGAAAGTGTTACGCCATTCAATCTGTGCCGACCCATTTTATCGCTTTCCAAGTTCTTTATATCAGTTTGATTACGATGAAAGTCTTGTCAATGATCCTTTTTTTTTCCATTTTTGGTTTGACCTTGCTTTTGGCAGCAACGTGACAATGAAATTTGCATTTGGTAATTTTTATTTTATTTTATTTGTTTGATCAAGGCTCTTGCTGGTTGGGGACTCTACTGGTCATATGCCTGCCAAAGCCCAAATGCCAAGTAGGAGTATATGCATTCCAATCTACATCAAGGCTCACAGATATAATGCAAATAAACATAACTAGGTTTATGAGAAATGTACTTCACAATTAGCCTCTAGTTTTGTAGTTTATCCTTCTTGTAGTTTATGGACATCATTTAGGGATAATTTCAGAAACCTTTTTCGAGATTTCTCATAATATCACTCAATGCTCCTGAGGTTTTTAAAATCTCACTTACCTCCTTTGGATTGACATTTCTTGTAACATTTTAACCCCTTTGGAGGAAATACAAGGAAAATAAAACTTTTGTTCCAATACTACCCTTATGTTATCCTACTTATGAAATTTGTAACAATAATAAAAAATAAAATAAGGTTAAACTTTTTGAAGGTGTAAATTTCTTTACGTAAACTATTTATTTTAGTTGTATTAAAACAAAAGCAAAATTTACACCTTGAAAAATTCACACGTATGCACAATACAATTTAAACTACACCATCAATTAAAACATATTTTTTCAAAAAATATCTTGACTTCCTTAATTGTAATTTAACTGTGTACGAAATTTTTTTAAGATATTAATTATTCACCAAAATCCCCCAAAGTGGTTGACCTTGATTAGGTTTAATTTATCCACGTCCTTTGCTATCCTACCACGACCCTAACATAAAGAAATATGGATCATTATTAGCTGGCAATTTATTTTTTAATTTACATTTTTTGTTTTTAAATTTTATTTTGTTTTGGCTTATTAGTTAAATAGTTATTAAGAGCAAGAGTAATGTAATCAATTTGTAACCATTGTTAGGAATATTTAGTCTTATCAAGTTGATAAGGGAGGTAAGTGAAATTTTAAAAACTTCCAGAAAATTGAGTGATATTATGACAAACCTCAAAGGAGGTTTCTGAAATTATCCCCATCATTTATCAATGGCCTTAGGTATGGCTATGCTTCTACAGTCGGACATAAAAGATCAACCAGACTGACTGCTACTTCTCAAGGGATTGATGTTTTGCAAGGTTGACACTCGAATCACCGTGTGTCTCATCTTTGTGAGGCTGGCACTTGAATATTTTTTCTTTTTTCCTTTTCATCTCAAGAATCATGAATGTAAACAAAAGCAAAGAAATGCATCTCACGCTGGTCCAAGCTAGTAGCGGCGGCCCCTACGAATTTAAATTGGAGAAAATCATTTAAAACATTCATCATATTTTGTCAAATGAAAATTTTCAACCACCACTTTTAAAATGACAACTTTATATTTTTTACAAGATCAAGTATATAAAAATTAGTCATAACTTAGATTTTCAGCCACCTTTTATCCTAAATCCATTACATGACCCACATATAATTACTTTCTTAGGGACAAAAATGTTAAATCTCATTTGTAGTCATTACATGACCCACATTCTTTTTTTTTTTCTTTAAAAAGTAGGATCTGACTCAAACCATATTCGTTTTTTCATTAAAAAAAAAAGTGAAATTTGATCAAATTTATATTTATTTTTATCACTAAAAAAGTGAAAACTAAAAGTGTATCACATAGTAATTTCAAACTAAAAGTGGTCAAAAACTTATGTTGAAACGAGTTTTTACTAACTCAAATTTGTACGGGATATAAAGTTAACATTTTAAAAATGGATGATAGAAAAATTCATTTAATTAAATGTAAGGGACGTTTCGAACAATTTTTCTTTTAAATTATCCTCTCTCGTGTAACATAATTCGGGTTTTCAAAAATTTAAATATAAATATCAACTTTAGTCTCATGTGATATATTCACAACCTAATTACTACCATTTTCATAGAAATTTGGGCATGGTTTTTACGAGACAAAATGATCGGTTAGTCCGCCACCGTTCATGTACACGCAGATTGGCCAAAAACAATTTATTTGGTCTTCATATGAGTGATTTTAAAAATAAAACCCCTTAAAATTAAAAAGGAAAGACTTTTGGGACAGTCCACTACCGTACCAGGTCCAAGGTTGTGTACAACGTTGAAGACCCGGTCAAATCTCAAATAGTGCCTTAACTAACTCATGCGTCAACGTAAAGAAGTCACGCTCATATGTAGCCAGTCTAATACGAAAATAGGCCCCCGCCGGCAAAGTTGCAAATGAAGCAACGCAGAATTTGCGCGTTGTTTCTTTAACAACAAAAAGTTTGTTGTTTGACAAAAAAAAAAAGCCATTTTCATTTAAAATTTTTTTTGGAGTTTTTTGTGAATAAATTTTTTAATTATTATTTTATCTCGTATATATCAAATCGCTATAGTATATTTTTTTTATAAAAATTTTAGAAAATAGTAATCCAAACCAGACCTAATATTTTAGTTTACTATAATTTTGATAATATGACTTATTAGTTATTACTGGTCTTAACTAGGGGTGGCAAATTTCGACACGACCTGAAAACACGACACGAATCTAACACGAAATTAATGGATTTGGGTTGAGGTTTCGGGAATTCGGGTCAGAATCGGGTTGAACCCAATGAATCCGAAAAGAAAACAGGTCGATTTCGGGTCAACCCGTGGTGACCTGATATGACCCGATATGACCCGTTTATGAATTAAAAATAATTTAATAAACATAAAAATAATTTTACCTAACTAAACTAAGTTATTCTTTTTTTCAAAGGTATTAATTACTTAATCCTAAATGAATTTATTTAATTTGTGTGAAATTAAAATTATTATATTTGGACAAATAATATATTATATTATTTTTTACTTTTATACTGTTTTAATTTATTTTATATTTTGTTTGGGATAAAACACTTTTACGGTGTTTAATTTATTTTAGATTTGGTTTAGAATTATTTATTTAAATTTTTATTACTTGATTATGTAATTAGTTTTGTGAGAAATTAATTTTATTAGAAATTACAGTGATAAATTAATAAATTAAAATTAAGTTTCGGGTCATTTCGGGTCGACCCGCCAACCCGTCAACCTGAAATTTTCGAGTTCGGGTCAGTATACCTGACCCGTCACGGGTTGGGTTCAGATCAACAGATTTTCTGACGGAGCGGGTCAAACCTGACCCGCCAACCTGATTTGGACCCGAGTTGCCACCCCTAGTCTTAACAGCTCAACTTGGCCGCTGCCACCCAGTCTTCACTCTCCAGTCTTGAATTATACTGCTAATTACTTTCTAATCAAAATCAGTATAATAATCAGTACAATACATTATGAAAGTCGTATTGGTTTTTCAGAACTATTATAAGTACATTTGATTCCATTGAGTTGATCTGCGGCTTATGAAAGCATGGGTTTTGCTTAGTTTTTTTTTTTTTTGGGGTTTGTCGGCAAATTTTCTTGTTGGATTTGTCCCATGAAAGTAGGAGACCAACATTAGGGAAGATGAACCTGTTGCATGCAACTACAATCAGAAGCCCAACCTCCAAAATATATATTAAAAAAACACAAAAAAAAAATAAAATAGAAACTGTGACATTAGCAATCACATTTTGGCCATCTATGGGTCAATTATCTAGATTAGTCCATCATGTTATTAGTTTCAGAATGTTCTTTTTCTTTTGTTTTGACCAAATTAGCTTCAGAATGTTGAACAATAGAAAATGATTCTTGACAGGTTTTTTGGTTATATCTCCAAGAGGCGCATGATAAGCATCCAAAAAGGAGGATTGATCCCACTGTTAAATTCTAGCATTATCAACTACGTTACAATTGAAAAAATACCTATGTAAGTGCAATTAAATAAAGCCCACGTTATTTTATGTCCTTAGGACACCGAATAAAAGAATCAATTCTTGAAAATCGTATTAAACGCAAAAAAAATGTATCAACTAAAATTTTTGGCTATCATTCTCCTTTATTTTTTTTTTGAGTAAATCTTATATACATTATCAGTGTATATACTATCACGGTTGAATGAATGACACACGTGTCATACATTTAACGATGATAGTGTAAACAAGATTAATTTATTTTTTTTTTGTTTAGGTACAAAGTAGACCAATAACCAACTAAAAAGGAAAACCAGTGCTGGGAACTTTATCCCTTCTCACTTCATTACCTTCCTCCCAATCTGGACATATGAAATTATGAATGAATCTGTCCTTGTCGGAGATGATGAATCATCAGCCTCATCCACCCTCACAAGGCATAAACATCAACAAATTGGTCACTTTGGACCTCAACTTGATAGAAAAATTGACCACAATTCTCCTATGCACCTCATCCCATCACCCTCAAAAAAAAAAAACAAAAACATAAAAAAGTCCTGGGTCCACTTACCATCCACCCCAAAAAAAAAAAAGGAGAGGAAAGCTTTAGTGCTCTTCTACTACTGCTACTGCTACTAGTGTGTGGCAATCATTGAATTTGGCCATTCTCTGGTCAGCACTCACAGTTTGACCAAGTCCGTAGTCCTTCTTGTTGATGAGAGTTTTCTCAGTACACAAAATTTACTACGCTTCATTAGTAGGGAAAATTGTGCTAGTCCCCGGCATTTAATAAAATGAACATTTTGGCCCCATACAGGTTTAAGACCTTCATACACATGATATTGCGCCACCGACATTGGATTAATTTTACATGAAATTGAACAATAACAAAATATTTACATCAAGGAAAATGAAAAGAATGCTAAAGATGAATTAAATAAGAGAACTCCGTTACTAATAGAATCGTAATAGATTTTTGTATTTTCTCTCAGTTTCCTAATCCCTCTCCCAAAAGACCAAACAACATTATTATTGTACCATATTCTTTCTTGCTTTTTTGTCCACACTTATTTTCTAGATTTCTTTTTGCTCTTTGTTCTTTGCAACAAGTAGAATGAGCTTAAATTTGCAGCAGAAGTTTTCATGCTTTTGCATACTATTTAGGTGAGTTTCAATATTTTCATATTAGATTCGATTAATTCGAACTAATATGTTACTCTCTAACTTATTTCTAAATGTCAAAGTATTTGGCTTTACCTAATTTTTATTTGTCTGCCAAAAAGACAAAAATATTGAAAAGAAAAACCAAATTAGTTGATAATGTATGAATTGAATTGTGAAATTAAGTCAAATATGTTGGTTTGTCGATGGGCTAGTGTTAGTGTTGCTTTATTTTGGTCAACTAGATTTTTTGTCTTGGTTAAAAGAGATACAAAATAATAAGTACTATATGTAACTTTAGCTTAAGGACATCTTGAAAAGTGTACATGTCTGCAAATTATTAACTTGATGTAAATCACCTACTAAGACAAAGCACATAATACATCTTATTGTCTGCTCATAGAAGGGCATTAAGATCAACTAAGAAATTTGATACTCACCTTAACTCTTACAAATATGAGGTAATGAATTGAATTTGATTCTCAATTAATCAAATCAAATTTAAACAAAATTTAATGTCCCTTGTATGTCACGACTTATTTCAAAAGGTTATTTTGATTTTCTATGGACAAATAAAATGTAAACCTAGTTCAATAAATAGCCAAGTTACATGTTAGGAAATGAATTATTTAGGTTTGAGTCGGTTTTGATGCTACAAAACTCATGTAATTCCAACTCGTATAATAATCAAGTCAAGTGTGAATACAATCTTCAGACTCGCAAATAAATCAAATTTCACCATCAAAACGTTACCGAGTGACAAAATCAAGTTTGAACACGATTCAATACCCCTTATACTTTGCGATTCATCTACAAATCATGTTTGGATTCCTCACCAACCAATAAAATTTGATATAAAACCGAACTTTATAAATAGCCAAACTACGTAAGGAAATAAATAATTTGGCTTTGACTCGATTTTTGACATTACAAAAACTCATCATAATCCAACTCATTCTAATCAAGTTTGAACACAATCTCCAACCTCACAAATGAACCAAATTTGAATGCTCAATTTGATTTACACCCCTCCTAATTCGAGGGGTAATCAAAAAATTTCTTCAAATCAAAGGGGTCTGCTTGTGATAATAATACAACCCACGTACAAGCTGCCGGTATTTCCCAGAAGGAAAACGCGAGTCAAAACTGTAGGATTTGGAAACATCCCTCCCAGGCGACTTCCTCAAGTCCCAAACCCGTGTTGAATTTGGAGGAGAACTCTGACACCGTGCGCCTCCAACTTGCCTTTTTATTTATCTACTTTCCCTTCATATTCATTGCTCTCCTTCGACGCAACATCTTTTTATCCCACAACCCCTTTATAAAAACCCATGGCATTTATCTTCAATCACACTAAAAATTCATCAAGTTCTCTCTCTTGAAGTTCTCTCTTCTCTCTCTCTCGCTGCCTCGCTCCTCTTCAAAATTCAAATTTCTAATTCTTGTCATCAGAAATATGCTGCTGATCCAGGAAAACGATGACGTGGGCTTAACCCAGCCTGATAAGCCGATAAAAATCAGAGAAGTTTGGGCGGATAACCTTGAGTCCGAATTCGAATTAATCCGTGGGGTTGTGGATAAATACCCATTTATCTCAATGGATACTGAATTTCCAGGGGTGATCTTCAAGCCGGAAAAGGCTTCTTTTGGTTACCGGAAAAAGCTTCTGCCTTCCGATCACTACAAGTTCTTGAAGAGGAACGTCGACGTTTTGGAGCTTATTCAGTTGGGTCTTACTCTCTCTGACGAGAACGGCAACTTGCCGGATCTGGGCTGCGGCGAGAATTGTCAGTTCATCTGGCAGTTCAACTTTTCCGATTTTGACTACGAGCGTGACCCTCACGCCCCGGACTCCATAGACCTGCTCACGCGCCACGGCATTGACTTCGAGAAAAACCGGGATTTTGGGATTGACTCCGCCCGGTTCGCCGAGTTGATGATGGGCTCGGGCTTGGTGTGCAACGACTCAGTGAGTTGGGTGACGTTTCACAGTGCTTACGACTTCGCGTACTTGGTGAAGATCATCACGCGCTGCGCGTTGCCGGAGGACTTGGATGAGTTTTTGGAATACATGAGGGTCTTTTTTGGAAATAAGGTGTATGATGTGAAGCATTTGATGCGGTTTTGTGCTAGTTTGTACGGTGGGTTGGACCGGGTAGCTAAAACTTTAGAAGTGAACCGGGCGGTTGGAAGGTGCCATCAAGCAGGGTCCGATAGCTTGCTGACTTGGCATGCTTTTCAAAAAATTAGAGATGTATATTTTGTAAAGGATGGAGGGCCGGAAAAATATGCCGGTGTCTTGTATGGATTAGAGGTGTATTAAACATGGATGTGTTAATTAGTTTTGCTGATCATTATTTTAATGACAATTGTTTAGTGGATTCTTTTTAGAAATATAACGGTTCAAACAATATTCTTTGCTTAATTATTTGTTTTCATGGTACGGGAATTTTAAATCTACTCAAATTAGCATCTTAACTCTGAAAGTATCAAGTAAACTTTTAGCATTCAGTTGGCTAGTACGTTTTTTTTTTTTTTTTTTTGGATGTTTGTCTGAAATATTTTATTGTAGTTTATTATAGAATTTTTAGAAAATCTTTTTGTTTTTTTGTAGGATAGTTGTAGAACTTCGAGGAAAGGTGGTGGAGTTGGATGAAAGAGTGGCGATGGTAGCGAAAGTGAGGGGGAAGAGTGGCGGTGGAGATGGGGAGGTGATATGGTGAGGGAGGATCGTGGTGGAATAGGGAAAGGAAAGTGCGTGTTTGGTATGTTGGGTATGTTTACAGTGAGCGAGGGTAGTTACGGAAGAGGGAAAGGAAAGTGTGTTTTTGGTATTTTGGGATATGTTTTTGATATTTTATGGTATTTTTTTTAATAAAATTTGAGATGTGTTGGTAAGTTATTACAGCTAAATTTGAAGTTAGACAAGGCAGCATTTCCTGATTTCCAGAATCGTTAGTTTCTGTTTAAAACCTTAGAATCAAGTTTAAAAACTTTTGAAAAGTAGAGCCTAAATTAGCTCTTATAAGGATGGTTATGGTTACGGTTCTTGAACCTTCGATTTTGATCTGATTTCGGTTTTGATTTTATTTTGATTACAGCTCCGGTTGCTTCCGAATACAGTTTTCGATTCTTTTAATTATGTTTAAATACTTATTGTTATAAAATTGATTCTAAGAAAATATGATAATGAATATAGAAAAAAAAACTTTATTGTATTACCATGCACAAAACAAAAGAAAAACCGATCCAATTTTATGAAAAAAAAATCTCAATATTGATTAGATTAGATTGGTTTTGGATATATATTAGTTGTGAGGTTCAGTCTTACTAATTAGATGGGACAATGAGTTGTTGGGTTAGAATTGGAATTGTCAGGCCTTGCTTGGATTGTTTGTTTTCGTCGGAAAATATTATCGTTTTTCGTGATCACATTTCCCTATCACCTTTTTCCTTCACATATATCAAATTGTTACAGTAATTTTTCATGAAAAATGACGGAAAATGCAATCCAAACACAACCTTAGTGTTAGATGCTAATTATTGATATTGAACTATAAACTGATCAAATAGGTATAGATGGGGTTGCTTTTGAGATGGTTTGAATTGATTCTAAACTGCCAATTTCAATTCTGTTTCAAAATTTTAGTGAACTTGAGTATGAACCTTTAATCATGGTTATGGTCCCACTTTTGGTTTGTAAAATCCAACTCTAAATTCGGTTCAACAGATCATCGGTCCGATTTTAGTTTGATCCCAATTCAAACCTGAATTTATGACTGTCCTTAATTATAATAAAACTTTTTCTATTAAAAACACGCAAAAAAAAAAAGGAGTGCCAAACAAATCCTTAGTTTTAGTTTCGGTAGATGTTGTAGAACTTGAAACCTTAGGAAATTTTTCTGATGGTGTGATGAAAATTGTGTTGACTTTTCTAGTTGAGTTGACAAAACAAAGGTTTGCACCTTTCTTTTCCCCTTTCCAACAATGGCAATAAGTGATTTTAAAACAGTAGTGTTAGTTTGTACGTATTGATCATTAGTAATGACAAAGTCTCTTTGGTTGCTAAGTTAATTGTGTCCAATTAGTGAACTATAAATGCACATCCATGGATCGTATTTTATGTAATAGCCGATATCTTTTGGCTGTCACAGAAGGCTAGGCTCAAGGAACCGGTATATGAAGTACTCCCTCCGTCCCACTTTGATAATCCTTTTTTTTTTTTTATACAGTTTAAGAAAAAGTAGTTAATTTTGTTGAAAAAATAAATTTAGATTGCTATTTTTCGAAAATACCCTCACATTAAATAGAGTACAATTTTATAGAAACTTGAATTGATCGTAAAAAAAGAATCAACTCTCATTAAATGGGATAGGTTTATAGTAACAATAACTTACATTAAATAAGGGTATTTTAGAAAAATTAAAATATAACTATATTCTTCAATTGGAAAGTGGACTATAATTTGAAATAGACAAAAAAGAAAAACAGGACTATTAAATTGGGACGGAGGGAGCAGTAACTTATTCTGTTAGGTGAATGTTCATTTTGACAACAATTGAATGGCATGGTATAGTTGCAGTTACAAGTGCACCGATCCCGCATCCACTGGTACCAGTTTCAAGGACACAAATCCATGATTGTTTCCTCTTCTATATAGTCAAATCCAGAAGGCAAGGATTTCCTCTTTTATATTTTTATATTTATACTAATAAATATAAATATAAATATATAATATATTATTATATACACATATAATATATATTTATGAATAATGTAAATATATTATTATATAATATTATGTATATATTTATAATAAATATAAATATAAATATAAATGTATTTATAGATATTATATGTGTATATAATAATTATAAATATAAATATAATATATTTTTATTATAAATACATCATATAATTATACTAATATTATAATAAAATATATATTTATAAATATAATATATATATTTATATAATTAAATATTATTTTTTTAATAGGTGACGGGGCAAGCCCCATTTCTATGCGCTTTGTGGGGGGGGGGGGTGGAATTCCCGCCACTCCATTAGCCTTCAATGGGGCAGGTGCCCCAATTGCCATCTCTAGTTTTCGATAAATTAGATAGGAATCAGATTTAGTTTTTGTTCAAAACTTTCCAAGCTACTAGGAAATTGGGGAATTTCAAATTTTTAGATATAATTTCAAAATCTCAATTCCTATAGTAGTAATCCAAATAATAATTATGAAATTTATTCCAATTTTCCGCTCCGAAACCCTCTTACCGACCAGCACCTAAGATTAAAAAATGCAAATAAACGTAAATATACGGCAGAATGCATGAAGGACTGGTGTGAACTTCTTTAAAGTGATTTTATGCTAGGAATGAATCTAATTAGAAAGCGAGGGGTCCAATTATAATCCTTTAGATGTTTGTTTGTTACATTCTGTACAAAAGTATTTCTTGCCGGCTAACATATATTAAAAGGCAAAAGTAGTACACCGTAGAACCCCAAAAGCCCACGATTTGGAAAAGTTAGGTAATTGGAGGAACATACTCTGCTCACAAACAGCTAGACTAATTAATCTTTTCTGTTTAATGTCAATTTTTCTCCTTCCAAATTTTGTTGGTAATAAAAAGATAAGTTTGAATCCTGGTTAACTTCCTATCCCTTGAACTCCGTGTTAATCTCTACTTAATTGGAAGTGTATGCCAAAAAATGGAATTTTTCATTTGTCTCCAATTGCAACAAGGTAGACCATAGATACAAAGTCCAATTTAAGGTGCAAAGTTGTACTACAATTTCTCCAAGCAGAAAGCATTTTCTGTTCTAAATCTGATGGAGAGGAGCACTTCCAGTGAATACTTAATGTTGCATGTGAAACTTCTTAACTTTCCCCCAGTTTGGAGTTTTATTAGGTACAAATAGTTAAATATTCTGCCTAAAGAATACTTTTTTTTTTTTCGAAACGAAATATTACAAACACACACGCAAACAATAAGAGACACGCAGCAAGCATCAGCAAACCAGCGGAAAGCTCTGAGGAATACCGACCATTGCCTAAATGTACCAAAAAAATCTACCCCACTAACAAAATTATTTTATTGCATTACACCTTTGGTGATCAAAGATATTAGCAAGAACTCAGTTTGACATTCCAACTTCCAAGAATTTGCCTCTTTCCTCTCTTTCTACACCCAAATTATAGAAGAACTAAAGATGAATCAGGATTATCAACTCTAATACTAGAATCAGGATCACAAATTCCAATAGGGATACCACCATAAAATCAAAACTTAAAGATGCACAACCCGCAAGAAGAATAGGATGAGCATAAATGAAGACCATTCATAGCCAACTACTTGGCACCAATAATAATACATAGCTTGCACTAAATGTCATCAAACTGGAAACTTTTGGATAGTCAGAAAATTTCCAGAAAGAGAATACAGTAAAGATTTCTGTCATAAACTTCTTTTCATCATCTGATCAGAGCATTAAAGCTCTTGCCTCCTCCTTACTTCCATGTCTTGTTTCATTACTACATTGCATTTAACTCTTTTCATCAGTTCATCTAACTTCTTCCCACCATCATCATAGCTGGTACTAACAGTTCCGATTCTGCTACACTAATGACCAACACCATATTAGTAGTACCAGAAGAAAAAAGGGAAGATACCATTCAACCTTTATCTATCCATAAAGGTCTTCATATCATACTAATTTGTTTATTCCACCATGACATTGAATTTCTTGTTGCTGATTTTTCTGCTTGTTTGCGGGATCAGATTTCTCGGAGACAACCCCATTCCAGATGTCCATAAAGGCATTGACAATGATTTCATGATGAGAAGGAGAATTAAGACGAAGAAAGCAGCTGAGAAGCTCTTGTAGATCATCTTTTGAGTAGATTTCTTTCTCAAGAATCATTTGTAGCATTGATTGGCGAAAATCTTGATAAGGGTCGTCAGACTCCTTGACAACTGCAACACTATCACCAAATTTGGGCAGTGGACTGACCATTTTAGAGCTGCTTGGAACATTGAATTGATCCTGCTCAGAACAATGTGTTAACGTTGTGGAAGTATCATCGATGGAGTTTCCACCACCTCCTCTATCCCAGGAGCTTGAAGAAGAGTGATAAATAGGTGTATTGCTTGAGGCTTTACCCTTTGGTTTTGGCTCAATTACTTCATTAGGCTTTGGCTTCCCACATCCACATCCTCCATTAGCTGTAAATATGGCCTTAAACATTTGTTTGGTCTTGCTGGAAGACATTGAAGAAAGAAGGTGGAAGAAATAGGAGAAGGAAAAGCCAAAACTTGATTTGTGAAATAATTTAAAAAAATTCTAGTAGATATTTGTCATTTTCAGTATTTGATTGGATGTTGAGAGGATGGAGGGAGTGGGTTTGGAGGTGTAGAGGCTATGCGTATTAAATCTCACCATGCCGTAGGGAATAAGGAAGTTGTAGTTTCTTTGAAGTATCAAATTGTGATGGCAAAAAGCTTTCAAATTAAGTGTATAAGTACATATGTATTGATTAATCCGCAGGTCGATTCGGTTAGTCTTATCTTGATAAGGAAAATCTTAGCCATGAATTTGACTGGTATTCAAGCTTTCAAATAACATCAACTCTTTATAGATAATGAACATCTTATCTATATATAGCTTATGCATGTATATTTTCTTTGGTCATATGGTGATTTGCATTGTTCTAGAGGTTTTAAATCTCATATCCTATACATACTAAGTAGTGGAATCGAATGGTAGGATTTTAAACAATAATATTTGTCCAAAAACAAAAAAGGATTTTAAACAATAGAAACAACAAAAGGTCCATTAATTTGCAAATGACAGGTAGGTGACAGGCGGTTTAAGGTATTGTGCTCCTCTTGGAAGAGACGGTTAAGGTCCTAATCTTGGATAAAGAAAGAAATGGCATTGCTCTTGGAAACAGTACCATTTTATTCCTGTATGCTCTACAAACATAGATTTGCATGTGCTCGTGTGGCCATGGGAAATGAATTGGACAAAGTGGGACAAATGGAGGTTCATTTTCAGCCTGTGACCACTTTTAATTAAGACCCATTAATCCAACAAAATTGAGACAAATAAAAGCCAAAATTAAAAGGTAAGCAATGGGGTCGACAGGTCTTTCTTAATCTAGACCAAAAAAAAAAAAAAAAAAAAATCCGCTATGTCACATCCATGGTTCAAGGTTTTGATGCATATGTGTGTGTGTGTGCTAGCATTGTGTATTATGTGTCCAATTAAGCAGATAAGTATGTTCTGAAATCTTAACCACTAAAAAGTGTATTTTGATCCTTAACCATTTATTTACTTTATCTTTGTCAGTTTAGATTTTAATTTCTTTAAAGCCAACTTAAGTCATGATATCAATATGTAGAGATGCAAAACTATATATGGGATGCAGACTAGTTGTTGTTGTTGTTTTTTTTTTCCCCTGTTTGTGCTAGGAGGTCCATAAATGAGAAAAGAACTGAGATTCTATCACAACAAGGTTCAAAAAATGAGGACGACGCATGCTAGATGAACTCATCTTTCCCATCATGTGCTATTAAATTGCTTCTTAATGGAGTTTGATTATATATAGTATATGTAGACCAACTTGACTAAAAATAAAGAAACATTTTGCACTCAAAAACATAAAATGCATGTAAATAAAAGTATGGGGGAACTAGGTTTGTGCTGTTTTTCTTTGAAATCAATGAAGATTTTGAGATGGATCTTTAAGAAATAAATGAAGGTTTTGGAAAACTCCAACATGATTGTCCCTCACCAAATACATAACTAGTAAACCAATTACCAACACATACAATAATAAGACAAACAAAAAATATGTGTGGTGCAGAATACAAGAAAAATGGACATTCAATAAGATGGTTGTCTCAAAACTTGATTACAGAACCTTCAAAAAAGCATATGTTAATACATGTTTTGATGTATCTACTTCCTTTGCCGTCTTAAAAAGTATGACATAGATTGGCTGTTGAAATTGCATATCCATCCAAATTCACCTGCATTTCCATAATTTGATTCCTTTCATCCAACTGCTATTATAGTTACAGTCTAACAGATGTTAAGCATGCATGCTACAATAGTTAAGGAAATGATTAAAGGTCTACAATGGTTAATGAAATAATTAAGGATCAGTTTTGAGTGAGACGTTTCTAGTGTAAGGGTCAGTTTTGAGTGAGACGAATCAAGTTTATCTTAAAAGATTAGATAATGCAATTATTGAATGAGAGATATCAAGTTTATCTTATAAGATTAGATAAGGCAATTATTGAATGAGAGATACCAAGTTTATGTTAAAAGTGGATAATGCAGCACAAGTCAACTAGACTAAATTTGGCATCCCTTTTTTTTTTTGGGTACTCAATTGTAAAGTTAAATTCATTACATAAATATGCATTTGAACTATATTAGACTGAAAATGGCTGTTCAATCCTGACTAAACGTGGCCATCTTTTTTTTTTTTTTTAATGTTCAATCCTAAAGTTTATTTTCCGAGTACATTGATCATCATAATATGTCTAGAAGGTTATCAAGATAAAATCCTACTTTGGGTTCAATTACACATAATCAATGAATTAACCATATTTTGAAGTCAATTACACATTTATTGTTTTTCATTTTGTGTGTCCAATCTCCAAATAGGAAGGTTTCTGAAAGGTTAATTAATTAGGGCTAATTTTTATTTTTTAACTTGTAAGCTTAAAACTACCATCACTTAAAGCTAACAACCTTATGGTAACTCTAGGATGGTATCTGAAAGCTTAAAGCTAGTTTTTAGTTGTTAACTTCTCTAGGTGGTATCTAAAAGCTTAAAGCTAACACCTAACATCCCTAGTAGTTGAGTAAGAGCAAAAGGAAATTAGGATTAGTATACATGCTGGCAAGATAGTAATGGATTTCTTCTTAAGTGGACTTGGTCTTCATTTTGGATGTATTTCTTTGTTAATTTTGTATCATCTAGCAAAATTAAGATGCTTTTATGGCATCAACATCACTACGTGTAGATGATTTTTTTTTTTTCCCGTTTTGGTATCAGCACTTTATAAACTAGTATCCCTTAATCAAATAACTAGTATAAACAAATCAAAGAACTAGTTTTATACATAATTCATAGTTTATAACTAGTGGTATATGTTAGGACCGGGCCAGGAAATAGACAAACTCAAGTTAGCACAAAGTAGGCGGTATAACCGACCATATAATAGATAGGCGGTAAATACCAGCCATATAATAATTAGGCGGTAAAACCGACCATATAAAGACGGATAACAAAGCAAATAAAAGACACAGAAGATTTACGTGGTTCGATCAAATTGACCTACGTCCACGGGCGAGGGAGGAGCAATATTTCTACTATGAAGAAGAAATACAAAAGCCGTAGGAAAGTGGTTCCTAGGCCAATAGGCACTTACAAAAGAGTTTAGAAAAAATTCCTAAACTCAAAACAAGAGAGCCTAAAATATTTGACTAAATGGGCTAAATGACTCGAGAAGCTAATAGCCCATATAACTCTCTTGAGTGGTGCGAGTTGATCCTTCAATAGACTCCCTTATTTATAGGAAACCAAAGGAAGAATTCCTTTGGCTTCTACCGATATGGGACGAAGCACCAAAAGCATTTGGTCAACAAATGCGGCTTCAACAAATCTCCACCTTGATGAGTCCCCAACATCGAGAGATTATAAACTTGCTCCACCTTCTCCATATAAGCCCTAATGGGCTTAAATCACCAACAATGAACACCAACCAAATCCAAGCACTGCTTGAACTTGTAAACTGGAAGAGGTTTCGTAAACATATCGGCTGGATTGTCCTTAGTATTGATTTTCTGAATAAGGACTTTTCCCTCAGCAATGATATCCCGAATGAAGTGATACTTCACATCAATGTGTTTCGTCCTCTCATGATACATCTGATCTTTAGTCAAGTGTATGGCACTTTGACTATCACAGTGAATATCAGTAACACCTTGATATAGACTTAGCTCGCTAAATAAACTCTTCAACCACAAGGCTTCTTTGATTGCCTCGGTCACAGCCATATATTCTGCTTCTGTAGTAGACAAAGCTAGGACAGGTTGTAGAGTATCTTTCCAACTAACAGCGCAACCGCCAATGCAAAATATATAGTCTGAAAGAGATCTTCTCCTGTCAAGATCTCCAGCGTAGTCTGAGTCTACAAAACCAACCAAAGTATTATTATTTCTTCCAAACTCCAAACATGCATTTGAAGTACCTCGCAAGTATCTGAGAATCCACTTCACAGCCTGCCAATGTGTTTTACCAGGGCAGGACATATATCTGCTAACAACACTGACTGCTTGTGCAATATCTGGACGAGTACAAACCTTTGCATACATAATACTGCCGACTGCACTGGAATAAGGAACCCGTGCCATATAATTTTCCTCTTCATTTGATTTTGGTGATTGAGCAGCAGATAGCCGAAAATGGCTAGCAAGAGGAATAGATACTGATTTAACATCTTTCATGCCAAAACGCTCCAAGACTTTCTCAAGGTAATTTTTCTGGGTCAAAATAACTTTCCTACTCCTCGATCTCGATTGATATCCATGCCAAGAATTTTCTTAGCTGCTCCCAAATCTTTCATTTCAAATTCACTATTTAACTGCAGTTTCAAGGTGTGAATTTCTGACAAATTCTTGGCAGCAATGAGCATGTCATCAACATAAAGCAGCAAATAAATGAAAGAACCATCATTTAACTTCCGGAAGTAAACACAACTATCATACATGCTCCTCAAATAACCATGACCCAACATAAAGGAATCAAACCTTTTATACCATGTCTTGGAGACTGCTTCAATCCATATAAGGATTTCTTCAACAAACAAACATGGTCTTCCTTACATTCAATTTCAAAACCCTGGGGTTGTCTCATATAAATTTGTTCTTCAAGTTCGCCATGTAAGAAAGCTGTCTTAACGTCGAGCTGTTCTAACTTCAAATTATACATGGCAACTAAAGCAAGCAAAACACGAATAGAGCTATGTTTAACAACAGGTGAGAATATATCATTAAAATCAACACCTTGTATCTGACTATAGCCCTTTGCAACTAATCGTGCTTTATACCTTGCATCTTCAACCCCTGGAATACCTTCCTTTTTCTTGAAGACCCACTTGCAACCAACAATTTTCTTAGCTGACGGCGGCTTTACAAGAACCCAAGCTTCATTCTGATGAAGAGATTCAATTTCTTCATTCATCGCAATCAACCACTTTGTAGAATCATCACAAGAAACTGCTTCTGAATAGGTGGAAGGCTCACCAACTGCATCAGTTTCTTCTGCAACAGACAAAGCATATGCAACTAAATTTGCATATCTTTGTGGTGGTCGAATGTCTCTCCTTTGTCTATCTCTGGCTATGGAATACTCCTCTTCTTCTGAACTATCTTCAATAGTAGATTCAAGTGCATCTACTGGCACTTGCTGAATAGAAGATTTGGATTGAGAAGGACCAGAACTGCCAATATCAAGCTCCACCTGCTTCTGTGTACTATCAGTAGTACAAGGATTAGAAGACTCCTTCTTGGAAGATAACATAGACAATTCATCAAAAGTAACATCTCTACTGATTACAAATTTTGGGAATTTGGGATCAGGACACCATAATCTGTATCCTTTCACCCCAGAAGCATACCCAAGAAAAATGCATTTTTTAGACCTAGGCTCCAATTTTCCATCATTCACGTGCATGTATGCTGGACACCCAAAAACTTTTAAATTGGAGTAATCAGCAGGAGTACCTGACCAAACTTCCTCAGGAGTTTTGAAATCAAGAGATGCAGAAGGAGAACGGTTGACAATATAACAGGCCATATTGATCGCCTCTGCCCAAAAGTCGTTTGTCAACCCTGCATTGGAGATCATACATGTTGCTCTCTCCAAAAGCGTTCTGTTCATACGTTCAGTCACACCATTTTGTTGAGGCGTCATCCTGACTGTGTGATGCCGAACAATTCCTTCATTTTTGCAAAATTCATTAAATTCACCTCCACAAAATTCCATGCCATTATCTGTTCTCAACCGCTTAACATGTTTTCCTGCTTGTTTTTCAATCAAAACTTTTCATTGCTTGAAAGTTAGGAAAACATCATTTTTATGCTTAAGAAAATAGACCCAAACTTTCCTTGAATAGTCATCAATGAAAGTCAACATGTACCTGGCACCACCTTTAGAAGGAGCACGAAAAGGACCCCATAGATCTGAATGAATGTAATCAAGAGTACCTTTTGTCTTGTGAATTGCTGGTGAACTGAAGTTGACTCTTTTCTGCTTCCCAAAAATACAATGTTCACAGAATTCCAATGGACCGGTACTTTGTCCACACAGAAGTCCTCTTTTGCTTAGTATGCCCAAGTCTTTTTCGCTCATGTGCCCCAAACACATATGCCATAATTTGGTGATGTCTGTATCTGACAAAGATGATGTTGAAACAGCAGCAGCACCTGTCACAGTAGATCCCTGCAAAATATACAAAGTACCAGATCTGTGTGCTTTCATAACAACAAGAGCTCCTCGAGTGATTTTGAGAACTCCATCTCCACCTGAATACCTGCACCCGATAGACTCAAGAGTGCCCAAAGAGATGAGATTTTTCTTCAAATCTGGAACATGTCTAACATTTGTGAGCGTCCTCACAATACCATCGTACATTTTAATCCGGATTGTGCCTTTGCCAACAACTTTACAAACAGCGTTGTTGCCCATTAAGACAACTCCACATTCAGTTGATTCATATGTTGAAAACCAGTCCCTATTGGGACACATATGATATGAACAACCCGAATCTAAAATCCACTCATTGTTAGACCTAAAATTATTTTCTGTTGCACAGAAAATAGTTCCATCATTCTCATCAACATCAATACTAGCCTCGGTGGTTTCACTCCTTTTCTCCTTTTGCTTTTCTTTATTTTTTAATTTAAAGCAATCTGAGATAATATGGCCCTTCTTTTTACAATAGTTACACACCACATTTTTATGTCTGGACTTAGATCTACTTCTATTTTCTGTGTTTCTCCTTTCAGATCTACCCCGAACAAACAAGCCATCGGCTTGACTCCCACTAGTTTCCCCAGTAATATCCCTATCTATCTGCTCTTTAGATTTTAATGCAGATTTAATTTCCCGATACGAAATTGTTTCCTTTCCATATATCATAGTATCACGAAAATGCTTAAAGGATTGGGGAAGGGAACACAAAAGTAATAGGGCTTGATCTTCATCATCAATTTTCGAATCTATATTCTCCAAATCCATAATAATTGAATCAAATTTATCAAGATGGGAGAGTATAGATGTACCTTCAGACATCCGAAGCATATACAAACTCTGCTTCAAATATAGCCGATTCTCGACTGTCTTCTTCATATACAAGGCTTTCAATTTATCCCACATAGCCTTGGCCGAAGTCTCCGTTGCTACCTCACGCAATACCTCATCGGAGAGATTTAGGATTATACTGGATCTTGTCTTCTTATCCATCTCAGCAAAATTTGCACATGTCACATCTTCTTGCTTTTTCTCAATTCCTTGAATTGCCAAATCAACTCCGTCTTGAACAAGAATGGCCTCCATCTTGAACTGCCACATGCCGAAGTTGACATTCCTGTCAAATTTCTCGACAACCGTCTTTGTTATCGTCATTGTTGCCACAAAATCTATAACTTGAAGCTTGTCTCAAAAAACTGGTCAAACAAATATGCAAGTCTCGTGAGCGGGCCCCACAGGGTGAGCGGGCCCCACGGATGAACGGTCCCCGCAGGATGAACGGGCCCCACAAGGTGAGCGAGCCCCACGGATGAATGAGCCTACCAGATGAACCTGTCTTGCAAAATATAACAACCAGCTCTGATACCAGTTTGTTAGGACCGGGCCAGAAAATAGACAAACTCAAGTTAGCACAAAGTAGGCGGTATAACCGACCATATAATAGATAGGCGGTAGATACCAGCCATATAATAATTAGGCGGTAAAACCGACCATATAAAGACGGATAACAAGGCAAATAAAAGACACAGAAGATTTACGTGGTTCGATCAAATTGACCTACGTCCACGGGCGAGGGAGGAGCAATATTTCTACTATGAAAAAGAAATACAAAAGCCGTAGGAAAGTGGTTCCTAGGCCAATAGGCACTTACAAAAGAGTTTAGAAAAAATTCCTAAACTCAAAACAAGAGAACCTAAAATATTTGACTAAATGGGTTAAATGACTCAAGAAACTAATAGCCCATATAACTCTCTTGAGTGGTGCGAGTTGATCCTTCAATAGACTCCCTTATTTATAGGAAACCAAAGAAAGAATTCCTTTGGCTTCTACCGATGTGGGACGAAGCACCAAAAGCATTTGGTCAACAAATGCGGCTTCAACAGTATATGGTAATCATGTAAAATTCAGAGTGATGCTGATGCTAGATTTGAGGTTTGAAATCATGT
This sequence comes from Coffea arabica, assembly GCF_036785885.1. Taxonomy (NCBI): domain Eukaryota; kingdom Viridiplantae; phylum Streptophyta; class Magnoliopsida; order Gentianales; family Rubiaceae; genus Coffea; species Coffea arabica. The sequence goes on along the minus strand of NC_092310.1, from coordinate 49,855,136 downwards.
AAAATTCACCTTTCCTTCTATATTCTTTATGCAATCTTAAAATCTTTCTTTGTCATTGCAGTATCTCAAGTTAATTATATGGGGTACTAAATTGTCCTGTTCAAATTCACTTTTGAAATCAAATACCATTCGATTTAGGCTAGAGCATATACCAGCTGCAGGAATGGGAAAACACTTTTACAACTTGCTGGACTTATAAAAATGATCTAGCTTTTAACTTCATGTCATCTGCCTAATAATTCATAGTATCAAAGACAAAACAAGAAACTCATTATATTTGACCACAAAAGCCAAACTCAAACGTCATGATTGAGTTTGAACTTAAATAGAAAAACCATGAATATCTACTATTAAACCAAAGTCAGATAAACCAAAGTTATGGCAATCGAATCTAATAGGCCAGTTTCAGGAAAAAAAAAAAGAAGAGAATCTAATAGGCAATATGCAATTGGAAATTGTCATATCCAAACGTTGTAAATTGTGCAAATGAGTGAGAAATTTATTCTCAAATTTATATAATCAAAGGAATACATCTCTAGTTAAATAACATTACAAGTTATGCTAGAGAAACAAATAGACCTAATGTTAACTGCTGATGAAGAAGACATTTGTTTTCATCTCCTATCACCTGCCTAAAACTGATGACATAGTCATGCAACCAAACAGTTAAAAACTGATGCCTAATAAACTAAACGAAGGAAGTAAAAAAAAAGTACAAAATGACATAACACCAAAACTATCCATGTCACCTTTGAGGAAGCCCGTTGATTAATTGACTAGATTTATCAATGGACTATTTATTAGTCTAAAACCTACTAATTAAAACCGTCTAATCACTAAGGTTAAAATTGGATAAGTGTCATTCAGCAGCCTCAAAAATCAAGAATGGCTGCGAAAACCTTACCAATAGTCTGGCTGATTTTCACAATAAATTTTTGATGGATGAGGTTTAAGCAATTTGACAAGGGTCGTTTTAGATCTTCAAGAAAATGTTCCCACACTGCAAGAGCCAAGATCTTCTCAGAAGCGCTTCTTTTCACAATCATTGGAGGTGAGGAAAATGATGCAGACTTCTTCTTCATCTGCGCTAATCTTCCTTGGTTTCTGTCAACAGTCCCAGAAAATGTGAATGAACGGCCATGAGGCATCATGTCCCTTAAAGATACATATTTTGAAGCTGATGAAGTCCATGAATTTTTGCATGATTTTGCTGAAGGAAAGCTATGACTGTGACGCATTGAGACTTCCAACATTGAATTGGACTTGTAGATTTGTGGGGATGGAGAGAATAAGATATGAAGAATAACGAAAAATAGACCTGGAAGAAGTTTTCGCGAAACAAATGTAATCACCTGATTTGGAAGAAGTTTATTAGGATGGTATTTTCTCTGTTGTTTAAAAATTAAAACTCTTTTGAAATTTAACTAAAAAGTAATTTGAAAGAATTTAAGATGCAGTTTGGATTTTATCATGGTTATCTAGATAATGATCTCGACCTATCTGGAGATAGGAGCAGTAATCTAATCCTTGTTTTTAGTTAATTAATCTCTCTGAATATTCCTGAATGTGCAACTTTGTTAGGTGAAGATATAGTTATCGTAAAGGATAGAGTTTAATCCCAGAAGTACCATACTCCAGTTGCAGTTGTTTATTAGAAACAAAAGAATGAAATATGTAGAATCTATATCTATATGTATTGTAGGGGAGGTTTTAGTAGAGGGGCCCAAATCTCCCGTATTTTTTTCTGAATTTTTTTATTTTAATACATAAACTCAATTTAAAAGTTCTAAATAGTGATTTACAACTAATTCTATGTCAATTCAAATTTAAAATTTAAAACTTTCCCACTTCAAATGAGTGCTTAATAAATCTTTTATAGTTCGTTTTCAAGACTTTAACCCCTTTTTTACTTCCATAATTAAAGAAAAATAAATTAAAAAAATTTGATTAATCCCATATTAAAATTATTCACCCCATTACAACTTTATCACTTTAGCCCATTTTACTTCTTGATTAGTAAAGATTGATTTGTCAAAATTGAGGAATAATGTGATTATTCCCATTTTTTAATGAATTACATAGTAACATTTTTAGCACTTTCTTTCCAGGTATATACATAGATTTGTTAACACATTTAAATGATATATCCAATTATAACCATTATTTAACCATTTAAACTATAGTAACTAAATCAATTTTTTTAGTCTTAAACTTATCCTATTAAACAATTATTCTAACCAATGAAATAAACATTTCGACAAACAACGTTATCTAGATAATTTTTTACATGTGCAAAACTTATTTAGATAATTTTTCATATAACATGTATATCAAAAAGTGCACATAAAACAAAATTTTTATATGAATTTTAAATTAATAAAAGGAGCATTTAGATGGTTTTTTTGGAGTTTTTATCAAAAATTCTAAAACAAATATTTGTTTAAACAATTATCTTGGGTTGTTTAAGCAATTATCTTGGGTGATCATCACAAAAAATAGTAGTATTTCACCAAAATTATACCCATTATTTTTTCTTGATGACTATAATTCTAACTTTTTATTTGAAAAAATACACTTCAAAAGTGAGGCAACAAATTCTAAATAATAAAAAGAATAGAAAAATATGAGTATAGGGTTGGGAATGGTAAAAGTGAGATGACAAATACTAAATAGTAAAAGGAGTATACAGATATGAGTATAGGGTTGGAGAGGGTAAAGTCAAGGGATCTTTAGTTGTGAGTTGAGATGAAACTATCAAAATGAGTGATTTATGTGCGTTAAATGGATATAGTTTTACATGATTTTAGTTCTTTTACCCATTTATGATCCACTACAAATTTTATTTTTTTTTCTCTCATATTCTTTGAGTAACAAAATAAGATATCATTGTAATCAATAAAAATAAGAACACATTATATTAATAAATATATTTTTAACTAAAAAAATTACACAGAAGAAGCAATAGTGGTGAGTTTCAAATTTCACACTCTACAAGAATCTCAAGATAATTTAGGTGAGAAGGCAAGAAATCAATTAACACTCAATGAGTTAATTAAAACTTTGATGTAAGGGAGGGAGGAAGTAGGATGATATTTAACAAAAATTAAAAAAATTAAAATTAAAGAATAGGAAAAGAACGTTAAATATGCTTTTGCAAAAAGTAGAATATAATTATTGTATTGGTAGTAATTTAAATTTACTTACTAATGGATTTGAATCAAGTATAAGTTAATTGGTTCTAAATAGGTAGTCCCAATCTATCCATTTAATAGCTATTAATTAATAGATTTAAATGGATTATCCATTTGAAACTAATAAAATTGCATACCCATACTCATTTGTTGAAGAACGAGTTGAAAAATTGGTGACTATTTATAACTGTAAATGGGTGGAAAGAGTAGTAAAATAGGTTGTGAAATTTGATAAGAGATGGCACAATTTGATAAAAATAGAGTAAAGTGAAAAGAAGGTAGAATTCGTGGGAGGGAGAAGAGTTGGAGGGATGTAGAAAATTTGGCTTAAAAAGGTGAAGAAAGGGATAATGAAAAGTAAGAGAATGCTGAGAGAAAATGGCACAAAAAGAGAGAGCGTGGAAGGGAGGGATAATAACGTTATATTTGGTATGCTTTTAATAGTTCTTTAGATATTTTTGTAATATTTGTTCATATTTATTAATATACCTCAAAGTTTTAGATAAGGTATATAAATACAATATAAATAAGATACTAAAATATTTTTATTTACTATTATCATTATATTAGATGTAAATCCGTGCATGACACGGGTTACAATACTAGTACCTAGAGTATTGGGTATGCATGTTTGGTATCTGATAGTCTACCATTACAAGATTCCTAGTGAAAAAAATTATTTCCAAGTGGTAGTTCACAATAGAGCCCACACACACAAACGTATAGTAAAAAAAGGGCAAGCATAATCCGAAAATAAATCTTTTCTTCTTAAAACTTAAAAACATACCATTTTTTTAAATAGAAGTTATATATATATATATATATATATATAGTAGCAGCTGTTATATGTTAAAATCTTTATGCTGTAAACACCTATCACCCCATCCGATTCATTAATAATTCCTGCCTTCATCAAAAAGAAAATTGAAAATTTAAGGAGGAGATTTTTTCAGTTAACTTTATAAACCATTTTATGTTGGATTCATATATAGGCAATCATTAGTCATTGACTTTGCTCCAATGTCGAAATATAACCGCAGAATCTTTGAACAAAAGATTAGAACAGTTTACACAAAAAAAAAGGGTCTCTTAAATCATATTATGATGAACAATGAAAAAATAAGTGCTCTCTACGTTTCAATAAGAGTGTTTTGGTACATAATAAGAAAATTAATTTTTTGCCAAAAACTACTATTATTACTATTTTACAACTGATTTATTTGCTCATGAATAATTATGAATTATATATATATATATATATATACACATATAGACTTATATATATACATACAGAGTCATACGTACATATATACATACACACACATATACAAGAAAAAAAAAAGAAAAAAGGCCATAGAAGTAGCTAATCATTGTCCTCTAGAAATAAGCAATTAAGCAAATACACAAGCACAAGGAATAAGAAATCTTTCAGAGGGTAAAATAATAAATATCAAATTAGACATTTTTTCTTTTTGTTTGTCTGATTATTAGTTGCTCAAAAAGGAGGTAACTTGTCACATTTTTCCACCAACAAATTTGCTAGTAAGATTTCTCTAATCTCCACCCCTCAATCCTCATACAAATTTGTTAGTCCATTAATCTGGCGTCCAACTATCAAGATTTTGTTCAGACACATGGCCACAGTTCTGCAGGTCCCTTCTTACTTCTGCTTCCACAGGAAGAAGAATGATAGGAAATTGAACTCACTCATCAGCAATTCTTCCATCTCCCCTTCCAGTTCCAAGTCTAATTACAGTACAAGTTTTAGACTTAGGGCTGTAAAGGAGAAAACAGAGGAAATCAAGCCTTCTGCACCATCCTCAGCTGAAGATGTTACCAAGAAGTATGGCCTTGAAGTTGGGCTCTGGAAGGTATCCACCTTCCTTTTCCCTTCCAAATTCTGCTTATCCATTGTTCTTTTGTCAGTTTCATCATGTTCTGGGATTGTGGAATATATTTGCTCCTATTTTTATTTTTCCAAAGACAGGAAAGGAATATTCCTGGGTTTTAGTCATCTGACTTTATCTTCATAATTGCTGAACTAGAATTTGGTTAAGAATATTAACATCTGTTCAATATGACAGCATAGTCTTGGTGCAGGAGCTAGCTGACTTGTGACTTTTTCCCAATTAATCATTTATCTGTCCAATTTATCTGGTTGTAAGAGTATGACAACTATCCTTTGCAATTTTGATAAGTTAATTAGTGCCCAAACTAACTAAATGCTATTTTTTTTTTTCAAATTGACGATGCATAATGACTAAGTGGTTAGCTTAATTAGCCATTTTTTTTGGCCATTCTGAAAGTTATTTTAGCAGTAAATTAAAAGTAACATTTATGGGTCGATATGCGATTAGTATTACCGACTAATGGTTGTTTGGCATGGTACATTAGAAGTTTTTAAGGTATTGAATGGAACTCCGAAACTAAGGGTCCAAATTGCCAACCTAGCCTGTCCCTGTAATTCAAGAATTAGCTATATATAGTGCTTATGAGCCTTGGGTTAATGCCAGCAAATTGGTTGGATCAATGATGTTAAAATTTGGTCTGCCTCTGCCAATTTGTAGATATTCAGCTCAAAAGAGGAAGGAGATGAAGGAAATGAGGAAAAGAAATCAAAAGGGGACCAAGCAAAGGAACTCTTGGCAAAATATGGAGGAGCATACTTGGCCACCTCTATTACCCTCTCTTTAATCTCCTTTGCCCTTTGTTATGCTCTCATTAGCGCTGGTGTTGATGTTCCAGCTCTGCTGCAGAAGGTAGTGTGCCTCTGGCAATCAACTTCCAAATATTACAGGATTTAACTTTATTTTGTGAATAATTGTTACAATTTGAGTTCATGGTCTTGCTGCCTTGCAGGTAGGAATTTCCACCAACGAGGCTGGGGAAAAAGTTGGGACTTTTGCTTTGGCCTATGCTGCTCATAAGGCTGCATCTCCCATCAGATTTCCTCCTACTGTTGCCCTTACTCCAATCGTTGCAAGCTGGATTGGCAAGAAAGTTGATAAAGAAAACTGACCTGGCTGATTAGTGATGCTGGGCAATTTTTTGTTACCAACATATGTAGTATTTCTTTGGCAGCAATATAACTATTTGACAGAGTTTTGACCACTTTTAAATACGCAAGAATTCTTGTAAAGGTGATCATCTAGATCAGACTGAAGGCCTTAAAACAAAATGTTAACAATCCCCACATGATACTGCAGTAGTCTGAACAAACGGAACTTCAGATAAAATTGGCCTCAAATATTTCAGCAATTCTCAGAAGCATGTCATTTGGAAACAGGGCTTAAGCAGTCAACTAGCATTTACCATTATAATATGACTGACAAACTATCCACTTATGAAGGTCATCAACTAGCAGGAAGTAGTAGTGAAGGAAACAATTTACAGAGGCCAATGTTTAATGATAACATAACTTTATCTATTTATTGATATTACAGGGTATAGGTACATAATGTACAAAAAAACCACCAGCCTCCACTTCTGTTTACCAGCTCTTTCATAGCTTGACTTCCTGGAGATTCCGGCAGTACGTGGATCCTGAAAGTGATCTAATGCAACTCCAAGGTCTTTCAAGGGTTTTAAATGGAGAAATTACTGGACCTGAACTTTATATCAAAAGCTTCAGGCACTTCCTTCCAGTTTTCTGCAATCAGCATGCCCAGGATTGGCAAGTAGGATTGATCAATCTTATTTAACTGCCTGAAACATTTGTTGCAGAAGGCACTTCTGTTGTATGTGGTGGTGGAGTTTGTGCACGTGGGGTACTAACACTAGGCATGGCATAATTCTCTTGAATTGCGCTCAAATCACCCCAATCAACTCCAGCTATTCACAAGAGTCAAGGAATCTTATTCACAAAATTCATACATTATTGTAATCCATGAAGAGATTTTAAACACAGCAGACAAAAACAGACAAACAATAGGAAAGGATACATTCAGTTCTCCACATGTCTGTGATGCTAACATCAGCATCTGACAAAAGCCAGTAATCTGCATCACTCTGCAAGGAGGAAAAGAGTTGCATTAGCTGAAAATGAGGTAGAAACCTCTCTCCTGAATTCAGATTTTCAATGTACATGGAAGGAGAATAGTGTCTCCCTCTCTGATTTTTCTTTCAAAAGACAGTGGTTTTTAGTCTGGGAAAACTATGAGATCAGCATGCCATCTAAAATTCTGAATACTGGAAAAATTAGGAGGTCCGCTACACTTCCTAGAAGAGATCTTCAATTAGATGTCCTCAACTGAATGGATGAGGTGGCTTCCAAGACATGATCAATTTTAACTGGATCATGTTCCCAACACTCATCTAAGATGCTAAGAAATAAGAAATCATATATGGTACTGAATAAGGACTTACATCAACATCAGGAACAATTTTCATGATCCCACTCACAAAATCTTGTGATGTGCCTATATCTGAGCACATCCTATTATCTTCCTGCTCTTCGATTTGAATGTTGTCTCCTCCACTCTCCTTGGTCACTGATGTCGTAGCTAAATTCTCATTCACCCCCGACGTTGAAGGAATGTCTGGAGGTGCCTCGACTGCATTAATCTCCTCAAATTTTTCCTCGAATTGACTTAAAACACAATCATCCAGAAAGGAAAACAAAAATTAGAATCAGAAACAAATAAGCAACAGATTGCATCCAATGCACTATCAAGGACTCAGAAAACAACACTAAAATTTAATGAAAATATCAGAATAGATAGCATCAGATTCAATGTCATCCTACCATAATATATCTAATGTCTAGTCCCGCATAGAGTCCATATGAACCAGGAAGGCAAAATATCATTTTATCATTTAGAACAAAATACCTGACAAGGTAAACATCAATCGGTCCCATTGTACTCCTGAGAACTATTCTGTATCTCCTCTGGGGATAGTCAACAGCCTGGAGAAGAAAGGAATATTGCCTCACTATATTGCATATAGAACTAGTTTCGGAACGATAGACTTTGATTACATAAACCAAAAGCAAGAAGCATCAACAATTACCTCATCAGGATCTGGAACTTCTAAGGTAGTGCCATGAGGAGCTTTAATTGCTATTAACGTTTCATTCTAACAATATTGAATACAAAAACACAAGTCAGCTTGGAGTTAGAATTGAAAGACAGGAAATGTTACCAATTATAGAGCACTAATATCCACCTGGAAGCAAGGTAAACTCTTAATGTCTTCTTCAGTAACGAATAGCCATCTGATGAGAGCAAGGTGAAAATGAAAACCAACAGATGAGCAAATAAACTTCAACAAATACATGCTAAATGATACTCAGAAAACAAGATAACAAGATTCGTTATTAAAGGCAGAAGAATGAAATTACTTTTGGTTATTCTCAGCTTCACTCAGGTCTCTCAACCTTTCCTGCATTTCTCTGCAAGACAATATTTCAGTAGCGTTAGCATCGTCATGATAGACCTAAGCAAACATGTAAAATTTGTACAATGTGGGCTTTAGAACAGAACCTTATTTGGTCATCTAATCTGTGCTCTTCCATTGTTAGATTTTCTATATCCGCCTGCAAAGCGAGAGAACACAATGAAAAAATATTCCAGAACAACCCAACAAAAAAAGCTGAAGGAAAGGCACATGTTTATCTCTTTAGACTAGCTTCATTAGTGCATGACGACAATCTCAAAGGATGACTCATTTACTGATAATATGAATTTCATGCCAAGTTATGACATGGTTTCTTCTAGGTTCAGCTGCGACATATTTTTGCACTTCCATATTAGCTTTCTTCATGTTCCAAAGAACTACACATACTCAATTTCCTCAAACAAATGACATGCTTAATCTGGTTTTGCTTTCTACAAGGAATAACTCATAAAATCAGCAATACCATCATGTGTTACATGAAAACTCTTGGACAAAAGAAAGAATTAAAAAATCTTCAATAACAGAAGAGCGAGCAATATTTTTATTACCAAGGTGAACTACGTTACCTAAATTTCTGATCGTGCAAGCATTTTCACATTGTTCTTCATTGATGGTTTCAATATGGAGTCAAAGGGAATTTAAACCAAACAAGATGGTCAAGTAATCCATTCATTTTTAGACTTTTAGAATTACATCTCTACTGTAATGTTAATAATGCAATGTGAAGAAATGACAAAGGTAGTATTGAGTACTCATTGTACTCATTACTAAGGCAACACATGCATTTGGGGATCACTTCGATAGCATCTCAAGAGATTGAAATGCACAGAAAAGTTAAGGACCAGAAATGCCAGGTAGAACAGTGATCTCTACAAGCCTGCAAGCTAGCAACACTCATTGGGGATCACATGCATTTAGGGATCACTTTGATAGCATCTCAAGAGATTGAAATGCACAGAAAAGTTAAGGACCAGAAATGCCAAGGAGAACAGTGATCTCTACGAACCTGCAAGCTAGCAACACTCTCATCAACCTCCCCAGGTCTTGATACATCTAGACCCCTGACCAAAGAACAAGTGTTAGGAACTTTTCAAATTTTTAGTAAATCCAGGAAAGAAGTACATTTACACAAGACAATCTTCATCACAGCAAATATTTGAGCATACTTCCACTGAATCCTGTTCTTGAGTTTCTTTTCAATGAGTCCAATGCCTTCTAGGACATTTGTTATGTCATATATACGCCTTTTCTGCACCTGTTATGGCAGTATCTCTTCAGCTAAAATAACATCAATAAAATTTGGACCGTTGTTCAGATCTGTAAAATAGTTACCTCTAATGTGTCAGCAGCTTTATTTAGATCAAGGATGCCATCTTCAGCATGTTTAATCAGATTAATGAACTTCTTTGTCAACAAACCTGAGCAATTTGAAGCACATTCATCATTCAATCTAACTGTAGCATACTTAAGTCAACATGACGTACAGAAATAATCCTATAGAATTATCAACATAGGAAATAGGCCACAGAAAACCAAGTGACAATAAAGTACGGCCAGAATTTGTTTCCCCCCAAAATCAAGGCCCCAACAATATTTACCAAGGGAGCTATCATAGCGACATGGACCAACTGGCGTGAGATGATTGCCCGAAGGAGAACCTGCAAATGATTCCAATGTTTAGCCTTTCTCACTGATATGCACGCATAAGCCTGATTCTCTTCTGGTTTTCAATTTGTTATTGCAACCGACAACTACTTTTAGGAGACATAAAAATGAGAAGCACGTAAGACTTCCAACAAAAAAGTCTCACCAACATTTGTCGCAGGAGTTTGAGAACCAGATCTACTCGCCTTTGTCATCCTTGGAGCTTTTTGTGCTTTTCCAACTTTTCCCGATACAGGTGTTTTTGCCGAAACATTGGCAGCATCGGTATAACCAAAACCATGGTTCTGATCATTAGACTCAACTTCAACATCTACCACATCATTCTTCCTTTTTAAAGGCTACAAGAAAATTTCATATCCGTGAATCATCATCAGAAGGATTTAAAATTCAAGAAAAATGATAAAAAGGGCTTTGTTATCAGCATAACAGCATTGGGATTAAAAAATTTATGTTAGAAAATTAATAGCATAAAGTGGAGAAAGATACATCACTGAAAAACTTTAGAACTTCTTCAGAATTATTTAAATTTACAGGATAAAATGGAGAAAAATGAATCACTTAACAATTTTAAAACTTCTTTAGAATTATAGATAAGACTTAGTTATCGCTGAAGTTCTAAAGCAGGATCTACTGGTAATTACATATGTCAAGTTGCATATGTTCTTAAAACTAGTTCAAGTTATGCCTTTTAGCTTCTCTTCTCTCAAATAAAATCACCAGAACAGTGTCATGTTCTTGATCTTGGAAGAACCACTGAAAGGTTTGAGAAAAGCACATTGCATGACCTTTTGTAGATCCACTGGATTGTGTTTTGAAAAATATCATTCCTTAGTTTCCTTGTGCATCCATTAGGACCATTACTTGAACTTAAGAGCACAGGAAGAAATGCAGTGAGCAAGCAATCCAACATTGCAAGGAAACATCAATATCAAGCAAAAGTCAATCAGATCAGTATCAATCACTGTGATGTACTTCTCTTTCTTTTTTCATGAGCTTCATTCCTGCTCTTCTCTATTAACCTTCCTTCTATCTACCAAGCCAGCTATGTTTACCCCTGCATTGCATTTTTCTCCTCTGATTTTCCATTATCTTGTTTATTTTTCTTTGATATTCTCATGTTTCTCTATTTCCCATATATAACTATAGCCGCTCAGTAGTTCTTTTTCTTTCTTGCAGAAATAATTACTTATTTCACCAATCTATCAAATCATATCTCTGAATTTCTTTAGTCTGCATCTGACCTACAAAATCACTTAAGACATGTCTTCATGTATCACATACTACTTCCTTCAAGAAAAAAAAGGTTAACATACATGCATCATGTTTTGGTGCCTTCATCCCAACTTCTCAATGACACAACATTAAATATTCTCCAATCTTTTAGTCCCTGCAACACCAGCGACATTTTCCTTATGAAGTGCACCATTAATCATAAATTAACTGCTGATTTCTATTTTTCTTTCATACTTCCTATTACAAGATTGCCAAGTATAGAATCTACAACCATATATTCCAAGAGTCCATGTACAGCAGAAGCAACTGTTACTTTTCATACGGTGCTCTAGCGTACTAGTCTTTGAACTCATAAAGCTCTATCAGCTGCAAAGGTGCATAGGCTTTCTTTTTAGATGATTTAAGCAATTAGCACAAGTTGGATATCAAGCTTCTCTCCCCCGAACCTTTGACATGTAGCAGTTGTCACAGCTGTGCTAGATGACAAAAGACATACGAAACTATCTCAGCACAGTGATAGTGGTTATCTGCATGTAGCAGCAATTCAAACAGGCAAGATTTTCCATTTCTTGTCAAGATCTCACATAAGATCAACCCTCATACGCAGCTTCACAACTTGGAAATGACAGCCCTCTGATCCTTTCACGCAATCCCCAGTGATTGATTCTATTCTCCAGAATAGATAAAATCAATGCTATATAACTCCACCGGACTCAAAATGCTCCATAAAAATTCCATCAACTCAACTTCAGTGTCACCAAAAGGTCGAATTTTGACCAAATCGAGTAAAGAACAATTATGAGTTTAAAAAGAAGAACCAGAAGAATTAGCTGAGCAAACACTAAAACAAGAAACTACACTTAACCAACTTCCTTATAACACCTAAAGATCATAAAATTCAACCTCTCAAATCCTACAACACACGAATCATCCAACAGTCATGTCGCACCTAGCACAAAACTTCGCATAGATCTCAATATCAACAAAGATAAAGTTTTTACTCCAATCATATCCAAAACCTAATACCACTAAAGAACGACAAATTACTTTTAAAACAATCCAAAGGGTCATCAGCTATAAGAGAAAACACTTACCGGAGGTGCAGGGGGCGGTGACTTGACAATAACAGCTTCCGGCTCAAGGGGCGGCCGATGAGGGTCGGTGGAGAAGTGATGGTAGTCACCAAAAGGCGGCTTCATCGAGGTGAATGGCAGCTGCTTCTTCAACGCCTGCTGCTGCTGCTGCTGCTGCTGCTGCTGCATGATCTGCTATTTTTTCTTGAACTAAAAAGATCAAATTTTTACGGATTTTTGGTGGGAAAATCAAGAAACAGTGGGAAATTTGAGGGGAATTGGAGCTTGGAAAGGGGAAGAAGGATAAAGGGATGATGGAATTCTGGAGATGGGCTGCCGGAGAGGTGAAAAGGGGTGGCGATGAGGGCGGAGGAGATCTGGAGATGGTGGTGGAGGAAGGGAATAAAAAAGCGGGAAGAGAGAGAGAGAGAAGATGGGGATTGAGTTGGAAGAAAAGAGGGGAGAAAACGAGGGAAATTAGAGAGAGGGGATTGTGAAGGGGGTCAGGAGAAAGGAGGGAAGTTGGTTCGGAAATAGATGTGGAGGGAAGAAACTAGTTTTATTACTCTATATTAATTTAATTTAATTAAATATTTTCACTATTCATCTAAATTAATCATAATAACCAAAATTGACTCCTATTATGAATATTAGTCCATCATGATTGTAATTATTCAGGAGGTTTTGAAATGAATAAATTACTAATACTTTTTTTAAAAAAAAAAAACAAAATTATATTAGTACTTGCTAGGAAGTTTTGAGACTATTTGATTGACTAGAAAATAGTCTATGGTGCCATTATTTTTGTAGCCTGCAAATTGGTTGATCTCAGAGGATGGAGAAAAACAAAAATCACTTGGTCCATTAGATAGGGGTGGGAAAAGTATCCAGGCCAAAATCCTAGCTATTCATAAGATTATGATTGGAGCTACCATCATTTGTCCTCTTCCCTTTTTCTACATTGACATGAATGTAGAAATTTTGAAATTAAAATTTGTTAACATGCCAGGATTTGAACAACACTCATAGATTATGCTAATAACTAGCTTATGTATAAAAATAAATAAATAAGTGAAGTCTTGTGGTATCATATGTGGACTTTGGGGAGTAATCTAGCTAAAGTAGTGTATATGCTCATGTGTCCACTACCATGAGCAGTTTGGTATACTTTTGGGGTAGAAATAGTAAGTGTGTATAATGTGCTAGTGATGTCTTTTGAGAGGTGAATACTTTAATTGGCTAGGAAGAAAATAAAAATTGATTCCAAGAAATTACAACAAAATTCTTCTTCTTTATTCATTAGAAAAGTTTTTTGAGAGATTAATGTTCAGAATTCAAAACTATGTAATGCTCTATTGAGTCTTTGAAACATCAATCTAAAAGAAAACGTCTACACGTGAGTATAAGCAGAAGTAAATAAAAGACCATCTATTAGTATTTTGATTAAAAATATGTGGACGAAAGAAAATTTGAAATATCAGAATCGAACTTATTCAAACACTTTTTAAAAACAAATAAATTTGAAATATTTCTTCTGCTTCCTCCTTTAATATATTTGTAACTTATGTTTTATTAATTATCAAATGATGGAATCATTTTAAAGGTGCAAAAAGAATAAAAAATTAAAGGTCCTCCAAACTTATCCATATAGGCAATGCAAATATTGTAGCCAAGGACCAATGGAAGTCTTTATATAAAAGGCAAGCAGGTTCGAATCGGCGATTCGCGCCTTACGTTGGGCAGTGCCGTTACTTGACGATTCTTTGGCGCGTAATTCAGTCGGCAGCGTTACCGAACCCAAATTTTGGGACCGAAGAGTGTAGCGGCAGTGGGCTCAAGTTTGGGCTGCTTAGGGGGTAATCATTTATTTTATAATTGGGCTTTTTGCGTGAAGCCCAGAATGGAGTTAAAATCTTATTTCTGATCCTATTTAAAAAATTTGGGAGATGTTTAAGCTGTTGAGCGTTGCAAAATTTATTCCGCAGTTCATGAAATCATGAATGTATGCTAGGAAACAGTTTCCAAGAATGATGGAAAAAATAGGATCAGGAACTTCACAAGTTGAGTTTTGTCCCCCCCCCCCCTTTCTAACCACTTTGCGTAATTTTATTACATTCAGCGTAAAATTTACAGTTTTGTGTAATTACAAATTTAGTTGTATGAATTGATAAAGTCAAGTTTACATCAAAATTGTACGAGTTTATATAAAAAAAAATTAAAAGAATTATATGAATCGATTTAAACCGGATAGAACTCAACTTGTGTTACTTTGATTGGAAAAATAGCTTTGTAGATGGAGGAATAGGGAGTGCTAGGAATGCGAAATGGTGACTACGTATCACTTCAATTCAGCCATTCAACATTCTTTTCTAGTTTTCAAATCCTCAACTTGACTAATGAAAAAGTATGAGATCTTAGGCCATTTTGTTGTCAAAGCTAAAAGGTAAAGCTTTGGACCAAAAAACTCTAGACATGTGAGATATGATCTTCCGTTCACAACGAATGAAAAGGTAAAATCATAGTATTAATCTCCTTTTCTTTTAAAAATGAAAGAAAAACAGAAATAATGAGAAAGCAAAGGGGTAATAATGGTCAGATAGAATAGGAAAGCTGGAAATCAAATCATATTTCCAAGATTGGAGATAAGACTCCTAAAAAGAAACTTATGGCTAAGGCAAAGATATTGCTATTGTTTTATTTTGATGTGAGGGCAATTTTTTTTGAAAGTGACAAATTTACACCTTTCTAATGTCGATTCGGTCTTTGACTAGTGGAAGTTATCTTCTTTGTCATTTCAAAGAAAATTATTGTGGCATCAAACTACCTTCATGCTGACAAGATTTTCCTTCAGGAGCACATGAATTTTATTTTTATTTTTTATATTTTTTGGTGGAAACTAAGGTATAAAATGCATAAGAAATAAGCAAAATCAGAAAACAAATTTGTCGATTTGCAAAGAAAATGAACTACTTCTTTTAGCTGTAACCAGAAGAGTTTTCAATCATTTTTGGAATCATGTTTTGTGAGAGTTAAGAATCTTGTTCAGAACTTGAAATCTTGTTGGCAAAATCATTTATTTTTTAAGTTGGGACAATAAACTGCAACTGAGCTGCTTCTGCACAAGTTTTGGGGTAATTAATTGCTGCATTTCATACTAATCTTAAAATGTGATTAATAGGGCGGGCTGTTAATTTAAATGCAAGCTAATTAGGTAATTAAGGTTGCACAAAGTCAGCACACTTAAATCTTTGCTTGAGTTGTGTATAATATAAACATACATAACCACACATAATAGACTATTTATGTGTAGGATTAATTATATTAGCAACATCTAGTCTTTTTTCTTTATGCTCACAACTCCAACAAACAACTCTCCTCTCGATCCACTGTCTACGTACATTCACAAGCTGAAATTTTTTTTTTTCTTTTTCTTGAACCTAAATTTTAATTTTCTCAAATTTCAAGAAAAAGGCATCAAGAAGACATTAGTTGTTCATTTGATTCTTAACAATTGAGGTGTATTTGTATTTGTGTTTTTTTTTATTGCCAACTTCAAAAGATAGAGTTGTGGTTTGAAATTTGTTATATAAGACATAAAAACTGAGAAATAGGAATGCTTGGGGATTAAGTGAGAATTATTCCCCGGGACCTAATCTAATTACTATCTTTTACATTATTTATATGTTGGAAGTCTCAGAGCTTATTAATTAATTACTATCAGAACCTGTTTAGTTAGTTAAACATCTCCATGTTTTAAACTTTTAATTCTTTCAAAACGAGGTTGTACTTGTACATGCATCATCATATTCACTTTTGCTTCTAGCCCACAAAGGAAAGATAAAAAAAAATGAGATTGATTTTAACAGTGCACATCAATTACTACTACATTAATGGTACTTATTATATTAAAGATCATACAAAATCTTGATAGACTAGAAATCTTTGTAGCAAGCTGTTTATGATAAATTCACCTATGTATTTTCCTCTGCGTAAAGATAGTTCATTAGCTCATGCAAACCAATTAACAATTTTTGTTGATTACAATTAGTGTGTTGTTCTTCTCTTTATTATTCATCGTGATTTTTTTTTTTAAAATTAGCGTAGCAAATAACATCTAATTAAATTAAGACAAGGAAAGTGATGAATAAAAATTTGGTACAACTATCTAATGTCAAAAATTGTCGCATGGTGAACGTGTAGAGTTTTTAAAAAGTAAGAAACATATAAATAAGTTTAAAAAAATGGGGTATTATAACCAGAAAAGAAGTTTACAAAAAAAAAAAATTAAACCTAAAATTTATTGAATATTTAGGCAGTATCAAGGTGCACTTAATCCATATTAGTCTTGCCTGTGTTGATTCCTTGACTAATATGAGACTATTTGAGCATAGACTCATATTTTCTAGTCCAATTTAAGGGCGAATTTTCTTAAATATTACGGAAATAAGAAATCACGACAAATTTGTTGTTGTCGACAAATTTGTGCTCTAGTAGGGGTTGCTGTAAATAAGATTTATGGCATGGAAAGAACGTTAATTTATTTTTAATTTTTTTAACTGACACAATAATTTAAAAGAAGAATGAAAATTTTCTAAAAAAAAATTTGCTTAGCCGCTTCCACCATTGGATGTAGCACGATTTGTGCACCATTGCTCACAAGTTGATCAATGGTGCAAAAACTTTTTCTTAAATTGAAGACGCAACATTGTGGTGTCTGCTTAATCGCATCCAGTTTTAGATGTGGCATAGTCCCAGCACCGTTGACTAAAAGTTTATCAATGGTGCGAAGTGAATATAATTTTTTTTTATAAAAATTTGGGTCATCGCCGCCTGCACTAATTAATAAAAAAAAAAATCCAATTGCGGAATGGAAAATGAAAAGGAAAGAAAATTTATTTTTTTGTAGCCAATAATTTCAAATGTGACGACCCTTCTACTGTCATGAATCCTATAACAACATCACTTCTTCGACTTTTTCTCTTCGTAACATTATTTATAGAAATTCGCCCTCAAATAGTCTAAGTCTTACCTATCCAACCTCATTTTCTATCTTTACAACCTCTTTGCCATCCCACACTTATCCCACAGCGCCGTTCTCATCCAATGGCTATAAAAAATAAAACAAAGGTGCAACTCGTCCATTCACGCCAAAAAATAAAACTAAGGGTTTTGGTTGCAATTTAGTATGCAAATCCAATGGCCATTTCATAACTGAGATAAGTCACCTACCATCTAGCATTTTTTGGTACCTTGCCCCATTTTAACAAAAGACTGCTATTTTCAACTTCTTTCCTCCTTTGTTTGAAAACAGAAAGAAGGAAAAACCAAAGAATGGCAACGCAAAGAGTAGAGAGAGGATGAGATGGATGGGAAACAAATCATACTCCTGAGGTTGGAGATAAAGACTCTGAACTAGTAGACTACATCAGACTCCCAAGACAGGAACTAGTATCTTATGTCTAAGTCAAAAATTAAACTCTATCTGATCAATCCTAAAGCAAAATAATGACCAATAACAACACCAAGTTGTGAGTGAATTTAGCAAATTTCTTTGTTGTTTGGCGACATTGTAATATGTTAGAATTCTTTTATCATATTTCTATCTTAAAGTTGCCAAAACGTCTTTATTCATTTCACTTTCGACACAATTATAATCGGTTACACTTCTTTTTATGGTATTTCTATTTTAACTTGGCACAATTTGTGTCTAAACATTTCCCTACGTAGTGCTTAGGAGTTAGGATAAATTTTAAAGTCAAATTAATGTTACCAATGATCAATGAATATGCATGCCGAAACCGAAGGCAACTCCTTAATCCTGGAGGAGTAGATAAAACGGCAGGGTGGAGTTCGGGTGGGTTTTGAATGTATTCATGGAAAACAGGCGTTACTTCTTCTACCTATTTTGTTGATAGGTTAATTGGCAGAAATACTGAATGAAAAAAAGAAATCATAACTTACTTCTTGAAAATAAAATAGAGAAAAGAATAGTTAAAGGGCGGGAAGGAGTTGAGACTTGAGAGAGAGGTTTGGCACCTGCTCTTTGGGAAGAAAGCACCTGCAAGCAAACATCAATTTTCAATATTTTTGTCTACTTGTAATTTGCACAAATATGGATGGTAATACATACATATACATACAAATGTACATATTCATGCAGAGATAGAGATGTGCAGGGTACGTGCCGTGGGGGTAGGGATGGGTTGAGCGGTACGAAGGGAAAGAAGTGTAAGTAAAAATTTTCGAGTTTAAAACATCCCAATTATACTAAAAAAAAACCGTACGTTCCGTGGAGAAAAAGAGAAAGGTGGTTAGATATGTGCAGAATAAAGAGAAAGGTTTGTGCGAATTGGAGTGTGATGTGTGTATAAATATGCACGCTTTAGTGTGTAGGCTTCGTTGTTTCACATTTTTGCTTTGTATCTTTTCCACTTGCTGTTATTCTCATCATGTTAACTAATGAGCATTTTCTCCAATTATTTTTGAGGCATCATCCTATCCCAATTGTGGCCTAAACATTTTGTACATTATCTGGAATTGGAATAGCAGGAGGATAACATGAATGAGCTATTCTCTTTTAATTCTACCTCTCCAGTCCCCATCATGACTACTTACAACGGGTTGCTTTTCTTCAGGTTTTGCAGCAGGTGCTTTTCTCGTTCTAGGAAGTATAAAGTCGTGCACTTCTACCTCGACAGCGGGATAGGCGGACGCAAAATATTGGCTGTCAATGTTGATAAATGTTGGAGACGACTCGGTGTCAGATAGAAGTTTATTTGGAAAATTACGAGAGTACAATGCTTCACCATTAGTTACTACTTCTGAACCCTGCAGTCTGCTAATTGGTAATGCCAGAATGTTACGAGATCATGCGCCATTTTTTGTTCTTTTGGGCGAGTACCCATTACCGCTGTAATGAAAGCCTCACGATAGGCAAATTGGAGCAAGAATGATAATATTCCTATCTAAACAAAAACGCAGCTCTTAAGAGGCGCAAACATTGATCCCAATCTGCGATAATATACTCTCATCCACTCTTTATATGTCTGAATAATGATTCAGCTCATACAAAATGTTATAACAAAGGGTCGTCCATATACAGAATGGTGAGGGTGCATGTCCCAGTGCTTTATCTTCCATCAGTACTCTCATCAGTGCTACTCTTTCTGGATATTGACAAGCAAAGATCATTTACTTGAACAAGTGTGCCAGATCAGGGTCATCCAGGTCTACATCCAACCATCCATTCAGACGCATGTATTCAATGTAATGCTCTGGTGGCTCTATGGCTCGGGGGTTTCTTGGAGCAAAGCCATGAATCTTCTCAAGATCTCGAAAAAGCCAGCGAGCATAGGCTTGATCTATAGGAGGCACAATCTTCAACAGCACTTCTTCCTTCTGTGGCTTTACCGACTTTGCTTGCTTGTTTCCCATGATCTACCTGCTCAACTTCAAGTGTCGGTCAGAACAAACAGAATCGTTCCACAATCATGAATTCTTGATAACCAATAGGAAAAGGTAATCAATCATTCATAATCGTAACACACAAAAACAATATGGCGAAATGTAACCAGGAACTAAAGCATGAATTGTTTGCAAAGTTCTTAGTAATAAAAGATTCTTGAAGCCTAGGCTTGTAAGGCATCAGAGTTTTTTTCATTCATGAAATGTTAAGAAATAAAACAGCTGTTAAAGGTTAACCTCCAACCCAGCAAAACACGCCACAATTGGTATTTGTACTCAGGATATGCATAGAGACGTGTTTAAATTTGGTCAAAATTTTCAAGGCCTTTCCTAAACTGTTTTTGCTTCTTTTTTATACACAATCAAAGAACATTCAGTGATACCACAGTAGGTGAGTTAAAGAATGCACTAAGAGGCTACTATGCAGTCATTCCATCCATTTTTTTTTCAGAGAATTTCATTAATCAGGACATCAAAAAAGTAGAACATGATGCATGAAAGCTTCGGTAATTGAATGACTAATCAAGGTAATAAAATGAAAGCTTCAGTAAAAGTTTGCTCAACTTTAATTGCTTCTGCTATTTACATGCCTTAAATTCTTTACTCAAGGTAATTGTAGTTCAAATATTTGAAAGCAGAAACCAGCTAGGATCGTAGAAGTTGCTACCAAGTCCACATATATACTATTCAACTCAAACTTACAGTGCACCACATTAGAATAATAAAAGTATCAGAAACTGATTTACAAGCTAAACCAACTAATTATTCAATTCCAACAAAGAACAGGTGGGAATAGATTCAAAGAAGTTTTAGAATCTAAGAGAGGGTCACTGCAAGAAAATGAAAGGAAGAATGCGCCAACAGAAATGCTAAGCTATCGAAAAAACTACTGAGGAGACAAGGTGTGATTTATAAGTTATTCACATCACCTGATCTAGCTATGCATAAAGAGCATATACACATCAACAGTATCCCCAGAGCAACTACAGGCAAACCCCAAGATGAAAACTTAATGCCTGAAAGTAAAAGTTATTGGGGGGATTGCAGTTGGTCAAAACATTTCTTTTTGGTTCAAAATACAAAAGGGTTTAGACACAAATATTGATATTTCTATCCAAATTAAAGAAGCGTTGATGGTTTTATTCAGCTTCCTTAAACATAGAGATCGGTGTCCTAGAAATCAGACGTCAAAATCATTTTCTAACAAGTCAACTTCTCTTTTCCCTTCTCTTGTTCACACTTAACATCTCCACAGAATAACACAAGCAAACTCTCTTCCAAATCTTCCCGGTTGAGTTCAAAGAAGATGTTAACATTGCCTCTTCATTTGTAGCGATTTTGACAATCATGGCAGAAAGCCAATTCATCAGATTGAAGAAACTGCAAAGTTCACCACAAGAATACCAAAATCTGAAGGCTTGACATTGGTGGATTTAAAAAACTGTCAAGAGCAACAAACACGACTTGCTTGTCTTCTTCTCCACCTGGTAGTAGCCAAGGTCGGCCTTATGAAATAGAAGAATACTTCCACTACAAATTGACTCATGAAGAAGTATTGAAACTAAATGTCCGAAGACTCAATAGACTTAAAAGGAGCGGACTAAATTGTACAAGAACGTTCCTAAGACTTTTGTTTTAGCCCTTGGAAATGAACTCTATAGTCGACTTTTTCGAAATCAACATCCATATATATTCATAAAACTAGATAAAATTATCAATATTGTTGAGTTTAGAATAAAAATACCTCTATATTGTGAATAACCCAAATACAAAATCTCTTGATCCCTTCTCAGGATCTTGGGTTGTCTCTTATAATAATTTCTACTAAGTCACTATTCCACCCATGATATCAAATTTTCAAATTCAGCATAAGCACCCTTTTCAAGGCAAATAATCAGCAAGCAACCATTCCTGGGTCTAATTCATCTTCTTCATAACACTTCTCCAAAGAACATACTTTTGAACGAACGAAGCATATTCTTTCTGGGACGACAAAGGGGGAAACATACAGAACTACTGAGAATATATTGCAGTCTAATTTAGAAGCATAGAGCCCAACTAAATAATTTCAATTGCATGCAATTTTGCTTCAATTAAAATGAAAAAAAAAAAAGAAAAAGTTTAAGCAAAGAGAATCACCACAAGAAATCAAAATTAGAACAAAAAATGTATAGAAAACAATTGACTCACAATCGCAGAAGGGGTGCAAAACAGCAGTCTTCTTGAAAGTTTCAGCTGTCGAAATGCTGCTGATTAGTGAGTGGAGACGATTAAAATAAGCTTCTGCCGCATACCGGATTCTACCCGCTAAAGATCGATATCCCATGGACTCTAAATCGTTTTTTATTGTATTAGTTTATATGCAAAAAGCCCAAATTTTTTAATTTACTGCTTATATAGTATAATTTGGATACATATATTATGTAACATTGTCACGGTGGCTTTGTTTGGAAGACAAGTTTTTTGCCAAGTTTATCTGTTACAAGTTTTTTAAAAATTTTAGTTACTGTGACCTCAAAAAACTTTTCAAAAATTTTAAACTATACACTTCAAAATATTCAAAAAAAACACACTCCAAAAATTTTTTTAAAAAATTTTTACAGTAAATACAGTAAAATTTTAGACAACCACCCAAAAAACTCACTTGTCAAACGGGTAAAATTAGATATTTGCTGCACATGCCATGTGTGATGTGGCTAATACAATTTAACATAAGTAAATTTAACATATACTTATGCGTCAAACTTACGTGTATTGATTGATGTTAAAAATATATAGAAAATTTACTCGTTTATTTTGAAAGTTTAAATAGTTTCTCTCTCACTTTACTTTTTGGTAAATATGGGGCATGAAAGATCACTAAAGGTGATAGTTTGAATGTGAGAACCCGTATTTCCCTAGTAATTTTCCTAAGGTTTAAACCCTTTAATGGCATGTTTTCTGCGTTTTCTGGTTTAGGAATATTTTCTTGGTGGATTTTATGAGCAGTTATAGTTTTTAGATGATTTTTCTAGTATTGGAGAGTTTTTGAAAAATTAAGAATATATATTGGAGGTGGGACCCACTAGTGCGAAAAGTTCGGAAAAATTCGGCCAATAAGGTTAAGTTTCGGATACTGTGTGAAATTTATCGGGTGTTAAGAGATAAGTAGAGAGTGGGATTTGATTGATGGGAGAGGAAAAAGAAATATAAGAATGCATTTAAGAGGTGACAAGTGTCACTCTCTTATTGGTTATACTTTATGATTTACTATTCATGTTTTTGACTTTTGACCAAAATGGTTAAATATCTTAAAAATTGCACAAAAATTACCATTTCTTACCTCCTCCATAGCCGGCCCTCTCTCTTGCCAAGAAGGAAGAAAACTTCTTCAAACTTCAAGCTTTCAACTAGCTCAAATCATCCAAACCAATTGCCTAAACTAGTTTTTACTCCATACAACCTTTCCATTGGGTGTTAGTGGTGAGTTTGGTGAAGTTTTTGGAAGAGTTAAGGTGGTCTACAACTCCTCGTCTCTTGTATACTAGGTAAGTGATGATTGAACATACTCCTACACCTAATGATGCTTAAGTTATGCTTAGTAGTGGCTAAAGTGATGATATTTGTGATTTATTTCTTGATTTGAAGTGATTTGGTGAAATTTTTATATTTTTGAGGAATTTTCTGGTTTAATATGAATGTGATGTTGTGGTCATCTATGATGGTTGATAATGAGGGAGAAAGACTCTAGTAGGTGTGAATTAGTGATAATTGCAACCAATTTTGGGTTTGGATTGAATTGTGGAAAGTTAGGGTTTTATCACCCCTTATTCTGTCCGGTTTTGGATCATACGGTTAGAGGCCGAATTGGACTTTGCTTAAAACATGAAAGTTGTAGGTATTGATGTATTTGAGGTGCTTGTAAAATTTCAGGTCATTTGGAGTAGTGTAGAGTGAGATATGTCGATTTTACTGTTGCTGTTCTGGGTTGATTAGAATGCGAAAACTGCCCTTGTAATTGGCCTTTTTGACTGAAATTGCTTTGGATTTAGATGTTGGTGCCTTCTGATGAAATGTAGCTGGATGTCTTAGCTACCATATGCCTTTGGAATCAATGCATTTGGACTTGTATAGACTGAGTTGGACTCATTACAGCATTATGTGATTTGCAAACCTGTTTTGGTAATTCTGGTTTCGTATTTTGCATATTTGACCTAGTTGTGCTAGGATTTGGACTGAGTGGCCTTCTACATTGTTGTAGCTCTGTTTTTTAGCTTCGAAACGGTGGGTTTTACACCCTCATCCGATAACCGTAGTGAATTTGGTGCCATTACCGCATATTGAGGTCAAATACGGTTTCTTTGTTAAGGCTTAAGCTAAAGCCATTTCTTAATTTCTGGTTACCAATGATGCTTATTTATGCATATAAACCCTATTGGGGGTTATGATTGGCATTGCTATATGACTCGTTATCGAGTCTCATTGCATTTGTTTACGTGTTCTAGGGCGTGACGGTGGTTCACGACGCACTTTTGATCACGGTGCATGAAATATCACTTACGTGATTGGTGAGTATACTACTCACTTAAATGTTACAATGTGGCTTTGTTATATGTGAATTTGATGCCTTGAAAGCTTATTTGGTTATTGGAAGTGATTGAGGTGAGGGTGTACTTGACCGCCCTCACCTCTTGTGATTCCATTCATGGCTATTAATTGTTTTACTGAAATACTGCACTTGTTATATGAGATACTGAATTCCATTCATGAAAAACTGATTTGGTGTCGTTTGGACGAATGTCCAACGGCTTTACTGTATCACTGATCTCAACCCCGTTTGGTAGTCAATTGGATCGAGCCGGCGAGGGCTTGATCGTGAAAATTGTCATGCCACAGGGACTGTACTGGGGAATCTTGTAGTAATGAGACTCTTGATTCCGGTATACTCGAGTATTATCAAAAGTTACTGATTGGAGTGCGGGCCCGGTTGGGGTATATTGGGTGGAAGGAATGGAAGTAAAGTGAGATCCACGGTTTGGTACTCTTAACATTGACGGAGGGTCAATGATGTTGGATCAAGAATATAAGCGGGGAAATGGGCTCTTGAGAGCCAACCGTATCCTTTCACTGATTTGATTTACTTCTTATTTGCATACTTGAACTGAACGGTTATGCTTATGTGATCTTAGCTGCTATTATGGTAGTAACTCACTGAGCTTTAGCTCACTCCGTTCCATTTGTTTTCCTTACAGGAAAATGATCACTTTTGGGGAAAAGTTCATACTTGTCGGTTGCCAAATTGAGCCATGTATATGTCTATTTTGAATAGCTCTTTGCATGAAACCCTAATGTGTATTGGGTTCATCTTTTGATTGGCAAACCGAACATTGTATAACCATGATGACTAGTTTTGGCATGCCAATTTGGTTGTAAATGTTGAATTTCAATGTATGTATATGTTGGATTGATGTATGGTTGAACTCCAGATTCTGATGTGTCCGGCATTGTTCATCATCGGCGCGTTTTTCATTTTTATTTAGTTTGTGATTTTGACTTGGTTGTGCGCGTGGGTATGTTCTGGACCGTTTTAGGTCGACGTAAACTGATCCGTTAGTCCTGACGAGAGTTGGGCAGGCAGTCCGCTAACCCCTTTGGTTCGCCTTAGGGGAAGGTGGGGCTGTCACAGGTGGTATCAGAGCCTAGGTTTGAATTAGCCAGGGTGTTATAGGAATGCTTGATCTGAGGGTTTATTGTTTATGGTTTTTAAGCTTATTGATGCTTATTTACACTTTTGGTGTAGGATGGACAGATCCAGTGGACCTAGTGATGGCCTGCGGGCAAGCGACCCCGTGTAGCGCTCCCGATGATTAAGTGCCAGATCCGGCCAAAGGGGGCCGTTCTACGTTGGAGTCCGGCTAATTGCCGTAGACACTGCGAGTGCCACCACACTTATGCTTACCCGAATGCCCTCGTTTTGGCGGTTGTGAAGGAAAGAAAGGAGCTGGCAAAAGCTAATGCTAAGCTTGAGGTTGAGGTGAATCAGTTAAGGGCGGCCAACGAGGGGCAAGCTAAGAGGATCGAGGATCTGAAGTACGATGTACTAGAGGTTGAGGATAGAGTTGATGATCTCTGTGCCCAGCTTAGGGAGGCGCGTGAGCGCGAGTCTAAGAGGGCTCGAAAGGTGAGGAATCGAGCCGCTGCAATCCTGAACCTCTGTACCGAGGTAGTGGAGGGAGTGAGCGACAAGGACTCCTGTGCGGGGTCTGAAGCTGGGGAGGAGTTTACCCCATCGCCTGGGTCCCAGAGCCCAGCGACTGATTAGGCCTTGACTTCCAAGCTTCTTTTGGGATAGTTGATGTTTTTTTGTATGTACATAGGGATAGGGATAGAGCCTTAGCTAACCGTTTTGGATGTTGGGTTAGCTACGTGTAAATCTCTTTTGATAGGCCAATTTTCGGGGGGATCGTTTATGTACGTACGTGCCTTGGCCGTACTTGACTTGACTGATTGTATATATATTTGTGTGGCTTGATCTTGTTTGGCTTGTATATATATGTTTGTGATCATGTTTGGAATGTATAAATATGTGTTATTGTGAAAGTTTAAGTGTTACTTACATGCCTTGTTATTACTTTGGTTTAGTATTCTTGCCTAGACCAAGTAGAACTTATGGAAGGTACACGAAGTGGTCGGGGACGTGGGCGCGGAATTAGACAACCCACACCAGTTACGGGTACGGGAAAACCTCTATTGGACCCAATCCTGGACCGCAAATAGACCCGAATGTACAAATAACTGCTGCTATGCAGCAAATGACCAATCTTCTAGCACAAGTAGTGCAACAACAGGGCCAGAACCCAAACCCTAACCCCGGAAACCCTGGCCATCATATCGAGAGCGAAGATAGAGCACTCGAACGTTTTCAAAAGTTTTCCCCGCCAAAGTTTGTTGGGGGACCCGACCCTGACGTTGCTGAGAAATGGCTTGAAAAGATGGTTGACATATTCGTAGCCTTACACTACCCTGATGAACGGCAGGTGACTTTTGCCGTGTTTCAACTTGAGGGAGCGGCCCGTTCCTGGTGGAACGTGATCCGACAGAAGTGGGAGCGGGAGCAGACGACTAGGACTTGGGTGAGTTTCATCCGAGAATTTAATGCAAAGTTTTTCCCTCCTCTAGTCCAGGAGAGGAAGGAGGACGAGTTTATCCGACTCCCGCAAGGGGCTCAGACTGTGGCGGAATATGAGAGTCAGTTCACCCGCCTGTCCAAATTTGCGCCTGAATTAATCATGACTGAGCACCGACGGGTTAGGCGCTTTATTCAGGGTTTGAACGTTGAGATCCAGAAAGACCTCGCGGTGGCTCAAATCACTACGTTTAGCGAGGCAATGAAAAAGGCCCAGCGAGTTGAAAGTGCGCGGTTGCAGGTCCGAAACTTCCAGGCGAAGAAGCGTGGCTTTCCTGGGAGTACTTCCGGACAGGGTGAGAAGAGCACTCCCTCTAAATTTGGACGAGAAACGGGTGGTGGTCGACAATCGGGTTCAGGCAGAGGGACTCCGTTCAGGGGTGGTCAAGTTGGGCGAGAACAAAGAGGAAATGCTCAGAGTGGCTCGACTTCGGCACCTCGTGGTCCCTGTGGGCATTGTGGAAAAGCAAACCACACCGAAGATAATTGCTGGAGGAAACAGGGCAAATGTCTGCGTTGTGGAAGCGCAGACCATCAATTGGCTACATGGCCGGTCCTGAAACAAGACGGAAAAGGGAGCCAACCAGCGTCGAGGACCAATACTGGACCAGCGAAGGGAGATGGGTCCAAACCTAAGGTGCCGGCGAGGGTGTATTCCTTAGAGCCCTATCAGGTTCCAGAATCTTCTGAGGTTGTAGAAGGTACGATCCCTATTTTTCACCGCTTTGCCAAAGTTTTAATTGATCCTGGTGCCACTCATTCGTTTGTTAACCCTGATTTCATGTGTGGCATCGATATAAAACCTGCTAATTTACCATATGACCTAGAAGTTAGTACACCTACGGGGAATCAACGTTTGGTGACTAGTATGGTTTATAGGGATTGTGATGTATGGGTAGGTGAAAGGAGATTTTTAGGAGACCTGATTAGCTTGTCCATTAAGGGGTACGATGTGATTTTGGGTATGGACTGGCTAGCCAAATATAACGCCCAACTGGATTGTAAAACGAAAATAGTAGAATTTCG
Organism: Coffea arabica; assembly: GCF_036785885.1. Lineage (NCBI taxonomy): Eukaryota > Viridiplantae > Streptophyta > Magnoliopsida > Gentianales > Rubiaceae > Coffea > Coffea arabica. The sequence goes on along the minus strand of NC_092310.1, from coordinate 49,826,922 downwards.
CATTCCCGGCGAGGCAACCTTAATGTTGGATATAAGGGGTAGGTTAGTTTCGTCTGCTCTAATTTCGGGCATTCGAGTTAGGAAACTGATAAGTAGAGGGACGCAAGGTTTTTTGGCCTTTTTAATTAACACCCCTACGGATAAGTTAAAAGTGGAAGACGTGGCCATAGTGAAGGAATTTCCGGATGTTTTTCCTGATGAGTTAGTAGCCTTACCTCCGGAAAGGGAGATAGAATTCCGAATAGATCTATTACCTGGAACCTCACCTATCTCAAAGACCCCTTACCGAATGGCGCCTGCAGAACTTAAGGAGTTTAAGTTGCAATTGCAAGATCTTTTGGAGCGGGAATTCATTCACGAGAGTGGGTCTCCTTGGGGGGCTCCTGTCCTTTTTGTGAAGAAAAAAGACGGAACTTTGAGGATGTGTATTGACTACCGGGGGCTGAACAATGTTACGATCAAGAATAAGTATCCACTGCCTCAAATCGACGAGTTATTCGACCAGCTGCAAGGAGCAGTAGTCTTTTCGAAGTTGAACCTCCGACAAGGATACTACCAGTTGTTAATTAGGAAGAAGGACATTCCGAAAACTGCTTTTAACTCAAGATACGGGCATTACGAGTTCGCCGTTATGCCCTTTGGACTGACCAATGCTCCCGCCGCCTTCATGGATCTAATGCATAGGGTTTTCAAACCCTATCTAGACCGATTTGTCGTTGTGTTCATTGATGATATTTTGGTCTACTCTAAGACACGCGAGGAGCATGAGGAGCATTTGAGAGTGGTATTGCAGACGTTAAGGGAACATCAACTGTATGCCAAGTTTAGTAAATGAGAGTTCTGGTTGGAGAAAGTAGCATTTTTAGGTCACGTGATCTCCCACGAAGGTATTTTGGTGGACCCGGCGAAGGTTGAGGTCGTGACAAATTGGAAGAGGCCAGAAAACCCCACAGAAATTTGTAGCTTTCTAGGGCTAGTTGGGTACTACCGAAGGTTTATTAAGGATTTTTCCAAACTGGCAGGACCTTTAACTGACTTGACGAAGAAGTATGGCCAGTTTATCTGGAACGGCCGGTGCGAGACAAGTTTTCAGGAACTAAAGCGAAAATTGACCATGCCTCCGGTACTGGTCTTGCCAAAGGGAGTGGACGGGTTTGCGGTGTATGCAGACACGTCGCGAGAAGGATTGGGGTGTGTATTGATGCAGAACCGGAATGTGATTTCTTTCGCCTCTAGGAAATTGAAGCTTCACGAGCAGAACTACCCGACTCACGATCTGGAATTAGCCGCAGTTGTCTTTGCACTGAAAAAGTGGAGGCATTACCTATATGGGGTGACCTTCGAAGTGTATTCGGATCACAAAAGTTTTAGATACCTTTTCTCCCAGAAGGAACTGAACATGAGGCAACGAAGGTGGATGGAATTCCTGGAAGATTACGACTGTACGATCAATTACCATCCGGGAAAGGCAAATGTGGTAGCAGATGCCTTGAGTCGTAAGGTGCAAGTAGCAGGGTTAATGATTAAGGAGTGGGATTTGTTAGAATCTGTGTGCGAGTGGAGACCCTGTCTTGGAAGCCATAAGGTGATATTTAGCAATGTTAGGGTGGCCTCCACTCTACTGGAACGTCTTAAAGAGGCACAAAAAGAAGATTTGATGGTACGGAAGTGGAGAGAGAAAGTGGAAAAGGGAGAAACTACGGACTTCACTTTGAGTCCTGAGGGTATTTTGAAGTATCGAAATCGAATAGTAGTACCGAGGGAAGAGTCGATGAAAATGGAGATTCTGGAGGAAGCTCATCGGTCCAAGTATACAATCCATCCGGGCAGCAGTAAGATGTATCAAGACCTGAAAGGAACATATTGGTGGGACAATATGAAGAGGGAAATCGCTCAGTATGTGCAGAAATGTCTCATTTGCCAACAGGTGAAAGCAGAGCATAAAAAACCATCGGGTTTGTTACACCCCTTGGAGATACCCGAATGGAAGTGGGAAAACATCACAATGGACTTCGTTTCAGGTTTACCGAGGACGCAAAGAGGACATGATGCCGTTTGGGTGATCGTGGATCGATTAACCAAGTCGGCTCATTTCTTGCCAGTGAACATGAAGTATTCAATGGACAAGTTGGCCCGACTGTACATGGACGAGATAGTAAGACTACACGGTGTTCCTGTAAGCATCGTCTCCGATCGGGATCCACGGTTCGTATCTCGGTTTTGGCAGAAGTTTCAAGAAATTCTGGGGACTAAACTCAATTTGAGCACGACCTATCATCCTTAGACGGTTGGCCAGTCGGAACGGACTATTTAAACTCTCGAGAACATGCTACGAACCTGCATTCTAGACTTTGGAGGCAACTGAGGTCAACACATGATCTTAGTAGAGTTTGCGTACAACAACAGCTTCCATTCGTCGATTCAAATGGCTCCATACGAAACCCTCTACGGACGCAAGTGCCGGTCGCCGATTTACTGGGATGAAGTTGGTGAAAAGAAAGCACTAGACCCGGCAACTATTCCATGGATGGAAGAGGCTCAGGAGAAGGTCAAGTTGATATGGCAACGACTTCAAACAGCTCAGAGTCAACAAAAGAGCTACGCGGATAACCGAAGAAAAGATTTGAAATTTGAAGTTGGAGACCATGTATTTCTCAAAATCACACCCTTACGAAGTATCACAGCGGGAAAAGGAAAGAAACTTCAACCGCGGTACGTCGGACCCTACAAAATCCTGCAAAGGGTAGGAGCGGTCGCGTATCGATTGGAACTACCGTCCAGTCTCTCTCGAATCCACGATGTATTTCATGTCTCGATGCTAAAGAAGTACCATCCTGACCCATCCCATGTATTGCAACCGGAGGATATCGAAGTAGATGAATCACTGGCCTATGAAGAGAAACCGGTCCAAGTGCTCGATCAGAAAGTCAAAGAGCTCAGAAACAAGCGGATTCCGCTAGTGAAAGTACTATGGAGGAATCATGGGGTAGAGGAAGCTACTTGGGAAGTGGAAGAGGAAATGCGAAAGAAGTATCCAAATCTTTTCGGGAATTAAGGTGAGAAATTTCGAGAACGAAATTCTTTTAAGGGGGAGAGAGTGTGAGAACCCGTATTTCCCTAGTAATTTTCCTAGGGTTTAAACCCTTTAATGGCATGTTTTCTGCGTTTTCTGGTTTAGGAATATTTTCTTGGTGGGTTTTATGAGCAGTTATAGTTTTTAGATGATTTTTCTAGTATTGGAGAGTTTTTGAAAAATTAAGAATATATATTGGACGTGGGACCCACTAGTGCGAAAAGTTCGAAAAAATTCGGCCAATAAGGTTAAGTTTCGGATACTGTGTGAAATTTATCGGGTGTTAAGAGATAAGTAGAGAGTGGGATTTGATTGATGGGAGAGGAAAAAGAAATATAAGAATGCATTTAAGAGGTGACAAGTGTCACTCTCTTATTGGTTATACTTTATGATTTACTATTCATGTTTTTGACTTTTGACCAAAATGGTTAAATATCTTAAAAATTGCACAAAAATTACCATTTCTTACCTCCTCCATAGCCGGCCCTCTCTCTTGCCAAGAAGGAAGAAAACTTCTTCAAACTTCAAGCCTTCAACTAGCTCAAATCATCCAAACCAATTGCCTAAACTAGTTTCTACTCCATACAACCTTTCCATTTGGTGTTAGTGGTGAGTTTGGTGAAGTTTTTGGAAGAGTTAAGGTGGTCTGCAACTCCTCTTCTCTTGTATACTAGGTAAGTGATGATTGAACATACTCCTACACCTAATGATGCTTAAGTTATGCTTAGTAGTGGCTAAAGTGATGATATTTGTGATTTATTTCTTGATTTGAAGTGATTTGGTGAAGTTTTTATATTTTTGAGAAATTTTCTGGTTTAATATGAATGTGATGTTGTGGTCATCTATGATGGTTGATAATGAGGGGGAAAGACTCTAGTAGGTGTGAATTAGTGATAATTGCAACCAATTTTGGGTTTGGATTGAATTGTGGAAAGTTAGGTTTTATCACCCCTTATTCTGTCCGGTTTTGGATCATAGGGTTAGAGGCCGAATTGGACTTTGCTTAAAACATAAAAGTTGTAGGTATTGATGTGTTTGAGGTGCCTATAAAATTTCAGGACATTTGGAGTAGTGTAGAGTGAGATATGTCGATTTTACTGTTGCTGTTCTGGGTTGATTAGAATGCGAAAACTGCCCTTGTAATTGGCCTTTTTGACTGAAATTTCTTTGGATTTAGATGTTGGTGCCTTCTGATGAAATGTATCTGGATGTCTTAGCTACCATATGCCTTTGGAATCAATGCATTTGGACTTGTATAGACTGAGTTGGACTCATTACAGCATTATGTGATTTGCAAACCTGTTTTGGTAATTCTGGTTTCGTATTTTGCATATTTGACCTAGTTGTACTAGGATTTGGACTGAGTGGCCTTCTACATTGTTGTAGCCCTGTTTCTTAGCTTCGAAACGGTGGGTTTTACACCCCCATCCGATAATCGTAGTGAATTTGGTGCCATTACCGCATATTGAGATCAAATACGGTTTCTTTATTAAGGCTTAAGCTAAATCCATTTCTTAATTTCTGGTTACCAATGATGCTTATTTATGCATATAAACCCTATTGGGGGTTATGATTGGCATTGCTATATGACTCGTTATCGAGTCTCATTGCATTTGTTTACGTGTTCTAGGGCGTGACGGTGGTTCACGACGCACTTTTGATCACGGTGCATGAAATATCACTTACGTGATTGGTGAGGATACTACTCACTTAAATGTTAAAATGTGGCTTTGTTATATGTGAATTTGATACCTTGAATGCTTATTTGGTTATTGGAAGTGATTGAGGTAAGGGTGTACTTGACCGCCCTCACCCCTTGTGATTCCATTCATGGCTATTAATTGTTTTACTGAAATACTGCACTTGTTATATGAGATACTGAATTCCATTCATGGAAAACTGATTTGGTGTCGTTTGGACGAATGTCCAACGGCTTTACTATATCACTGAGCTCAACCCCGTTTGGTAGTCAATTGGATCGAGCCGGCGAGGGTTTGGTCGTGAAAATTGTCATGCCACGGGGACTGTACTGGGGAATCTTGTAGTAATGAAACTCTTGATTCCGGTATACTCGAGTATTACCATAAGTTACTGATTGGAGTGCGGGCCCGGTTGGGGTATATTGGGTGGAAGGAATGGAAGTAAAGTGAGGTCCACGGTTTGGTACTCTTAACATTGACGGAGGGTCAATGATGTTGGATCAAAAATATAAGCGGGGAAATGGGCTCTTGAGAGCCAACCGTATCCTTTCACTGATTTGATTTACTTCTTATTTGCATACTTGAACTGAACGGTTATGCTTATGTGATTTTAGCTGCTATTATGGTAGTAACTCACTGAGCTTTAACTCACTCCGTTCCATTTGTTTTCCTTACAGGAAAATGATCACTTTTGGGGAAAAGTTCATACTTGTCGGTTGCCAAATTGAGCCATGTATATGTCTATTTTGAATAGCTCTTTGCATGAAACCCTAATGTGTATTGGGTTCATCTTTTGATTGGCAAACCGAACATTGTATAACCATAATGACTAGTTTTGGCATGCCAATTTGGTTGTCAATGTTGAATTTCAATGTATGTATATGTTGGATTGATGTATGGTTGAACTCCGGATTCTGATGTGTCCGGCATTGTTCATCATCGGCGCGTTTTTTATTTTTATTTAGTTTGTGATTTTGACTTGGTTGTGCGCGTGGGTATGTTCTGGACCGTTTTAGGTCGACGTAAACTGATCCGTTAGTCCTGGCGAGAGTTGGGCAGGCAGTCCGCTAACCCCTTTGGTTCGCCTTAGGGGAAGGTGGGGCTGTCACATTGAAACAATAAAATGACTAAATCTATCAAAAGCTTGAATACTAAGAATAAATAGCATGAATCATATGATATCTTTTGTATAGGACTTATAGATTAGTAATTTGAATTTACACTTAATCAGAAAATATGCAAAATAAACTCTTTTTTACAAAAGAAAAAAAAAATCCATGATGCACCACTTGTATCTAGTTTGATTTAGATGTACCAATTTTGGATTGCTATTATTATTTGGAGATGTTACCAGCAAATATAGTTTACACATTAAAAAAGAATGAAAAATACTACTAAATATAGTAACAATATAAAATCTTTTGATCAGAATGAGAAATGAAAAAAGTGTACTCTCCTCTAGTATCTATTTCTTCTTTTCTTTTTGGAACTAGAACATTTGTCCTAAAAAATGTTAAAGAACAGCATACTCTTAGTATTGCTATACTCAAGCTCAACTCTACCTATATATAACTAGACTCGAGCTCAGCTTGAGTTCGATCGAGCCTAGAAATCGCAACTCGAGACTTGACTCGAGGAAATTCTTTTAAACTCGAAATTCGACTCAATAAGGTTCGACCAAAGGTCAGGCCTTATCAAATTGAGTATAATCAAGCTTTTTGACTCGACTAGAAAAATGTACACTTGTAAATTCAGTATAAATTATACTCATAACGGTCATTTTATAATTTTAATACATATATATTATTTAGATTATATATATATTAATTAAATATATCCGACTCGACGAGTAACTCGTCGACCCACAAGCCGCAAATTCCTTGTGAAAGCCCTACCTTCCCCTAAGGCGAACCAAAGAGGTTAGCAGACTGCCTGCCCAACTCTCGCCAGGACTAACGGTACAGTTTAGAGCGATCTATTTTGTTCCAGAACTTATAACGCGCGTAAACAAGGCAAAAGGGCAAAATAACCCAAAATAAAAAAATAAAATTCGGAGTCGGCCATGAATAGTAACCGACCCGTCAGAACCCAACCAACTATCAAGTAAACATTCACATATGGAATTTGAGCAATTACAACCCAAAGTAGCATACAAAAGTTTTCAAAAGTGAATATATACATGGTTTGCCAAATTGAAAGTGAAATCGGCCCTAAAGATACATTTAGGGTTTCCCTTCATATACAATACAAAAGAAATATACATCTAGTTCATTCGGCAACCATCTATCAAGATTCATTCCAAAAAGAGTCATATTCCTGTAAGGAAAACAAAAGAACGGTGTGAGCTAATTGCCCAGTGAGATACTATCACTTACGCACCCAAGTGCATATAAGCATCAAACTTTCATTCAATTTAGTAAAAATAAGCAAAGGCACACTTCAAATATGATGATAAAAGGATACAGATGGCTCTCAAGAGCCCTTTCCTCGTTTGCATTTCTTGATCGGACGTCATTGACCCTCCGTCAATGTTCAAAAGTAACCAACCATAGACTCCGCTTTATCTCCACTCCTTCCATCTAACATCCCCCTACCGGGCCCGAACTCCAAACACTTGCACTTTGGTATTATTCGAGTATACCGGAATCGAGAGTCTCGCATACTACAAGATTCCATATAACTTTACCCAGGGTTCATTAATTGGCACGACCAATCCCTCGCCGGCTCGATTCAATCAACTACCAATGGGGTTGAGCTCATTGATAACATTTGTAGTCGTTGGATACTCGTCTAATCGACACCAAGTCGAGTACTTTCATTTCATGTAACATTTCACGTAACATTCCAATAACATGACAACAATGATATAAGGCATATAAGTGAGAGTGATAAAGTACACTTTCACTGCAATCAAGTCACATTCAATTCACTTCAAGCAATTTACATTCAAAGCCATATAGTAACACACAAGTGAGTAGTACACTCACCAGGGTCAGTGCAGATACCTCCCAAAAGAGAGCTTTAATCACCAATAAAACCTAAAATAATCCAAGGAAAACAATTGAAGGTTCCACTTTCAAAATTGAGTATACAGAATGCACATGCGAGGCTCGACTACCAGTCGTATGCCTCGCCAAATTTACTAAAGCAAGGATGCAAAACATGATTTTTGATAACGAAAAGGTAACATGAAGACCTAGGTTCAAACAACCTAAAAACCCTTCGCTCAAAACACAAGTAAATCCAACTAGCCTTCAAGTAAAATTTCGGCAGCATATCCCTTGTGTTTACCTATTTTCCAGCCATCATGGCTTCATTATTTCCTCAAATCAGTCCCAACATCTTGTACAAAAATAATCTCATTCCCAAAAGCCGTTCACTAGGCTTAATGGCATTCAAGTACAAAATTTAGCTAGGAAATAACCGAATATGAAAGTCAAGCCCTAAACTATTCAAATGAACACAACAAGACTCGATTACAAGTCATAAACCAATTCTATATACTACCAAAACAGGGTTCCCTAAGCATACACAAACATTAAAGGAAACCAGAAAATTCGAAAATGCAATTAGCTTTGGCCTTGAAAAAAAACAGTTTTTGTCCTCGTTTTGCGGTAATGGCACCAATTTCACTATGATTATGGATGAGGGTGCAAGACCCACCATCTCGAAACTAAAAGACAGGGCTACAACATCACAGAAGGTCACTCAACCCAGTTTTGAGTGCAAACAGGTCAAAAATGCAAGATACTACATCAAAAACGTAAAACAGATTCACCAAAATGCATTCTAGCGGAAACATCATAACTCAGGCTCTACAAGTCCAAATCCAGAAATTCCAAATCCAGCTGAAAGCTAAGAAACAGGGCTAAATTTCATCAGAAGGCTTCAACAACTAATTCGGAAGCAATTTCAGCCAAAACAACCAATTACAGGCGCAATTCTCCAATTCGGGTAAAATCAGAACAACAATAGTAATTTCGACTTATCTCATTCTACACTACTCCGATTGACCTGAAATTTTGCAGGCACCTATAAAATGTCATTCCCTACAACTTTCATGTTTTAAGCCAAGGCCAATTCGGCCTCTATCTAGGACCTAAAATTTCAGACAGAATGCTCCCTCAAGAACCCTAGTTTTCTGAAATTTCTTCCAAACCAGAAATTGGTTGCAATTAATCACTTTTCCCACCTCCTTAAGTCATTATAGACCATTTCCAATCATCATAGATAGTCACACAATCATACTTATATTAAAACAGAAAAATCCCCAAAAATAATAAAATTTGATCATTTCAACCACAAATCAAGAATTAATCCATAAACTTGCATCTTCTACTACCACTAAGCATGATTTAAACATCAATTAAAGGAGGATGGTGGTTCTTCACAACTTACCTTAGAACAAGAGAGAGAGAGCTATTGGTCACCTTAGCTTTCCAAATAATTCCACACAACAACTCACCAACACTTCCTTAAGTGGTTTTATGGAGCAAAATCAAGGTTGGATGGTTTAGTAAGTTGATTGAAGCAAGATGGAAGCCAAAATCTCGAAGAGTTTTCTTTCTTTCCTTGCTTAAGAGATTCGGCCAAGAGGAAGAGAAGAATGAGGGATTTTTGGTGAATTTTTAAGATATTTAAGTCAATTGGTAAGACATGCAATAGTAGTCAAATGGTCCAACCAATAGCCAAGTGACACTTGTCACATTTTATTAAATACCTACCTAACTTGTCTCTCTCATATCAATCCAAATTGCAACCTCTACTTATCTTTTAACACCCGATAAATTAACTCCAGTATCTAAATCTTAACCTAGTTGGTCGAATTTTTTCGAACTTTTCGCACTAGTGGGTCCCACGTCCGGTATACGCTCTTAATTTCTCAAAATCCATTCGATACTAGAAAAAGCATCTAAAAATTATATCTGCTCCTTAAAATTATCTAGAAATTTTTCTAATCACGAAAATGCAGAAAACAAGCCATAAAAATACGAGAAATCTAGAAAATGAAAATTACGGGTTCTCATATTCCTGACTCGAACTCGACTCGAAAGTATATTCGAGTAGTTCAAAATTCGGCTTGAACTCGATTTGATTGAGTTCAAACCAAATCGTTGACTGAGCTACTCGCGAGCTACTCGATAGTGGCTCGACTCGCTTACATTCCTACTCCTAGTTCTCCCCCCAGAAAGACCAAAATCACATAGTACTTTCCTTCCCAAAAACTAGTTATATATTTTTTTTGTTAAGGAATTAATGTTTTTTCTTGTATTAATTTTTAGGGAAGCAATAAGTCTAAAGTAATCCATCTTTTTCTATACTCTCTATTTCTCTATTTAAATAAAACCAATAATAAAGCGAAAGAAAAGATGAACAATTACCAAACTCGTAACATAACCCAAACCCAAACCCAAACCCGAAACCTCTGCTTTACTTCTCTATCACTATATATATGGGATGAGGGGCAGGAACGATCATCAGATGAATTGCTCTTGAGCTGTTAACGGTTAAAATTTAATCCTAAAAAATTGTACGGTTCAGATTATTACTTGTATCTCATTTTTAATAATGTGTATAGGATCCACAAAATTTTATTTTAAAATTACATGTTATGCAAATAAAATTATGTCATGTAAAAACAAAATTACGCGGTGTGCGAAATAATGCACAAAACCGCTAGGAACGGTTGCTAACGTTCCTGTCCGTGGTCCCTATATATATTCACCGGTCAGCGGGGGTTTTTCGGTCATTTTGACTCAGAAGAAGAGCTACTTCATCACTGACACCAGCCTCAGCTTTCGCGCTCCCCAATTGTCGCCGGACAGGGCGTAATTTCCCAATTAAAAACCCTCGAATTTTTCCATAGCTATTGGAAACAAAATTAGCTACAATTAATTACCAAGGCCGAATAATGGAGAAAAAATACGGATTGCAACTTCGGGTGAAACCCTCGCAACAAAAGAAACTTCCTCCTAGACCTCCTCTTCCCAAGTCCCTCGGCTTTCGCGACGACGACGACGATGATAACCGCGTTGAAGCTGAAATTTCGCGGCAAGCCTACAAAAACAAGTCTCTTAGAGATGTGAGTATTGTCAATTAGATTTTTTTTTTCAAATTTGTTTTGAAGTTTTTCCTTTTATTTTTTCCCTGAATTTTATGAATTCTTCGGGAACTGAAGGTTGAGGAGCAGCATAAGAAGGCATTGGAAGAGGATCCCTCGGCGTTTGATTATGATGGAGTTTATGATCAAATGAAGCATGAAGTTGCTCGTCCTGTTGCCAATGATCGGCAGGAAAGGAAGGTAATTTTTTTTCCTTCACTGTTATGAAGTTTTTACCTTTTTCTTGTTGGCTTTGATTTTCTATTTAATTGCTTAATCTGAGTGATTAATGCCCTAAATTAGCTGCAAATTTCTGGTGGTTTGGTGGAAGTTGGAATTCAAGTGATTATATGTTGTTTAAGGAGCATTCATAGTGAAGCATGTTGATTATTTTGTGGTTATTTTAATAGCAGTAATTTGTGGGGAAGAACTGCCAAGTAAGATAATCTTGGTTACTCGTGATCTCAACTAAGAAAAAGAACATGAAAGTTTGTGCTAGTTCTTGAATATTAGGAATAGTGTGAAGTTGCCCATGTTTGATTTCGGGAACTAGCAGTTGCTTTTCATGGACATGATCAAGTGCAAGGCTGTTTAAATAAGGTAGGGACTAGTGTTGAAGAAGGTAGTTGGAGAGTTCAGATTAATGCCCTATCTCATTCTCGCAAGCATCTAGCCAAGGTAGTTTGCACGGTAGAATAAAGAAATAATGTCTGCAACCAAATGATCCATGGGCCTATAAATTCTATTATATAAGCGAGGCACTCCCCTGCAGCCTGCCAACAAGATGTTAAGATGAGCTAGTGCTTTAATAGTTTGCATGGAAATGCTAAATAGAACTTTAGTAATCCACTGGATGAGTTAAATTTTACTCTTTACTCTTGGGCTGGCAAAAATTACAACCATCTAGAGCACCCAAGGTGATACGTTAAGGAGAATGACAAATTGTGCCTCTGTACATAAGGGAGCGAATTCCCCCTCCACATGGTATTTGTTTTCCAGGGGGTGAGTTGGGTTGTAGCATGTGAGTAAACATTGGATTAAACTGAGTAATATTTCACTTTACCGCAAGCGGTTACTTACCTTTTGATATTCTCTTTTTAGCATCTTTACTCTTCTGTTCAACATTGCCAATAGATCAAGGAGAAGCAAGCAGAATACTAAAAGAGCAAATATTACACCCCAGTATTCTGTGTGAGGATCATGTGGAGGTGATGAGACGGAGAGTATTGAGGGAGTGGGAACATAAAATATACTACATGATCATCTATCGTCTCTGTTTTGCCTGCATTTGTGCTCTTCTGCAGCCACATGAATGTATCTGGAATAAATTTATGTGAATAAATATTTTGTTTCTGCTGAAAGTAAGAAGAATTTAGTAGTAGCATTAGTGATTTTCTACTTGCTTATGGAGCCGCCTTGTTTATGAATATGTGATGGTTAGAGATATTAAAAACTGTATTTCCATCTATTATTTTTTTCCCTTCAAAAGAAATAAGGCCTTTATAAGGTTTTGTCTCCTTTCCTAGATGTTATTGTGTATGTATTGTTTTCCATTCGTCTCAGTTTTTTCTCCCCCAACTAATACCCAAATTTGTTGCTTACCTTGAATTTGTTCCTACGTATATTTGGTCTCTTGTTGCAGCCTAAGTATATTACAACACTAATGGAAAAGGCAAAACAAAGAGAAAGAGAACATGAGATAGTTTATGAGAGAAAACTTGCTAAAGAGAGAAGCCAAGAAGACCACCTCTATGCAGACAAAGATAAATATGTTACATCTGCGTATAAAAAGAAACTTGCGGAGCAGGCTAAATGGATGGAGGAAGAGCGTCTCCGGGAACTGCGAGAAGAGAAAGAGGATGTAAGCCACACTTCCATTACTCTTCATTTGGCATTATTTTGTTTGTTCACGCTTAAGATTGTGAATTAATGTTTATGTCCCATTACTGGATACGGGATGTCACTAGTGAATGGCAATCATTAATATTATTATATCATTTCTTGCAATTCTTATCTAATCTGTAGATTAGTTTAATGATTTTTCTTACTGCATACCTCCTTTTATTATTTTTGTTTTGTTGTACATGGGGCATTGGGGGTGTGAGGGCGCTAGGGTTGTAGGAGTACTGTATTGAGCATGCATATTTTCTTGGCTGCTGTTACTAAATGATTTTTTCATGACTAGACTTTCAAGTGGCTATCTTTCTTGGGAGTAAAATCTTGCACTTAATTGGTACTTACAGTGTCTTTTTAGGTTGGAGATGTTATTTTGCTGATTGTAATTTGAAGTTTTGTCCTTGATTCTCTCTCTCAAGTCTCTATACCTGATGATGTAGTGTAAAACTTAACTGACGTCATCTGTATGCACTACCATCAGAGTTATACTTTCTGTTGAATGAATTGAATACAACAATTTTTGTAGCAATTGTGCATAGTCTGCCTTGATCTTCCTGTTCTCTGACTTTCTGTTGTAAGTTTGTTGGACAATATCAGTAAACTTGAAGTCACTCATTAATGCTCCAGGTTACTAAAAAGACAGACTTGACCGACTTCTACTTCAGCCTTGGAAACAATGTTGCTTTTGGTGGGGGTAAGGCCGAGTTTACAAAGCCCAAGAAGCAGAGTGACGAACCTGTAAACAGATTACCTGAAGAAGTGCCTCCTTTGCCAAACTCTGAACCAGAGTCAACTAAGGAGATTAAGAGGCATGAAAATGAAAGTCAACGTTCTCCAAGGGAACAGTCTAACGATGGAGATGCCAATCCTTCTTCTGAAGCTTCCGAACATGAAAAGGCCAAAGATGAACCATCAGTAAGTGAACAACCAAGAGATAACCATCATAAAAGAAATCAGGACGCGTTAGCTGCCGCAAAGGAACGGTTTCTGGCTAGAAAAATGGCAAAGACTAATTAACCATATATTTATTTTAGGTATTCCGGATGTTTCTGGCATGATGGAAGAAGCTCATTTCCTGTTGATTCTCTGTATTCTGGTTCGGTGCATGTCTCTTACTACACATTCTTGTTTTTCTCCACTGTATAATTCTCTATGGCTATTTCTAATAACTGCTGTGAAATTACCTTCTTATTGTCACTTTGTCTCTATCAGCTTGGTCACTCATTCAATTTAATTGAGTTGTTACATCGTAGCTATTGAAGGAATGGAATGATGCTACCCCAGTTGAAAAGAAAGTTAAGAAGGATAGGCTAATTCAATTAGAGGAGGAAGGAAAAGAAAACAGACAGATATATTGCTTGGAAAGGGGAAGGAACAGAAAGTATATTAAAAAGAGCTCGTCATTCCTTCCGTTTCTCTCCGTTTTGCTCCTTATTATTTCCCCTTTCCCCTTAAATATTGATCAAACACAGAAGACCAACTCCCTCGTTGTTCCCTTTTACTTTCCGTCCCATTCCCGTAATCCAAACAACGCCCTAGTTTTCCAGCTTGATAGAGAAAAGCATATTGTCAGGGGCATGGTGTAGACCAGTGTTTTGAAAACCGGACCGGACCGGCCGGTTCGACCGGTTGAACCGCGAACCGGCCATGGTTCCGGTCCGGTTCAATGCCAAGTTTGACTTTGTCAAGAAACCGGTCAAAAACCGGTCGGACCGCTAAACCGCTGAACCGGATTTGAACCGGTTATTTCCGGTTTTTGAGTTTTACTTTTTTTTTTTTTTTTTTTTTTTTGCAAAATGTAGTTATCAAGATTCGAACTCAAGATCTTTGTAATAGAAGACCAATGTAGTAACCGTTGCACTATCACATCTTATTAGTTTTTTTTGATAACTTATTTATATAAAACAAACACTCATATTTCTTTTGTTCCATTTTTTTCACAAAATATCATCCTTTCATGACTCTTTCTTTTTAATCTTCAACACACACACACACACACACACACACTCTCTCTCTCTCTATCATCTTTTCTTTTGCCACTCATTTTTTAATCAAACCTCTTTATTTTTAATTTATTGATGTTTTCTTCCATATTTTAATTTTGTTTTTGTCCATTAAATTTAAAAAAGTTAAAAAAGAATTATTTTTCTTTAACCCAATTTATTTAATACCACAACCACTCACTTTTATCTAATTTTTTGTTTCTTATCAAATTTGCATTTCTATTTTCAATTCTCTTGATTTTCTTCGAACTCCAAATTTCCTTTTTTAAATTGTAAATTTAAATTCCAAAATGTAAATTAAAATTTAAGTTCACAATGTCTAAATTCTCATAGACGTGAATTTTGTATAATTTCAAATATTGTGATATTTTTGGATTATATTTAAGATTTTTTTGGTAGATATAATTGAAATTGAGATGAAATTTATTTGTTTTAACTTATAATTTAAAAAATTTATTTTTAAAAATCCAAGTTATTCAAAAATAGTAAACTTTTCATCATATAAAGTATTAAATTATCCATTACATGTCTTATTTTGTGCACATATATATTTATATAAATTATTTTTAAAAAAATTCATTGAACCGAGGTTGAACCGGTCCGACCGGTTGAACCTCGACCCTTTCACTTCACCGGTTCGATTAACGGTCCGGTTTTTAAAACATTGGTGTAGACTTGACAATTTTAGAACAACTGGTCCTCCATGCAAAAACGATAAATAGGGATGGCAACAGGTCCACTCTGTTACCAAAAAACTCTCCCCATTCCCGCCTCGTCCCCCGCCCCCGTTCCCCCCACGCCCCACCCTGCTTTTCCTGCAGGTGTTTGTGGGTGATAATTTATTTTTTTAAAAAAGTTTTTATTCAATAGATCAAAACTAAATTCAAAGAATAAAATAAAATAGGAAACTGGAAAAAGTGAAAAAAGAAAATTGTTGAAATAAAACACCAAGAAAATTAAGAAACTTAATTGGATTGCATAGATAATATTTGGGAATACTCATAAAATGTATAACATATTTGTGTCAAATATCAATTAGGAATTTGAATAGAAATGGGATATAGGTTATGTTTAGTTGTCAAATATTCTAAATTTATTATTATTAGATTATACAATATATTATATTTATTTATATTAATAAATTGAAGCGGGGGAGAAAAATTAATATAAATTTTTCTCTCCTCGTTTAAAACGGAGGAAGAAAAATTCCCCCCATCCCGGCCCCCGCCCCGCCCTATCTCTCACCCCATTACTCCCCCCATAGGATGGGCACTCGCAGGCACTCGTCCCAATTGTCATCCCTAACAATAAAGAATTCATCAAAAATAAGTTGCTTTGGTGATTCTTTTGGCCAATTAAAGGGAGTAGAATCGTGACAGTAATTAAAGGGAGTAGAATACGATTTTTCCTTAACTTTTCTACTAATTCTTTACCATATAAAAAACAAATTAGTGATTAGCATAGCTAACTTCACCTTAATTTGCAACTTTTAAGTTTATCCACTTCAATCAATGTTGCTCATTATAGGCTGTAATAAATACCATTACAGAGGTACTGAGTTTTTGGTTCAACGCTCTTTTACTGCATAATAATCGAGGTGAAGGGTCCCCATATCCCCATAAAGAAATGAACTGGGAACAAAATTGAGAACTCATACAGTAGCAGACAAAGAGCAACTATTGTAGGTTTCCATTTCCCAGCTCGGCTTGAAACTGACAGTTCACGTGTATGTGTATTAAACCCATGCTCCCGTACCCAATAGTCCAACACCAATTGTAGCATGGGCATCGTGGCATCAATCTCAAGCAATAATAAAGTGTTTTAGGCTATTGTTATGGGCTTTGGTGTGAAGCAATTTGCACTATAGACGAAATAGTAGTTTGTCTACTATTGCCTAGAGAAAAAGATGGCCACACTGTTGCTAAAGGCTACATTCACCACAAAAAAGCACAGGCGGACAATGGAAAGTGGTGCCCCCATGGGTTTAGCCACATGGTAACAATGTTCCTTGGGACATTTAGGTCTCGAATTCGAAATTGCACTATGGAGACGCCTGTGCACTTATCGTGCCTTGGTCGGGTTGGGGCGTCGGGCTCAGGCCGCAGGAAATTTGTTGGACCCGTAAGAATTGACCCAGATACCCCTGGATCGACAAAAAAAAAAAAAAGACAACAGAAAGTGGTGCTAGCTAGCTGGGAGGTGTACAAGCTTTGTGCAGTGGTAGTAATGGCTTGAGGTAGGGCGTTTTTTCAAAGGAAGTGGGATTAAGAGAAGACAATGGAAAAGAGTCAAGGAAAGGAACCTAATGAAAATGTAATTACTAAGCCAAGAAATGTTCATTAACATTAGCAATATTTAGAACATTATTAACAGGTAAATCAGCCCAAACCAAGCAGTGACTAACGCAAAATTGACGGGCACTGCTGTGTGACTAAGGAGGCACATGCACAAGATATGTTGATATGGTTTAAATTCTCTCTTTATCTTGTTTGGGTTACTATTTACTAAGGAAAAGTCTTAACGTTTTTCATAAACACAATTTTTAATCATCTTTTTACTTCACATACGTCAAATAGTTACAGTACATGTTTCTATAAAAACAATCCAAACGGGAAGGTCCTATGATACTTTATCTGTTTGTCTTCTATATCTGATGAAGAGATACATGGGATCGTTTGTGAAGCACCAGTTTGTCTACTTCGGAAGCAATTTGTTGCATAGTTAGATAGTTGTTGATGCCGCTTGTTAATTTCACATGCCATTAGTGCTTTTGCCTTAAAGTTTCTAAAAGTGTTTAGCACCTCTATCGTTCTATGCATGACCACAATGCATGCCACTAGATTTATGAATTTCACTGTAACAACTGTTTTTCTTGGGAAGGGGTAAGGGTAAACTTAGAGTTGAAGCTATCCTCATTGTAACTTGCAAAGAAAAGAATCATCCAAATCACAAGGTATGATCAGTCTGCAAGGTCAAGATACACATGAGCACATACTTTAGTTCCTTTAATCATGCCTCGTACATAATTTGGCTGAAAAGCTGGTGGCAAAAGGCAACAAGAACTATTGTTCGATTAGCCGTATCCCTTCTGAGGAGGGTTGGGTTTGGTGTTTCCCCTTCTGAGGAGGGTTAGGTTAGGTGATTTGGGGAGGAAACGTAAGTGAGAGATCCGTTTTGTATTGCTGGGGGTTGAATTGCTATAAATTCTTACCATGGTCGAAACCAGCCAAACAATGTGAGGAATCACGTGTGAAACAATCTCTTATACTAACGCATAATGCTTCCAACAGTATTCATTTTTAATTTGCATACACAGCTAATGTGAGAGTTACATTCAACCAAATCCTTTAAATCTTATATCTTCAATACCACAAGAAACGATTTTGAAAAGTTATCTGAGACCCTCTAAAGTCTATAGGCTGGAGATATCCCCAGTGCCACAAATATAGACAAACTAAACAAATTAACTAACAAAACCAATGAGCTTAAGAAATCTCTAAATTGGGTAATCATTATCCCATTGCGCTTTCGGACAAGAACTTCATCGCCAAATCTGTTCAAAGTTAGTCACTTGCGGCATCAATTGCTGCTTTAATGAACGTGATGTTGAAGTTAGGCATGATAGGGAAGTATGCATGGAAGTTGAGTTTTCATCAGTTCAGTAAAAACTAATATTGAGCATAAGCATATTTATGTCTACTTTATAAACGGAGTATGGCCAAATGTAAAGCGCAGACTTCAACCCTTGACTCTCATTTTCTTCTCAGCCTAAATATGTAAAACAAAGTGCAGGATCGGGGTTTGAGTCTTTAGAATTGTTACTGCTTGATTTTGAACACTATTTACAACGGCTAAATGCCTAAGTTGGTGAACATTGAATGCTTTTCAGCAGGTTTCCAAGATTTTCAACCACACCGACGTTATCATTAAGCCCCCTTTCCAACTTTGCGGTTAGCATAGATTCAGTGGGTACAAACACTAAAACACATGCAAGAGGACAGTTGTGCAACCTCAGAGGCAGCATTGTGGCGTTTGTCATCAGCCAATAGCCTAAGCTTTATTGTCCTTTTTTGTGCTTTACTTGAGACAACAAAATACAGCTCTTACTAGTACTAATACAACACTAGTCTTGTAGTAGTTGTATTATTGGTTTAGTTTATCTTCTCTGATCTCCAAATCATGGCACAAACTTCAAGAACGATGCCTTTCTTTTCCTGCTCTCTCCCCTTTTTCTCTCTTGTCTTTCTATTGCAAGCCCTGCAGATTTCCTCATCATCACCCACCCCAATAACTATACCTCTTTCATTTTCCAGCACAGATTCATATGCAGATCTGTACCAAAAGCTTTCTCATCTAGCTTCAGCCTCCTTAGCCAGAGCCCACCACATAAAAAATCCTCAACTATCCAGTACTGCCTTCACCAGCACTACTCCTCTGCTGCCTCACAGCTATGGTGGCTACTCAATTTCACTCAGTTTTGGCACCCCACCTCAGACAATCTCCCTCGTCATGGATACTGGTAGTGGCTTTCTTTGGTTTCCATGTACCAAAAAATACCTATGTAAAAACTGTTCATTTCCAGGCGCACGGGGGATCACTTCGTTCAGTCCTAAACAATCATCATCAATTAAGATTGTTGGATGCTTGAATAAGAAATGCGGTTGGATTCATCCAAACTTTGATCCTCAGACAAGTTGCGGCGAATGCCAATCGCTTAGTGCAAAGAACTGCACTCAAATCTGTCCACCTTATGTGATTCTTTATGGTTCAGGCTCAACTGGTGGAATAGCAATTGTTGAAACTCTGGATTTGCCTAACAAGAAAGTTCCAAACTTTCTTGTGGGCTGCTCTCTTTTCTCATCCAGACAACCAGCAGGAATAGCTGGTTTTGGAAGGGGACCTGCCTCATTGCCAAGCCAATTAGGCCTCAAGAAGTTCTCTTATTGTCTTCTCTCTCGCAGGTTTGATGACACTGGCGAGAGTGGCTTCTTGGTGTTGGATGGTGACTCCAATTCTGGTAAAAAGACTGAAAATTTTAGCTACACCCCGTTGGCTAAAAACCCAATTGTGGCTGGGAAAAGTGCACTTCAGGTTTACTACTATGTTGGTTTAAGGAAAATCAGTGTTGGAATGCAGAAAGTAAAGATTCCATACAACTACTTAGTCCCTGATTCTGATGGCAATGGTGGAACTATAGTCGATTCAGGCTCAACGTTTACCATTATGAGTTCACCTGTTTTTGAAGTTGTGGCCGGTGAATTCATAAAGCAAGTGAAACTATACAGAAGAGCAGAAAATATCGAGTCCTTAACTGGTTTAAGGCCATGTTTCAATCTTTCTGGGCATGATTCCATTGTGTTGCCTGAGCTGAAGTTCAGCTTCAAGGGAGGTGCAGAGATGAAGTTGCCATTAGCCAATTACTTCTCACTTGTTGGTGGTAATGAGGTTCTTTGCCTGACTATGGTGACAGACAATATTGGTCCGGCCCTGACAACAGGGCCATCAATCATTTTGGGCAGCTTTCAGATGCAAAATTACAACGTGGAATATGATCTTCTGAATGAGAGATTTGGGTTCAGGCAACAATCTTGCAAGTGACAAAAAGTTCAAGCAGCAAATGGGGGAGAATGACAATTATTGCTAATAATTTCTTAGCTAGATAGTGTGATTATCCTGTTGAGCATGGGTTTATCTAATAATCTTTATGTGCTTTACAAAAGTGAATTGCATTCTTTGGTAGAACAAGCAAAGAGAGAAACTACAAGAACCATTTTACATTGACGAAAGCAGCATGTGCAATTGTAGGACAATTGGCATCTGTTTTGACATCTGGTGTAGACAGACGTCTGAGAAGAAGCACCGTGTTTTTTACTTTAATCTATTGAATAAGATTTTCAATCATACATTTTCTTCTTCTTCTTGTTTTTTTTTTTGGGTGTAATTCAACAAGTTAACGTTACTAAATTGTTTTGATTTTGAATTTGCAATCTTAAGCTGAGGCAAATGTTGGACAGTGTACAAGGATTTCAACAATATAAGTTGGCATGGGGTCCCAAGTCCCAACAAAGTTCTGCACTTTTCCTATAGTTCATGGCTCCACCATTTGCTGGAAAAGGCTTCCATCATGTGTATCAGCACATGCATTTTTGGAAGCAGCCACCCAAAAAAAAAAAAAGAAAAAAGGGGAGAGAGAGAGAGATGGATTTGTCAACGGTATTGGTCATTTTCCTTATTATGTTCCAAGCCTGTGACAAGAAAAATTGCATATGTATGCTGGTAAAAAGTTAACAACACAGAAGAATTAGATTTTCTTTTGGGAAATAAAGCATTTTTTGTTTTTGGGCATCAGGAAAGTGTGCTTTTTCAGAAAGGGATCTGATCCTGGAATCTGAACTTTTAAGGATGACGACAATGTCCAAGATTGCTTTAAGGCCATCAAAAAGTAGGAGCAGATAATGTAAAGGGGCGATAAATGTATGAAATAGCATATCTTACTTTTGCACTCTCTTTTTTTTTTTTCGATCGAAAAATTTTGAATTTATGATCTCCTATTTATTTATAATACCTCTTACGTTACCATTTTATCCGGCCTTCTCCTACTTTTGTACCGTTTAAAACCCCTTATTTCTGTACTTATAATTTGTCTGAGTAATTTGTGTAATTTACAAGAGGAGATGCTAGGAAACTTCGTTTTGCAGAATTTGTGAAAAGTCAATTGTCTGCCTCATGTCCTTATTGCCACCAAGAAGAATAAAGTCAAGTGTACCGTTCAAAGTTCTCAATAATTAACGTTTTCTTGCCATCTGGTGACACCAATATGGCTCCCAATTACCAAGTTTGTGCACCAAATCATGGCATATGGACAAAAACTACAGTGAATTGATCAGCTGTAGCTCATGAATAATCAGAAGAACGGAAAAAGAAAAGAAAAAAAAGGAGGAATAAACTTTCTTTTTTGGTAAAAAAGAATGCTTTCTTGCACTTAAATTGTGGGGATATGGACCCCTAATAGTGGTACGAGTTTGGGAGTTTTCAGTTAGCTACTAAATGCGAGTATAGTAGAAATTATGGCATCCTTCTCTGTTCTGCGGACACAGGTCGTGATCTTGGCCCGAAAGAGGACCAAACTGTTTCTCTTCCCCCTTTCTATTTTGGTACCATATCAATTGCCAAATAAACACTCCAGTTCCCTGGCCATCAGGGAGGACTTAAGTCCCTCTTGATGAGCTTTGGGTCGGGGTTTAAACCACAACGGTAGCAAAAAAACTCAAGGGTGGTGTCATAACACCTTTTTGGTATAATCTGTATATCTACTAGTCCCTAACACACAAGTCTCCTTAGGCTCCATTGTAGCAAAAAAAATCCAATGGTGGTGCCATAGCACCTCCTTAATCTAGTCAAATCTATATACCTACTAGTCCCTAACACACACACACACAAGTCTCTTTAGACTTTATTTGTAGCGAAAAAAATCCAATGGTGGTACCATAGCACCTCATTAATCTAGTCAAATTTGTATACCTACTAGTCCCTAACACACAAGTCTCCTTAGGCTCCATTTGTAGCGAAAAAATCCAATGGTGGTGCCATAACACCTCCTTAATCTAGTCAAATTTGTATACCTACTAGTCCTTAACACATACACACACACAAGTCTCCTTAGACTTCATTTGTAGTGAAAAAAATCCAAGAGTGGTGTTATAACACCCCCCTTGATCTAGTCAAGTCTGTATACCTATTAGTCCCTAACACACAAGTTTCTTTTGACTCTCCTCCTCAATAGATTAGAATAGAATAAGTTATACAATTGTTATCATTGCGGGGGTAAAAAATTGCCAAAGAAAGCTTTAAAATAAATAGTTTCTTCTGATTTTGAAGCATTTGATTTTATATAAAACTGAGGAGTCTCAGCAATACCACCAATAAAACTGACATTCTTTGTATAAAGCAACACCACCAATATATAAGTACTTGCAGAAATGAGACGAGTCTCAGCAATGCAATTACTACTGTTCAGCACAAATACACGATATGAACATAGTCAAAAGAAAGGCGCGCGTAAACGTGAAGAGCCAACCGATACAAGTGTTTATGCTATAGATGGAAAAAATGTGTTTTATCTATTGACGTTTGTGCACTCACCGGAAAAATCTGAAAAAAGAGGGCAAATTATACTTTATCCTGCTGTAGTTTAGTATTTTTTTTTACATAATCTCCCTAT
This sequence comes from Coffea arabica, assembly GCF_036785885.1. NCBI lineage: Eukaryota > Viridiplantae > Streptophyta > Magnoliopsida > Gentianales > Rubiaceae > Coffea > Coffea arabica. The sequence continues at coordinate 49,803,929 of NC_092310.1, read as the reverse complement.
AATTTCAAAAATTATAAATAATTCTATCATGGTTTATATTAAAGTGTCTTACGGAAATAGTCATTTGTAACGAGACTTTTAAAAATATCGAAATTACCCTTATAAATACATACTAATACATTAACCCGTATGATTTAATATTTTACCATATAACCCCCTTATGATTTTCAAAATATACACATAACATTTCTGAGTTAATAAATAATTTTCAACTTTATATAAAAGTATTTTTGACATTTTAGGTGACTCCGTTATGAATGATCATTTCCGTCATTTTGATATTTTAATTCAAACCACGAGGAGGTTATGTATAACTTGTGAAACCATGGGAATGTTATGTAAAAAAACTAAATCATAGGGAGATAAATCGTAATTTACCCAAAAAAATACAAATTGATGTGTACATAAGCACAAATTTTTCTTAGCAAATGTTGAATTGATGGTTGTTTAAGTGTTAACCCATTAAGTTTTATTCCATAAATCCCTCATTGGTGGACTGAATTGCAGAAAAATTCAGTCACTTTAACTAGCTAGGAGAAATTCCAAATCCAAAAGTTGAATATGCTAAACTGATAACCTCATAGTTTTAAGGGACCAAATATGTAAATTCTGCTGTCACCAAAAATGGAAATCAAAATGAAAAAGGCCTCCAGAAAGCAGAAAAGCTCCAACGGTGTCGTATGTTTCAAAATAGTAGCCTACTCACTGAGAAGAAATGGCGGAAGCTCCATCTCTGCTTAGTCTATGCCTGAATTTAATTGTCGATGAACTTTTACGCGGTAATCAGCTTTCTTCATCATAGTTTGAATAATCGATGAAAATTTCGGTTCAGCAATGAGAATTTTTTTCTCTAATTTGTTTTATATAAATTAATTCTGCATTTCAGGAGGTTGTGATGATGAATTTCTGGCAATTCTGTATAAAATTCCACCTGAACTATTCGATTCGATGTTGCCGGGCCTCACTCCTTTGGCTTTGGAAAATTTACACAGAAACATGTCAGTATATGTTTCTAAATTCCTAATTCTACTATTTGTTTTGTGTGTATAGCCTGAATTTGATGATATGTGTAATAGTTGTAGCAGCAGCATTCGATGTATTTGTGTTTTTATGCGAATGAGTTAATGTATTTGTCAGTTTTGAATTTGCGAAGTATAAATTTCGAAATTTTCAGATTTTTTAACTGTCCTGGTAGGAAAGGATAGAAAGCAAATTTGTTGGGGGGGTTTTTTGGGTTGGGAAGGGCTGGGGGGAGGTGAAACCAAATCACTCAAAGGGGCTTTCAATAGTTGCCTTTTCTATTTTGTTTAGACACGTTGCGGGGACGGGATCATGGCATAAGCGGTGCTTATGTAGGTTAATGAAATTTATTTATTACTGCAAGAAATCAAATAAGGGCTTTGTGACGATGATTCAAATGAAGCAAATGCTCGAGAACCAAGAATGAATTTTCTGGAAATTTTGGAGAAAATTTATTATTTCAGTCGTGTCTTGTTCATTTGAGTTCTGGTCATGTATTAAAAGTATAATTCTAATAGAATATGGTTGTAGCTGCTGTAAAACAGTTAGATGGTGTCACCACTTATTCTGGCAAGCTGATAAATGATGGAAAATTTACCTCAGCTCTTCCTGGTTTGCATTTGTTCTTGGTGAGCGGTTATGCAAAGAGACGACTTATGTCATGACAAGAATATGAGTCCTTTTGTGCAGGCCATCCCACGAATGCAGCACTAATGGACCTCAGGATGAAAATTCTGGAAGTCAAAGGAAGCGTAAGAGGTCTGGAAGAAAGATTTGGTTGTAGATCTATCTAAATAATATTTTGCATGTGTATTTTGAATTATAGGGATGTTCAGAATAGAGCTATAAAAATGATTAAGAACAAGTAGAAGTTTGCCAGTCTCACAGCATATGCATTACCTGGCAGATGGTTGAACTTTGAGGGAGCATGGAAGAAGCTGTATGAGGTGCGTTGGGGTGATTGTGGTGCTCAGATTCATTCAATTAGTTGGTTGGCAAAACAATTTGAAGCAAAGCATGAACTAAGAGATGATTGGCAGCAGATGTACTGGGAGAGACATTTACAGAAGTATTTACATCTAATTGAATGGGACTTATTAGAATAATTTGTCCTTTGTTGTGTCACTGTAATCCTTATACTTTTATTATGTCAACCTGAGAACAGTTGCCTCGATGCAGCAGCAGAGATAGCAATGGTCCCTTCTTTTAGTGATGGAATTGGAGTGATAAAAATCCCAGGTATGCATGGTTTTGTCTTCTTAAATTTGAGTGCTGCTCTTTGTGCATTCTGTTCTTGGTTAAAATGATTTAGTGATCAAGGGAGCATATCACTTAGTTTGCCTAATAGATGAACTTGGTTAATTTTTGAAGTTGTAGTAGGTTAAAACTGTGGGTCTTAGCCTACATACTGATAATTCAACTGCTGAAAATTGAATTCACGAGGAAACCTGATAGCTTTAACACTGCCTTCATATTTGACTCCCGCCTGTGATTGTAAGATATGTTTTCTGTAATACTTATATATTGTATGGTAACATCTCTAATCTTATTTTTGGGATCCTGGTTTCATGTTGAACTTTTTTGGCTGAAAATGACATTCTAGTTGACATGAATTCTTCCTCTGCACATGCTTGTGATCTCAGCAGTGAACTGGTCTGTTTAGGTGAAACTTAAGGTTGGTAACCGCCTGCTGAAACTCTTCTAAGGCTCCTCTATTAAATATGTTCTCATGGCTAGAAGGATTATCTATCTTGATTAACTGGCTCATAAAGAACTTAAGTCCCTGTCAGACTGAGCCCCTATCGAGTTTACTGAGGAGTATAAGATTGCGATTTTTCGTCGATGTTTTTCCTTTTCTATCGCTCACTTTCCGTCAAATGCTTAAATTGTTTTATAATTTTTATTTGAATCTGTTAATCGTCAAAACAGAGAGCCACTTAAAATACATGGCTTTTGGTCCATGCAGCTACCATAGTAAGATGCATAGGGTATTGGGAGCATATGAACAGTTCAGCATGTGACTACTCAAAGTTCTCAGATCACTGCCAACATTTTGGATTATATGCCAGGTTATGGCCTTGTTCTCGCTTGCTTTAGATTTTGCAAAATCTGAATATGGAGAATGATTGTAGAGAATAATCAGAATTTGTAAAAGCTACTCTTTGATTGTTTATGGATTTTAGCTTTTTTGCTTATTAAAAAGTCTATATGCTGAACACAAAAGCATATGAGAACATCACAAAAACTGATTATTTAAAATCACAATTTGTGATCAGCTAAAATAATCAACCGAGAACAAACCCAATGTGACTTTTGTCTCGATATCTCAAGAACAATGGCATATACTCTGGTGGGATCTATTTAAGGCTGATAAAGGTTCTTGTGTATACTTAGTTTTCATTAATTGCTACTACTGCTAAGAAAAATGAAAGACTAGAGCACTAGTATGTTTTCTGGCACATAATGTATCAATCATTTGCTCTTTTGGTGCTAAACTCTTGAGAGTTAGATTCATCAGTCCATATTTTCTTTGTTGCAGACGCCTGAGACTCCCCAGTGCTCTTTGCCTTCCAGAAATTTGTGTAAGTTAAATTCACGGTGTGAGATTGATAGTTTTTGTTAAATACTGTATGAATTAGTTAGAGGTGTTTGTTTAAAATTTTGGTTTCCTTGCTTTACTCATACATAAAAGGCCATTGCAATGTTGTAGATCCTTTTTAACAATGTCTTCAATGGTACTGTAGGTTAATTATTGGCATATAATTGGTTCTGATATGCAGTAAAAAAACAGAATTCAAAACTTTTCAGGGTGATTCGGCAAGAATAGCTAGTGAACCTATATAGCTCTAAGTAGCTTTGGTAATGAAGGATAATTAGTATAGATGAAATGGACTCCGAGTATGCGAAAACACATTAAAACTGAGTAAACTGCGGTATTCTTGGTGGCCTGAGTAATATTGAGGATAGTTTGGTAGATTCCTTTGAGCATTGTAGTGGACATTGAGGAAAGAGGGAGTGCGCTCTGTAGGAAGAGCTTCCTGGTTTTTGAAAATGTTTATTTTGCCCTTTCAGACTGGAACATGCCAAAAGGAGCTTAAGGCTAGGTTTGTTTGAGCACCAAACAGAGCATTTGACAAAGAAGTTTCTAGCTGTATCTTGCCTCATAAAAAGATTAGATTTCTTTAGGCTAAGAACTTTGTTTACTGGCATAGATATATGGCCCCAAAAGAAAATTTGATAGTTATGCTGAAGAATAGCAAATGATAGAAGTGCCAGTGGCATCCCTAACACCGTGATAAAATTCTGAATCAATACGACTCCTGCAGCTTGTTTAAGTAAACAAACTCCAATTTTCTCCCCCTACTTCATTATAATTGCTTCTAATTTTACTCCATTACAGGATTCTGAAATTCTTTTGCTGTCTTTGTTGTTTCATCTTATTAGCTGTAAAATTCTTTGAAAATGTCCCTGTTATATCCTGAGCTGCCATAGAGTTTGAAGCTTTAACTAGAATGCCTGTCATGACTATAATCTTGTATTTGTGTGGATTGGTATCTTCTAAATGTAGATTTTGACTTCATGATTGGAAGTCATCTTTACTGCTACCGTGTGTTCCTTTTTTTTTTGTGAACTTTGAGATGTCTTTTAATGCTTTTTAACTTTGACCATTGGCAGATTAACATGGTTCCCAAATCATTTAATGGTAGATGTGTTCCCCTGTAAATGAATATGAGTGAATGAATCTATCAATATCTCATGTAAGAAGAAAATGACTTATTCAGTAATTGTACGTACATAAGGTAATTAATTTTGAATTGAAATTAGTAAATGCAATGAATGTGTCCCAAGTATTCTTAAGCTGATTTAGCTTCTGAACTAAGAGTGATACATTCTGCATATTTTTCTATGCCTGCCTGATTACATGTCTATGATTATCCTGTTGTTTGCAGGAAAAGTCATTTACCATTTATTAAACGTACACTAAAAAGTATATGAATTTTGCTTTTCAAATTAGGCTGTTGTACATCAATGTTAGGTAAAGCTCTTGACGGAATCTGATTGACAGTTTGACGCATTTTTTCATCTCCTTGGGGATTATCTGATCATGAGTATATCTGCAGGATTTATTAAGGACCAGTAACTTGGAAACTTTGGAGATACACTGGATAAAGTTGAAGGATCATGTAAGTTTTGTAAGTTTTGATGTTTGTTTTTGGTTCCAAGTGTTTTGTAACTTTTATGAGCTAAGCACATTTTGTTCCATGCTTGCATAAAATGGTAAGGGTTGCTGGCATATTTCCTTAAAAAGGGGATCATCACATTTGGTGTTTACAATGCTGAATATTTGGTAGGTTATGTAGTAGAACAGAGTGCTTTCTAGAACTGGTGCAATAAATTAGAATAATATAACCGAAGGGCGTTGCACTGATAATAGTGGTTTTTATGTGATACCAAATGGTTGTTGGTTATGTTAGAAAAGGGCAAGCTTACGCTATCCAGAAAAATGAAGAAAAACAAAATCATGTAATTAATTTTCTTTTCACTTTCTTTTTCATCTCTATTTTCGAAATCAAGGTTAAAATGATTCTGTTGGCCAGTCGTTTTATTGTTTCTTTTGAAATTAAGTGGCATATTCATTTTATTGACCTTTAAGTGTGTGTGCTTTCCTTCATGTTTGTCTCATGTATTCAGCGCTGGCAATAAACTTCCAGAAATCTAATGTGTACATTTTTAATATCTTTTTAACTGGCTGCTTTGTGTGACAGGTTGATGGCATATGTGAACTTCTGAAGCAAAACAGTGAAACTCTAAAATCCATTGAATTTGTTCATTGCAAGCTTTCAACATCATTTATCGATGCTATATGCGATTCATTGTGGATCAAAGGTCTCAAGACACACGGAATAGAACATTTCTCAATCAGGATATCAAATTTTTTGGATACAAGTTCTTCTGCCTTACCTGCTGGTTTGGCATCTTTCTTGTCATCAGGGAGGTACTTTGTCTTTTGCATTCTTCGGTATTTTTAAAGATCTCTCTCTGTCTCTCTCTCTCTCTGTCTCTCTCTCCCCGCACACCCTCTTGTGCACGCGCACAGAATGAGATTCATGCAGCCATGCTAACTGTCAATGAGTAGGCTTTGTTTTGAAAACTTCTTTATCATTCTCTCTTGTATTGTGCATGTTTTGTACTCATTGCCAATACACTCGTGATGGAGTCATCTTTCTATTCTTTGCTTACCACGTTTAAGGGATGATCTAGGTTTTCATAATTAATTCCATCAAGTCTTTTTGATAATAGCTTTTTTGTTAGATGTTATATTTTTTTATCATCAGTATTACCCAATGGTCAGATTCTGAGTTATTTTATGTACTGAAGAAAGTTAAAGTGAGCCACCATTTGAAATTTCTAAATTTTCCATGGATATGATGAAAGGCAATATTATTTTATGTATGAGCTCAAGAATGAATCGAAGAACATAATATGCCTTCGTTTTGGGGACTGCTGCTTAAACTTCATAAAGTTTCTGGTTAAGAAGGCAAGAAACTTGGATAGCTTAGTCAAAGTCCGTCGTAGCAAGAGTGTGTTCCCAAGATAATGGTATACTTAGTTGGTTCACTTCTTTGTTATTGGATCTGTGAAAAACATCATTCCTCTCAAAGGAATTAAACATGTTGCTGTTTGTTTGTAGGCACTTCCTCATTGAGGTAGATAAATTTTAAAAAATGTTTTGGTCAAAGAATTGAACTAGGATAATGGCAGGGAGAACTTTTGATCTCTAGTGTCAGAGTGAACAATCTGTATGCATTGCTAGTCATCCTTTAAAAGTTCATGTCAAGGTTTCCATCAGGGTGCATGTCAACTGAGAAAATTTATATGAGTAGTTTGAAATTCTTAGATGCTTTTATTTCTTTAGGTGCTTGTCTTCGTTAAGCTTATCTGATGACCACCTTCGTCGAAATTTTGTGGAAATGATTTTGGATGTCCTCTTTGATTCTTCGTCTAATATAGCTGCTTTGGACCTTTCAGAAAACTATGTAAGTTTTAATATACGTATCACATGATTTTCACCACAAACTTTTCTGTTGGCAATCAGCCTTTAAGGATATTAACATGCAAAGTGCAGATGTCTGGATGGCCATCCCATTTTAAATGGACGTCTAGACCTGGCAAGCAGTTATCTTCAGGAATAGGCAAGTCATTGCAATCATTGCGGGTGCTAAATCTAAGGTACATGACATTATCTCCTGATGATTAGTAAATATTCAAATTTCTTGAAGATGAATGAAATCTTTCTTGGAGTTAATTAGCCATAGACCTGACAAGGGGATATCACATTAATGTCTGGAGCATGGAATGTCTTTCATTTTGTCCACAGTGTAACGATGAGGTTGTAGAGGCTGCCTTAAAGTTTATCAGACCTTTGCTTTTTACATAATTCTTTGATTTTTTTTTCTTTCTAATTTCAGGAACAATAATCTGCAGAGAGATGACGTAGACTTTCTTAAATATGCGCTGGTTTGCATGCCTAAGTTGGAGAGTCTTGATTTAAGTGATAATCCTATTGAGGATGATGGAATCAAGTTAGTAGACTGGCACATTCTTTCAACAGTTTTAAAGTACTAGCTTTCTGCTAATGCAGTATTTTGCAATCTATAGGAATATGATGCCCTATTTTGTTGAGATGTCAGAGAAACCTTTTTCGCTCATTGATCTGAAGTTGGGACAGTGTGAGCTTACTTTCAACAGTGTGAGTCAACTTTTAAATGTACTGTCAAGATGGAAGAAGCCACTGATCTCCCTCTCTATTGGAGAGAATAACCTTGGAAGGTTTGTAGGCATGAATTTTCATGCTTTCATTGAACTAACATCAAGCCAGTCCCCGATTTGACTTGGCAGGGAATGCTGAAATTATGGTTTGGTTGGATTTACCTGATGGCTGATTGATATTTCATTCTCTCTTGGAACTTAATTATGGGAGTTGTGCATGCAATTTCCAATCAATCTGGTCCACGTCATGATAACAGAAAAAATTTTCCCTATATATTGGCTCTGATAAATCTCAATGAAGACCCAAGTTGTTTTTCTCTCTGTTGTCTTAGGTTTTGTGTAGTGCTTTCTTTTTCTTGAAATATTACAGTGCCTGTTCTTCCCTTAATTCATTGAAGTTTTTTCTTCATTTTTGCCTTCTAAGCATTTTTGACATGGCCTGTTATTCTTGTGTTCATAATTCAATTTACCATCTGCTCCTTTTACGTGTTATACTAAAGTTTTGTTGCTTCTTGGCGAATTAATGTTTACCTAACTTTTGGTCCATCCTAGCTGTGATTAGTGTAAACACTGAGATGCAATAACCTATGGTGGATGCACAAAGTGAAATTTCTGACTTGTTCTAAGTTCTTAGTGCTGCAAAAGTTGTATATAGAATCAATCATATCAGTCCATCCTGTCCCTCATTAGTACCTTGTGCCTTGATGAATTTGTGATGCCCTTCTTTCTCATTTGTTTTTGATGGTATCCCTCACCCGTGTATATTTTTCAGATCGAGTCTTCTATGCCTGCTTATACTATAGTATATATATTCAAGATATCTTCCAGATGTAATGATGGGTGTTGGTTTTCATGCTTTTGTCCACTATATATCTGTTCAGCAAAATTGGGGCATTGTTGGGAAAGTTTCTCTCTAAGGGGCTTCAATCCCTTGACATTGATGATATTGATCTTGGTCCTCCCGGCTTTCAGAAAGCACAAGATGAAATAATGGGGGACCTGAAGCTTGTTTACATCAATATCAGGTTCAGCGGCTCTCTTATTGTCCCTACATTTTTTATTCCTTGTGCATACAATTAACGTGCTGAGTTACCTCATACAGCAAAAATTACGGTGGGATTGAAACTGCAAATTTCCTGTCAAAGCTCATTTCATGTGCTCCGGAACTTACTGCAATCGATGCCAGATGTAATTCCATGCCTGTGGAATCCTTGTCAATCATTTGCTCCACCTTGAAAGCTATGAGAGGTATGTTCTTCTAGTTCTGGTTATTCTGTTGTGCTGGACAATAGATACATCATACTTCCCCGTGAGTTGTTTGAACTAAACATGCCATGGCCGTGAAATATGTGTGTCAGGTTACATATTTTCTGTTTGATATTTGCTTTTTGGTTAATCAAGTCTAGTCTTGGTATGCATCACAACTTCCTGAAGAAGCTTTTAAGGACTTCACACATATAAGAAGAAATTGTGGTCTTAAAAGGTGGTTCATAACGGCTCAAGTCTGTCTAAGTACGGCTCAAGTCTGTCTAAGTTCATGCTTTATAATCCTGTATGGAGTTTTCCTTTACAAGATAATAAATTGCATAATTACCAGAACCACAGATAGGAGGCCTGTCAAAGTGTCGTGTATGGTGAACCACACATTCTCACTACATCTATGCTCCTTTCAATGGTTTATTGTGGCAGTAGAGCTGTAAAATCCCTTTTTATGTCCGGCTCAGAAAGTTTTACTTTGAGATAAGACATCCATGGTGGCAAGTTTTGCATAGAGTTGAGCCACTATGGCAGGATCCTAAGTCACTTAAGTGGCTGATCATTTTTATGAATGCATCAGAAGATTTGAAGTGAGAGTTAATATAAATGAAGTTCAGAAAACTTTATCTTAATGAAGGGGAGTACATCTTTCTAAATGGAGGTATCAGACGATTTTAAAAGAGTGAGCATAAAGCGAATTTTGAAAAAAATAGTTAATGACATTTTTTGCTGCCAATGAGAGCCTTAATTGGAACCTGTTTGATTGGTTCTGACACTTTATCAAGATATCCAACCAATATATCTTTTGCAAAATTAACATCTTGATACAAGGTGATTATTCGCATAGGCTTATTTCTTTTCCAATGGCCAGATACTGACCATAAGTTATGAAGGTTACGTTTACATATTGCAAATATTTTGGATAGGTTAGTATGAATTTAGTAGTTGAGATCGCACAATTGTCACTGAACTCTTTCTATTGGAGGATTTGAGCCTCAAGCCTACCACCTAATTATATTATTATAATTTTTTTTTTTTCCTGGGGTGGGGGTGTGATGGAGGGGTAGCAATCTGGAAACATTGTGCACTCAATTCCAGCAAACTAGTTTTGTTGTGACTGATTTTACACTTGTTCAGCGTTTTGTTGTTTGCTTGCTCTCTTCAGTGTTTACTAGGTTTCTTCAAATTCCTTCTGTGCTTCTTCTTCATCGAAGAATACAAGAAAGGTGTACACGTCAGCCATTACCCTTGAGAAAGCTGATCTATAACGTTAAAATGAAACTATCCTTCAATACCATCGCACTGGGACTTTTTAAGTGAAGTTCCAGGTTACAGAAAGCAACCCCTTCTCACTTAGTGACGTCACTTCATTCATTTCATGAGTTATTATTTCCTGATTAACTATCAGCATTCCTTCAAAGACTCTGCGTAAATTTGTTTTTGTTTCCTGCATGACACGACTATTTCTCATAACTTTAGCAGGGAAAACCATCTTTTGCAGCACCACTCGGTGCCCATGCTTCCCAAAATTGTCTTACTAGAGTTCTAGAGGATTTTCTCATACCCATGGATCAAAAATTAGCCACTCAAAGCACTGCATTCTTTTTTCCAGCATTTAGATGTTTGATAATCCACTGACCTTGTTTAGTGTTCTTTCTGATGAGAGTTTCATTTTGACCCCGTTGTGTTGTATGTGATATTGATTAGGGAAAGTAGAGCATCTGGATTTGAGAGGAAATACTTCATTGATACGATTTGCTGATGCTTCTCTGCTGGATGAACTAAAAATGAACAGAAAATCCATTCTCAAACTTGACTCTTCATACGACCCAGATGCTCCTTATGACCAGGATCCTTAGCGTCTTTTTTCGAAGGACGGTTGCTCAAATCTTAATGAATGGTAAAGCTGCGGAGATTAGAGACATTCAACTTGTCATCAATACATAAAAGCTGTAAAGAATGTTGACTGTGATTGAATTGTTTGACCTTTTATACATTCATCTTACTTTGTTCTTGCTGTTTCATTTCTTGGCCTGTCCTTTCAAGTTTTAAAAGTTAGGATGAAAATAAAAATCTAGTTCTTTGGAGTAAGAATGCAGCCACTGCCCTCTAGTCGCTACTAACAATTGAATTTTCTAGTTTTCAATAGCCATCATATACTGTAACCATTTGTTGGTGCAGGAACAGTAAAACTGTGACCAGATTTAGTGTTTTATCCGTTATTGAAACATTCTAGGACAATTAAACTAGATCTTTAGATTCAAGGGATTAGCTTTTTGTCTGGAGAAGATAAAAGAATAAAGAAAAACTTTATTATTGTGGCGTAGGATGTAAATTTTGTAAAACTTGACAAACTGCCTAAACAGATTAACATTATGTTGTAAAACTTCACATACAGCCTAAGGTGAATAACATATTGCTGTTCTATGTTTTCAAATGAAACTTCAGAAAAAGTTCTCATCTAGTAGCTGATAAGTGAAGGTGAAAGGAAAGAAGATAGAAACTCTTCACACAACGAAGAAAAATATCCACGACCCTCCATCCAGACAAAAATTACAATTGTATGCATGGAGATGGAAACAGGGCCAATACCACCAGTCACAGGGGTAATAGCTGAAACCTTTCTAATTGCTTCTTCACAGCAAACATCTCCAACCAGGCTGTAACCATCTGAACTTTTGGCATCCTACAAAAGTATCAGACCAATATGCATCACACAATATTTGGGCCAGCAGCAAGAAAAGAGTTGGAAGAAGACACCAAGAAAAGAGAACTCAAGGAGCATCTGCCTTGACAGAATTTGTGCCCATGTCAATCACAACTGCTCCTGGTTTTAGCCAGTGGCCTCTAATTATGTTTGGAACTCCAACATCAGTGATCAGACACCACAATGTCGGCTTCGCGGGCGACTTGCTCCGGGATTTTGGTGAAAGAGTGCACTACTAGACTCAGTGTTGCTGTGGTGCCTCTGCCGAGCGACAATGTATTACATGAACATATTAACTTAACGGGAAGATTCTCTATATGAGGCTGCCTGCAATAGCAACCCTACAATCTTGGTATCAAGTATTACAGTCTATTAAGTGTTCCATGGTTCTTCCATAATTGATGATCAACTCTGGCCTCCAATGTCTATAACTTGTTTAACGCTTCGTCCCCAAAAAGTATGAAATTCTTGTTGAGCTACTTATAGTTCAACAAACCAATCCACCGTCAAGCCTAAATGAAACCTTATTTTCTTCTCATTTCTTGATTTACCATGGAAAAATAAATCAGTACCTGACTTGCATAGATAACGTACCAAGCAACTGCATTCAAGCTCCACATAATTTCTAATTCCTTTCCATTAATTATAGTTTCTGAAATCTTACCCCACAAATTGTAACCTTCTTTTTCTATAATCATACCGCATTATTTCTTCAAACATTAACAGAAAAAAAAAAAAAGAAGAAGAAGAAAAATTACTAGCTTCCTATTTTCTTATTGTATAGCATATTTCTGTCCACGAAGAGAAAAAAAGAAGAAGAAAAAGAAGTACATCATGGATGGGTAGCCAATTGTGCGACTAACATTAGAAGAGAAAATGAAGATAGAAATATAATGTAAAACAACTACACATGCAGAGCGAACAGAAGGGTCTCATTTGCATGGATAGTTAAATAGTAGAAGCACTTATTTAAGTAAAGAGTTACCAGTGAAAGATGAAGAATGCTCAGCTGCAGAAGAAAAAGAAGAACATGTTGGTGGGATATGGAATCCAAACATCAGGTGAATCAAACGGACAAGAGAGGTGGGCTTTTTACAAGATATGAAGCGTCTGAACTTCTTTGTAAGCTGCTGCCGTGAATGAAATGATCTGTTTCCTCCTCTGCTGCACCACCACCACCACCAAACCCCTGCCACCGCAAGTCTCATGATTCTTCACGACACATACGGTGAAAAACTGAGAGAGTTCAAAGTGGATAGATCATAGAAGTAACAGGAAGTCCAGTATTTGGACATCTTTCTTGCTTTTGGTAAGGTGTACTTGTGCAGGTGAGGTGGACCGAGTGCTCTTGCCATTTTTTTGGGATAGGCTAAAATTGGCTGATGGCATATGCACCCCATGCCACAAAATTCTAAATGTTCAAAATGCAATTAGGGGCCTGAATCCAATAAAGCCCCTTGAAAACCAACAGCTTTGGCCTGTTGGCCACTACCATAGTCTTTTCTTTAAGGCTTGGTGGGATGGAAAGTCAAGACTCAAACTTTGTTTTTCATCATTTATCATTATCCGTGGCTTTCCATTTTAAATAGTCTAAATTCATACGGGTGCATAGTGCACCTGTCTGATTCGTTGGTAGTTCAGTTCTTGTCAGTTCGCCAATAGGTCCAGTTGGGCTCGCCAATAGGTCCAGTTGGGTCTTCCCCCTTAGAATAAGTTAGAGTGAGAGTAAAAGTAAATGTAGGGTAGACAAGTACCGATTGACAAAAAGAAAATAATAATAATAATAAAGCCCCTTAGAATAAGTTAGAGTGGAAGTAGAAGTAAGTGTAGGATAGATAAATGCCGATTGACACAAAATAATAATAATAACAACAAAGCCCCTTGAAAAGTGCCACTTCCTCACATTGTCCCCCATGAATGTTAATTGAATCAATGTAGAATGCGCCGCACCACTTTTTCTCATTATGATTTTTTCACTCAGGTATAGGGCTGCAATCGCCGATCGCGAGCAGCTCGAATACGAACTCGAGTCGAGCGCGGTCAATATCGAAGTCAAGTCGAGATTGAGCTAATCAAATCGAATTCGAACTCAAAAATACCAAGCTCGCGAGCTCAATTATATATATTTATTTTTTATTTTACATATATATATCCTTAATATTTTATATAAGTTCGAGTTTCGTAAAATTAACTTGAAACTCGGCTCGATTAAGTTAAAACTGGACTCGATTCGACTCATTTATACCCTACTCAGGTACAGTTGGGTTGGACAGCCTAATCTCGGGTTAGATTAGCCATGTGCAACACACATACTTTCGTTTCATGAATTGATCAAATTGCCTTCCCAATGCTTTACAAAATGTATTATCAAACTGACTTTTAAACTAATAAAATAGGTAAAAATGAACTCTGGATAATTACACTTAATTCAAAAACTTTTGAAGTGTAAAACATGAAGTATACTGTATTTAGCGACCACATTTTTAAATATATTTCTTAGTTGTAACAAACATATGAAAAATAGTAGTTGTAAGCTAATATATAACAAACTCAACCTCAATTATTGATAATAAGCTACAAGTTGCATAAAAATAGAATGCAGGGGAATAGCTAAATTGTGTTGGAAATTTTTCTTGTAAAGTAAATATTAAAAAAATATTGGAACGTAAGAACTTGTAGGGTAATATGGCCACTTCACAGGACCATGCAGCTAGAAATTTAGTTTCTTGATCTAATTTTACCGGGTTGTGAAATTTGTAATGCCACGGAGAGTAAATTGGTTCAATTAAAGATTTAGGGAGGGCAACGTGAGGAAAAGGTATTTTTCAAGGGTGTTATTTGAAATTAATCCTAAAATTAATATTTACAGTTTGAATCCCAATCCTGCTTATATAGAAAGAACTCAGAAACAGCCAAACTTCAGAGAATCTGGATACAAATGCAGAAGAGAAGATTCACCTTCCTCAGCTTAAACCTCACAAAATTCATGCCCAAGAAACGAACAACAACCAGGTAGTTTACTTTGGTAGATGGCAAAATATAACTGATCTCTTAAGTTCTTGGTTTCAGAGTTCTACAGGTCAGATGACAAAAGTTCAAAACGTTCCAGTCCACCTATTATATGGTTCAAAAGAAACAACTACCACCGTTCACTATTGTTCCTTCCGTATCTGCTTCCAGTGTTCCAAGCACTATGAGAAGATTTGTCAACATATTGGCCTCTCCCATGAACCTGTTGCCGAGGGGATGCAGAAGAATTAGAAGACTTGTGAAAATATTGGCCTCTCCCATGAACCTGTTGCTGCGGGGATGCACAAGAATTAGAAGATTTGTGAAGATATTGGCCTCTCCCATGAACCTGCTGCCCAGGGGATGCACAAGAAAATGGCTGGCTCTGCCTCCAAGCAGGACTTGCATTACTTGTAGAACTAGACTGCCACGAGTCCTTGTCCGTATTTTGCCATCTGCTCCAGCTATTATCTGATGCAGAAGTATTTGATTGTTTTTGAAGCCTCCAGTTATGACCGCTAGCAGAAGTTGAGGTACTTGATGATAGAAAGGAACGGTTTCCTACACAATGAGCATATGACTTCAAAGCTGGAACTGGCCCTGTTTGAGTAGTAGAGTTGTTAAGTTTTCCTCTACCAACACTCCATCCAGTGCCAGCAAATTTGCTGATGACTGCAGGTTCTTTGTTCTTTAGGCTAGATTTCTGAACATGGTTCCTATTCACCAATGCTCTGTTGGGAGCGCTGCCATTGTATTCATGCCAAAGCTCTCTCTTCACTATATCTGCTTCAGATATTGACTGCACGGATATATAGTGATTCAAATTTTATAGGCATTTTAACAAGTCAATCAGCATTTGTCTACTCTATTAATGAAAACTATTATTTCCAATTCCAACATCTACATCATGCTTGAAGTTTGCAATTTATCAGTTTTTTCATTTTTGATCGGAGTTATCAAACTGGCTTTGAGAAGAAATGCTTTCCCTTGGTAAAGTTGACAAGATTTTTATTCCTTTTGAGGAGAACTTGACAGGATTAAGCTTGTCCAGCAGATAAATGCATTTGCGTACCTCCTCTGGAATATTTACTCCTTCCGCAAGATGCCGTTTAGGCACATAGTCCGAAGGAAGCTTGTAGAATGCACAGCTACAGGCAAACAAAAACAGGAGCAGTGAGCATCTATCCAACGGGAAAACTTCTCAAGATTGACAGAGATCGGCGATTGCTTACAAGACATCTTGATCTGCTTCACAAAGATGCATGAACCCACTCAGTCCATCGCTGAGGATAATGGCACAAACAGATCCACCATTGTTAATCCATTGTTGCAACTGTGAAGACAAGCTTATACGGTATACAATTGACTCATCACGCAAATTCAGCAATCCAAACCACCTCTTGCAAGGTGTTGGAATTGAATGCTGATCCATACTCTTGGATAACCACTAATATTTTTGGTTTCAAGGGATAGATAACAATCAGATCAAACCAGCAAATGGTGATATTTTACTTTGTTTCACTTCTTAACCATGATAAAGCTACTTAATCAACACATCAGAAATGCTATGCATTCGATTTGGCCAATGACATTTAGGCACAATGGAGAAACCTGTTAGTTACCAGGTCACAGATTTAAGTTACTTTCAGTAAATTTCATGCACGAAACTAGGCAGACAAAAAGACAAAAATCGGAAAAAGTAAAAGGGATGATTTACTTACTTCAACATGTCATTGATCTTGATATAATCATTCGGCATGAAAGATGTGCAATTTTTGTAGACTGAACTAATTTGTTCACCCAAACCACTAGAACTCCCTATGAACAATTGATCAGCAGTCTCAGCATTCCTCTCTTTCTCATGGTCCTACGTAGCGTGAATGAAGTTAAACATATCGTCAAAACCAAAGGTCCAAGTGTATCAAATCCACATGCAGTGGTACACAGTACACACAGCTTCAGCTTCAGTGAGATTGACTATAGCTATTAGTTAAAAAAAAAAAAAAAAAATTTAACATGTGAGCTTGCTACATGCTCAAACATAGGCTTTCAGATTAAGCAATGTGTATCTAAAAACCGTCAACAAGGAAAGAAGCAGACTACCAAAGCAAATACAGATATATCAAATGGAAATATTCCAAACCTTTAATTCTGTTTCAGCCTTTTTAGTCTCTACTAGGAGGCGGTCTTCTTGAATGAATGGTAACTTGCATATAGCCTGAAAGGAAGAAAATTTTGTGTAAAAGATTCAAAGAGATAAGTTGTTTAACTAAAATTGTGTAAAAGATTCAAGTTGTTTAACAAAGAGATAAGTTGTTTATAGATATATAGGACAAACCTGCCACATGAAGCGCTTTCCATCTGCATCCGTCTCAAAACCTGAACATCAAATTTTCAACATGAGTAATATAGTCAATTATATTCTGGTTAACCTACTTTAAATTGATTACAAACATCAGAAGTAGCCTTACGGGCTGGATAAAATTCAAGAATACTTGAATCTGCATCAACCATAAGTCTCTTGTATGCTTCAGGAAGAGCGTGGCAACTATTTGTCACTCGTCAGAAGTCGGAGAATAAAAGAATACGGTAAGAATAAAAGTAATCTCAAAATGATTCCAATACACAAAAATCAGGGTGGCAAATTACCTTTTTGGAGGGAGGACAGCCAAGAGCTGATCAAAAGGTTTCAGAGGTAGACCTTTTTGAAATTTCACATTCACTTGAGTAAGGCCTTTTAGGTCCGAAGCAAATGGACCATAATGAAATGGATAAAACCTAGTGGGATACAATGGACGGAACATATATTAGTGAACAAGTCTATCTCAATCCCAGAAATTTGCAGAATTTTTCTTACCAAGTCCATGATGGAACTCCAGAAAAGTAGTACTTTAGGACCCAACACAGTCCTTCAGTGTACTTCGCTACCTAGAAATCAGAATTGTGAAATCACTAGAAATAGGTGCAATACTAAGCAAAAGAATCAGTTGCTTTTTCCTGATAAAAATCAACATAATGCTCCTATGCCATGCGTTGGGATTGTATAAGCTAGATACTTGAAAAAAATCTTCCTCATGCTTGAAAGAATGTTTATATGTCTCAGCATAATCTAATGAACAACTAATGCTTTGTCACCAGAAGATTGATCTCATTATTACCTATAACAATAGTAAGGAGATAAGATAATACAGCATGTAATATCATACCAACGATCTACGTCTCTGTTCCACCTCATCTGTTTTTGCAGAAAATTTAACTTCATAGTATCTCTTTTTCCATCCTTGAACACCCAGTTTTACCTGGAATGAGTCCAAATATTCATCTGTCATCTTCAATCATCAAAAATCTAATGAACTGCCTGACAAAAGATATCCACTTCATTAACCTTATCTGAAATAACGCCACCATTTCTGAATGTATCTGACTGGTGCTGGATGCGATCTTTCAACTCTTGCATTAACTCTTTTGTATTGTTCAGAACCTGAGGCATTAGAAGCGAAAACTATGAGATAGACAGCAGACTAAAATAAATGAAATAATTATAAAAACAAATGCAAATAGAAGAGATATACAGTGATGAAAAGAAGTACTTCAGAGAGAGTAATATCTTACTTCAGAATAATCAGTTAAAGATATATCTTTTTCATCTAAACCACTTGTAGAATCCACAATCTCCGACACTTTTCTATCCTGAAATGCATTATCAGTATTTCCTAAGCTGCTCCACAAATTTGCTTCAATAGATCCATCATCTTCAGTATCCTGCTAGACAAGAATTACAGGATATCCCAATTAATTTTATGTAGCAGACAGCCTCAGGCCAAGAAATGCTGGCCACACTGAATCATTCAATTGTCAACACTCACAGCATTCAAAAGTTCTGATTGGATCCTCCTGAGCTTTCTTTCCTTGATTTCTAATCTTTTCTTGAATATTTTTTCTTCATACTCACCCACTGAAAGTATAAATTTCTCGACCCTTTTCAATTTTATATATCTGCCTTTCTTGTCCTCAATCTGCTTTCAGAAATTATATTAAAACAAAGGCGGTTAAACGCCCAAGTTGCAATTGCAGTAATTCATTGCTTAATACAAGATAATGTTAGGTACCCAATGTGTATCAACCAAGTATCCACCAAGATTCTTCATCTCTTTCTTATAAACATACATCAGTAAATCAATTGCACCCTGTAATCATAAGTAAGAAGAATGTATAAAGCAAGAAAACATAATTATTTCAAGACATCTAACTGCAAAATCAGAGACAGTACTAACCTCATGGATTTCTAGAGTGGGCATGTGGGGTAAGAAGTCATTGCCAGTGAAGAAACAGATGAATATGAAGTCATCAATTATACGCTCCAAATCTATGTTCAGATTCTCAGGAGGATCGCTTATGTTCAGATCGATATGCAGGTACTCCCTGAGGAGCCAGATATGCAAATACTGCAAACACAGTTTCAAAGAGAGTCAATAAAAA
The DNA here is from genome assembly GCF_036785885.1 of Coffea arabica. Lineage (NCBI taxonomy): Eukaryota > Viridiplantae > Streptophyta > Magnoliopsida > Gentianales > Rubiaceae > Coffea > Coffea arabica. Next base: position 49,784,686 of record NC_092310.1, on the reverse strand, counting down.
AACAAGTCATTTTCCATTTTCCCTTTTCTCTGTCAAAACATGATTGCAATGTTCAACCATTGGTGCAATAATACTAATGTTTCTCAGGTTTGTTTCTCACACCTGAAAAGGTTTTTTCATCACAGGCAATCTTCTATTTAATTTTTTGCTCGCTTCACTGCAACTGTCTGATTTCTCTGACGCTGATACTACCTCAATGTGGCAGGAAGCGGGCTTTGGCAGTGATTCTGACTTGTCTACAACCTTTGGCAAATCACAAACATTGGAAAACAGAAGTTCTTCATTTCACAACATGTTAAACACTAGGACATCTTAGAGCAACTATAATTAAGCAATAAAGTAGAAGAATCTGCATTAGAATCACAAGTTTTGGAAACAGTTCCAACCTGCTTAAACCATCCCCTACACTTTCCTGAATATGATTCTGCTTTGTGGGCACTACGTTCAAGTTCTGACACTCCATTTAATATTTCCTCCTGAACAAGAACATCCTGTTTTGAAAGACAACAAATAATTTAACTCAAGACCATATGGATTAACAAATCATGGAATTTAACAAGTACGCAGTATCTAATTAGGCGAATTATGGTAGCACCAAAAAAAAAAAGCAGTTGATTGTAGCATTACCTCTCTCAATATCGAAAAATGCACCTCATGCGTTGCCAAAGCAAGCATGATTAAATCAGCGTCCTGCATTCAAATCAATAACTTTAGCTTGCCAATTTTCAAGTTCAAATAGGCTAAACTTCCTATAAAATATTCATCAAGGGGAAGGTTAACTAGCTACCAGGCCATATAGACAATGCTGGGTATTCGGATCATAACCTTCACTGCTGCGCTGAGCACGAATGAAAGACATTATCTTATGTTCCCCTTCGCTAGGAACATTTGCATCCGAGAGAATCACCTACAATTTTTTCAAGTGATTAATGAAGTACATAATTAATCGATGAATCTTGCATTTCAGACCAATAATTAATTGATGAATCTTGCATTTCAGACCAATGTTGTACGTAATAACAATGCACCTTGATTTTGCTCCAGCGCGAATCATTAGTCATCCGGCGCTTAATATAGTTTTGCAGTTTCTTAGACAATAAGTACATAAATTCTGTGCCTGGAGTGATAATATTGGAATCAGACAATTCTGATTCTTCTCTAGGCAAAACCTTCTTGCCTTCCCTTTCAAATTTTTTCCTCAGCTTCGTTTCCACCTCTTCCTGAATTAAACATCAGTGAAAATAATTGTCAATATGGCATAACCAACGGTGGCCAAGCCAGACAAAATCTTCAGTGAATTTTCATGTATAAGAAGATAGCCACCGATACATTAAACTCCGTAATTAAAACATTGGTTTTGTACTTGTAACATATATTTTGTTACCGGTTCATTTCATTAGAAATCGTTATCAGATCACTCATAGCCACTCCTTCATAATTAATTTCCACCAGTTATTGGTGTAAAAAGGGTAAAAACAAAATTTTTTTGTGCCAGTTAACTTAGCATGTTAAAGTAAAATCTTTCGAAAATTTTATACTCGGAATTGAAAATTTTCCCTTGGTGAATTGAGGCACATGCCTCCACTAGCCAAAGTGTAGATCCTCCACTTCAGTTGTAACCAATTGTAGATTTTCTAAGGCAGCGTTCAACCACTTGTTACTCGGATTTAGCTATCAAATCCTGCTAATACAGCAGCTATTCTAGTGCCAAATGCAGAATTGGACATTGGTACATCGGGACAAAGGCGTTCGACTATCCATCATAGTTGAAATTCAGAATTTTATCCTATAAAAGAATAGCCTCATCTGAATATTACGCAATTGGGATAATGAACCAAACATTGACTTGATTAATTGTTGCAATCAAGAAAATTACTCACAGCAGCTTCATTATCCTTTGCGGTTCGAAACCGTCTTGCTCTTTGTTGATTCATCTTGGCTCGGGGAGCCACCCCATCTGCCTCATGAAAATTGTCAATTAATCAACTAGTTATAATCTCTCCCATTTTTGTTGTTTTGTCTTTCGAAAGCCAATGATGTGAAATTAAATTTGACATTGATCAAAATGGAAAAATTAACCTACCTATGGCCATGTACAAAAGTTTACGGGGTTTAACGATGTTGAAGAGTTGGTCGATATAGTCGTAGATGTTGGAGAACACATCTTCAAATGTACTAGGAGGAAACAACTGAAAAAAGTATTACAGTAGTAAACCTTAAGCCTCTGATTAATCCCCAAAAAAAAAAAAAAAACTTGGTCACTAGTAAATAAAAAAAAAAAGAACAATGGGGAAATCTTTTTTGTAAAAGGAGAAAGACAATAGATAATTATGGTAGCTTACTAAACAAAACATGAAATTTTTATGCAAATACAACAGAAGTCATCATGGAAACCAACAAAAGATAAACACGTACGAGGAAACTCAAAAGAAAAATGCATGAAGGAAAACGAAGAGAGAGAGACCATATCTTCTGGATGGAAACAGGGATGAATGATTCCATTCATGTCAAGGTAAAGATTATCGAACTCTAAGCCATGGTGATTTTCATCTGAATTAGCATCAGATACTATCTTTGGATATTTTTGAACTAACCATCGGAAAAATGATGGAACTCCCATGTTGATTTTCTTTCTTCTATACTACTTTCCTCTTTACAACTTTCAAGTTTCCTCTGCTTCTCTCTTGCTTTACTTCTATGATTCTATCTCTATATATATGACCCGCATAGCATGGACGCAACTAAATTAGCATTAATTACACTGTTTTGTGGTTGGCAGGAGGCAAAAAACCTTTGGAGATTTCAGGAAAAAAGAAAAAAAAAAGTGGTACACTTTGTTGGCAACTTTGTTTGTTTACACTTTTTTTTTTTTTGTACACTTATTTAAAATCAGTTTCGATAAAGAACACCTTGTGAGCTAGTGGGAGTTGTTTTCTACATTAACTTTGCTAAAGTAAAGATTGAAGGACAAAAGTCTAGTATAGGAGTCTAAAAATTATGAAGTTTTTACAAATAATAAAATTAAAATTATTATAAAATTTTGAGTTTATTTTATATATACCAATAGCTAGTACATACATTATTATTATTAAATGCAGATATATATATATACAAAATCTAAATTTTAAATTCGAATTCTAATTAATTTTAACAGTGATAATATATAAATTATCAGTAAAGAAAATTAATCTTAAAGTTTTTCTTCTACTTTTGTCACTCTCTCTTTGCCTTTTTAAATTTTTTCTTTTTCTTTTATTTTGTGAAATCCCAAGAAGCTTAGGCTTGAAGAGATGCAAAGCTAGAAAATTTTTGGAGGAATTAAGGAGGCGAAAGTGAAGGTGACGACCTTTGTCGCTTCATATTGACCAACAATGAGATCAAGGAAAGAGGAAAAAAGGAGAAAAGCAAAAGGCCTTTTGCTGTTCTGCCAGCATTTGTGCAACTTTCGAGAAGATTAAAGTTGAAATGCGTCTTTGATATGAAAGGAGCCTGTCTCTTGAAACTTTCGAAGGGTAAATCATTTGTTCGGGCGAGAATTATTCAACGATGGACGCTTCGTTCTTAAGCAACTTCCGCACCATAATTTGCATTGTTACCACACAGGTTTCAAATTTTAAAGAATGGACCACAACTAATTTGGTATTCATGGTAGACTGTAGTAAAGGATGTTTCTTCTTATTTTGGGATAATTTCAGACAGCTCTCCTCATACTTTAAAAATTATATATACCTCCACTAAAACATAGATTTGGGTTTTACCTCGATGATATAAGATCAAAAAAGTATATGAATGCTGAAAATTGCCCTCATCTAAATTTTCTTAATATGGATAATCATTAAAATATTTTAAAAAGTCAAGAATATACTTGTATACTACCGAAATTATGAGTTTTATTCCTTAACCAATGTTTTGATGTTTTCCAACTCCATGATTTTTTACATCCACCCAAACTTTCATACTTTTATCACTTTTTCTTCTTTCAAACAAACTCTTTGTTGTAGATGTCAAAATTCACCGTCGTAATTCTTACCTTCATAATCTTTATCTCTCTATAGATTTCTTCCGTGTATTGCCTATCAAACCGTTAGTCATAAAACCACAATCCTTACCTTTTCCCCACTCAAATGGCCAAGCCCTCAGTTACCAAAATTCTTCTAATCTCTACTCTCAATATTTGGGTTGGTCATCCTAAATCAGCACACATTTTTTCTTTGAATTGACACAATTTTATTGAGAACAAATTTCATATCTATTAGAATGAACCAAACAAAACATCAACAAAGTGCAAGTTTGGGATAATAGTTTTAATATAGTCTATCATATTATACTTTTCCATAATTCACATTTTTTAAAGCTTTTGGAGCCTCTGATGCATAGACAAATTTGGAGGATGTTGGAAACTTTTCAAAATTTGTATGATGTACATACATGAAATTCATTGATTTTTGGTACATGTATAGTATTGTGAATGTTTCTAAAATGTACATTCATTTATGAATGTATTCATGTATATGGGAATTATTGAATTAAAGGATAGATTCATGTTTTGATCTAATGATCATGAGATGCATGAATTAAAGTGCATGAATGTGTACACAATACTTTGAATCTATTCATACACAATACTTTGAATCTGTTCATACAAGTGTTAAATGAGATCCTTTGTTTCCCAAACAATCTTCCTATATAAAGAGGTCAAGTAGAGAGTGGTTTGCTGCAGAAAATCACTTTCCTACTATCCTTACTCTCTCAAAAGCACTCCTTAGTTCACAAAGGATTTGTCTTGCTTTGTGCAAGAGTTTAACACAAACAAAACTTCATCTTATCCTAAAGGATATTTGTCAAAGGTTATTGCACTTTATATCGGACAAATAAAGCCTAAAGGAAAGTGATTTCTATCACGATTTGAAGCCAATTCTTGTCACAATATTTGCCAATTCTTTGCTTTTTACCCAACAATCTTTAGGCTTTATTTATACTCTACAATGGCTGGTACCTTGAAAGATTTGGCATCCAATATTGTCAAGCTCGAGAGGTTTGATGGAGGGAATTTCATTCGTTGGCAAAAACGTGTTCGTTTCCTTCTCACTGCACTCAAAGTGGTCTATGTTTTGACCACATCGAAACCATTGATCAATCCCGATGAAGAAACTCTTGAAGACATCCGAAACCGTCAGAAATGGGAGAACGACGATGAAATATGCCGTGGTCACATCCTCAATACCATGAGTGACAACCTGTTCGATGTCTACCATTCAATTGCTACCGCCAAGGAACTTTGGGATCGATTGGAGTCCAAGTACATGCAAGAAGATGCTACAAGTAAGAAGTTTCTTGTCTCGTCTTTTAATAATTATAAAATGGTAGATAATAAGTCTGTTATGGAGCAATTTAGTGAGATTGAAAGGCTTCTTAATCACTTCACACAACACAATCTACACATGGATGAAGCCATTATTGTTTGCTCTATAATAGATAAGTTACCACCTTCTTGGAAAGATTTCAAAAGAGACCTCAAACATAAGAAAGAGGATATCTCTCTTGAGATTCTTGCTAAATCTCTTCGAGTAGAAGAGGAAATTCGCATGCAAGAAAAGAAGGATAGTCAAATCCTTGAAGAGAACAAAGATTCTACTTCAAAAGTGCATGTGATTGAAGAGAGGCAAACTGAAAAGTCTCAAGAAAGCAAGAAGGGCCAACAACCCAAGAATCAATCCAAGAAAAGAAAGAAGGGACAATGCTTCTATTGCAAGAAAGAGGGACACTACAAGTCCGAGTGCAAGATTCTTCAAAACAAGAAGAAGAAACAAGAGTCTTCCCAAAACACAAGCAAAAATCTTGTAGCAATGATATCTGAAATCAATATGATTGAAGATGATTTTGCTTGGTGGGTTGATTCTGGAGCTACGCGACACGTGTGCAACAATAGAACGTTCTTCAAGTCCATGAAACCGGTGGATGAAAGCACCGTTGTTTACATGAAAAATTCTGCTACAATTCCGGTTCAAGGCATTGGAGAAGTAGAATTAAAATTTACTTCCGGAAATGTTGTAACCTTGACAAATGTGTTTTATGTACCGGAAGTTAGGAAGAACTTGGTGTCGGCTGGGCTGTTAAATAAATTTGGCTTTAGACTTATATTTGAGTCTGACAAATTTATTTTGTCTAAAGGTGGTATGTTTCTAGGCAAGGGTTATCTTTGCAATGGGATGTTTAAGTTGAATGTACTTGCTATTAGAAATAATAAGAGTGATATTATTTCTGCGTATTTGGTTGAGTCTTCTTTTGAATTGTGGCATAATAGGATTGGTCATGTTAATTACAAAAGAATGCATGAAATGATGAGACTTGATTTGCTGCCATATTGTGATAAGATTGAAGGAAAATGCAATACATGCATGCTAACGAAAATCACAAGAAATTCGTTTCCTAAAGTTGAAAGATCATCTAAAATCTTGGATCTTATTCATAGTGATGTATGTGATTTGCATGGTACTCCTACTTTGGGTGGTAAAAAGTACTTTATGACTTTTATTGATGATTATAGTAGATACTGTCATGTTTTCTTATTACACTCAAAAGGTGAACCTTTGCAAAAATTTAAGGCATACAAATCAGAAGTTGAACTTCATTGTGAATCCTTTATCAAATGTCTAAGGACAGATAGAGGTGGGGAATATTATGATATTACCTATTTTGAGTCTGTTGGGATAAAACATGAGGTGACTGCTCCTTACACACCACAACAAAATGGTGTAACCGAAAGGAAAAATCGTGTATTGACAGAAATGGTTAATGCACTTTTGTCAAAATCTGGTTTAAGTCAAGGATTTTGGGGTGAAGCCTTGTTAACGGCTTGTCATATCCTAAATAGAGTTCCTAATAAAAGGAGTTCTATAACCCCTTATGAATTTTGGAATAAAAGGAAGCCCAACCTAAACTATTTGAAAGTTTGGGGTTGTAGAGCTGTTGTAAAACTCCCAGAATCTCAAAAAAGGAAATTGGGAGAAAGAGGTGTGGAGTGTATATTCTTAGGATATGCACAAAATAGCAAAGCATATAGGTTCATGGTAATTGAACATAATGATTCAATTTCGGTTAATACCATAATTGAGTCTAGAGATGCTATTTTTGAAGAGAATAGGTTCACCTCTATAAAAGATGTTATTCCAAAATCAAGTGAATTGATAAAAGATGGTGAAAATAAAACCATTGAATTGAGAAGGAGCAAAAGAGCTAGAAAGTCAAAAGACTTCGGTTCGGACTTTTATATGTATCTAGTTGAAGGAACTAGAGATACAGTGAGCAACCAAATCTCATATTGCTTCAATATTGAGGCTGATCCCAAGACCTATGAAGAAGCAATGAACTCACAAGATGCTCCCTTTTGGAAGGAAGCTATTAATGATGAGATGGACTCAATCATGGGTAATAAAACCTGGAAATTAGTAGACTTACCACCTGGTTCAAAACCAGTTGGTTGTAAGTGGATCTTCAAGAAGAAAATGAAGATCGACGAACTATTGATAAGTTCAAGGCCAGGTTGGTTGCCAAAGGGTTCACACAAAAGTATGGTGTGGACTATTTTGACACATATTCACCAGTAGCTAGAATTGCTACAATTAGAGTGCTACTTGCTATAGCTTCTATCCAAAATTTAGTCATTCACCAAATGGATGTTAAAATAGCATTCTTGAATGGTGATTTGGATGAAGAAGTATATATGGAGCAACCCGAAGGGTTTGTGATACCTGGTCAAGAGCATAAGGTGTGTAAACTTGTAAAGTCTTTATATGGACTAAAACAAGCACCGAAGCAATGGCATCAGAAATTTGACCAAGTTATTCTTGCTAGTGGGTTCAAAATAAATGAATCTGATAAATGTATTTATAGCAAGTTTGATGATGGCAAAGGTGTCATAATTTGTTTATATGTTGATTTTTGGAACTGACTTGGAACAAGTTGAAGTCACAAAAACTTTGCTTTCAAGCAAATTTGACATGAAAGACATGGGTGAGGCAAATGTCATTCTTGGTATGAGAATCTTCAAACATGATAACAATATAATGTTGTCTCAAACACATTATATTGAAAAGATTCTTAACAAATTCAATCAAAGTGATTGTATTCCAGTCTCAACACCATTGGATCCCAAAATAAATTTTGTGAAAAATGAGGGGGATCCAAAATCTCAAATGGAATATGCCAAGGTTATAGGGTGTTTAATGTATGCAATGACTTGTACTAGACCTGATATTGCATATGCAGTTGGTATATTGAGCAGATATACAAGCAATCCTAGTAGGTTACATTGGCAAGGTGTAACCAGAATTTTAAAGTATTTAAAGGCCACTAAGGACTATGGTATATGTTATACCGGTTATCCTTCAGTTTTAGAAGGATTTTCAGATGCTAGTTGGATCACCAATAAAGATGATCACTCGTCGACAAGTGGTTGGATCTTTATGCTTGGTAGAGGTGCAATTTCTTGGGGTTCTAAGAAACAGACTTGTATCACCGATTCAACAATGGCAGCAGAGTTTGTAGCACTTGCTTCGGCCTGTAAAGAAGCTGAATGGCTACGTAATTTACTTTGTGTTATACCATTGTGGCCAACACCTTTGTCGCCTATCTCAATCCATTGTGATAGTGCAGCTACACTTGCTAAAGCATATAGTCAAGTGTATAATGGTAAATCAAGACATATCGGTTTGAGACATAGTTATGTCAAAGATTTGATTACAAATGGAGTCATATCAATTGACTTTGTGAGATCAAATGAAAATTTAAGTGATCCTTTGACAAAAGAATTATCAAGAAATTTGGTGTCAAAGACATCAAGGCGGATGAGTTTAAAGTCCAAAATTCTTGATCACTAATGGTGGAACCTCAATTCAACGCTAGATACAATGTCTAGTCTTGAATTCAATGAGTGAAAGTACACCATTCTAGTGGTTGGTGCACTATGTGAAGTTTAGTCATCCCAATGTTGAATAGTGCATGTTATTCTCGCCAGTGCAAATGTAAGGATGAGTCATTGGACTCTTAACGAATCTTAAAAGTGCTATCTATGGCGGGGGCACTAAGATGTCGCCTATATGAATGTTGGTTTTCGGCAAACCACAAACTTAATGACTTTACTTTGTAAACATTCATGAAAGGATAGTGATACAAGGCTGTAAAATGTATCGTTGAAGAACTTATGGTTGTGCATTGCTCAGTGTGTGATGTGTTTATGAGGTTGGTCCAATGTCCAAGTGGTTCAAAGCTTGTCTACCATTTTGAAGGATTGATTTCAAAGAACCTTCACTAAGATAGTGGTTCAATCGAAAGACACCATTATTTATGCATATGAGTGTCAGATTACTTGGTGACCTTTTAGAAATTCATTTTCTAAATTTTGAAAATGGCGGGGGATTGTTGGAAACTTTTCAAAATTTGTATGATGTACATACATGAAATTAATGTATATTCATTGATTTTTGGTACATGTATAGTATTGTGAATGTTTCTAAAATGTACATTCATTTATGAATGTATTCATGTATATGGGAATTATTGAATTAAAGGATAGATTCATGTTTTGATCTAATGATCATGAGATGCATGAATTAAAGTGCATGAATGTGTACACAATACTTTGAATCTATTCATACACAATACTTTGAATCTATTCATACAAGTGTTAAATGAGATCCTTTGTTTCCCAAACAATCTTCCTATATAAAGAGGTCAAGTAGAGAGTGGTTTGCTGCAGAAAATCACTTTCCTACTATCCTTACTCTCTCAAAAGCACTCCTTAGTTCACAAAGGGTTTGTCTTGCTTTGTGCAAGAGTTTAAGACAAACAAAACTTCATCTTATCCTAAAGGATATTTGTCCAAGGTTATTGCACTTTATATCGGACAAATAAAGCCTAAAGGAAAGTGATTTCTATCACGATTTGAAGCCAATTCTTGTCACAATATTTGCCAATTTTTTGCTTTTTACCCAACAGAGGATGAAAGTGTCTTCTTGTAGGATGAAAGAGACAGAAGAATCAATTTGCATGGTATTTTGAGGAGGAAAGTGAAGTTAGACCAAAAGCAGGCTTTATGAGGGGCTCCATTTAAGGAGACTTGGTCAAAAAGAATCATTGAATTGTTTAAGAATCATTTTTTTTCTTTTTGTTTTGTTTTGGTTTTCTGAACTTGGATGTATGTAGAGTAATAGCTAAACCTTTGAGTATCATTTTTAGTTAGACATAAAGCTGCTAGGCAAATTTCTCGAAATATTATTGAAATAAAAAATTATCACAAAAGTGGCGTTGTGGTCGGAGGGTGGATAATATAAAGATCGCCGCAAGTGGGAATATCGGCGCAACAAAAAATTCAACCCATTTTTCCTTTTTTTCATGTTCTTAAGAATCGGTACAATTTTATATTTCAGTTAGATATCACCGTAGATTAACGTATATTCAACGGTCATGATTTGGAGGAAAAAATTTCTCAATCCTATTGCCGCAAACAAAATTTGCGGCGAAGGAATTTTTATTTTTTAATGTCGCATAGGACTAAATTTGTGGACCATTGATCTACTCACTAGACAATTGCCATTTGCAAAATTCTTGAAACCACAAATGACCTTTGCGACAAAGATGAATAATAAGCCACAAATCATTTGCTGCAAATTGGATTTGCAGTGAAGGTCTTTTTTTTTTTTTTTTTGTAAACCGCAAAGGTCATTTGCAGTGGTGAATGAGTTGGGACCGTTGATCATCGCTTGATCAACGGTCATACATTTGTTCTGTACTTTTTTCATTTGCCGCAAATTGGATTTGCGGCGATTAAATTTTTTTTTTAAATGCATCACCTCTAGACCATCCGTTCATACAAGACACAACGAGATCAATGGTGATAGCTTCAGTCAAAGAAATTTTGAGTCAAAGTAGCATTGCTACAATTATTGTTGTATCAAAACAACGATTTCTGCCAACAGTTTTCTATAAAACTAGTCATTGTTCACTCAATTTTCTTGTTCACTTGACTAAGAACCCTAACTTCTAACAATTCTATTTCTCTCTCGCACAACCCCATCCAAATCCCCTTCATCTTCTTCATCTGCTCAAAGTGGCTATTGTTTCGTAGGAAGACCAAAATAAGTTCTAGGATGATACATCATTTCGTCCACAAAATAGGTTCTAGGATGATCTTGACTATATGTACCACTTCCTAGGGATCTCGATGGGCTTTTCACATATTTTTTATATTGACGACGATAGCGTTTTCGTTAATGCTCCTTTTCCAGATGTCTATACATGGTTCTTGTCTTAGATGCAGTCAGACTCCCGTATTGGACCTCTCCGTTGATGACAAGGACCAAACATCTGAACAAGTGCAGGCACCACCTCGGAGATCCGAACAACTACAATTGACACAAAATCCACCACATGGAAGGATACATTGGAAATATGGCTACTCTACCACTTCACACGATAAAGGCAAGAGGCGTGTTGGTGGGTGATATTCATATTTTAAGAATTTTTCTTGTCAAATCTCCTGTTATTATCATTCAAGTTCATGTGCTAATTATTGCACTCATTTATCGTTTAAATGGTTGAATGCTACATTATTTATCTTTATTTAAATTAACATTAAAACTAAAATATTAAAAACTTGATGACTTTGGCATATTTTATTTTCATTTAATAGCATGTATGATTAGCACAATTCTTATAGGTAAATTAAATTTTAGATTTCATGGTTAGGATTAATATTACGTGTTAGGGTGTAGTGATTTTGCGTTTAGGGTTGAGTTTATGATTAGGATTAAGGTTAGGTTTTAGAAAAAAAAAAATTAAACGAATTGCCGCATTCAATGCAGCAATTCTTAATTGCATCATAATGCTAAATGCGGCAATTCTTAATTGCATTATAATGCTTCGCTTCGCCGCTCATGAAGGCTTTTCAAAAAAAAAAAAAAAGCTCCTTAAATAATAATTCAAATGAGCAATTTCATGAACTAGTTTGATTAAATAATAATTTGGCCTTTGCCGCACATTTCACAGGCGGCGAACGCTTTTCAAAAAAAAATTGCTCCTTAGCTTTGCAGAGGAAAAAAAATAAAAAATAAAAAAAAATTAAAGAAGCCTCCATTACTATTTGTGGCAATCCTTAATGTAGAACGAGCTTCTAACTTCCACAACTTTCGTGAACTTTTTTTATTTTAACAATATTCGTAGAAATTTGCCAAAGTTGCTAGGGTAACGGCACTTTTGGACAGCTTAAAAAATGATCAATAGAATTTAACAAAACTTGCAATAATCAAGTAATTAACCCCAATAATCGGGCTGAGCCAAGCATCCAGGCAACTGCAAAGTCATGTTCATCCTGTGACTGGAGTGCAAGATCTCCAAGCCATGCCATGTCATGCCTTTTCTCTTTCTTTTTTTTTCTCCTCCTTATTTTTTTTCCTTTTCTATGATATGGCTCTGGGCTTTTTCTCTTTTCTTTTTTCTTTTTCATGAAGAAAGCAGAGATAATGGCTAGAAACTTCTCCTCAATGGCTGCATTATATATATGTATATGTATATTGTGTAGAGCTTTATCAATCACAATAATATGCATTTTATGTTTTCCTATCATCTCGTGACTGCACTTTGGTATTTTCCATCATAATTTTTCATTAGATCTGTGCAGGCTTGTTTATATCCAACCTAACTTGTGGAAGAACTACATTAATATAATTGCGCGCCTTAGAAAAAAAAAAAAGAATCACTTATGTGACTATCTAGTTTAGATGGAGACTTACATGTTTTTGTGTTAGGATCCAAACGCGAAATAAACAATACTGAGATATCAAATGCACAACAATTTAATGGCAAATAAGTCACAAGCATAAAAAATAAACGACACAATATTTAACATGGTTCGATTCCACCATTAAGTTTACGTCCACGGAGAAAAACCTATTCTTTATTATGAGAGGAAAACCCTATACAAGAATACAACTTGAACTCAACCCCAACCCTTGTATATCATCTCTCATCTTTCAAGAACCCTCTCTCACACCCCATGTATAAGGCTACATGATGCCCCTTGTGTCTCCTTGTGTGTCTCTTGTGTAGTATGCCAACTCATCTATTTATAGGGAACATTACTGTCAAAAAATCAAATAACAATTGGAAACCAATACTATTTCCTAAACTCATATAGAGTAGGAAATAACATCTAACTAAATAGGGTTTTACTTGACTACTACTTCAAGTAACTAAAACCAATTAGAAAACTAGTTACTTTCACACAAAACAAGAATTCTATCTAAAAGAAATTAAACCAATTTCCTAACAAATCTCCACCTTGGCGAAAATTTTTTTTAGTAACCATTTGTCTTCAACTACCAAATAATATGGTACCAAATTACACACCCGAATCAATACAGTCCTGACACCAAATTGATTCAATCGGTAAAAAAACATGTATAGTTACTCCGAATCCAACCTCTAGTTGACTCGTGAGAAGGTGCCTCAATTCACCATCTTCCTTTATAGGATTTCTTCTTACCACTACTTGCAATTTGGGATCCCCTTCTGTGAGCTCTAATCCTAACCATTGAGGCAATCAAGTGGTAAAGTCACCATATTTCTTCCCATCCTCAGGACTGTCTCGCCACGTGTGGTTTTCAAGACTCCACCTGGATGAAGTATTAACCGTTGGAGGTGTGAGAAAGTCTCCACCGATTCACGTCCAAAATCAACATTGGATTCCACCTTTTCAGTGACCCTTGAATCATCTGCCTAGATTCACCGTCAAACATCTCCATACTTTTCGACTTTTCATCCTTCACTATCAATGCTTTTTGTCAAGCCATTGAAACAAGGATACCACCCATTAAATTGTTCAATTGGTGACAGCTACCAATCCACTTGATTTCAATAGTTAATTAGGATTCAACTACGAACCTTGAGCAGCCCAGTCTCGCAACCAAACTTTGATAACACTTGTTAGGATCAAAACTCGAAATAAACAACATTAAGATATCAAATGTATAATAATTTAATGGCAAATAAGCCACAAGCATGAAAGATAAACGACACACAATATTTAACGTGGTTCGACTCCACCATTGAGCCTATGTCCACGGAGAGAAACCTGTTCTTTATTATGAGAGGAAATTCCTATACAAGAATACAATTTAAACCCAAACCCAACCCTTGTATACCATCTCTCATCTCTCAAGAACCCTTTCTCACACCCCATGTATAAGGCTACATAATGCCCCTTGTGTCTCCTTGTGTGTCTCTTGTGTAGTATGTCAACCCATCCATTTATAAGGAACATTACTGCCAAAAAATCAAATAACAATTGGAAACCAATACTATTTCCTAAACTCATATAGAGTAAGAAATAGTATTTAGTTAAATAGGGCTTTACTTGACTACTACTTCAAGTAACTAAAACTAATTAGGAAACTAGTTACTTCCACACAAAACAAAAATTCTACCTAAAAGAAATTAAACCAATTTCTTAACATTTTGTTATACAAAGTTTTTGGGAGTCTTTAACATGTGATTGCTTGTTATAGAGAAATGAGTGGCACGGAGATTCAATACAAAAAGATAAAACAGCAAAAGGGACTTCAAAACCATGGCATTGATGTACTATCAACTCGAGTCAAGCTTTATTAAACAACTATATATTACCAGCATGTGGTGATTTTGGGAGTAGAAAGCTGTTATCGTAAGTTTGCCATCATCATCCCTACCACTTTTTTTAAAGTATCTCTTGAATTCCTGATCTCCTAAATGTTAATATGAAACTTGTAACTTTTTTTATTTTGCCACCTTACTCATTACAACGTTGGTAATTCTATCCATAAATTGAAATAGAATGGAAATCTAAAATTTTCACAAACCAAATCCATTAAAAGTGAAAATCTAAAATTTTCACATAAAAAACTCATTAAAAGCCTTTGCCTCACTAATCTTATTGTCATGCTACCTTGATTAGAATATTTGAATGATAGAAGGTGTTACAATTTAATGGCCATGATTGAAATAGTTTGGCCACAATATATAGCTTGGTCAAGAAGAATTATTTTTCTTTTTTCATTTTCTTTTTTTCTATTATCTTTTCCCTTTTTTATCAATGGCTTGTCTTTTGAAAAATTATGAAGGTTATTATAGTCATTATCTATCATCAAGAGAGGTAAGTGTACTATTGAAAATTTTAAGAGAACTCAATGAAATCGTCAGAAACCTTAGGGGAGGTTTCTGAAATTATCCATTTTATTTTTTAAGGTAAATGAAATGCTAAGTAGGGGATCCTCCTACTTATGTCATTACAAAAAATAGAAGATTTTGATTTCAAACCTCTCATTCACAAAAAAAATTATATGTATATATTTTATAATTATTCACTTAAAATAATTGAACATAATATCGTCCTAGTATTTGGATTTTTCTTTGTTATTGTTAATTGAGTTTCATAAATATCATCATTTGATAACAAATAACTCATTTTTTTCAAAAAAAAAAAAAAGACAAAAAGGAAAAGGAGATTTTAAATACAAAAAAATTCTATAATCCCTTTTGGGTGCTATTCTCTTAACATGTATCTCTAAGTATTTAACAATATTCAATCTAAGGATGAATAATACTTCTTTCACCATTTAGGGTCTATTTGTTTCGGGTGAAAATCTTTTCCAGGAAAATATTTTCCTAATTTTCCATGTTTGGTTGCAAAAAAGTTACTGAAACTATTTTACTGTGTAAAAGATTTTCGCTCATCCTACAGAAAACAACTTCCCTTCCAATCTTACTGAAACTGTTTTCCTAAACGCATGCGTCCCGCCTAATAAAGATATCTATCAAACTTTCAAAATTTGTAGTATGTTCAAAATAAAAAAAAGTCTCATCGTGCTCACTTCGATATCTTTGACACTAATGAGTTCACCTTTGACACTGACGAATTTGCTGGTGATGCCGACACTACGAATTTGTTAACAATTTGGATTATTGTCAATTCTCACTGTCTTTTTTCAATCATTTTATTTTTCTTTGCAGTGTTTTCTTAAATCAAAATTACGTATCTTTAGTTCAAATTTGCCTTGATTTTAGTGCCTTTGAGATTGTGGTTTAATCGCTGGCATATGATCTTTAAACTAGATTTCATATACGAGTCAATAAGAGTACTAATCATATAAAAAAGAACAGAGCCTATTTCTTCAACTTGAGGAGATATTTATGCCTGGTCTTGCACTTTCATTGATTGACCTTAATCACCTTTCGTGGTCTTAATATGTCTAACTTGATAATGTCTTTTATGGCACCAATAGTTATGAGTCAACAAATTGTCCTTTATACTTGACCTGGATTCTTCTATTTTGAATGGTTCTGCTATGTTTAGTGGTGGGAAATAGGAAGATCGATTTTCCAGTGGTGGAAGAGAAAAGCGGGTGGCGAAAGGAGTAGAATTTTGATGATAAGAATGCAGTTAAAATTTTCAACCAAACATCAAAAAATATTGAAAAAGGTGAATATTTTCCCAGAAAAGAACTTCTGTGGAAAATATTTTCTTAAGGAAAATACTTTACATCCTACCAAACAGAGCCTAAATGGGGAATTTTACTTGCAGGTATAATACCCAAAAGAGACCGTAGAATCTCCATTAAATACATAGCCAACTTGCCTTTGACAAGTTGGTTGATTGACAATAATCACTTGTTCAAGCAATTATACTGAAAAATATCGGGGAAGACATTTTTAATTTAAATTCGTTGATAATAAATAACTCACTTAAGTATTGGATAGTATTAGAGAATGTAGTTTGAGTATAAGCTGGTTGAAAATAAATAACTTGTGTAAGTACGGACAATGGACAATATTGAATAAAGTAGCTTGTTGAGACGTGTTTTAGAACAAAATTTGCAGTATCTTACAATTGATTAGGAAGTTAAAGATATAATTAGTAACTACGAGAATAAAGCTTTAATTCAAGATTGCGGAGCTTTGATAGAAGTTTTTTTTTTTCCTGGACTTGGTAATGGCAGTGGCATCCTATACATCTATTACAAAAAAAGAGAGGAGTTCGTGGTTTATTGTTGATAAGTTTTCATTTGCCTCTTATAAGATTAACTTAGTAGTTTAAGTCACTATCGTTTGAAGCTTTTATTCTCAAATTGATTGTAATTTATTGCAGAACCAACTAGTAATGATAGTTCCAACAAACATAAACGATTCTGGGATTCTTAGCAAGACTTCTTGCGCTTAAAATAGTTTTGCAAAGTTTTGACAGTGGCTATAACATGTGTCTAGAATGAAAACAAAAAAAGGAATTGCTAAACTGATAACTAAGTTGATCAATATCTGGTGTACCAAGCTAAGAATTTAAAGCGTAATTAAGCTAATTCCTTCATTTATTGCTCAAAAAAATCGTGCAAGTATTGATTTGACAGAGAGAATGTATTAAATAATAAGTCCGGTAGGCTACGAATTTTTTTTAATTGCTGCCCAACAATCAGTTGAATTTAAAAAAAAAAACTGATGGCTTTCGGACTGTGTCAAAAGGAAAAAACACACATCAATAACTTTACGCTAAATTTCACTGTAAAATGAAATAAAACATATGTCAACTACATTATAAAATGACTATACCACTAGAATCCTTAGATTTTTTTTATGAACTTTAACAGATGTTGATGAACCATTTCCTACGAGAATAAAAGGAATTGATTTAGAAATAGAACACAACCATAGGAACTCAAAATCGAGACAACATTAAAAAAAGGACCTTTATCTAAGACACCATCTGATCTACCATATTCTCCCTTATCAAGAGAATTAGAATTACTTTGAATAGAGTATTATTTGAAATATTATTTGGAATAATTACTGTAGCACTTTTTATGATGTGATGTATGTGAGATAAAAATATAATTGGAAATATAAAAAGATGGGTTGGAAAATGTGTTTATGATACAAGCGAAATATTATTTGAAAAAATTTGATAACCAAACAGTATGCAACTACAAAGCTACGCCTGCTTAATTTTCTTCGCTTGGATGGTGCTTCATGTTAACATCTATATTGGAGAAAAATCAGGATTACAAGTATATGGAACCTACTACAAAGTTATTACAAAAATAATTTCAGGAACTTGACTAAACTAATTTTGAGAAATTCAAGAGAGTTTCCAAAGGCGTGTGATCACTCTCCTTAAGGTGTTGCAAATATAAAATTCCTTAAAACACAATTTGTAACAAGAGAAGTTAGAGTACCTCTTATTTATAGGCAATACAAAAGTAAAAGTACATGAATTTCACTTAATGCCCTTTTACGAATATAGTGCACTAAATTCATGAACTGAGTAGTTCTATACATAAACTAATAAACTTGAGAAGATACAACAATGTATCTTCACTTAATATCCATTCATGAATTTAGTACACCAAATACATGAATTGAGTGGTTCCGTGAATGAATTAATGAATTTGAAAAAAAAAAATCAATGTACCAATGAATTTTGTAGGAAATTCATTAATCAAACTTCTAGAAATAAAAAGAAAGATTATGTCACAAGTCATGATCAATTTTCATATTACAAACTAATTTTCAACATTCCCCTACTTAGTTTGTAGTATGAAATGCTAAACCAACACTTATGATATCATGCATAAAGAAAAATAACTTTTGTTTTAAACTTTTCCTTAGTGCAAATAATTCACAAGTCCTAATTAAATTAGGGTGACTAGATTGCTTAAACTAAGATTTAAGATTAGAATAAAATTATCACACACATGAACTAATCAATTGCATCCAACAATCACATATCATTTTTAGCACTATTACCGCTCACGTGCTCATCCGAGTTCATGATCATGCATAAAAAATTACCCTAAACTTTTACTAGAAATGACACCACTTCTATGATCATATAGGTAAATTAATTTCTAACTTAACAAATAAATCACTAAGAAATATATTTATTAAGAGAATACTTCTCAATCTGCTCAATTAAGAGAACATGATGTACTACCATTTGGAATCATACATACAAAAATTATAGTATTCATAATCACTTATTAACAACTTGCTTTTACCTTTTAAACCTTTCTAATTAGGGGTAGTACTAGAAGAAAATTGGGTTATCATTGCTAGTGATTCTAGACAAAAGGTTTTAATCCCATTCTTGATGTTGTCGAATTCATCAAGTCTCTTGCAAGAGATTTAGTCAACGGATCCGCTAAATTATTATAAGTTCTTACAAATATAATTGTGACAATGCTATCATTCAATATTTGTCTAATACAGGTGTGTCTCAAACTCATATGACTAGATTTACTATGGTACACTTTGTTCAATGTTTTAGACATAGTAGCCTCACTATCACAATACAATGCAATTGCAGGCATAGAACGAGGTCACAAATTTATATCAAGTAATAAATCTCTAAACCACTATGCTTCTCAGCATGCAAAAGCTAAAGTTATGAATTCAGTTTTTATGGTGGAATGAGTAATCACAATTTGTTTATTTGAAATCCAAGAAACAGCTCCACTATTCAGCATAAAGATCCATCCACTAGTAGAATTTTGATCACTAATACTAGTTACCTACTTAGCATCTGTATACCCCTCAAGAACACTTAGAAAATTATTGTGGAATAGACCCAAATCTTTGGTTCTTTTAAGATAATTAAGGATTCGCGTCACTACTGTTCAATGATCTTTACCAGGATTCTTAATATATCTAATTAGTCTACACACTGAATAAGAAATATCTTATCTTATGCAACTCATTGCATATATTAAACTTTCAATTCTAATTACATATTCTAACTGAGCAATTGGATTACCAGTATTCTCATATAATTTAAAGCTAGGATCAAAGGAAGTACTAGTCTCTTTCACATTCAAATGTTGATTCTTTTTTAAAAACTTTATCAATATAATACGATTGTGAAAGTGCAAATCCCCCACTATACCTTTTAAAATCCCCCACTAGGCCTCTTAACTTTAATTCCTAAGATAGTATCCACATCTAGAAAATCTTTTATTTTGAACTTAGCAGAGAAATACTTTTTAGTATCTACTACCGCTTGGTAGTTAATACCTACAATTAGCATGTTGTCTATATAGAGATAAATGATCACTTCATACTTGCCTATGAATTTAGAATAAATGCACTTGTCATCATTATTTGACCTAGATTCATATGCACGTAAAACAGATTTAAATTTTTCATGCCATTGTTTAGGTGTTTGTTTCAATCTATATAATGATTTTACAAATTTACATACCTTATTCTCATTTTCGGACAATACAGAATTCTCCATTTATTCCATGTACGCCTCTTCATCTAAATCACCATTTAGAAAGGCTATATTGACATCTATTTGATATACACAAAAGTTATAGATTGAAGTTAGAATCAAAAGTACTATAATGGATACAATTCTAGCAATCGATGCATAAATATCAAAATAATCAACACCTTTCTTTTGTCTAAAACCTTTGGTCACTAACCTAATTTTATAGGTTAGTATGGATCCATTGGTGATATATTCCTTTTGAAATACCTACTTACAGTCAATAGGTTTAGAACCATGTGGTAAGTCAATTAGGACCTAGATACCATTAGATAACAATGAATCCATTTCATCATTTACCACTTCTTTTTAAAATGGTGAGTCTCTAGATTTCATAATTTCACTAAATGTTTTAGGATCATTCTCTATACTAAATAAAATTGGAGTTTTATTTAGTAGAGAATCTCTATTGTTTTTAACAAGAAAGACAATAGCTTGTGAAGAAATAAAATCAGAGGGTAGATTCTTTTCTTTTCTTTGTTTCTGACTCCTCCTTAATTCAAAAGGAGTGTCAATTTTCTTCCTTTTTGTACCATTAGAAAGATCAGCATTTTTTTGGAAGAACTTGGTTCACAACTCTTGAATTATTGATAAACTTATTCTCAAAAAAGTCAACATCTTTTGATTCTACAATCACATTAGAATCAAGATTAAGTAACCTACAAGATTTAGAATTTTCAACATAACCAACGAATATACTTTTAAGTGCTTTAGGTTCCAATTTTATTCTTTTATTTTTCAGAACTCTATAATAAGCTATAAATTTCCAAATTTTTAGATAATTCAAATTTGATTTTCTTCCTTTCCACAACTCTTATGGAGATACTTTAGTTTTCCAAGAAGGAATGCAATTATGCACATGACATGTAGTTAATAAATCTTCATCCTATAAATTTTTTGATAGATCAGAACTTAAAATCATGACATTTATCATATCTTTCAAAATTTTATTTTTCCTTTCAGTCAAACTATTTTGTTGTGGAGTATAAGGGGCACGTGTTTGGTGTACAATATCATTATTTTCACAAAAATTGAGAATTTGGTAAGAAAATATTTACCATCTCTATCACTTTTCAATACTTTAATTTTTCTACTTGATTGATTTTCAACAAGAAACATATGTCTAAAACATATAAAAGGTTCCATCTTTTATTTTCATTAAATATACATGCACATATCTAGAGCAATCATCAATGAATGTGATGAAATATCTATTTCCACTTTTTGTTAAAATTTCATTCAATTCATAAACATCCGAATACACTAGATTAAGCAATTGTGAGTTTCTTTCAACTTCAGGAAAAGACAATCTTGTTATCTTGATTTGAATACATACTTCATACTTCTTATTCACATTGTCATTAAATAAAATTAAACCATTTTTAAACATATGTTGTAGCGTTTTGTGATTAACATGTTCTAATCTATCATGCCGCAAAGAATAAGAAGAATCAATAAAATAAAGAGAAATATCATCAATCTTATTGATACTCAATTTAAACATGTCATTACAAGAGTAGTCTTTTTCAACAAATACACAATTCTTGGACAATATCACTTTGTTGCCCTCTAATATAGCTTTTAACCATTTCTTGTTAAGAATATCAGCAGAGACGAGTTTTTACAATATTCGAAACATGAAATACATTAGTGAGGACTAATTTCTTGCTAAAAGTAAATTGGATATTCACACAACTTTTGCCATGCATTTTAGCCCTTACACCATTTGCCATAATCACTTCATGTTCTTTAAGAATTTCATAATCGTTGAATTGACTCTTGTTATTGCACACATGACTGGCTGCACTAGAATCATATCACTAGTCCTTGAAAGAATTAGGTGTGGTCATGTTCAATTCAATCACTATACCAAGTGACATCATAGCAATGATTTTTAAAATTTCATCATCAAGATTTGCGATTGAAACACTACTAGCCTTTTGTTTCTTATCGTACATGCATTCATATTTGTAATTGTTTTTCTTGCCACAATTATAGCAATTCCTATTCTTCTTTTTATTGTCCTTAGTGTCACGTCCCATTTTTTTGAAAATAAAAGAAAGTGTTAAAAAAATATGTTTTTTTTTATTTTATTTTAGAAAACAAAGAAAAAGGGTTGAAGATGGGACATAAAAAATGTGACGGTTTGAACCTAAAATATTAGTCTAAAAAGAATTTTTTTTAAAAAAGTAGAGTCGTCACTTGATATCGAGTTTAGGTATACCAAATCATCCAAAATATATTTTAAATAAAAAAATAAATAAAACCTTTTTATACGACTTCAAGTCATTAGAAAACAAGAGAAAAGAGTTCAGGAGTTACGGTTGAAAAAATAGAAGACAAAGATTTGATAGGTTCAAATCTAAACCACCCTTTCAACTTAACTAAAGTTAGTTGTTAGATTTAGTCAAAAATTTTTCTAATCTAACATCTAAAATTTATCACATTTGGATGCTTCTATATGAATGCAAATCTAGACCTAAGGGTATTGAGAGGGACGGAATGTCTCTTCAAAATTTAATTGATGCAAATCACATTAATTGTGATGTCCAAGAATGATTATTTGAAGAGGTCACGAAAAATATGAAATATGAGACAAAAAAAAGAAATTATAATATTTAGATAAATATACATGATTTAGAAAAAGAGAATGCAATATAACGGGTACGAGAGACGAGAAGTCATGACTTAATTTTCCTTCTTATAGAAGGGTAATAGCGTGCTAAGGTTAAAAAATCATATTCGTTCATTTTCCATATTGGGAGGGTAACTCTCTTAACCTATTCAAGCAAATGGACTAACCTATTTCTAAGTTCCTAAAATGAGATGCAATTCTAAATGGTATGGTCTAAGCATATAAAGGGTAAGGGGATAATAATAGGAAAAATATCATGCGAATGATAAAACAATCCTAAAAATAAGAAAAAAAATACATGAGATGTAATAAATATCATACCAAAGCATGAATCTAACGTATCGATGGTGTAAAGGGTCTAGCGTTAGACTAATCCATTTCTTAAAGTCCTCACTAGTGTTGGACTAGTG
This sequence comes from Coffea arabica, assembly GCF_036785885.1. Classification (NCBI taxonomy): domain Eukaryota; kingdom Viridiplantae; phylum Streptophyta; class Magnoliopsida; order Gentianales; family Rubiaceae; genus Coffea; species Coffea arabica. The sequence continues at coordinate 49,761,297 of NC_092310.1, read as the reverse complement.
AGAAATTAGAGAGAAAAATTACAACTAGCGTTGGACTAGTGTGGTGACGTTATGCATTTATTATAAATAAATAAAGTATAATTAAAGCAAATAAACACATAAAGCACATAGATTACATAACACATATGCATAATATCTAGCTGCTGCAAAATTTTAGAGAAAGCGAATAAACACACAAGCATACAAGGACACAAACGCGCAAGCAAATAAAATTAGCTATTACATTGGAGGCCCTAACTACAATTTAGAAGAAAATTTTTTTGAAATAATAAATTTATCTATTACATTTATCTAACTAATTACATTTTTGACAAAAATAAAATTTATCTATTACATGGTCTAATTAAATACAATTTTTGGACACCTATCTATTACGATTTGGCATTTAAATACCTCCCAAATAATAAAAAATTAAATAAAACAAATAAAAAATTAAAGTGAATAAAATGTGTAAATAAAGGAAAAAGCACTCAAAATATGCAGTCACACATAAAGCATATAGGAGTACATAAAAGAATTTAAAATAATAATAGAAGGTATCTCCCTTAACATAGTGGTTAAATGAAGTAAAGTTTGTCCTATTTATACTCCAAAATCAACAAAATAGTCAATGCACCAATTTAATTAACAATTTAATAAAATGTAAACATGTAGCAAAATTCACTCTGTTATTCCAAAGAAATACGAATACATATAAAATCCCTAAAATTCATCAATTAAATGTATCTAAATGAAGTATGATTAACAATTAAATGAAATAAACAATTGTAGTTAAGAAATGATGAAGATTAGGAACCTAATTGCAAAAATTGGAAGTTTTTGAGGTTAAATTATAATTATTAAAAAATTAGGGGTTCAAATTAGATAAAAAGATAAAGTTTATGGACCAAAATATAATTAAATTTACAATCTAATTGAAATAAATTCAAAATTTAGAGCCATTGTGAATTAATTGATAGATCAGAGGCCTAGTTGCAAATTTCGTTTCTGATTTGCAAGAAAACAACGCAGGCTTCTTGTGTGTTTTTTTTTTTTTTTTTTTTTTATTGGGCGGTAAACTCCTTAGCCCAAGGCGAAACCCGAATTGATTTTTAAGGAAAAGAATGGACCAACCCACTTGTTTTATTAGTTACAAACCCAAACACAGCATTGGGTTTTAGCTTCACAACCATGTCATAGCCAAAAGAAAAATAAAAACAAACCCATTCATCAAAACCCATCAAAACATTAACCCATTTCTTAAACCATTTTCATAAATCCCAAAAAGAAAAAGAAAATGTCTAACTAAGTAATTTAAATCCAACAAAATTATTTTTAATTATATTCTGGAGACCAGAAATAATTTATTCAAAGCATGTATATAGAATATATGAAAGAAATCAAGGCTTTAATGGAAGAAATTCATCCATTTCTACAAATATTTGGGCTTTAATGCGATTACACAAAATTTGGAGGGGCAACTTGCAAATTTCAGAATCCTTCATGCAAGAACAGCGAATGATTCTGCACTTTGGAGATTCACCAACCCTGGAAAATGTGCAAAAATGGTTGTCCAAGATTCGGATCCAAATACACAAGATTATAATCCAAATATCCACAAGATCTAAACATCCAAGTGCAAGATTCAACACAAAATTAAGTAATAGAAAATCTAAGCTGAAAGTCTGCAAAACAAAGGGGGGAAAACAGCGAAAAGAAAAGGAAAAAGAAAGAAAAACGTGTGCAGCAAAATCTTGCTACATCTGGTGATGACCTAGGCCCGTATGAAGAAGAAAGAAACGAAATAACTACCTTTGATGCCTTGTAGATTCAAATAAACGTGGTAAATCTCAAGGAAAACGGATCCAAGTGCTGAAACTAGGAAAAGCAACTTTTGTTGAAGAATGTTCAAGAGTTGTGACTGTAGCAAGTTCAAGCCTCAATACGAAGGGGTTGCAGCAATTTTTTTCGAAAATTTTCTAAATGAAATCTTCTCTACTAAGATCCTAGATTACTCAGAAAGAAAATTTCTCCCAACAAGCTCTATCAAAGGAGAAAATTGAGCTCGAAGATGGCTGGTCGGTCAGCCTGTTTTTCCGGAAAAAATTTTTACAAAAAATTTTTTTTTTCCTTGTTTGCCTTTCTTTTTCTCTTTTCTTTCTCTCCCTCCCCAGATTTTTGTGCAGCCGACTTTCCTTACCTCCTCTTCTTCCTAAGGCTGTGTCCTTTGCTATCTAAATGAAATGAAAGCCCCCAAAACCCTCCTCTCAAGGGTTGAGATGCAACCATATTTGCTGCTAATTTTTGGGTAATTTGATGGCCTCTTTTCCAGAGGTTTCTTGATAAGAGTTTGATTGGTGAGGTGGCCTTTGTACTGGTAATCTTGGGAAAAAAGAAAAGGAAGAAAAATCGAATCAAAATTCCAACTGCATTTCTGTACAATATTGCTGGTTTCTGCTGAAGAAGAAATCGCGCGCGTGCACTGCACGCGGGCGGGGAAATTTATTTTTTTAAAAAAATAATAATCTGATTTTCAAATTTCATTTTTTCTTTTCCCATCTTCATTTTCCTATATATATATATATATATATATAACTAATCAAATAAAAATGATTTTTCTTGAAATGAGAATTAAAAGGTCAAATGTAAAAGTAAAAAAATAAAAATTAATAGATAAATAAATAAATCAATCAATTAACAAAATTTTGGTGTCTACACTTAGAATTAGTATCTTCAAGTTTCTTCCTTTTGACATTGGAAGACTTTCTTTCATTCATAAAATTTACCTTAGACTCATCCTCTACTTTCACTTTGGATTCACCATTCACATCTTTCTTTTGAAGATTTCTAGTATCTTTTTCAATCGTTAGATGTTTCAAAACACCATTTAAAGTCAAAATTTCGAAAGTATGGAGCCATGTCTTTTGATAGTCATTCTAACTAGGAGGCAATATGGCAATAATAACCCCCACTTGAAATGCTTCTGAAATTTCAATACTTAAATCTTTGAGTTTCGAAACAATCATTTGCAAATTGTGAATTTGATCAAGAAGTAAGAAATTATCTATAAATTTGAACTCAAAATATTTTTTAATAAGAAACTTATTGAATCTTGCTTTTGGTCGACATGTTGACACTCAAGGGTATCCCTAATCTTTTTTGGTAAATTGACGGTTGTGAATAAATCATAGAGAGTATCTAACAGAGTATTGAGAATATGACCTCTAAACACCACTTGATCTTCTTCACGCTTTTTCCTTTGTCTCTTCAAAGCCTCTGAATCGTCATCATTTGGAGGAGGAATTTCTGGAAGATATGGATTCAACACGTATGCCACCTTCAAGGCCGTGCAGAAGAAGATCATCTTATCCTTCCATCTCTTGAAATTGGTTCCAATTCCATCCAAGCGGTCCAACTTAACAAAATCTTAATTCATCACCTTGATAACAGATTCTTGAATAGACTCCATACCAATTTCAAATAACACCTTAAGATTGTCGGAGAAAAATGGGTATTACAAGTGTATGGAACCTACAACAGAGTTATTATAAGAATAATTTCAAGAATTTGACTAAACTAATTTTGGGAAATTCAAGAGATTTTCCAGGATGCGTGATCACTCTCCTTAAGATGTTATTTGCTCCCACTGTCTTGCTAACCGGGTTGAGATGGCAAATTACCTCTAAGATACAATGAAAACAACAATTAGCCTATAGCAAGTTTAAGTTTAGTTTTCACAAGAAATGGATGTAAGAAACTGGTTTTGCAAATCTAAATCTAAAATACCTTAAGCACAAGTTGCAACAAGAGAGGTTAGACTACCTCTTATTTATAGGCAATACAATAGCAAAAGTATATGAATTTCACTTAATGTCCATTTATAAATATAGCACACCAAGTTCATGAATTGAGTAGTTCCATACATGAACAGATGAACTTGAGAACATATAACAATGTATCTTCATTTAATATCCATTTATGAATTTAGTACACTAGGTACATGAATTAAGTGGTTCCATGAATGAACTAATGAACTTGAGAAGATAGATCAATGTACTAATGAATCTTGTAGAAAATTCATAAATCATACTTCTAAACATGAAAAGAAAAATCATGTCACAAATCATGATCAATTTCCATACTACAAACTAATTTCCAACAATCTATCCCTCGTGTGAATGAACTTTCTGTTTCGATAAAATGACCTCATTCCTTCAGCTACAATACCAACATGTTAGTATTAAATATTTAGAGCAATAAAATAACTCTATAAACAACCTAGATAAATTAGTGAAAAACAAGGCATTCTCCAAGGACATAATGAAGAGTCTCCACTTATTGGTAGAAGTGTGAGTCAGAATCGAAATCGGTAATTCGAAACTTTGAAATGGAAATTTTTCTGAATTTTGGTATCAGAGTTTCTGACCGAATTCAATTTCAAATCACCAAATTATATAAATATATATGTTATATTACATATATATATAAATAATATATATATATATATATGAAAAACTGATTTGAAATCGAAATAGAAATTCCGAATTCCGTTTTCGATTTCAATTTCGAATTGTGAATTCAAAATCAGAATTTTTGACTTGAAAAATTTCATTACCGAATTCGACCCAATTTCGTCTAATTCGAAATCGAATATTCCAAATTTTATTTCGAATTACCGAATTTGAAATTTCGAATTCAATTCAAATTCCGTCAATAAATCAAAATTTTTTTATTTTATGCACTCCTACTTATTGGTGTTTGAAACTTCATAATCTCTCAACTTGGGAGCAACTCTCCAGTATTTCGATTGCAGCATCTTCCTAATCCTTCGATAACCATTGCGTGCTTGCGGCCTGAAGGCCCCAAACTTGGTGCTAAACTCATTGCACCCAAAAGAATTATCGCCATCATCTCTAATTCCTAAATTTACATTATTCTTGTGCTTGGGAAAAGAAGCACTAGAAACAGGGTCCTGTACTAGAATGAGCTTTTTTTTTTCCTTTTTCCTTTTGATGATGGCTACCGGGCCATCACAAAAAAAAATCCAGCTGGAGCAATTTTTTTTTTTTTAAAATTCATAGTTTGTCAGGCTTAATAAGCCAGGCAGGCATAGTTCAATACATTCTCTCCGTCAGATCAATACTTGCACGATTTTTTCGAGCAATAAAGGGAGGAATTAGCCGGGTAATTGCCGCTCTAAAAGATTGAAATTTAACTACTGCTTAAATGTTTTTAGTTAAATTATAAACTTCAATTCGTAATATATATATATACACACATATGTTATGATCATAGAAGAAAACTTTAGATAAAAATGCGTGTAATAATGGATGAACTATATAAAATGGTAAGAAACATGTAAAAGATTTTCATGTTTTCTTTGTTCCTTTCTCTCACATGCTTTTGTTTTTCCGGTACCTTGACTTGTACTTATTTACACTAAAGTTAAGGGATCACAGCATCTGTGGAAAATGGAAGCGTTGAGAGAGACCAATTCCAAGCAGAGACCAATTCCAAGCCCAACAAATCTTCATAGTTACATGCTACCACATGGTAGGTAAAATCACTTACCAATCACCACCTCTTTCCAGCCGTACAACCCACCATTTTTTTATCAACACACACATATATTTATATGTATGTGTGTGTATGTGTCTATATTTATATATATGTATATATGTATGTATGTATGTGTATGTATATATACGCATGTATATAGGCTTCATTCACTAAGGATATGCCCACCACCAAGCAAGAATTTATTGTTTCCTTATTATCAAAACACACACATATTTATATGTATGTGTGTGTATGTGTCTATATATATGTATATATGTATGTATATGTATATATACGTATGTATATAGGCTTCATTCACTAAGGATATGCCCACCACCAAGCAAGAATTAATTGTTTCCTTATCATCAAAACAAAGCGGTGCTTTCCCATACTTTTAGATGCTTGTGTTAAAATAGACGGGTTGAAAAAATAAACCTTAAGTATTGAAGAACCATAAAGATGGAGGTTTGTAGTAAAAAAAAACATGTGATTAATCCTTACAACGTTGTAAGTGGCTGCAATTATCCAAAACCAAAAATGAATTTGTCATTGCCATTTGGATTAATTAAGAATATGCATTTATTAATGAAGTTAATTTGGAGATTGGGAGACAAGGAAGAACCAAATGTGGCCTAAGCTTGAAACTGTTCTCAAGATACTACAAATGTGCATGTCCAAGTTTCATGCAACATGATCCTGATATGGTGCTGATACATGTTAACGAGACCAAGAACGATAAAATTCTTAGAACTTGCTGCCAAATTGATTATTCCTTCATAGTACTCCCTCTGTCCCATTTTGATAGTTCTAGTTTTTTTTTTATACAGTTTAAGAAAAAAATAGTTAACTTTGTTGAAACAATAAATTTAGGTGGCTATTTTCCTAAAATACTCTTACATTAAATAAAGTACAACTTTATATTAATTATTCATGGAAACTTGAATTGATGGTTTATAGAAACTTGAATAGATAGTCAAGAAAGAATCAATTCTGATTTTACATTATTTCACATTTTAGCTTGAAAGAATAACGAAGCTGGCTTTTCATATATTAATATGTCTTGGAAAATCTAAATGTATTAAATGGGGCAGGTTAACAGTCTATATTAAATAAGATAGTTTATACTAATAACAACCTACATTGAATAAGGGTATTTTACAGAAATTAAAATATAACTACATTTTTTAATTGAAAAGTGGACTACCATTTAGGACAGACGAAAAAGGAAAACAGGACTATCAAAGTAGGACGGAGGGAGTAGTATCTTTTTAATCAAACCTAGGAGTCCTTCATAAATTAGCAACAATCTTGGACAAAGTACTACCAAAAAAGAAAAAAAAAAAGGAAATTGGGATAAGCATGCAGAAGAGAGCTGAGTAAAAAGTGTTTCAACCCTTTGAAGCTGACAAGAAAACTTTACTCATAGACATAATTGAGAACTGGCTGCAAAATTTTCCCCATGACTTTATTCATCAATGGAGCCAAGTGTTAATAATTTTGACAAGTCCCTTTCGGATCAGCAACATTTATCTGTGGCACATTTATCCCTACCCAAAACAAAAAAAAATGGAGATCGACGGGCCTGTGATGAGTAGGACGAGGAGGAAAAGACAAAAAAAATGGTTTGGGTGATTTAGTTTCCATGAAAGAATAATGCATTTCCCAAAGTTTTGAGCACCAATTTTGTTTTTGGTATTGAAACTTTAGTTGAACTTTTAAACCCAAGAATTTTTCAGCACTTCCTCTCAAAAAGGAAAAGGAAAAGAAAAAAGAAAGAAGAAGAAGAAGAAATTGTTCCATATTTTAAAGTTGCCTTTACGGGACCCATTAATGAGCAACTATGCCCCTTTTCTTGGCATCTTGCATTTTGCCTATGTATATCAATTACCACAAAGTCTATATTTCTGTGCACTGCCCACAATCAAGAATCTAACAAGAAAAGAAAAAAGGGAATCACAAGCGTGCATGCATCCAAAAACAATTATCAGAACTAGAAGCAGGGGTTTGTCGGTGGGGCAGCTCCATTTATTCACGAAACATTTCTTTTTTTCTCCACCAATTACATTGTACATACTACAAATATAAAATTTTAAACTACAAATTGAGTAAAAGGGGTTAAAATTAACCACTGTAAATTCATACATAATCTCCAATTGACAAGAATTTAATTCTTCGAATTGGATGAAAAGAAAAGATAGTGGAAATAACTCTTCACCTTGAGCGGTTGAGCCCACGAAATTGGAACTCGTTCAAACATCAACATGGCAGCTCTGCACCAATTGATACTTAATCGCTGGTCCAACCATAATGCCAGAATTCCGATTTCCAAGATTTATATAGGCAGGACAATTAACGTATAAACGGTATCTTCCAGAGATAAACGTACCAACTTTCCATCTAACTCTTCCATTAACTTTAATGTTGATCAAAACCGTCCCAGCAAATTGATCTTGAGTTAAAGCATCGGTATAATATGGTGCAATAGGAACTGAATTTCCATACAAGAATGGGGACCAAACCGTAATATCCTTGTGACCCTGGTAAGTAGAAGGCAGCAAAGTTGGCAACGTGATTTGTTGGCCACGGTAGGATGCATAGGCATCAAGTCTATCGTAAGAAATGCCAATACGGTCATTAGGGTTGCGAGAAGAAAGCGTGATTTGGAAGTTGGACGTGAGCAAGTTGGGAGCTGAGACGTTGAAGGCGTAAACGGTGGCGTCCTGTAGGAGGAAGTGTGGTTTTGTGGGACGTAGGATGAGCCATACAAGGAGAATGATGAAGAGAATGAGGATGATGAAGGCGAGTAAGGCCACGAATAGGCGGCGGAAGAGCTTCCGTTGCTCATGCTCGTAGTGGCCGCAGTCCTTGGCCGACATAATGGTGGTTTGGAGGGTGTTGGAAGAGGGTGGTTTCCGGCAATAGGGGTTTAGTTAGGGGGAGGAGATTTGGTTGAAAGATGGAAATGGCTGGTATTGGTAAATGGCTTTAGCTTTGTGGTATGCTTCTAGATTTTTGAGAGTGTGAGAGATCGCTATCTATGTTTTGTCGTGTCATATATAGCATTCATTGGGAGTAGGATTGAGTGGAGGGGCATTTAGGATATGAAGGTTATGAAAGCAAAATACTAGCTCTAGTAGAAAACAAAAGGCATATAAAAGAGTATTCATGCATTTGATCTTATACATACTATGGTAGGACAGTACATTAAAAAATTAAGTAGAAGTAAGCCAGAAAAACTAGTGTTGTATATTGTGGGTCAAATGTGATGAAATAATTAATTAATTGTTGTTATGATCAAGGAAATGTTAGCGTTGCTAATGGGAGGTGAAAATTTGTGGTTTTTATAACACACAATTTTACACAGAACCATGATGGAAGTGTTCTTCTACATAAAGAAATGTGGGGATTGTGCAAAAATGAAGTGGACGGTGGAAATAAAGCCAAGGGCATTTGTTTGTTTGTTGCAGTGTGACCTTATCTTTTAGGGCAGATGCGTCTAAGCAAAGGCTACGGGATTCACGAATTATGGGAGGGGCCCTTCTTGTTTCACACGCTCATGGATGACATTTGGTAACTTGTATTGGCATCATTCTTTGGCCACCAACCTCTTGGCTATGGAAAGAACTATGATTGATATGAAATTAGCCATGCATATGAGGTAAGTTGCACAATTACTCAATTTTCTCTCAGTTCTCATCATAACATCAAAGAATATGTCTAACCAGATGAGTTGGATTCAAGACCATATTTTACAGATATAGAAATTGGACAAAATTGCTTCATCAATACAAGTTTGATTGGGTAAGCTTATATAGGATCTTATTTAATTTTACTTTTTTTGAGTTTTCAAAGGGATCATGAACAAGGATTGTAGAAATTTAGCCATTTGGATAAGAAATGAGGTGTATGCTATAAACCTATATGTTCTTCTCAAATTAGCAGTCTTTTCAATTTCAAACATTTTGCTTGATATCTGACCGAGAATTTATTTAACGTTTAATTCTTTTAAAGAATATAAAAAAATTAAATAAGTCTTCATAAAAGGGAGTTGGAACAATATGTTTGTTTTGTTTTTTTTTTAGTCACAGCAATAGTATTAGTATAACCTATTTTAACCTAATTCAGGGAAATGTGAAAGGGAACCTAACTGACGGGAAACCCGTCGAAAGCAGCCACGTTCAAGTGGCAAGGTGGGAGACAAGGATTTAACCCTTGACCTCTCACCTACGACACCAAGACTTTAAAGTCTTAGGAATGACTAACAGCCTCTTGAAACAATTTGCTTGCATTAATTGTGTAATTAATATTCTTGTCCTCTGCATGTGCCTTCTGCAGTAAAGATGGTACACAATCATTAAATTTCTTTACAGATATTTACCATTCAGTTTATTATATCCATTTTAATTTTTGTGTTTCTTAATAAAAAATTATCTTGAAATGATCAGAGTTTGACGAGACTCTTCCTGTTTCATCAGCGAAGGTGATGGAAAATGGTTTTCCAAGAAAGGGAGAAATTATTATAGATAGTCCAAGTTTTTTCTTTTTTAATGGATAGTCCAAGTTAAGTCTAAGTTTAGTATGCCTAATTAACTACCCTTGTAGACCTGAGATACTGCAGACAATTTGCAACTTTTGTTCATATCATGTAACTCAGCAAATAATTAGCATTTTATTTACCAAAAAAATTAAGTAATTATTTGCTTTGTATCCTAAATACAGAATTACTTCCAGAAGATAGAATTTAAGATTAGTATTCAGTACAACTAGAAATCTACCTAATACACCGGACACATTTCACTGCACCATTTGGTGTGGTTTCCCCTCTCCTCTGGATATGGATAGAGCTTGACTACGAGCTAACTTTAGGACAATTTCACAATGTCATCAACCACGTGTCCGTTCAAAAGCATTTATTTTAAGTTGGGACAAACTGAACTACTTCCTAGTACGCCATTTCTTTAATAATAACAATAAATAAGTAGTAAACTTTTGTCAACATCTCCTATTTTTTAGAGTTTTTTTTTTAAAAAAATGTACTGTATCAAATTAACGTATGTGACATAAACAAGTAATTAAAAAATACATTCATAAAAAATGTAAAAATTTTTTGAGAAAAAATGGCAATTCAAACAGGGTAAATTTTTGTCTCTGAATTTTATGTACTATTGGCGTATTACGACCATTTTATAACTTTAGTACAATATAGAATTTTGTTAAATCTCAGACGTCAAAAATTACAAATGTCTGTAATATTACTAACCCTATTAAAATTATGAGATGCATATGTGTTACACATCATACATTGCTAAAAAGTATTACTTACAAAATGAAACTAGAAATGCAATACTACTATTTGCCAAATGCAAATAGTATGGGCAGTTTTAATCAGCTATACAAATTCAGAGCTTGTTAAAGGCAAATGATGCGAAAGGCTAATTACTTTAGGTGAGTGGTCGCATCACATGATAAGATGGGGACTTCCCTTCTACCATACGTATTCAAGACCAATTCCCATATGTGCTATAAAAAACGTTAAATGAAATAAAAGATTGGAGAGTTGTGGAATATTAGAATATAGATAGAGTAAAGGACTTTCTATTAATTAATAAAAAGTTGATTCTTAGTAGGTCCTTTGGTCCCTTTAAGAAGCTGCCATAGAATCTCAGAATATCCTAGACATCAGTGTTAAGGAATGGTTGCAAAAAATATCAAACACTTTACTCTTATACCCTGTTTGGATTGCTGATTTTTGGGACAAAGTTTACGTTATTTTGTGAATTTTCTTTTTGCACGTTTTCTAATCATTAAAAAAAAAATACTACAGTAATTTTAAAAATAAAAAAATTCAAAAAATACTATAGTAATTTTGCACGCATCAAAGTACTATACTAAATTTTCTCCAAAAACTCTTCAAAAATTGTGATTCAAACAACCAATGTAGTTGAGTTAATATATAGTTGTATACTTCCTCTAACGCTTAGTGAATTTTTTTCGTCTATGAAAACTTTAGCCATATCATGTATGTGCTAAACTGCTAATGACGAGTCAGATTTTAATTTTTTTTAAAAAATAAAGTTAAATTGAAAAAGATAATATAAATCAGGACAATAATTGTGAGTTTGTGAATTTACATAAAAATTTAAATGCGATTTAAGTGTATTAAAAAGTGTCTATTGGATATCTATTGAAAAAAAAAAACCCAACATCTTTTTATTGACAAGATTACATACAACTCACATACTTTCTCCTCTTTTCTTTTTGTGATCATACATGAGTTTTTAACAAGGCAATTTGCTGTCTTGTCTTATTGATCTTTTGTTTGCATGACTACATATTGTACAAGCTTTTTTTTTTTTTTTTGTGCGTATTGCCTTGAATAAATTCACATTCCATAAAAGCATGATTCTTGTAATTGTTTCGCTTCAAAGCCAAGGAAATTTTGAACATACATGGTTGTTTAGCTCCATGATGACACCACTTGCAACAACCGTTTGAAAACACAAAGGTGAATGAAGCCAATGGATTTCCAATTCCACCATTGTCAACTACTCCTATCCAATCGATCATGACTTGGATTGGACCATTTATAAGATTGAATTATACTTGATCATATTTTTTTGTTCAAGAATTTCTGCATCAAAGGTCGACATTCCAAAAGATATGGTTGTTGCATCTACTGAAAATGATGGTGCTTTTCTTCCCCAATCTCCATATCATCATTTCTTCTTTAACCATCTTTTTTGGTGTGGGATATAGTACAATTTTCAGCAAAACCAAACATTGTTGCATCATTACTTAGAGAAATATTATGGTGGAGATGATGTAGCTATCAGATACGAGGGACATTACCCAATGAAAATTTCATGTCCTGTCTAAAATATATTAGGTAGGGAGCAACTTTATCATAGATGCAAGATTGGTGTCTCAAATTTTTCATTTTAAGATTGATGTATAGTCACATTAGTTAAATCTTGCCAAAAATAGCTTCAAAAGTTCATATGATTCACTGCAAATTTTACATGCTGCTGTATGCAGGATAATTTCCCTGAATTATAAAACGGCAAGTACTTGGGGCCCCAAATTCCAATTTCATGGACTAAACACGTTGGGGCCTCTGCTGGCTAACAACTCCACCCAGGTGGTATGATGTCCATAATCCAAGAACCGCAAAAAAAAAAAAAAAAAAGGAAAAACATCAATTTTCTATATTTTCATGTTATTTATGCATTTCTTTTTTATCTCAGCAAAAAAAGAAAAAAGAAATTGTGTTTTCCTTTTTCTTGGGTTTTTGTTTTTGGAAGAAATGTCTGGTTAACTTCAAAAGATAGATAAAAGATCATTGATCAAGCCTCAAAAAATTGAATTGGTTGTTGAATTGATAATTTCCTTTTTCCACAATTTTTTGTTGAAATGATAGTTTTGAGACATTGATTACCTGCATTGCTCTCTTTTCTTTTCGGGCTTTTGCGTTTCCCTACTCTGGTGGAAAAGGGCATTTCTCTTTTCCAAGGACGAATAAGCCTCTTTCATGGAACACAAGCCAAGGATATATTACGTCTTCACAACATTTCCAATTTGCATGCAAAAAGTTGAATATCTTAACCTTTATGAGCCCATAAAGCCCCCAAAAAATAGCTCCTTCGGATGGAGATATTCGTTTTCAATCTCATGAAGCTTCACTAGAATATCCACCAAAGTTATTGAGCCATAGACGACAAAATCCAAAAGCAGAGGTCACAAATTTTAGAAGAAATAAAGGTGCAAGAAGCTTCACGCGTGCAAGATTCTGTCGGAGACAAGAGAAGTGGTAAAGAAATTGAACACAACACCGGGGAAGGAAGAAATGAATCTTTTTCAGAGTTTAATGAAACAGCTTTTCAATTGGAGTTGAGACAGGATAAGAATGGAATGATGAATTCTGCTGAATTTGAGTGCTCACAAGTGAGGATCTCTATAAGGGACTGGGTTCGGTCCAAACTTTCTTTGCAGATGAACATTTTGATTCTGGTGCTCGATCAATAGAATGCTCCAACTCAACTCATTAAATTGCACCCCTAATCCTAATGGCCTCTAATATTTCTAGCATTGGTTTTAAGTTTAATGTAAAGGGTAAGCAGGTAGAGTTATATATAATCAAGCCCCTTAGTGGGTTTGCTTAGGTGAGGGCTTTTGAAGTCCTCCTCGCCTGCTAGGTTACGGGTTCGGCTCTGACCTAGCAGATTGGGGGTTAGAAGTGGATTTGGAAAAGGAGGGAGGTAAAAGAAAAGGCAAAAAAAAAAAAAAAGTAGAGTTACACATATAATTAGTATTTAATTTTATGCAATTTCAGGAATATATACCTCAATCTTAAACACAATTAGCTTGTATTTTTTAAGATTTTAACCAAAGTATTAGTTGGATCGTCATAATATGAAACATCTTTGTACTATGTGTCCCCAAAAAGGGGTAAACCTTTGAAGGTTGTAGTAGTAATTCTCCTTTGCATGTCAAGAAAGATTAACGCAAAAAAGAAACTTGCAATCACCAAGAACGTATGAAAATATTCAAAAAGATGGATTTTGCAGGATGCTTGAATCTAATGAATGTTGTATTTTCCTTTTTGAGTCCAAATATTTATTCATTTTTTCCTTTTTGTTTTTGTGCGCCTTTCAAATGCTATATAGCCTCTAGCTACGTCTCGTGTTGAATTGTTGTAGGCTACAAAATAGTTGATGAAATCTTTTGGTTTATTATATTTGTGGACAGTAGATTATTTGGAATAATACTGCAATACTTTTTCGATCTGGTGTATGTGAGATAAAAAAAATAATAAAAAATATACTTTTAATGCAAGCAAATAAATTTGTACAAATAATCTACCATCCAAGTTGAGGACCATGCAGTAAAAAAAAAGAGCAAATTAATATGAATTTGGACGGAGTTATTAGACTAGGTCATTTGTTGGGCCATAGCCATGACATGTGCTCTATGATGAATTGTAGTAGAACCATGTAGTAATTTCTCATCAGAATCATGAATCCGTTCCTATTCACTGGAGCTGTATTGATTTGTTAAAAATATTTTTCCAACTGAGATATTTTTGACCCTTACATTCATTAGTAGTCAACCATAATAAGTTGCTTGTATAGGATAGAAGACTTCAGACCATTGTCAAGAGTTTTCTAGCATTTTATTCTTCGTAATAAAACCAGAATCTCAAGCCCACTTCATGATTTCAAGTTCATGTCATTGGTCAATAATTAGGACCTCACCTAACATTCTAGATCCAGATCTAAGATGACAGAACAAGTTGAGAACAAATGGCCTCTCAAGAGTTGAACATTACCATTAGGGATAATTTCTTAAACTTTCCTTGAGATTTGTGACAATTCCATTGAAGTCCTTTGAGGTTTCAAAAATTACACATATCTCCCTTCATCTGACACTCTTGGTAACTAAACATTAGCTAGCAATTTAAATGAATACCCCAAAATACGTTCAACTTATAATGTTTAATTACTTTCCAAAGTAATTATTAGCACAAATATAAGGAAACGAGTATCAAGTTTTCAATACCATATTTATTGTTTGATAAGTAATTATGACAATAGTGATTTACTGGGGATAAATATTCTTCTAAATTGGAGATGAAAATATTGCCATACTACTTTTAGAGTTTGTGAATTTTTAAATTGCTGGAATTACCATAATTTTGTAGTAGTTTTGACCGTTTCGTTTTGAGTTAGTGTGCCTTTTGATTAAAAAAATGATCAACAAATAAATATTGGATCGCATTCTAAGTCGTTCAAAAAAAAAAAAAGTCACCAGTTCAACATTCAGCGTCGATATTTATACTTTTCTACAGTTTCACTAGCCAAAATATATAACAAAAAAGGAATAAGAAGAGAAAAGGAAAAGAAAAAATAATTATAAATTCTATTCTTTGTATATACACGTCCAACAAAAGAGTTTTATTAACATATTAAGATAGTATTATCATTTTATGTGTAATTTTCAAAACCTTGAGGGAGCTCAATGAAATTGTCATAAACCTCAGGGAAGGTTTGTAAAAATTTCCCTTACAGTTAAATTGGAAGCAGAATAAAGAACTGTCACGAAACACAAAGCCAGTGGAAGAAACGGTCATGAAGAAGCCAGGGAATATGTAGTCAGCAAAACATCGTCATGAACAAGGCTCAAAAAATCAAATAGAGAGATCACATCATACAAAAAATATACTCCAAAAACTCTTCAATTTTATTCGGTCAAATCCCACAAATATGCTCATTTTTCTTCCAGCACAAGGCTCGCCGTCATGTTGTTAAGGCACTTGCTCAGTGCATTACTGCAACTTACAAAAGATGAAAAGAAAGCCATGTGTTTCTCTAAACAACACCAGGATATGGCTCTAGGCTATAGTTTAGACCTTCAAAATCAATAGATCGCTCCTCGGTAGCATCTCATTCTGCCAAAAAGGATTTTCATATACCATTTATCTCTTAAACTGCAAAGGAAGAAAAGAAGCATGCATATATCACCTTTTCAACAGCTAGACAATATTTTTCTGTCTGTTCAACTTACAAGAGTGCAACAACTCTCAAGAACAAGAGAAACAGTACTGTAGTGAACCGAATCTTACTCTGTAATAAGTAAAAAAGGTTGTATAACCTATTTATTCAGTCTCACTTAATTCCTTAAGGTATTATAGTTTGACTCCTGCCAACCTGCCAGGTAACCATGACATAATCTATGTGTAAAACCTGTTTATGCATGTAAATATAAATATACCTTTCAGGCAATACTGGATATAGACCATCCTTACCCAGCCAATGTTTTAGGAAGAGAATTGGAATTATACTTTTACATTTGAGAAATGAAACTTCAATCCATCCGCCTTATAAAACTGTACTACATTAATAATGCTTGCTACAATCTTTACTAAGTAATAAAACTTCAGAATGCAGCTACATCATCAACTGGTCTAAATCACTAAATATGCAGCATCATAACCAACTAATAACTCATTCTAGACCAAGTATCTTTCGTGCTTGCCAGAATTAGAGTACCATGGAGACACAGAAAAATGTGCTTATAGGCCAGTAATATTTCGTAATCAAGTTGTGTCAGCATGCTAATCAAATAATGGAGATCGAATAACATCTTTGCATTTGTACGCCAACCAGAGATAAAAAAAACTATGACAGAATCAAACATAGCATGTCGTCACACTCCATGTAGAAACAGTGGTCCAATCGATGCTGAGGAGTATTTTGTGCTCGAAAGACAATCTTAATGCAGATCATAAAATTCAAGAACATTTTCAGATGTCTTTTATGCACCATAAGTTACAAGTGACACTAAAAAACTTAAAAGTAGATTTTCACTTTAAGTCAGAAATTGTTTCCCCATTAAAAAGTAGTGGAAAAGTGCTCCTCACCATGTCCTTGAAATTGCAGACCATGCCAACTATGTTATAAGAAACATATCAATCATTTTGTGTTTTACATGTCAGCCTGACCTAGCAATGGCAATATTAAATGTAGAACTTCGAAGGAGACACTTCTGACCTAAACACATAACCCGTCATCCAACTTAAAATTACTCTAAATTAAGTAGAGCATCTAGGCCACGTTCTCATCAACATCAGCTAAATTTCCTACAATTCACCTGTATTCACCAAACTTCCAATGCTATGTAAATCAATTAACTATTTTTCTCATCTCAATGTACCTCAGAAGTCCAATCATGCTCGGTGATCTAAAGAAAAAATAAGGTCCAGGTTGAATTTCATTTTTTTTACCATTCTTATGCCTTTTTTTTTTTACCACTAGCAGATCCAAAAACTAAAATTCATATGTCCGTTCATGCTACAGTATATGTATGCCCTCACGTTTCAAGACCAATTATCTGTACCACACTAAACATCAGCAGAGATGCAGAGAACTAAGCACATTAGACTGGCAGTAGAGCAAGCAATAAGGAGTGCATATACCTAGCAGTATGCTCATGTAGACTATCTGCAATTGAATCGTGCAGACACTGTTTGGTTGCCAGTGGACAGTGTCCTCAGAACTGCTCCCATTGAATACTTTTCTAAGTCTTTAGACACTCGACTAATCATTTTCCATTGATCTTCTATTATGTAAAACCAACAACCTTTCCACAACCATCAACATAAGATCCCTTAAGTAACATGTGTTCACAAAATGCAGTAAAGGGCCAAATCAGTAGGTGGTGAAGGTAAGATCTATGTGCTTCTAGTGTAAGTGCCAATATGCCCTTCACCTGAATCCAGAAGAAGGAATAGACAGCACAACAAAGAAAGTGCCAGATTGCAATTTCATAGACAATCAAGGCAACAGCAAACATTGGACCAACCAATAACAAACAATATCACATCATGCGAGAAAATATGAATACTGCAATACCAACTGTACACTAATCACTATGTAAGAACCTACGACAATACTGTCTCAAGCGTAATGGGAATTACACTACCACCACAGCGTTTCACAAACACAACATCAAGTCACAGTGCCCCTAATTCAAATGCCAATTCCTAATCATCATATTACATTGCTTATACTCACTAATCAAGGCACAATAAAATTGCATTCTAAGTATAAAACTACTAAGAACTTTAAAATTTTCATTGATTTGATAAAAATCCCATTTCACCTCAAATCCCTCAAAGGCCAACACGGCACTGTCGAGGTCCACCGGTTAAAGTCCCATTACTCGCATTAGCCGAAATCCCTACCGATAAATCCCCGCAAAACGCCTTCAAATACCTCCTCCTAGCCTTCCAAGCACCCGCCTTAAACCTCACCTCCATAAGCATCCTGACATTAAGCACCACATTTCCATTTTTCCCTCTTTCCCCATTAATCCCATTCGCAATATCTCCATCCAAATAAGCCTTTACCGCAGCCAATTCCGCCGTGAACGAGGTTTCATTCTTCTTCCCCTGAGAAAACGGCGGAAGAGTAGTTTGGGAAAGCTGAAAATTCTTAAAATAAACGGCCGCCTCAACGTTGTCGTAAAACAGAGTGATTTTTCCATTAGGGTTCCGAGCAGTAATTTTCACGTCGAAATCCGCCGAGACAAGGGTACTCGAGGAGAGATTGAAGTTGGAAACCGAGAGCGAGTCGACTCGGAACTCGGGAAGACGGGGGCGGAGAACCAGCCAGATGATGAAGAGGATGGTGCCGAGGATGATGACGCCGGCAATTATGAAAGCGAAGAGGCGGCGAAGGAAGGTGGCGCGGCGGATGGCGTCGGGATCAGGCTGGTGGTAAGCTGGTCCGGTGTAGTATTGTTGGTTGTAGTAAGCAGCAGGTGGTGGTGCAGCGTAGGGGTAGGAGGTGTTGGACGGAGGCGGTGGGTGACCATTGGTGGTCGGAGCTGGGTAGCCGGTGACGGGTCGGTTATTCGGGTCAGCCATGGAAGAAGCGGAGGAGCATGAGGAGGTGCAGGGGTGGCAGGGCGGTGGTTATGAAGTTAGTGGAAGTAGTGGGAGGAGGTGAGAAAGTCGGCAAAGAATCCAGCAAAGCATCCTCGATACTTTCTTTTTTTTATTATTAAAATAGTACACTTAAACGGGAAAAATTACATAAATAGTCCTGAATATTTTTACTCTGCGAGTTTTGGCCCTTCACATTTGAAATGTGACATTTAAGGCTGGAGAAAGTATATTAATAAGGAAAAATGATAATCACATAAATGGATTCACATATTTTTACTTAGTAGTAATTTTTAGGTCTACACCATATCTAATGATCAAGTTTCAAGTTTCTTTTTTGCCTAAAAAGATCAAGGATGCATCGAGTGACTGATTCTTTTATGAGTCTGTTTAATGGGTGCCTTTAACATATATTTCAGGTATCATATTTTTGAAAATGTAAGATTAATTAGGAAAAATAAATAAATACAAGAGAGAATGGGTAAAATTAAATAGATAAAATATATAAATGCAAAGGACAATAATAATTATTAATATGTGTATATTACATGGTAATTAGATGAATGTTAGGTGTGTTAACAAGTGTCTTATAGGTACCTATTAAAAAAACCCTTCTTTTATACCAAAAATGAAAGCATAGTATTTTTTTCTATAACAAGTGAATAATTTTTCCCGCTACAATAAAAATTCCTTCAACCTATGAATTTTTTTTTGACACATCTTCAAGCAAAAAAATAGACTGAAACAAAATTTTTAGACACAAGGATTCTGAAGCATGGGGCCAAAATGGTTCATTTCGAATATGTGGGCTAAAAGACAATGAAGTAAAAATATGAGGGATATTTTTCGTTAATGCCAGATTGCAGTGTGGAAAATATCGGAGGTTTGATATTTTAACTTTGGGTATCGGCTATTCGCCTATGTTCTGTGGATTATTCTATTTTGCAGCTATGGAATGTAATTCAAATTCATCATAAAAGATCATTAGATTAGATTATTGCCTTGTCCCCTTCAAGTTTATCCACTCGTGCTTTTAACTTTCTAATTTCTTTTGAAGTTTATCCACTAGTTTTTTTTTTCCACTGGAAAAGGACATTCGAATCAGTAAGAAGAAAGAAAAATATATGAATATGCAAATGGAAAATGAAGGGAAAAGGAAACCTTTTTACCCTAATACTTTTCCCCGGGAATTCTTACAATGGTTTTCCTAAAAAGATAACCCAAAAATATAAAAAATGGAATTTGTTATTGTTTTCAAATATTAGATCTGCAAAATACTTCAATATTGGATGGGGCCTTGCAAAATACTTCAATTAGCTCTGCTTGTTTGATGGGAAAGTTGTTTAAGAAAGTGTGTCGTAGAAAAAGTGAAGTGAAGTGATGTAATTAAAGAAAAAAACTGATTTTTTCACATTTGTTTGGTTAACAAGAAACTAATGTAAGAAAATACGAATTCTTTGTTTGTTTAGCTAGAAAGTAACGGTAAAATTTGACTAGTCTATTCATTAATAGAAAATATTCAATATTGAACTTATTCACTTTTAGTATTCAATATACATAAAAACATGTAATGAATATAACGTTTTGCATATTGAAAGAATTGTTTATCTCAAAATTAATCGCATTCTTTAACAATAAGTTTATATGTGTGTGTGTAAGTTATTTCATAAATATATAGACATAAAAATGAAGCATTAAATATAAAAGTAAAAATACTAGGGTTAATTACATCTACCTCTCTTGTCCTTTGGCCAAAGTACAAATAGACCCCCTAGGTATGAAAAATAACAGTCAGCCCCTTTGATGTGACACTTGCTAAATGTCGTTAATATTCTACATGTATGGACAAACATACCCCTTAAATGAGAAGAAAGATGAAAAAAAAGAAGAAGCTATAAACCATCAAATACTAGTCATCATATTCAGGATAGCCAATCGTCGCCCCCGCGTGAATGGTCCAACGGTAGCACCTCCCACTGGTGACCACTTGATCCCAAGATCGAGTCTCTGCTTTGCTGGATTCCTCCGCGCACTTATCGTGCTTGGGTCAAATTGAGGCGCCGGGCCCAGGCTGCAGGGGATTAGTCGGATCCCGTAAAAATTGACCCGGACACTCTTGTGTCAACAAAAAAAAAAAAAAAAAAAAAAATTCAGGACAGCCAATCAAACCAACCCACAAATCTCTCATCTTTAATCGCTAAACACAAATTTATGCCTACCTATCTTCAAATACTAGTCATCATATTCAGGGCTTGAAAGATGTTGTTGCTCTTTTCTTTGGGTTGATATATTAAGAAAAAGGAAAGGTGAATACACATGCAAAGGTAGCGATGGTTTCTGGAATAACAAACGATGGAGGCAGACCAACGACTTAGGGTTTTTCATTGTTTTCCTCTTCTCTGTTGCCCTTTTCTTTCATCTATTTATCTTGTTTTTTCTTTTTGCCCTTTCCTTTTATTTTGGGAAGACGTAGGGGGGTAATCTTGGACTTCTGAATATTCTTTGGCTGGCTTGGGACAAACAGACGTTAACAAACTAATAGGAAGGGCTCATTTGTTAGATCTATGTTTAGTCAAAGCAGGGTGACTGTTATTTTCCAAATCTAAGGGGGTCTACTTGTATTTTGGCTATAGCACAAGGGAGGTAAATGTAATTAACCCAAAATACTAATGTCATATAAATTAAAAAAATTGCTCATTCATTAATTGTTAAAATAAGAATAAAATGTATAACTACAAGCTAGTTTTTTGAATGGTAAATTCTAAGACATTCTAATTTTTGTACAAGTTCAGAATGGAGGAAGTAGATTAGAAACTAGAAAGAAAGGAATTGTAAAAGAAATTTAATAAGTTGAAACTTTCATGTGACTCACTTCCCTATCAATTTCAATAGGAAAAAGTTTATATCGCAAATACATATCCCAATCACCTTGTTATATTCAATATCACATATATCACATCATAAAAAAAAATACCAGTACATGATTATTGTAAATATATATTTAAAACAAGAGGAGTGCTATGTGAATTTTCTTTTTTTCTAGTGGAGGCTTATGAAATTTCCCTTATAACAATTTAAAGAAGAAAAGTGAAAGAAAAAGAGGCATAGAAAAAGAAGATTTAATTATTAAGAGGAGAAACAAGGGAAGCTAGAGTTGTACAGTTGATTTTTATTTTTTATTTTTTGTAAGTCGAAGGACCACTCCGAATTTTTTTTTTTTTTGGGTGCCATTGGGCTTTTCCACTCCAAAAGCTAGCTCTTTTTTTTTTTTTTCAACACAGAGGTATTCTGACTTACACTAAACGATGACATCTAAATAAAGATCTAGAAAGCCAATCAGCGAACTACCCGCTTGGGGGTTTTCAAAAGTTAGCTCAAAAGGTGAGACTTTTTTTTCATCACACTTATAACCAAACACCCTATTCTTTCCACAATCAACGTGGGATGAAACACCTTCAAATCCCACCGTAAAAGTTGTTTGATTTTTTCCACCTTGTGAAAATATTGGAAAATTGGCATCTCTAACAAAACTTGGACTATGTTTTCTTCGCGAAACTTGTCATCGTGATACAGGGAGGAAGTGCAAAGGACGGGACAAGCCAAACTAGTTATTGCTCTTGATTGAAAAACCAAAATTCCAATCGGCAGTTACTTGATTGGAAGATATGTTAAACTTTTTTGGAGTACGATCGTGTCTAAGCTGAAATTACTGTGTGTTTCTAGGAAGAATTTGACTACCTTTTAATACATTGTCATTAATTTGCATGCGGATTGGATTTAAGAGATGAGGATAGAAAGTGTTCAAAATTGAAATATAAAGTGTTCAAAAATCAAGAATTCACTTGGGTAAGAATACACAACTCAACTCAATCCTATCAACAATTATAGTAATTAAGAAATGATTATCAACACGATAAAAGGTCAATATTTCAGGAATTCAGCACTACTGAATGTAGGCCAGGTAAAGTAGCCATCAGGATCATTTTCTTCAGGATAATAGGGATATGGATCCGGTAACACAGTCTCTCTAAAATCCACAGAAATACCTTTGACAGAAAGTCCCATATATATATATATATAGAGGAGGTTCTGCCAATGTTTTCTTAGTTACAAGGTTCAATCATCACGCAGATAAATCTGATCATACTTCTGATCCACTCCAATTATATGGGCATCCGAGTAACTGTGCTATCCTCAATTCTTCATATAATCTAACAAAATGTCCATTTATGATGCTCGGTTTCAATACATTGGACCAAGCTATTCTCTTTCTTCTCTCTAACTTTCTCCACTCCTCTCAAACAAAACAACACCTTCCATGGGAGAGGAGGGAGGCCATTTGATCTCCTTCCCTCCTCCCAATCCTTCCAGTGATTTTTTTTTTTTATGTTAGTAGGTAATAACCAATGATTTCTTTTTTTCTTTTTTACGTTAGTGTGTAACAAGTTTTCATTTGATCTAAAAAAAGTTTTCTTTTAATTTGTGTTTTTCAGGCGTGTTTGTCAGATTTGTCATTTGTCAGATCTCAACGGCTCGACATAAATTGCATGAAGCAGTAGCAATTAAACATGTGCATAGATATTGGTTGGGGGTCAAGTTCATAATATAATATTTCTAATTTTATCAGATTTGATGATGTATTTTGATTTTTTTTTTTTGTAAAAAAATGACAATAGATACAAACATGAAATCCAAATACGTTAGAAACAACACATGAAATCACAATAGATACAAATATGAAATCCAAATTACGATACTCTTGAACGATAAAACAAGCATGAAATCCTTAAAATCAAGGAGATGAACATGAAATCCTTAAAAAACAAACAAGCAGGCGGGATCACAATATTTTAAAACGATAGATACAAATATGAAATTCTTAAAATTAAGGTGCCGTCACCTAGTATTGAGTTTTCCATAAAATAACGCACTAGAAATTTTACCTTTAAACCTACTTCCTAACTTAATAATCACGCTATAACAGGAATGTACTCCACTCAGAATAACAATCCCTCATCCATGGGCAACAGTCCCTCATCCAAGAAAAAAAATTATTCCACGAAGAGTTACAATCACCATCCTTGCCATAATACACCCCTGTAGCAACTCCAGTAGTAGAATCTGACGAAATACCTATCTTCAACTTTAAACAGTCGACAGAAAGAGAACTTGCCGCCGAACGCATTATCCCCGACAAACATTTTTTAGGTATAGGTTCAACATCCCCTTCAGTTTTAGCTCCAGAGAGACATTCAAAAGTTCAGATCTTTCTCCGCCTTCGTTCTTCAACTTCTTGTCAATGGGCACTGAAACACCCTCAAATCGTGCTGTAAAAGTTGTCTTGTTTCTTCCACCTTGTGAGAGAGTAGGACTAATGGCATCGGCGACGAAACATGGTAAACTGTTTCTGTCGCCGAATCCGTCAGTTTAGTAATAATATAGGGAGGCTTTGAACTTATAGGAAAAGCCAATCTTATTAGTGTTTTCGATAGAAATGTTGAAATTCCAATCAGCAGTTACTTGATCGGACGAGATGTTAATATTCTGGAGCGCTATGGAGTCTGTGCTGATCCATGGGGCATCCGGGGTTTTAATTGCTATGCAAATTACCGTTGCAATAATTGAGAAAGCGATGGCCACTATAATAATGCTAGAACACGCGTAGTTGGGCTTTTGTTTTTCCATGGCCGGCCAAAAGGGCTATCTCAGGGAACCTAAGGCTATATTGGAAGAATTTTGATTTAATATAATGGGTTGTTTAACCTTTTTACGGCTTTTGAAAGAATATTATCGGTTGTTAAACCCTTGTACGGCTATTGAAAGATCATGAAAACGGGTTTTTAGATGTTAGAGGGTCCTAATGAAGTATATGATGAATATCAACAAGAATGACGTATCACAGTGGGAGTAGGATATTGGTTACTTTTCCCTTGAGATAATTTTATCCCAACTTCTGGTTTCTCCCTTGAAAGATAGCAGATAACCTTGTTGTTATAAACAAAATTGTCTTATTGTTATAAATCTGCACTAATGACGGATATAGTATAGTGTTAATTACTAATTAAGTAGTACAAATTGCTAAACCGTTATCATAAATTTCTTATATTTTATTTACTAATATAAGATAATTTAGTCTTGAAATATTGTTTTTAATCCTTCAATTGGTGCTCTGTAATTTCTTATCCGAATTAAAATTCTCAAAGCTTTAGAGAGCAAAATCCCTTATTACCTGTTTTAATAATAGTCTGCTACGCAATCTATCTATACTATATATATTAGAGGCAACGTTTTTCATGAGGAGCTTCCAAAAGCGTTAGAAATCCAAATCCTTTTTTACTATAATTTTAATTTTTTTAATTGAGTAATTTTTATCTTTTAACTAAGGGATAATAACCACCCCTATAAATCAGGTTTGTATATCACAAACTAGGTCTGACACTTTTATTTTTAATACAATTTTAGATTTTTTTAATTTAGTAATCTTTATAACTTAACTAACCGATAATAACAACCCCTACAAATCATGTTCCCTACAAATTACATCTGCAAATTATAAATCACGTTTGACATTTTATCACACAACTAATAGTAACAACTAATTGATAAGGAACTCTCACCTACAAACCAAATACAGTAAGAAAAAAACACTACCTATCATGCTCTCACAGTGGACGGATTCCACCTAAAAACACTTTAATGGTGCCTAAATTCAAAACCATGGCTATAGTAAAATTACTCCATTTTAATTAATTACTGAACAAATTTTTCAATTCATAATCATAACATGTACCTTCTTTCATTTTTACTAGGTTAAATATTTCCAAATACCTACTTAGATTCAAAGCATTAACATAGAAAACATGTTTTATCAGATATGCAAAAATTGTGGACAACTATGTGAAGGTCATTTTGCAAAAATAGTGTATATGCATTGTAATGATGTGATTGACACCATTGTTGGGTAATTAATTTCATGTACCTTTAAGTTCAACATATTTTTCTGTACTGTATAAAACTTTTTCTTCTCAAACAGGTGCAATGTTAATATACAAATCAGAGATTTCAGCGATAACTTGCATTTTAATTTACAAGACAGACATGCACGATTCGTATTTCATTATGATGCTTTTTATCTTAGAGAATTGCAAAGGAAAGTAGAATTTTTTTGGAAACATATTTATTTTTATAATACTATTTATACACTGTGTAAAAATACACTAATTTCGAATTCTACATGCTCTTAATTCTCAAGAAAGTAGAGGTAGGTAGTATTTGAATGATATATATATTTTTATTATACTTTGAATTATTGCTAGACAAGTCTTACATTTTAATTATACTGGTACAATTTTTTAATTAATTTTTTTATTCACTTCCTCTTTTAATTTTTGTTAATAATGTTAGCACCGTACATAGCACGGGTATTCATACTAGTTCCAATGTATGTATAGCTGCATCAAACTTTCTTTAGTTTAATTTTCGGATTAACTTAATTGCTTAATTTTGGCTATGAACATATCAATATACTACTAGAGAATGGATAAGTGTTTTTGTAACTTATAACTAGAGTTCTATTTCCACTAATTAGTCTGTAGACCCAGCTTTTTTCTTAACACCACTCCCCTTCCACATCAGACGTTCATCCAAACTTTCACTAACATTGTTGTCCTGGAATTTTTCTTGTATTACTAAAATAATTTATTGTCTATACGCCCTTTTAATCTTTCACTTGTTACTCTTTATTTTGTTATCCAAAATGTAGTTCTCAAAGCTTTAGAAAGAAAAATTACTTTAATACTTGTATAAATTATAGGATGCTATGTACCTATTTAAATCCCTAAATTACAGGATAAATCCCTTGAGTACTCGTTAAGTATACTTTTTTTTTTGGATAAATTACTTATTAACCTCCTGTGATTTTACATAATGTTAGAAGATCTCTCTAAGGTTTTTAAAAATAGCCACATAACTCTCTTGTATGTAAAGTAAAAAAGAGATGGAATGCACAATTAGTTATGGTGTTTATACCAATAAAATCTTAATATCCATGTAACGCCCTTAAAGTATATATAAATATCCACTTTACCTCCTGTAATTTCTGCATTTATCCATATAATCTCCCTATACTTTTTTACGAGTTGTTTAAGTCATCGATTGATTTAGTATATAAGTAAGGACATTATTGGTGTTTCAACTAACAACATTATATAGGTTATTTTTTGTCAAGTCCTCACTTTACATAAAACAATAGAGAGGTGAAGTGGACGTTTTGAAATATTAGAGAGGTCATATGGTAAAAGATGAAAGTACAAGGGGTTATATGTAATTTATCCTACTTTTTTTGAGAAAGTTGTTTGATAAAATTTCATCTGAACATGTATCACTAGGACAGCATCGGGTATAATCCCGTGGATAATAGGAAGTTTTCCTGTTTGAAGAGTTTGCACCGAGTTTACCCTTTTCATACTTTTCGATCTATGCCATATCAACAAAATGTTACTTTTGAAGCATAACATATAACAAAAATCAATGGTCACCTTTGCAAGAATATTTTACACAACTCAATCCTATAAAGAGTCGGAGTAGTTAAGCAAGGATGGTCAATTGGAAAAACAGGTCAATATATCACGAATTAGCACGACGGGATTTAAGCCAAGTAAAATATCCATCAGGATCATCTTCTTCGGTATACTGGAACAAAATATCTCTACAGTCCACAGAGATGCCATGACAATTAAATCCCATATTGGAAGTGGTTCGGGCAATGTTTTTAAAGGTACATTCATTCCAATCATCCTGACCATTTTAATCTAAAACCTGGTCGGACCACTTATCGAATCCAAAAACAAATGGGCACCCGAGCAAACGTACTAGCTTCATATTAATTTAACATAACAAAATATCAGTCAATAATGTTCGTTCTTGGCCACTCTATTCAAAGGTGAAATCATATATTCTAGTCCTCAAAATCGACACAGTTCAGATGGTAGGAATATGAACTCTTATACCCTGACATCTATTCTCAAACTTCTGTTCTTATTTTCCCCTGTACTGACTTGAAGTCTCCAATGCACTAAATAAGATCATATATAGTGCATTTTGAAATCAACTGAAACCAATGGCTCAGATCGAGATCTTGGGTCAATGACTGGACGGTACCAGCCATTCATCCATGGGCACCAGTGCCTCATCCAAGCAAAAAATTATTCCACCAAGAGTAACAATCACCATCCTTGTCATAATAGACCTTTGTAGTAACTCCGGTAGTAGAATCTGACGAAATACCAATCTTCAACTTTGAACATTCGACAGAAAGAGATCTTACCGCCCAACGCATAATCGGTGACAAACTTTTTTTAGGCACAGGTTCAACATTCCCCTCCAGAGTTAGCTCTAGAGAGACATACGAAAGTTGTGAATTTCCACCACCATCTTTCAACTTATTGCAAATGGGCACTGAAACTCCTTCAAATCGCACCATAAAAGTTGTCTGATTTTCTCCACCTTGTGACAACGTTGGACTAATGGTATCTGCAACGAAAATTTCAGAACTGGATGATCTAGAACCGTATTGGTAATAAAAATAATAATATAAGGTGCCTTTGAATTTATAGGAAAATCCAAACTCGTTAGAGTTCTTGATAGAAAAATCGAAATTCCAATCAGCAGTTACTTGATCAGAAGATACTTTAACATTCTGGAGTGGGACGGAGTCTATGCTGATCTGTGGGGTAGACAGATTGTAATTGCATACGAATATAGCTGTCCCCAAGAGTGAGACCAATGCGCCGCCGACTATAATGCCAGCAAAAAAGCAGCAGAAAACTTTCATGGCTGGGTCACAAACGATAGCCTGAGGCTATATTTGAAGAATTCTGATTTCAAAAGACCGGTTGTTTTAACCTTCCTACCGCTATGAAAAGATCTAAGTCAATATTGGAGGGTGACGATCAGAAAAATTATTGCAGCAGGAGTCGGATGTTGGTTACTTTTCTATGCATTGAGATAATTTTAACCCAATTTGTGGAAAGATATTTCTCTTAAATTTCGGACTATCTTAGTATGGATATAGTTTAGTCTTGAAATAATCTTTAAAGTTCTTCAATTGCTGCTCCATATTTTCTCATCCAAATTTAGACTAGTATTTTAGCTGTGCATCGGCATGGGAGTAGGACTTTTTGTTGGCATAGGACTTTATGTTTTGGATGATGTTATTGCCGTTCTCTCAAACAGTCTCTTGCTCCATGACTCCATGAATGAAAAAAAAAAAAAAGAGTACTCACACTTCCCGGTTTTAAGCTCCGGAAAGAACAAATACTCTTCTTAGTTCCAAATTCCAGCGGGGGCCCGTTCAAGTTCCAGACCAAACAAAACTAGTTCCTGGATTCGTAGCAAAATATGACGAACTGAGGTCTTTTTTGTACGACAGAAACAAATTCTCGAATTTTTCCATGAAAAATCTTTTGTAAAGAAAAATTTTCAGCTGATGTTCTTCCATTTGATAAAGTTTACAAATGTATTCAGAGAATATTAAAAAAAAAATTTTTTTTGCGAAAAGCCAATGACTAGAGTAAAGGATTTCGGAAGATCTAAATTTCAGTTCCAAAGACGTAATCATTACATGTTGAATTGAAATGAAAGAGATCGAGCTATTGGAAGAATTGGTATACTTAAAAAAAAATCACATAGCACTAAGTCTTCTACACTTGTTACTGAACAAATTTCCTAACTTATAAATCACACTATCCAATGACAAACGATGACTATCCTTGCCATAATAGACATGTGTAGCAACTCCAGTAGCAGAATCCGACGAGATACCAACCTTCACCTCTGAAAACTTGACATAGAGGGGACATACGGCCCGACGCATTATCGGCGACAAACTTGTTTTCGGTGCAGGTTCGATATCCCCCTCCAGATTTAGACCCAAATGGGCACCCGAAAATTCTGAATTTCCTCCACCTTCGTTCTTGGAGATCAACTTATCGTCAATGGGCACTGAATCACCTTCAAATCGCACTGTAAAAGTGGTCTTATTTTTTCCACCTTGCGAGAAAGTTGGACTATTAGAATCCGCGAGAAAAGTTTCAGCTCTGGCTAAGTTGCGGAGTTTGTAAGTTTTGTCATAATACAAGGAAGCTGTGAATAGATAGGAAAAGCCAAAATCGTTACTGTTTTTGATTAAAAAATTGAAATCCCAATCGGCAGTTACATGATCAGAAGATATGTTGATATTCTGGAGTCCAATGGAGTCGATGCTGATCTCTGGGGAATTCGGCTTGTTAATGTCTATCCAAAGTAATGCTCCCATCAATGACATATAGACCCCAGCGAGGCCGATAAATATGTAGCAGTCGGAGTTTTTCATGGCTAGCCAACAGGACGATCTAATACAACCTAGGAAGAATTTTGATTCAGTATACATGCAGCAGACACATTCAAAAAAAAAAAAAAACATTGAATTATTTTAAGATTTCATAGAATCGCCTATATATCTATAACTAGTAGTTGGATATGTCTATACGCTAAGAATTGAGAAAGATATTAAATAGGGAATCGCATCCAAATACAATTAGTGGTTACAATTAATAAATGCTTTAATCCAAATCAATTAAGTGATTGAAGATTCTTGATTAATTGGAGAAAATGATCATGATTATGGAGATTATAAATCACAGGAATTTATTTCCATGTATAGATTGTTGTAACTAGACATGTCTTATTCACTTGTACAAGTACTAGAATTCTCACCCGTCCACATTTCAAATCAAAATAGTAAAATAATTTTTGTTGAAAAAGTTGAAAGTTTGAGATGGTGTCAATTTCTATCAAAATACATTATTTTGAAAATTTCTATCAAAATATATTATTTTGAAAAAAAAAACAAAGGAATAAAATCCCCACTCGTGGATGAATACTTCCTAAATTGTGTTTAATTGTCATATATTCTTACAATTGCTTATGTAAGTTTGTCCCATTAATTCTAGGAAAGTTCCTTTCTTTCGTTATATCATACCGTGAGAATTTCGTATATTTTAAATTACCTATGATTCAATGAATAATAAAAAAATCTAATTCAAGTTGCGTTATTAGATAACATTTATATTTAGATAACTACATATTTAGTAAAAAAATATAAAAAAGTTACAAAAATTAAATAGAAAAAACACCCAAATAAGGTCCAAAAATATTCCGAATATACGGATCACAACCATCCTCCTCATTCGCCTCTCTACTACCTTTCCGACCATTTGGTTTCTACCCGTGGATGTTTCAAAAAGTAAAGCTTATTTAGGCAATTACCTTTTACAAGGAATTTATTATCTTGGCACCTTGTCTTGGGACTCGAATTTTGATGATCCTTTTGAAAGATTTTATTTTGATTTATTTTATTTTTCTAAGGCTTGCAATAGGGTTGAGGAGAGAAGAGGAAGAGCGAGAGCTTCCGGTATAAATAAGGTATCATGCAGAGTCTTCTCAGGGCTGTTTGGGGCAATCCTGCCTTTTTGTGTGATGCATATTATTTTGTAGTATATTCTTTATTTTCAGCCGTGGTTGATTTTTTATTCGCAAAATTTACGCACATCATAATCCCATATAGTTTTGTGCCCCATCCAGTTTGCCATACTTTTGCGATTGAAGATGGCTGCGAGGATTGAAAATTTGAGACCTCGTCGTAGCTTGATTTGTTCATGAACCAAATTCGACCGAACTCTTAACGAATTAAACCAGATTTCAGTATTGAGTAGGTTAGTTGATCTTTCAATTCTAACTTTATTTCATTTCATGTGCCTATTAGAGATTGACCCCTCCTTGATAGTTCAATTCCGTTCACTTAAGCCTCACTCGATCTTCTCACTTCAATGTTCCTTTCCATAAACCTATGTACTTGATACTTTCTGATCAATCAGCTTTACTGGCGAGAACTGGGCATTCTATGGCCAAACTCCACCGGAAGAGTATCCAAAGTTTACTTTTCCTCTAGCTTTCTCAGCTTTGCTTTCTTCACTTTTCTCCTAAGATCATCTGTTTTAATTTCAATTGTTTTCTAAGTAGTAGAGACGGAAATCTAGATGCGCCAAATTTCCCTCATATTGACCTACCCAACCTGATAAAAGAGGATCACTTAAAATCCTCTATGCCTAAGTTATCTTCTGTCCCGTGTTTATACAACAGCTAGTAACGTGTGTATTGATACATTGATAATTCAAACAAACTTTTGACTTGTTGACCGAATTTGTCATTACTTTGCGACCCAAATCTGAGTACCTTTTTTAAAAGAGATTTTAGCATCATTTTTAAAAACACATGCCGCCCAAAACATAACCTAAAAACAAAAAATTACACCCGATATAATTATTTGGCAGTTTTGCCTGTACTTTAACATTTGAGCTGGATCACATATCATCTACCTTGCACACTTAATATTTGAGGATGAAGAGTTTCATGACATGAATGCTTAATCAACCACAATTTACAATTTCGGTCATAGAAAATTAAAAGTGTAATTACTTTTATGGTATAATCTGCGTGTGATTTTATTTGGATTAAAAGGACTAAATAAATTATTTTTGTAGGGCTGCTAATTAAATGGTTTTCAATTGTACACCTTTCATCTTGCTGGCAATTTCAAAGGCACTGTCCTGCTATCGGTTGACAGCATAGGTGAAGAGGTAACGGGATTCCTTGTCAACACTTCTGAATGGAAAGTCGAATTATGTAAGCTTACATATCTATAAAACCAATTCTTCTTTTTGATTTTACAAAGTATACTCATGATTGAATTGGTCAAAAGCTAGACAAACACAAGCGTTAGTGCATCAGATCAATGAAAGACTAAAGCACAAATCTACATGAAAAGTACACGCAAAGCGCACGCACCACAAAATGAGATTAAGCAAAAGTTCTTAGTTAGCATTTTATCTCCAATAAATCGATGTAGCAAACTAATGAGATATAAACTATCCTAAATTTTTGGACTTTCTATCAATTGAAATAGGAAAATAGTTATGAATTATTATGAATGGACAAATCACATTATTTGTTTAAGGTTGTTCATTAAATAGTTCTCAAGTGTACGCCTTCCATCCTACATGCGATTTCCATCGTATGAAAATTGCTTTTTCC
The DNA here is from genome assembly GCF_036785885.1 of Coffea arabica. NCBI lineage: Eukaryota > Viridiplantae > Streptophyta > Magnoliopsida > Gentianales > Rubiaceae > Coffea > Coffea arabica. Next base: position 49,728,188 of record NC_092310.1, on the reverse strand, counting down.
TTTCTTGCTACAAGTGAAAAAAGCATAAGTGATGGAGTAATGGCATTCTTTATAAAAACTTATAAAATGAGCCAATTAATTTTCCATTTTATTGCTATTATTAAAGTATACTTACATTCCACACCACGGATGTTCTTTGAATTGGTAATTGAAAATGACAAAAACACACATAATACTACAAGTTAGTGGAAAAGCAAACAAAAAATGTACATACCCAACGCACGCAAAGCGCACGCATCACAAAAAAAATAAAATGATGTATCAAGATAAGTTTTTCAATTAGCTTAACAATACCTTTAACGAAATGCCTACCTATTTACTGTTCAATTCATTTTTCAAGCATAAAAACTTATAGTTGATTTTGACATTGTAATTCATTGTCTACTCTAGAAACAAGATTCAAATGTTGGAACTATAAAAGAACAGGTTTGACAAATTTAGATGATAAATTACCAAATAAATAACTTTAATTTTCAAGAGAAAAAGGACCTAATCTAGGTGTGGGTGGAATACTCTTAAACAAATACGAGTACTAGAAACAAATATGAATACTATTTACTTTTCTTAATCAATTTCTTGAATCTAGAGCTCTGATACCTAGGTGTAAACTCTCAACAAAATACACATTAATCAAACAACACTCAATATGATGAATTAGAGGATTATCAGAAAGTTTCCTATGAATAAAGCCCATGACTCTCATGCAATGAACGCTATCGAGGGGAAAAAGAGGGAAGAATTGGTAAGTTGACAAGGAACGGTGAAGAAATGGTTAGAATTAGCAGCAATAGAAGTGATGAAAAGCAAAGGTGGGGGAAATGTCAACCAAAAGATCTTCAATAGAAAAACGAAGGGAACCCTTAAAAAGAATTTCAATGATGATGAGAGTAGTGGAAGTGATGTTAGGATTTTGAGAGAAGAGGAAGTGGTGGAAGAAATGAACTTGAAGGAATTTAATAGGATGAAGAGGAGGAAAAGGAGAGAAAGTGTTTACAAGGGTAGGAATAATGATACGGGAACTAGAAGTGATGTTAAGATTTTGCACGAATAGAAAAAGTGTGAAGAAGTGATTACAAATTAAATGAATAAAAGGGAGAGGAAACTTGTTACCAAGGGTAAGAATGATTGTGATGATGATGGTGGGAGAAGTGGAGGTGATGTTTTATTCGTAACTGAAGAAGATGTCCCTCCAAACTTAAGATGTAATTATGTAAAGGGTAGGTAGCAGTTTCCATCTAGAGGAAAGAGGAGTAAGAAGTGATGGAAATATGACAAATGAAAAGATGACCATTGAGAGTAAACCTCCAAGGAATGGAGCTTAGGACAAGGGAAAGGGTCTGTTGATTGAGAATCTTGATACTCTTGATTCAAAATCCTCTAGCTCTAAAGAGGATGCTAATGATTCTCATAAAGACTATAACAAGGAAGAATCAGTAAGCTCTGATACCATATGTGGAGGTGCTAAATTCAATTTGAAACTATGTATACCTAGAAAACCATCCTAAATTTAGAACAAATTAGAAAATTAAAAAGAATTAACAGCTCGAACCTTCGTCACACCCTCAAGTGCCTAATATTTTTATTCATAGCTAGCGTATGTTCTTTTAATAAATAAACCCAAAATAAGGAAAAAAATCTTTCAACTGTAATATTCTACTAAAGAGTAAAGGCAATTATAACAATGATGCAAGAAGATGAGAACTGAAATTACTTGCAACCACTACAATTTTGACATTTGACTAAGAATTTTAAATCATAGCAACCACTATTTAATTCGAAAAAAGAACAAATATTAGTGGGCATCATGAAAATCACAAAAGAAAATTAAAATAATTCTTATAACCTGTAGGGTTTTTTGGCACAATGATGGGTATGAAGTAAAATTAGGGAGTAAATCCAATCTTGTATAGAGTTCTATTTGGCAGAGAAAATGGCACTTAGTGGGCAAGAGTGAAAATGGTTGGATTGTACTAGTCAGTAGTTTTAAATTAAGATTTTTTTTCTTGGGTGTCATTGAGGAGATAGTTGTAGATAAAAGCAGAGAAAGGAACAGTTAATAAAAGAAATGGAACACGTTACTCGCACAAGCTCCAACCTCCTTGACCTGTCCTCAAAGCCGAAGCTACTAGCCAATTCAGCTACTGCCAATACGAATTTTTAACAGAAAGTCATACTGGATTTATCTATACAATTTTTCTTTAAAAAAAACATACTCTATATATGTGCAAATTGTGTACATACCTTTATTAAATTCAGTTAATGTGTTACCCTTTTCATTTTTCTGATTTAGAGATTATCACTTATCATATTACTACGACGTCGATAGGGCCTTTCAAAATTAATTTAAGAATTTCTCTAAACCAGGACATTAACATATTGATGCCCGAGTTGAGCATTAATATGAGCATTCTTATCAACTGAAAAGAGGGACACAGATTGAATTATTAAATAGTTGCAGAACCAGTAAATCACGTATGCTGGCTCCATAGCGTGAAATTAATTCTCCTTTTGTATTGCGATTACAAAAGGATACTTATGTTTCACACCAAAGATGTTATAGGATCCCCATGAATGTGAATTTTTCCAAAAGAAAAAAAAAAAAAAAGGACAAGCATTAGTGTATTAAATCAATGAAAAGAGTAAAGAAAATATTACCTGCCTACAAAGCACACGTGAAGTGCACGCTCCAGCAAAATGATATGAAGCTAAATTCTCAATAAGCTAGATATTATCTACAACAAAATGGTATGGAAAATGTTGGAGAAATACAGATTTTCAAAAATTTTAATCTAGCCGAATTGAAGTAGATTTTGTATTGCATGTATACCTAGCAATTCGGCGAATTTGGTGGGTTTTGGATAGGTTGGTGTTGGATTTTCACTTAATAGGTTATATCCAACTTGTCCAACTTTAGATTGGATTAATTTTAGATTGAGACATATTTGGTCATATCAAACCCATGATTCAAATATGACCCAATATAGTAATTATTTATATTTTGATACATAAACGCTTTCACATACATTTACATGCATGAAAAGGTTTTTTCACACATATAAACACATTTTTGTATACATAAACATAGTTTCACACACTAACACACTTTCACACACACAAACATACACTCCTTAATTTCCTTGAAAATGCATCATAAATAGAATAATATTTTATATTGCTTGTACTGTGGATTTGAGATAATAAAGTGTACATTTAGATAGAATAGCTAAAAGATTTGTTTATTTTATACTTTTTAATACTACTAATTGATTGAAGTTTATTTTTGTCCCCACTAATTTAACATTTTTACTATTTGTATCTGCTTTATTGTAAGATGTAATATTCTATATATTTAAATTATTGATGCTAGATTATATTATGCTTGAAAATGTAATTAAGAGACATAAACTTGTTGTATTATAATATTGGTGAGGAACTATTAACAGTGAAATAGAACAAGTTAGAAAAAAGTGAAAGAATGCAATTAGAACAAATTTAAAACTCTATTCTAGGTATACGAAATGTTAACAAATTCAAGCAAGTAGCAATCCATACTTTAAAATTTGCAAAGAAAATCACTTTTCTTTCGTTTCACTGTTAAAAAAAAGAAGTATAAAGGAAATTTGACACCAAGCGCTGAATCAATTTCTTGGTGAAAAAATAAAGCCTTTGATTACGAGTTATGCTGATAAGTCATAATTACATCTCCAATCCCAAAATGGAGATTATACATCACTTCATCTTCAATGGTCCAGCAAACCAGAGAACAATGACCAAAAAAAAGGAAAAGAAAAAAAAGGGATGGGAAACAAAATAATCTTAAAAGGTATAATAAATGATTATAGAAGTTGAGTAAGTTTAACTACTACCGCAAAAGTAAAATAAGCATGAGTTTTCATTTCAAGTTTCTTTTTTCTTTTAAATTAAAATTATAAAGAATTGATTGAAAACGTATATATGAGGATTTCGAATACAAATAGGTCTACAAATTATTAACACATGTCCAAATGCAAGTGGTTATGCATATGTGTTAAATCTTGTATTTATTATTTTGAATTTTTTAAAAATAGATTGTGTATTGGGTGCCTAAATAAAAAACCAACCCACCCAATAAATAAGTTAGATTTTTCTAACCCAATCCAACAAAATCTATAACCCAATTATCCAACCCATCCGTTAAAATTAGTGGGTGGATTGTTGGATTTTGGGTTTGTTTCCGAGCTCTATTAATTGCATGTGATTTTAAATCCTTTCTTTGATAACTTGATTGTTTCAAAATTATCCTAATAATTTCACCAATGTGGATATTGTTGTACATTGATGCCAGAGTTGAGCATTAAAAAAAAAAAATTCTTGCCAATTGAAAAGAGGAAAATAGATGTGAATTTTACCAATGGATAAATCACATTATTTGTTTAAGGTTGTTAAGTAATGATACTTAAGTGTACGCCTTCTATCCTACATGCAATTTCTATCGTATGAAATTTTCTTCTTCATTTGGATGCAAAAAGCTTAGTTTCATCGTCTTGCTACAAGTAAAAAAGCATAAGTGATAGGGTATTAGCATTCTTTATAAACACTTATAAAATGAGTCAATTAGTTTTTCATTTTATTGCGATTATTAAAGTAAACTTACCTTCCACAACTCTGATGTACTGTTGGCACACAAAAATGTGTGCACACAGTGGAAACAATTCTAACACATATAAAAATATGTGAGAAGAGGAGGGGAACAAATACTCAATAATTTAATTAACTCAAAATTCAATAATAACAAATATCAAGTCGTTTCACCTACGACAACTCACAAATCTCAATTATGAGATTTTCTCTCAAACCTATTCTCAAGACTCAATTCTACACTTCAATTAACAACCTACTAGATTGGTAGTATTTATAGACTTTAAAACTTCCTAAAAAAAATATAATCGTAAACCAAAATTTACTTGGAAATTGATTGAGATTTTCTAATCTAATATGGAAACTAGACAAACAAGACACCAAAAAGAATTAGGAAACTAATACTAAAATAGTTTGGTTTAATTTCCTGCATTGTCTCCCTTAAACCAAACTCTTGATGTTGTCATCTCTATTGCCATCATGAGTTTGAATCTCCATGAAAAATTCAATCACAGTATAAATAACATTCAACACTAACTTGCAATAGATCTCCAATTTCATCTTCACGTGCGGTAGTGGACGAAATTTATACTTTTCGAATAATTTGTTGGCTTGATCACTCTTGTCAAAAAATTCAAATATATCCACTAATTCTTCATTAGATACTCCACAATTCAATTCATCCATATCACCTATAAAATCATAAAATCATAATTTTTACCAATGAGGTTTTCAACATCACCATATTTTTCCTTTAGTTTTTCAACACTAACAACTGCATCAACTTTAGCAGTATCACAATTTTCAATTAATTTGTCCACCTCACAATTGATCTCAACCAAGCCCATCACTTGATTTTTCTCTTCAAAAAATTCATCAATCTCGACAAAATTAACGATTTCTACGTTGCTATGATCTTCAGGCACATCTTTTATTTCATCAATGACTTCACCTTTTTTCTCAACCACACATGAGATTTCTTCTTGAATCACAAATTTTTCATCTTCATGTGCCCTCACAACTTCTACAATTTCTTCTTTCTTTGTCTCATCAAAATATTCTTTTTCTTCATCACAAATTTCTTCTCCACCATGGCCATAAAATTTTATTAAAAATTTCCAAGCCTCCTTTGCTGTCTTTACATGTATGAATTTTTTCACTACATGTAATTGGACTTGGATACTGAGATAGTAGAGTGCCTTGCAATTCAACTATCTATTCCTCTCTAATTATTTAACTGCATCGCTTGATAATTCTGTATCTGCTGTAGGTTTTGTGAACCCCTTTTGGATAATATTCCAAACTCCAATATCTTTGAAAAAATCCTTCATCATCGACCTCCAAGTCTTGAAATTATTTTTACCATCAAAGATAAAAACATGACAATGTTGTAAATAATGCGGATTAATACTTTAATTTCACAAACAAACTTCAAACCCCAATTTTGCGAACAAGCCCCAGGATCAAAGCTTAGAGCTCTGATACCACTTGTTGTAACATAAAAATGTGTGCACATAGCGGAAGCAATTCTAACACATATAAAAATATGTGGGAAAATGAGGAGAACAAATACTCAATAATTTAATTAACTTAAAATTCAACAATAACAAATATCAAGTCGTTTCACTTACAACAACTCACAAATCTTAATTATGAGATTTTCTCTCAAACCTATTCTCAAGACTTAACTCTACACTTCAATTAACAACCTACTAGACTGGTAGTATTTATAGACTTTAAAACTTCCTAAAACAAATATGGAAACTTACTTGAAAATTGATTGAGATTTCCTAATCTAATATGGAAACTAGACAAACAAGACACCAAAAAGAATTAGGAAACTAATACTAAAATAGTTTGGTTTAATTTCCTACATGTACTTTGAACTGGTAATTGAAAAAGACAAATATATGCCTAGTGCTGTAAGCTATTGGAAAAGCAAAGAACAAATATGCATACCCAACACACGCAACGCGCACGCAGAAACAAAATCATGTATCAAGTTTGTCAATTAGCTTAACATTATCTTGCACAAAATGATGTGCCAATTTTTGTTATTATACAATATTAAGTAGTACAAAATCCTAAGCCAAAAAAGTATGGCACAGTTTGAAATCAGCCTGGTCACGGAGTATAATTCATGCTGAATTGGCAGTGTTTTCGTCCAAAAATATAGCAGGGCTTCATCTAAATATTTCCAAATGAAGTAGGACAGCATTTTTGATCGTAGGTAATTCTTACAAATTCTGAAATATTGGCAAAATAAACCACGCATAGAAGTATGTATTTATTTATTTACTAGTTTTATTGAAGTTAGGTTTTTAGTAGTTATGTAATTTAGGAATACATGTTTTATTTGGTAGTTGTTAATGTAAGTGGTTTCTTACCCAATCTAGTAGGTTATAAATATAGGATTAGTTGTGATATTTTCTTAAGAGAGTCTAAAAGTGTCTGTAAGATTATATTGTGGTGTGGTTTTCATCCATTGTTTTAAGATATAACAATATTATGATTTATTTATTATCTCCCACATCAATATTTTGAGTGGTTATTTTATCCATTCAAATCTGTAAACCTATAAGCATTAAGTACTATTAAAACCGTAAATTCGGCTTTTAAAATTGGAGTCAGAGCTCCCTGATTCTTCCTCACTATAGTCTTTATCAGAATCATTAGCATCCACTTCAGAGCTAGAGGATTTTAGGTCAAGAACATCAAGATTCTCAATCAATAGACAATTTCCCTTGTCACGAGCTCCATTCCCTAAAGGTTTACTCTCAATGGTCATTTTTTTCATCTTATTTCCATTACCTCAACCCCTTTTTCCTCCAAATGGAAACTACTTCCTACACTTTACATAATTACATCTCAAGTTTGGAGGGTCATTTTCTTTAGTCACAAACACAATATTGCTTCCACTTCCCCATCATCATCATCAAAATCGTTCTTATCCCTAGTAATAGTTTTCCTCCCACTTTTGTTCATTATATTTGTAATCACTTCTTCGCCATTTTCCTGTTCCTACAAAATCTCAAAGATGTTTCTAGTTGATGACTATCTTAATATCATCTGGAATAAGATCCAATACGTACAGAGCCTTCAGCATGAATGGAGGTGTAATAGTTTCCAAAGGCTGACTCACTAAAATGAAGCTCATGAGACTAAAGCAATCACCTCTGGGAAGGTCAACCCAATCCCATCTTCATCTCTATAAACACAATTTAGCAACATTTGCACACGATTCCAATTGGTTCTTCAAGAATCAGCTGATGTTCCCCCAACAGACACAATTCTGCTTGGCTTTTTGCTATAGACAAATTCTCACCATTGACAAATTCTCCCCTAACAAACATAAACCTACCTGATACATTGACAAATTCTCTCCTCAAGGTGATAGGAAGATGTTTGATTTGATAAACATAGGTTTTATCAAAGTTGAAAAATATTTTTCTCTTATGGAGTTGATTGACAGTATGAAGGTATTTAATAATTGTGGTAATGGAGTTTCTGAATTATTTGGTAGTGATCATTTTGGCAAGAAAGAAATTTATGAATTTATATTTTTGGGCACTTATGTTGGTGGTAAATATGGGATCGTCACTAAATAATTTGATTTAACACTTTATACAACATATAAGTTAATCTTTCGATTGAAGTTTTAGAAACAAAGTTGTAGAACTGCCGAATACATTAGAAGACATCTTAACAAGATTGATGAGAAGTAACTGAGCAATTCTTTTGGCTGACGAGCTATTCGTTCCTTTCTCTCTCAAGAACTTTTTAGTTCTTTTTTTTTTTTTTTAAGGTGACCATGTTTTTTCAAAAATAAACGTTTAGCTTATTGTGTCAATTCTAATAAGAGTCATGATAGACACTTCGAAATACAAAACTGCAAGCCAGCATAATATCTTACGAAGTGTGTAATTTTTAGGAAAATAGAGATTTCTAAAACTTGTTGGCTATTTTCTTTTTCTAGAAATTTTATTAATGCCAACTGGAAATAGATTTTATATTGCATGTGATATTAAATCCTTTCTTTGATAACTTGATTGTTTCATGTTTATTCTACGAATTTCACTAACATGGATGTAGAATAACACTGATGCCAAAAATGAGATCTAAAAGAAACATGTGTGCCAATTTAAAAGAGAAAAACACATGTGGATTATTATAAACGCGTAAATCGGATGATTAGTGCAGGGTTCTCAATTAAATTGTTCTCAATTAAAGTGGTAATGGAGTTTCTGAATTATTTGGTAGCGATCATTTTGGCAAGAAAGAAATTTATGAATTTATATTTTTGGCCACTTATGTTGGCAGTAAATATGCTGACTATGGTGATGGATGGGTTTCCATAAATGTTGATTTTGATCAAGAAGATGCAAATTTATGAAACTGTAAAATTAGTTGTCCTTTTGAATTGCGATTAAAGTATACTTATGTATCACACAACAGAAGTTATATGATCCCCATGACTGTGTACCTTTAAAATGACAAAATCGAGCACAAACCAACAAGATGATATCAATTTAAAGTTCTCAATTAACTTGACATTGTCTTTAAAAAAAAAAAAAAAAAACCAGCAGATGAAGATGAGTTCTCTCATACATCCATCACGTACGGGGGCAGCATAGAAGACAACTATTGAAAATTCAACCTAAAGTATTTCAGTAAACATGCAAAATGTATTACTTATAAATACTTAAAAAGAAATAGCTTTTTCTAACATTGTAACCCATTGTCTATCTATGAACAACCATGTTTCACAAAATTTAAATGCATGAAATAAAAAAAAAAAACTTCTATCTTGAACTGATGATGTGGCAAAGGGAGAGTGAATTGAACGTGCTAATATACTTTGTCTGTGATTGAGAAGAGACGAGAAAGTGAGGGAGTCTTAGCGAGTAGAGATGCTACATTCGCTGAGGAGGCGTTGGTTTGCTGGATAAAGTTGAGGTTTTAGAAGGGTGCTAGATTCCAGCTTCTTAAATTCCATCATTCCACTACTAGAAAAAAAAAATTTTAGAAAAAGGGTGGTGCTAGATGCGAGTTGAAATTACGTACCTAGAAAATCGTCTAACTTTAGAATTCATTAGAAAATGAGAAAAAAAAAAACATTAAGCATTTCTATTCAATCCAACTTCTTTATCTCGAGCTTCGTCACCAAAACTTTTTTTGTTCATAGCAAGCATGTCTTCTTATGTAACGACCCCACCTCCCCCTAAGGCGTATCAGAGGGTTCGGCGGGCCGCCTGCCCAGCTCTCGCCGGGACTCAGTCGTTCGCTACAGTCCTCAATTAAAAATTGAAATAAATCACTAGAATAAATAGGGCATTGATCCAAACTTAAAGCGGAACTTATATACATTACCAACCCAAAAGAGAATATAAACATCAAATATACAAGGGTTCTCAATCCTTCATACGTCCAGCCCGTGCCAAGCACTAGGCGAGAACCACTACAAAAGAAACAAAAGAAACAAAACTAGATTGGCTAGTCTATCTCAAGCTCACGTCCTCGCTCGCCTTCCCCTGTAAGGAAAACAAAACTAAAGGAATGAGCTAAAAGTCCAGTGAGGTTCCGAACACATAATCAGATAATCAATCCAATACATTAAACATGGAGTATCAATAATTCAAGAAACATTTACAATGGAAAGCGATAGTAACACATTCATTAAAAGGATACGGCTCACAAGGAGCAATTCGTTATTTCGTTCATTCGATCTCCTGACATTTCCCCTTATTCCTCCAATCATTTGAAAATGCATTTTTCGTTTATCAATAAACCCTCGTTCGTTCGTTCGTTCATTCATTCATTCATTCACCCCCGTCCTGGCCGTTGGCCAGTCTCCACCAACCTACAGGGTAATACTCGAGTATACCAAACGTTCACCCAAGTCCCTAATCGCCCGACCGAGTCCGCTTCTGGCTCGAGACGACCGGTAACAAGGGGCAATGGCCAGTTCAGCCCAAAAGGCTTACATTCATGCGCAAGTAACATTTCAATCATTAAATCCTTGAAAATTGCACAGTTATTTAGGTCGAGTGCGATAAAGTACACACTCGCCTAAAAAGCTCGTTTTGGAAATCATTAAAAACACTTAACACATCAGCAAATGATAACAACAAGCCATAGAATCAAATAAGGAACACTCACCTAGAAATGCAAAATATCGTGCAAAATATCCTTCCGGATATTACCCTTAATCACCAATGAAACCTAAGGTTGAACAAGAGAACATTATTATAGTTTATCGAGCAAAACATTTAAGGGAAACAAAGAAACCCGACTAATTAAGAGTAAAACGTGTAAAGATGACTTTCAGGTAAGAAGAGGGTTGTTTGAACCCAAGGATGAAAAATCATGTTTTATAATGGAAAACCGGTCATGGTATTGGCCAAACAAAAGTATACAAGTTCCAATAGAAACCTAGCCCTCGAGCGAAAATTTGGGCAGCACGCCCTTTGTGTTTACCTAATTTTCCAGCCATTTTGGCTTCATTATTTTTCCTCAACCACAGCCCAACATCACACATAAGCAATTCAAGTCAAGAGCCGTTCCATAGGCTCACAATATCATAAGAATAAGAATTACAAAAATCACAAGTGCAGAAATTCAACTTAGCACAAGACAGATTTGACGTACGAATGCGGAAATAACATATCTGAAGCTACGCTTATCGGATTGAGACGAAACCTATGCCGTTTCGAAGCTAAGACACAGAGCTATAACATTCATGAAGGTCACTTAGTCCAGTTCCTAATTTAACTTAGTCAAATTCTCAAATTACTGAACCAGAACCCAATTCGTCGGCTGTTTAAACGCAGAACACTGTAATGGACATAACTCAGAGTACACAAGTCCGAATCAGGTGTTCTTAGAGGCATTTAAAATCTAATTCAGAATTCTACAACTTTCATGTTTTGGCAAAACACTAAATCAGAATGGATCCTAGTCAAAAAAACGGGATAAACTGGACTTAACTGATCACACGGACTGCTTAGGAAATACTTAAAATAGTAAGGGTATTTTGGACTTTTCACCTCCTACATTGCTCTGATTGAGCTGAAATTTTGTAGGTACCTATAACATACCATTATCTACAACTTTCCTTCTTTGACCTAAGGCCAATTCGGCCTCTAGCATAGGGATTCAAATTCGGACAGAATGTTGGGAAAACATTTCCAGATTCTGGAATTCCTAGTTTTTAGTGGAACTTTCCTTAATTTCTTGGTCTAATCACTACCAAAGCCTCTCTTATAACCTTAATTTCAACATATATACTTCATACAACAAATTGGGCAGAAATTCATCAAGCCCTAGTTCATCAAATAAATTGGGGAAAACTTCCAAAACAAGATAATATCCATGATTCCACCACAAAATCAAGTTGCTAAGCTTAATTTAACAAGATTGAAAGTAAAACTTGGAGAGATAAGCTTTCTTACCTTGACTAGAGTTCACTAAGAGTAGCCCAAGCTTTCTCTTTCAAAAATCACACCACAAGTCACTAACTAATCACTCAAGGACAAGTTTAATCGGTTTGTTTTGTTTGATTTCTCACTTGGTTGATCAAACTCAAGATGAAATGGTTGTTTTTCTTGTTTTTCTTGCTCTCCCTTTTCTCTCTTTCTCTCGGCTGTGATGGTGCAGAAATGAAGAGCTTTGGAGTTGGTTTTAGGGATAAATATGATGGAAATTCATTAGTCAACCAACCAAGGAAAGTCTACCACTTGTTGCTTCAAGATTGGTTCTTAATTTTTTTCTTTTTCCTTGTTGTTTTTGGTCAAAAATTTCGGCCAGCTTGCTCAGCTTTATAGCTGATGTTTGGCTATAATATTAAAGATATTAAGTATATAAAAAATGATGGTCAAGTGGTGCGTTCAAACGGTAGTGCGCGGGACACGCCGGTTCGCGCCGTTTTTCTTAAAAACTCACGTACTAGGGTTTTTACTTCCCATTCACTAACCTTATATCATTGCCACTAGTCACATATTATTTCTCACTTAAAAGTCACTTTTAATCCCCAAATTAATTCTTACTCTGTACCGAAAATTCATCCGGCGGAAAATCGCGAAAACCCTAATTTCGCTCCAAACTTGAAACCGAAGCGTAAAACCCTATTTTCTAGGTTTATCTACACTTAATGTGAAATATTTGGGTAGTGGCCTTTGATAAATACTAATTTTCAAATAAAAGGGTATTTTTGAGGAAAAATACAAGGAATTTGCGAGTCCTCACATCTTATAATAAATTAAACCCAAAATAAGGGGAAAATATCTTTTGACCCTAATATTTTACTAAAGATGATTATAACAATGATGTAAGAAGATGAGAACTTGAATTACCTGCAACCACTACAAATGCATTTGTGCAGGTACTTTTTTATGTTCTATAATTTATATTTTTTTGAACAAAAATTGTTATAAAAGAATTTAAAATGCTATTTTACAAAATTTAATTGCTAATTCTAGGACAAACATTAAAATTAAACATATTGAAAATGGTTAATTTAAAACAACCTAATAATTTGTTTCAATCAAACCTTATCCTGTAATTTAATTATGTTTATTCCAATTAATAGTGGCAAGTCAACATTTGATTCTTTCACTACTAAAAAGAATTTTAAAAGTAAACTAATAGAATGAACTTACTATTTGCTCAAATTATTAAAAGCTAAGAAAACTAATTTGGGAGAACTTTTACAACTCTGTGTTTATATGAATACTACTTTGGCCTAAATCGAATTTGAATGAAGAGAGTATAAAAATTAATAGAATATTTTAGAAAAAATGAATATTTATACAATTTAAAATGGACTTTTTTCTATTCAAATCGACTTGTATTAGTAATATGCTAGAATTGTGTAATGTAGATTCATTAAAAAATTAAAATTGTCAAAACTTCAGAATTACAAATAAATACTAATCAAGTATAATAATAGAGATAGAGTGAACGTAATTGAAGAAAATTAAGAAAATAAAAATTATGCATTGAACAATTAATACAAATTTATGTGAGGTAGGTTATTAATAGATTTGTTGAAATTGACTATAAATAAAAAACCATGCTATAAATAAGGAAGGAAATTAATTATTACCAAAAACCACTGCAAGAATACAAAATAAAAAATACTAACATTAAAGACATCCACTTGGCAAAAAGATAGATAGTCCCTTGACAAAAAGCCAAAATAACCAACTTAGCAACAGCAACCTATCAACATATATATATATATATATATATATATATATATATATATATATATATATATATATATATATATATATTTGTGTGTGTGTGTGTGTGTGTGTGTGATTTCAGATGTGCCAGTTTTTTGTTAATAGGTAGTTCGTGCAGAATCTGGAATCTAAAGTAAAATGTAAGGTACCTCACTACCTCCCCATGTAGGACTCTTACCATAGCGGAGATAATATGGAATAACAGTATTTGGCTAGCCAGAGACATAAATTATAAATTCGCAGGGCCAGATCATTAACATTTATTTTGACCTACTCAAAAACTTAAACTTTTTTAAAAAAAAAAATAACATCAACTGTTTTGGTAGTTTTCCAAAATCAGTAAGGCCTATCTATTTCCAATCTTATTCATATTCCAAGGATAAAAACTAATAGTTGATTTTGAAATTGTAATCCGTTGTCCATTCGAGAAACAAACCCAAATGTTTGGAATTGGAAGTATAAAATACCAAGTTAATTTGACAAATTTAGATGCATCAAACCTTCAAAAGAAGATGGACTTAATCTAGGATTGCTCAAATACTTGTTAAGAATACTTGACAATATGAGTATGTGTATGCGAATATGCAAATGACTAGAAAAATAGAAAATAAGTGTGCATGTGTGTGTGTGCCTGTATTTTGGCAGTTTTCTCGTTCTCAATAAATGAAAAGCTCTAAAATGACTTCATATGCTACTCGACAAGTCCTCTGTACACAGCTGATAAGTGAGAGGCTCTAGATTGGTTCCATTCCATCTGACAAAAGCATAAAAATTTAATGAAAGGAAAAGCATTTGCAGTAAAGAAGGTATATAAGTGACCCTTTAAATTTGAAGAAAGCAAAAAAAATAGAGCATTTGAGTTCATCTGCTGCTTTTCATCATGGTTCGCTTTCAGATCACAAAATGGAATGTCATTCTTCCCATCTGGCACATTCCAACTTGATAGAGGCAAATGGAGCTAAGTCCCAAAGGTCACTCACTTGGATTGTAACATACAATCAGCATCCTTTAGTGCTTGAACAAGATGGTTCGTGCGATCCTGGTGCTTGGCATTTTCTGCATTTAGCTGCCTTTAGCTCTTTCTAAAGCTTGTTCTGCTTTCTCCTCTTCTAGCTTTGACTGAAGCTCACGAACCTTATTCAAATAATTCCTCATTTCCGGCATTTCTGTCACTAGCAATTGCAGCTTCAAGTCTCTCCAATCGAGTCTCAGCCTCAGAAGCTCGCCGGTAAAACGGTTGCAAGATTTCTTAAAGATTGTTTGCTGCCGTTAGAGTAGATGGAGGCAGCAGCAGCCAAGAGACAAAAGGGACTCAGCCTCAGAACCTCGCTGGTAAAAGGGTTTCAAGATTTCTTGAAGATTGTTTGCTGCCATTAGAGTAGATGGAGGCAGCAGCCAAGAGACCAAAGGGACTCAGCCTCAGAAGCTTGCTGATAAAAGGGTTTCAAGATTTCTTGAAGATTGTTTTCTGCCATTAGAGTAGATGCAGGCAGCAGCCATTATGATAGGCATATATCTATCTTCTAATAGTGTAAATAAATAAAATAAGAATGAAATTATAAGTAAAAGATAATTATAATATTATAATAAGCATAAAATTAGTAATAGAGTAGGAAAGTGAAACAAAATAGTGACATGAGAGAAGTGAAAAGAATAAAATAAAAAATAAAAGAAAGTAATGGAAAAGAAAAACAATAGTGCCTAAAAAAGAAACAAAATAGAATAGTAAAGGCACTTTGGTCATAAATATCAAATGGGGTGGACAAAATACTTATTTAATGAGTTCAAAGAAGCAAACCGCAGCTAAAGTAAAGTTCAATGGCGTCTAGTGCATTTAACCTATATATATATATATATATATATATATATATATATATATATAGGTATATAGATCTTTTTTAGGTAGATGTGAATCTTTTTTATTTCAAAATTGGTGAAACAAAGAGATCATCATCCTTAAGACTACATGTTAATGATTTTCCTGACTCACTTTGCTAATGGTTCTTGTCATGAAAATGTTTTGGAACTTAATTATCACTATCCTTTTCTTCCAATCCAACTTTATAAGAGGTAAAGACCATAACATTTGTTGTAACAGATGCATATGGCCAATTTTAGATTCCAGATTATCAGTTCTGTCATTTGAATCAACATCATATGCTTTCTATCACTAACAGCACATACAAGATTTAATATTGGCGATATAAACTAATATAGGCTACAATACTTCTTATAGAACATAAGCAATAGATGTATATTACATTTAGGAAAAAAGGAAAACGAGTAGTTGTACACTGAGACTTGAAAGCGTCAGAACCACAAGGAAAGAACGGGACAGTTTAGGGAGAGAACACGTGACTTGCACGCCATCCCACCTTCTTGGCCTGTCCACCAAATCTTCTACTTGAAAGTTCAACTTTTCTTTCTTGATCCGTAATCACAATGTATATACACAAAAATTTGTACAGCCATAATTTATCTATACAATGCACACATCTAGCTTATATAAATTACGTTGGTGTATATCTTTTTTCTCTTCTTTTCTTTTTGGAGATCATTGTATGATATGGAGTCTCCACAACTCAATAATTTTCACTTCAACACCTTAAAGAATACATAAGTGCATGTTTCAAAAGGTTTTTTTTTTATCTGAAAAGAAAAGAAAAAAAAACTACTCCTATAGAAGTAAAACATTTAAGAAACCCAGATTTCTAGTAGCTATATTTATCTTGCTAATGAAATTAAACTGCATATTTCTGTGGTGTATCATCTTTTGGACTTGTTAACAACCATTTTGAAGACTTGCAATCACTGAAAGAATCTGTTGGAAAAGACTATGCTGCCAGAGCAGTGGTACTGTACTGCTCAAGAGTCAAAAGCCTGTTGATCACTTCCACGAGGCTTCATTTGGGACAAGATGCTGTGGATTTTGCTGGGATGGAGGGTTATGCTAGTGAGCCGATTGATGGTAGCAGCAGAATGGGTATGGAGGCTTTTTAGATTCACGTACACATAGTTAATTGAGATAATTTCAGAAGCCTCCCCTGAGATTTCTAACAATTTCACTTAATTCCCTTGAAGTTTCAAAAATTACACATACCTTCCTTATCCATTAATTCAAAATGACAATACTGGCATTAACATTCTAATGAAACTTCCTTATGTTCTATGCTTATACAAAAAATGGTTTTATAATTTATTTTCCTTTTTTCTTCATGTTCATTTCTTTTATATTTAGTTGGAAAAAACCAAATAAAATTATCAATGTTATCCCTGACCTCTATCCTGATCAAATGTCAAACCAGTAACATTTTTTTTGGATAACTTCTAATATTATCCAACTTTTTTGCAGCTTTTATTTGTTTTTTTTTTATCAAAATCAAGAATAAATTAACAATAACCTAAAAACAAATGGCCCAAAATCACTACCAAACTATGATAGTTCCACCACTTAACTAGTCCACAAACTCTAAACAAAAATCAAGATGTGATTTTTTTCTCTATCTTAGAAAGAATCTATATATCCAATAAATCACTATGAAATGTAGTCTATTATAGTGATAAATTTATTGCTATAGTTGATTATCAAATAACAAATATTGTTATGAAAATTTTGACGCTCATTTTTTTGTAATTGTACAAAATTACTATGAAATTGTTTAGAAGAATAAATTAAATTTTATAAGATAACTGCATTTTAGGGTATTCATTAATTTTTTTGATCCTATTTTAGGATTTGGTTATCAAAAGTGTCAAATCAAGGGAGGTAAATATAATTTTTAAAACTTTGAGGGAACTAAGTGACATGGTTGAAAACCTCAAGAGAGATTTCTGAAATTATCCCTAGTTAATCCTGCCTACAATTCAAATGCCATTGAATAGAGTTTTCAGACCTCACATTCTGGATGCTGTTTCAACTTATTGTCTTTCTTCTTGCAATTACACATACACACAGAGAAAGATGACTCCACAAGATTTATGAAAAGTTTCCCACTCCTTTCTTTCAAGAAATACTCCGTTTTTTCCACAATAACCATTTTTCTCGCAAAAGCAATAAGTTGTCAAAGAAATAAGCATCTAGCTTATTTATCAAGTTTAGTAAGAGTGATGATGGACAGTTTGAAATGCCAAACTGCAAGCCAAGTATAATATCCTACAAAGTGGGTAATATTCAGGGGAATAGAGATTTTCAGAGGTTTTTAATTATTTTTTATTGGGATTTTGTTGTTGCCAAATGGAAGTACATTTTAAAATGCATGTAATCTTAAACCCTTTTACATAACTTGAGTGATTCAAATTTAATTTAAGAATTAAACAATCCTGGAAATTTACTTACATTGGTCCCAAGTTGAGCATTAAAATAAACATTCTTGTCTACTGAAAAGTGGGAAACAGATTGAATTATTATAAAGTGTAGGGTTGTTAATTAAGTGGTTATGAATTGTAACCTTCTATCCTACGGGCAATTTCCACCCCATGAAAATTGCTTTTTCCTATAGATGTCAAAAGCTCAGAGTCATCTTATAACTACAAGTAGAAAGCATAGGTGGTGAGGTAATTGCATTCTTTGTAAAAACTTATAAAAAAAAGAGTCACTTATAAGCTCCATAGATATACTAATATTAATTCTCCTTTTGTATTGCCATTATCAAAGTTGCCTGATGTTCCACAGCACGAATGTTGTATGAACCCCTTGAGTGTAAACTGGTAAAAAGACCAAAACAAGCATTAGTGCATTAAATCAGTAAAAGACTAAGTAGAAATCTACATACCAAGCACGCGCAAGGCGCACAAAACAACAAAATGACATGAAGCCAAAAATGTATCCGATAGATGTTTTCGCCAAATCCCTCGAATCAGTTGTGTGTGTGGTGAGTATATGACAACAAACCATATGTGCAAAAGTACCAAACATTTCTAATCAATTGCAGGCATTTATCATTGTAATTATTCAAACCCAAAATAAGAGAAAACAGTAACTCTCATATTCTACCGAAGACAATTTTAACAATGATGTGAGAAGATGGGAATTCAAATTACCTGCGACCAGTACAAATTTGACCTTAGAGTATAAAGAACCACGACTTAATTCAAGCAAACTAGATATTACCTATGCATCATGTGACACCCAAGAAAAAAGATTGAAATATGCTTACAATATGTAGGTTTTTTCAGCCCAAGGATGCGTATGAAATGAAATTAAGGAGCAATGAAAATGTTAATAGAATTATACTTGGCTGAGAAAAGATTAGATTCGTTGGTGCTGAAGCTACTAGCTGATTAGGTTACTATCACTACACTACAGTGTAGTCGTTTACTAGCTGATCAGGTTAATTTCCAGTGCCACATTTTATCAAGAAAAAACATGGACATCTACATACATTATCTGAAGGGAGAGTTCGCCCCAACACACATGTCGCACGTTCAAGGCAAGTTTAGCGACACAATTAAAAGAAAATCATGGAGAACAAAAATCTGGAGACTGAAACTTAATTATGGTTTTTTTTTTTTCATTTCTCTCTTATTGATTGTAGTTGTCCACTGGGTGGAAGAAGATTAAAAATTAATCTTGTTACATTTCTGAAGAACCATTGTAGTATGGGGTCAACACAAGTCAATTATTTGACTAAACTTTATAAAAATAAATGAATCCTCCAAAGTTATTAAAAAAAAAAACTACTATCCAAGCTAGCAGCCTAGCAAACAAATCAAAAGTAAGAAACAAAAAATAATAATCTTGGAACATATGTCAGGAAGCATTACTAAAACGAACTAAGCAGTTCTTTTCACCCATGAATTTCCAGCTCCTCTCTTTAAAGAAGTACTCCATCTTTAGATCCTGACATAAGATTTCCATTTTCTTCTTGTTGTAATACAACTTCCCAGCAGAGATGACAACAGAATCCCTCACTTCCACATCGAAACTTAGTCTTTTTCTTGTCACTTCCATTCCCATGTCATCAATAGCATTTGTTTCTTCAATCTGTAACCAAATGTTTGGGGAGGCTACAGCAAACTCGACACTCTGGGTTGTCTCGTTCATTTTGTTCAGAGAAAAAGTCTCCAAAGAAGAACTTGAAATCTTATGACCATTGTAAAACAAGGACATATTCAAAGTGCAAAACCACAAACTCGTTAACAAGTTGCGGTTTTTGACCGTGAATCCCATCTTATATTGAGTGGAATTCGATATATCGAACGAGTTAATGTGGATAATTGGTACTCTTGGACGAAGAACGTACCACACAGCGAAGGTGCATGCACTAATTGCTATTACGAGCAAAATTAGTGCCCATATCATGCAACGTAGTAACGGCCTTGCCTTGTTAAGCCCAGAAGAAGTTGATGAATGTGGTGTGAAATGCAGAGTCGAAGTTCGTATTCGTGCAGCTTCAAGATCAATGGATGCCATAGTTCATATGAGAAATATTGTATCACTAAGAGATGGTATATAAAAAAAAATGTAACACGAATGACCTGAAGGACTGTTACTAAAGATTTGTACCTCTGACAATTACGTGAATAATTTGATTGTATGAGATCATATCGAAATAAGGATTTGAGATAGTATTTTTCTGTGTGATTGTTAGAGAAGGGAGTGAAAGACATCAGGTGAATGATTTCAAGAATGTTGGAGACATGTATATATATGTTTGTGTGTGTGTGTGTGTGTGTGTGTTTGTGTGTCTGTATCTGCTAAAGTACACCGAGTGGATTAAGATTCCTGTGAAACTTCCTGTGGTGGCTTTTGTTGATTAGAATGATGAAATGCCATGAAAACGATGGTCAATTTTTCTTGACATGGCAAGATCCATTGAACTGTAGGCAAAAGTTATCCGTGTATACATGCTTCTGTTTCTATTGTGGTTAATGCTGACATTAAAGGGCACCCTGCATGGGACCTATCTTTTCCACACTTTAGCATGGATGGTCGGTTGCACAGTCTTCATATGTGATGTGGAGTTGTCAGAGACACAACAAAATTAACAGTAATTTTGGTAAAATGTTTAAATACAGAAAAAATGAATCAGATCTCCATCTTTTAGGAAAAAATAAATATGTTTCGAGTCACATCTTACATTTTTAAGGATAAAAATTAATATGAATCAAATCATTTGTTTAATTACAATAGAATCTAACATTTTTATTGCTATAAAAAGTGATCACGTGTGGGTTACGTAATAGATTCACGGTAAAAAGTAGTCGAAAATCTAGATTGTAACTAAATTTTACATATTTGAATTTGTAGAGGGTAGAAATTAACATTTTAGAGTAAATGATAAAAAAAAAGTTCATTAAACGAAATGTGAGGATGTTTTAAACAAAATTTCTAGGTTAAGGGATGGGTAAGTGAAATTTCATTTTTTTATGTATATGTGTTCGAGTAGAAAATGTTGGCAAACTACTGTCTGTGCTTAATTTTATTGGAGATTCAAAGCATAAATCTCATTATTGAAAGTTATGCTAAAAAAAAAAAAAAGGAATTTGGGTGGATAAAATCATTTAAAATTTGTACACCATGATTTTCGACTGCCAAAACATGCAAAATTTTGGAGGGTTAAAAAATGAGTAAGAAATACAATTGGAAACCTACTTATATTTAATACAAAATTATGAAAAATCAATAAATTAATACTACTTACCACCGATATTTTTTTTTAGGCCTTATCACAGATATGTTTTTTTAGGCCTTATCACCGATATGTAAATGTGTAAGAATTATGGAACATGGTTTTATTAGTAGGTTTACTTGGGAAAGAGAAAAAAGACAACCTAAAATTAATTAGGGCTCCTAGAAAATTCAACAATCTATATTCTGTAATTTTTTTTCAATTAACGAAAAGGCCAAATGAATCAATCCAACCTTTTTCATTCTTATGTTAATTGACTTAGTTTGGACCCTTTTCTGAATTACGCGGTCTAAAAGGCTGCTGTCGCCCTTGACGTCATATTCCATGTCACATCCCAAGTCAGGGAAGACATCTGCACGACGTTATGGTAGGAACTTCGTCCGAGGTTCCCTGCGTCAGGGGAATGGGACGTGCGGGCAACACACACTGGGTGTGTGTTCTAATTGTGCTATCACTTGAGATTGTGTTCATGCGTGATTTATAAGAATTCTCGTAAATAACTTATGATTTTGGGTACATGCCCTGATTCGTATTAGTGATCGAAATCAAGCCACTCAAACTTCTAATTACAACAAAAAATCTGGAAAATGGGACAATAATAGTTGTAAGATCGATTGGCAGCAAATACAAAATTCAATTGTAAAGTCATGGTATATAATTTTAACATAATTAACATGTACCGGTAATTAATATTAAAAGTGCAAACGAATCGAATCGAATCAAATTTTGGCCTAATCGAATTGAATCTCAATTTAATTTTATAAAGTTTGAATTCGAACTAGAATTCGACAAACTCAAAATATAAAATTCGAACTTGAACTCGACGAATATTCAAGTCAAACCCAAGCTCGAGCTTAAAAAAGTTTTAAAAAATAATTATTTTATTTTTAAAAAATGAAAAAATAATAATTTTTCTTAATAAATAATAAAATATTAGGAATATATGTGTAATTTTATTATTAAAATAAAAAATAATATATATATATATATATATAATCGAGTCAACTTCTAAGTTAAAGAGGTGAATATGTTTGAATTCGAATTTGAACTCAAGTTCGACTTGGTCAACTCAACCTCGATATTGATCGAGCTAGAGTCGAGTTTAGACTCAAACTACTGGTGAGCAATTCAATTCGTTTGCAGTCCAATACATGATTTACATCACTTTTACAAATTGTAACAATTTATTTATGATGAATGATCATATATTTAAAAGGTTATACACAATTCGCATCCTTCATGATTTACTAAACAATTAATATCAAACTTAGTGTTACACGATGTATTGAACAAGTAACACAAGTGTTTTAAACTAGAGAAATGTTTGATCACACTCCTCTTTTTGTTAATCGCACTCCTATTATCATTTTTATCACATGATTTTTATTTATTAAACTATATGATAATACAAATAGTGGAACTGCAATTAACAAAAAGTGAATCACGATTAACATGTCTAGCGTGTCTGATACAAATCCAACCGTGTTTGGAGGAACTCGTATTCCAACAAGCAGGATCTAGATAAGCAACTCCAATATTTGATTGTGCGGAACCCTAAAGCCCCTTAGAATCCCTTGGATGAGAACTAAGATTGAATATTAACCCTCAAGAAAAGATTAAAGGAACTTATGGTTATTGGTAGAACGGCGCCACGAGCAAGTGTGATTCTTGCTTAGAACAAAATCTAAGATATTCAAAGTTAACCGAAACTAAGAGAATACTCTTAAAATTGAAAATTGTTCTTGATTAGTGAATAAATGACAAGCTCGGCCAAGCCTTGTATTTATAGGCTTCATGTCCCGAAACCCTACTAGTAATGGAAAACGATATTAACTCCAAAAACTAAACCTAACTTACTAAGGAAATAAACGAATTTGGAAAGTGCTAATTTGCCCTAAATGGGTAAGGGCTGGTCAGCCAAGCCAACATGGCTGCCCAACCTTATTCTCAAGTCTACGCTAGACACTTAGTTCAATAGTGAAGCCCATAATGCAGCCCGCCCTCTCCCTAGTCATCCGTGGCCTTCTCTTGGGCTTGCAATAGGCTCACCATCGTGTGATTAGGCTCTGGATCCTCCCTATGCATGTATGAACGATTTGTAGGAATGTTTAGAGGGTCTCTCACATCTTCCTTGCCCTTGCTCTAGTCATCGGCCCAAGGGATGTCAACGAATCGAATCGAGCTCGAATACTAGTTTGATCGAGTTCGAGTTTTGACAAAGTGCTTAAGGCTCGAGATCGACGAATATTAGTTTTACATACTCGAATTCGATTCGTAAGAAATTCATGAGGTTCGAGCTCGTGTTCGAAACTGCTCGAATTGCAGTCGAGCAAGAACTCGAGCTCGAAAAAATTGTGCTCATTTAAAGCCTGCCTGAAACAATCTACTATCCTTAGACTAAGCAGAATTTGCTTTCATTCAGCCTTTTATCTGAACCAAATCACTTTGGCAGTGACATTTCCTAACAAATTTTGCCGGGGAAATGACAAGCTAATGCAAATGCAAAAACTTCAAGTATAAATCTCAATTTATGTGCAAAGTTACATCAAGACAAAGTGCATATGCATCACAAAGATGGATAGACTTGATACAATCTTGAAAATGGAAGATACAAGCTCTGCTATACATTACTGAACAACACTGTCCAAAGTCCAAACTCATCCATATGATTCAGAATCTAAGACAAGCCAGCTTTAAATATCAATTTAAAGCCAAAGCATCAAACTGTCAAAAATTTTGCAGCCATTATGCCATGTTGCCAACCGATATCCAAATTCATCCATATGTATTTTAACATCAAAACCAGCATCCAAATTCAAAGATAAGTCAGACAACCAACATCCACCAAGTCACACAAATAGAAAAAAACAAAAAGTGTCAACAACTCAACATTCAAGTGAATGTCTTCAACAGACAATGTCAATTGTCAAGAAATAATCATACTTAAAAAAGTGAAACAAATTTTGCAATTAAAGCAGTAAAACAGCAGCTTCTTGTCCTTTCCAACTTTCCAATTTCAATTGCAAGCCCTATCACCAAAAAAAAATAATAATTTAAGTAATAAAATAGTAGTGGTAAAATCTAAAACAGGATATTTGAAGAGGAATCGGAGTGTTAAACACAAACTATGTACCTTTCCAATTATCACATTCATTTTATGGGAAGTAGAATCTCTTTTGCTGCCTTCAATTTCTGCAAAATAATAATAATAATAAGAATAACAATAAGTAATAAACTAATTTTGTGTCAATAATATGAATTTGAAATAAACTTACTTTTATCTTTTTTGCTGGAAAAATGGGAATGGAGATGAGGAGATTATGTCTTTATTGATTAATAGTTTAAAATCCAAAGAAAGTTAATAATATGGATCAAGTATCCATTAGAACTTAAGGTGCTTCACGTTGAACTGGATAAAAACTAGAACGAACTAAAACTAACTTCAATGCAATCTGGTGCGATCTGGCCTAGCTACCAGATCGGCCAGAGGCGAAGGGGAAGAGTGGTGGGGGAGGAGTGGGGGAAAGGGCGAGGGAGAAAAAAAAAAAGGAGAGGATCAAATTGGGTAAAGGGGGACGAAGAGGGGTAGAGGGAGAAAGGAAAAAAAAAATCTATACTCCGATACCGAAAGAGGTGATCGGCATTAGAACCGGCGCTGGAGGTGGTAGTGGGTTGGGATAAGGGAGGAAGAAGAAGAAAAAAGGAAGAAAAAAAATTTTGTTTATGTGTTTTGAGTATTTTGAAGTGTATAAGTAAAAAATTTTGAAAAGTTTTTTGGAGTTCCTGTAGCAAAAGTTGTTAAAAAACTAGTAGCATGCAAACTTGCAAAAAACTTAAGGTTCCAAACAGGCCCTAAGTAATTTTAT
Source organism: Coffea arabica (assembly GCF_036785885.1). Classification (NCBI taxonomy): domain Eukaryota; kingdom Viridiplantae; phylum Streptophyta; class Magnoliopsida; order Gentianales; family Rubiaceae; genus Coffea; species Coffea arabica. The sequence continues at coordinate 49,702,829 of NC_092310.1, read as the reverse complement.
AAATATAAAATTATATATATTTAAATATACCTAAACTCGAAAAGCTCGCGAGTTTATCGAGCATAACATTTCTAGCTTCAAATTCAATTCATTGAAATATTCAAATAGTTTAAGATCGACTTGAGCTCGATTTGACCGAACTCGAACCGATCATTTGATCGAGCTTGATTTGTTGATACCCCTAGTGCACATAGAGCATCCTCATTTGCGCTTCTTGAAGTGAAGACTTGAGTCTTTGGCGGTTCTTCATCAGTGTCCCTATCCCATAAACTAAATGAACAAAAATTCGACCTTTCTACAACAAAAAGGAAAAACTAATTGTGTAATAAAAAAACTCAACTTTCATCAACCACACACGGTAGGTAGATTTGATGATTAACTATGTAAATTTAGTGTTACACATTGCATAGCATTGTGTACTTCAAATAAAACCCCAAAGCCTTTCATCTACCAGACTGCAGATAGGTTTGGTGAAGACTTGCGTCGATTTTTTGCAGCAGTCTGTGTGGGCGATTGACCTTTCGTCGATTCCATGTGGACTATTGAATCAATCAACAGAGCCGCAAAGGACATACGCGGATGCTTGCAGACCTGCCTAGTACTCAAGTGTCCAAAGATCAATAATTACCCTCGTTCGGTTGTCAATTGGGAAAGACGAAGTCAACACTCAAACACGTGCAAATTTGAAACTTTTCCAAGGATATCGTGGCATGCAGAGAATGGAGGCCTATGACCCTGAGCCATTCAAACATCTATTGACATGTCAAATTGTCACTTTGTTTGGATTGAGCAATATTTCTTCAATTTTATTTATTTACATCATCATTATAATTTTCAATACACTTTTTTATCTTCTCAATTATCTTTTTATCTCACATACATCACGTCATAAAAAGTGCTACAGTAAAAATATCTCAAATAACTTATAATCCAAACCAACCCTGTATATCTTATAATCCAAACCAACCCTGTATATCTTATGAATGACACTTGTAAATTGTCCAAGAAGGCAAATTTTGTCTTCTCAACTGCATTGGCTTATGTACGGTACCAACCAACACAGTGACCTCTAAAACACTGCAACAACATGGAAGTCTGCCCAAGGAAAAGATTTGCACAGATTTAGCTGAAAGCAAATGGAGGGAGATATTAGCCTGCGCGTGCAAATGAGAATGGATGTAACAGAACATCTGCACAAAGCATTCTCAAGATTTCTTCTGAGAATATCCCTTCGGGTGATACAAGAAGGAACAGTACTTCTAATCTCGCTAACAGGATAACAATATGATGTTCCAAAAGATATCCTTACAATTTTCTGGAACAAAAAATTATTGGGTTTATATTGTTGCCATTATGTACAAAATATCGCACTGAAAGAATTCCAAGTAAAAAGAAGATGAAAACATGTATTAAATCTATGTAGAAAACTTTTAGTGGAACTTGGAGAATGCCAAATCCGTGGAGCCCGATGAACATGCAAGGAATTATAAAAAAAAAAAAAAAAAAAAAGCTCCTACCAGCAGGGTTTTGGCTAATTGTTCACGACATCCGTCCTGAGTCTTCAAGCATCATCCCTTTGAGACTCTTAGCTAACCAGATTGCTGTCTCCCTTGGAGAAACCTTATCTTTTCCGAAAGGTTTTAGAACAACAGCAAGCTCTTCTAGTCTATTATGCTGAAGCAAATCTGCAGACAATTCTAGGAGCCCTTCTAGTGCCTCTGCCCTCTGCCGGAAAGATTTGACATCCAAAGTTTCCTTTGCTGGTGTTGTTGGGCCTTCCTCCTGTGCTACAGGAGAATTCATTATTGCTGGTTCTGAAGAATCTAACTTTGGAGCTGGAGTGAAGTGATTGGTCGGAGCTTTCACGTCCACTTCTTTGGCGTTTGCATTATCTGAGAGGTTTGACTTTAAACTCAGAGCCTCAGAGCAACCAGGAGATTTTGGTGTAGTGGCTAGGTTTTTAATATCAACATCATCTGTCACCACATTTATTAGCTTCCCCACATCTAAGTTTCTATCCACTGTATCAATCACTGGTTGATCACTTCCAACTCGGAAGCTGCTATGCCGAATGACGTGAATCACATCATCGAAAGCTGGTGGAAGATGATTACCAGTTGGTTTTTCGATAATGACATTTTGCTGAATCGTTCCCATATCTGACAGCAAATTTTTTTGGCTGGATGGCACAGGATAGATACCTAGAGTAGTGCTCTCAGGTACTGAAAGTTGGAGTTCCTTTACCATGAACTTGTCATCACCACCGGATGCAGATGGGTGGATTGCTGGAGTTGAAACATCAGGCCTATCACTTGACCTCTTAACTGAGGCTTCATCTTTAGAAGGAAGCAGCTCTTCAGAATGCCGAAACGGAATCTCCAAATCTCCAGTTGAAATCAGTTTGCTGTTATTAGCAGCATTATCCATGCTTTGATGTCCGACATGCTCCTTTGGTGTTTCCACTAAGCACGCTTCAGATTTGTGTCTGACATGCTGCTTTGGCGTTTCTACTAAGCACGCTACAGGTTTGTTTTCAAACCCATGATTCTCTCTAGAAGAATTTTCAGGCATGTCAGAGTACGAGGAACCGACTGAACAGCTTGGCCGTGATTCTAAACTTCCAGTCTCAGTCGTGTGCTCCTGATTCCAAAATATCTGCGCTGCTAAATTAATGAATGGAGTTGTCGCATCATCACAAATCTCGAATGCTTGGATTGACACAGAAGAGGATGCAGAATTGCTGCTCTCCGTAGGAGCTCCTTTAGATGCCTTGTGAGTTTGCTGCAAAGTTCCCCTAGAAACACATGTCATGCAGCCATTAGGCCCTGAATCAGGACTCCTCTCGGGATCATCAGCAGTCTCAGATGGAACAATCTTATTACTTGCAGGAACAGGAGCATCAAGTCCAACATTTTTCATCCTTCCAGGGCATGATGACCGTCTCACTAGATTTGGAGGAGTTTTTTGTCTTGGCCTCAGAGGAAATCCATCTTCAGGAATATTCTTTACAGGAAGAGGAGGGATCATCTCATGTCTTGGTCTAGTCTTAGGGGTGGAATCAGAAACAGGTAACTGCAGAGAAATGTCATTAATACGAATAACAAGGTATGCTGATACCAATTGTAATGCAAGATACAGCTAGTACCTGATGCTTCAAAGATTGCATCGCAGGCCGTTTGACAGATTCAGAGCCAGCCTTAGCTGTGACAGGAGATGGCATATCTGTGTTTCCTTTTAAACCTGGTGTAACTGAACTAGGTCTGGGGATTTTGGGAGGTGCTTCAATATTAGTTTTCTGTGTACATATGCCACCAACCTTTGTTCGGTTTCTCATGGGAGAACTGTTTTCTCTGGCTTTTCCTTCTTTAAGAGCCATCATGATGTTTCTTATCATCCTTGGCTGCTTGACTTCAGAATTATATCTCTGCTCATCAGGGAAGGGTTTAATCATCTCAGCATCCTCAACATTCGTGGTGCATATGTCGGATCCATGTGGTTCATCACCTGGATGAAGCAGCCCAGAAGAAGAATCATCATCAACAGAAGCCAAGTCTGCATCACTGGTTCCTTTTTCACAGTTGTACACCACGGCCTGAACATTTCTTTCAGTTGACAGCAAACTATCTCTATCACTGCATGAGCTGTTACTACTTTGGCTTTCAGCCATATTCTTCCGAGAATCTCGAGTGGTAAGAAGCTTCTCAGGATGGTTGGCAGGAGCATGTGTGAAGGATACGCGATATTGGTCAACATATGCCTGTAGATAAGGGTGCTTTAGGATTTCAGATGCCTGCAAAATATTGTGATCATGTAGTTGTTATTACATCCTGATGAAAACTGCATATCAAAATTGTCTTCTATAGAAGATTACACTTGGCCGATGTTCAGGATTCTTTCTTAGCATGCCCTTGATAAGTGTTTTCCTGAGAAGTAAACAGGAAATGTTATTCTCTGTGAAACAAGGCATGAGCAAGTATTGCAACACAATGCAACATAATACACCAAATAAAAATAAGATTGAGATAAAATTTTCAGGGAAGCTGAGAAGATGAAAATATCATCTCATCTACAGAGAACTGTGACACAGAAAAGCTCTTTCCAGTTCATACTGTTCAGACAAAAACAAACTGTGATGCTGTTCAGACATCACGGGCTGTTCAGGAATTTATTTACATCAAGAGTAGAGCAATTATGAACAAACATCAACTTGCATCCACAAACAATATACTAGACAATGAATGTAATAGCTTCCTAGGAAAACCACCCAGGGACCTGGACGTGCAAATACTTGCTCATAAAAGCAAACAAAGCGTAACAAATATCAATGAATATGAAAAATGTATGCAACTATACATAAGTGACTGCATGACTGCTCGGTCACATCGCCCACATATGCTGAGGGGATTCCAATATAGATAAATGACTAAGTGATTCATTAAGGAGTATGGGTTTTAAGATGTTCACAACAATATTGATATTTGAGTAAACAGCAGAAGCCAACTTACAAGGATGGAGAGTAACAAGAAGGCAAAGGACCTATTGATGATCTGTTGATCTTACTAATCAATCCAGCCATGTCCTGAAACACAGCATCATGCCAGAAAAAGATCAACAAGGAATCCATGCACACAGAAAAAGCATTAAAATGAGGAAATTGCAATTTTTTGCGCTAACGTCGAGTTATTAATTCTTAAGTTATGTCCAGTAGGAAAGCGGCACAAAAAAGCCAGTTTACTTACTTAAAAGACAAGAAGAAAGAACAAAATGCAGACAGCAAAAGTCCTCTTTTAAAAGTACATCCTTTATCTTCCAAAAGTCTCATAAATTAAGAAGAAAATGATACAATGAAATTTAAATTTAGGCTGATCCTATAAGGAGTGTTAACATCTTAAAACATCTGGGCAAAGGAATCGTTGATGACCTCGTCAAACAGAGAAATGGTTGATAAGATTACAATAAATAGCAAATGAACAGTTGAAGTTTCATGTAGCAGTCAATTAGCACAGTCCAAGTACAAAAGGATATGGCAACTTTCGATGAGAAAAACTCTGGTATGCAAAGTTTCACATGAACCAGCCAATCACATAACCGCCGAAAAGGTTTCAATTGAATTAATTGGATAATAGTTCTAGGGCTATTATCACACAAGAAGCTCATTTTATTGACCGGATTGGATAACAGAGAGTGACAAATACATCAACGAGGAACTAAAGGAAGTCACCAAAGTGTCTCAGTTTAGTATGACCTCCCCAAGCTTTGTACAATAGAATGAGGTAATGTCCAACTTTCAAATAATCCTGTGGTTGGCACCAAATTGACAAAGATCTACCCAATATCGCTAATGTCTGGTTACGCTACAAAGGACATTCGCAACATCAGACCACCATTTCCTATCCTGCACAACCTTCATCCCATGGCAACAGCAATAAAGTTACAACAATTTTTTTTCCAGTGAAGAAGAAAACAGAAATCCACGACATCTGCAGAAGCTTAAGTCTTTGTGGTGCATAAGACTTCATACAAACCTCTACATTGGTATAAAGACAGACCTGCATCTGTTTAAAACAAAATATGTCCTGCTCACTGCACATACGGAAGCCATTTTTTCTGGTTGGCTAGTTGGTTCTTATTTTCATCTGCTGGAAGAACACCAAAGAAGCATCTTCGTGGAGCCAGTTTCCTAGTCAAGACCCAGAAGGTTAACTGTTGCTGTAACCATAACCATCGGAATTGGGCTTTTGAGAACCTATTTCAAAATATCATAAGATAAGAAAAACAGCGCCCAGCCCAACGAGTCCCATGCTTTTCCTTGGTCAACAACCAAAAAAGGTGATTTCTAGTCTACTTCTTCACTACTACTCCTACAGGCTTGATGGAGTTAAGCTGTCTAGAAGGAAGCATTTTTGATTGATCATGATATGGACCCTAGGTTCTTGAACTTTATCTCCGAAATGGCTCAGGACATTTTAACCATATTTGGGGTTGCATATCTTCAGCTCATTGTTCTTATCGTATTCAGGGCGGGTTGCCTTCGCCGTTTAAATGAGGAGAACATGACCAAAAGGCTGGGGCACCTTTGTTTCAATACCATCAAATCACAAATTCAGAATAAGATAAGAGTTACTACAGCTTTACTATGGTAATATGGAGCTTCCATCTGGTCAGAGGATTCAAGACGTTGCGACCCATCTAAATCAGGATTCTGATTCCATGGGACAACTTCTGACTATTTTAAGAAATCTAACTGAATTGGGACTTCAAAGTAACAGATGCTATGGCAGAAATAACCTACAGCAGGTTTAAGTCTTCACAAGTTGATCCTACTGGCTTAATGTGAGAGTTATTGAAGTTGAAACCAGTTCCACAGGTAGTAATCATCCCCTGCAACATTGGGTAGCTCCATTGATCACAGCTGGCAGATGTGAAGAGAATCTTCTTGGGAGTGGTGAGAAGGCAGAGAATGGTCAAACTAAGAGTGGCAACTGGAGAGGGTTGAAGCAGTGGAATAGTAGAAGACCAGAAGAGTCGGCAGGAAGGTTGTGGAAACAAGAATGGGAAGGAAAGTGGCAGCAACAATCAGAGGAAGCAATAAAGATAGCGATGAACAAAAAGATTATTTTGGAAATGGAGGTCAGAAATCTATTCGGGAAAGAAGATTCAAGCTTTTAGAGTTACATAAGACGGCAGATGCAGGATTATGCCATTAATATGGAGTACTTATCACCTAAATATTGATTAAGCACTATAGGATCCAAAAACCAGTTCACCTGATTGTAAACAAAACAAGATGCTGCATGGACACCTAAGAAAAGCTGTATATCATTGGTTTTATGCAAGATCAAATGTTTCTAATAGTAGAATTTTCTATTCCATCCCTCCATCATCCAATAAGATTCAGAACTATTAATTCATAATTAGTCGCTATTATGTTCCAACTGTAATTCGCAGTAGATTGATCAATGGCAGGATTGAACTGCAAAAAGAAATGCTTTTAAAAAAAAAAAATAAAGAGGATTATCAGTAAAAGAAGGCTGGATGTCTTACAAAAGCTTTAAATGCAGGCCGGTGAGCAGCCATTTCATACATACAACAACCTGTTCCAAAAAGAACAATAACAATTTCAAGACTAAAAAGAGAGGAAAAAATTTTGTAGAAAGAGATAACAAGAAGTACATGATAGATGTCGAGTCTGATGACAGCTATTTAACAAAGTAAATGTTCAGAGTTGACAAAAGTTAGCCAAATACTAATTGAAAAACTCAGAACCAAGTAAAACTTCAAAACTCGGGTACACATATTGTGAATCCAACAAAAGATGTTACTATTTCTTTCCAGAATAACTCAAACTATGTAAAAATAAAATAAATATAAAAGCCTTAGATATTTTTCTTTTTGCCTCAAGTGAATAACTATCTCCTCGACTGAATACCTTAAAGAACTAGCGAAAATGCTAAGACTTACTCAAAAGTAAACCAAAAAATTAACTTGACTAGTTCTGTCTAATTCAATCCACTCCATTGGGAAGTAAAGCAAATTTGGAAACTCAATAACCATGCACATCTCTATATGTGATAATATGCTTTTCATAATATACATAGAAAGTGAAGCTCAAATGGCAAGGAGAAAGTATATGCTTCATTTCTTCGACTCTAGTGCTTGATTACCAATCAAGTCACCAATGAAAAGAGCAGTACTAATAACGCCACTAGTGCCAGAATTTTTTGATGATAATTGCATCTAATAACAAGTCACAGGAAGAAATACATAGCATTTTGCATTGAGTTAAATACAAATGCTACATTGCAAGGAGAAAGATAGAGCAAAATTATGTACCAACCTAGCGACCAAATATCGGATTTGAAACCATATGGAATATCAGCAAGAAGTTCAGGGCACATGTAATTGGGAGTCCCAACTACCTGGGTAGAAAGAAACATGCAATTGGTAAAACATCTTTGACACTTAATCACAGAGAAAGCAGTTGAAATATAGCAGTTATAGCTTAATTCATTAGAAAGTGCCAGATGAATTCAGATTAGCCACAATGAGCCAAGGCTGAAATTCTCTAACCAAATCCCTGCTACATGCTTATAAGTCATTTAAGTTTAACCAAGAACTCATTGTAAGACAACTAAAGTAAAACGATACTTGGATCATTTCTCTTGAAAGGAAAATCCTTGTAGAAAAGTGCATTATTTGTCTCTTCAAATTATAGCAGGTATCCTCAACATGCTAGTAAAAAAAGGTTGATTCCTAAAAAGACAATCAATAGATACAAAGAGAGATACATACTGAAGAAGCCAAGTCATCAGCCTTCAAAGTTTTAGCAAGTCCAAAATCCCCTGGACAAGAATGACAGTTTCCAATATAAAAATCAGTATAAAGGTTTATACAAATTGAGCATGTCATTCAATATTCAATTGAGAAAGCTGAACTCACCAAGACGAACATCTTGATCTTTTGTGAGAAAAATGTTAGAGCACTGCAAGAAGATGGTGCAGAAATAAGTCATAATCTCAACATAAATTCCTAAAAGCCCAAAATTTCAACTGGTACTGGGGTATATACTTTAAGGTCTCGATGCAGGACAAAGTTGGAGTGCAGATATTCCACTGCCAACAGTAGTTGAGTAAACCACTTCAATAGTTTCTGCATGATCCACATTGTCAGAAATAGTCAGATAACATAGATATAATTACCAAGCATATCTCAAAGTTACTGAAATTCTAAGTTAAAACTTATCTTCTTAAAGAATATTGAAATATGTTGCACATAACTCAATAACAGCACCACCCCTTTATGTGTTGTGATTCAACAAAAATCATTTTCCCAACTAAAAAAGTGAAAGGAATACCTCTTCCGGGAAGTATTGCCCATTTGATTTCTTCATGAGTTCAGCCCTGATAAAGAGGTAGGCATAAAGAGAATTTAATTGTCAATATCAGAAATGACGTGAACACTAAAACCGATATAGGATTCATTTCCAGTATAAAACTTACATGTCACCACCTTCACAGTAGCCAGTAACTATGCAAACATAACAACCCTACATTATGAACAAACATTGCATCAAAAACAGCTGATAAAGTACTAGCAACAATAACCAATGACCAAGTATAGATTTTATGATTCATCTCACCTTCTCCACCCATGCCTCCTTGAATTCAACAATATATGGGTGCTGAATTCTAGAAATTAAAGCCATCTGCATGCCCAAATTGGCAAAATGTCGATTATCAATTTCACCTCACCTTAACCACATATTAACCAGCAGATACACGCAACTAGAGAGGGCGCAAAACTTTAAAGTTTGGAGCAAACAGGAAATAAATACGCGAAGAGCGTTCCAAATTCAACCAAATTGCAGTAATCAATTGTTTCGCCAAAAAAAAAAAATTCAATCATTTTCATTTCTCTTCACCCCCCCCCCCCCTCCCCCCTCACACCCAGGAAGTGTACCTCTTGATGAGCAGATCTTCTGCAACGCTCAGTTTGTCGAGCTAATCGAATCTTCTTCAATACATACCTAAAATGAATATCGACACAATCCAACAAAAGATTCTGAACAGATACTCCAAAAATCAATCTACATGACAGAATATATAGAAATAAATTGACAACAACCACATTGCACCTACCTCTTTCTCTCCAGCTTATGATTGACTAAAATGGCTGCTCCAAAAGCCCCTCTGCCAATCTGCTCCATGATCTCATACTGATCCATTCTTGACTCCATTCTCAAACCTCCCAAATCCACTCAAAAAACAATCTTTCTCCAACTAAAAACACCCCAAATTTACACACTCAAGAAACCCAATAAACACTACAAAAAGATAAAATCCTTGGATCTTTTCCACCTTCTTTGACCCATTTCAACATCAAATTCAAACAAACCAAAAAGAACCCACCTGGGAAAATGCATTACCAAGCCTGATTATCTACTCAACACCGAAAATGCTTTCTGGGCTTTTCACTTCTATGAATGCTATACAAACTAGTGTCTGTCTGTGTACGTGAAGTGCTTGTTTCTCTCCTTCTTGGGCTGTTGTTGGCTGTTTAAGGTCTGTTTTCTGATCTAAACAAACAGTTCCTACAGGTGCTCTTTCCAAATTTTTTGTGAAAGTGCAAGTGAGACGGGACATCATTTGCACTATTTTAATTGGAAAAAAGAAAGCACTAATTTTTTAAATTTGGGAAGTTGTGTAAAGAGAAAAAGTAAATTAATAATAATATGGTTTAGTGGCTAATCATGGTTGGGGAGAGATAGCAAGAGAGGTAGGTTTAGTTACAACTTCCAACCAAATTCTGTCTCTCACTCACTCCCATTGTCTTCTTCTCTTCCTTCCTTGCCTTTCTGATTTCTGTGCAGTAACTGCAGCTATTTAATACTAGTGTACTACACTGCTGTTACTATTTTCCTAGAAGGGAAAAGTATATTCTTGAGGAGAAGCATCCCTTAGCTAGAAATGGTTGTGGGTAGGAGCATTAATCTTGTCTACGAAGGAAGATTAATAATTAACCCGATTTGGAACATGCTATTCAACTAATTTTTAGACTTTGAACATGTTAGGGTGAAAATTGCTCTTTTTTAATTATATCTATAGTGTTCCTAAATCAAGTTATTGAATATAAACATCCGTAATACAAAAAGATGTCATGTAACTGATGCATGATATCAGCTTGTGCATCACATATACGTTTCGGATGTGAAGAGTCATATCTGCACCTCTTTATTCTAAATTCATGTTTTATATAAGATTTAATATTATGGTACAAGTCAATACTGCATTCAATGTGCAAAATTCAAAATAGAAAAGTTTAGATTTATATCACCGGTTTTGAAATGTCAATTACAGTCTATTCGATTATTAGGGGGTTCACAAATTTACAACGGCAATTTCACTGCATGAGACTCATTTGAATTGTTATTTTTGGAGTTTTTGAAGAAAAAAATATATTGTAACAATTTAATATATGTAAAATAAAATTTTGATTAAGAAATATGTTCACGAAAAGTCTAAAAAAATATTTTTGGTAGAAAACTATGGGCCTGTTTGGAAGTGAGTTTTTTGACCAAGTTTTTTACCTACTAATTTTTTAATAACTTTTGCTACAGGAACCCCAAAAAACTTCTTAAAGTTTTTTCCCTGCCCACTTAAAAAATCTATACACAAAAAATTTTCCAAAAACTTTTCTTCTTTTTCCTCCCTCATCCAACCCACCATGCCAGCCACCACCTCCACCACCTGTACCGGCGCCGGTCACCTCAAAAATATTTTTTTCTATCCCTCACCCTCACCCCCTCTCCTCTGCAGAAAGAGGAGTAACGCTGTCATTTATGTCGGGGGTTGGGCCGACTGTCTTTCTTTATTTATTTATTTATTTTTTTTACAAATCACCCAAAGTAGAGTTAGGGTTGGGGGGATCCGTTATTTCCATGGCGGGCATGGAAGGAATTGCAGCGGCGGGAGGAACTGGAATTAGAAGTGGAAGTGGAATAGGGGGAGGAGGAGGAGGAAGAGGAGGTGTCTCAGTCTCAGGGGGGGAGAGGAGAAAAGCAAAAAAAAAAAAAAAAAAAAAAAGAACAGAACCAAGCAGGGGCATGGAGGTCGAACGACTGGAGTGCGCTGTGGTCGCGCTGTGGAGAAGGCGCACCAGGAGCTGGGCTGGCTAATGCGCGTGCGGAGGAGGTCGGGGGCGCTGGCGCTCTGGTGCACCTGCGTTTCTGGTCTAAGAGGCGCCAGAGGTGGTGGTCGGCGCTCCAAGAAACAAGGGGAGGGAGAGGGGGGAAGGGGCAGTGGGGGAGGGGCTGGCAGGGCAGAGGAGGTGGCGGGGTAGCGAGGGAAGGGGTTGCGTGCAGAGGGGAGGGGAAGGCGGGGCAGCGGGGGAAGGGGTGGCGTGCAGAGGGGAGGGGGAAAAGGGGGAGGGGGTGGCGGAGCAGCGAGGGAAGGGGCAGCGGGGGGAGGGGTTGGCATGCAAAGGGGAGGGGAAAGGCAGAGGAGAGGAGAAGGGGAAAGGGAGGAGAGGGGTGGCGGGAGAGGGAAGGAAGAAGAAGAAGAAGAAAGAGAGGAAAAAAAAGAAAAAGGAAAGAAAGAAAAAGAAAAAAAGAAAAGGGAAAAAATTTTCACCTTAAAAAAACTTCTACAAAAATTTTTACCTTACAAAAACTTTTACAAAAAAAATTTTCACCTTTCAAAAACTTTTACAAAATTTTTTCAAAAATTTCTACAGTGCACTACAGTAAAGTTTTAAACAAACTCTCAAAAAACTCAGGTTCCAAACAGACCCTATAATTCAAACAACCACCTGAGTTACGACCTTTTGCTAATGAAAATGAGTCAATTAGTTTTACTGCTTGACTTTCAACAATTTCTATGGAACATTTGATTCATTCTTGACTCCTTTGACTCATCCATTAGTACAAATGAGCCATTTCATTTAATCGACCGGTGGCGATTCTGTCCCCATCGGTCCCCCATAGATCCAGTTGAATTTTTTTTGTAGTTAGATTAAGATAAAATAGAAGTAGGAGTAGGGATGATGATTGACAAGAAAAAAAAAATTTAACCGAAGTCTAATTTTAGTCTAACAACTGTGGAGTAGATTTCACAAATTCTTGGAAACATATTCTTGGAGAATTGAATTCAAGACAGAGTTATTTAAGTCCATTTTGTATTGTCTTAATTCTACTTTTCCGTCATTTGACCAAAATTTATAGTGGCACAGTATACAATTATCAAGAATTGATGATGAAATTAGCAACTTAACTTCATGGGATAATTTTAGAAACCTCCCTTGAGGTTTTTAATACTTTCACTTAGTAAAACTGAAATTTGAAAAATATCATTTGTTTCCCTTACTTTTGACTTTTGTAACATTATCGATCCATTTCAAAATATATTATTAAAAAAACTCATTTTTGGATAGAGAAGATGTTGTCATTCCAAAAGTACCTTTTGTTGTCATTTTTTTTCAAAATTAAAAATATGTTAAGAAAAGCTTGAAATCAATAGACAAATTATGTGAATGTGTAATTTTAGTGGGATATAATATAACACTAGGGTTTAAGGTATAAATAATTTATTATGTGAATGTGCAATTTTTGGGAAGTTTTTCAAATTGTTAGAATTTATGAAAACTAGAAAAAAAAAGCACGTTTAATATTATTTTTAGAAACTCATTTAAGATGCTTTTAAATACCAAAAAGAAATTATTCTTTTGCTGAAAAGTGTTTGTGAATTTCTAAAGTTTATGTTTATTGTACCGACTGATGACATGAAAACTATTAAAAGGTCCTTCAATACTGTTAACATCCTATAATTTTCAACTACAAAACCAAATCGGCCAAGTTTTTAAAAGTTTAAGAGATTAACGAGATTTTTTATGAAAATAAAAAAGGTACACAAGAAAAGTGGAATATTAGAATGAAAATATATTCTCTATCCAAAAAGGAGTTTTTTTTAAAAAATACATTTAAAAATGGATTTACAGTGTTACAAAAAGTTGAAAATATGGGAGATACGTAATTTTTTCTCAGTTTAAGAATGCTAATTAAAATTATCAAAAATATTGGGAGAGGTTTCTGAAATTATCCATAACGTCATTGAAGAATGAAGCCTGCCGAGCTCATGGGACTGCATACCTTCCGCCGACACAGCCAGCTGGTTTTTCAGCCAAAATTAAATACTCTACGCGCTAGCGCATAGCCATCAAATAAAGATGACCCCTTAACAACTCATGATGGTGAGATGCAGCTTCATCACCACCGTTGACCACAAAATATGGGTCCTACTAACTTTAATCCCAACCACCAATTTCACAGAATTTTTTTTTTGTTTTGACCAAAATATTTTAGCTACCTAATCCAGTACAATTTCTCAATGATTAGATTTTGTGATGTACGAAGGATCGTAGTAGGGTGTATTAATAGGGGTAGGGGTTTAATTAGGGGTGCATATAATTTTGATTACCATGTGCTTGCATGCATTATGCTCCCTGGCTAGCACTGCGCCCATGCACGTGCCCATTGAGTGGCCTTGATGCAACTACAAATTTAAAAGAAATGTGTTTTGATATACTATTTAATTGGGAATAGTAGTAGTTTTTCAAGATTATTTTGTATAAAAGTAATCAATCCAATCCAATTTAAAAAAACGGAGTTGCTAATTATCTCTTCAAATTTCACACTTCATTGGGAAAAAAAAACGAAAGAGCAAGCGATTTTCTTGTGACCTCAAAACGTTACTTCGGTTTGGATGATTATTTTTGAAGTGTTTTTGAAAATTTTTACTGTACTTTTACTGGTATTTTTTTTATATGATATAAGAGTGATTGAGAAACGTATTGCAATTTTTTTAAAACCCACAGAAATATTTCACCCCTTACCAGAGATAGTGTGGTACCATGCAGACATTTATTCCCAAAACCCATAAAGGGGATTTAAGGCACATCACCCCTACCAAAAATGGTGGTCCTTTCTTTGTCATGAAATAATAACCACAACGGTGCCTGTGAGTAAATTAAAGAGAGGAGGATTAAATAAAGCTTTTCATTTTGTGATTGTAAAATTTGAAGTGAAAATGAACATACATGAGGAAGTAATTCTTGATGTTATACTATCTACATCACCTGAAAATAATCCTGAATGAATATTCTACCCAATGTTCATTGAGTTTCTAAAAGCTTAGGAAGATTTTCTCTTGTGCGAGTGAGCTGCTAAAGGGACCATAGAATTGCCCTACTTTAGGAAGCCAGAGGATTGATAGCAAGCAAAATAGTTCCCCCAAGTCCCAATCTTGTTGTCCTAAGCAAAGGTACTAAGTCATGATAAAAGAAATCATAATACTAAGGAGACGTCAAAGGAGGGGCTAAGGAGCTACCTGACACAAAAGAAGACATGATAAAATTGCCAACACATAAATTAAAGGGAACGCCATTCAAGTCCCCTCAATTACAAAATAATATTACATAGGATGGAAGGTGCTCTTGGAGGGGTACTTACAAAGTTACAACATTGACCCCTTTAACATGGCTGATATTCCCTAGGTGTTTTCATGTGACAAAAGTGCAGTGCAGTGGTATGACATGATATTACAAGTAACTAAAGGTCTGTTTGAATTCCTTGTTTTTGGATCTGTTTTTGAAAAATTATTTTTCACATTCCAAATGTTACAGTAAATATGTATTTCAAAAACAACTCCAAAAACATAAGTTTTTCAGAACAAAAAAGTTTTCATGTATTGAAACTTCAAAGCCATCAAGGACTATTAAGTATTTCTTATGGAACTACACAAGTTCATGATTGCAAAATGTTAAAGAAAATTACACGAAATTTGCTATTTCAGTTCATGAGTACAAAACGCTACTTATTCACACCACTGTTTATTCTTTCCTCTCTCTTTTTTTTTTAAAAAAAAAAAATTAGGTATCAAAATAAAATCTGCAATAACCCTCAAATCTCAATATACTAATCACGTTAGATTTAGACATGTCAAAAAAAGGACAAGCATGCATGTCAATTCTCCTCACTTTAAATATCAGTACCGGCGTAAACTTTAATTGACAAAAAATTGTTCATGCTGCTATTAGTAGTAAAATTGTCATTTGACAATGGCAGATGTTAAACTACCACTGCAAATTGTCTGTTTTTGTTTGATATAGCCGACTGCATGGGGGAGGGAGGTCCGGGGATTCTCATTTGCCTCTAAATTCCAAGCTCCAAGAGGCCGATAAATTACTGTAGTTTTGTCTCAGTAGTCGGCTGTGATTCTCATTCTGAATTCTTCATTCTCATGCTCACATGAAGATTCTACACAGCAAATATAAACATCTACATGGGTTTGTACTAGTGTTCCTGTTGGCTTCAAGACCACAATCAACTGAGATTTTGAGTACTTTATGCGAAGCCAAAATTGTAGAAAAGTACTACTATAAAAGATGGGTTACATGGATTGCTGCCTAGCTGGTCATGTAATTAATGTTGAGCTATATATAATTAAGCACAGCATGGGAGTATCAAGTAAGTACCATGTTGGATGAACATGTAATTGATATAGTTTAATCTTTAATCACATGATAAATATTTTGGGAATCAAGTTTATTGGTTTACTTTTGGCATTGATTCCACCATTGATTTTAATCTTTGTCTTGTCACCCAAATATTCACTTTCTTTCCACTTGTCTATCACACTTGCCAATGAGGTAAAATGGGAAATCACCTTTTGGTTTACCCTAGCTCTATGGCTATGGACCACTTTTCTTCATTTTGAATGTGTTCTTGATTCTGATTATGATGCTAGCTAGAGTTAGTAAACCCCCCCCCCCCCCCCCCCCAAAAAAAACAAAAATAAAGGAGTATCATTAGGTGGGGGTGGGTTAACCATATTATTAAGAAAACAATATTGCTTAATCATGGTTTCGTTAACTGTCCTATTAAAATTATGACTTCTTAACACCTTGACATTGAGAAAGTAACCAGAAGATTATTAACGTAACATGTATGCATGAAACAGAAAATCTTTATAAACGTTACTTTTGACAAAATGGATGGTACACAGTATATAGTCTATCATGAAAGATCATTTGCACACAGGAGTCATCATTTGATAAACCAAGTATGAAACTGTAACTAATTTCTCAAGTATGGTTTATTTCACAGGTCTTTATAATTTTTTTTTCTCATCTGCAGTTCTTTTTTTTTTTTAACCTTTTAAAGATCATCTGCAGTTCTGTAATGAGCTTCACTACGCTTTCCATGCATCAAGGCAAACATTTCAACATTATTACTAGTCTATGGCCATCGACCACATTTTTCGTGGGATACATTTCCACCCACAAATTCTAATGGGAATTTAACTGGAAGAAGTGTGTAAATTCTACAGGATTAATGTGAAAATCAGTTATCCATTGCCTTCTCTTTCTCCTAACCTGTATAGGGTTTGTGCCCTAAATCTGATCAGCACATCTACCAAGATAACATATTTTTCAGTTTGTAGCCCTTAATTCTTTCAATAAAGGATCGTGTTATTTAATCTATTGTAATTATTGAGGAATACAATATTGTTGTGGCTTAAGTTTAAAATTCCTTCAATTTCCTTTTTTTTTTTTTGCTGGTTTTCTCCAATGTCTTGTCCTATATTTGGTCTGTAATTATACCATGAGGTATAGTGCAGTTCTTCCCGCTGAAAAGGTTTCAAGAAATTGTAATTACCAGTCATGAGAAAATGTCAAATTGTTGCCACAAAATAGATTTTCAGACTCCCTCTTTTAGAAGAGTTTTAAAGATAGTCCACCCTCCTGAGGACCTAATCTTTTGCTTTATTTATGAATATTTTTTTGGGTCCGAACATGTTCTATTTATTTCACGGCACAAAATCTTGTTTGATAGTATAAAAAAACAGAGTGGTCCTTTACCTGCCAGCTTAGGTTATTGAATAAATTTAAAGCCGCATGATCGAGTTTCTTGGAATTTTCTTGTTTCTTCTCTTCGTTTTTGCTTGAAGATGGCCACATGCATTTATCTCAAAGTACAAGAGTACATGTGACTGTGAATGTTTAGTTTATTGGCTTCATTCTTAAAATAGCACTGTTCAAGATCATCATTGCTTACTATTACAATTCTGGAAATTTATATGTATATTTTGAAAAAAAGTTGTTTTTGTGGGGTGGGGTGGAGAGGGGGGGGGGGGTAAAAGTTTTAGTGGCAAAATAACTTTTCTATATTCAAAAATTTGATTAAATAATACTTCAAACAAAAAAGTAACAGAAAAGCATTAAAAAATTATCAAACACTTTTTGACGAGTTTTTATCATAAAAATGAATAGACATGCAATTTCACCATGGCTTAAATTGATCTCAATGTCATTGTAACCTGGCTAACACCATGTAGGACCAGCAATGAGCATAAAAAGTCACAAAATATGATTATTCGGGAAAAACTTTCAACCACAAGAAAAAAAGAAAGAGTTTGAGAGTCGAACTACAAATTTTAAAATTGCTAACACGACGGTTCAGAGTTTAATGTTTCTATGCCTCCTTTTTTTTGTTCTCTTAGTTGTAAATTATAATCATTGGACTTATGGATTTCTAAACAGAACCAACATACCATTCATAATTATGGGTGGCCTAGTGGACCATTTCATACCATAATTTGTTGCTGTAAGTTAAAGAATTAGGTGTTTTTCAAATCTCTTGAAGGCTCTGAAATTGATATGCTCACCTATTAGGTCCACGCAGCCCCCCACCTTCAAAATAATGAAGAAAATAAAGTGAAATTTCATTATAACCTATGATTTTTCTACCTGAAAAGTCTTCACCTTGAAGCTGTATTTTAATGTGATAAAGGGTTTTTTTCTTTCACATTTCCCTTTAGCTTTTCCTTGTAATTGCCCAAATGTTGAATCTATGTATTAATGACACTTCTTTTGTTTTTTCTTCCTCATGCATGGACAAATAAATTAAGATGGATTAAAAGACAAATAAATTCTTAGCCAAACAACCACAGGGGTTTGTTTGGATATCATCTTATTTTTAAAAAATTTTTGCTTATATCATGAATATATTTTTCAAACATAATTTTTCTATTTTCAACTATCGTTTTATCTCACATATCACATTATAAAAAGTACTACAGTATTATTTCAAGTAATTTTTTAAATAGTTTTCTATTCAAACACAATATATGCCTAACTAAGCCAAAAACCCAACAATCCAAAGCCCAATATTTAAATGGTTTAAGTCCAAAAGTTATAGATCTGGATAGACTTCTGGGCAACACTAACACCAAAGCTAGCTTACAAGCAAGCCCACTTCTAACTTTGCTTTGTCCAACAAGGCTGGTCAGGTTGTCGATTAATGGGCTTAATGGGCTTGCAAATTGTCGATTAATCTCCTTCACTTTGACATGGTATTGTGTAAGTGGCAATTTCACAAACATATTTATTTTGTGTTGTTCTGATGGAGACTGTAAACTTTAGAAAGGAGAAAGAGCAAGACCTGGGAGTTAAATAAGGAATTTCAAAGTTGCCTAGCAGTTAATGTTGCAGTTACTAACTTTACTATTATTTGGAATAATTACTGTAATAATTCTATGATGTGATATATATGAAATAAAAAAAGGTAGCTGAAAAGATAAAACGAGTTGATTGAAAAATATGTCTGATATATATGACAGAAAAAAACTGATTAAAAAATATGTTTGTGATGCAAGCAAATAATTATGGAAAATGTTATTTATATTCTATTTTTCGTTACTTGCACTTCCTCCATTTGTTCTATCATATAGTCTAATAAATAAAAACTATATGATCAAAATGATAGTGGATGTGTGAATAATAAAATGAGAGTACAAATAACATTTCTCATAATTATTTGCAAATAATGCCTATCCAACACAAATTGGCAAAATGGGCGGGATGCATTTTGGAGAATGAGAAATGGGCTCATGCGCAAACAGAACACAGCTTAAGGGATCCACCCAATTCCCTTAACGCTCCCCGTTAAGACATCTACTAAGGCTTCAAAAGAGGTTAACAAAGGGCCCGCCCAAAACTTAATAGAAATTTTTTTTTAACTTATTAATACAACTTATGGGAACTTTACCAAGGGAAAGCCAAAAGGGCAAAAAAAAAAAAAAAAGAAGGCAACAATCTGTACAACCTCAAAACCTTTCTCGTATAATTTAATCACACTCCTTCTATCATTTTAATCGTATAATTTTCATTTATCAGATTATATGATAAAACAAATAGTGAAAGTGCAAATTACAAAAAATAAAATACAAATGACATTTTCCATGATTTAATTGCAAACAACTTAAACATCACCTTTTTTATTTTTGCATTGGTTTTCCATTCTAACTTCCAATATTTCTCACTAGCAGATTCAAAATCACTGCTTAGCAAAATGATGTAAGCATTAACCCGACGACTTTTCTTTTCTTTTTTTTTTTTTTAACTCTAGGAAAACTCAAATTCGATGCCTTTGATTTTCAATCAATGTTCTTATCAAGTCAAGTAAGATGGTTGACCTAGTATTTTCACATGAAGTTCTTTTGACACGGTCATGGCCAACTTGAACAAAAATTAATGTATAGTAGTATCAACTAGTACTTGTTTAAACCCGAGAAGCAAAAGTCAACTACAGAAGCAGCAAAAAAATAGAGCTTAATGGGCAAGTTCTTCAATCCCATGATTCAAGGGACGCCAGCTGATGAACATTCCTAGAATCCTTCTCACTAGTTGACAAACATGTTGGTACATGTCTTTCTTTAGTAGTATTTCTCAAGGCACAATTTGTAGTTTTATTAAAAGAAATCTCGATCAAAAGTCTTATCTAAAAAATTTCTTAAAGTCGACCAAGTAAACACCAACCACTTTCCTTGCCACATAAATGTTTCTTCTCGTTTATCAGCTCTTTCTGGGCCCAATTTCTTCTCTCTGTCATTCATTGCAAATCTTGTTTACTAGATAAACATCATGTTGTTTTTGTGATATTAGTACAGAAAAGGAAGAGGGATACTGTTGGAGGAAGAGTTGGATGGAGAAGGCAGGGGACATGGGAATTGGAAGAGGAGGGGGGAGGGTGGTGGTGATAGGAGGTGGAGTAGCTGGCTCCCTCATTGCTAAGTCTCTTCAGTTCACTGCAGATCTCACCCTCATTGATCAGTAAGCTCTCATTCTGATTTTTTTCCTCTGCTGATCATTACCGGAATTTAGACACTTCAATTGGCACTCGTATGATGAGTTTCTTTAGTAGTCATTATTGATATCTACTTTTGTCTGTTTTGCCTTTATTCTTCATCTTGCACAGTTAATATTTGGTGGCTTGAGATAAATTCTGCTTCGCTTACTTGTTCAGGATAAAATAGTTGCAATATAACTTGCTCTTCTGTGATATTATAAACAGGAAAGAGTACTTTGAGATCCCATGGGCAAGCTTAAGAGGAATGGTGGAGCCTTCATTTGCAGAGAGATCAGTGATCAACCATAAAGATTACCTGACTAATGGCCGTCTTGTGGTTTCCAAAGCCATCAATATTACCAATTCTGATGTCTTAACTGCAGAGGGTCGCCTTGTTGCTTACGATTACCTGGTCATTGCTACTGGCCATGATGATCCCCTTCCCAAGATTAGAAATGAGAGACTTACCGAGTATCAAGCAGGTATTATTGCATTGGTATAGCTCCTATCTATACTATCTGCAGAGAAGTGAGTCATACTATCTATAGCTACAGACCAGCAAATTATACTATCTATTGCTGAAATTTACAAGTGAACAACAGACACGCAGATTAAACTTCTATAGAAATGGTATAGCTACAGACAAGCAAATTATACTGTCCATAGAAATGGTATAGGTACAGACAAGCAAATTGTACTATCTATTGATGACATTTGTGTGTGAACTAGGAGTGAACGTGCTATGTTTCATTTTACCTTGACAAAAAGTTTTGCAGGGCAAACGCATGCTTGGAGTTGTAAGGATTTTCTGATCTGTTGTTTTCTGGATTTATAATGACTCAAGCACAGAATTAGAATCCACAACTAAATTAGATGTTGGCCTAATTTTTCACTAGGATATTATTTTTGCTTAATCATAGTCATCCAGTCACTGGTGATAAAAGCTAGATCCTGCTCCATGGCAGCAGAGAGATATCAGAAATCTGTGATGGTTGTAGAGCAAACATGATGTTTTTGGTCCAATAACTACAGCTAAATTTAGTCCCTCTAAGGTAGCCAACCTGATGGTGTAGTCTCTAGTTAGGGCATCCACTAGAGTTCGACCCTTGTAACAAAAATGGGAAATAATCCAACAACCCAAATAAGAGTTGGGGTCTGAAGTGGGACCAGGTCCTTTTTTTTGACCAAAAAAAAAACTACAGTTAAATTTAAATTAAAATTTCCTTGAAAATCTTCCATCCGACAGAGTATCACATCCTTGATGTCATGTTTTAAATTGCATTTTCTCTTGGTGGCAGAAAATGAAAAGATTAAAGCTTCTCGTTCCATTTTGGTTGTCGGAGGTGGTCCTACTGGAGTTGAACTTGCTGCAGAAATTGCTGTTGATTTTCCAGAAAAGAAGGTTGTTTTGGTGCATGATGGACCTAGGTTGCTAGAGTTTATTGGACCCAAAGCTTCTGACAAGACTTTAGGCTGGTTGAAAAACAAAAACGTAGAAGTGAAATTGCAGCAATCTGTTGAGTTGGTTAGGAGTTCAGATGGAAGCAACGCTTACATAACTTCATCTCGTGAAACAATTAAAGCAGATTGCCATTTTCTGTGCACTGGAAAACCAGTGGGTTCAGCGTGGCTAAAAGAAACCATCTTGAAGGATGGCATGGATAGTTTTGGGAGATTGAAAGTTGATGAGAACTTGAGAATCAAGGGTCACAAGAATATCTTTGCAATTGGAGATATCACAGATATTAAGGTGAGTCCTAAGTAGCACATTAACTTTTCTTTGTTCCTTCTTCTCTTTGCATTTTCATGGTTGATCAAGGAACTATGGCTATTTCTTTTCACTTAATTGGGCATTTAAGTTGGACCTCGAATTACACAAATGCAAATATGATAGGGATGTTCTGGTGCATTTATAGTCACTATGTCAATTTCAAAATTCAGTAACAGGTTTCTTCTGCAACTCTCATGAATAAATCATAAGTGTAAAACTACGTGTTTTGTTCCAGTTGGTGTAAGTATCTTGTGCTGTTTGAACCAGATTATGCATTTCTGCCTTCCTAGTAAAAAGATGGGCCTGAATTCCTAATCAAATTGGGTAGTTCTGAAAATGCAGAGCCTCTGAGATTTAACTTGGTATCTGTGGTTAAAGGAATAGGAGGAATTCAGACTGCGCTTTATGCAATTTCAGGGCATTGAACTTCCTCTGATATTCAGAATTTTCTGTCTGGGATTCTCTGTAACAACTGACAGTAAGAGTGGATGAAGAAAAATGAAAGAGGAACTTGGGTAACTGCTAATTATCCAAGCAATAAATAGGAGGATAGAAACACAGGATGGGAGGATTGTTAGCAATATTAACCTCTGTCATGCCATGATCAAAGGCTCTCTTTCATCAATGTCATACTTTATATACTATTTCTTTAGTGCTGACCGCTGATAGTAGATTCAAAGTTTAAAACAGCTTTGATATATCATCAGAAATCAATTCCAGTACTAACATAAGATGAACTTGTAAACCAGGAAATTAAACAAGGGTATTTAGCTCAAAAGCATGCTTTGATTGCTGCAAAAAACATAAAGATATTGATGGATGAACAAAAGGAAAGCAAGATGGCCGTTTACAAGCCTCGTTCAATCAAGGTTATTGTTTCACTGGGAAGGCATGATGCAGTGGCTCAATTTTCTTTCACAACACTGATTGGTCTTGTTCCTGGTTTGATCAAATCCAAGGATCTATTTGTTGGGAAAACAAGGAAGGCGATGGACCTTGACCCTCATATTGTTCACTACTAGTTTTCAGGTTGATTGCCTTGTTTATACATATTCTTTCCGCAAATCATCTTATTTGCAAGTTGTTCTTGCCCTGTATGATCTGCATCAAAATTCATTTGTTCATCCAAACGTGCATAACTCCAACTCCTGAGTTATGATCATTGATCCATTTCTTTAGAGATATCAGTTTTCACATATTCTTAGCCATATTACATTATTATTATGATTGTGAAAGTCATAATCTGCCGACATGTTGGTGTATGTAAAAATAGCTTAAATGGTATTGAACCATCAATCCAAAAGCCTAATGAGGCAAATGCTTTTGTACTAATCAACTCAATTCCACTTTTAATGGATTCTATGAGAAAAATATTAGGTATACCATGTGACAATATCACCTGGTGCATTATTTCCAATCACAATCTGCCAATTCTTTTGGTTGGTCATTCTTTTTATTTATACCCACTAAACAAAGAATGATCAACTGCCATTATTTGATGATTAATTGGTCCTAATACATACCACAAGCTATACATGATTTACCCAGTAGTTTCCCAAGTCTGCCATTTGGATCAACACCATCTGCATGATGAGGTGGTACATTGATTACTTACATGACTTTGATTACAAATCTTTATTCTACATTTTCTTGAACCTAAATAGGTAATCGTTGTAGATCGGGGAGCCAAGAGCTACTGGACTTCAAAAGATTGCTCCAAGGCATAATGGTATTATGTATGGTTGTTTCATTCAACAGTGATTAACAAATTTCGTCTACTAAAAGTGCTACACTTAGATAGCATAAGGTACTAAATTTTGACAGGTAATCTGCAAATCAAAAGTAGATCAGAGAGATGAATTGTAAAAAAATCATTTTTTTTTCTATGAGTTTTTTTCTGGTTTATATGTTAATTTTGGAATTTTTGGATCTTTTCGTCAGATTTCAACATTAGCTTTGAACTTGAATCGGTTGGATAATAAATCTAAAGAAATAGACATGTATAGATATTTATAGAGCAGTTCGTGCAATTGATGATGATTTGTAATTTACAGTGTAATCTTTTTTATTTTGTAATTCTGTTAAATCTAATGATTTTTCATATCAGCTAAAACCGTGTCATGTTTTATGTATTATCTGCCATTAATGCAACGATCTTTGTCAAGTAAATTGTGTTGGCTGGTTTGTAACTAGTTTATTAATAATATTAACTTCTATTTTATCAAAAAGAATCCGAAATCAAACAAAGAAAATAACATGGGTAGAAATAATTTTTGAAGAAAAGAAATTTTTTTTTCCAATGACATCATTTTTTGATCACTGATGAGTGATGACTGCACGCTGTCGACCATCTTCTTGACCACTATCACATTGCAAATCTCAGCTGTACTAACCTCAAAATTTCTTTTTAGTGTCTCTGTGCATGTAACTGCAAATAGGCATCATGATATAAATCGAATCTCCTCAAGTAGATAGCTAACTCTATCTATAGTCTAAAGCTAGCTAGCTGCTCTGCATCTCTGTGTATTATATCCTGCTGTCAAGAATCAGCATCATCAAGATTCAAGAAGCACGTTCATCAGAAGGGCATGGTCGTCATTCCACACCATAAAAGGTATAGTCCCAGAATAAAGGTCACTACCCAAAGTATCACCGTACTGATTCAAGAATATACTGAGATTTTAGTACTTTATAGTAACGGTAACTGCTAGTTCTATAAAGACTTTTATTCGTACAATCTGCACCAGTTGGGCTACAACTCAGCCATGGTGCAGAAGACATTTGTCGAGTGACAGAGGAGAAAGATGTAAAGGGGAAAACAAAAAGAGGCCGCATGTGTCATCGCTGAGATTTTGCATGGATTTGGAGCAGAATTGCTATCTATTTTGAGTCTTTAACTCTAGATGAATTAGAATTAGGGATAATTTCAGAAACCTCCCCTGAGGTTTCTGACACTTTCACTGACATCCCCTGAGGTTCTCAAAATTTCACTTACCTCCCTTGCTTTTGATTTTGTGGTAACAATCCAGTCCAAATCAGATTAAAATATTATTTTCATGTGTGAGAAGGTATTTTTATTCCATAGCTACCCTTTGCAGAAGTTGTATTAGTAGAAGATTCAAAGAAGAATAAATGATTTGGACTAATTAGTAAAGTTGGGGGGGTAAGTGCAATACAAAAATTTGCATGCACCAGATGTGCCATGCAACAGTTATTTGGCAGATTTTGCAACGGCTAGCTGCAAATTGCAACGGCCAGAAGGTTTGCTGTTTCAGTAGCAATAGCATATAAAGCAAAGCAACTTAACTACCTCTGAGGTTTCAAGCTATTAACATTCTTTGCTACTAATTTGGAGTGATAACAAGTGCATTTGCTGTGCTACAATTAGAGCTCTGAGTAAAAAGTTTTAGCTGCAACCATGGCCTCTTCAAGCCATAGGGGAGAATCATGGAATTCACCTACATCTTTCTCCATTAAAAACAGGTTTTGCCGCTGTAATCGCAAAGCAACCGTAATGATATCAGAGAGTGAAAGGAATCCAGACAAGTTGTATTTCTATTGAGAAATTTCCAACTTTGTGATGAATTTTAAAAAAATTCTACAAAAGGGGTGATTTTGGGTTTAATTTCCGTCAGGGTGGTCTTCGCATTTGTGAATTTCACAAATGCGAGCTTACAAGAGCTCGCATTCGTGGAATGCGAGCTCTGG
Organism: Coffea arabica; assembly: GCF_036785885.1. Classification (NCBI taxonomy): domain Eukaryota; kingdom Viridiplantae; phylum Streptophyta; class Magnoliopsida; order Gentianales; family Rubiaceae; genus Coffea; species Coffea arabica. The sequence goes on along the minus strand of NC_092310.1, from coordinate 49,676,670 downwards.
TTATTGAGCTCGCATTCCACGAATGCGAGCTCTTCTCAATTTTTTTTTTTCCTTTTTTAAGAGCTAGGGAATTATTTCTAGGAAGCAAATGCGAGCTCTTATCTTTTTTATTTTGTTATTTTTTGAGAGGTAGGGAATTATTTGCAGAAAGCTTCTAATTTTTGTTTTAAAAAATGTTGCAAATATTTAAAATTTTGCAAATAGCTCGCATTTGTTAAATTTGACCTGCAAAAATTGTATTTAACTTTTTTGTTAGATTTCGCATTTATAAGTATGACTTGTAGAAAATTAGATTCAAATTTAGATGTATTAGGGTTTTAAAAATATTATATAAGTGATAAAAATTTTATAAATTGTAAAAATAAAATCAAACTGCTTGGATAATTAAATGTTATATTTGCATAAGAAATAATACAATAATCATAATAATGATAATACAATAATATTGGTGTAATAAAACTGCCATTAATTTAAATATTTACTTATAATGCCCAAAGAGCCTAATTACCAATTTTTTCTTCTCGCGCTCAAATATAACATTAACCCGCATGCGAGCTAACCTTGAAATAGAAAAAACACAGAATCCCGCTTGCGGGTTTCAGGAGTATTCGGATATTCTCATATGCACCTATGCAAATCGAACCAACCGGATATCTTATCCGTATCCCATTTTTTTAAATAAAAATCTTATAAATTTGAAAAATAAAATCAAATTTAGATGTATTAGGGTTTTAAAAATATTATATAAATCAAGTTTCTATTATTGTTGTTAAGCTTAATTAATCATATCAGATGCCATTATGTAACTAAACGGTAGTAATTAACCCCAACTACTTGGGATATATCTGTAATTTTGGCCCTGATGACGTCAGAAAAGGGGCCCAATTTTTTATCAAGGGAGGTAAGTGAAATTTTGAGAACCTCAGGGGATGTCAGTGAAAGTGTCAGAAACCTCAGGGGAGGTTTCTGAAATTATCCCTTAGAATTAAAATGTTGTTTTATAGAAAGTAGGAACTAGACAGATTTCTAAGAAATGCAGGCAATTTCAATTACATTTTTGCATGGATACAGTTTTTATAATTCCAGACAACGTACACAATATCGTTTATGTTTTACATCAATTTTTTCTTTTTTTTTTTGAGCTATTCGCCATATCTTAGAGTTAGTTTTGTTCCTCTTATTTCACGTATGGATTAGTCTTTTTTTTTCTTTTTTTTTTTGAATCCGGAATTTACTTGGACTTATTTTTTGACAAGTAAATAATAAGCCGGCAATTATACCTAAACTATTTTAGCACAAAATTCTTGACGATTATTTGGGACCTCAATCAAGAAAATTATTAAATGTAAATACCCTCATCACGTATTCTTCGAAGCGGTTTAAAATTATATTATTTTCTATAAAAAGTACAAACTAGGTTACTTTCTAAATTAAAATTTGCATGGAAGATTGAATAGTTTATGCATGGTGTATGTATGCGTGTGTGTGTGCGCGTGTGTGCATATATATCGTTTTTGTTTTCTGAACTATGTGCAATATCTATATTTGTACTTATTTTTTTTCCTTTCTTGATGCGCATTTAGTCGGACTTACTTTTCTATGAACGAGTAATAAGCATGTAATGTAAGTATACCCAAACTATTTAAGCACTAATTTATTCATATTCATATTGACCTCAATTCATCCTAAAACAAAACAAGCATTTACATTTATGCACTTGTTACAATAACTTTCCCTCCCTATACATTCTAATTTCGATACTATAGGGCTTGAAAAAAGAGAGGGGACAGAGACATAAAATGTGAGGTTAAATTTATGAAAATTAATTTATAATGTTTGGTTTGTAAAAACTAGTAATAAAGATACTTTTTGCCAAACTCTTAACTAACAACACCTAATACCTTCTTTTTTTTTTTTTTTTGAGCAACAACATATAATACATTATATTGCATATATGGTACTGAACCCATTTAAATAGACGTAAATTAGGTAAAGTTGCAAGAACTTGATTGATGAATGTACAATTTGTGGATTTGTAGTTGTGGAACGTACTTGTCTAGTAGACTAATTTGCCAGAACTCTATGGATGCATGTACTACTAATTGTGGACTTGTAGTTGTGGAAAATACTAGTCTAGTAGACTAGTTTGCCAAGGGGGCTGCTAACAACTGCTAAAGGCTTTGCTAGCAAGGACACTAAATTAACTTTCTGATGTGCGAGTGACATCGTCGAAGGCTGCGCCGTCCCCAAGGAATACTGGTTTGATGAGCTGGCCGTTGACAAGGGTCACCTGCACAAGTTGTCATCAGTAATAAAGATGATGAGATGAGTATCGTATCTCAGTTACTACTAGTCTACTACTACTTTGCAGATGGATTGTTGTAGTTTTAGAGTGTCTTAAATTGTTGTGTAATCTCTCTCCAAAATTGGCTGCTCGTGCAATCATTTGATAGCCTTCCAAGACTTCTATAAATTGGCCATTTTTGGCTTCATAAGCTTCACACACTCACCATTCCTCTACTTTCTTTCTGAGAGATTGCATTTGCATGCACTAGTAAAAGTACCATACCAAAATGGCCTTCCTTTCTATTGTTTCCAAGTCTGCTGTCATGCTCTTCATCACTGCCTTGTGCTGCCTCTTTGTCATGCAGCTCCAAGCTTCTGGTACTTGAGTCTTCGTGTTTGTACTTTGTAGATGTGAGATTAATCGATAAAGTTTGGTACTTGAGTTTGGTCATTGATTATTTAACATGTATTTTAGCCTTGGCAGATTGCAAGATGGGCAGTGGATGCTTCTACGTCAAAGCAACTCTGCATGAAGTGCATTCCAGAAAGGTGGTTTTCCATATGCAGCAAAATGCATCAATAACTAAGTGAAAAATCAGAAAATCTCCCTATAAGAAAAAAAAAAGGAAAAAAAAGTTTAAAGGGTACTCTTTTGTTTTTTTAAACATTTCTTTGGTTTATTTTGATGCATTGAAATGTCAAGTAATTTTGGTTTTACACGTGTATAGTTGCTTGAAGGGATGAAGGGCCATGAAATGGTTTTCAAGAGTGGGGGCATGGCTGGATCGGCAAGTGGTGGCAAAGGGATGAAGGTTGGTGCTGGTTGGGAGTTGAGGGAGGCTCCGATGGGTCCAGACCCCTTGCACCACCACGGTGGCGGCCCCAAGAACGCCAAGACACCATAGTGCTTTTGTGGATCCCCACCCTTTTGAGACAGAGTTGTCTTAAGTTTTGGCTACTCCGATCCTGCTATAAATCTAGAAAATGTGCGACAAAGTTTTTTGGCTTGCTTAGTATGATGTCAACATGCAAGATACTTATTATCGTTTCCTAATGGTAATGTAATGCTATCGTAGCATGATCTTTTGCTCTATATACACTGCATTTTGTCACATGTTAATCCAAAGCAGAAGGCGCATTATATTCCCTTGAACTAAGTCATTAGACATCGACTACATTTTAAGGACATTCAGCTACATCAACAAAAAGTTTGGACGACTTAACTTTGGACCATACATTCTAAAAAGAGGGAAGAAAGTTCAAAAATGTGGTTTTGTTTTCTCTCTTGAGATTCATTAAACCCTAAAAACTTGTAAAAATCGAATGCCCTACTTGACCTAGCTACAGTGTTTAACAGGGGGACTTGATCATGTCTATGAAATAGTGGTTACCGGCAAGGAATAATTTCAATGAATTTTCAAAAATTAAAAGGTAGAAATTTTCGTTGAACGTGAATTTTCTTTCAAAGACAGAAATATTTCTTTCTCGCTTGAATAAAGGTGAAGGAACGCAAAAAGAACTAACTAGCTGTCCTTGTAATACATAGTAGTCTAACCATCTTATTTTGCCAAAGAAGTCACTTACAATTGTCTTACAAAATCTCTGCTGGCGCACCAGCCCAACAGGGCCATTAGTTACAATTTTTGTTTTGTTTTGTTTGTATTATTGTTCAATATTATTGAGGGCATTAAACAACTCCACTTTGATAGTAAATTGTTACTCTGTATGAAAGTTGCAATGTTACAACTCTTGGAGATTGTGACAAATTTTCTTAATCCAATACTTGATTCCACAATTAATGATAAGCCCTTTTTTTAAAAAAAATTCTTTCACTCTTTCTCACACCCTCTTTACTGTTGGAGACAGAATTCGAACCCGAACCCAAATCAGTCTAATTGAACTAGCAAGCAATTTTTATTCAAGATATGTATATATCATCCGACAGGATGATCTAGGCAGTCTTTTCTGAAATTCATAGTCTAGTCTGGTCAGAGGTAATGCTATCATAAAGTACCTGGTTTTAGCTTTGGTAGTACAATTTTCTTTGTAAGTCTTGTGTCAGCTACTAGGGAAGAAAATGCCTTTCAATGCAAGATGCTCATGCTTATATGTAATGTCTTAATTATGTCGATGCAATTTATTTAGTCTACGGATAAAATTTGTTGTTGGTATAGAAATAAACAAGTGTTTACAATAAAAGATAGGGCGATGGTAACCAACTGCCAAATGGTAGAAACAATTAGAGATTAGCAATGAGAAAACAACCAGTTATACATAAAGAAAATTAAGCTAGGTTAAATTAATAGTAGTGATTGTGCACATTCTTTTGAAGCAAACTTGATATTTACTCTAATGGCATGCAGTCAATCCCCGCTTAGTCACCAGTGATTATTGAGTCAAGTGAAAAAGAACTTGATACTACTTAAATAAAGTTTCTACAGTAAAAGTTTTGTGGATGAAAAAGACAACGTTGAAAATATCTTTCGAAAAGAATCTAATAATGCTCGACTTTAAATTAATCAGATCCAGTATGATCACCGGACGTTCGAGTTTACACCAATTCTCTCCTAGTCCACAAAGGGATCCCAAAACTCAAAAACTAGTTCGAAGTAAACTTTGTTTGGTTTTTGTATTTAACGCTTCAAATTAAGGCAACTAAAAATTCAGAATGCTAGTCCAATTTCAAAAGGATCTCAAGCATCCATAATTAGTCTGCTGTCTCTCAAGTCGTTGATCAATTCCAAAAGGCATCCAAAGCATCCTTCGTTACTCTGTTGTCTCCAAGTTCTTGATGAGCTCATTGTTCGCTTTTTCAATCTTCAAAATTTTATCAAGGTCTGCATAGATCACCGCAGGGCCACCCAATCCTGTCTTCCTGAATCTGCATGCCATGCATTAAAACCGGTGACTAAAAGGGCCTCTGCAAGCGGCAAAGACCACATCAATCGATCAGTCCCGCTTGATTTGGATATGATAAAAACAGCCATCCATATCCATATATACACACAAAGAATAATCAAATCTAATCATTGCGTATCAGTTGAATTTACTTCTATTGACAAAATCCCAGTTCACAGCTACATTTGTATAGCTATGTACCCATAAGATCTTTTCAATCTGTGCTCATATACATTGACTTTACACTCCCATGTACAGATTTCTTGTGTTCATTTCATGCAGCAACAACTACCCATTTCATAGTCAAGAATGGCAATATAGTAAAATACTGCTTTGATGTGAAGAGAATGATTTTTAGTATCTACTGAAGAGAATCCCAGATGGGATTTTCGTACTTCTACCAATTTGATTCTGAATTTAGGACATTGGAGAAAAAAGGCAAAATCTCCTGGAAAAAAGTGACAGTATATAATTTGTGAGCTTCATAGTCCACCGTACCAAAGTGGAATCTAAGCATAACAGAAACTGCAAGTTGTAAAGGCTATACATATCTGATTTTATCAGAAAAAGTTTCCATATGATCATGGCAAATGCTGTTAGGGTTGGCTGGCTGGGAGATGTCACCATATCTCGAGGGGAAGCATAATGAGCTGGAGCAGTCGATATAGGATACATACACTCTAATCTTTATTGTAGAAGCCTTCGTTTTTTTTTTCTTCTAGCATTGAAGCAAGTTTTATTCCCATAATTTTTTTTTTTTAAAAAAAAGGTTTGTTTAATGGGTGTACAAAATGTTTCAAAGGTGTTAGTTTTTAAGAAAATTAAAGCTATATCAGGAAAGGGTTTAATTGCAATGGACAGATAATCAATTTGAGTGCATATATTGACATGGTGATCTTGGCATAAATTATGTGTACTAACACGAGTATATGGAGCCTCCATTAAAAAAATCTTTAGAAAGAAAAAAAAAAAGAGCTAGTCTTTTGGAAAAATTATACTCTATAGGATATGTCATCCAGAACATAATTACTAATTAAATACACGTAATTTTGTATTTAATCCCCGGCTATTAATATGGGAATAAAAATGCTTAGATATGGAGGGTGAATCAGCATCTAATTATTGGTTGAAAACGAAAATGAAGCAGAACTGCTTCCATTCCCATCCCTAGTTGAATTAATCTCACACTCGCTAATGTGTGCAGACAATTGCTAAATATGAAAGGATTAAATCATCAAGAATGATGAACTTCAAATTCACCAATTCAGTCATGGACATTTCCCATGGTTCTTGATACATACCTTGGTACTCATGTGGGACGATATGATTTACTAGAGGAGAGAAAAACTTTGCTCGAATTGGAATGAGGGCCAATTAGAAAATAAAGAATAAACATTCAAGGATTAAATCGGTGAATTTTCAAATACTAGCATTAGAGCACATGGATTTAAAAAATTCTAGGGATATTTTTTGTAATACTAAACTAAATATATTTTTCTTTTGAATAAAGATATAAAAGTTGATATTCCACGTACTTTCTTATTCTATTACAGTTCAAAAGAAGTTTTATATAAAGAAAAAATAAAGACTATATACTATACTTATCTTTCAATAAAAGATATACAAGATTTCCAAAGAGTTTTGTTTTATGTCTTATAAACATATATATAAAGGTCATAAAGAAGTAAATCAAACAAGAGCTTTTCTTTTTGTTGCCCATTTATGTGCACGTTGAAGCACCAAAAACGTATTGAAGACCATTGAAAAATCAAAGAATTTTTCATTTGGTGCTCCTTTAAAATTAACAACTTCCAAATTACATATACTTTCGCATAAAAGTGTGGCACTATTCCATAAATACTCCCCCCTTATTGTAATGTCACCTACAAGATGAAAAATAATCTTAATTTTAGTCAGAGATGTGCATAGGTTTCGTGTATTCAAGAATAAACTCTATAGCCGGTGCCATTAATCTAGCTAATCATATAATAATTTAGTGGAGAATGAAGAGCTAGTTCGATCTTAGCTAATTTCAGTTCTAAAATTATTAGTAATCATAGAAGTGATCAAACAACATGTCGGCAATGTCTCAAGAAAATTTTGTTCCCTTGATGATTTGTAAGCAATTTTGGTCCATTCATGTGGAAAATATTCTATAATTTTGTTTTTAAATTTGATAATCTGTCATTGTTGATTTTTTTTTGCAATTCTAAATTTATAAGCAGTCGGTTGCAGGATTTGGTTGGATTTGCAGCTAATGAAAGCTAAACAACGATGAGTCCAACCAAATTTACCATTTATGCTTCCCAGCTTTCCACAAACGGTTTTATTTGTTTTTGAGCCTCTGTTGCCTTTGCCATTCTTGACCTTCTTCCTTAGTCTTTGATCATAGAACTACGACAGTTCGATGAATTAGTACAACTGCCTCAATTCCAAATGATATAATTCGTAGTAATAAGATTCAAGTGCATAACCAAGCTGTGAAATTCCATAATTTCCAATCTGAATTCTACCTTATCCGTGATCTTGGACATGCAAAAGCAGTTTTTATGTCATTAGTACTCGAAAGAATCATATGATGAGCCATGTGAAGGAATTCCTCGTTTCTACTTTATGTACTGCAAACTGCGAAGACTTGAACCAAAAGTATCATGGGAGCGAGCAGCATTGCAGTACTATGATGAAATCTAGATTGCAGGTTCATGCAACGGTTTGTTGCTTATAATTCTTGGAAGTTCTTTCTACTTGTGGAATCCGTGGACAACATACTTCAGCCACATACTAGAATTAGACGATATGGACCTGACTATGGTGCAAGAAATCCTCACTATATATGTTGTACAAATTCTGAGAATTGTTACAGCTCATGCACAGACGATTAGAAGCAGTGATATGGATTACAGATAGATAGACAGACTCCAAATTGCAAAGATGATCTTGTATTGGAGGCAGGATTGAAAATCAAAGGTTGGTAAGAGCTAAGTTTTCCTTATCAGCGTCCTGAAAGAACAACAGGAGTGTCATTCAATGGTTTTCTGCACTTGAGAGCTAATAATGGTGATGATTTTTGTAAATATCTTCCACCTAATAAGTTCATTGATTTTGATTCAAAAACTGATCATGTGAGTGAGGTTGCATTGCTGAAGGACTGCAGAAGCAAGGATGACAGTGTCATATTTGGAGAGGTCATAAAAAATATCTCATTTACCATAATGGGGTAATTTATATTTTCCATCCTCTTAACTCTAGTTCATTCCTACCTCACTACTATCTACTTGCAGGACCTCCGTTGGTGGCGTAGGATTCCACTGAAATCTGTTTACGTTCTATGTTAACTTTCCTAGTATGCTCAAACAAGCTAAAGTAAGCAAGACAAAATCAAAATGGTGGACATTCTATCAAAATTTCATTTGTGCAACGAAATAAATTTCAAGGAGGGAAACAGATTCTGTGTTCTCTTCAACAACATGAACATCCGACGTTACCAATGATTCAGTCATACTCGTACAATTCTGATAAATTAGTCTCTGGCATGTAACCTGATACTCTTAGCTCTAGCGACAACGATTCTAGCATGGCATAAACGTACTCTGTCTCGACATGGGATTTATCACCAGCTACAAATTCATGGATGACACCATCAAGCTCAATTGAACTGATTCCTGGTTTTTTCCGTATCCCAAGTGCCTTCATTTTCTTCCTAACATGGCTTGCCCCATGCCAACTTCCAAGTGCTGCATATATGTTGGAAAGCAATACATGATTAGAATCTCCTTCAGGATCCATTTGATAAATATAACTCATAAGCCTTTCAGCCAATTTGACATCCCCCTTGTTCCTACATGCTGCTAATAATGATCCCAATACAACTTCATTTGGCTTCATGGGCATGTCTTCTATCACCTCCAATGCATTTTCTAACATCCCTGCTCGACTGTATAGATCTACCATGCAGCCATAATGCTCAATTCTTGGAGAGATTCTATGTACTGTGCTCATTGTAGAAAACAAATTGAGGCCCTCTTTTACTAAACCTGCGTGGCTACATGCAGTGAGAGCTCCAGTAAAGCTCACAGCATCTGGTTCAAACCCATCCTTTTGCATCAACCAGAAATACTCGATTGCCTCCTCTGCATGCCCATTCATTGCCAAGCCAACAATGATGGAGTTCCACGATACCAAACTCCGTTTAGGCATGCTTTTGAACACTTGACGAGCCAAATCAACAGATCCACACCTACAATACATGTCAATCAATGAATTATTCACCCGAATGTTATCCCTCAGGTCACATCCCATCACATATCGATGCAACCATAGGCCTAAACCAAGCATTCCCAAATTAGCAATTGCAGATAATAAGGAGATCAAGGTTACATAATCAGGTTCTTGCCCTGATAACTGCATCTCCTGAAACCATACCAAAGCTTCCTGGAAAAGTCCTTGTTTCGAAAATCCACCAATCAAAGCAGTCCAAGTAATTGCATCCCTCTCAGGCATTTCATCGAACAGATTCACTGCTGCTTCAAAATCGCCATTCCTCATGTACCCATCAATCATAGTGTTCCAAGACACCTTGTTCTTGAACCCCATGTGATCAAAACACAATCTAGCCAGACCCATTTGTCCAAACTTGGAGTACATATCAATAAGAGCCGATCCAACCTTCACATCCCCTGTATCCAACCCGAGTTTTCGTGTATACCCATGAATAGCAGCTCCAAAATACAAAGCCCGAGCTGGAAAATGGGCACATCCAGAGATGATGCTCACGAAAGTAACGTGATTGGGTTCAACACCGGAGAGCCTCATGCGGTTGAACTCTGAGGCCGCTACGGATAACCGACCTTTCTGGCAATGGTAGGCAATCGAAGAAGTCCATGAAACTATTAGCTCATCAATAGGAGTATTTGGTTTGTTCTGGGTGGTCTTGAAGGTGGGTTGATGCTTTTGAGGACTGCCATTGACGGTGATGGTGTTGGGCGGTGGTGGGTTGGTGGTGGGATTATGGGGAAGAGGTGGTGGAGGGAGTTGGTTGGCGGTGTTTGTGGTGGCCGTGAAGGCGGGAAGGCTCATAGTTTAAATGACCGTTGAAAATCCCAGCTGGTCGTTCCATGGGCACAAATAAATGGGCAATAACTAATATACAATTTTTTTTGTTCACCATTTTTTTTTTGTGAATAAAGTTAATTTAATCCCCTTGAGCTTTGTCTTAAGTTAAACTAAATTTTTAACCGATGATTCATCTTAAAAGATATGTTGATTAATTCTCTAAAACAAAACAAAAAAAAAAAAAGAGAGTAATTGTGGTATAATTAACTATTGAAAACCAAATTATAATGCCTATCATGAAATTTTTGATAAAGGATTTATTGACCTATCTTTTGATTAAAATTGAACCTTTTAGTCATGGTAGCTAGCTACTGTTACGGGAAGAATTAGACCAATTAAGGTAATAGGGGCATAACGCCACTTCTTTATCAATCTACTAAATGATCGGCTAAAGTACATAGCAAGTCCTCTAAATAAATAAGTAAATAACGTTTGTAGATAGATTTTAAAATGAGGTAGATTCTGATCAATAGCATATTTAGACATTTGGGTCTGTTTGGTAAAATTGAAGTATTATCTAATTAATTCAGATATTCTACGTTTTGTTATTAGACTCGTCTAAACGTTGAATTGAATTATCAAACAGGGTCTAAAACGTAGATAAGGTTGGTAGATAAGGAGAAAATTTTTTTGTACAAACATTTGGATAATATTCAATTTTTTTTTCTTAACAATTTGTTTGCTACAAGAGCAACCATGGCACAGTATTATTTTCTAGTGGATGAGAGGGACCACAAGTATAATAGAATAACTATCTCTAGAGATTAGAACCACAATTTGACAAAGAGTTAAAAGCATTAGGGCTTGGGTTAAGACATTATTGTTGGGAACACTAGGGATGTGGCCTAGCAAAATTGATGGGTCTTTTCACCATCAACTGAAGAACAAGAAGGTTATCTGGCCTTTTACTAGAATGGCTTCGAAAGAATTGACAGGAGTTGCACGAGTTTCAGTCACATCTGGGCAAAGGTAGGTGAAATCTTGCATTGTGTCAAATTTAAAGACGAAAACTGATGCAAGCATTGGCAAGCCAATTTTATGCACAATATCGTGAAAAAATGAATACCAATTTTTTTACTGCTACTTAGTAATGATAATAGGTCTCAAAAACTATTTAAAAGTATCAATTTGGGTTTTTGTACCTTACCGAAATACTAAAAAGTTTGAATTTTATCTGAATATATATAAAGTCTTGAGCAAATATTTACAAATCATCCGGTTCTCTCACCCACGGCGGTGGTGGCCCTGAGTGTTAAATACAAGAAGCAACTGGCAGAATTCAATCATGGTACTTTCACTTCTTGATAGTGGAGCTGCTCGACTCAAACATAGCTTTCAAGCATATATAACAGCAAAAGGGCATCAATCCAAACTAAATTCTTCCACGTTGTTGCCTTGAAATCTCAACCATTGAATGAATGCTAAGCCTAAGCCCCATGATTGAAGCTTTCAAGAACAAGCAATAATGTGACTGGTCTCTGTAGCAGTTGAAAAATGTTCAGAAGATGGCAATGGAAGTACAAGACAACGAGACACATAGATCCCACAGTCCTCACTAATTAAAACACCTTGTACTCATATGGAACGATGCCGTGGAATCAATTCTACACACTGGACCATACTTTGTTTGGCGTATTTGGGTGGTAGGTGAAACGTCCAAAACTTTCTCTTCTTCTTATCCTGATTCCTATCTTTTGGGATCATCTCATTTTTGTGAAATGCCACTTCTGCATGGTATATTAACTTTGAAAGTGAACTCTGCCGACATTTTTTTTGTGGTAGCAGAACATCCACGCAGCACTAGGACAGAATAGTTCCTATGCAGCAAATCTACTAAAGCCTCCAAAAACTAACATTAAGGAGTTGAAGAAGTTAGACCACATCGGCAGAACACTTTTAAGGTAGTTTTAGTCTTGTCAGAAACGACAGTTGACAACCACATTCTGCTGCTGTATATCAAGCTTGATCTTGGACATTTTCAAGAAGGGTGCATGAAAACCTGTTCAAGAAATTTTCTATAACGGTAGCTCGAAATTTGAGCAGGACTGATGAGTGTAATTTTAGGAAGAGTAGTTTATACTGCAAATGCCCGGGAGCTAGCTGTGATCACCTATAAAGCTGCTCAATTATGCAGTTCTGAGTTAAAGACCATCTAACACAACAAAAGTGTAGAAGCAACAATTGCAAGTTGAAACTTGACACCACCTGAATGAAAACTGATAATGTATTGTTCAAAGTAAAAGAAAATTTGAACATAGCGTATGGATTTCTCTGCGTATCTACATGAAAAACAGGTTGCTTACCAATATTAACATAGAAGGTGCAAGCACCTTATTTGGAGGAGAAACCAAATAAAGATTTGCAGCTAGTAGCTATCCTTGACTAGCGTGCATCGGTGCTAGTAAATGAATCTGCAAATCCAGCTGGTTTAGCCGGAATACTTCCCTTGCTATCTTGACTAGAACCAGTAAAATCTTTCGTTTCTTCTTCTTGCCACCCCTTCAACATCTGAGGAAGAGGTAAACTGTAATCAATGCCCCCATGTTCATCTGTGTCTTCAACGGGCGTCCATGTCTCAACAAGTGGAGATAGCACATTAACTGCATGCCCCATTTCAGGGCGATGATTTGGATCTCTTGCAGTGCAATGTCCAGCCAGCTCTGCTACAGTGAAGACGCTATTGTCAATATCTTCTTTCATATCAAGAGCTGGATCCAAAGAAGCAATAAACTTTTCTTTGTCTGACTTTATTTGCCAAAACCACTCGGCCAAGTATCGATTTTCCTCTGAGCGTTGCTCATCAAGTGCTACTAAGCCTGTCAATAGTTCCATCAACACCACCCCAAAGCTGAAGACATCAACTTTAGTTGTGATTTTCCCTGTGACTGCAACAACAAAAGAATATGATTATCATACACGTCCACATAAAGAAATTAACATATTTAAGTTCTCTGATCGTTTACATACGATTACCAGCAGCATCTCAAATTAACATCATTGACTTTAAAATGAATAAAGAGAAAAGGAAATGGAATGCTAATAAAAGACATTTGTACTTCCTTACCAGCATACTCGGGTGCAAGGTATCCAAATGTTCCTGCAAGCTTCGTTGCAACAGACATTTCTCTGTCAGGAGCCAGCTTCACCAATCCAAAATCAGCAACTTTTGCCCTAAAACAATCATCCAAGAGAATATTTGCTGATTTGAGATCTCGATGAATGAAGCTTCTGTGAGCCAAACTATGTAGATATTCCACACTTCTTGCAACGTCTAAAGCAATAGATAACCTTCTTGTCCATGATAAAGGTTCTAGGTTCAGGTTCTTCCACCGAAAGAGATGTCTACTTAGAGCCCCTTGATTCATATATTCATAAACAAGTAGCCTCTCATTTCCTTCAATAGAGTAACCGAGAAGGGAAACCAGATGACGATGCCGGACCTTGGAGAGAACTTCAATTTCTGCCTGGAATTCCTCCAAAGCCTTGCTGGTAATTGTCCCAGCTTCCATTCTCTTCACTGCTATCTGAGTTCCATCTTCTAGTACCCCTTTGTAAACTGCTCCAAAACCTCCGCGACCCAGCTCATTCTCTTCAGCAAAATTTTTAGTCCCACTACGAAGGATCTGAACTGAGAATCTAACGTTTCCATCCTCAATAATATGAGCATTTTCTACTCCAGCACTATGCTTACTTTTAGGACTGCTTTCAGTCAGAGAGTGACCAGTACCATCAGAGACTGTGACCTTGATGATGCCATCTGATTGAGATGGATCCTTAGGGTGGACAACGATGCCACCAGTAACAACTTTGGTGCCTTTCCTCTTTTTGATGCAGTAGATACCCAAAGCAATTGATAAAAGAACACAAATAATAGAACCTGCGGTGACTCCCACAACTAAATCTAGATTGGATCTTTGAGGACCTTGTGGTTTATTTTGCTCATTGCCAGCACTGGGTGATCTAGAGGTTGAGCCTCGAGAAGGGGAAGGTGGATTATCTGATGATGGCTGTTGATTATCACCAGATGGGGAAGGAGGGCTGTCTGTTGGTGGAGGAGATGGTCTAGGTTTTTGACCAGGAACCAATCCAGGATTACCATTAATCACCACTTTCACACCATCACCGAATTTTGGCAATGGTGAACCAATGTTATTGTCAGTTATATCCAACAATCTCAAATTCTTCAATTGAGTTAAATTTGAAGGAACAAGACCATGTAAATTATTTCCAGCCAAGTGAATCTCAAGTAATGAACTTAAGTTGGCAAGCGAAGGACTAAGTGTACCATTAAGCTTAAGCTTCTGTAGATTTATAACAGAAACATGACCCTGTGGATTACAAGTGATTCCCCACCAGGGTTCCTTACATGGATCATTCCCCGTCCAGCCAGAAGCAAGATTAGCTGGATAGTTCAAGCCATGAAGAAATTCCAAAAGGGCATTCACTTCAGGAGCGCATAACTCACCAGGATTTGATTGACAAAAGGAATTTGAACTACAGGTAACATTTGCAGCTTTAAATTTAGGAATAGGACCCATAAGCATATTATTGTTCAAATCTAAAGACTGTAGACTCATGCTAGCCAAGCTCTGAGGAATTAAACCAACAAGATGATTTCCATTCAGGTTCAGGTCTCTCAATGAAGTTAAATCCCCAATATTATCTGGAATTGACCCTGTAAATTGATTTCCATGAAGCCATACCTGAGATAGACCGACCATGCTTGCAATCACAGTAATGGAGCCAGTCATTCCACCACCATCCTGATCATTCAACCAAAGAATCTGCAAATTTGAACCACCAAAACTAGGAGGTATCTGACCGGATAAGTTGTTATATGACATTTTCAAAGCACTCAAAGATGCTAATTTACCCAGAAAATCGGGCAATGGTCCAGCAATATTGCAATTTGAGCATGAAAAATTTGTCAACTGAGCAGACTCCTGCAGCTCAGGAGGAATACTCCACCCAGTGCTAGCATTGAACGGATTTTGATCCAGTGCTAAAACACGAACACTACCAAGCCCATGAAAGAAATCCGAAGGGATTGTATCAAATTTATTGTTATCCAAGTATGCAAATTGCAAGTCAGATAATCCACTAAAACTTGGCAACTTTCCCTTGAAATTATTCTTCTGGAGGCCAACATTTTGCAACTTAGCTAACTGGTTCAAGTTCTGAGGTAAAGTTCCACTTAAACCCATGTTCTGGACTTGAATTTGTGTAACTCTACCCCCAGAACAGAACACATGAGGCCATGCAGGAGGGCCACAAGGGTCATTCCCTTTTGCAGGCCATTTCAGAAGATCTGCATTGTCCAAACCATTCCTGAAATCATCCAAAATCTTGAAATCATCCTGGTTTGTTGTGCCTAAAACCGCATTGAAGAAAAGGGTTGGAAGTATAATGGCTAAAAAAATGTGAACTTTCTTTTGATCAGCACCCATTTCCATATGGACCATATCTAACTATCCTTGCATCATAACAAGTTTGTCATACCATCCCATTTTTTTCCTTTCTTTGCTTAAAACAAGAAAACCCCAGGTGAAAAATGAAGAAAATGCTAAAAAGGTGCAATTTTGGGTGGCAAACAAAAAAGAGTTCTTGGGTTTTGGTATTTCTTCAGGGGAAAGATGGTGGAAGCCCAGATCAGAAAATGTGGGACGGAGGAAAGAGAGAGGGGTTTTTGGGAAGATTTCCTCAAGCTTTAGGGTTTACAATCCCTTGAGAATTAGATCAAAGCCTAAAGAAGAGTAGAAATCTGAGTTCTCTTTTGCCTTTTCTCTTCCCTCCCTCCATCTCTCTCTGTTTTTGTTCTATTTCTAAGTGCCTATGTCCTTTTCTTTCTGGTCCTCTTTTTTTTTTTTTTTTTTCCCGTCCTTTTTCTATTTCTTTCTGCCCTTCTGTTTCTTCATTTTTTATTTATTTCTTTTTCCTTTTTCCGTGTACTATTTCTTAGATTTTGTTTTCATAATTAGTCAAAAAGATTAGAGGGATAATTGTGGTAGGAACTTGGATAATTCATTTCTTAATGCCGGATTAAGATATCAAATAGTATCAAACAAGACCAAAAGAAAGATCCTCTGCCGTATTTATAGATTAACAATTCATTTTCAATGATTAATAAGGTTAATAAGGATCAACACCGCTTGTCATTTATTTAACTGTGAGAATACGAGTGGCATTTGTTGCTCAAGGAAAATACATGACATGAAAATTCGGTCCAGTTTTACCAATTCATAGAGCTGCATTTTGACTTTGCCACCATTTTCAAGATTTAGCATGTTCCAAACATTACATGTGAATTAATAGATATTACACCAAACTTTAGCCGGTTTGGATTGCTGTTTTCTGCAGTTTTTGTAGAAAAATATGTTATAATGATTTAATGTATCTGAAAGAAAGAAGGTGATTTTAAAATATATTTACGAAAAACGTAAAAATTTTATGAAAAAAAAAATGACAATTCAACAAAATATTACCATCGTCAAAATAAGCATATGTTGGTTAGTAGATCATGATTTTTCAAGTTTTAATCATGTTATTGGAAGTTTATAGTAGGAAGGTCTAATTTATTAATCCCACAAAATAATTGTTAGATCAAGCAGTAAAATTTGCATTTTATGTCAAAATTCATGGCTGCAAACTTTGCAATACAACAGAATACTTCATTCCCAACCATTAGAATACAAAAAAAGATGTCCACATGAAAATAATAATCTTAAAAGTCTTGACAACAAGTCATTTAATCTCTTGGAAACATTAGAGCAAAATTTAGTCGTTGAATTGTGGTTTGGTTTAATTACTTTGGATCCATCATAGTACTTGTTGAAATAAAACAAAAACCCAGATGTTAGTTATCTAAAAAAAAAAATAAAGTACAATTGAAAAAGTGTATAAATACAAGGAAAGACTAAAATTATTTGTGTATATATTTACATAATAAATAAAGTTTGATTTACATGAAAACTCAATAATTACTTTACACAACAATAATATTAATGGATCCACACTTTGGAAAAAACTTTTCAAATATTAAACTACTTGCATCATAGATATATTTTCACATCACAAAAAAATGTTGCGGTGTTATTCTAATAAATTTTTCCAAACGATCTTCACCAAATTATCGACATCTCATACAAGTCAATAAAATCACAAAAAAACTTGAAACCTGAGGGAATAAAAGTCGTAGGTTCTAATTTACTTATTTCCTTTCCGCTTCTTAAATAATTTCGCCCTTCTTCCGTTAGAAAAAAAATTAAAAATAAAAGACTTTTCTCCCCAACAAAAAGTCAGAAACCAGCTAAAAGCACAATAATAACCGTCATTTATTTATTTGGTTTGCTTTTCTCCCGTGTCATTAATATTGCCATGGGGTAAGCATGATGAGGGGTGATGAATGATGAATGATGATGATGATGGGAATGGTATGCCGTAGGGCGGTAGGGGTAGTAAATAAAAAGAAGTCTGGTTGTTCAGTTAATTGTAGGTCCCATTTGGACTTTTCAAATTTAGGCAGAAGGTCCCAATGTCCCATACGGAGTTAACCCGTCTGATCCGCGCTCATCAAGGGCCAATTTTTCTTGCCACTCCCACACCTAGCAAAAATATCTTCTCACATGCTTTTTTTTTTTTCCCAAAAAAAACAAAACAAAAGAAATTTCGTTTTCAAACAAGATAGCCTTGTTGCTCACTTTCTTTTTTTTTTTTTTCAGAGGATGAAATAAAGATTCCATTCATTCAAATTGTAAGTTACAGTTTTGATCAATGAAGGAGGGAAATCATCCCAGCGGACAGTTCTTTATTCTAGACTAATCAAAAGTTCGCTATCAGTTTGGATTAGCTGTTTTCGGGGGTATTTTTAAAAAATTTTACTGTAGCAGAGTTTTTAGAGCATATTTTGGGATATTTTTAGAATATATTTTGAAATATTTAAGAGTAGTATAATTTTTAGAATAATTTTTAAATATT
This sequence comes from Coffea arabica, assembly GCF_036785885.1. Lineage (NCBI taxonomy): Eukaryota > Viridiplantae > Streptophyta > Magnoliopsida > Gentianales > Rubiaceae > Coffea > Coffea arabica. The sequence continues at coordinate 49,658,400 of NC_092310.1, read as the reverse complement.
AAAAAAATTTTAGACTATTTTTTAGAGTATCTTTTAGAGCATTTTTTTAAAAATTTTTATAGTATTTGAAAAACTAATGAATCCAAACAGAGAAATATTTAAAGAAGAAGGTGTCTACATGTAAGAAGAGCAACAAAAATGTAAGATGTATATTCTATACTGCAAAGATTTTTTTTTTTTGTGTACTAATGAGTGGCCTTAAGGCACTAATGGAATTGGTTAGCAATTTCCCTTGTTCATTTATGGCCTCAAATTTCTTCTATTGCATAAAGGTATTTCAACTCCACATCGCAGATATTTGTGGTTTAAACAACAAACAATTAAATTTGGTTATCAACTACATATTCACTAACATTGAACTAAATAGGTTGATAAGTACATTGACATATCGCCAACTTGGAAGATGAAAATGTGGATCAAGAAAGTTCCTCCTAATCCAGCAGTATGAACAACATAATTAATTAGCCATTGATGGGGACAACAACATGCATAAATTCTCAACATTTTCTCTAGAAATAGGGAGAACCATTTAATCAGTTGTTGCTACATGAAAACTGGTTTCTTAAGTTGCAGTAGAATGACAGAATTTTGTGTCTTGATTTTCCAATATTAGAGTTTGGGATGTCAAAAAGATTCATCATATAGTAGTATTTGTGAAATTTCATGTCGGATGAGAATTCGTCTAATGAGTATCTACTCCCTCTCTTTTTTTATAACTGACGTTTAAGAAATTTACTCTAGTGTACTTTTATCTGTCGTTTTATTATCCCTATACAGTATTAATTATTTTTTCACAATTTTACCCTTTTATCTCTCTTTTCCAATACAGGGTTCTTAATTACTACTCCTAGTAATTATTGCTTCATTTTAGAAACATTTAGTTTGGTGGGAGTTAGTTTGCATTGCTTTTGGCCTAGTAAAACAGCACCATTTAGTACTCTAGTGAGAGAAAACATGGGTGAATTGGACAATTAATGAAGGTACAAAAGAAAAGTAGTGTATAGATTTAAGCAATGAAAAACTTGTCTTAATTGGTGTGCAAAACCTTAAACGTCAGTTATAAAAAAAGGAAGGGAGTATTAAGAAAAAATATTAGACGTTGCTTTTATAGAGAAGTGAAGTTTAATGCAAAAAAAAGAGTCTCAATTTTAGGTGGACAATAAATGCGAGTATAAATTGGATGTATAAAATACTAAATAATGTTCATTGGAAAATCACTTCTGGCCATGACTCCATACTATCAAATGGGCATCTATATTCGTCAGATTTCTGTTTAAAGGCCTCCTCAGCATCTTTGGTGCATGCATGATGTTTTGTAGTATGATCAAAATCAGGTTTATACTCATTTCAAGAAATTTCGAAAAAAAAAAGTGTTAATTCTTTTCTTGGAAGAATCAGCCAAATTTCGAAACTAACCTCTTTACCATTGAATGTTGCACAACAATCAGTCACCAGTACCGTTCATCATCAAAGCTATGACTCTATATATATATATATATATATATATATATGTAAGATTTGGATATTCATTTGACAATATGAAAGAAAATGGGAAAATCTTAGATAGGCAAAGTTGAGACAAAAACAACGAAATGGTAGATTAACGTTTGTAAATTGATGGGGACATATACATTAACTTATTGTGTATGTTTACTGTGTCTTGAACCATTGCATGTGCTTCGAAGTTGACATCCTTCAACAGAATTGTGTAGTTGTTGAAACCCAATAGGGAAGCCAGACTTTTCGGCCAATTAAGCGTATAGAAATCCAACAAATGGAAGAAGAAAATTCAAAGGGATGTGATCATCTTGGATAGATCAGCAAATAATCTTCTTCCACACGTAGGTTTTTATTGATGGTGGTATTTCAATGTTGACAGCACTCTGTCATTTCGTTGTTATTGTGATGTGTAAATGGTTTCTTGCTGACAAGCTTTCTTCTCAACGATTTGTTGGCAAGGCAAATCGTTACAAGAGGTGTCAGATTTTTAGCTAGTTTCTAGAAATGTAGAATAAAAGAGTAAAATCTTATACATGCCGACGATTGGATGTATGATACATGAGCAAATGATGTATCAAATGATAATGGTGTATACACTATTAGTGTATGAAAGATTAATTCAAAATAAAATGTGATAATCTCTATATCACATAAAATCAGTCACGTTTGTCACTTTTTCTGGTTTTAAATTAATTGTCACCTTAGAAAAGTCGAGTCGTATTTTTTAGTAAAAGTTTATCTTTACCCTCCATACGACTCACCACTTATTCCACACAATTATCAATATATCAAATATAAGACGGCTTACTACTAAGGATACAAGAGAAGAGTAAAAATTCTCTTTTCTACTAATATCATTGTACATAAATTGTCCGTTCTCCTAAAAACGACAATATTTATGGGATAGAGTGAGCATGTGTTTACGCGTAGAGAAGAAAAATAAAGGTGGAATTTGTTAGCATTCCTAGAAGAAATTTGTTTTTTTTTCGTAAAAATATCATCATTTTATTAAATTCGTACTATTGATAGAAATTGTATCAATCATACACAAATATAAATAGATCTAAAGAACAAATACAGCATACTAAGAATCTTAAAAAACAAACTCCAAAAATATCAAAATATAGAACATTTATAGCTCAAAGATCATCTATGTATATGCTTCCTTTCGTCCCGCTTGATTTTCACCCAGATATAGTAATGAACGGATTCAAATCCAACGTTAAGAGAAAACTTAAACTCCTAGAAGAACCCTTTAGTTAAATAGCTAGTTTTATATAAAACCCAAACATTGACATATCTAATGCAACATTGACAGATGATAATTTCACAAACGACAATGCCAGACACTGTTGTAACATTTTTTTTTTCTTGGCAAGCAGTTAGCACGTAAACATATTAAATTCCATGATTATGTGACAACACATAATATAATATTTGGTAAATGTTTCCATGACATATATAATTATTATAGATGGGTAGGTATTCGGTACAATACCAAACACATCATGGTCACCTCATTTTTAACCTAATTTTGTGCTTTGTAGAACTGAAAGTCGAAATCATTTTATTTTTGTTCTTGTGAACATGGTCAAATCATCAACTGAGCACCATAAAAACTCACCATCAGCTCAGCAGCACCAATTTAGCCTGCAAAATTTTCCTTAATTGCGCATTACAATAGATCAGCAAGCATCAATTATATTTAGAGTAAATCTTTCTTACACTGACGGTATATACACTATTGTCGTTGGATTCATGACATGTGTGCAAAAGTTGAATTTCAAATTCAAGTTTTGTATAGTTGTCAATCATCCAACGCTGATAGTGTATACACTGTGAATGTAGGAAAGATTAATTCTTATATTTATATCTACAAACAGAGTTATAAATTAGAATTAATGAAACTCAACATGAATGCTGACATTGCATGATGAGTAATTAAAGATAGAGCCCCGTTAAAGTTAAAAGATTGTTTACTTTCTTGTCAGCCATAATGGTGTTTTCATGACTTTGGAACAATCTGATTTCGAATTAAAGGTTGAAAACACCTCTTCCTTTCCAAGCTTCTACTGACTCAAGTTTTTCTTCCTTTTGTCTTTGATATTTTTCGTGGTTGGAGCTAAGACTTGGCCAAACGTATAGGACAATCTAAATCTGCCATTGGTTAAATATATAATGAAAAGGGAAATAAATTAAAGCAGCCCTTCATTTTGTTAAGATAAAACAAGACAAGAAATCATGGTTCAAGAAAGAGAGGAGAGAGTTAACACCATAATTTGGTCAACTGTCAAGATTGTCCCTAACCGTCACTTTAGTTAAGGATTTCTTTTAGGGGGGCTTAACTTTAATTAATCAAGAAATAGACAGAATGTAACAGTCTCCTAGAATAAAGTAGAATGTTGTCAATTACGAAACCTTTTTCTTTATACTCCAAAAGGGATTCGATTTAGAGAATCTAGTATTTAAGGGCAAATTACACTTTATTTCCTGTGATTTAGCAATTTTTCACATAACTCCCCTATAATTTTAAAAGATATACATAATCCCCTCATAATTTGGATTAAAGTATCAAAGTGACGGAAATGATCATTCGTAACAAAACCTTTAAAAATGTCAAAATTACCCTTATAAATACATGATACACTAACCCCCGTATAGTTTTATGTTTTATCATATAACCCCTTATGATTTAATGTTTTACCATATAACCCCCTTATAGTTTTCAAAATATACACGTAATCCCTCTTGGTTAATAAATAATTTTCAAATTTACATAAGAGTATTTTTGATATTTTAGGTGATTCCGTTACGAATGATCATTTTCGTCACTTTGACACTTTAATTCAAATAATAAGAGGATTATGTATAGTTTTTCAAATCATATGGGGGTTATGTAAAAAAACTAAGTTATCGGGCGGGGGTAAATTGTAATTTGTCTAGTATTTAAAAGACAAATTGCACATAGGAAATTAGGAGCCGTATCCAACAGAAATCTTGTGGGGTGTTTAATGTTAATCAACAGTAATACTAACTTTTGAAGCATGTTTGACTACATGAGCCCTTTTACTGCGAGATTTACGGGGAATTTTTTTTTTTTCCTCTAAATGCGTTTTAGTCCAGGCTTCGATTTAATCATGTTTGACCACATGATTCAAGAAAAAAAATCTTTGAACTCAGAGAATTTCCCTTTTATTTTTGCTGTGGAAACATAATAACTAATAAGAAATCAAAGCTCTGGAAAAAGGTGCATAACTAGCATGGTTTGGAACATTCTCTTTGCTTGGCAGGATCTCCAGTCCAGAGTGAATTGACAGATTCACAGCTCAATACACCTTTTCCGCGTATTACCATGGAGCAAGAAACTAGATGGTTTCGCTGAGTCTTCTCGACTTGCAAGACCTGAAATTGGTTGATTTGATTTGATAGGATAAACTAGATTAGCTGTAGAACTAACCAATTTGAATAAATCCATGGCTCATACGGGTTCCAAGGGGAAGAACGTGGAATTACATAATTTTTCTTCAATTCTTTCATACAAATTGGATACGAATTCAGAAAATATTTTTCTTTTGATATAAACCAAAGGTATTCGCATCTGGTTTAACGGTCAATCTAGAAAATATATGTATACTAATAGAATCAAGATGGCTAGATACCTTGGTCTAGGGTAATTGTCTATTCGTCTTGCCAATAAAAGTTTTGACTAACTTAGCTGTGTTTATGCACAAGAGGAAAAAAGCAGGCAACCGCGTCCTAACTAAGTTGGCAAGGAATTAGATTTTCTGTTGGTCCTTAAAGTCGTCATTAGTAGGTAATTTGTGAAAAACAAGGTAAGTCGTCAAATGTAGTAATAATAGCATACCATGACATTGGAATGGGATAAACCTCCTTTCTTCCTAATGTTCCTACTACACTTGAAAAAAAAAAACTCTCACAGGGGGCATATGTTTGAGATCGTATGAACGTTTCCAACTAGCTTAGCACCAAGATGATCCAGGAAATCTATAAATTGCAAGTGACAATGATGCTATACTGAATAATGCCATAAACACGTAAACATTAAAGCAAAACATGCAAAAAATTACAATAAAAGTAATTTTTTTAATTGAACATTGTGCCGAAAATTCAATTTCGAACTATTCACGCTTGATCACCATGAACTGTGCTGAATCTAAGAGTAGAAAGTAAGAGTCAGACCCTCGACTTCGCACCTATAAAAGCACTCAAGTCATCTAGACTTGGTTCTGGGCTATCAGTAAAGGTGGCAAAATGGATTCAAATCCATTTATCCATTCATATAAACCAAGTTTAAATGGATTTGAATGACTGAAAAAAGGATGATGACTTTAAATGAAAAATCATTTAAAACTAATTAAATTGATGGATTTGCAAGGACTATCCAGTTGATCCATATAAATCCATTTAGCAAAATAGAGTGCAATTGGACGACGGACAAAAGAAAACTCGTCTCAGGCCCAGCGCCACCAACTCTGCAAACTGGATTGCACGGAAACCCAAGACTCACAACTTCTTCCTTCCAGAAAGCGTCATCGTTGTGGCCCACCAAAACTAGAGAACATAATTGCCGAACACTTGTATGATTCATGAGAAAGAAGTGGAGCTGGAAACAAATGGTCAAAATATTGATAAGTTATTTAACTTTGAGAAGAATCTTTTTTTTTTTTATTGTCTTGTACTTCCTTCAGTACATTTTTGTTTTTTTTTTATTTGTAGATTTTTCCCTTTAGTTACTTAATAATCACATACTCTTTGCCTTCTACTACGGGTTTGTTTGGAGTTGCAATAGCTTATTAAAAAGTAATTCCCCAATAGAGTTTTTAATAAAAATATTTATTAAGTACTTAAGTACTTTTAAATATATTATTTGGAAACATAGTTCAATGAGTATTTATTGTATTGGATAATATGTAATTTGAAAATTTTTAAATGTATTTGTCTCTTTATTTAGTTCATAATATAGGTTAAATTTAATATTGTATTTTTAAATCACAAAAGTTACTCTAAAAGTATCAAATTTAAGCTTTTGATAAAAGTGTTTTTAACACCAAAAATTCCATTTCTAACTTTATAGGATGATATTCACCAAATGTCTTACTTTTAGCACCTAAAAATGTGTTTTTACCAGAAGCACCGCAGCCCCAAATGGGGTCTAAATCTATTCCAAGTACTAAGTTCATCATTGTCAAATGTTTGAACTCAAGTTGCCTTTTTTTAAAAAAAAAAAATTTCAATAGGAAAAGGGTGAAACTTAAGAAACAGGAAGGAAGAAAGAGATTTAAACTCAAAACTATTATTGCGATTTGAGCCTTAACTAGTTGCTTCCTTTTTTCTTCTTTTTTAATCTTTTTCATTTTCACTCAAAATTTCTAGTAAGATGGTTTGCTGCAATTTCTATCTTGACTATAGAATGAAATTTTTATTGCCAATCTTTTACACATTATGCAAATGGAAAAAAAAAAATCACTCTTTTTTTTTTTTGGTAGTGGCTTGAGATAATCTTTAAGCATTATGAATCAGAACTTTCTTATCACATTATCTTTGTATTAGATTTATTGGATTACATTCTAACCAATCATTATCATCAATTTTGATGAATTCCTAATTTAATGAATAAGCCTAGGAAAAGTAGTAGAAAGGCGTGGGAACGAACTAAAATTGTGAAACATCTTCCAGGAACCAAAAAAAACTTGCAAGAACAACAAATTATGGACAACCAGAATCCGTATGCACACCTTAAAAAAAAAAAAAAACTACAGTACTAGTCTACTCTACTAACTGGTTAAATGGATGAATTACGGTTTTCCATATCCATTTAAACCCTATCCATTTATATCCCTTTACTAAATGGATTGGATTAATTTTATCGACTATCCATTAAAGAAAAATCATTTATGCATTTTGCCACTTCTATGCAATCACAATTATGATGGTTAAAACCCTCAATCCAATGCAGAAGCATATTTATACCACGGAAATCCAATCCTTTCACTCCTGACGGGCTGGTGGATTTGGTGACCCCAAGGTACCAAGACAAATTGGGCTAGTGTCGTAGGACTTTCAGTACACAACAAATTATTTTTCTTGGGATTGGACAATGTGGTCAATACATAATTTTTCCTCAAACTTGGGCTGGCTGATCATTCCTACAGAAGGGCCAAAGCCAACCACTTCTATTCATTGCTACTCACAACATTTTATCATATTGAATCTCATTATATTGAAATTAACCAGTCTAGTCTTCTTCTTCTTCTTCTTCTTTCTTTTTTATTAAGACAAAAAATTAACCAACTTAACAGAATTACAAATCCAAATGATGACTAGAATCCATGTGTTCCTCCAAACAGGGCTTAACAGCTTTAGGAATTAACAATTTCTGGCAGTATGACATAACAAGTTCCCTCATCCACTGTCATTGAAGGCGTTAATTTGTCTTCTCAACAGTTCATCCCTTCCAACTTCAGATGATAGAATGGACTCGATGAATCGTTGCTCCGATGAAGTCGTTGTCAACAGCTTCATTCACTTCTATCCCTTCAAGTCAGGTAAGTATTAACGCGAATGGCTTGCCCGTGCCTGAATCTGGTCTGATGAACCAATATCCAGGAATAGGTGGGACTGATCCTGCGCTCGTCAGTTGGTACCACTTTTCTTTCTTGCTGGGGGAAGTCAGGAACAAGGACTGTCATGACTGCAGTTGGATATAAGATGTAGAAGTAGCCAACAGAGCAATAGGGACAGTGTGGATGTTGCTTAGAAGGGGACTGAAATGGGTATTTGTTAGAGATGGACATGGGCCTCTGCAAAATGTGGATCAAAGAATGTTGAAGCTTATGTTCTAAGGATGTCATCAGAATGGAGTTTGAATATAGGTGACCAAATAAAAATGATCTGTAAGAGCTTGCTACTCTATTGGCCACTACCAATTTTCCCGCAAAAATTTTCAAACAGTGCAGTTTTAGTTTGGAAAGAATGAACTTGTGCAAATTTTGATGAATCCGTTGAGTGGAAGGTTGCTTTCTCCATGTAGTTCATGAGACAGGCAAGTGTTGTTAAAAAGCCTGTGGAAAGGAAAAACAAAATTTGAGGAGAGGTTCCAAATCTACCTCTCTCTCCTGTCAAATGAAATAGCTGTTTTTAAGCTCAAGATGAGATTCCAAGAAGGAGCTGGCTACCTGATTCAGCCTCTCATAAGAATGGAACAGTATTTATCTGGTAATCTTTGATGGATTCAATAACCTTGACACTGAATGCTTCATCTTCTGGGTAGTAAGCAATGGGATCAGATAATAAAGGAACTGGAATTTTCAGCACTCCTTCAAGGATTGAATGCAAACAATAAGCCGAATACGTGATATGATATCCACCTTCTTGGACGATGAGAAGGCATCCATGGCTATGCTTATCAGCTAACCCACGAACAGTTTGTCCAATCACTCTATAACCATCCATTGTCAAGCATTGTCTTCCATTTGGATCAAACTGAAATTAGAAGCCAAATTGTGAAAAATATGGATCTCTAGAATTCAAAAATCTGATATCGAAAGTATAACACTTCAGTCCATTCTAAGCAAGGTTTTTCTTTTTCCTTTAATAAACTTTAGGGACTAGGCTAACTCAAGCAACTGTCTAGTCTGAAAAAACAAATAGATGATTGAGAAGGCTAACTAGTACCAGATAAACTGCTTTAGTGATAACTAAAACAAAGTTCAGGGAGTAGGTTTAAAAGTAATTACACGTAACACTGCAATCTCGTAAGGAATCCATCTTTAAGTCCATAGTACACTACCTTTATTTTGCTCAAGCAAATTTTAACAGTGGAATCATGTAAGCAATCTTTTCTTTCATCTTTTTTTCCTAGGAAACCATACTCTCTGAAGCACAATTCCTTGTCTTTACTCAATACTGGTAACTAAAACTGACTGAATGATGCTAACTTTTTATTAACCATTCATGGTTCAATAGTTTATTTGTTCAAGAACAAAAATGAAGATTGGGGAATACAGTGGGCAAAAGATAAGCATGTAATCCCTTCCTAGTAAGAAAAGTAAGAAAAAAAAATTGAACTTACTGCACTTGAATCTTCGCCAATAACCAAGACCAACATATCGGGCTTAAACTTCTCAACAGCAGGGACAACTAACTGCCTCATTGCGTAATCATATCCTCTGTCTCCAGTTCCATTAGGGAGAGGTATATTCAGATTATACCCAAACCCTTTCCCTTCACCAAGCTCATCTACAGTTCCACTCTGAGGATGAGAGGGACCCCAAGAACCATGATTCATATGAAGAGAAATAGTGAGAACTTCATCAGAATGATAAAATCCCTCTGCAGTTCCATTTCCATAGTGAACATCAACATCGATAACAGCAACCTTTTGGCAGCCAGAACCTAAAGCCAACTGTACAGAAAGAGCAGCATTATTCAGAAAGCAGTACCCATCACCTTGATTGGGCTGAGCATGATGACCTGGTGGCCTAACAAGTGCATAAGAAATTTTTCCACATCCATCAATTATATGCTTCATAGCAGATAATGTAGTGCCAGCAGCAAGAAGTGCACAATCCCAGGACCCAGGATTCAAGAATGTCCCAGCGCAGATCATTTTGCCCCCCTCTCTATCGGCTTCAACAAGCTCATTAATGTACTCTGAGGAATTTCGGAATTGAGATATTATAAACACGAAGATTATTTTTACTCTGTCATTCAAAATTAAATGCAAAGAGTTGTAAAGACCACATCAATAAAACCATAAAAAATGCTAGGGGACAAAAATTCGTGCCACAGAATTTCCGTATCACTAAATTTTGTTGATTAACTGAGTACAACAATCTACAATAACAATTTCTACAGTGAAAACAGAAAGTTCTCTTTTCAAGAAACTCACATCCTTCCAGTTTTCAACACCTTACACACGGAATCAAGGTCAAATCAGATTCAGTGGATAATGATAGTACCAAGTTAGGTTATCAAACAGCAGAATATATTTGAGATAATGCTTTGCTAAATATCAATTATATCTAAAGTCAACACAAAATGGGATCTTGAATTGAGCCAAACATAAGCAAATTCTTTCCTAGAGATAGCTAGAGCTCATGTAAAATTTTTCATCACAAACCTTTTATATCCGCTTTTAAATGCCATATATTTGAGATGTCGCACAATTTATGCCAAAAAAGAAACTATTTTTCTGCTTAAGGAAAAGTAAAAATAATATATTTATACGAATTCCTATCTTATTCCTCCTCTTTCACTTAAGCTCAAAAAATGCTACCTCCTTAATTGACATGAAAAGATAATTTTTTTTTTTGTTTACTTCAACATCTGCACAATCCAAAAACACAATTTTTCAATGCAAATTGAAAAGATATGCTTCATTACAGCATTTCAAACACTATCTCAAGTCATTATCTACTTTTTCATCCCCCATCTCCATCTCAGATAGGCCAATATATAATGAAAAAAAAAGGTATCTTGGCAACAAAACATGTAAACTGACAATATAGTAAAATAGTAAAACATGTCCTTAAAGAATATATATCATCCACAACTTGAGCAAATCCCATAGAGCCCAGAGAAGCTAAGTCAAAACAAAACCAAGTACTACCATTTTGAAAAATAAAACAGAAATTGCTCCTGTGGAGCGTTATTTAATACCTTGTGTATGGAAAGTCAACAGCTCAGATATTTGAGCAGGCCTACCAACATGCCAAGAGATGAAGGGTGAAATAGGACCCCTTTTGAGAATAGAGACCATATTCCTGATACTATCAGAGTTCTCTGGATGATTTTCCAAAACATCAAGAAATCCAGGGTCCATTCCTGTGTCAAATACACCTTTTCCAGTGTCATGTTTCAGCATGCCCTCATGCCAGAATACATGGATGAGTTCAGTTTTGTTAGATGGAGGAGAAGAAGGTATAGCTTCAGGCTGCTCTGCCTCAACAGAATCCATGGAATAATTAGAACACACCTGATTCTTGATTTGACGACCAACGATTCAGAGCGGTTTCCTGTTAATAGGAGTTTTATCTACGTCCTTTTTCGTTGGCTGGGCTCGGGGTTTTGGGCTTTTCGGGGTCGTTGCCCGTTGCCCGTTGCTTTGACTTACTTTTCATTTTTCATTTTTCATTTTTTGGTGGTTTTCTATTTCCTTTTTCTTGGGCAAAATTCACTCTGACTTTAAGAGTAAACATGTCTATGTTTCTTTTGGCAAGTGATGGTTCTAATTTTGCTATAGAGATTAAAGGATTTGGAGTTTGGACAAGGTTGCGAAGTATGTGTAGAGTACAACAAAGATAGTAAAAAAGTGACTTTGCAATTATTCATAAATTTTCCGATCAATTAAACTAAGTATTGGCGACACATTCAAAAAAAAAAAAACAAAAGAGAGGGTTTTTTGACTGTACAAGAATGACTCGATGTAATAAATTCCACAAAGAACTCTTTAATTAATCTTTTCCTTTTTGGCTAAATTATTTTATGAGTAATACATTGATATTGCATTTTGAGAAAACTCCACTCACAATTGTATTATACTATTTATATGTAGAGCTTAACATGAGAGTAGTATCCAAAGTATGCATTTATATTTCAGGTCACATATTATACGAAGGTGTAAACCAGTAAAATTGTTCAGTCTCCCGATTGAATAAAGTGACAAAATTGGATACCATATTGTACATATGTATCTTTTTCCTTTTGGAAAAGTCCCTCCTATTCTCCTCTCTACACCCTGTTTTCTGAGGCCAGAAAAACCGATCAGAATACTAGTAATTTTTAGCTTCTCAAATGCCGTTAATCACTCGACAGAGATGGTAAGACCATGGGATCCTTCAATGCTGGGACTTCTCAATATTCTTTCTGTGTTTCTCTGGTCTGACTTTGATGCATCGTCCTCAGAAATTTTCTTGAATCTTGCTAGAGATGCAAGTTGATGAACAGAGTCTGCAATTTTCACAGTGCTAGAGACAACCTCGATGAGCAATGAAGCAACTGTAATAACCGGGATTATTTGCAGGAGATCTGTTTGTTGCCAAGAATTAGTTTTCAGTAACGATTTGAGGTTATCTGCAGCAGATTTTGCAATCGCAATGTGGGATTTTGCCACTGCAACGTACGAACTAGTCATTGTCCTAATCGCCCGTGCCATGTTTTTCAAGGCATGGCTGGACTCAGAGCTCATAGTTTGGCAAGATTCTTGAAATATTTCTCGGATTTCTTGAGGTGTCTGCACCTCGGATTTGAGGTAACCATTTAAGGAGTCAAGACGAAAGGCGCATTCTCGTATTAAGCCTCCAATCTTCTGGTACTCTCCCCAAGGATGACGGAACCTGAATTTGCCATGCCGAAACTCCCATTTTGCAAAATTGACCTGTAACAGAAAGAACTAAGAATTACCATTATATATCAACAATTAGAAACATACAATATCAATTAGGTATGGAATGATGCGCTGAGTTGTAAAGTTCTTTCTATTTTTTTTTGAGGAAAAAATTACTCAACTTTATTAATAAGATGGCTGGAAATCGTCCAGCACTATTTGCTTAACAAAGACTCGAGGAGAGTTTCAAACTGTAGTTGGCAGATGTTAACATGTTGTGTTAAAATATGCACAACTAAGTTGATTTATCTGGGAGTCCAAATTAGATCCACAATTATGTTGTTTTAGAACAGCTACACGAATATCCTCAATTACAGATACAATATCTGAGAGAATTTCTTCAGACCTGCTAATCAATTTAATAACTGAGGATGCAACTCCTTCCAAGATGAAATTGGGGATTGGTTCATCATTTCCTAATTTTGTTGCTTGGTATCTAAGTAAAATAAGATTACAACTAAGTAGATTTGGCACTAAAATTCAGTATATTTATGTATTGCCAATGATCCATATATATATATATATATATATATTTTTCCATTTATTATTGTGTTGTATATCTAGAGAGGGTGGATTGAGGATCGTCCCTTTATGCAAATGAAGTAGATCCAAATCTAGTTCATTTTTATTCAGTTCTTTTTCTGAACCAATGTAAATTCTAAAACCTAGGCAATTTTAATGAGATTGAATTATCAAACTCTTAATGGTTTGTACCAAGATTAATTTCGGATTTTCTAACTCACCAGATTATCTTCAATGGTTTTCGAGTTAACCACACTTTTATATTTCTCTAATAATGCTTTGCTATCTCTTACATTTCCATCTTCTAGAGTTTTGAAGTATTCATCTCCAAATCCTGCACAAGTCCACATGAATGTTAATGTCTAAATGAATATAAGAAGAATGCTATATATATATATATATATATATATATATATATATATATCAGCATGCTGAAAGAAATTAATGTTACCTTCCAAGAAATCCCCAAGCTTTTCAATGTTATCAGCAACTAAATGATGGAGATCTTCACCAGCCCAGACTGGAAATAATAGAATGCAAATGGCCAGAGCAGCAGATCCTCCAATCATGACTGTTGAGAGCCTGGTGAGGGCTATATCTATCACCTCATCATCTCGATAGCCCGAGACAGAAATTAAGCAGAATGTCAAGATAAATATGAGGAGGCCATAATCACATCTTGCCTTCCATTTTGGAAAGAATCTTGCAAATGTACCAGAGGCAGCTGCATCAAAGAACAAGAAGTAATTAACTTCCAAACGTGACTTGTAAGTAACAGATACTAGATATGATCAAACTCACCAAAAGCCATATCAGTAGTAGTAGTAATTATTTTTAACTTACCAAATATGAAAATAGACACAGCTAGAATTATTGGTTCAACTATTTCACTTCCAAAACAACTTGCTAATCTATGAGCAGCTACTCCCAGAGCACCACCTATGAATGTTCCAATTCCTCGATTCACACATCTTCCAAGTGTTGCTCCTGCAAAGTGCAATAATAACGCTTGTTAACCTCATTAGTTGCAAGAAAATGCATGCTTAATTAGACTGGTAATGAATCTTAACTATGAAATGAATAACTTACCAACAGAAAATTCAAAAACAACCACAACAGTCATGACAGCCCACATAGCAGACACTCCAAAACCTTCATAAAGAGGATCAAAGTAGTAGATTAGTGAAACCAAGGCAATGGCCAATCCTACTTTGATGGAGTGGATGATTCTTCTTGGATCTTCTCGTGCGAGACTCCTTGCAGTTCTTGCTGGTTCTAGTACTAATTTGGAGGCTAAATTCCTCATGAATGACGTGAACCAACAACATCCACGGCTCAAGAATCCAACACTTTCTTGATTTTCCGACGCCATTTCCATGTAAAACTTGGAAAAGTACTACTACAAGCTTAATTAGTCAAATTTTTGCACAGCCAGAAGAATGCTGCAAATTGATTGCTTGCAAAAAAGATGGGGGCTTTCTTTCTTGAAGCGCCAAGGGATGTTGTTGGATCTGTTGCAAGCTAGCTGGAGGTACCTGAGATATGCCCTGCCCAGACATCACTGGCCATATAAATAATGAAGCGTGAGTTCTCACGAACCAGTACTACGTGGCAAATTGAACTTGTAATTTAGTTACTAGAAATAATTAAGTATGTTATCTATCTGTCCAAGAAAACATGAAAATATTTTTTTATATATTTCAAATGTTGCTGCCAAGAAGCTTCAGATGATGCAGCACACGGAGTTTGTCTGTATACAGAACAGCACTCACCTACGTCTTCTCCATTTGTGGTGAGAAGATTGCAAGGTTTTTGTCTTTCCATTATTAATCCTTTTTTTTGGAGTAAATGAAGATTGATTGTTTGTTGCACTTAACATGGTACGTGTGTGACGCATTTTAGTACGGATGATAATTTTCGGCTTGTGTCACACTCATTTCTAGGATGTCTAGAACTGTAATCAGATGAAACTTAATCAACACCACCTTTTGAAAAAATGCATATGTAGATAAAAATGCGATTGAAGAATGTATTTGCGAAGAGCAGCCAGAGTCACAATCAGCTAAAGCTACTGCTAGGTTGATTAATAGATTGGCATATTTTTCAAAAATAATTTTTTCAAATACAATACAATACTACAGTAATATATAAATAAAAATAACTTAAAAACATCACATCCATACAATATTTTAAATATTTCCAAAAATATCTATAATAAAAATTTTTCATACATACTGTTACAGTAAAATATTTCAAAAATACCCCAAAAAACAGATAATCCAAAAGACACAAAATTGCATACACTCAGCAAAACAAGAACATCAGCCAAAGTCATTTTTCAAAATCATAATCGAGAATCAAAATATAACAGCCCCTAATTCTGATGTATGTAGCCTTGTAAACATATCATCCGACTAATTAGCCGTAATCACAACCTCCATTACGTGGCTATAATTCCTAATCAATCTCCCTTTGAAAATGAGGAAAATCTTTATTTGGTGGATGTGACGCCTCAGGAAGTTGTTTTCTTTATGAACTGTAAAGCAATTATTGTGAATGTGGGGAACTCATTTTGTTTGGTTTCCTATCCTAGTGTGGGTTGTAGAACTACCATGTTGACTATTGACTTTGGTCCTACACGCTTTCATTTTCATAACATATCGCGTTATGAACTTGAGATTTTGTTGTTTTCCGCGTTGTTTTGAGCAAAAAGAATTCTACAAGAATTTTGCCTCTGTAGACCCTAATAAATTTTAGCTGCCTATTCTTACTTCTGTCAAATGGTAGTTTGAAGTTCTAGGGAAGTAGTTACTGGGAACGCAAATATTCATAAATAGGACAGCATCCCCAGAACCATTGAACTAGAAATACTTCTATTCAATAGTAAGAAATCATGATAAAACTATGGGATAATTTCAGAAACCTCCCTTGAGGTTTCACGAAATATCACATACCTCTCTTGAGATTTTCAAAATCTCTCTTAATACCCTTGAAGTGATAGTGAGATCATATGCTAATATCAAAGGTGAAAAATTATCAATAATACCCTTATATTTATATTTTCTATACTTGTTTTTCTTTTTCTAAATTTCCTACTTTTCTTTAACAATGTTGATACATACATACACACATACACACACATATATATAATATTGAATTGTAAGTATCAATGAAATATAGGATTTAATCAATGAAATATTCAACGCATCTGGAGAAGAAGAGCTGCAGGTTCTTTTTTGCCCCTTTTTTTGTGTTTCACAACTATTTTGTCTATTTATTTATTTGTTTCTATGCATGTAGATCACGAGAGAAATGAAGCAAGTAAAACTCCAGGCGCTATTGTTTTTCAAATTCTAACTTTTATCTTTTTATAATAAAGTTTTGCTTTTTCACACCAATGAAAAAGTTAATTAGTCTATTTCGAGTAAATTTCTATATGATATTGAAGTTGAATTTCATCTATTCTTGAGTTTTTTTGCTTAAATGTATGAGTTTTATATGCTAATTACCTTCAACATTATGGAGGGTTTTATTTGTACCAATGGTTTAAAGAATAGCATTTGCTTTTACTGCCTCTCTCTGCCATAGAAGTGACTATTGGCTACAACATAAATCCTTATTAACTTTTAACTTCTCACTTTTAAAATGGTTACAATTTATTACTTTTTTTTGTTTGTAAAATGTTCATATTTTTCATAGCCTAAGGGTATTAAGGGCACTAAAATAGTCTCTCTTCTCTAACATCAATTTTCTAATATTACTTTTAGGTAGAAGGGCTGAAAATATTATCAAAATGTCAATTTGAGAGGTGCTAAGTGAGATTTTAAAAACCTCAAGGGAGCTAGGTCATATTTCGTGAAACCTCAAGGGAGGTTTCTGAAATTATCCCTAAAACTATATATAAGAGCAAGCTAAGTGTACAAACGTATAACTAGTGAAAGCAGAAAATGAAAAAGAAACTGGTGAAGGTGCCATATATAAGTGTTTGTATTTGATGCTACCTAGTGATGTTGAAAAACCAGGCAATGAGTATCCAAAAGTGCACGATTAGTACTTTCTAAAAGTAAAATCAGTTTTCCTTAATGGTGAGTTACTCAGGTGATGAGTAAAGATTAATTATCAGCATAATAGTGTGATTCTATGTATGGTTGTGTGTTTGTATGCCATTAAAATCCAAATTATCTGGTAGAGCTAATAGTCAGATAACCATAAGATCCCTATTTTGAGTCTCCAAATCCCTCTTTCTTCAACTTTTGCCTTATAAGATTCGGGGGGGGGGGGGGGGGGGGTTGAATAAAAAACAAAACAAGATAATGCCTACTAGAAAGTATGCGGAATTACATTATGCATTTTGAGATTAAAGTTTCCCGGTAAAGCAGAAGCAAAAGTAACAATCAACAAAAATTATATTGTGCAACTACTTTATTCAAAGCCCTCCACTAATTCGTCACAAAATAGTGGCCCTTAATGGTGTACTGGACATGCATGGTGCTATGATGGAGTTGGTACAACTTTCTGGTGAGAGAGTTGATGGGCACCGGAATTGGACTCTTGATTCCGGCCCCTGCAGCTCCACATTTGACCAAAAAGCAGCTGCCACATGAGCTGAGATTCAGTGGCTTTGAGAAGAAAAAACACAAGAAGCACACTGCTAAAATAGATTGTTAAATTGATTCTTGAACCCGTTTTTCTGTAATATATAAATTTGCGCCAACCATTTGGGGAAGATGGTACCAGAGTAATACTATTTTAAAGCATAAAGATAACAGACAATGTGTGAAAACATCAACAGAAAATCATCTAACACTTGGAATTTACATTCAGAGGCCAGAAGTCGGTGGACAAATGGAGATTACGATAAGAAAAAATATGGTTTCTTTGCTTTAATTGGAGTCAAAGATAAGATGACATACTTTGTGCAACAGGTGGAGTCACGATTTAGGGCACAGACACTGAACTAATCACCGATTTAAAGGGGTACTTTAAGATAGCATTGTAGGTGTAGATGTGAATGTACCTTTGAATTCCAATCATGTACTTTCAAGAGAAAACCCTAAAATAAGGTTGGTTCAATATTATAATTCAAAAATTGTATGTGTGATTTCTTTTCTTAAATAAAGGTACAAGATTATACTTGAATAATTATGTATAGTGGGAGAAATATGAACCTACCTCTTAAAGTTGGCATCAGATTTCCAAATCTTGACAGTAACAGCACCTTCAAGGTGGCTGCCAAGGTTGCTAACATCAGAATCCTATAGTGAATTGTTTTGAAGGTTATAGGATCGAACCGTAAGCACGATCCTCAGATCCTACAAAAATATGTAAAAAAAAAAAAAATGCTACATTTTACTCATTTGTAAGCTTATAGTTCTTCAAAACATGTGAAAATGAATACTAAAGAGTGCAATGTTAGCAAGAAGACTAAATATTTTCAACTAAAATGTATATCTTCTAGCATTATGTGCTAATAACATAAAAGTTCATGTTACGTAAAAAATGATTTCGTCTTTTGGCTGAAAATTAAAAAGACCAATATAATAGATCTAAATTTTGTGAAATATAAGATGGTGAACTCCAAATTATCCAGACATTTCTTAGTTTGTGTAAATCGTAGACTTGTAAGAAAAGGATTGAAAATTTAACAATTACAATGACTCCATGACCAACTAAGCTAACCAATTTATCAAAATGTGTATCTTATTTTTTTTTTATAAAAAAAATAGAAGTTTGAAATGGTAGTGAATTAGGGAAATGCAGAACTACACAATCTAACTAGAGTAGAATATGCAACCACAAGGTATGGTGCTAACTTCATGAATTAGGATGGCGACGGTTGCAATAGCAATTATTCTCGAAGGTTGATAGCCATCATTAATTGGCCAAAAAAAAAAAAAAATGTAAGATTCAAATCACATGGTATATATCATCTTAAATGTTATGTAGGACTAATAAAAAAAGTGTTCTAAACTTACATTATATTTAATGTGATTTACATAGTTGAACAAAAGACTTATATTTTGTTCAAATGCACATAATCATTCTTAGACAGTTGCAGTGACAAGCCTTCTTACCTTTAACCTTAACTCATAAAAAAATCGAGATGATCAGCAAATGGAATTTAAATTTTCAATTCCATTTGATTATAAATCTGCATTTGAAGACACTTTAACATTTGAAGGTTGGCCCCAAAAATTTCTTTTGCTGTTTCTGCGATCTCCTCCGATTCTTCACCTTAGTACTATTGATTCAAAGATAAATCTTTCTTATTTCAACTCAAAAGTAACTATATGATGAGCTAGATTCAGCCTTGACTCAAATACTACTTATCAGTTCTTATTTTGTATGCCACCTAGATTTGCTCCGCATAAGCTAGCTCACAATCTTGTCTTGAATTAAGGGATAACCTAATTTTTTTAGTTTTCGTTTTAGTAGGTCTTAAAGTGCCTCTTTTAATAATACAAGATTACCTGGATCACTCGTCTATTAATGCCTCTTTTTTAATAATTAATTGTAGTTAAAAGTTGTTTCCCAATGAAGGCGTCCATCAAACATCCTGTCAAGAACTGCGCCTTCATTTTTCATGGTCCAATTTGTCATTAATATTTTTGTACCTGATTCTTTTTTTTTTTTTATAAATTTTTCGAAGTTTGTCTAAAGTAATTTAGTAGATACAAGTTTCTTGCTTCGACTGATTTGGTAACTTAAGAATATATCGATTCTAATCTAACTTTGACTGGGTATGTGAACAACATTTATCAAATTTCAACCAATTAGGTGGACTTTTGACTGACTTACATCAATTAATTGAAACTCAAAACAGAAAGGGCAGAATTAGTTTCTATAAATATATTAGGAACCAAATTGGTTTACCCAAATGATGGAGGACTTGTACTTTTCACCATTGAATTGAGCCTACTAGACAGTAAATACTGAAAAAGAAAGAAAAGTAAAACATATGGCTATTCCAACTTGGCTTTCAAGAAGCATCAAGGAAGAAAACAAATTAAGATGTTTGGGAGCTGAACCCACCCTTTTAATTTGACTGAAAGATAAGTAGCCCGACTGCCTTTTTCCTTCTTGGCTTGAATTTTCTTGATAAGTAGGCAGAACTATGGAGAAAGTGCATAAGCTATCCTGCTAATCTACGCAACTAAGACAAAATGCTAGAACATATATAAATGTACAATGGAAAAAGTCATGGACCTCATTTGCCTAGTTGTTGGCGTGTATTTTAGTGGGAAACAACTCAAACCCAACCATGGTTTCGCTGAACCCAAATTTTACACGATCAGCGGCAGCCATCCGCGCGAAACAGCTCACAAACTTGGTGGAAGGAAACAGCTGAGTACTAGTGTTTCAGAAGATAAGTTCAATGCGGTTTTCGCTCTTAATTTCCACCTTTTTTTTTTTTCCCTATTTTTACCCTTTCACACCTTGTCACATCCATTTTACCTCAACTGTTAGATATAGAATTCGAACTTTAAACTCGACAGCGAGGTTCGAATTCTAAATTTAGTAGTCAAGAAGACTCTTAATGTCCTTCCTGATCATTGAATCGTCCCGGTGATTTCTCAGTTTCAACCATGTTATGCTGCCGTGGCCTTGAAATCCATTTCTCAATTGAAAACTTTTAGCTTTGGCACATGCATGAATTAAAGCATTGCTCCAATGCACACAAGTGCATGACAAATGCATAGGAAAATTTTTTTTTGGTGAGAAATGCATAAGAAAGTTTTCTACATCCATCAGTTATAGTTGTATTACTAGTTAAACCTTGGCGTAAGCGTGCCCAGAAAAACATTGTGTGGACGTGCCTTAAATTACTGCACAATGATGCATCTATAAATGTAAGAGTTCACTTATAAAGAGTGATTTTAAAATACAAAATATTTTAATGATAGATACAAATATGAATATTCTTGAAAAATAAAATGAGGACCATTCTTTCATTTATATCTGTCTATTGTATAAATTGTATGCCGTTTAAAGTAGAATTTTCCTAAATGTAATTAATTACATTACAAAATATTTGACTTGAAAAATATCAAGGCAAGAGATCCTCAAACACAAACGGTTAAATTTACACCAGAAAGGCCCATGGGTGCTTACTACTACTATTTCTTAAAAGGGTAATAATATGGAAATAAAAAAAATTGAGCTTCTTTCAGCTTTATTTCTTAAAAGCGTAATCATAATCTTAGCACACTTTCTATATTTTTTTTTAAATATTTTTTGTATTGTTTTCCATTTTCTTATTTAATGGATTGAGTTGGATCCATGTGAATTTTTTTTTAGTGGGCATCGGCTCTATTTTTTTCCTCTACGAGAAGCTTTATTTTTTAGCTCTCTATGATACAATTTTTTTTGTTGATTTTCTGACAAGGATCTTTTCTTGTTAATTGTTTTAACACAAGCAACGACTAGATTTTCTCTTTTTTGTCCTTAGTTATCGATGCAAAAAGTTGATAAATTAGGTGAATGAACCAAATAAGTAGATGTGACAATTTGTCCCAAGTCTCAATGGGTTACCCATGCCCAAAGGGATTTTGGGCGAAATGGGTATTATAATTTGATATTGGATTTAAAATGGGATATATCCCAATTGTACCCATTAATTGATGGGAAATGTTGGGAAATACTTGGGTACCCATTGGGCCCAAATATCTTTTCAAAAAATTTTAAAATCCAAAAATTTTAAGCAAACTTCAATAGTCAGCACCCAATGAGCTCGGCTTTTGATGGAGTGGTCTCTAAACCCTTTCAACTTTTCCTTTTTCTTTTGTCATTTGGGCTACAAAAAGTAGAAAAGATTAAAATATTCATTCAAAGCCCTCTCAAATTTTTTTTTTGGTTTTGTCCAGGGAGAAGATATATTCATTCTTATCAAAATGTTACGTCTTTTTGAAGTAATTGTTAATTGTTCTAGAGTGTAAAATGAATTCATGAAAATATAAATTCACAATAAGATTAAAAGAAATTTAATAAATAAAAAATATTAAAGTTATTTAAAAAATAAAAAATGAATTAAAGGAAAAAAATATGTAGAAAATACATTTGGGTATTGGGTGAAAAATCATTCTAGAGTGTAAAATGAATTCATGAAAATATAAATTCACAATAAGACTAAAAGAAATTTAATAAATCAAAAATATTAAAATTATTTAAAAAATAAAAAATGAATTAAAGCAAAAAAATATGTAGAAAATAGATTTGGGTATTAGGTGGGATCAATCTAAACCCATCCCAAAGTGATCCCGCCCAAGTTAGTTCCAAAACACATATGGATAAAGTTTTCCAAACTCATATGACTCGATTCCATCTCAAACTCAAGCAAATCCTGCCCCCGTCCATTTTGCCACCTTTACAAATAAGTACCAAACTGACCAGATAAATATAGTTAAGGGACTATTTTGGATTAAGTAAACTAGTTAAGGGACTATATTAGTTCATAATAAAGTTTAGAAACTAGAATTTTGGTCTTAGCAAAATAGTGTTGTTATTGTTTAGGGTTTACAAGTCGTAGCTGCATTTTCTAAATGCACTAAACACTGAAACGGCCAGAAGAATAGAAGCAAACCAACATGACATTCAACAATGAACTGTACATGTATACACTATTATGCTTAATAATTCCTTCAGTCATCAAGAACTTTAGCACCATATTCATGAAGTTAGCCGGGTTTTAAAGAATAAAAAATTTCTGGTGTTTACTTTCTTGATACAGAAGGTATGAAAAGGGATGCCATACGATTTTGCTACTCATTACATTATAAACACTATATATTATTCTAAAATTGATACTTTCTTTTTTTATCTTTTTATTGATTTCAAGCATGATATAAATTATAGGTTTTTTTTTTGGGTCCTTTATCTCTGATACTTACACATAGTGACCAGTCGTGATTGATTAATACTTATGACAAAAAAAGAAAGCATCAAAAGTAAGGACATAAATTTAATTTAATTTTAGAGATTGCTTTGTTAAATGTATCAATTCTTTTTTTTTTTAATTTAATTCTTTTCGTATTATAAGCATATATTTCCTACCAAACTATTGAGATTCCAAAATGGTCTGTCATTGTTATTGCACTTATTATTTTGAAAATTATTATATTGTTACTTTGCATAGTTTATTCGTCTTCATTGTGATGAATATTTTCAATATCCTTCATTGCGAATAATTTATTCAGGTTTCAACTAGATAAAAATTAGATAATTCTTAAGTTATATTTAACTAGCTAGTTCAACTCTTTAACGTAATGTATTTTTTTTTTCATTTTGGCAAAAAAATGTACAAATTAATTTACTTGATTTCTTTTGGTAAATTCGCTAAATTATAACTACAAGTTCATTATTTAACTCATTTGGCAGTTTATATTTTTCATAATCTATGCAAATTAAGCTGCTTGTACCGCATTATGTATTGAATTTTTTTTTTTCGTCTTTGCTTACTTTATAAAATATTATAAATGTCATTTAACCTCAATTTATTGTTCCAATTCATTTAAGATTCTAATTTTACATCTTATTTGCATTTTGCCCTGCTTAAAAATAACATATCCATATTCGGTCCCAAACAATTTCCACTTCCCCACTTCTTTATCATTTCCTAGGAATTGTTTACTAGATTGGCTCAACGATTGTAGCACATGCACTTTTAGTTCTGTGAGTCACTTGTGCTATTGATTTCTAAACCACACAACCAAACTTTCATTCATTACCATAGGTATTATAGAATATGGACACTACCTACCATAGATGGATCCATAAAGGACACATTATTGGTATACTATCAAACCTATTCATAACGAACTATTTTGAGTACTTTATTATTAATTTTTTTGTCGACATGATACATTTTCTATTCTATTCCTATTTCTACTCTATACTAAGGGGAGGGGGATGGACTCAAATGGGTCAAAGGAGAACTCGAAGAGGACTGAACTACCATCGAACCAAACGGATGCCTTTGCACCCATCGGTGAAACTTCTAAGAAATCATGGAGATGAATGCAACAAAAGATTCGATCCCTTAAGATTTTCTATGCTCAACAGTAATGAGGCAATACATCTGTGAGTTCAACATGATGAAAGTACAATGTGTTTGTTTAACATATTCATAGTACATTTGCAAATCTGAGTTGGGTTTGGATTTCATGAGATTTAATCCAATTAAAATCCGACTCAATTAATTGAGTATATAAATATTTTTTATTTATAATGATATATATTATTTAATAATTATATGTATTACATAATGTATATAATCTAATAATTTAATAATTTATGTATAATGGCAAAATAATATAACTATTATATGCACATTATATATAATTATGAATTAATTGTGATCTTCCAGCAAGCCTGAATTAGGTCTAAAGCCCTAATATTTTTGTGAGTCAAATGTGACCCTTACACATCGAGCTTATAGTGTGAAACTCTACTTACAATACAGGGCTCGAATGACAATTCCATTCCTAAATCCAGAGTGGCGTTGTATCATATGATGATTTGATAATAACCAAAGGAATTAGTTATTTAAGTCAAAATGGTTGTTAGTCGGATAGTAGACCAAAAGGTGGACGGCTCCAAATTGGGTTGGAGAAATCCAGTTTGATCTGAGCCATCCACTCTAAAATCTATTATTGTACTGCTCTGTTATTGTATCGTGCAGTGGACCTTGCAGATGATCGATCCAATCACTTCTACTTGTCAAATGATGTTGAAGTTCTACGAATGCACAAGATAAAAGTGGTACAATCCCCGCTAATAGACTGAAAAATTCTACTCTAAACTATATACAACTTAAATCAATTGAACTAGCTCAGCTGGCCACAAGATGAAAAATTAAATCTATTATTCCTAAATCAATTACTCTGATTGTATTTTCTCTCCAGAATCTCTTGAAGTATGATCTTTTTTTTTTTAATGTACATTAGAAGGATCGATATGTCTCTTCAAAGATTGATTGGTACAAATCACATTGATTGTGATACTCAAAAGTGATTCTTTTGAAAAGGTCACGAATATGCAATCATGAGACTTGAAAAAATAAAAAAATTATAATATACAAATATACGTAATCTAAGGGAATACATCATAATGGGTGCAGGAGAACTAACACTCGTGATTTCAATTTTCTCTTTAATTGAAGTATGATTGAAGGTTATTTAACTTCCTTCAAACTTTTCAATAGATTAGAGAGATCCATCCCCTCTCTTTTTTCTAGTATATGACTAATTATAACAATATTATACTAAAAAGAAACTATATACAATTTATACAACAGATACAAGCTTAATGATGTTCACCTTTCTTAATTTTAAGAATTCTCATAGTTGTATTTATCGATTAGATATCTGATTTTCTGTAACTAAACTCATATTTATGTAATTGACTAACCCATGCAACCAATATCGCCGCCCCATTTTAACCACAGTTTTGATTTAGGACAGAGGAGCATCTACAAGTGATTCTCTTGAATCAAAAGAAATGTGGTGCCAAAACTTTTGGGGCAACATTGCAACAACCGTAAAAAGCAGGTTAAAAATGGTTTTGCTTGAAAACGTTATAGCTTTGGTATGAACGATGGTAAATTATGCCTGAAAGTAAGATTCGTTAACGATGTAGTTTTGCTTAAAAAGTGATGACATTTGTTCATGAAATCATAAGTTTTGTCTTAAAAATTAATAATTTTTATATAAAAAAATGGTAAGTTCCAAAGAAAAACGTGTGTAAGTGTAGTTAAAAATTCAGTAAGATTTATTATTTGAAGACTGACCTGTATCAATTATGAAACTGACTTGTTTTTGTACAAAAATTTACTATTGTCTATAATAAATTTACCACCACAGTATTGTTCCTAATAGAACCTTTAATGGCTTATTTCCGTTTTCCTACTTTAATTATTAGCACCATCAAAAGAGAAAAGAAAACAAAAAGAAAATGGGAATTGAAGAAATCTTCATGTGCGTACTCTAATTACCCGTTTGGGTGCTACTCCAGAATGGCAATGACAACCACTATCAAAATCTCTTTACTCGGAATAGGTTTATGCTATTCTTTTTAGGTGTTTGGTTTAGGAAAAGCAATGGGAATGATTATTGATTTTGTTGTTTGGTTTATTCACAGTCATCAATGGGAATGCAAGCCCAATTCAACAACTATTTTCTTGTGAATAAATAAAAATGATATGAACATCAAATTCATGGCCGGATTTCATAGCTTGGTTTTGAATCCATGGCCAGATTTCATAACTTGGTTTCAAAGCCATGGCCGGATTTCATATAAATCCATGGCCGGATTGTGGATTGTACACCAAATTGAATGCGTAGTCGGCCGGATTACTGAACAATGTGTTCACTATAACTCGTGTTCAATTCATGCAAGAGGTTGAAGCTCATTGAAGTCCAGATCCCTTCCTTGGATGTTCTTGTTTGCCTTGTTTTCCTATGAATAAATAAAAATGATACGAACATCGAATCCATGGCTGCATTGCATAGCTTGGTTCTAATCCATGGCTGGATTTCAATACTTGGTTTCGAATCTATGGCTGGATTTCATATAAATCCATGGCCCGATTGTGGAGTGTACACCAGATTGAATGCGTAGTAGGCCGGATTACTGAACAATGTGTTCACCATAGCTCGTGTTTGTTGACCTTGGTCGATCAATCCTTGGTTTTAATGATTATCAAACCAAAATGTAGATTTGGGCTAATGTTTTTATGTGAGTAATTTGTTAGAATAGATTCTTGTGGCATAAAAGAAGAAGCAAAAACAGGGCACTTATGTCGGACGCTATCGGACGTCCGAAAGGATGAAGAACATCAACGGACGCACGCATCGGACGCACATCGATCGCATCGGACGTCCGAGAAATTTCGCAAAGATTTGATGACTCTCTGACGACGGTCGGACGCAGGGTTCGGACGTCCGACAGGTGGTTTGGACGCAGGGTTCGGACGTTCGACAGGTGGTTCGGACGTCCGACAGGCCAACGGCTAGTTTTGACAGCATTTAATATTTGACCGTTGTAGAGCCTTTTGGAGCCATTTCTCACCTTCTATAAACACCCCAAAGCACAAGAAGACAAGGGACTTTTGCCAACACAAAATACAAGCTTACAAGTGAGATTTTTGAGTAGAAAGATTCTTTGTTGGTTGTATAAGGGGTTGGGAAAGTTGGGTTGTAAGGTTGCTCAAGTGAAGGTTACTCTCTAGGAGGAGAAAAATCTTGGTGAAGGTGAACCTATCACTTGAAGTGGTAAAACCTTGGTGAAGGTTGCCTCATTTGTATAAAATAGTTCTTAATTGGGTGAGTGATCTTTCAAGTGTAGGTTGTTGAGGGTTAACTAGAATAGTTGTAAAACTCCTTGGCTCAACCAAAGTATGTTTGGGGTGAGGAAGGAGTGAGCCTTCACTTGTACATCTTGGTTAGCATCGCCATCAATTGAAGAGGCTATTGGATTGATATTTGGTTTGCATTTCTTATCTTTTCTCTTTAATTAAGTTTTCTTTATTGTGCTTAAATTTGATATATCTTTGTGCATCATTGTGAAATTGTTTGTACTCATTGGGTTGCACCGGGCACTTACAATTGGTATCAGAGCTTGGTCTCTTTTGATCAAGCTTAACCGCTTAGAGTAAAGATCATGGCAACCATAAAAGTTTCTTTTTTAGAAGGGCAATCTATTGATAGACCACCTATGTTTAATGGTTCTCATTTTAGCATGTGGAAACAAAGAATGATGATTTTCTTACAATCCGTTTATATTGAATTGTGGTATGTGGTAGAAGATGGTCCTTATGAAACTAGAATAGTTGACTCCACCACCAATTTGAGTAAATTAAAGACTAGACAAGAATTGAATGAAAAAGACAAGAGATACCTTTCTTTGAATGCTAAGGCCATGTGTATATTGTACAATGCATTAGATGTAAATGAATCTAGTAGGATTAAAGGTTGTAAATCAGTTAAAGATATTTGGGATAAATTGTGTGTATTTCATGAAGGTAACCAAGATATTAAAGAACAAAAGAAATCTTTGCTTGTTTCTCAATATGAATTTTTCAAAATGCATCCTCTTGAAAATGTTGATAAGATGTGTAGTAGATTTTGTGACATTATTGAAGATCTTAAATTGCTTGGAAAAGAATATTCTTTGGGTGAGAAAAATAGAAAGATTTTGAATGCCTTGCCAAAAGAATGGGAAAATAAAATAAATGCTATAGAAGAGGCAAAGGATTTAAATTCTATGTCCATTGAATCTCTTGTGGATACCCTAATCTCTTATGAATTAAAGCTGAAATTCAAAGTGCAAGAGGAAGAAAATGCAAGAATGTATAAGAGAGGCATAGCGTTTAAAGCATCTCAAGTGGGGGATAACCCATCCTTCATGGGTAATGAAATCATGGAAGTGGACAATGATATAACTCCTCACATCAAAAGTTTCAAGAAGATCTTCAACAAGAGATGTTCAAGAGGAGATTGCAAAGTTACATGGGATGAATGCAATTCAAAAAGAGAAAAAGAAGAGTTGGCCCAAATGGCACTAATGGCCGTTGGAGAAGATGAGGTAAGTTCTTATCACTCTTCTTGTGATGAAGATAATGAAGATGATGATGTGAAAATTCTTATGATTAAAATGCATAAAAGTTTGAGAAAATCTTATGCTAAAAATAAAGATTTGAAAACAAAAATAAATGATTTGTTGGAAGAAAACTCCAAACTTTTTCAAGAAAACAAATGTTTGAGAATGGAAAATGATGATTTAAAAAATCAAAAAAGTGTTTTTGATTGCAAAAATAATTTGAAAAGGAAGTTGGAAGAGAAAACAAAATTTTATGAAAAAATGTTGGAGGAACAAAATGTGTTAAAGAAAAGAATTAATGACTTGAACGAGTTTCTCCAAAATGAAAAACAAAAGTTTTCTCAAACAAAAGAAAACAAATCTTTTCAAGACACAAATAAGTTTGCTATGATAAGAAGTAAGAAAATTAGTTGCATTAAATCCACCTATGTGCAAAATACTTCTATCATGTGTCACTTTTGTTGCAAATTTGGACATATGCAAAATGATTGCTATGTAAAGAAAAATATGAGAAAAGGTATGAAATCCATGTGGATTGCTAGATCATGTTGTATTAACTCCCAAGGACCCTATAAAGAAAGGGTACCAAATGAAATTTCTCATATTTAGGTACATCATGAAGATTTGATCCAAGAAGTGCTATATGGTTGTAAGTACAATTGAAAATTTTGATATTCAATATGGTTTTGATTTGAAAAATAAAGGGGGAGTTTGTTTTTGATTGATGCCAAAAGGGGGAGTAGGATTTATTGAAATTTCTTTGTATGTTGGCACTTTCTAAGGGGGAGCTTTATTTGAACTTATTTGATAAAAGAAATCTTCATTTTGTTTGTCATCATCAAAAAGGGGGAGATTGTTGACCTTGGTCGATCAATCCTTGGTTTTGATGATTATCAAACCAAAATGTAGATTTGGGCTAATGTTTTTATGTGAGTAATTTGTTAGAATAGATTCTTGTGGCATAAAAGAAGAAGCAAAAACAGGGCACTCATGTCGGACGCTATCGGACGTCCGAAAGGATGAAGAACATCAACGGACGCACGCATCGGACGCACATCGATCGCATCGGACGTCCGAGAAATTTCGCAAAGATTTGATGACTCTCTGACGACGGTCGGACGCAGGGTTCGGACGTCCGACAGGTGGTTTGGACGCAGGGTTCAGACGTTCGACAGGTGATTCGGACGTCCGACAGGCCAACGGCTAGTTTTGACAGCATTTAATATTTGACCGTTGTAGAGTCTTTTGGAGCCATTTCTCACCTTCTATAAACACCCCAAAGCACAAGAAGACAAGGGACTTTTGCCAACACAAAATACAAGCTTACAAGTGAGATTTTTGAGTAGAAAGATTCTTTGTTGGTTGTATAAGGGGTTGGGAAAGTTGGGTTGTAAGGTTGCTCAAGTGAAGGTTACTCTCTAGGAGGAGAAAAACCTTGGTGAAGGTGAACCTATCACTTGAAGTGGTAAAACCTTGGTGAAGGTTGCCTCATTTGTATAAAATAGTTCTTAATTGGGTGAGTGATCTTTCAAGTGTAGGTTGTTGAGGGTTAACTAGAATAGTTGTAAAACTCCTTGGCTCAACCAAAGTATGTTTGGGGTGAGGAAGGAGTGAGCCTTCACTTGTACATCTTGGTTAGCATCGCCATCAATTGAAGAGGCTATTGGATTGATATTTGGTTTGCATTTCTTATCTTTTCTCTTTAATTAAGTTTTCTTTATTGTGCTTAAATTTGATATATCTTTGTACATCATTGTGAAATTATTTGTACTCATTGGATTGCACCGGGCACTTACAGTGTTCAAGTCATGCAAGAGGTTGAAACTCATTGAAGTCCGAAACCCTTTCTTGGTTGTTCTTGTTTGCCTTATTTTCCTGTGAATAAATAAAAATGATCCATGGTCGGATTGCATAGCTTGGTTTCGAATCCATGACGGATTGCATAATTTGGTTTCGAATCCATGACCAAATTGGGGATTGTACACCAGATTGAATGCGTAGTCGGCCGGATTACTAGACACTGTGTTTAAGAAAAATACTAAAAAATGAAACACAAAATCACCAAACTATGGCGATGATATTTATATATTTCTGCACGTAGATCATATGCAATTTTATTGATAAAGATCCTATTTGAGACTTGAAGTTTAATCAGACAAGAGACCTATTAGATATTTTAGGAATTAGGATTTTGATAAAATAATTTTTTTATATTTATTAAATTATTTTTAATTCGTAAATGGGTTAACCAGGTCAGCCGAGTCAACCCGTGATTGATCTAGACTCAACCTGATTTTTTTTCAAGTTTGACGAGTCTGATCTAATTTCGACCCGAACCCGTGAAGGTTCAATCCAAATCCATTAATTTCGTGTTAGGTTATTTTCAGGTCATGTCGGAAATTGCCACCCCTAGCTGTGACCTTTATGAAACATATTGCAAAAATGTTTGATGGTATTGACATATTTTACTGTGTGATTAGAGGCAATCGGAAACTACATAACTGAGATTCTTGAGCCCGTGATTTGCAGATGAAGGTAGTCGTTTTATCCTTATAAGGTCCCTTTGACCCTGTCTATCAATTTTGAGTTTTCAAGGACCAACTTGGCCTGTGACTGATGGATTCTGAATATCTGATTATTTTCTATATAAGAACTTGCATATGTTCTTGTCATACATGACCAAAGTTCGATGGAATGTCATTAAAAGGAATTGTGCTATTTGCTTTTGTGATGAAAATTGTCAAGTTGTTGCTATATTTCTGCTAGCTACAGTTGTTCAACTTCACAACAATTCATGCCTAAGTATCAATTCACCAAAGTGTTGCGTATGTGGGCAAATGTGGAATATGATTCCTCCACAAAACAGATAAGCAACTATACATATTTGCAGTGAAGACAGGATATGGAAGAAAAGACAGACTGTTCTTGTGACGGCCCCACTTCTCCCTAGGGCGAACCAAAGGTTTCGGCGGACTGCCTGCCCAACTCTCGCCGGGACTCAGTCACTCACTACAGACCTCAAACAAATTACAATATAAATCTCAAATATAACTCAAATGTTCCAACATTTACATATCAAAAGCGAAGCGTCCACGCTTCCACTGCGCCACTCTGATCCATGATCCCAATTCTTATACAAGAGGAATTTCACAACAATAAAATCACAACAAGCCTTCCTTCGCCACGAGCCCTGTGAAGGGGAATAAAATAGTTTTGGGTGAGCTAGAAGTTCAGCGAGTAACCAGTAAAATCATAAATCAAATATATTTCACAATAATGCATTTCGATCATTTCGATGATGTCATGATTCAGAGATCAAAATGTACGTTTATTGCTCTCATGAGCCGGTGAAATCATTGCACTTGAACACCCAACGCTCAAATAGATCATTTAACATTAACATTGAGAGGGAGCCCCTTTTTGAGCTCCAGATAAACATGAACATGAACCATAAACAAGGTGGAGACGTTGGTGTTCAGCACTAGACTTTCCCAGAACTCATTGAAGCCAAATCATGTCATGAATCCACATGCAAGCATGCATGATATGCAATCGAATAAATAATGCAAGAAGCATTTCACAAGTACTTTGGAAATAGTTTAGGGTCACTCACCTCCGTGGCTCAGAATCATCCATCATATAACATTGCCTTGCTCAAATCCAAGTCTTAGATCACAAACTCAGTGCAAACAAGTCCCTTCAAAGTTCGGACAACACTTCCCCTGAATTTGCTAACTTTTCCAGCCATCATGGCTTCATTATTTCCTCAGCTAGTCCCAAAGGTACACACACAACAACAAGTTCATCCAATAGTCATTCAACAAACTCTAAGTAGTACTAGTACAAGTCAAGTTAGGAAAAAGTTCGGAAATGAAGGTTAAGTTCAAAACCAGAAAAATAGCTTTTGACATCCTTTTGCGGTAATGGCACCAAAGGCACTACGATTGTCTGATGAAGGTGCAAGATACACCGTTTCGAAACTAAGAGATAGGTCACTCAACCCAGTTTTGAGTGCAAACATGTCAAAAATGCAAGATACCACATCAAAAACGTAAAACTGATTCATCAAAACGCATTCTAGCGGAAATATCATAACTTAGGCTATACAAGTCCAAATCCAGAAATTCCAAAACCAGCTGAAAGCTAAGACATAGGGCTAAATTTCATCAGAAGGCCTCAACAACCAATTCGGAAGCAATTCCAGTCAAAACAACCAATTACAAGCGCAATTCTTACATTCGGGTAAAACCAGAACAGCAATAGTAATTTTGACTTTTCTCATTCTACACTACTCCTATTGACCTGAAATTTTGTAGGCACCTCTAAAATGTCATTCCCTACAACTTTTATGTTTTAAACTAAGGCCAATTAGGCCTCTAACTAGGAGCTAAAAATTCGGGCAGAATGTTCCTTCACAAAACCTAATTTTCTGAAATTTCTTCCAAAACAGAAATTGATTGCAATTGACCACTTTCTCCACCTCATAGAGTCCTTAAACATCATTTTCAATCATCATATATAACCACACAACCATGTTCATATTAAAACAGAAAAATTCCCACAAATAATAAAACTTCATCACTTCAACCACAAATCAAGAAATAATCCATAATATTGCATCTCATACCACCACCAATCATGAATTGAACATCATTAGAGGAAGGAGAGGGGTCCTTCACAACTCACCTTAGCAATACAAGAGATAGAGCAACTAGTCATCTTAACTTTCCAAACAACTCCACAAAATACCTCAAAACCACTTAGCAAAGAGATTTTATGGAATGATTTGGAGTTTTATTGGTTGGATTTGAAGATTGAGCAAGAAATAGAAGGAAGAAATTGAGAGCTTTTCTTTCTTTTCCTCTCCAATAAATTCGGCCAAGAAGCTTGCAAAATGAAGAGATTTTTGGCCAATTTTAATTAAATGGTAAAGTTATGAATAGTAGTCAAACTCAAGACTAAATCTTATGGTAACACTTGTCACCTTTTGGTTCAAAACTTATCTTTTTGTCTCTCCAATACAAATATCTTAATACCATGTAAAATAATATCACTTAATACAAAATTCCAACAAGTTGTCAAAAATATAATGCATTTACCGCACTAGCGGGTCTCACGTTCAAAATACGCTCTTAATTTCTCAAAAACTAATCGATACTAGAAAAATCATTTTAAAACTATCTTTGCTCATAAACTTTATTTGGGGAATTTTTCTAATAAAGAAGATGTAGAAAAGGCGGGCGATTAAATAAAATAAACCTTAGAAAATTAAAAAATTTCCGGATTCTCACTCTCATTCTTTTCAGGGCGTCACAGTTCTGATACAGTAAGTCTGGGGTATACACAGTAAAGACAGGATATGTTGCTGCAAAAGGGGAATGAGACACTAAGGATCGAAGGTTAGCACCTGGCTCTGAAACTAGCTAGGAAATTAGGAAACATAGGGTATGGAAAAGACTGTGGAGCTTAAACATTAAGATGAAGCTGAAACATATCCTATGGAGGTGCCTGCAAAATGGATTGCCAGCTAATGAAGTACTCTATAAGAGAATTGGGAAGGGAAGCAACCTATGTAATTACTGTGGGGAGGATACTAAAACCATTGAGCATGTTTTTTTCTTTTGCCCTAAAGCTCAAATGGTGTGGAAGTTAGCTCCTGTGAGGTGGGAGGGGATAATTGAGCTGCAATGTAACTTGTGGAGGTGGTGGGATGTTGTGATGCAAGCAGCTAGGGAGGAGCAAGGAATAGACAGAATCAAACTCATGGTGAACATATTATAGCAAATCTAGAAAGCTAGAAACAAGATGACATTCCAGACAGAGAATGTGGATGCAAAACTGATAGTGGACAAAGCTCAGTAGGAATGGATTGAATATGAAGTTCCAAATGAAATAAACACATGAGCTAATGCATCATTAGAAGTAGATAGACAGCTCCAGCAGAGATGGGAGCCACCTAAAGAAGGAGTGATTAAAATCAACATAGATGCAGCAATCTCAGCTAAAATGGTAAGGATAGGCCTGGGGATCATAGCTAGGAACTGGTGTGGAGAGATAGTGAAAGCAAAAGGAATCACTGCGAGGAGGAAAGGGGAAGCAGCCACAGAGGAAATGCTAGCCATAAGAGGTGCGCTAGAATTGGCTAAAGTTGCAGGATGGACAAACATAGAGGTCCAATCTGGCTGCAAAAGTGTTGTGAGCCAAAGTAACACAGGCAATGTTCAGGAATGTAGATTACAAACAATCCTGGAAGATATTGAGGACCTAAAGAAGAGTTTTGACTGCTGCATTTTCTCTTTTGTTCCCAGAACTGCTAATGGTTGCAACCATTCCAAGGCTCAATTTGCAATCAAGTTATTTAGGAATATTGAATAGGAAGGCTCATTCCCAACTTGGCTATCAGATTTAGCTAGAAAAGATATGGGAGTAGTTACCCCTTTTTGTAATTAGCTCTTGTATTATCAAGTGTTTATATCTATAAAAATGTTATCGTTTGTCAAAAAAAAACTATACATATTTGCTGAACATCCATATTTGACAAAGTATGTTACATATTTCAAAATGCTTTTATCTCTCGGGAAAAGCGAAAATTGCAAAAGCAACTAGTCCTCACTATTTTCTGATTGTTCAGTCCCTCAACTTTTGGTTTGTCCTAAAGTGGAGTTCATTAATTTTTCTAGTGGGGCTTGTATAACTTGTCTAAGTAATAACAATCACACGTTTTTCACATTTTCCTAATTATAGAGGTAAGCATAAAGCATGGATATATAATAAATCTCCTTCAATTAATTGCCTTGACTTGTGTGTGCACATGTAATATGCGTATAATACAACTCAAAATGTTACTGTCACATGCATATTCATTTGTATACATATGAAAGCGTGTATACACTACTCTTTAATTAAGCTGAGAGATTATACATGCATCTCTGCTTATGTTTGTGTGTGATTAAATAAGAAGTAACAAAGTATTTTATTTATGTATGATTCAAGATTTCATTACTTTCAAATCAATATATATGATTTGAAAATCAATATGGGTCTATATGTGTATATTTATAGTTAAGAATGCGAAAAAATACACATTTGACCTACATCAGCGTCTATATTATTAAATTACAAATGGTTGTATCGGTAGATGAAAAATAACATTTATCTGACAACTGTAACTAGTTTGTTCATGCATTTTGCTGGCTTTCCTTATCGGTAGATGAAAAGATAGTGGTTGTGCAACTAGTTGATCTATTAATATAAAGTTTGACCATTTTTGTGGACCTGTCTAGTCAAGAACTGCCACCCCAATTTGCAATACTAAATTCTATTGTTAGTTGCACAACCACTATCTAATAGGAAACCGAAATGATCAGAAAAACTAGCAAGAAGTATGAACAATTGGTTGCA
The DNA here is from genome assembly GCF_036785885.1 of Coffea arabica. Classification (NCBI taxonomy): domain Eukaryota; kingdom Viridiplantae; phylum Streptophyta; class Magnoliopsida; order Gentianales; family Rubiaceae; genus Coffea; species Coffea arabica. The sequence continues at coordinate 49,621,976 of NC_092310.1, read as the reverse complement.
GTTGTCAGAAAAATGTTAATTTTCATCTACTAATACAACCATTTGTAATAAAATAATGTAGAATATTTTCATCTACTGATACAACCATTTGTAATAAAATAATGTAAAGTAGATGTAGATGTATGGATGTAGATGATAACAAGTGCAGATATGGTTGTCTTTTATGACACTACAATATCTCACGATAGTTTTTTTTTTTTTTTTTTTACAAACTGTTCTAAGTTGCAATTAGAATGTTTTAAATTGAAGTTCTTTTCCATAATCAAATCACAAAAAATGACCATATATTCATTGTAAAGAAGGATTTCTACTAGTCTAATGTTCTAAAATAATCCACTAGTACTCCAATTGTTTTAGATGCGCTCCTAATATTTGCAACCCACTGATTTACACTTTCTCTATTCTTGAATGAGAAGCAAACATGCTTCAAAGAAGCAATTGCACTATCAAACAGAGTCTCAAGCATTACAGGCTTTGCAAGTAGTTCAGCTCAAACATTTGGCCCAAGATTATACCTTTCTTGACAGATTTCCAATCAACTGCTATCTGCAATATATAACATGTACTTCTGATTGCATCCATCATTGGGCAGTAGTAGTCCTCTCATTCTTATCTCATCAAGTAAACATGAAATAGTAGGTTGGTTGCCCTCTTTAGCATATCCTCTAATTAATATATCATAAACTACATGATCAGGACTTATTCCCCTTTTTAACATGTCATCAAATACTTGTTTTGCTTCAATCATGAATTCTTTGTTGGTTAATCCAAAACTCAAGGAACTATATGCAAACAAATTAGCCAGAATAACCTCTTTAACCATCTGTTTCTGACTACAATCCAAGTAGTGTAAAAATGCTTGTCAATAACAAATCCAGAATCTATCATTTTTCTATCGACCATCTCAACTTGGCTCAATTCCTCTCCTTGCACATGTCATCAGTTAGGACAGTGTATGAAATTTCATAAGCATTCTCTTTGCTAAAATGTAGTTTTGCTCATGCCTACAGGAATTAGAAAGAAGTGTAGAAGAAACGTCGAACAACCTATTCACGACTGGTCTAATGGCCCTACAACAGAATGGCAAGACCCCCTTGATTAGGAGGGTGAACACCATCAGCAACCTGAAGCTGATTTCCTACCCCTCCACCCTGAGCACCTGGAGCATATTTGCATGTGATTCCACATATAAGAATCCCCTGCAGCCAACACAACATCATAATATATCTCATATCATAATAACTTGAACATGATTCTTCTATAACACCACATAGAGCTTACGTCATTCAATGTGGATATTCCCTCAGATGCCACTGCAGATTGTTGTTGTAGTTCTAGGAACGGAAAATAAAATTCTCTTTCCAACCAATTTGAACCCCATCGACCATGACTGGTAATAGGCCTCCACTGTACTTCCATCTACCCTCTAGAATTGCCCTATTTATCTGATTGTCGTGGCATTTTTTGAGAGTGATAAAGTATACTGGATGAGTTAATGGAAGTTGGAGTCCCTCAAACTCTGAAAAAAAAACTTCAAAACAATGAAAAATATGGAAATTTAAAGTGGATATGTAATAAAGGTCGTACATACTATAAGGACCCAAATTTTTTTTCTTATTTTTATTTTATTTTACTGACTTATTTAATTATTTATTCACCCGTTTACCCCAAATAATTTATTTCATCCGTTTCAAATCCATTTGTATGCAAAAATGTCCTTTTTATAATTTTAAAACGCTTCGTTAGCAAATTTAATTTTTCTACGAGTCGTTTAGCGAGAAATAGCGAATACACGTTTTTCGAGATAAATTTGATCTGAGAGTACATTAGTCTTGGAGCACTAAGGATGATTAATAGTAGATTAAGAAAAGGTAATTAAGAGATTAGATGTGAATGAGTTCAAATTAAGCTTTTACCGCGCGTGCGTCGATAGTTTCCCGAACGTCGCATCGGTACAACTAATTGGAGATTTGAAAAATTAATATTAGACTAGTAAGAGTGGGTAATTACCATATTAAAGGAAATACCTTGGATGATTAGTGCATGAGTGTATCAAACTCGAGAGAAAGTGGTAGTACGAAACCCCATTTGAGCACTATTAAGAGTTGACTTTTTGCCCAACACTTATGGCTACTATATCATTCTTTGTCTCTAGGTTTCCATCACACAAAAACCCTCATCTCTCTCTCCTCACTCCCTCAATTTTCGGCCAGGCCAAGAGACAAGAAAAGGAAGAAGAAAAACTCCATTGTTTAGCTTCAAATCACTCACCAAACCTCCACCAAATCACTCACAACTTGGAGTACCACTCTAGCTTGAAGGGAAGAGAGGGCCGGCTAGTTAGGGGCTGTTCTAAGGAGTTTCTCACACCAAAAAATTTGGGGTTTCATCTTGAGTTTTGAAGGTATAAACATCTCCACCAAAGCTTTTACTTTCTTGTTTCATTTCTTGGTTTTGAAGCTTGTAGCTTCCTTCTTATTGTTGTTGCTTGAATTTGGTTGGTTGAAGTGGGCTCTATGAACTCCTACCTTGGTTAAATGAGGGCTGCCATGATGTTTATATGTGTGTTAGGGTGTTTGTGATGAGTTTTACTAGAAGAAACTAGAAGAGGAAAAAGAAAAAGAGAAAACCGTGAGAGGAAGCAAGCTGGCCAAATCTGTCTTGTTGTTATCTTATTCATATTTCGAGTTTTTGATACTTAAATGACTGTGAAACTGATGTATATATGTGGCATAATGTGTGTACAAAGTGTCGTTCGAAAATCATTTGAATTGGTTGAGCAAAATTTGAAATTTCGAAATTTGAAGAAAACTGGAAATGTAATCTGGCAGTCCAAACAGTACCACTTTGCTTGAACGTATCTCTCTGTTTATAGGTCAAAATCAGGTACCGTTTGCAGCATTTGAAACTAGACAATTGTATCTTTCCAACGGTATAAAATTCACCTTCTAGTTCGAACTGAATGAACCGTAGTGATTCACCAAAGTCTCCTATTCTGTTCTGCTATTCTGCTCGAATGGTAGTGTGAAGCTGCAACTTGTTGCTTGAATTTGAACTACCTATGAACTGATTTTGGAAATGACTTTTCTGATGAAATGTAGCCTTTTAAATCTAGTTTCCAACGCCACTGACCATTCTCAATTTCAATTTGTATTGAGTGAGATATGGTCCAATTCCCGACCTATGACAAAGCTAGAAATCTGGAAATTCTTCTCTTCTTACTAGGCGAATGGTTAGGTTTGATTTGGGACATGTTGTTTCGAAAAGTTTGGTGTCAATTACCTACCAATTACTTCTTGGATGTTTATAAGACCTTGGCTTCACAAATGAATTGAATTGAGATTGATTTCATGGTTCAAAATGTTTGAAAAAAGGAAAAGAAAGCCAGGGGATAGATTTGCTTTAAGAATTTCCTAAACTTTGGTAGTTTTGTTAACTACTTTTCAATACGAGTTTTTGTGTGAAATTTGATAGAGAAGTAGTCCTCATATGAAAGTATAATTGTACCAAATTTGGTGTTATTCTAAAATCATTTCGATACTCAAATGAAGTCTCAAAGTTTGCTCTTCAAATCTGAAAAATTTATGAATAGTGTACAAAAGTCAGCCGACTTTAAGCTACTACATCTTTACCCTCAAAACTCCGAATTTAGTTCCATTTGCCTTGTTTGAAACTTTGTTAGGAACTCATATTGTGTTACGAATTTCAAAGGCTAGTTCATTTTTTGTGAATTTTGCTGAATTTCCAAAGATTGCTGAAAAGCATGACTGAAACTGTCATGCTTACTCAGATCAGCCACTTTGAGTTGAAAATTGAATGCCTTCTATTTAAAATCTTGGAAAGGTGTCTTCTAGAAACTTTTAGTGTTTTGAAACTAGTTTTCAACGGTGCAAAGTTTTTCAATTTTGGACCTAATGAATGTAAGATCTAATATTTCAAAGATTACCACTTAAAACTGAATTTTACCGACTTGTTGGAAAATGAGTTTTTGTAAACTCTTCTCTATCCGTTGATATTGATTGACCGTTTTAAACTCGATTTTATGGAGAAAATCAATTTTTCTTGTGTTATTAAACACCACTTTTGAATCTCAATTTTCAAGTAACTAAAGCTCTTTTTCATGATCTTTTCTTAGTATTGTTTAAGGATGCAATCTTCCTTGTTAGTAAGGAGTTTGTAAGTGATAGTATGTGATAGTCAATTATTATTTGTTCAGGCGCTCAAGGGGATCTTCAAGGGAATCTTGAAGCGGACGCCTAAAAACTTGTTTGCGCACTTACTCCCTTATTTTGATTGATGAGTGTTTCTTGTAGGTGTTTGGAACTTGAATAGTTGCTACATGTGTACTTCATAATTCTTGAGTGTTTAAGTATTAAATGTTACCGATAATTGCTCTTATGTAATTTTTCACAGTTTTAAGGTGAGTATGTACTTTATTTCACTTGACCTACTAAAATAACAAATTTTTATTGTTTAACCGTGAATTTCTACCATTTACCGGTTTATTTGATTAATTGCGCATGTTGTAAGCTTTTAGCTGAACTGAGTCCTGCCCTTGGTTACTAACCTGTTCGAGGCAGGACTGGATTTGATCGGATAGATTGGAAGTCTGGGCCACCGTTTCGGTATACTCGAGTATTACCACTGGAGGAATAAAGTGATGACCCAACAACCGGAGAAATTACTGAAGTTATAAGGTGAAACTGACCGAAACAGTTTCACGTGAACACCGTATCCTTTTAATGTGTGTTTATTTCTGTAAAATGATAAATGTCTCATTTTAATGTGCCAATGTGAAATCTTGAACCGTACATATGTTATGCTCAATTTACTTGATTTATTAGAAATGCTTAGGTTTTGGAACCTCACTGGACTGTTTAGCCCATTCCACGCTTTTGTTTTCCTTAACAGGGTTCAAAACTGAGAGTGCTCGCAAATAATACTAGGTTGTTTTCTTTTGGAGACTTTAAGTTGTATTGTAGCATATGACTGTAGTAAATATTCTTTTGGGTTGTATTTAAACTTGAAAGTTATCTAATTTTAAGTATGAAATGTTTTGGAGTACTTTACTTATATATTAAAAATATTTGAAGTATTTCTAACTTTTGAATTACGGATTGTAGTGAGTCTCGGCGAGAGTTGGACAGGCGTTCCACCGATACCCTTGAATTCGCCTTTGGAAGACGTGGGGACGGCACACATGCAAATCAGAGAAATACAGATAAAGATTCATTAATAATCTATCAAACACCCATTACTAATAATCTAACAAATTCTCCTAAAAGCTGTTACTATGGCAATGCCTACATATGCAATGTCGTGCTTCAAATTACTAGTAAGACTGTGCAAGGACATAAATTCAATGATGGCAAATTTCTGGTGGGGAGGAAGAGGATAGAAAAAGAAAAGCCCACTGGTGTTCATGAAAAAAGCTACCAATAGGGAAGGATCAAGGAGGATTAGAATTCAGAGACCTTCAAAATTTCAACAAGTCTCTTCTGGGAAAACAGGTATGGGATTGCTGACATGTCCCAACTTACTGTTAAGCAAAGCCCTAAAAGCAAAATACTACCCAAAAAATTCAATTCTAAACTGCAAGGTGAAAAAGAATGCATCATGGACATGGCAAAGTTTAATGGGAGCAAAAGAAGAGGTCAAAAAAGGAGCAAGACAGAAAATTGGTAATGGAAAGAGTATAAGAATATGGGAGGATGCATGGATACAGGATGATTGAGATGGAAAACTAACATCACCCAAGCCTCAGGATTGCAAGCTCAACAAAATGGAAGACCTGATCTCAAATTTCATATGGAAAACAAATCTCATTTTGAGGCAAGTAAGATTCTGAAGATCCCTATAAGCTTAAAAAGATGACCGGATAGCTACTTTTGGAGTCATAGCAGCACTGGGCAGTACACAGTTAGATCGGCATACGAAGCAATGACCAGTGAGAAAAGCCAGGAAGGACAATAGGGTAACAAGGACGGAGAGACAAGCCTTGCAAGAGAGAAAGAAAAAGCTTGGAAACAACTATGGAGACTGAAAATCAAGTACAAACAAAAACTTTTATCTGGAAATGCCTTAATCATGCAATACCAGTGAGAGAATCATTATTTAATAGGATAGGAAAAAAGGGAAATGGTGTGCAAGAACTGTGGCTTAGATGTAGAGACTGTGGAACATCTCTTCTTCCATTGCAGGAAGGCTAAAGATATATGGAAAATGGCACCCCTCCAATGGAATGGATAACAGGATTACTTAGGAAACTTTAAGTGCTAGTGGACACAACTCCTAGAAGCAAAGAAAAGGACAGATGGCTGGGAACACATTGCTCTAACAGTGGACATACTGTGGCATATATAGAAGGCTAGAACTGAAAAGGAGTTCAAAGACAAAGACAGACATCCAATGGATATAATACAAAAGGCAGTGAAAGAATGGGAAGAATATATACAAGTTCAACACATACCAACTCAGATGAGCATCTCAGAAATAGAGGCAGCTAATGAACATATTCAAAGAGAAGAAGAAGAAAATAGTACTCGTGGAATATGTGTGGAAGTGGGACAACATAAAGGACAGCATATGGGGATTGGAATTTCAGCAAAGAACAACCAAAACCAGTGGAAAGCAGCATGGAAATTAAAAGAAAGAACGATTGGTTCAATATTGCTAGACTATTTGCAAGCAATCAAGCTAGTACCGAGCAAGGTATGGGAACCAGTGTGGGAATGTATCAAAGTCCCGATATAATCCCATCAAATCCTAAACTTACTTAAGAAGCCATCATCGAATGACATTAGAGTTGCTGCAAATCTAGAGGACATAATCAATCTTAGCTCAATGTTTAGGAAATACTCATTTGATAAGCAGAATGTTGAACATAGTAGGCTAACTAAAAGTTTGAGCAAACTTGCTCGAAACATAACTTTTGATGAGGAATATGTAGATCCTCAGTGTATTAGTACACTCTTATGTGTCTCAAATTGAGCCTTTGCTCAACATGTAACTTCGTCTTCATTATGAATAAAGATTTCTACCATTTGAGGAAAAAAAAATAACAAACGTCAAGATCAAGATTACAAATTCATTAGTAACACAATATACAAATGAATGAAAACATTAGAGCTAAAGAAGAAGAGATAAAGATAACATAAAAGATAAAACAATAGAAAAGAATGCTAGATGGTTTAATGGAAGCTGGAGTCCTATTCATAACGAACTATTTTGAGTACTTTATTTTTTTTTTGTCGACATGATACATTTTCTATTCTACTCCTATTTTTACTCTATACTAAGGGGAGGGGGATGGACTCAAATGGATCAAAGGAGAACCCGAAGGGGACTAAACTACCATCGAACCAAACGGATGCCTTTGCACCCATTGGTGAAACTTCTAAGAAATCATGGAGATGAATGCAACAAAAGATTCGATCCCTTAAGATTTTCTATACTCAACAGTAATGAGGCAATACATCTGTGAGTTCAACATGATGAAAGTACAATGTGTTTGTTTAACATATTCGTAGTACATTTGCAAATCTGAGTTGGGTTTGGATTTCATGAGATTTAATCCAATTAAAATCCGACTCAATTAATTGAGTATATAAATATTTTTTATTTATAATGATATATATTATTTAATAATTATATGTATTACATAATGTATATAATCTAATAATTTAATAATTTATGTATAATGGCAAAATAATATAACTTTTATATGCACATTGTATATAATTATGAATTAATTGTGATCTTCCATCAAGCCTGAATTAGGTCTAAAGCCCTAATATTTTTGTGAGTCAAATGTGACCCTTACACATCGAGCTTACACAGTGAAACTCTACTTACAATACAGGACTCAAATGACAATTCCATTCCTAAATCCAGAGTAGTGTTGTATCACATGATGATTTGATAATAACCAAAGGAATTAGTTATTTAAGTCAAAATGGTTGTCAGTCGGATAGTAGACCATAAGGTGGACGGCTCCAAATTGGGTTGGAGAAACCCAGTTTGATCTGAGCCATCCACTCTAAAATCTGTTATTGTACTGCTCTGTTATTGTATCATGCAGTGGACCTTACAGATGATCGATCCAATCACTTCTACTTGTCAAATGATGTTGAAGTTCTACGAATGCACAAGATAAAAGTGGTACAGTCACCACTAATAGACTGTGAAAAATTCTACTCTAAACTATATACAACTTAAATCAATTGAACTAGCTCAACTGGCCACAAGATGAAAAATTAAATCTATTATGCCTAAATCAATTACTCTGATTGTATTTTTTTCTCCAGAATCTCTTGAAGTATGATCTTTTTTTTTTTAATGTACATCGGAAGGATTGATATGCCTCTTCAAAGATTGATTGGTGCAAATCGCATTGATTGCGATGCTCAAAAGTGATTCTTCTGAAGAGGTCACGAATATGCAATCATGAGACTTGAAAAAATAAAAAAATTATAATATGCAAATATACGTGATCTAAGGGAATACATCATAATGGGTGCGGGAGAACTAACACTCGTGATTTCAATTTTCTCTTTAATTGAAGTATGATTGAAGGTTATTTAACTTCCTTCAAACTTTTCAATAGATTAGAGAGATCCATCCCCTCTCTTTTTTCTAGTATATGGCTAATTATAACAATATTATACTAAAAAGAAACTATATACAATTTATACAACAGATACAAGCTAAATGATGTTCACCTTTCTTAATTTTAAGAATTCTCATATTTGTATTTATCGATTAGACATTTGATTTTCTGTAACTTTTTGTAGGTAAACTCATATTTATATAACTGACTAACCCATGCATCCAATATCGCCGCCCCATTTTAACCACAGTTTTGATTTAGGACAGAGGAGCATCTGCAAGTGATTCTCTTGAATCAAAAGAAATGTGGTGCCAAAACTTTTGGGGCAACATTGCAACAACCGTAAAAAGCAGGTTAAAAATGGTTTTGCTTGAAAACATTATAACTTTGGTACGAAAGATGGTAAATTATGCCTGAAAGTAAGATTCGTTAATGATGTAGTTTTGCTTAAAAAGTGATAACATTTGTTAATGAAATCATAAGTTTTGTCTAAAAAATTAATAATTTTTATATCAAAAAATGGTAAGTTCCAAAGAAAAACGTGTGTAAGTGTTGTAAAAAATTCAGTAAGATTTGTTATTTGAAGAGTGACATGTATCAATTATGAAACTTACTGTTTTTGTACAAAAATTTACTATTGTCTATAATAAATTTACCACCACAATATTGTTCCTAATAGAACCTTTAATGGCTGATTTCCATTTTTCCACTATAATTATTAGCACCATCAAAAGAGAAAAGAAAACAAAAAGAAAATGGGAATTGAAGACATCTTCATGTGCGTACTCTAGAACTAATGTGATGGAATGAAGTAATTTCGTTTTCGACGTTGAGCTTAATTAAAGGCAGCCGGGCTTGAGATCTTTGAAACTCAGGCCAGACAATATCAAGAAAAAGAGCTGCTCTGATGGCTTTCATTAATATTCCATCATATCTTGAATTTCTTCCAATGCTATTTTGTTTCGTTTTGCTTCTTTATTACTACTGCTACTGCAATCTGAGCAGGAAGTGGAGAAAAAGCTAGTTGCCCACAAACTGGCCAGTCATTGGTATGCTGCCAGCGCTTCTTCAAAACTCTCACAAGCTGCACGATTATGCAACAGAGGTTCTTAGAGAGAGTGGCGGCACGTTCGAGTACAGAGGCCCCTGGTTTGCCAATATGGGCATGGTTATCACCTGTGATCCTTCCAACATCCACTATTTCTCAGCAAAAACTTCTCAAACTACCCAAAGAGTCCTGAATTCAGAAAAATATTCGATATCCTGGGAGACGGGATTTTCAATGCTGATTCCCAGTTATGGGACCCAGTTTTCACAAACTTTTGGAGACAACCATTCGGGAGAAAGTGGAAAAAGGGCTCCTCCCAATTTGACAAAACTGTGAAGAGACGGGATCTCAGCTTGATTTGCAAGAGATATTCCAGAGGTTCGTTTTGGATAGTATGTCGACATTAATGCTTGACCATGACCCAGCAGCTTATCCATGGATTTACCAAACATCCCATGTGGAAAGGCTTTCAGGGACACCGTGGAAGCCCCGTTACAGAGGCACGTATTGCCAGAAAGCTGGTGGAAGCTCCAGAAATGGCTAGGAATCGGCAAAGAGAAGAAGCTGAGCAAAGCCTGGGATGCTTTTGATCAGCTCATTTACCCTTGTATATAGCTGAAGCAGGAAAAAATGACTAGTACAACAAAGGAGGAACCCCGGTCTGACGGACTAAGCGCTTTCATGGAGGTTTACTAGGGGACAAACACTGGAATTAACGAGGCAAAATTGTTCATGAGAGACCGGAGACGCCATGTTAAATTTGATGATTGCTGGTAGAGACGGCACCAATCGCCGCTAATCCTTGGGCCGAGGAGAAGATTCTTGAAGAGATTGCAAGCAAATTGGAGGTAGGGGAATGAAGGTCAACATTGGACAAGGCTTTTCAATGTCCAGGAGTCCCATAAGCTCGTTTACCTCCTGGGTGCACTGTGTGAAGCTCTCCGGCTTTATCCACCCGTGGCTTCAGAGCACAAAGCTCCAGTGAAGGCCGACATTGTTCCAAGTGGTCTACGTGTCGATGCAAACACCAAACTGATTCTTTCCTTCTATTCCATGGGATGGATGGAGTCCATATGGGGTGAAGATTGCTTGGAGTTCAAGCCGCAGAGGTGGATAACGGAGCAAGGAAGAGCAAGACACGAACCATCCTTCAAGTTCCCTGCATTCAATGCTGGATCAAGGACTTGTTTGGGCAAGGAGTTGGCTTTCGTTCGGAAGAAAATGGTGGCAGCCTCCATCATCCACAATTACCACGTCTGGGCAGTGGATGGTCATCCTATCTCCCTTACTGATTCTAGTATTATCCAAATGAAACATGGTTTTATGGTCAGGTTCTTTAAAAGAAATTAATTAATTTGTAATATATATATATATATATAAATGTGTGTGTGTGTGTGTGTGTGTGTGTGTGTGTGTGTAATGTATAATAAGCTCATCACGTTGGATGAATTATGTAATATGTTTCCTTGCTACTAAAACTGCTTTGTGAAATATCAACTACATCATTAGTTAGCACAAAAAGGATCTTGGATTCTGCCAAACATGCTCAAATGTCTTTCTATATACTGCTTGAACTTAGGGCTGGAGCTGAACCAAGTAGCTCGGCTCGAGCTCGCGAGCTACTTGGTCAGCAGCTCGAGTTCGGTTGACCAAGCTCGATCTTGAGCTCGAACTGCTCGTTAGAACTATTGAACCGAGCTCGATCTTGGAAATATAATACTCGAGAGCTCGACGAGCTCTATCGAGTTTTTTATAATATATATTTTTATTTTTATTATTGTGAAATGTCAATAATATCCTTTATTTAAAATTATATATAAAATATTAATTTTTATTACTTGAGTTTGATTAGGCTTGATTGAGCTTGATTTGAATTAATTACATTTAATTAAACTCGAGCTTGAGTTCGAGTTCGAGTTCCATAAATTGATATCGAGTTCGAGCTCGAACTCGAATTTTAAAAACTTGACGAGCTCGAGCTCAAATTTTAAAAGTTTGACGAGCTCGAACTTAGTTATTTTGCCTCGAGTCGAGCTCGAGTAGTGCACTCGACTCGACAGCACTCAGTTGAGCTCCCGTAAAAAGTTCATTGGACTTCATTTTGTCCTATTTTATATGCCCTATTTCGGAGATTTTGCAAACTTGAATTTGATATGTAAAAAGAGAAAAGAAAACCAATTTTCTCTTCAAGCTAAAGTAAAAACCATTTATTTCTAGAAATTCTTATCTAGTTCTTCCACTTTCAATTTCACTCAACAAACGTCCACCTCTTTAATTGACGTGAAAAAGGTAAAATTTTTTTATTTCTTCTAACTTCTGTGGAATCCAAAAACACAAATATCCTGTGTAAACTGGAAAAGCATTGTGCTCGACAACTTAAGTGAATTTATGCTTTCCTTTCCTCTAACTATAATGATTTTTGTGCCATTGATCTTAAATTAAATTTCCAATTTGACCCTCCAATACAAGGACAAATTTGGACAAGGATTTAAGCAAAGCGAATCTTTCATTTGTTATTTCCTATTCCCACTAAAAGCCAAAAGAGGAAAAGGAGAGATCAAACAGAAGTGCACAATCAATGATTCCTGTCCTTTGTTCCGCAAGGTTGTAAGGTAGTCATGAACTTGCAAGATCAAAGCAGAATATTCTTGTTAACAATTACGATTAACCAGAACTCTATGAAATCCTCTAAATAATCCGCACCATTTGTTTTTGTATATGTTTCCAGTTTGGACTTTTAGTTTTTGTGAAAAGAATTTTGAAATATTCCCTTGACATATTTTCTAATTATCTTCTATCTCACATACATCACATTGTTACAGTAATTTTCTATAAAAACTCTAAAAAATAAAAATCCAAACGTGCATATCTTTAGGGTCAATCTATGTCATTTCTGTCTTTTTATACAATCATTGCTCTATCAACATATATTTGAAAGGGAATTGATTTTGTGGTTGCATATGATGGGCTTGTCCTTGTTTGCTTAAGATTATAGAAAAGCTGATTAAAATTGTAGAAAATATTCAGCATTAACAAAGCTAGTCTTTGGTAATCAAGTGATATAATATGTATATGCAAAAATTAGCATAACAATAGTTTCAAAAGTATGTATTATTTTTTCAGGTAATACATTATCGGAAATGGTGATAACCATAATGTGATTTTCCGATATTGTAGAAGCCTATTCTCAAACAACGGATGCTGATGTAAGTGAGAAAGGGCTCATATTTGTTAACTATGAGGTCTCGGATTTGAAATCCATGAGAATGGAATGAACAACATTAGAAAAGCTGCCCCTACAAGAGGTCTGATCTGACTCAAATAGAATTAGTCGTAAATCATAAAATTGATGCGAATTTCTTTGATTTATATATATATATATATAAGTAACCTATTTTCCATCCTTATTCTTAACAACAAAAATAATCAAATTCTCCCATATTAGTTAGAATATTATCCTATGGCTTCTCTAAGACCATAGGATCCTTCAACTCGAAGCAAGTTCATGAACACATTCTGCAATTTTAATAGTGCTAGAGACAACTTTAAGGAGTAATGATGCCACTGCGAGCAATGAATTATTTCTAGAAGATCTGTTTGTTACCAAGAATCAGTTCAGTAATAATTTTGAGGTTTTCTGCTGCTGTTTTTGCAATTACAGCATGTGAAGCAGCAACTTGTGATTCATGAACTAGTCATTCTCCTTATTGCGTGTGCCATATTTTTTTTATGGTAATCTGGTAAATGGCAGTAAGACCCGGTCCCAAAGCCACTTTACTTAATCTTGAACGGTAAAAAACTAGAGACGCTTCCCTTGAAGCGGAGAGACTAGACCGGCAGCTGTTGCAGAATATCAATGGTAATCTCATAGGTTATGTATGCTATGGCTATTTACATTTCAATTTTCAAGAAAAGGACATTCAAATTTCAAGAAGGAGAATTCTAACTGGTATGCTCTTATTCCATCCCATGAGATTTAAGGACAAATTTTAGCATCTTCCATTAAAAATGGCCCAAAAACAAATAATGGATGTCCAGGGGTGGGCTACATTCTTCCCTAATCCAAGTTCTGGAATAGACAAGAATGATCTTAGTATCATTCTTACTGTTCAAGCCTTGAGTAATGGGCTTGCTAAGCCTATTCTTTCTGCTAAGTGCATTTAACGATTTTGAGTCTTGGCTCGGACGTTGTACGCGTTTTTTTTATGATTAATTCAATTTATGGTTGTGATGAAAAAAAATCCTTCAACCCCTCCCAATTCCTTCGAGTACTAGTTTAAATTTTCTTTTATCTTGATTAGAAGTAACAAGTGCGTCGTTTAATAAGGAAGTGTATTTTTTTCTTCTTTATTCTTAAAAGTTTTGAAAAAATGTAACTTTTTATATGTGGCATCCATTACTACTTCCTGTCAATTGGTTGGTTAGAAATAGAAAGTGCATCGTTTAATTTTTTTTTTTTTTTGAGAGAAGTGAAAATTTCTATATGTAGCATCAGTTACTAATTTGTATGACTGTGGTTTTTTTTTTTTTTTTGCTCTTTTATTTGGATGTTCAATTGGCACTTGTTGAGGTGAATTTTACGTGTTAGACTTTTAAAATAATAAATTTAAGTTGGGAAAAATTTTATATGAAAAGGGCACTAAATGTAACTATGTCAATGTATTTGTGCTTTTTTACAATAAGTAAGGTGCAAAATAAAAGAATAAGCTTTTTTATATACTATCAGTCAGTGTACAATATTTTTTTTAAACACTAGTAAGTTTGTATCATGCTACATAATATGAATTCAATTGAAATAAGGAGAATTTCTTTGATAAAAAAAACTTGTAAATTTCTAGTTTTACATTTGGGTAGACTAATTGTATTGCTCACGAAAAGCTCTATTCACGAATCACGTCTCTTACTTAGGTAATTTTATTTGCTGAATGAGCAAAAGCACTGCATTTGACGATAGAGAAGCTAGCCTAGTCTGCTAAGGAAATCTTGGTTTAGTGGTTAAGAATAAGGCTCTAAAATTTATAAATCTTGGATCAAAAAACCTTCATCGCTTCTTAAATTTCACCTTTCTCTTACTAGAAAAAAACTTCCAAAAAAAAGTGCTTTTCCCAATTGATGAAGAACTAAAATGTTTCAAGGTTAATTTAAAGGATAAATTTTTTATACATTAACAGTACATAAACTAAGTGATCTGAACACATGCTCCATGTGCATGAGTTTGCAGTTTCCATAACTTTATATACTGTGTATGCCTTATTCTATCTTGTGAAAATGAACACAATGTCCTCCAACTTCTTTGCTAGAACCTGGACGGTCCCTGAACTCAATTTTGGCAATTAAATCCTCCAACTAAAAATATGTATTCAATTTAATCTCTAAATGCCTGCGCCACCCAAAACTTTGAAGCTTCCTCTAATTTAACTGGGGTAAAATGGAAAGTAGCCATTCCTGATCCTCTTATAGATGTGATTCACAACAGTTTTTGTATATACATGTATGCTGTCATCTCCAAGTATGAACTTGTTCTATGACATCACCTTGTCAGGCTTCCAAAGTGCCCACATGCTCAAATGATTTCTAATTGTTTAGCCGATGCAATTGACTCTAGTCAGGCAAATTCAAGAACCAAACTTCTGGAATCAGAGTTCTATATTAAGAACAATCCAACATCAAAATAAAAAAATGCAGAAAGTCCTCCAACAAGGTGATGCATGCAAATACTAATAAACAAGTAGGCTTCATCTAATTGTGCAGTTTGAAAGGCGAAGTCCCTGGGAAGAAAACGATAAACAAAGTAGTTGGTAGTTTTATTAGAACATTAAATTCCCTCGTACAAATTAGTAATTCTCATATAAATTAATAAGTCGACAATGCATATTGCACATGTTTTATTTGTCGGAGCATCCTGTCTTTCAAATCTTCAGGCACTTAGCTGTAGTTCATTGAATATACATATTTCAGTTATTCAGTACAACTATGAGACTTCTGCCTTCAGTCCATAATGGAGAGGGATGGATACTAATGTTTAAGAAAACTTCTAGTCGTTGACTGTTTCAACTTTCAACAGCTCCGGCGTCATTTGACTTCCAATGCTTGGCTATGTTGCTTTCAGAAATTAGTTCATATGGGTTTGAAGCACTTTCGAGCACTAAAAAGTGCTTGCATTCTAAGAAGAGAAACAACTGAAAATAAAGAATGGCTATTATCCCATTTTACCTCCGGTCAGTCCCGACAAATAATAGAACACTTGAAGTTTAGTGTTGAAATTGGATACACTGGGGAAAAGAGGCTGAGATGATTGTCTGGGACACCATTCCAAACGATTTACGGTCACCATTTGACTAACAGTGTAAAATATAAAAAATGTACAAACTAAATCTTGCCATGTAATTTAAACATAACTGACATGTATGGACTCACATGAACCTTCACCTCGTGCTAGAACTTTGCAACCAAATTATATAATTACTTTGTAATGGATTATAATCTAATCAAGAGGCGTTGTCCCCCCCTCCCCTCAGGATTTAATTAGCTAAAATTTTAGTTTTTAGCTTGTGTATCAGAGACTAATAGATATGCATACCTGACTAGATCAAGGGAGTGCTATAACATCTCCCTTGAATTTTTTTTGTTGCAGGTGAGGTTTGAACTCCCCACCTACAACCCAAAAAGGGATTTAAGTCCCTCTCTGATTGTCACTAAACTTAGCTCTGTGGTTAGCTAAAATTTTAGTTGAAGGGTCGAAAAGTTGGATGACTACTTTGTTCATTTACCCTTCTGTCTTTCACTGTGAGTAAAGCTAAGTGGCAAAGAAAGAGAAGAAAAACATTGGTAATTGCACACTTCGCTTTCAAGAATCATCAAAGAAGAGAAGGAAAACTTTGGTGAACTCAACCCACTCCTGAACTTATAAAATTGATAAGTTGTCCAGCTGCTTTTTCCTTCTTCGGTTGATTCTTCTTGATAAGCAGCTAAAACTTTCGATAAAGTGTGTACAGTAGAAAAGTAACCTGCATAGGCTACCCACTAATCTACCTAATCAAGAAATCATGTTTTTGGGTAGGTATCAAGAAATCATGTTGGTGATGCTTTAGGTCTCGACATCAAAGTAGACTGTGTATAGCTCCTTTTGCTAATTAGATTTTAGTGGAAAACAACTCAATCTCCACCATGTTTCTTTTTTTCGGCAGATTCTGATATCATTTGTGCATGGTTTGTGGTGGCTGTTAAACTACTTATAGCTTAGTGGCAACAAGATTAGTGTTTCAACAGATAAGTTGACTCTCTCCATTGATTTTTTTATTAGGATCTCGTTCTTAATTTCAACCTTGTCATGCTGCCATTCATTTCTTAATTTGTAAACTTTCTGTTTTAGCAATGATACGAACCATCACATGCATGGGGTGAATCATTGCTTATAGGCAGACAACACTAAGTGATGGATCCACTTGTATGGTTATTGTTTATTTTCTACATAGGTGACTAATGTAAAATTTTGCTAGTATGAAAAGTTGACTTAAGAACTTCTTAATTGATGGTCCTAAATATGTCATTGTGCAACTCAAATTAAAGTCCCCTTTGATTATATGTCATTTGTCTTTAGCATGTGCAGAATCTATATATATATATATATATATGAAAGTGCAGAATCTATATATATGTCCCCTTTGATATATATGTCCCCTTTGATATATATGAAAGTATCTATTTTAATCAGAATTTTGCTCATTCCTATATGACATGTCTAATTGAAGAGAATTAACAAATTATAGGTCACTTGGATTTTACCCATATTAAATCCTATTTGGATTATATTATATGTTTAAAAATTATCTCTAATTTTAAAATAACTTTAAAAAAAACTAATCTTATCTTAATGATATTGCTTTAAAAAACAATTAATCTTATTTTAATGATTCTGCTTTCTATCAAATTATTACATATAGAAGTATAGGAAAACTTTTTCAAATCACAATTATTAAAATCTTACATATCCCAAATTACTTCCTTAATTATTGAAATCTTACATATCCCAAATTACTTCCTTTCACCACCATACGGTAGATTAGTATTCAAATTCTTCATCATTTCTTCCCAAAATTTTGAATTAAATTAGTGTAAAAAAAAAAAAGAATTAACTGTTACACCAACAGATTTACCAATATTATTGGAAACTGAATATTTATCAATAAAAAAAATGAATTGCTAGATTTTTTTCTACTTAATTAAATATGAATGTATAGTTCTAGATTTATGGTCAATATAAAAATTTAAATTATCTACCAAATTTTTGATATGGAGTACATGATTTGATGTATACTATCATATTATAATGAAAGTATGTAAACAAATTTTTAATAATTAGTAAATAATTGAACATTTAAAATACATTAATTTTTTAAAGTTAATATAGATGAATATGTAGGATTGTTGTTACTTTTTGTATTTAAATTATTTATATTTGTATACATTCATAATAAATTAAAAAAAAGACCGTGCTAAGGCACGGACAAAATTCTAATTTTATAGTTAAAGTTCTTTTAGGAGGAATGTAGTTAGGAAACGAACCCTTATTAACCATTTTGCAAAGTGAGTCTTCGTATGTAGCACCATTGTAAACAGTACAGAAGCTCTTCAAATCTGACACAGTAAATAGGTTCAGAAACAGGACAGCTCTAGGTGATTTACCAATTTCTGGCAACATAGGCTAAAAAATAAACCGGTTGCTTTTCTTGCGTTAATGTACACTTAAAAGACTAGTAATAAGTCACGTACTTTGCACGTAAATATATTTTCTTAAGGTATACTATTTTTGATGTACTATAATTCTTGCGAAATTTTGATTTTTAACATAATATTTGTATAAAATGTAGTAATTGCCAACAAAACATTTATTGTATATTAAAAAAATAAACATTTATACTACATTCTAACATATAAAAACTCTAAAGATGGAAGGTTAACTAAATTACTTAATATTTTACCATTTTACAGGAGTTGTCACAGTAATAATAGAAAATTTTGTATGATTTACCAGACCAATATACGAAATCAAACTTAACAAAATATTTGTTAAAGCATGCTCTTTTGTAACCATTGTATAAGAGATCCTAAGCTAACTCCTTCTTCTAGCTCCAAATCGAATCAATTGGAAATCATGGCATCTAAAATCAATGCAAGAGTTTAAGAATCTCTTAAATCTATACTCTATATATTGTTATAAAAAACTTAGGCAGAGTTAAGAAAATACCTTAAAAGTCTCTAGGAGTACTTTGAAGTACGTGTAAGTTGAAATTCTGAATCTAAACCTACCTTTGCTTTACTATCATAACCAATTTCCAATGCCAATCCATCAATATTTTCCCTCTTCATAATTGAGTCTTCTTTCTCATGCACTTTATCGAGTCTTGATTTAAGCCATTGTACAGGGCATAAATGGTTCAATCAATGATTAACACCACCATTTTATTGACCCATATTCACATTAAGAAGTTGTAGGAATTATAGAAATCAATTGATGGTGTTAGATGAGAGTATTAAATTAAATTGATTATCTCCATAACTCTTTTTTTGGTTTTTATAAATAGATGACCTTTGCCCTTCCTAAGTTTTGTGCCTAGATAAGCAAAGCTTTCAAGCCTCGTAGCAATAAGGTTTCATTAATAAAAATTAAGCATTTCCACCAACACATTCCTTAAAAGACTAATTTCTAATTCAAACTTTTAGAGCATTTTGAGAAGAACTTTTCTAATTGTGTGCTTTGTCCGCCCCAGCATCAGGTGCGTGGAGGGGGGCCTCCCCAGGATTCGAACCCTGGTCCTTGTGTGTATAAGGGTCTTAGGGTTGAAGTCCTGGTACCACTTGGGCTACTTGGCCTCCACGGGGGAAGCTTCCGCGCTTCTTCAAAAAGGCGTGGAGGGGGGCCTTCCCAGGATTCGAACCCTGGTCCTTGTGTATAAGGGTCTTGGTTTAAGACATTAACAAGTGAGGACAATAGGAGAAAATATGCATTAGTATAAGTACAATTTTAAAAGGTTAATTATAGTTCAAAAATCCTTTTGTTTTAGTATTTTTGAATTATTTTTGCCATTTTGCTTTTTTCATTTTCTTAATTGATATGTTATAATAAAGTGAATTTAATCGTCAATTTAATATTTTGATGACCTTTGTGTTCTCATTCAAAATTGTAAACCAGCATGTATATATAGTATTTAATCATGATTAAATAATAAGGGCACAATATGATATTTCAATCATCAATTAATAATTGCATCACCGGAATAAGGAAGGCTAAGATCACAATAATGCTTATAGTTAAAATACCAAAACTCATGGTGCTTTGTATAATAGTAATAGATAGATAGATATGCTTACAGGGTTAACCCCCTATTTGGGTAAAAAAGATTGCATTGGATGGATACAAGTTCATTAGCAGGATTTATCTGCTCTGGTATTAGTAACAAAATAAGTTATACGTGGATTCTGCATACATAAGAATAAAATGCTAGAATATATATACTTCGATATGACCCCAAACTTTAATACTTGTTTGTGGTTTTGTATCATATTTACACTTGGACATTTTGCTTGGCTTCTTGATTCGAATCTTGAAACTGGGATTGGTGGACTTCATCAGTGGCTGGAGTTAGATTAATGGAAATAATGACACGAGGACAGTCTTGGACTTGAAGCTGTTTAGTACTGATGCCTGCATTTGATGGTATTTTGCTTTCTGGGACATTCAGTTCTGGACTCTGGAATTTTGCAAGTGTTGCAAGCTCAGTAACAGACTCAGCAATATCCTCCACAGAGATGACTATATCAATTAACAGAGATGCAACTGCTGCTACTGATATTAGCCGTCGAAGGTTAATGTCTTCCCATGAGCCTGACTTGAGTAAGGATTCGAGGTTCTGGGCTGCTGTTGTCGAGTTTACAATGTGACGATTAGGAGAGGATGGCTTTGTCATTGTTCTGATTGCCAATGACAATTCTTTGAGTGCTTGACCTGATTCTTTGCTCATTATTGTACATATCTCCTGGACTCTCTGAAAGACCTCTTCTGGTGCCTAAAACAGTAGCATAATTTGCATCAGTTTTATGAGAAAAGCAGCAGAAAATCATTTAATCCTAAAATAGTAGTTTGGTGAAAATTTTCGTTACAGAAAATGAATAAGCCCTATCTTTGCTAGTTGCCAAGAGAAAAAAAAGATTGTTTCTGTTAAAGCTAATTGAAGTCGATACAAACATCCTGATTGATGTGGCTGCACCAGTCAGAAAGTGTTCGAGTGTTGCTAACTAATAAAAATGGTTTTCAACTAATTGCACACGTGACAGGTTCACTAAGAAGCAGTAATGTGGTTGTTCATTGCTTTGCCTATAATTCATTGAAAAATTCAAGTTTTTATTAATTCCTGAAGAGATGTTAAATTTCTTTCTAGTTTGGTAATGCTTCATGCCATTATCTTTCTATGAAGTTGTTATAATTTGCTTCAGATTCCATATCATTCGTGGACCTTATTTAGTGATGTAACTCTAAATTAGATATAATTACGAAGTATGGAATGAATATAAGTGTGTTAGAGATTGTTGATGGTATAATACTTTGATCTCAGAATTCAGGTAGCTGTTAAGAGCTTCAATTCTGCAGGCACATTTTCGAGTCAGAGCTCCAATTTTCAGGTACTGCTCCCAGGGATGGAGATACATGAACTTTCCATGACCGGGTTCCCATCTTGCCAAATTAGCCTGCAAAGGAAGCATGCAGAGATCAGTGCATGTACGTTAAGTACAACAGATTTTAATAGCATCAGAAAGCTTCTGCTCACTTGGTTTTCTTCAGTGGTTTTGGAATTAAGAACACTTTTATAGCCAACCAGAAAAGACTTGTTATCCTTAAACTCTGTCTCCACTGATCCTGCAAAGTATTCTTCTCCAAAGCCTAAAATCAAAGATCAACTCTTGAGTTTTCGAGCTCATAATATAACAAGAAAATTCAACTGGCTAGTGGTTTAACCTGGTTTATAAATTATAATGGCATACTGCAATAACTCTAGGATCAAAACTGTACCTTCTAAGAAATTTCCAAGTTTCTCAAGATGATCAGCTACGAGATTGTGAAGATCTTCACCGGCCCATACAGGACAAACGAAAATCGAAACAATCACACAGGTGGACGCACCAACTAATATGGTAGATAATCTTTTATGCGCCAAATCAAGTATTTCATCAGTTCGAAAGCCAGATATGGACACAAGACTGAAAGTCAAGATGAAAATCACCAATCCGTAGTCATATCTGGCCTTCACTTTGGGAAAGAATCGAATAAATGTAGTTACAGCAGCTGCAAATCACCAAGATATCATGAACATATTATTAGGATGTTTTCTCTCTTATCCCAAGATGTTAAATAAGATTAAGAGATAAAGCAATGGTGCAATATATATATATTGCACTAGAAACAACATACCTTGGAGGAACACAAATAGCCCAATGAATATCGGCTCGCCTACTTTTCCTGTCATGCTGGCCAAGTAATGTGCTCCAACACCTAAAGCACCAGCTATAAACGTTGCTAGTCCTCTATTTAATCCTTTGCCGATTGTTGCACCTGAAAACATTAGAAAAAGTATCCCAATTCAGTATTTCTTTGGAGTTTACATAGATTTGGAATGGCAAGTAGACTTCCCAAATAAAATGGATTTCGTAGTTGGCAACTCACCTACAGAGAATTCAAAAACAACCACTACAGTCATCACAGCCCACATTGCGGAGACACCAAAATTTTTGTAAAGTGGCTGAAAGTAGTAGAACAATGAAACTAACGTAAGTGCTAGTCCTAGTTTAAGGGAATGGATCACTCTTCTAGGGTCATCTTGGCCAATCTTCTTTGTTTGTCTAGCAATTTCTACACCTTTTGCAAATGAATTCTTAGGTAAATCCTTCATCCACCGCCATCCCCTCGTCAAAATGCCGGCTTTCTCGTTGTTTCCAGACCCCATTTCCATGACTAAATGAGCTAACAGGTACTATAGGTTGCATGAAATATATGGACAAATCACTCTTGTGCGCTATGGTCTGAGGAGTGAAGGTGATGATCAATTTATAAGAAAAGAGAGAATGTGGACGCAGACATTAAAATATATCTATGTCTTGGACAAGTCATAAAGGTTCTTTTTTCGTACGATGCAGGTACAAAGAAAGTTCTTACAATGACTAAGCTGGGGTGGTTTATGACAGTAGCATACATTATCTGTTACCCACATACAGCCATGGTTCGAAGTCTCGGCCGATACGATACCGTCTCGGCCCCTACGATACCGTCTCGGCCCCTACCGATACGATACCGTGACGAAACGATACCGAGATACTTGACTCGCCGAGAAATCGGCCGAGACGTCACCGCTATGGATTGACTCGGCCGAGTCACACCGAATCACTCCGAGTTATCCCGAGTCAAGATGAGAAATCAGTCAAGTTACACCGTGACGGATTGACTCGGCCATTTCTTTTGCTATTTTTTATTATTTTTGTTTAGCATACTATTTTTATATTATTAACAATTTTTAGAATATTAAATACTTTAAAATTTACGTTTCACCGAAACCGCGACCGATATGCCGAGACCGATGTGGAGCGTTCTAGGCCGCGACCGCGACTTTGAACCATGCATACAGCAGTCCATATGACCTTAAGTAAAGCTAAGTTTGATTTTTTGAGGCTTTCTTCCAATAACAGGTACATAAATATTTGAGGTACCCTTGTTCTTGTTGGATTTTACCAGAAGAAGATATAATTGGTCCACCTGGTAGCTATCTGTGATTATTCTGTAAAGGAAAGTAGAATTCCATTGTGGTACAATGAACTGTTTTGCATTGGTACAAACTTTGAGATCAAGCTGTTATGCAGTTTCTTTAGCATCTCTTGGAAAATTGTGGATGATATGTATGGTTTTCACTTTTTAGTTGTAAGTTGATTTGGAGGTTCTAACTAGTGACGGCCCACTTGAACGTGGATAAGAGATTGAAACATTGTGAGTGTTATAATCAAATTTTAATTGGTATGTTTTATTGTTGTAAATCATATAACATCTTGTACAACATACAAATTTTATGACACCGATTTGAAGCACTCACAAACAACATTAAAAATTATGTATGACATGTTAAATATGTTAATCATCATCTTTGAACCTTAAAATTTTGGTCAATCTTGGCCGTTCCCATATGGAAAATGGAGCCTCCCCTCTTTCCTTGAACCAAGGCAAATCTGAAAACAAAATCAACACGTTGAGAGGCAACATTTAAAATCTTATAATGGGAGAGGATGGTCAAATCATTTCAAACATTGTGAGGGCAATCAATATTTCAAAGGGCATTAGGAGATTGAAGGGTAAACACTTAATCATGAGGATCTTTTGGGAGTGGCCTATAGTTGCACAACAAATGTTTGGTGTCTTTGTTACATCATCCCCCCAAAAAATATGGGTTAGAATTGTAGAATTTAGTCACATTTGATAGAGAATGGTTTTACCACAATGTCGACATGTGTTATCTGTCTACAAGTAATATTCTTTATCCCTTTCGTTGAGATTATGGAATGCAATCCCTTACCCTTAGAAACGACTAGATTTAACCTGCCTCCAAAGATGTTAAAAGTCTTTTCCAAAATATTCCGACTGCAGACAAGGTTGAGGTTCATAATCACTTAACCACAAATCCCTGGTACCAAAAACAGGAAAACCACACAGACAAGAGGTTCTATACTATTCCATTTTTGAGTGTTATCCACTTGTAAATGGTGTCAGAACTTGTAGGTGCATTGTGTGGAAAACTTTTAGGTTCATGCGTGGGATTACTAATGGATTATGCAACTAAGAAACTGATTCAGCAAGCTTAGGTTAAACACATTTTTCAACTATTTTTTTATTTAACGTATACGTTTAACAAAAAATTTATGCAGTGATATGTTTGAGAACTACCTTAAAAAATAACCATTTAAAGGGGGTCAAGGCATAAGTGAAGTGAAGTGCATTTTTAAGAGATATATTTTTCATCTGTCATATTTTCCTAAGAAAATAATGTTGTAACTCTCATATAATGAACTCACTGACACAACAAAAAAGTCCATCACAGAAATTAAAAAGAAAAAGGAGTCAAATTAGTGCTGAGAGAAATAAAAAACATAGAGAAATAGCAATAGTCAAATTAGCAGCACCTAAGGAGATGTTTTCCTGGTTAATTGTGAGTTTGTTGTCTTTGAGTTCAATGAATCCAAACATTCCTTGGATAAGTTTATATTTACCTTTTCCCTTACCTAAACTAAATTCTGGTGTCTGCCATTAGTTGTTGTTAGGCAATTTTACAAATTCTCAATTTTACAACTAACAATTTTATAATTGTTAGTCTTTAAGGGAGAGTGCAAAATAAAGTTTGCTACTTGTGGAATTTTATGAAGGCAAAAATTGACTATAAAAGATGTCTGTTTTATCAAAAGAAATCAGCCATTCAAATTTAGGTTACTGTCTTTTCATTCCAAAAGACAGCTTAATTAGCTACCGCTTTTTTATACAAAATATGCAACTACTTTAACTACCAATGGAGGAATATTTTAATTGTTTGTGAAAATACCACATGTCTGGCTCTCCACAAATCGTAATGGGAAGAATAATCGATCAGTCTCAATTTTCTTGCAAAGTTTTACAAAGGGTTTTGTCATATGATCTCTTTTATCTAATGAATTGAGAAAATCATCTCATGCCTCAGAATTCAAACTTGTAACTCCTACTATCTTATTTTTATAACCTTTTTTTAATTATTTTTTCTTTTTCTTTTCTTGTGGAAATCACTTTGGCACGCACCAATATAGGGCAAGACAGAAAAGCAAACTTAGATGTCAAAGAATCAAACCTATTGGAATAATTCTGGATTTTGTTCTTGATTCCTGCTGATGCAACTAGTAGCACGAGAACGCCATCCATTTTATTATAATTTTGTCTTGTAAAAGTCATGTTCATGGGTTTGAATATATTCTGTCGTAGAAGAAGAATCCAAACTTGGTTTCTTCTTTTGATAATTGCTTTGTTAAGAGTTCAAACTTTACCCCTTATCAATTGTCACTTGTCACTTGTCACTATATGTGACTTACCACTTTAAGTGATTTAAATCTATACGGGTGCGTAATGTATCCGTCTGATCCGATGATGATTTAATTTCCGTTGGTTCTCCAGTAGGTCCAATTGGACCCTACCCCAGAATAAACTAAAGTAGGAGTAGGGTACGTTTTGACAAAAAAGGAAAAAAAAATTGCTTTGTAAGATCAAGGGTTTGGAATATAAATCATCAACAAATCTAACACAAATGCCCATATATTTGTCAGGGCTGAATTTTGAACTGCATTATGTTTTTTTTAGTGGCAACCCGAAACTTGAAACATCTGCAAATATTTGCAGTTTCAATGGAGTTCATAGGGAATCAAACAGTCACCTTGAATGGCCTGGTGACTCCAGCAGTTTTTAAATTTTTTATACTCTGCCAGTTCATTTATTTGTACTATGTTATTGGTGCATTAAATATTCGTCTGGAGTACAATTTCTTGTTTCTCCTTTTTCATGCCTAAAAATCCAATGTGTGTATATGATTTAATAACTCTGACGAATATTCTCTTGTGCTGTTTGGTTATTAAACAGAGTATTCCATCAAAATTAATTTGCCGAATCAAATAGTGAAACAATAAGAATGGAAAAGTTGGTTTGGAATATTCTCCATTTTCAAAGCTGGTTTGCTTCTCCTTTTCAATAAAATATGGACTTACAAAGAAAAAAAAGATAGAAAAGTAGAATTATCCAACATTTAATTTGATTATTTCTTGCATATTTCAATAGCCATTTTCTACTGTAGAAATCAAGAGATTTTACTTGTGTTTCTTGATGGAAAAGCTACAAGCGAGAAATGATAAATACTGATCCAATTGCTTCACACCATTAAATTAGATTAGCACCAAATTAACTTTGGTTAAATGAGGTAAAATATAGGGGTATAAACGAGTCTAATCAAACCGAACATCCTAATATTCAAACTTATTTGATTATTTTAGACTGGTTTGAAATTTCGTTCAAAGTTGACTTGTTTATTTGACGAATCAAAAATAAACGAGTTTTTTTTTTATTGAGTATGAAAATTAACAAATATAAAATGCTGTTCAAGTTTGACTCGATTAGTTGTCCAACCAAATTTGAAAGCAAACTACGATGAATTTAACTGTATTAATTGCCATTGCATGCAAATATTTCTTTGGTTTGGGTGGGTTTTGACATCTGATTATCTCTGCTGTAAGTAAAGCTTTTAGTGTCCTCATTCCTCATTGGAGTAGGTAAAGAAACTACTCAATGTTAATGATGTCTGATGCATGAGGTGGACATCCACTCACTCATATCTGTATCTGGTCTTCATTACAAGATTTCTACAATTTCATCCAAAGCCGCAAAACTCAACAGAAACAAGAGCCTATGTTACTTTCGGAGGTGGGAAATCTCCACTCAGATTTTCAATTTGTCCATCCAATCCATGGACTGAGAGCCACACAATCCCATTAGGAATGTTTTAGCACATCTAATTTGCTTTGTCTGTTTGGGAAAGTCGGCTGAGCACGTAGGGAGATCTAGTGTAGTCATCAACATTGAGAATTTCAACTTTTTTTTTTCCAAGGTTGAGAAAGGAAAAATTGTTGTATTTGCAGTAGTTTCCCTTGTAGAATTTAGGGTAACCTGAACTTAAAAAAAAAAAATTTAAAATATAATTTGACTTTTAAAGAAGGAAAAAAGTGAAGTACAATGCGTATTGTAATTAGTTGAATTGTTGAGTTGAGCTTTATCAATGCAAATTTCAGCCAAAAATCTTTGTGTTTTTTGGCATCAAAGCTCTCTACTGCCACAAAATGTTCATAAGATTTTGAGAAGTTGAATTGAAAATGATGAAGGTTGAAAATAATTTTACTGGAATAACACACAATCAAACCAGAAGCAAATGCCAAATAATACTAGAAATAGGCAATGTCAACAGACAATTGAAAACTTGGACTCCTCCTATCATCATCTCCTTTTCTGTACAGAAGCAATGTGATAATTCACAACAGACAGATGATCAAACAGAACCCTTTCTGCAATCAAAGAGGGAGGGAGACGAAAATTTCCTTCCCATCTTGTTAAAACCTCCTTCCAACTAATAAAACTGCGACAACTATGGGAAGAACAAAGCTTCTACCATGCAAACATCTTGTTCTCTCTCGTTTAATCTCCTTCCAACTAATAAAACTGTAAACTAATAAAACTGTGAAACTATGGGAAGAACAAAGCTTCAACCATGCAAGAGAGTAAACAGTCTAGGAAGCATCTTACACACTGTAGTTCTCATTGCCTAAACTCATCTTCCCAGATCTAAATCGATGTGGAATACAATTTAGCTCATGGAAGATAACAAACTTCAGTCAGTTGTTGGATCAACAAGCTAATTCGTCTGGAACAACTGTTAGTCACAGCAAGCATAAAACTTTGCTCACTCTTAACATATCCCAGACCTAAAGTTATCCAGCAGATGGATCACTGCAAATCACATGGCCTACCAGATGCTGGTATTGAGGTAGCTTGCTGAAACTGAGGAACCATCATACTCTCACTTTCAATGCAGTTGGCCAGAGTTGCACCATTTTTGGTTGTTTGCTCCAGTAGACGAACAAGTGCGATGAAGATGTCCGTCCTTGTCACATCTCTATTAGCCTGCTTGAAAAAATGTTTTAGTTAACAAGCATATTGAGAGAAATAGTAATTTAAAATTTGCACTTGATTGCCCAAGTAAAAGGCTTAACTATTCTGTTCACATATAGTAGCAGGATGTACCAGTACAGCTAGAAGAAGTATAAAAACAGTAAGTAGTAATCTAGCAACCTTTTCCTCCACACCGAAATCACTACCTGAACTCCATAGAGGCCACAAACAGAGACGATCTCAAATAGATAAAATGATATCACTAAAAACTAGTCAAGGTTTCTAATATACTCCTAGTTATTTGCACCCCTTTTGGAGATAAGAATACAAAGTTTGAGGTCAAGATTCCCATCTGAAGCAACCATTTACTACAAGACCTACCTCTACAGCAAAGCGCGCCCAGATTTTCTCATTGCGAGTTTCCATAATGCCCTTCAAGATTGTCAGTCCCAATCCTCTAATTATGTCAGCTATTTCTAGAAACAAACCTCTTTCTTCACAAAGCATCTGTCACAACACAAAATGTTAATCAAAACAAGTAAAAATTGCAAAAGCGTCAAACCCTGTAACCGATGTCAATGAGTACCTCCACAAGCATTTGACGGTGTTGATTAAGATCCTCAACTATGATAGGGCAGACCATAGACTGGGAGCCCAACTCATATGCCCATGTAACTCCACCATCATAGTTATCTTTAATAAGTAGTCCACCTTCCTTGCCAAGTATCTGCTGAATTCAAAAATAAAAGGATAAGCGTCATAAGTTTCTTCCATCACCTCAAATATTCTGTGAGTTAGTTGTTTAGACTTTCTATAGTACCCTGGTTTTGTACAAGTCCAACTAGTAAAATAAATTTATAAATCCGTACTATTTTTAGTTTCGGAGTAGCATTTATAAGTAAAATGTGCGAGATGTCCATGCCACATTAATCTCCTTATAGTTTTGCATCTGCCTTTTAGAGTTTGTATTAGTAAGAAAATCTTGCCCAAGAATGCAACTACCTTAAAATCTCCAGTATGCTTCAGCTTGTCCGCATGCTTCGTGACACTTTGCAAGAAAAGCATATGCTTTATAGTTCGTTCTAGGAGTGCATCAATGCTACACTGTTACATAAATCAGGTATCAATCAAGTGCATTACTAGTCTGCATTTGAAACAGAAATGGAACGAAGGGAAACGAGAAACAAGGTTCAGAGTTTGAATAAGAAACTCACCTTTGCCCCATTTGGCACGATTTCCCTTAATTCTTTGACACGATCTTGGATCATTTGACGATCTTTTGGCCTGGGTCGAGGATTCTCCCCAGGTTTAAGCCTTTTGCGATTTGTCTTGGTCATTTCATCAGGTTTCTTAGAATATGCAGTTGATACACTGCTACTTGGCTTGACATCTTGATGTTCAATCCATGAGCTAATTTGTGACCCACATATGGAACCACTATTGGAATAGCCTCCTTTATCATCCTTGCCGGGCCCAGATCTCAATGAATAGGAGCCAAGACTACCAGGTTTTGTCATGGATTTAGGAAAAGCAAATAAATCTCCCTGCATTTGACCAGACAAACTAACCATGGAGCAGGGGCGTGAAGCATTTGGAGCAGAGGAGCTACTTGTGTTGGTCAACATTGTCCTGCAAGAAACACTATCATCCATGTTCAGCTTGCCTGAAGGTTGGATACTGGAGATAACAGCATCTAAAAGGTGGTCGTTGCTCGCCCCAGAGAATATGCTGCTCTCTGACTGTCCTTGATTGACAGGATACAAGTCAGTAGAAGCATCCGATCCTTTAAACCACACAGAACTATTCTTATCCAAATATGTTATGCTTGAGTCACACGTACTATTCTGAGAGTTATTCCAGCCGCAATTTAGCAATTTGTTTCTAAAATCAACCCCCAGTATGTCAAACAAGTCATCTCCAGAAGGATTTTGAGCACATCCATCTCCATATAAGGCTTCCCCAAGTGTTAGACTTTGAACTCCATTCCCATGCTTTTCATCTTTAGGAATTAAACTTGGGTTGCACTCGCTTAAACAGGTATTATCAGACTGTTGAGAGAGTTGGGCACTAAAGGCTTGATGCAAATCATTGACCACTCTGTCATTGACATCAACCAGATGAATGCCTATCAACTTGTTATCTGCAGAAGGATATCCACTTGCAGAGTTATTTGTTAGCAACTTACATGCACTTGAGCAATCAACAGCTTTAGACAAAGAACCCTCTAGTTTAGATGAATTTGCAATCTGAGAGTCACTGACATTATGTGCGCCAGAATTACTATTGCAGGAGAGCAGGTCTGCATCTGAAAGTGAACCCATTGTTGAAACTGATATCCTATTGCTCTTTACACCACCATACGATTCACCTACATTAGCTGATTGGCAAGTGACAGAATCTTGAGAAGAACTGGATACTAGGCCTGCATTAGCTCTTAGAATGGACATCATCATGTTGTTGGATACATTGAAACTTTTATCCATATGATTCTGGAAACTATTGTTGGATAAGATTTGTTGTTCCAGCAATTTTAAGCTGCCGCGATTTATATCTGATGAGCCAATAGCAGGTTGAAAATTGAATGTCGGCCTTGGAATGCACAGAGAACTTTGCTGATTCAATGAAACTTCAGGGTTTGAGCACATTACTTCAGCTTTTGCAACTCCATTTGCCAGTTGGCCTGTAGAAGAACTATTTGTATTTGCTGATGGACCAATTTTTGCTTGGTATTGTTCTACATGAGATGCCAACGGACTTCGACAAAAGTCAGAGGCTTGAAACATAGCAACAGAAGGATGATCAATACCTTGAACTTGTCCAATCGCACCAGAAGTTTGAGCCAGACATGCTTCCATTTGAGTCAAGTTGGTCTTGAAGTCACAGCTGTTAGCAATAAAAGGAGTAGAGGCGTACATATCTGAGCTCTCAGAACAATTTCTCATAAAAGAACTTCCAGGGCACACAGGAATTCCAAGCTTTGGGGCTGGTTCTTTTGTTGCGTAACTTTCAGATAGCAGGATCCTCGGTACACATCCTAGTTGAAGAACTAAGGTCTTCACATCATTTACAAAAGCCACATTCTCCATAATCTGAAACACAAAATTTGATTCTTTTTTACTTTCTAAAGAAGGTTGAAGAATCATATGATTCGATAATCTCTTGATATCGTCAAAGACTTGCTAAATCCTGTGTTTTTTTAGAAATCAATAGACTTGGTATTGAGAAAACACTAAAATTACCAGCAAATTATAATCCAGAAAACACACATACAACAGGTGTTAAGCTACCTTTTGGATCCATGATAGGAAGAAAGAACTTACAGGCATGCATGAACCAAGTTGTACAACACCGTGAGGAAGGACTGGAATTACTGCAATTGTCTGCATGTCAAACACAATCAGTATCAATATAACAGGATAGAAGAATCATCTAATGCTCCACTTGGTATCAATAGCATTTTACCTGCATGCCAGCTGAAAATTGTTGAACCACCTCTTTCAGAACCTGATGAAACAGAAAGAAACTCAGTAGCCATTAACATCATTAGGAAAAAAATTCATCATTTGATCCTATTTTTTACATTAACAGCCCATTTTTCGATATTAAGAGAAGAATTGTTTGGTCGAGTTGTTGTAGCATTGGTTTAACTTCAACAGGGCCAAAGTGTACCTAAACTAAATAGGAATGATGGAACAGCTCTATCTAAACATGGATGAATGTGCAGACCAGAGATTCACTTAGATTTCCATCACGTTTTGCACACGCGCAACTTTGCACATTGTAATGCTAATTTAAACGCAACTTGAACTGTAGAAACCAGAGAAGCATTATGGTATACCTCTAGTGGATGTGCATCCCTCCTATAGTTCTCTGAAAGAATCCACTGGTGACTTCCAGTAAATGCAGCCCGACCAACTAGTCTGAGAGACAAAATTACCCGAGTTAAAAAAATTATATACATACCCATGCAATACCAAGCAACTCCCCGTGCCAAAAACCACCAACATTAATTAAGATAATCATACCCTTCTCCCAACACATTAACTTGATTTTCCATCATCATCTTGTTTACAAGTAAATGGAGTTCATTTCCTGCCCCAACACCAAGCTGAGAATTACAAGCTTCAGCTGAATTCCAATTTTCAAACCCTTCAATCCCAGAATTTCTGGGTAGGCCAGTAGCATAAATCACTGGTTCGTAATAGCATTCTTCCCATATCAAAAGTCTGCCAAGTAACAATCAAGTTAATCAACTTTATCATGCATTTTAACAAAATTGTGCTCCAGCTAATGCAGAAAGGCCAGTTAATGACTAGAACTGGAGAATAATTGGCAGGAACTAACATATATGTTGCCACTTTTATCAGCTTATTCGAGAAACCAAACAAAAAAAGGGTCCAAGATTCAGAACTTCGTCTAAAACAGTAATATAATAACATATGAATCAAACAAGGAAGATGGAATCAGAAATGAATATGTTCATATATACGAAACCAACAGCTGGGAGGATTTCATCAGAGTAGAACAAATCTCCTTTTTCCCCACTAAGATTCTCGGAGACAAGCAGAACGGACCAAACAGAAAACTCCAAAACTAGTAAATGAAAGTTACTGGATTTAAAGCAAAAACAAGACAAGAATATCCAATCAATCTTTCACACGTCAAATCACATCTTCATCGTTAACGTATAAATTATACAACTTCCAACTACCAGATATATTAAACAATCAATTTTACTTGTATATTCATTTTTCTTTTACTTCTTGCTTAAACAGCAAATATGAGAAAAAAAAGTGTACAGAACTCCCAATAATTAGCTCCAGCCAACAGTTCACTGATGCAAACAAAGCTGCACAACAGAAAAGTACCGTAATACACGATTCTTTTCCTTTCATTTGTCCTCCATTCTTTCAGCAGCCAAACAGTGGTTAGCACAAAATTCCAGGAACGAAAAGAGAGACTACTATTTCTTCTTAAAAGAAAACAACACAGGCATATCAGCATATAACAAGTACAGACTTTTAAAATCAACAAAATAATTACTTTCTCTTAAGGGAAACTAAAAAGAACAAAAGAGAATCATTCAACTCACTTGGGATTTTGACAACCGATTTTCCAGAAAACAGCATAAGACCATTGATTGACTCCACACAGAGTCTTCAAAGCCTCTTTTAACAAGCTCCCCATATTGATTGATGATACTACCAGCTGGCACAGAAGGTATAGCCTTTTCTGACTATGAGTACAAGTCGAGAGAGATAGAGATAGGCGGAGATGAATTTAAAGGGATAACAGAGCTTATAAATATAGAGTATAATCAGCTTTTCAGTGCCGGAAAGATTCCATCTTTGTTTCTTTCTTTCTTTCTTTCTCCGGCAAAATTGAGTTAAAAGGCCTAACTTCCTCGGCAAGAGCCTCTACCAGCCTGTTTTGTTCTCAACCCACCACTCCTTTTCCTCTCTGGATCCAAGTTTCCTGATATCATGATCCTGCTGCCCATTCTATTCAGAAAGAGAAGGGAAGAAAGGAAGAGGGAAAAGAAGAGAAATGAAACTGAAAGAGAAAAGAAAGGATAAAAATCCCTTCTTTTTCTCTAGCAAAAAACAGAAAAATGAAGAGACCTCAACAGCAGCTGAGAAAAAAACACGCCCTTCGGTGAAATCTACACTATGCCACAAGCCTTTAGCAAGTAGCTAGCCATAACCATCATTTTGTCCATTTTCAAGCTCACCCCAGATTAAAAAAAAACCCACCAAAACAAAGCTTAGAAATGGCCAAAGATCAGAACTTTATGCAAGTTCTTGAGCTAAAGAGACTGTCTTTATCTGGGCTTGATTGATTAATGCTACTGCGTGCTGTGACTTGTGCTTGTGTTTTCTTGAGAGAGAGGAAGAGAATGTTATTATGCTGCTGCTGCTGCTGCTGCTGAGTGCTGAGTGCTGAGTGGAAGGGTGACTTTTGCTGTGCTGAGTGTGTGTTGTGTGTGCAATTCTGAATGGCTAGTTCAGGCTGTGCTGCTCAGGGCTGAGTCTCTTGCTCTTTTGTTTTGTGCTCAGAAGGGAAGACCAGAGACTGTAATATGCAGGTTATGTTTGTAATAAAAATGGACTATGCTATGATTAATCAATGAAAGTCATTAGATTTACAGAAAGAGGCATGGAGATTGGGGGAATTCTGCTTTTGCCACGGAGAGAGGAGAAGAGAGGGAGGGAGGTGGGGGGTGCTAAAGTGACCTTGGTTTTGTCTGCTTTCTGGTCTTTTTCCATCCTCAGGATCAGGACTTTTTCCTGTCTGCGTTTAGGACTGTACAAGAATCTTGGAATTGGTTCAGATCAGAATTCTTTCCATTTAAGTGTGATTTAATTGGTTTGGAGTAATAAACAAGTCTTTTTATCTATTTCGCTGAAGCCATTTAATTGGTTTAAATGCATTGTTCCATGTCTTAATTTGACTGAGTATGATTCTTAACAAAAGTTTAAACCCAAATTAGTGCTTAAAGGACAGCACTTTGTCAAATGATTCAAAGAATAAAAAAGGAAGAGATAAACCTTAAAACTTTTTCCTAGAATGAGAAATGAATAAAATTTTGACAAGATAACAATTATATGACTAATTTTAAGTTAGGTTTTTTGATCGAGGCATGTAAACGCTCACAGGTATCAGATGCTAGGCATATAATGAACACGGTTGACACAATTAAATCACATCAACTGGACATACTAATAATTATTATCTTTTTTTTATTTATATATTTTTTATAATTAATTTTTTTTCTAAAATTTAATATCTAAAGTACTTTTTAACAAATATCTACAGGGTACTCGTCAGACAAGTCCTTTTAAATTTCTAGTCACACCATACAAATTCGCCAAATTAATCATATCAATTAGAGAGGAAAAAAAAAAGAAAATATACAAAGCTAACTACTATTATCAAATTTTCCTCCAAAAATCCAAAAAAAACCAAAGCTATTACCAAATTTAAATAGTTTCGTCCACAAATCAAAATTTAATGCTGAACTACGACCATCTAACCCTGCAAAATAGCAAAGTTTTTCTTCCCTTTTATGTTTTGATACTTCATATGTTATGTAACTTCAAATATGAGATGAATTGTTAGCAGACATACATTTCTTATTTGTTGTTGAAATGGAGACTTGGCATGCTATGGTAACAAGAGGAATTACTCAAATGTGCCTTTTTCTTGATGAATTATGAAAAATCATTGGTAGGTAGATGCTAAAAGCAACCCTTTGTACACCCCAACAAGTCCATACTTAGGGTTAAATCAAACAAAATGAACTCAAGGTAAAAGAAAAAAATCAATAAATTTTGTTATAAAATTCCCACCACACCTAAATATGTTGTAACAAAATATATGGAGCCAAACAACTTGGAATAGAAAAGTAGAAACGTAAAAATAAATAAATAAATAAATAAAAAAGTTGTTGGGGGTACTAAGTCATCTTGGATTTGTACTCTTATTTTCTCTTCTATAATTCATTCAACTTTTGGCTTTAGGTTTCTGGAGGGAAGGTCAGAGCTGCGGAAAATTTCAGAAAAATGTGGAGTCAGTAGGAGGTGTTGGCGATAGATAGTGGGGTGTTGCTTTCTTGATGTCGTCTTCCATGACTGCCCTTACTTTTGCTTGTAATTACGCAAAGTGGCAGTTCGGGCCCACACACTTTGGGCCCATAGGCAGGCCTTGTGGATGTGTGTCGGAGGACCACGGTCCACAGATCATGACGGCAATCCTCTGTCACTTTTTTTTAAAAAAATTAAATTAAATTAAATTTATTAAATATTTTCAACTCCTTTTTTTTTCTACTAAAATATGATTTTGTCCAACCTGAACAAAAGATTAATCGAATACATTTGGGGTTACGTAATTACAAAGAATAATTCTCATAATCATATGAATCCTTTGAATCTTGATTGCAAGATTTGGGTTAACTAACCGTGGAAGTCAACAATATCTGCAATAAATAATTTTGAAGATTTAGTAGATCTGTGTGCAAAGTAATAGAACAATTATTCGTTGTACATTAGTTACGTATAAAATCAATTTGTCCAAATCAGACTCTTTTTTTTTTTATTTAAGTAATTGAAGCATTGACTCATGAAACTATGGCTTATCTTACAAGTATACATCTGCATTAGTTTATTGTGATACTTAGGTGGGACGTTAAAATCCATACACATAATACATCAGTTGGTACATATAATTATATGCATACAACAGCAGATACATGTATCAGTAGGTGTATTGGGAGAGGCTAAATACATATTGTAAGCATTGGTGTTAGTTAACAGATTTTGAATGCATAAAAAATTGCAAATTCCTTGTATTGGTTATTTCGATTTGGTGTACTAAGAACACGATAAAAAAAACGAGTTAATTAGTGTATTGTATCTGTTAAATTACAAATGTGATATGTTATATTCAATACATATTTAATCTGTCATCAGAACAACGATATAAATCAAATCATAGTGGACGACTTTCAACAAGTCCTTTATGAAATTTGCTTTTTATCAAAGAGTAAATCATTTTTGCACAAGTGTATGCAATTTAAGGGATAAATAATAGTTATGGTAATTATGAATGTAGATCCTTCGTGGTAAACCATCTTCAGATACAAACAAAAAAACAGAATCTTGCAATGAATTTTAACCATGGACACACGAAGTCGCAATCTGTAAATCCTTTCTGGATTTTGACTCTGATCATTGATTGATGGGAGATTGAAATAGTTTAACTTCGCTGTCGTATATGAAAGTAAAGTTTTTACTGTCTTCTAACGGTGTAAATTATTATTCCTGTTTTTGTATCCTTTTGTTATGCAAAAATGCTACTTACCAAGTGTCTTTCTCTTCCTAAATAATCTACTAGGTTATAAGGAGAAATTATACGTGAAGTTAACTAAAGGGTTTGATTCTTTTTTTTCCATTTAATGTTAATATAAAACATTTCTTATTTACCTTTTACTTCTAAGTTAAATTTATTATGAAATGCGAGTCATTGGATACTTATGAAAAAGCCAAAAGAAAAAAAAAGTTAAGTTGTGCAGAATGACAATTGCTTTTCAACATATGTAACTTAATCTATCAAATTTTTAGAAGGAAACAAATAGAATTGCTACAATAAAGATACTCAAATTCTAGTAAAATTAAATTACTGGAGTCAGCTGAGTAGCCACGGGAGAATTTTAGGCCTTGTTTGGATTGCAATTTTCCGTCGAAAAATTACGTTGTTTTTCGTGATCACATTTCCCTATTACCTTTTTCCCTCACATACATCAAATCGCTGCAGTAATTTTTCTATGAAAAATCATGGAAAATGCAATCCAAACACAACTTTAGAGTTCTTTCCGTCGTTAGATTCAAGGGTGCGAAAAGAGCACGAGGATAAGCAATAAAATAAAAATTAGTGAGATTAACAGTGGGAAATCTTTTTCAGTTTTGAATTCTTTCACTGTAGAGGAAATCTTCAGTAGATCCCCAATTCCATTACTATACGAAAACTGAATAGTTTAACCACTAGTTATGATATAGACCTTTTCTTTTTCTTTTTTTTTTTTCATCTATCATTGTCTAAGGAGCATGAGATGGCTTAAGCTGATTCCACCGAAGATAGATTGAGAACTGACAAACGTGGGAGTAGGACAAGATAAGTTGCATTTAAAAATGGAGAAGGAAAATGAAAAGTGCACTTCATGGAGAAACTGCGTCATGCAAATGGGATAAATTAATTTCTTGCTTGTCATAAAAAAGAAAATGAAAAAGTCAAATCCATGAAAGATTTTAAAGAAACCCTCTTTTCCTATTAGCCCCATGATTTTCTTTAACAAAAAAGATAAACAGATATCCTAACTTTAAACTACTTTTTGTTACATCAATGAAGAATGAAGGGCCCTTAATTTTTCTTTTTTTTTTTTTGTTAAGTTTGTTCAGAAGTTAGATGGGAAAAAATGTCAAACTTGAAACGGTAAAGTTATTTCTTTTTTCCCCTTTTGATTACTTATATTCTAAATGGCATGTTAAACAACTTGAATACTTGATCTTTATCACTATCTAATGCCAAAAAAAAAAAACTGTGAAAATTCATCGTTAAAAGCATATATTGGAAGTTTTGCGTTGAGATAGTTGGCAACATTTGCCCTCTTCTTTTTCTTTTTTGTTTCTTTTATCTTTTATTTTCATTTCCTAAATTTGTGACTTTATAACTAGTCTTGTTGTTTAGATGAATTAACCATGAAGATATTCCATCGATAAGCACCTTTCGGAGGACATTTTTTTTTTATTAGACACCTAGTACACAAAGTACAATGTTTCCTAGTTAATTAATTTAGTTATCCAAATAAACACATTACATGTTCCTACTTGTGGTTGATTAAATTTTAGATAAGCTTTAATGGTAATTACTTTTAGTATTTGAGGCCCCATCCTTCTGATTTTGACATGCACTAGAGCTTTAATTAGAGTCTTATTAATGCTTGGATTCTTATGTAGCTGCTCAAACAATATGTGAGACTTTAAAGCCCAAAATAGAAAAAAAAAAAAAAAAAAGAAGAAGAAACAAGTCTGGTCATCATTTTCACAGATGTTCAATCCATAGAACACAGATGTAAGTCTTATATTAATGAAGTCCATTTGATCAAAATCTTCTTCTTGTAATTAATTCAAATATTTGGCTAGCTTTTCTTTTCCACATAGTACCAAAAACGTTTCAATAATTGAGGGAAAAGGATTGAAGAAGTGTAAATTTTTTTTTAATGTATCAATTTAAAATAAATAGGAGGCCACCAACACTTGAGAATGGTTCCTACAAGGCTCTTTTCTAATTGGGAGTCGCCAGAATTTTTTTTTTTTTTTCCGAAACGATAAGTGATTTTATAGATGAACAAAACCTTTACAATTTCAAGTAAAGACTTGAGGGAACTACACAGTCAGTGCTAACTATCACTGAGGAATCCAGAATTCCTGATCAACAAAAAAATCTAGCGCCTGAGCGCTAATCCTATGAGTAATATGGTTAATATCCCTGTTAACTAGGCAAAAGGAACACATACGAAACAGGTGCTTAAGGTTATGTATATCCTCCAGCAGTGTGACCACTCGCATATCCGAAGATTTTGGCTGCTGGATAAGATGGAGTGTCTGCTTATTCTGGACCTGAACTTCTACCCGCTCCAAATTCTGTACAGCAGCTTTACAAATCAGTAGCTTAATTGCAGTAAGTTCATCAATTAGCTTATGGCCAGAACATCTTTCCCGTAGAGCCAGAAATGGCCACTCACAAATTTCTTTCCAAAATTTAGTTTGTCTGTCACTTGCATGCACTTTCGTCACCTCATAGAATATCTTAAATTGAACAAACGTTGAAATTCTAATATTAAATACCTACGCTATACTTACCCTCCTAACCTAATATAAATCTACCCACATTGAGTAATAAGGCATATGCTAGCTGATGAATGATGATGATGATCCTCAAAACTTTCAGACTTAAATTACTATCTTGGAGACAACCTTTTATTTGCTTGGTACAAATTCCAAATAATTGGAACACATTTTTTTTGGTACAACTTTCTTGGGGGGAGACAATATAGTTGCTTTGAGCCCATAAACCCCACCCTATAACCCCTCATGGAAATGCCCGATTCTTCAAGACACTTTGTGCAAGAGGAGGGGAGACCAAAATGAGCTATATTTGACACTTTATTCCATTGGTGTTGTGGTCCAAATGCCAATCTCTGTGTCCTGTAAGAGCCATGAATGATGAATTTGCTATTCCAAGTCTTCCATTTTGCCTTTTGAGCAATATTCTCTTATATGGAACATTTGCATATTCCTGATATTTTCAAGTGCAAGAATAGACTAAAATGTTACAAATATCTTAGTTTCTGTTATCTTTGAGCTTATATTTTAGGTAAAATGATGTCAACTCCCTCTTGCCTTATACACTGCAGTAAAAACTTTATTTGCAAATTCAAAAGTTGCCCACATGAATACTATAAAGAGAGGATGTAAATTTGGCTCAAACTTGAAGGTACTATAAACAATTACTTGAACAGGACTAACGTGGGAGCATGTCAGTGTAAAATGTTAAAATTTACCAGAGATCTTTCTGTAATAAGAACAAACACTGGGCCACTTCAATGTAATTTGGAGATTACTATAAGGTATTTGCTTGTCCTTAGGGAATAAAACAAGGATGTTTCTCCTTGAACATGTAGTTTACAAGGCAGTGATAAAAATTTTTCCATTGATAATGTTAATTACCTCTGTCCTTCACAGTTCTATTCTTTTGTTGCTTCTAGGTAAGTTTTAATAATGCTTTGGTATGACTATGGTTGGCTGACAAAGCCAGTTATTGTCTATACTTTTTCACTAATTTATAAGTTCATATTCCCATTAAAAAAAAATCAAAAGACTTTTCTAGGTGAGTGTGAAACTGTGATGCTTCTATTCTATTGTACCCTATCTTTTCAATAATTATAAATTATTGGGACTGATAAACTAACCGCTATCTTCACATGCTTGTTGGGTCTTAAGGGATTATTGTAGATGGATGTGCTTATAATCTTTGCTTTCATGGAAGCCCCAAACCAACCGTTGGATCCACAAATTATAGCAATGGCCCAGCAAATATATGGCTGCGATGGTTTCTAAATTTGACATGCTTTGCACTCAATTGTGTCCCCAAGGTATAATTTGAGATGTTTATTTGTTAGGGTTGATGACTGGTACCTTTTGCAGAAATAAATAATGGGAAAAAAAAACAATGAATTTGAGAGGTTTATTTTAGTTTGGTACAGCTGATGAGTAGAAGTACTTTGAGTGGGGCATATAAAATACTTAGGAGAGGGCATAAAAAGATGGAGCCCTAGTTGGAGGCACATGAGATGGTATTGCCTTTTGGTGTTAGCCATTACTTTATTTTTTTTTTATCCCTATACTGTTAAGTAATTTTCATGGGAAAGTGAGTCAAGATTCCTATTCCATTGGAATTTATGACATTTACCCTAGTTGAGTCCTTGATCCCTCCCAAGAAAGATTAAAAACAAAAAAGAAAGAAAGAAAACCCTTGAAATTTGTTAATTATTTTTCTCTGGTGTCTTTGATCTGATGAGCTGAAGAAGAAGGATGCCCTCCTATGTTACATTACATTATTGGCAGACCTCTGCAGAAATGATCATCCTCTTGGAGCTGCATTGTGGATGCACCTTCAGAAAAGTTGGTAAATGTTTAACCTACATATACCAATTGTAGATAATCCACTTATAAAGCATATTAAATGAGGTCGAGTAATCCAAGATTTTGTGAGTTAATTTTGCATTAAAATTAATGAGAATCTAGTAATCATTAATTTCGTAGTAATATATATCCATCAGTAAAATTTACTGGCACAAGCTTTTCGAGAGGCTAGCATAATCCTTTTGCTTTATGCAGCTTTTGTTGATAATGCAAATTGACAAGATTTCTGTTCTTCAAGGAAAATTATATGGAGCACTAAATCTTTAAAACTTCGTTACCTCTTAACCTTTTATGATATTGAAACTTGTTCCTTGCCAGAAGGAAAAAATGAAAAAAAAAAAAAAAGAACAAAGAATAGTTGAGAACTTTACTGGATGCAACTATTTCTGAAAAGAAAATGCACGAAAGAAATTGTCGAACTTTGGTTCATCATAAATAATGGACTTCTGAGCAGTGTCTTTTGTTATGAGACAAGCTATTGCATCACGATTCAAATATGCAGGGACAAAATGTACTACGTTCTTTTCCCAAATTTGATCCAAGGGAATAAATACTTTTGCTTTGTCATTTACTCCATTCTTTTCTTCTTCTTTTCCCTGCTGTCCTTTGGAAAAGATATGCCAAGAAAAAAGCTGGTTTCCTTCCTTCTTCATAGCTTCCTCTGACGCAAGAAGACAACTTACATATAGAATTAACAACTTTTTAGTAGTACTATCATGAGAAACTAACTAGCTAGTGTCATAAATTTGTAGTTTGAGGATTTTGCGTTTGGATTGCTAGTTTTATGAGCTTTTGTA
Source organism: Coffea arabica (assembly GCF_036785885.1). NCBI lineage: Eukaryota > Viridiplantae > Streptophyta > Magnoliopsida > Gentianales > Rubiaceae > Coffea > Coffea arabica. The sequence continues at coordinate 49,579,507 of NC_092310.1, read as the reverse complement.
GAAAAATATACTGTAGGGATTTGCTGTATGTGAAGTAAAAATGTAACGGAGAAATGTGTTCACAAAAAACGTAAAAAAATTTCTGCAAAAAATCACAATAAATCCAAACACATTATACTCAATTCAGTATAAGGTAGTTTTTTGCTGTTATTCAGAATATCCACTTGTGCACAAGTAAAAAATGATCCTGATTACCATCAATTAATCCGTACAATTGGGAAAAGTTCCTCTTAAAGTGCAATGACAAGAAGCAAGCAAATTTTCATCACTTTTCCTTTATCCATGAGGAGAGTTTTGTAACATAAGTAAATCGATCGAAGCAAGATGAAAAAGAAAAGGATTTCAATTTGCAATTTTTTAAGGATTGTGTGTTTAAACCTTGTAATTTTGCAGCAAATTGGAGCCATAACTCTCTAGATTTAGCTTATTAATTTAGTGAAACGATAAGCACAATCTATACATTTCATCTAGTTGAACTTCAACAAGTGAACTAGTTCAACCCCTGCTTTATTGAAAAATTTGATCAGCAAAAGCAACAGGTTAAGATGTACACAAAAATTTATCTTCTTTTAAGAAAGGATAGTGCATTTTTCTGAAAACATCTTTTCTAGGAAAATATAAGGCAAAAGCTAGTAAAAGGTGAGAATTATCTCAATTTTTAGAGATATGTGACATTTTAGCCTCCTCATAAACGCCAAAAAAAAAAAAAAAAAGCCAACTAAGAAATTCTCTACTTTTCGTTTCTAAGACGTAAAAAGTTGTTCTACTGCCACAACCCATGAAGCCAATGAACTCATTGCTTCAAATAACAAGGAGAGAAGAAGTAGACATAATAAAAGAAATTATATCTCAAAATGTGCAGAAAAGGTGTTTCAATTTGCTCATATCACAAAATTAGCAGATCAAAGGTTGCATGTTTTTCATTTAACGGTCGAAAACTAATTTCAAAAGTCAAGATGTTCATCGTTTTAAACGTTTTATTGACTGGAAGGGAGAAGTGAAAACGTGCAATTTCCAAAAATGAGATATGGAATTAGAAACTGTAGTTATATAGTCAAGAATTTCAGACAGTATTTTTCTAAAGAACAGGAAAATAAAGTCCCACATCCTATATATGGACTGGTGCAATTTCAAGAGGCATAGCAACAGTACTAAAATTTTTTATGGAAAAAAGAATTCTTTGAATTGTGTCTGACGTCTCGGCTCTAGCCCTAGAAGGAATGACGTGAAAGTCTCTACTATATATTGTCCCACAATAAATTCGTTTTCCAAAATTAAAGCAAATCAAATGTGGATACTAATGGGTGTAAATAAATTTAATCAAATCGAACACTCTAGTGTTCAAATCTGTTTGATTATTTTAACGAATTTAAAATTTTATTTAAGTTTAAATTATTTATTTGTTGAACCAAATTTGAACAGACTATTTAATCTAATTTGAAAGTTATCGAACATAAAATGCTATTCAAGTTTAACTTGACTAGTTGGCAAATCAATTGTTATACTTATTGTGTTCAAATTCCAATTGTTATACTTATTGTAATATTTTATGTACAATAATGGGATGTTGTTGTAACAAATATAAATATGTATAAGATATATATGAAGATCTTGTGACAAAAATTTTGTGACAAATACAATACAGGAAACAAAGTGGGCAGTAGGATGTCAAGCAATCCATCCTCGTTTTCCTAGTTTGTACGCAAATGCGGATTTGGCTAATTAGTGCGCCACCATGTGGCTATTAAGATATGACGGCTAGCCAAGAAAAAAGTTTTCGGGTGGAGAAGAAAATGAAGATAAAACCGTAATGGGACAAAAGCAGCATGAGAATCTTGACAAATTTGATACATGCCACCAAATTATATGAATCCATTTGCAAAATCTCCACTAAGATTTTTCTATTTTCATTATTGCGTTTCCACTCTCGAGTATTCATTTGCTTTTTAAGATAAGATTTGAGGATGATAGAAGATATATTCAAAACATTATTAATTCTGGCACGTGTTATATTTTACTTTCATTCACAAACATTTGTTGGGTATCACATCATGGACCAAGAAACAAAAGTTGAGAAAAAGAAAAAGAGAAAGAAAGAAATATACGAAAAAGGGAAAACTTCATGAGTTCTTGGAGCTTGATTTCTTTGTCTTCTGCTTTTTGGATTCTTCAAATATGCTCTTCAACGTACGGTTTCGGTTTAGCTATATATGTAAGCACAATTATTGAAGAAAAAGTGATTATTGTATAAACGTCATGTCTTATTTGGCTAAGAGTTTGTTGATATAGTGAAAATGTTTTAATTACCAGCCTTAGCAAACAAGATTATAAGAGTACGTCAATTGTAGACGCCAAGTCTTGTTCACAGAGGGGAAAAATAAATATTTCTAGACGAAATAGTTAATATGAAATTAGAATGCAATTTACAAAACCAAATAGGCTTAGATGTGTATATTGCTTGCCAATAAAATCTTGGTTTAGTGGTCAAAATTTAATTCAAATTTCAGTACAAGCAAATTTTGTCTAACAATGTACCATCTAACAATTTGTAGGGTTTAGTTGTAATATTCTTAGAGTTGTAATTTGGCTATATTACTTCTTCTATTTTCGGGTTCCTCGTAATCTTACCCAAAAAAAATGAATATTACTTTTACTATCTTAGACTATATGTCATCAAAATACAAGTCTAATATAGTCGTACACTTTGCTCCTCATTTCTAAAAATTCCTCCGGGGATAGGATTCCATTTTCTTGTTGGACGAATCTTTCTTTCTTGGAGCTTTAACTGAACTTTTTGTTTTTGTTTTGTTGGTTTTGGCCAACCAAAATACTTTGCACACACTTTGGATTGCCATTTTAAAAAAAAAAAATTTACATTTTTCGTGAATATAATTTTTAATCACCTTGTTATCTTACATACGTCAAGTCATTATCGCACATTTTCTTACAGAAACTCTAAAAAATAGCAATCTAAACGGGCTCTTAACATGTATAATTTTAGGTACTAACTTCTGTCAGTGCTCTATGCTTTACTACTAGCACTTAGTGCCAGGATCATTATCAGTGCCAAGAAGAAATGTCAATGCATGTCACCGGCACAATGGCACCTGTTTGTAGGTCGCATGAGGTCATAGTTCTGTGTAAACAAACAGGAGGAAAAGCATTGAATTTTTGGTTGGATTTGATGACCATAAATGGATGTGTCCTTAAAAAGCTATACTTAGATGATCATGAGACACTGAGATCTAGAGCATTGACATTGGCCATCGCCTTTTGGATCTGAAAAGATAAGTCCTCTGATGGTTTTACTTTTTTCATAAGATGTTGGGAGATTGGTTTACAGGTTGTTCATTAGCGAAGAACACAAAAACGATCTGTGGAAAAAGAGAGATCTTTGTTGAGAATGGAGTTAATTAACTAACTCATAACGTTAATCATTCTTACCTTAACAAAATGCCATCCAGATAATGACACCTGATCAGTAACTAAAGAAATGTATTTTTCTCAAACTTTCAAGCAAAATTTTCTACTCATAAATTTCACTGTGCAAAGAAGTCTTTGTGCTCGAATACCAAAACATTAGTTACAACTCGAAAGTACTCAATTCGTCTTGGATATTTATCTCATGCAACATCATGAGAGTTCATCTATCTCCAGTGTAAAAAACACTACTTTTTTCCCATTGCCAAAAATTTGTCAATCATGGACTTGTGTCACCATGGAAATTGGTAGGCCATGACAAATTGCATGCCCTCAGACCAAATCATGTCCAGTAACGGGCCATTTCTTTTTCTTGCATTCAAGCATGAGAAAGAGAGGGATGAGAGCTGGAAGAAAGAAGCTTTACTGTACTAGGCAGAATACTTTTTACTTTGCCATGAAATAATTAGCTCCTGCTGCAAGAGAATTGCATTTCGTGGGACTTTAGACTATGAAATTCAACCCCTGGAAAGTTCTTTCAAGAAATTTTTATACGGCATACTTGTTAATTACGTTACCTTTGCTTTTGCCTCTTAGGCAAAAATCCTACGTTAGCCCTATATATACATACAAGACAAAAAACAATTCAGTGCCGTAAAGCCAGCGAAAGCATGAACAGGAACTGAAAGCATCAGCACAAAATGTTCTTTGTATTTGCAATTCCGTATGAATCCAATAAATTGGATAAGGGAGGAGCCATGTGTTAAATAACGAAATGACCCGTTCAAAGATTGATCTACACTTGAAAAAGACAAGAGACGTGCAACTTGTTTGATTTTGTGGCCTGAGATTTAATTCTTTTAATAGTCCCATTCAGAGTAAAACATTGGAGCCTGAGAACATGATTGGTACAGTTTTGATGCATATCTTGATTGTATGGTACAATCAGATCTGTTTCTGTTTGCTTGCAGTGAGAATTAATCTTTGTACCAACCTTGCATATCTTGATTATGGTGTTTGGACAAATTGTCTTGTCACTTTAGTGGGACATGAAGTTTTAATGGGGCCTAATCTGCCTAGGAAACACAGTGGAGAACACCAACCCCAAGCTGCAATTAGCAAGAAAACAATCCCCTTTAGATTCCACAGGAATGTGGTTGCATGTTATGTGATAATTTATAGTGGATGGGGTTGCGCTAGATATTAGTGATTGTGGCTGCATTGGTTTTTGGTACAATAATTGCTGGCATTTCTTGATCAGGGACTTTAATCTCATGTTGTCTGTACCCTAACAGTGTGAAAGATGCTTCTTAAACGATATACATATGTACTTTGGAGTGTTTAACAATATGTAAACGCAATTATGGTAGTAAACAAAAACATTTCTAAGTTTATGCTAGACTGTAGTTGAAGGCTTCTGGATGGAATAACATTTTGAGAGTGATCTCTTCCTTATCATTAACTTCACTTTCATGGACAAACTTTTTGGGGTTTAATCATTGCCCATAAGGGGACATTGTAGAATATGCAGTCCAAATGGTCCCGAGCATCATATTAGACCTAAGGTCGAATTCAGCTCACACCCTTAAGAGTTGTCGGTTGAAACCTAATTTAGGCTTTGTTTGATAACGTAACTCAACATTTAAACTTAATGTATTCAGATCTTAACATACTCAGATGCGTTTGATAACCAAAAATTGAACATCTGATCTGAATTAATTAAGCGCCACTGAATTTTCTAGATAAAACATGTTCTAAAAAATAAGTGATAAGTTATTCACTGATTACTGAATGTGATATATACTCAAATGTATTTGATTTAATATTTAACAATCCAATAACTTAATGGATTCAAACTTCAGATTTCAAATTTCATATTTTAGTTTTCAAATTTCAGTTTTATCAAACTCACTCTTAGTCTTTGAATTAGGAATATAATATTATAGACCAACATCTAACAAATGACAACCATGTAAGCAAATATTGTACCTCCTAGACCGAACGAAGTCTTTAATCATGCAATCAAAACATTAAATACACGATCTTTGGTGTAATAATGAGAAAATATATCAGTTTAATTGTAATGATGATTGTGAATTCTTTCTTTTCCATTTTCATTTCCAACTTCAATTTCTATGCAATACGAGCTCCCCATAATTTGGCTGCTTGAATGATGTGCAGGCTGCAGGGCTTGAGTTCTTAACGTGCACCCCATGGGCTTTAGAAAGCACAGAAATGTTCAAGCTGCAGAAAGGGTCAGAGTTTGCATTTAGGCGACAAGCCCACAATAGGCTTTTGGGCCACAGCTCTCTTTTATCAAACCCTATCTCGCTTATCTAAACATTTTATCAAATCCATTCCGATAACTCTGCAGATTTTAATATTACCAAACCCTCTTGTCGTGCGAGTTAGGATAATCCATCGAGTAAAGGAGCTAAGTTTTAACAAATTAAAATCAATTTATACATTATGGTAAATCAGTGCACTATATTGTCTTAAATTTGGACAGAGCTATAGAACCTGTATATGAAAAATCCAACATTTTATGAAGGGTTAAATCGACATTCTTCCATTTTTAATCATCCTTGTCTCCATTTGAGATTTTTAGTTAAATCATGCCTTTGGCAATTAGCAAGTTCAGCAAATATCCAAAAAAAAAAAAATTAGACAATTAGCTTACTAAACCAGTGACTAAAATAGAACCGGAAAAAAAAAATGATTTAGACAAAAATGAGTTTTATGTAAAACTTGACAAAGAACACTCTACAAGACAAGTATGGAGAACAAAAATACAAACAAACAAGAATAAGCAGGTTGTGTGTTTTGTAACGAGGTGGCTTAGAGTTATTTGTTATTGCACTATAAATTTGAGATATTTTATTGGACTATAAAATTGAAACTCAAGAGTATGTACATATATATTGTGTTTTTGTTTGGTGTATTTATGTTTTTTTGAATATTTTGGTAACGTATTATTGTAGTATTGTATTAAAAAAAATTGTATTTGAAAAACAACTAAACCTAAATCCAAACAGAGTAGCCTTTTGAAAAAAATTGAAAAACAGATTGAGGGCAAGAGTTGGTAAAAGATTTTAAATGGGACAAAGGAAGACCTTCGACCAAGGCCCGTTTAAATCTGTCAACGGACTTGCTTTCTTCTGTCAGAAAATGGATGGGGCGTCGAACCCCACCTAACCAGCCCACTAGACCATTACTAGGCTTGACAATTGCCATAGTAGCCCAAGGGCTTCTTGATTTCTCCGACCTGCTGCAAGGCTGCAACCATTGAAGGGGAGGGTGGAAAACTGCCAATTGATACTATTAGTAAAAAAATTGGCCCAGTGCAGGCATTTGTGAATGAAGAGCGCACAGACATGATCTGGTTGATGGGGTTTGCCGTTCGTTAATATAGACTTTGCAGGTAGTCTGGCTGCTGAACTATGGGCTCTTTGGAAAGGAGTCTATTTAGTAGGTTGAGATATGGAGTTCTGTCATGCCGAGGTAGAATTGGTTCTCAAGTTGACGATGCATATATTATCACAATTGGATATACGACACATAAAATTTGAAACTCAAATTTTGTATATGTATTGTATATTTAACCATGATAGTGTATATATCGTCAATGTATATAAGATCTACTCTTATCTTGTTTAGCATGCTACCAGTGATCATAACTTGTCCAACTTGTTACGGAGAAACAGGGACCAAATGAGTTGTGATTGGCGACATATTTCAAGTCACTTCTGACATGAAGGTAATTTTTGTGCTGTTATGTTAGTGAAATCATGGTGAAACCTTATAAAGCCTTAATTTGTGATTCAAGTTACATAGTAGAATTTTGTGTGGGATTCTTCATAAACAATCATCAATAAATAAAAATATAGTTTTTGGTAAAAAAAAAAATGAATAAAATAACATATAGTCTTATGTCTTAACCAAGGCAATTAAAAAAATTTTTTAGAAGCTTGTGCTCCTATGATATAGTTAAAAAAAACCCAAGGTAGGTTAATGAGGCAAGAACAACTTCTTAATTAAAGGTACTTTATGAGTAGTAAACCACTCAACGTGTAATGGTGTGAGATAAACTTGAATAGGATTTGGGCTTTTGCAATTATCAAGGTCAGTATGATACACAAGGGGGGTCCTAAATCGGGAGAGGAGGAGGGGTTGCAAGTGAAAGGCTTTTGGTTCGAAATCCTTCACTTACACTTAAAAAAACAAAAATTATAGATAGTAAATCAAAATACAACAAACTTTGTCATTTCTGAAAAATTATGTTTTACATCAATCCCACATGTATCAAATTGAAATTAAACTTATTTGAGCCATCAATTACATGGACGCATTTGTCTTGGCAATTATAGTCATCTTGAATACAAAGACGGGGCATTTCGTGGTACTGTTACTGTGGAAGTGTTTTGAGGCAATTGCCGTCAGGGAAGCAATCTTTATGGCCAAAAAAAAAAAAACTTGTACATCTCCACATTTACTCTTGAAGGTGATGCACTAGGAGTCATTCAAAGTGTGCGCTCTATTGAGAATGCCCTTTCTGCTTTAGACCTTTGATCGATGTTATTATAGTAGCTTTATCAAATTATAGTTTTATTGATGTAAATTGGGTTCTCAAAGATGTAAATTAAGTGGCTCATGAATTGGCTCTTTATGCCAAATCTTTGTCAATCATTTTCTGTTGGACAATTTCCAACCATCTTAGTAATAAATTTATAATTTTTTATTAAAAAAAGAAAGGGCATTGGCAGAAGTTAATGGTGTTTAAGATAATTAAACAATACTCATTTACAAATAAGAGGACTTCTCCTCAAGCAGTTCATCTCTTTGAAATTCATTTGCACAATAGAATGAAATATGTGACGTAACATGACTCTTTGCAATGTTAAGTATCATTCATTAATCTACTTCAAAATTAATGCTCAAGAAAAGTAGGTAGAGGTAAAATACTAAATCTCAAAATCAACAAGGTCAATTGAGGCAATATGGTGCGAGCTTAGATCCAGCCAAATCCCTCTTTCCCCGCTAAAAAAGAACTTTTTTTTTTTTTAAAAAAAAATGATGCAATAACTTGATTTAGTCCAGAACCCTCCAAATTATATGATTAAATAGTGGAGATTCCAACATGTCTGCAACTAATAAAGAAGTACCTTAACATCAAAGTATGTTTGAAAAGCCATATTCTTCAATCGAAAAGGCCACTGAAGTGGCCTAAAATGATCGTGGACTTGCTTTTGTAATCCTAGTTTTTGGTTGAGTAAAGTTCATCATATATGATAATCCATGATTCAGTTCACTTCTTTAAAGTGAACTAGATATGATAGCATGTCATCTTTCAAGTGAATCTACATCATTATACGAGGCCATTAGCATGATAACTCCCTCCATTAAGATCTTTTAAAATGAATCAAATATGACAACGAAGTTATTATGCTAATAGATCTAATCAAATATGATAATTCCTCCATTAGGTTCATCAAAAGTGCACTTACGCGTCAACTTGTCAATGGCCATACAAGGAAAAAAAAAAATTGAAAGTACATTACAAGTGTATGATGTGTATCTTGTTGATTTTACTTAAAAGCACTATCAAACTTGGAGTTCTTGACTAAGACTGCATAAACTAGAAACTTTAATTTTGTTTTCAACAATCCCCATTTCGTGGAAACTACATTATTTGTCTATACTTTTGAGAGCATGTAATGTCCCTAACCGACAGCATAGGCATATATTAAATCATACGCAATGAGGAGTTGTGCTATGTATTGGTGTACTTTTCAAGTTCACATAATCTTTTGGACACTAATGTTTATACGTACGTATATGTATGCGTTTCGGAAATTGGGATTGGGAAAAGGGCTTTCTTTTAGGGGAGGTGTATGGCCTTTGCTATTCTCTATAGCTCAATGTCACATCCATTCTTTGGCACAAGGGTAGTGGCTGCTAAGTTTTTATCAGACATGTAACATATTCGTCTTTCGAATGACAATAAATTATTCATTGAGAATGTCTTGTTCGACAGCTATGGTTATCCTTCCATGTGGATTCTTCTCATTCTTTCACCAGATGATTATTTTATTCATCCATCTTTAAGCCGAAATAATTTCAGTCAAGTGCTTTTTTTTTCTTTGAAATGATTCTTGAATGTACTAGTTGTCTTTTCTTTTGACATTTAGAGGGCTTTCTCGTACTCTAATACCATATATCAGCTACTTTCCAAATAATGAAGAAAATCTCACTCTTTGATGGAGTCAAAGATTTGCACAGTTCAAATCTTTCTCTACCGCAAGAGCAAGAAATCAAAGGGCTCCATGATTAAATGTTCCTACAAATTATTTCTGCGCTAGGATTAGCTATTGAGCATTTTGAAGGGGAAAACAACAGAAAGAAAATTGTGAAGGTTTCAAGAGTAGTTTTAATGTGGGAAAATCTCAACCATATATTAGTTGACTTCATAGGCACATAACATATCCACACTATTCTCATCGCCATCAGATCTCTCTAAATTGAAGCATCTTTTTCTGGATTTGCAAACTTTATCATCCTCCTCCTCCAAATTCTTCAGATTTTTTTTTTTTTTTGATAAAGCACATAACTGACCATGGATTCATTTTAACTTCTTACAGGGCAAACTTCGTTTGAAGTTAGTCTTGTTTGCGTTACGGTAATTAGCTTCTTATAAGTGATCCTTCCTCCCCATTATTTCCACTGGAAGAAAACTCTGTTAATAGCCATAATTACTTAAATAAATATGCTTTAATGAAACGTTAGCTGCAGCAGTGAGAATAAGTGGCAAATGCTTTCTCTGCATGCTATGGATTGATAGTGGTTTCCATTGAAATCCTTTGCAAATAACGTTTTATTTCTGTCTTTTACAAAGACAGAAAGGGTTATATAAGTCTTTGAATTCTTCACAATATGCTTCAGACTTTGAACTTTTTAACCTAAAATGATTATTAGTGAGCAAGCAATCCAAACTGCAGTCTACAATGAAAGACCTTTTTTTTTTGCTTTATTTCTTTTGTATTTGGCCAAAATTTGCAAAAAATTGGAACTTTTATCTAACTAGAATTAGATGTCAGACAATATAAACTTGTAAAATATACCTATATGTAATTGTTTTGGTCAAAAGTTTATTGTTTTTGAGCATCTAGACAATTAGACTAATGTTGTTGGGATAAGAAATCCAAGAGAACCCGCCAAAGAGAACTCATGTATAAGTTAAGAATGTTGATAAATGATACAAACTTGTGCACCAAAAGTGCAGAAACTTCTACACAAAAACTCACAACGAAATAGGAAGAATAAATGACTCTTAAGGCGCGATCGAACTTTATCCTTAAGGTTTGAATTGTCCCCACTATACTTAATATTTATTAAAGGGTTAAGATAATTTACCCCTGTTGGGGAAGATCTCAAGAGAGCCCACTAAAGAGTCTAATATGTAAATCAAAACTCAATTCTGACCCAAAAAGTTAAATTATAAGGTCTTCGACTCTTAGTTACATATTAAGTGCTCTTACTCTATCTCTCGAACCAATGTAGGATATAATCCTTTATTCATAAATCTAACAAATCTCCTCTTCATAAGTAACCCCTCATATTAAACCTAAGTTTACAAGCTCTTTTTTGAGCTCACTTTAATACTCAACGCAAACTCACCTTATCACCTAAGTCCACCTCTTCTTCCAATTATGGATCCATTTTTTTTCAATATCCAAACTGCATTATGGACCCCTGCCAAGCCTTGACTCCTCGGTCTAACACCAACTGAACCTCCCCCCCCCCGCCAAACCCATGGCGCATCTGATTCAACACTAGCCAAATTCCTTAACACTTTGACACTTTGGTCCACCATCAAGAAGAGAATTTTTACCTATTCAACTTCGAGAAAAATCTATTTGCCCATGAGTAGCCCAATCTCGCAAATAGGCTTTGATACCACTTGTTGGTAAGAAGACCTCGAGAGAGCCAACTAAAGAACCCAATATCTAAGTCAGGAACCTAACTATGATCCAAAAATTTAATCTACTAGGTTTCGGACCCTTACATATTAAGTGCTCTTTCTCTACCTCTTGTACTAATGTGGAATATAATCCTTTACTCATAAACTTAACAATCCCTAAAATATAACAATATGAAAGGAAACTTATTAGCAAATGGCAAGTTCTTTTAACAAGAAAAGATCAAAGAGATCGACTAAAGTTAGTTTCATTCCTTTGAAACTTGTTAATTTGTAGTAATGGTGATTTTCTCAAAGCCACACAAAATATTAAGAAATATAATTCCATGTTTTAGGCATCAAAAGTTGCAATGAAACAGCACATTTCTTGAAAGGATGCCACAAAATGGTCTAGGAAAAATTGACCGTTATAAAGCGAATCTTGTTTTTCAATAAGCCTTCTGAGAAACATTTTGGACAAAATACGCTTGAGGAAACCATGGTCGGATTATGGATCCTTGGACGGATCTAAGTGGATCCTAAGTTTTGAAAATCATCAAGTCTTTGTTCCATTTTTACAAACTATTTCTTTAAAGAATTCAATTTGAGCCAAAAGTTGAATTAGTAGGTTCCAGAACTTTTCTATATATTAAGCGCTCTTTCTTCCTCTGTCAAACAATGGAACAACAAATCCTTTTGCATTAACCTAACAATATTCTCTTTTATGAGTAGCTCCTCAAATTTAACCCAAGCTCACAAATTTTTCCTCAAGTTTACTTTAATACCCAAAGTCAGCCCACCTTAGGTAATATCCAAGGGCTTCTACGAAAAAAAAAAAAGTAATATCCAAGGCCATCTCTTCTCCAACTCATGGACACACTCTTTTCAAACATCCAAACTAGATTCTAGAGATCTACTAAACCTTGATTCCTTGATTTAACACCAACCAAACCTCCTCCCAAAATCCCTAGCACCTAAGTCCAACACCAGTCAAACTCTTTGACACTATGTGTGACACCTTGGTCTACCATCAAAAAGAGAACAATCTAATAAGTAGTTCAACCCTACCAAAGAGGATCAATATATAAGTCGAGAATCCAATGTTGATTCAAAAAACTCAAACTGGTTGATCTCAGACCCTTTCTTACATATTAAGCAATCTTTTTTCTTCTTTCAAACCAATGTGGAACGAAATACCCTACTCATGAACCTAACAAATATCAATAATTTGTTTGTCACTGAAGCAAAAGGGGATTTAGTGCATGCAAAGCTTTTGCTGAGCTATAGTTTGGATTAAGAGATTTAGAGAGAAAAGTAGTACAAAGAAGAGAAGAGAATAAAAGAGGAAACAAAGAAAATGAAGAGTACTTCTCTGTTATTTATGGAAGAAAAGAGAAGAGGATAAGAAGATTGTGTGGTTCAGATAACTTTGTTGGCAAAATTGGTGGAATTGGAAAGAAAGTTCAGGTGGTGAATGATTATGAATATTTTGGTATCACCATTTTTGCTAAAAGATGGATAAAGGGCAAAATTTTTTGATTGAATATAGGTATTTGAAAATGATGGTTTGTTCGGATATGCAAAAATTTTCAAAAAAAAAATAAAAATTGCATGTATCATAAACATGTTTTCAGATCATTTTTTTTAATTTCACATATATCATATCATAAAAAATACTATATTTTTATTTGACAAAATTTTTTTTCCAAATAATCTCCTATCCAAACATTCTTATGAATCCTTTTTTTTTTTTTTGTAAAAATTTTGAAACAATTACTGAGTAACTATTAAGTTTTCTTTTTTAAATTTTTGCAGTTTTCTGACAGATTAGTTATCTCTTGTATCCCTTTTTTGCCCCTTGACTCACAAACTAGCCATGCAAAACTGTAGATATGAACAACATTTTTAACTTAACAGACATGAAGTTATACAAAGCTCAAGAAATTAAACATAATAAAACTATGAAAGAGAAAAAGGAAAGGAAAGCCCAATGATAGTTTCAAAGTTTGATCGTATGGACAAAGATAGAGAGAGCGCAGTGCTAAGAGGCGTCCCAATGTATATCTTTGCTTTCTGTGGCAAGTCATAAAGAGATTGTACGGGTTCATCCAATCTTTTGCCAATTGAAATCAGTCATCATTGGACTAAGGTCAAAAGAAAAAGTGTGAAAATTCAAGTTGAACTCCACCCGATAAAGAACGCAACCTTTTTGTGTATGGTTTTTCTTCGTTTTTTTCTCTTGTAGGACCAAAAGGAACAAGAAAAATTGAAAGCTCATAACTAAACGCAGTATGAGACCACTACTGGTTCCAATATCATCCATAATGCTATGTTTATACTCTGTTCCCTTTTTGTTTCTTAGAAAATCAATACAAATTGAAAGATGAAATGTTGCCAATTCCGGAGTGAAGCAAATGGGAGAAATAAACGAGGAGCCAATCTCTGCATATCTTCTAATTTAACATCTTCTCTCGAATTCGGTGAGATCCATATCAAAAACAGGAGCAAAAGTAGTGAAAAACAGCATAGCTACTAATGAATTGAAGACACCTCAATAGCACACGTAACAATGGAAACGGACCTGTTTCTCATACATAATACTGCTAGCAGCCAAATCTGGCAGACTAATCTGGAAGACCAAACTCCGTAGAGCTTCTGTATAAATGTGGAAATGAAGGCATTTTCCATGGCAGGATTTATTATGTGGCCCCAAGACATTCAAATCTTTGTCAAATTTGTCAAGACTCACATTGGACTTTTGAAGATGAAACTGTTTGCAGTTTTGAATTTTAGGCTCAGATTGATGGTGTTTTAAATTTTAGTTTGAAGAAGTCACTATTTACTGTTTAGTTATACAGATAACAATCAAACTAATCACGTCCGGACGAGGCTCTATTAGAGCCACATAGAAGAAAGATATTGTTGATGCAAGATGAGTGGCAATCAACAATTGATGGTTGATGAATTAAATTATAATAGCCCTTTCTCAAACTAAATGATGCTGCTAAAAAAGAAAATATTCTTGATAATCAACTTCGATTCTGTAACTTATTTTCAGTTTAAAAATGAAGTTTGTAAATAAGAAACTCAACCCCCAACACCCCCTCCCCCACCCACCAGCCAAACCATCTTAGACTTGTCATCAAATTGCAGTCAAATATGAATGGTGAAGTTTTGCTCATTCGGAGCTGATACTTGCAATATGTCAAATTCAGTCATAATCAACATCCAATGCCACCTGAATACGTGAGCCAAAAGTTAGGAGAGTACCACTTGTACATGATCTCGATCCCAATCAAAAACTAATTTGATCGATCTAATGAGATGAACATATGTAGTCTGAGAACCCAAAGTGTTACAAATAAACATGCATGCATGAAGATTCTTATGGCGGATTGAGAGACCTGGGAGTGGTTGTTATCATTAAATTTCTGGCCACTTTTAGACGCACTAAATTTAAACATTAGATGTCGTGCATTTTTTGTGCAAGAGTTAGGATAATAATAATTATGTTGTTAGTCTTAGTTTTTTTTTCACATAGATTAAGAAAGCGTAATTAATTTGGTTGGAAACATAAATTTAGATTAATAATTTTCTAAAATACCCTTATGCTAATCACGAAGAGTGCCAATTAATATCAGTTACAGCTAATGGATTAATATTGGAAAAACTCAATATATTCAATGTAGTGGGTTAGTATTTAATAACAATGTATTAATAACAAGATATTTAATAAGGGTATTTTAGACAATTTGAAAGATTACTACATTTCTTAATGGGAAAGTGGACTACAATTTGGGACAGATGAAAAAGGAAAACAAGACTATTAAAGTGGGACGGAGGGAGTATTATGTTCTAAACAACAAATCAATTGCCCACACGTTCCAATTTGTTGCTAATTACATATTTTAAAAGACAACATTAATTATTCGATTTGTTGACTAATCAACTTATCTAGAATAACTCCGGCCTCCGTGGTTTTACAAAGTTGTATCAAAACGTAGACAAATCTAGCACCTTTATTATTCTAGAAAGCTCACACGAGTGTATTATTTATTACTAATCCTTATCATCTAACTATTCAAATTTCTTTTCTGTTTGATCGACCGCAGTGATTATCCGACTACTTTGCCGATTTTATATTCTACAAATTCAACGAGAAAGACAGATCATATCATAAAAATCAGAACTAATTCCCGCTACTCTCTAATTGTCCTCATACTATTAATAATTAAGCATGCCTAAGCCTTGAATCATTATGCGATCATCAATCATCATGCACCTCAAAACCAGATATTTAAGAAACATTACCAATTAATTTGTGGCTCAAAAGTCATTATCTGAAAATGATGGCCTTGACAAGGTGTCATTAGCTGCATACGATGACATGAATTGGGATTGGGTGCAGAAGAGTCATCCAGCACAATCAGGTGACACGCGTCGGTTGCTGCCGACAATATGTCTCTCTCCTGATTGGTCAGTTGATTGACCTCTGAGACACGTGGGGTCCATTCATTCGTGGATTTTATAATTTACACGCCAAAAGGTTAGAGGAATCTTGGAAAGTGGGGCCGCACTACTTATGGTGCACTTGCAAGTCGACACGTCGGCTATTGTCACGACGCTCTCACTTGGTCCCACTTGATCAAGTCGCGGGTAATAAAATTCCAATCCGCGAGAATTGTACAAAAATAGTCCCTTGCATTTTGAGGTTATCCATTTTTCAGACCCTCACATTTAATGCACCATATTTTGGTCGCTAACTCTTTTTATTTTCAGCATTTTTTTGGCATAAGAAAGGTTAGAATGCTTGTCACGAATACTAATTCCAAGAGAAATTTTGGTTTAACAAAAAAAAACCTATTCATCACCACATAACGGCATGTACATATATATATATATGTATATTTCGTTTCTAAAGTTTACAAAAATTGAAATCAAAGAAAAGTATGAATCTAAACACGGTTTTAGATACAAAATACCTCCTCCTTGAATCTCATCACTAGAATTTATTCACGTTAAACCAAGCTTTAGTACTTATGCTTGGGTAGAAATTGCCGCTTAAGTATAATTCAATAACTTGCAACACCTTAGTTGTGATAAAGGGGTTTTGTTAATGCATAGAGAAATGGGAATTGATGTATGATTGACATGGTTGATATTTTTCAAAATGAATAGGGTGTTTTGTTCATTTTACTATGTAAATAAACGTCACTCGTTAGCACGTGATATTTTCGAGTCAAAAAGAGATCAAAATTATAGGTTGGGACAAAAATAGTGAATGTTGAATATGTGAGGGACCAAAATATAATATGTTGACTACAAAGACCAAAGAATGATAACGTCAAAATCCAAAGGACAGTTTGTGCGATATTCCTATGAAATTCCCTTCAAATGCTATATCATAAATTGCGAAAAAATATGCACCATTGCTAATTGCTATATTATGAGGCTTAGATACCTTGTTTATTCTTTTTCTCACCACCTATATCTATATCTTAGGTGTAAAGATTTAAACTCTTGATCTATATCGAGAATTGCATCTTATGTTTTGTCTGGTAGTACCACAATTCACATACTATGAGTTGATTAGGTTTTAGATACTCGGTTGTATTGTACACCACGTATTATATATGGTGAAATTGTCGTCTATTCATTATCTACTAACGAAGTGATATGTTTCACCCTAATCCGTGTTGTAAAACATTGAATGAGATAAAGAATTTTTATATGGAAGTATTATTCATTTACGAATAACAATATTAGGTTTGAGAGAAAAAAAGAAAGACATTCTAATTTTTTTTTTAAAACTAAATTATGTAGTGTACTACTCCCTCCGTCCCACTTTGATAGTTCTGTTTCTTTTTTCACACAGTTTAAGAAAAAATAATTAAATTTGTTGGAAAAGTAAATTTAAATTGTTATTTTCCTAAAATACCCTCACATTAAATATGGTACAACTTTATGAGAACTTGAATTGATGGTAAAAAAAAAAATCAACTCTCATTAAATGGGGTAGGTTTATAGTAACAACTACTTACATTGAATAAGGGTATTTTAGAAAAATTAAAATACAACTACATTTTTCAGTTGGAAAGTGGACTATAATTTGAGACAGATAAAAAAGGAATACAAGACTATCAAAGTGGGACGGAGGGAGCAGTACATTAGCATATGTTTATCCTCCCGATCGAATTAAACATATATACCTGAAGCCTCACACTTCTATACAAATAGATGTTTTATTTGTTCGCACATTTTGGAGTTATAACGGTTACATGTTATAGCCAATGACCATGGCAAAATCAAGTCCATCACTTTCTAAATGCATCAGCAACAAATCTAGTAATTCGATTTTTTGCAATTGAGAAAATGTAAGTCACATATATATTTTCTGTGTCACGACAAATGGAATTATTGGCTTACAAGATTCCTATAGCTGCAAGAGTAGAGAATTTCAACTTACACTTTTTCTTCCGAACCATCTAATTCAACTTACACTTAACGTAATTCACTTTGCATGCATTATATATAAAAGGTCGTACGCTTGACCTGTTCGAGTGGTTAGATTCATGGATTTTAAGGTGCCCTGGAATTTCCTCTTATCCCAAGTCAAGGCTAAAAAAGTTTTGAAAATTTTAGCATGCATTATACAACCTTGACCAGATTGTCTAACATTAATTAACAGACATCACATTGAATTCGAACTCAATTAAGACGTCTCCAAGTATTTCTCCATTGTACAATTAATTGTGGTCCTCTTCTTGTGTCCACTTGTTCAATTTTTTTTTATTTTTATTTTTTAACTTTTGGCATTTGTGAGCTTGGACATACCCGAATTTCTGAGCCAAATTATAATTAAATGACAAGTTGCGTCGTGGTCCAGTACCATTAACAGCCCTTGTGTGCTCCCCTGCAATAGATACATGTGGGATCTGGCTTCATCAGGCCTCTTTAATTCTTTTTTTCTCTTTGGAACCCGGGATTCTTTTATTGATGAGGGTCACACACCATCTCAATTTCACCTTGTTCTTTCCAATCATCCAGTACATTATAACTAAAATCGTACAACAACAACAACAATCTATGGTAGGTCTGTGAATTAAATATGATACGTAGCTAGAGCACTTTTTATGCTCATATCCTTTCTAAAGGAAAAAAAAAATAGAGAGAAAATCGGGAAGCAATTCTTGTAATAACAATTTGTTTTAGGTATTAGTGTTATTCCATGCTAGTAATATTAGGTTTTGAAGAAAAAGTCAGTTATTGTTCTAACAATTAATAGACGCCCGTCTCTGCTAGGCTGTGTCCACTTAAAGCCAACAACTTATAGACAATTTATTAAAGAAAGGCATCATGGGGCACATATCATATCGGTTGTCCCAAAATCTAATACTTGGATTTAGGATCTCATTTGTTTAACATTATAATAATCGTGAGATTAACTTACGAGTTAGTTTTTTAATACACTGTTAGTGTCTAATTTTTTTTTTCTTGTTATCCTGTTTCATTTTAGCCAAAATCAGTTGCAAAAAATGGAACAAGCTCTCATGTAGGAGTTTAGGGGCTCCAACTTTATTTGCTGCATATGCGAAGTGCTATACTTTGGTCTCGTTTTCGGTTTTTTTAAATTTTACAAAATCTGATTACAGAAATCAATTATAGAGAATAATCAGAACCAGTAAAAGCTACTGTCTTGATGATTATAGATTTTAGCATTTTTGGCGATTAAAAAATGTACTATCAGAATGCAAAAGTAATCGAGAACATTACAAATACTGATTATTCAAAATTAGAATATATAATTATTTAAAATAATCAACCGAGAACAAGCCATTTAACCAACTGATGACCTTGCTAATTTTTGTGCAAGAAAATTGGAGTTTGCGAAGTGATCGGTAGTGGTCCTTATGAGAAGTATTTTATCTCAAATCATTTAATGCATGACATTTACATTGAGAAACATGCGCACGCAAATCACTCAAGCTAGTACAGTAGCACTTTAACTTTAATCTACTACAAATATCAAGTCATTAATCGTGTGTTATTATCCTAATTTAGTCACCGAAGACAAGTAACCTTTGACTTCGTAAAACTGAGATCCTAATCCAACATGCTCAATCAAACTTTCACCTTTTCTGTCTCTAATAAGGTTGTAAAATTTCGACAAGCATGAATTGATGCCAACATCTCTTCTATTTATTTATATGGCTCATGCAAAGACCTTGATTTAAAAGCTTCATTATTTTGTTCGGTAAAACGTAACATTCTTTGAAGTATACATTCAATTTTACCAACACCATGTTAAAAATCAGTTTATATTAGAGTTTCCATTGTTGTTGGGCTCACAAGATGGACATTATTCACAAACTCGAAACAATTTCGTGGACCACTTAAGCATGATTAATGAGGCCATTATGCAAAAAGCAAAACGAGATGCTACTGGAAGGATAAGTTCTGAGCATCCCTTAATTTGACACGCATTTATAGGTGGGGGCAAAACAAGAACCACTTTGTCGTTTCATCTGCATCATGCATTCTGCCAAGTCATACAAGTGATATTTTCAATATTTTCTAATATTTTCTTTTAATTTTGTTATATATATATATATATATTCCTCCACCTTCCTACATTTATTTTGGCCAAAAATTTTAGTTGTAAATTTTTAATAGTGCTCTAGGATTTTCAAACGAGACATGGAAATTAATTTGCTTCTGCTTATTGCACATGGGTTTTGGATAAGGTTAGAACAAATACTCCAACTAATATTCCTATTCTTCCCATATTTTTCTTTTTCTTGTTTTGTCATAATTTTCATATACTTATCATCGTCCCTTTGTTTTGTACTATTTTTCATGAATTTTTTCCCCTAAAAACCATCAAAATATGTTCTAGCTAATAATCTCACAAACACATACACTAATAAAGCTGTTATAGTAAAAGTTTTCTAAAAATACCATAAAAACACTCAATTCAAACGCACATGAACTGTGTAACACAGTCTCAAGTTGAGCCAAAGATGCATCGACACACATTTTACAAAAGAGGTCATAATGTTAAAAAGTTTAAAAAGAAAAGTGAGTTCTTGGTATCCATAGTGGTGCCATCAACCATGCATGCTCCTCTCTCTTTTTACTTAACGTAGATACTTTAACTTTTCTGTCAATCAATTTCTCCTAATCCCTTTTTAATCATGGTAGATTCCCTCCAAAATAGTTTACCTAATGAGGTAGGAGAGCTATGTGCTTTAGCAAATGACGACAATTTTTTATGATTGCGACACTGATATGAAGTATTAGCAACATTTGACACACAAGTGACATCAAAGACTTTTTTAGCTTCATTAACACTGTATCTGATTATTTTAAGTTTCATCATCCACAGATTTTTCTTATCCTGGACTGCTTTAGAGGTTGAAAGTGATGGCAAAGCAATTGTATTAGTCTACTAGATTAGCCTGGCAGGTAATTGTGGAAGGCAGCTTTGAATTTTTTCTTGTGTCACTTTTGCATTTTTATATTTTTTGTTAGCCCAGTAACATCACGCACGCCATAGAGAATGATGTTGAAGATTCCTATACATGGACCTGGGACGATTGCATTTCCTATCCAATTGTTGGAGACTCGAGGAAGCAACAAAAAGCTTTGTGAGAAAAGTAGGAGATGAGAAAAATTTTCAACACTTTGATTTAGATGTATCATGTTGCAAGAATTAATTGGTAATCGAATCTTTTATACTTTAATTTGTAAGGGAGGGTCCTTCCCAAACCTGCCACCAGTGCAAGGCTGACGATTTTTTGAGGAAAAGAAAATCAACTGCTCACATTTATTTAGCTGTATATATAGCTCAGAAGAAGAATTAATTTCTCAGCTCTTACCATTCGAATTTGATCACTTTAAGAGAATTTGGAGTTGAAGAACATTTCATCTTGTTTCAATGGAAATATTTATTTTATAATTGAGAATTTGTTGTTCTCTTATCCTTAGAGTGGTAAGATTTATTTATTTTTTGTTTTTAGGGTAGTTTGGAAGGTTGAGATGGTTACTTCTTCCTTTTCATCCTTTTTTTTTTTTTTTAAAAAAAATTTGTTGTTAGGATTCCATTTCATCTGGTCACTTGCTTTCTTGTCGTACTATAAATTGTTGTTTTCTTACTGTGTTTGATATATATATGATGGGCTATCTTAACTTCTTCTGTTTTTTTTTTCTTATTTGTTGTTTTCAATTCAATCTTTAAAATTTCAAACTTTCAATGAAAGTAAGGAGTAGTAAGTTTAGAAAGATGACAAAACTATTAAAAATACACACTAAACCTGGTAACGTTCAACTAAGGTTAGTTTAGAAAGATGACAAAACTATTAGAAATACACTCTAAACCTCGTAATGTTCAACTAAGGAGGCACAAGAGCCACTTTTCCATTGGAAAAATTACAATCTTGCTTTCCCTAAAGAACAAGGCCCCAAGGATGAATCATTGGGTCTTAGTCTAATGCTCGGGAAAAGATTTTTTAAAGCTCTTTTCTACCTAATGCATCACAAGGAAGAATAATTCTTTTTCACTCTTAAAGAATTTCAAAAAATACAGTAATGCATTTATTTGGTCCGTTGATTCTTCCCTAACTTCCATACAAGCTCCTTTGAATTTTTCCTCCCATATATATAATGTCGATCAGTGTAGGAGTAAGATAGATTGTATCGCTGTGAAAATAAGAAAAAAAAAATGTCTCAAGGATGTCTCGACTCAAGCACATCAAAGATCTAAAATTCAAGAAATGTCAGAAAGTACAACTTTTTTATGTTGCCTTGAAGCAGAAAGTATGTTGATATGGTTGATTGGGGAAAGACTAGCAACGTACGTTGATATGTAGACTGGGGATAGACTAGAATGTAGGATGGTCGTATAGGCAGCTTATTCGTTTTCCTGTTTCAGCCGACACACACACGTCTATTTTTCACAGAGATGGCAAGGGATTTTCTAGCAATAAAATACATTACTTGATAAATTTCAAGTAAATGCTAAATGGTTTTTTTCTGAATGTCACATTCAGCTTTCTAAAGTTTGCTTCTTTTTCAACTGAATTTTGAAAGATCCCAGGCGACTGTCAACTTGTCATAGAGAAGTCTTTTGTAAAGCATTTGGACCTAGCTATTCAAAGAAGTGTGGAAGAGCATTTGGACCTAGCATTTGGATAGAGTTTTTCTTTAATTTTGAGTAGAAGACCTTCAAAGAAATGTGCGAATACTTGTATATTTTAATCTATCATTAATAGTGCAAGAATTTGAGGCGGCCGGACAAGTCCAAATAAACACAAGGGTCTAAAATGAAAATCAATAATAATAATAAAAAAAAAGGAGCTCATGGCTTGACAACTCTGTTTTGCAATAAGAAATATGGTTTCCTTTTTTTTTTTTTTTAATAGTATAAGTGAGAAAGCTCGAATACAAAAACAGAAATATGAAAATAAGATGGTGTTTGGCACTTTAATCAATGATGTATGAAGCTCATGAATGCTGGAATTGATTCTCTAACTTTGATGACAGTTTAATTTTTGCATGGTTTTTCTATGACTTTGCAAATTAATTCCAATACTGCTCTAAACCTCGAAGTTCATGACAATTTGCCCTTAACCACCAAAAAAAAAAAAAAAAAAAAAAAACCTATTTAAAAGATATACGGACAAGAAAAAAAGTCTTGCACTGATATTCACTGATATTAGCTTTAATGCTTGTCGTCTAATGCTATGTGGTTTAATTCATTTGTTTTTAGATCTTCATCCTTCTAATAAATCATTTGGAAAATTTGAGCTCATTATAACTTATGAATGGCGATAGATTTGCTTTTTATTCTATTCAAAACTTCCTAACCGAAAAAAAATTGAAAATCTACTTTGGTTCTGAAAATTTTCGAAATATAAAAGCCCAATAACTATAAGAATTATGCACCTCTAAGATGGTTAAGAACACGGAAAACAACTTTATTTAGCTCCAAATAACAAGAATCATAATGGTAAAGTAATTAAGAATGTTAATCATAATGGTAAAGTAATTAAGAATGTTTGTTAGGGAAAAACGCCTCGAAAGAGGCTATCAAAGAGCCCAATATGTAAATCAAGAGCCCAACTCTGATCCAAAAAATTAAACTATTAAGTTTCAGATCTCATTTACATATTAACCGCTCATTTTTTATCTCTTGAACCAATGTGCAACATAGTCTTTTTACTCATGAACCTAACAAATTTTCCCCTTCATGAGCAATCCCTCACATTAAATCCAAATTTACAAGCACTTCTTCAAACCCACTTTAATACTCAACATAAGCCCACTTTATCACCTAAGGTCACCTCTTCTCCTAATCATGGACTTATTCTTCTTTAAAATCCAAATTGCATTCTGAACCTCTACCAACCCTTGACTTGTTGGTCTAACACCAACCGGACCTCCTACCAAATTCATGGTGCACCTGGTCCAACAAGAGCCAAACTCCTTAGCACTTTGGTACTTCTGTCCACCACTAAGAAGAGAATTTCACCAGTCCAACTCCGAGAAGAATCCACTTGCCCATGAATACCCCAATCTTGCAACTTCTGATACCACTTGTTAGGGAGAAACATCTCGAGAGAGCTCATCAAAGAGGTCAATATGTAAGTTAAGAATCTAATTCTGACCCAAAAGTTTAAGTTATTAGGTTTCGGACCCTTACTTATATGTTAACTGTTCTTTTTTCGTCTTTCGAACTAATGTGGGATATAGTCTTTTTACTCATGAACCTAATAATGTTGAACACTATATATCAGCCTTTTTTTTTTAAAGCTGAATTTTCGTCATCCCGGCCACACTTATATATGCTTAAATGAAGCAAAATTCAAGTTATTTTGAGCCGTTAAAGGGTCAAAGTGCACAGGTGATTAGTGCATTTGACAAGATAATACTTTCAAACTAGCATTTGTTAAAATCACAAAGACACAGACTAATGCTTATGAACAAGCCGTAACATGAATACATATGTGGTCAACAAATGTAGCATTGATGGAATTGAAAGATACACACACACACAACTGAAACCAATAGCAATTTACGACGTAGCTTCATGATGTGAAATATATGACTAGCACGAACGTAAACTTCATGTGGGATTCGATCTATTAGATTAGATTTTTTTGGGGTGAGTTTTAGATTAAAAACGTTTAACTTCGGAGGCTTCTTAAGGTATATTTTCGGGAAGATAGTGATAACAGGTCAAGATACAAATATATCATGAGGTACAAAATCGCATCGTACCTTTGAACTGACTACTTTTTTTTTTTTTTTTAAAACTAAAACAGTGCCAAAAAAAATTCAAAATTTGCTTCTCTATTTCATTTTCACTTTTTGGCTAAACTAGAAAGTATTACTGTACAAGTATATGGCTAATTGATCAGGACTTGGGGGACAATAATGAGCATGACAAAAAAAAAAAAAACCTGAATCTTGCAAGTGCAATCAATCAAACTATTGGGAGGACTAAAACTTAAAAGTATTGAACTGAGCATAGTTGTTTCCTATTTCCAAGCATTTCACTTTGTTGCTTATAAGTTAATATTATTTAATAAGATCAATCGTTGCTTATTAGTTTAATATTTTTCTCACTTGGACATACATTTTCCTTTCTTCATGATTTGATATTGCAAATACTCAATAGATATCAAAAGGGCTGCTTTTGAAAGAAGGGAAATGAAAAAACTGACAGTGACGGGAGTTACAATTATAGAAGGCCAAGTGACCTCCCCAACCCTATCTTGTTTTCTCAATTATTACCAACCATTGGTAGAAGTTGACGTTTCCTCGTTTTTGAGCTGTATTCCCTACCCCTGATGAATCACTTTCTCGAGGGTTAACTTCTGTAATAATATCTCAGTCGCATTTGGGGCCAACAAAATAGTTGGATATGCTTCAACAGTCCTAATTAATTGATGTCCACATTATTATTGCTTTTGTACCAGAATTGTCCATCAATTAAACACATACACACATTTGTTATCGTGGCCAATTTTTTGCCATCAATCAAAAAAGTATGGTTTAAAAATCATAATCTTCCATTACATGTAAGCTCAACAGTCGAGTTTTTTAATCTATCTAAGTACATATATTTGTACATACACATGACGGAATAGCATCTGGTATATTTAGTTATTCTTGGAGGCACCTATTCAAAGTGCTAGCATAAATTATGAAATGATTTTGTAAGGAGTGTCATGTCCGGGAAAGTTTTGTTTCTTGTCCATCACACGTACCTAACACAAGAAAAGGAGGTAGAGAAAAAGCAAGGAGAGAGAGAGAGAGAGAGAGAAGGAAAGGGTGTATTGTGTCCAAGAATAACAAAGATAAAAACCTCTCAATTATTACCTTATCTTTCTCATTTCAGACTTGTGGAAAAAAATGACCCTAAAAAGTCATAAATGTCATGAGAGCTAGCATTTGATTATCTCTAACTCATATTCTACTAGTGTTAGTACCCCACTGTTCCCTCTTTTTTAATATTCATTTTCCCTTTCTGTTGGAGAGTTGCAGAAGTTGAGTCTGACAAGAAGGCGACTTCAAAGCCGAAGCTTAACAGGATAGATAGTACGATATATGGACATGTGAGTGCGATCTTAAGCTTTCGATGTATCCCCACCTCGTGTGTTTTATCTGTTGTTTTGATGGTACACAAACTGTCTCTCTGCACCAACATCTTTCATCCTTCTCTATATATCTATCTATCTATTTCTCTCCCCCATCTTTTTGATATAGTTTTCAATTTTTTTCCATGACAAAAATTCACAGCTGATGATGATATTTGATGGGCTCTAATTTATCTCCCTGTAAGCAGCTAATGTTCATTTATTCTGCATCCATATCTATGACTGTTGAATTAGCTAGCAGTACAATATCATATCATATCATGATGGAGTTTGTCCAATATCATGCTGACTTTGAAATTTTCCATATCCATGTAATATTGGATCGGATGATGTTTAAGGTCATGAGTCAAGATCTTGTTTTCAGAATGTTTTCCGTAATCTGGGTGTTGCATGGATTTGTCATATGTTCCATCTTTTCTTTCTTTCAGGTTATACCAGCAGCAGCATCAGTTTTGATTGCAGATTCTCCATCTGACAAGAATTCTTGGAAGACAAAACTACCGAAGAATTACAGTCAGATCAACCCATCAATACTATAATCTTGTTGGTCCTTGAGATTAGAGGAGTGTCTTTATTGACCTTGGAGGACTATACAGCTGCTACTTGAATCTATGGCTATGTACTATCAAGGAGGCTCAGAAATCCAAGCAGATGGCTTGCAGACGCTTTATCTGATGAACCCTAATTACGCAGGCGGCTACTCTGATGCTCAACAGCAACCTGCAAACATGGTGATCTTGAATTATGCTACCGGAAACACAGTCAATCTTGCTAGCTTAGCAAGTAATCAGCAGCCACAAACACAGCATCTTGTTGGTGTCCCGCTTCAAGGGAGCCTTGGATCAGCAGCCAATTCTCATGAACTCAAGCATGAAGTTTCAGCTCCTGGCCGCGGCGGTATCCCTCATTTCCATCCAAGTTTATGGGGATCCCTTGATCATACTGGTGGTGCTGGAGCTGCAAGTCAACCAAATATTCCATCAGGGGTGGTTGTTAGCAATCCTAGTGGTGGTGGCGCCGCCGATGTTACTAGGCAGTTGGGGTTCCATAGGCCGGTGGTTTCGCCTAGACAGCAGGGTTTGTCCTTGAGTCTATCTTCTCAGCAACCAGGCTTCAGGTCTCTATCTACGGAGCAGAATATATCTGTGCAAACTCCAGTTGGGATTTTATCACCAAGAAGTGGTGATAATAATTTGCGAGGTTCAGGTGGTTCATCTTCTTCAGTTTCTGCCGTTTCAAATGGGATTCATGGATTACAAAGTGCTGTTTTTGGGTCCAAATATCTTAAGGCTGCTCAGCAGCTCCTGGATGAACTTGTTAATGTTGGAAAAGAGATCAAATCTGACACCAGGGAGAAGGCTAAAGATAAAGGAAAGATGAATAGGGAATCAACTGTTCATAGTACTGGTGAGGCCTCACATATAGGTCAAAGTGACACCAAGAGCGGTGTAACTGAACTTACTGCAGCCCAAAGACAGGAGATTCAAATGAAAAAGGCAAAGCTTGTTAGCATGCTCGATGAGGTAAAACATTTTTTAACCTTTTGTTTTACCCTTTCAAGAGGCATACTTACTATAGACGAATTCTGAGCGTGTTTTCCCAAGTTTCTGGTCAAGAAATTGATCATTTTGTCTTCGACTTTCTTAGTAATCCTATATTAATAGAAAAAAGAATCGATCATTTCAATCGCATTTGATTGACACTTAAATTCTTGTCCCCATTTGCCCGCGTTGCAAGCAAAACCTCTGAGAGCCAAATGCAAGGCAAAGGCTACATTTTTTTGGTTCAAAATTCAGTTGAGTTTTAGGCCAATTCATGTAAAACCAACAACTTTAAAGATAAACTTTCATCCTTTTCTTTTTCTTTTTACTTCCTTGTTTTTGCAATTCATGGTAAATCAGAGTAGAAGTTTCTTTCTCATGCATACTATTTGCATTATCAGTGATTATTCATTGGATCTCTTCCAAAAGTACTCAGAAGTGGCACTTGCAAATTCTGTTTAATAAGGGTCGATATTCAGCACCCAAATCACACAGCGTAGATAGATATTCCCGTGACAAAATACAATTTTCTTTCGGCAAAGAAAAAAAGAAAAAAAATTTTTGTGATCCCACTTCCATTTGAACATTGAACCTACTTGTCCATTTAAGATAAGCATATTCATCTGGTTGGTGGGTTCATCATGTCCTCTTCTCCTGGCCCGCTTTGATATTGATGGCCTTGATTGATTGATATAGGACGTGTCGCAGCCTCAATTAGTTACCAAGCTAAGACTGGCACACTTTTGTGCAATCAATTTTTCAGTAAGAGAAAAACAGAAAGAAAGGTAATAAAAGCTATTCATTTCAATTATTCTAACATGCATTAATTTGTCTTCTTGATTATTTATAGGTGGAGCAAAGATACAGACAGTACCATCATCAAATGCAAATTGTTGTAGCATCATTTGAGCAGGCAGCAGGAATCGGCTCAGCTAAATCATACACTCAACTAGCTTTGCAGACAATATCGAAGCAATTTCGATGCCTAAAGGATGCAATTTCTGGACAGATAAAATCAGCAAGCAAGAGTTTAGGCGAAGAAGAATCTTTAGGTGGGAAGTTAGAGGGTTCTAGGCTTAAGTTTGTTGATCAACAGCTTAGGCAACAAAGAGCCCTGCAACAACTTGGAATGATGCAAAACAATACTTGGAGACCTCAAAGAGGTTTGCCTGAGAGAGCTGTCTCAGTTCTTCGCGCATGGCTTTTTGAGCACTTTCTTCACCCGTATGTCTACTCATTCTTGACTAAGGAAAACCACGATTTTCCCCTTCAACTTTCTTGACATTTGTTAAATGATCATGTTACTCACAAAATGTATCTTTCCCTTTTTCAGCTACCCTAAGGATTCCGATAAACAAATGCTAGCTAAGCAAACTGGGCTTACTAGAAGCCAGGTATGCATGTTAACAGCTTTCGAATTTGGTTCATTTCACACATACATAACATGGAAATGATGTAAGAAAATGTTAACAAATGTGGGATGGATGCAGGTCTCTAACTGGTTTATAAATGCTCGAGTTCGGCTTTGGAAGCCTATGGTTGAGGAGATGTACTTGGAAGAAACCAAGAATCATGAGCAAGATGGTTCTGAATCCAACAAAGAACTGGGCTCAACTTCAACAACTGCAAAGGAGAATAATGTTGCTAGAATAGATCAACGTAGTATCCTCCAGTCAAAGCAAGAAAAGCAAATAGCTCAGGATGCAACTCATGCAGAAATTTCAACTTCAAGTCTAACACCATCTCCTACTGGTACTTCTCCTCAGGCTCGGGGAGGTTTTGGCCTAATTGGTGCACTAAATATGGAAGCAAACGTTGAAAAAAATTCCAAGAAAATGAGAACTGAAATGCAGAACTCCCCCAGTAGTATCCTTTCAGTGGACATGGAAATGAAATTTGGGGAGCCAAGGAAAGGGTTCGACAACAAGTTCAGCACCAGCCAAAGGGAAACTAACAAAGATGGCTTCTCCTTAATGGTAAACAATGCAGGCCATGGAAATGGATTCGGGGCATTTAACCTTGGAGAGCTTGGACAGTTTAATCCAGAGCAATTGACAACAGGGTTTCATGGAAACAGTGTCTCTCTTACACTTGGACTTCCTCCTTCTGAGAACTTAGCTTTATCAGCAGGAACCCAGCAGAACTACCTTTCAGACCAAAATATGGAGCTGGAAGACAGGCTTGAAATGGGAACAATGGATGGACATTATGATAGGGTTAACAAAACTCAGACATCCCACTCAAGCTTGGGTTATGAGACGATCAACTTCGATAACAGGAAGCGATTTGCTGCTCAACTGTTACCGGACTTTGTCACATGAAAACTTCAAAGCAGAATCATCAACACTAGAACATCTCTTTCATGAGGAATACACAAGCGAATTTGTAAAGAGGTAGATGGTGTATTGATCAAGATTATGCACCTTTCAGGTGTCTTACAAACTACATTTAAAGTGGAGTTCATGTTTAGTGTAAGATTAGCATACCTGGTAGAATAGGCTTATACATATGTGGGGGAATAAGCAGTACATCTAAATTTGATAGTAGTTAAGATTGAATGCTTGATTATGGCAATATTGAGTGGGAAATGCAAATTTGTAAGATTATCTTAAATTTCTCTACATGTGCATGAATGTGTTGGAGATATATGGAGCTGTGGCAGGTAAATGGTTGGCAAAGTTTCAAGTAGAGCCAATGAGCAATTTTAGGAAGTATCAACATTTGCCTTGCGCTGATATAAGAGGAACATATACCTTTTTTTCTCTTTTGTTCT
This sequence comes from Coffea arabica, assembly GCF_036785885.1. Taxonomy (NCBI): domain Eukaryota; kingdom Viridiplantae; phylum Streptophyta; class Magnoliopsida; order Gentianales; family Rubiaceae; genus Coffea; species Coffea arabica. The sequence continues at coordinate 49,549,159 of NC_092310.1, read as the reverse complement.
TTTGTTCTTTTGTTTTTCACTTGAGAAACATATATCTAGTACTACGAACTATCCACCATTAACCTTGTGGATTCACACTTATGCAATATGTTTTTCTCCTTTATAACATTTTCTGTTGACAAAAAAAAAAAACTTTAAAAAAATTTAGGTAAAATAGTAGAACTTCTATTAAGTTGCAAACTGCACGATATGTGCACAAGTACATACTAACTACTGTTTTGCAAAGATCTTCTCATCAAACTTCCATGTTACACTGGCTCCAGTTCTCCTTGCTTCTATATATAAATACCCTTCCAGTTTGAAATATGATTGATATTGGAAAAAAGATCTTTCGTGAAACGTTGAGCCTTTTTTTTTTTTTTTTGAGAGCTCAATATTCTCTTAATAATGTATTATGAGAAATAAAATTCAAGGGTTAATCGAACATCACAGAGCTTCCTGTGACAAATTTAAAATGAATAGAGACCGTCAAAATAGAGAATCTTGAGTTCTATACATACTAACATATTGCAGGAGATTTCAAATGTAGAATTGTAAGACAAATATTCTTATATGCCCATATAGAAAATCTGAATCTAACTCTTTCTTTTTTGGTCTCTTAATTTAGTGGACACGTAATTGTTGCGAATGCTTTGCATATGTGAGGAATACTTGCGACTAACAGAATCGAAGCTGAAAAATGGGTTTGTAAGTTCTTACTGCCTATGACTACTCTTACTGGATTTCTATCCTCCCTTTGGATTACTGAAACTGTTGAAATTCATAGCTTCAACGTTCATTTGGTTAAGGAAAGTCAACTTGTGGTCTGCTATGGGTGATTTTGTGTTCCTGGATGCATGGCATGGTATTAGCAAACTTCCAAGAGAATAATTGAAACTTTACTTCCTTTGTGATTGCACGCATTGTACAGAATAGCATGGGTTAAAAGTCAGACATATAACTTCGTCTAGTCCAATTCATGCCAAATAAGGCTTCAAATAAACTAATCTTATACCCCCTAAACGTTTTGAACTGCTAAGGTTTCATATGCTGAATACTTTCTTAGTTGAGCAGAATGTTAAGACCATGTAATAGGAACTATACCACTTTAAATCGCAATTAAATAAAAATCTGGAATGCAGATTTGGTCTTTGAAAAACCCATTTTCAAAAGGTAAATTGAGGTTTTCTACAATTTTAATGATCGAGAAGTTATTTAACATAGCAGAAAGAAAGAACAAACTTTTTAAAGTTATTTTGGTGTTACTGCAGCACTAGTTTCCAAACAAGAACCTTGTTTGAAAGGAAAGAAGGCAGAAACAATAGAATTTGATTTTGGCAACGATGCTATGAATCAATACAATTATACAAATTGGAAAGTAATCTGTATCCCTAGACGCAACTTAGCTGACATTGATATTAAGCATATTGAATCAAGCTTAATAATCTTAAAAGTTTCTACGTTATTGTTTAGCACTTTTCTGTTCAAGTTTAGTTTTGGGTAATTTATTAATTTGGTAGATTAATTATTGTATTAGGTAATTTTTTGTGGCAAGTATTTCTTGTTAACTACGTATACATATGGTGGCTTGTAATTTTGTTCAGTTGAGAAGTGTGAGAAAAAAAAATTATAGAGAATTTTGGTTGTTGCACGTAAAAGCAATTCTACCTAAAATTTGCGTCGCTTTTAATATGAGAGTTGGGTGTACTTCATTTTTGTGTACCTAATATAACTTGTCGCTTTTAATATGAGAGTTGGGTGTACTTCATTTTTGTGTACCTAATATAACTTTTCTTTAACGCTGATTTTCATGTGTGTGAAATATCTTCCCTTCTTTTTCACATGCTAACAAGGGACATAAGCCATAGGAACATAAGATCTCGAGTCCAATTTGAATTCCTCATTATTTCTTATTCTTTCTTATAAGGCTTGGAGTTTTCCATGAAAAAAGAAGAAGAAGAAGAAGAAGCGCAGAGTACTCTCTTGTCCCGTTGATAATATCGTACATTGCCTTTTTACATGGTAACAAGGGACATTAGCCACACGAACATAAGATCCCTAGTTTTGATTTTGAATTCCTCAATATTTCTTTTTCTTTCTTATAAGACTTGGAGTTTTCTATGGAATCCAAAAGGAAAAAGGTTAATAACACTTTGACTTCCTAAACTTATGGGGTATTTACACTTTATCCTCCTCAATCTCAAATATATACAACTTTACCCACCATGAATACTAGTCAAAGTTAAAAATACAACAAAAAAGTGTAATGAAATTATTGCCCATTTATTCATGAAATTATCCATGGAGATAATTTCAGAACCTCTCATTAGGTTGCTAATAGTTCATTGCCCTCTCTTAAGGTTGTAAAACTATCATCGACCTCCCTTAGAACCAATTTTCTGGTAACAATTCTGCCCAATCTTAAAAAAGCAATAATAAGGAATAATTTTAGGTGTGGAAATTATTTATGTCAAAAGTGCACCTCAACTATTATACTAGTTAAATTAAATATTTGATCTAACTTGTTAATTCAACTTATAGGGTCATTACTACACATGGTAAACAAAAAATTTCCATTATCCATAACAAAAAATAACAACTTTCAAAATTTAACAAAACAAAAATTTTTTGCCATACCTTAAGATTCTTGTTATTACCACAATTATATGAAAATTTAGCCTAACTAAAATCTCTTTATATTTTATTCCTTTTATTTATCAAGTACATAAATTGAAAAAGGATGCCTAGTATTCGATCCCTTTTTAGATGTCAAATTAGATTTTCTTTTTTTTTGTATTTCAAATTATGATTAATTTAGTTTGTAAATGGCTTAATTGTTTCTCATGTCTTTAATTTAATTTATGAAATGCATTATGCCTAGTTTCTTTTATTTGTGAAGTATATAAAAATTTAAAAATGTACACCTAGAATTGGCTTTATTTTTAGATGACAAATTAATTAAATTTTTACAATCCAAATTATGGTTAATGTAGTTAGAAAATGTTTAACTCTTTTCATTTACATGTATGTGTAAAATATCCTAAATTATATGAGAAATAAAGCCATTTGGCCATTAGTGATGTAAGCGTTGTGTCCCAAATAATTGTCAGGAGAGGTAAGTAAAATTTCTAAAACCTCAAGGGAAAGCAGTGAAATTGCCAGAAAAGTCAGGGAAGGTTTCTGAAATTATCCCTTATCCATAACTTAGTAGTATTTCCTTTCATTGCTAAAAAATATACATCTTCTTTATCATATCAACTATACAATAATATCAAACTAAAAAAAAAGGTAAATAAAGTTTAAATTTAGTTTATATTCTTAAAATTTTTTCTATCAGTTAGTATTCACTTTTATATAAGCTTTGTTCAATTTATTATAATTTAAGTCCTTCAAATAAAATAAATCACACAAAAAACAGTAAAGTAAACATAGATACCAAATTTCTTTTCGGGAAAGAGGTAATCCTAAACTTTTTTTTGTTTAAAAAAGTAGTTTTTTATTATTTAGTTTATGTGAACTTTTGGGCTAATACTCTTGTCATTTTTTGTTGTTGTATTTATAGTTTACTATTATTACCTTTTCTTCTCAAAAAAATAAAATTTGATTTAATCTTGAATTTTCTTCTCTAAGTTTAAAAATGAGGTATATCAACCATTTTTTAGCAAATTTGATTAATAATTTCATATTCAAGTAATTTGATAAACAAAAAAAATGACAATGATATTAGCCTAAAAGTTTAAATAAATTAAAATGATAAAAAATTACTTTAAAAATGAGTTTGATATTACCTTTTTTATATAAATTTTAGCGATTATGTTTATTTTGTTTGGCTTAAAGTCTAATATATCGAACAAAACAAATATAGAAGTAAATATTAATCCAACAGGAAAAATCTCAAGGATATAAACTAAACATTAACTTTCTTTAACTTTTTCTGGTTTGATATTTCGGTATAGTTGATACAATAGAGAAGATACAAATCTTTTCGCAATGAACGGAAATGATATTGAGTTACAAATAATTTCATTAACAAAAGTGCAAAAATATCATTGCACTCGCTTTTTTTCGTATTTCTGACTTTGACTAGTTTTTGTGGGAAGTGAAATGCATATATTTAAGACTTGGGAGGTAAAGCGTGACTACCCCCTAAGTTTAGGGGGCAAAGTGTTATTAACCCAAAAAAAAGAAAAAGAAAAGCAAAGTACTCTCCTGTCCAGTTGAGCATACCGTACGTTTCTTTTTGAGTTGTCCCAATTCTCAAAATCTATCACATTAAAAGTGCAAGTTTCCGAATTACCTTTAACTCTCAAAATTTGTCACATTAATACTGCTATTTTCCAACCTAACGTTACTAAGATGGTTAAAAATTGGACAGTGCACAAGAAACACGTGAACTATGTGGGTATTTTTCATTTTAATTGAATTTGTCCCAAGCATCAATTCACCAAAAGTGTTGCGTTTGTGGGCAAATGTCGAATGTGATTCCTCCACAAAACAATCAAGCAACCATACATATTGCTTTTATTCGGAGAACATCCATATTTGACAAGGTATGCTGCATATTTCATAATGTTTTTACCTTTCGAAAAAAATTTTTAAAAAAAGGAAAAATTGCAAAAACAATCCTTAGACTATTTTTCTAGTCCTGATTTAGTCCTCACTATTTTCTGATTCTTCAGCCTCTCAACTTTTGGTTTGTCCTAAAGTAGAGTTCATTAATTTTCTAATGGGACTTATATACCTTGTCTAAGTAATAACAATCACATGTTTTTCACATTTTCTTGATTAAAGGGGTAAGCATGGATATTTAATAAATCGATCTCCTTCAATTAATTGCCTTGATTTGTGTATGCACGTGTAATATCTTATATGTGTATAATACAACACGATATGTAACTGTCACATACATATTCATTTGTAGACATATGAGAGTATGTATACACCACACGAGATCCTCAGTGACACTTTTCAGTGGCAATTCAGTGCCACTTCTATATTTATGCCAAATGTCCTATTTATTTAATTTGTCATGTGTTATTTATTTAAATTTCTTTTATCATCAAGTGATAAGTGAGATTGTCACTAAATTTGGTACCGAGTAGTGGCATAGAGGATCCCAACTGATGTATACACTACTCTTTAATTAAGCAGGGAGATGATACATGCATCTCTGCTTATGTTTGTGTGTGATTAAATAAGAAGCAACAAGGTATTTTATTTATATATGATTCAAGAATTAATTACTTTCAAATCAATATATATGATTTACAAATCAATGTGCCTTTATATGTGTATATTTATAGTTAAGAACGTGAAAAAACTATACATTTAATTGGTGTCACAAGTGCATATATGGTTATCTTTTATGACACTACAATATCTCACAAAATAGGTTAATTGTTGTATATGGAACAGTATATGTGGTATAGTTCATCTATTAAAACAGCAATGAAATCAGACTTGGAAACTTAATCCTCCACCAATAGCAATTCAAATTTGATTTAATCGATAATGCAGACAATACCGATTTTCATTTGGTCAATATTCACTTGTAAAACCTGAAGGTTAATAAACCAAAAAAAAAATATTGGAATATTTCCTCCAAATTCATAAAATGAAGTAAAATACGGTGCCACACTGCACATTTAATCATCAACCTATATCTACAGTAAGCAACTCATAATTAGAGAGCATTCATTTTGCCTTGCAGAATAGTTACTTGTCAATTCTCATTAGCTTTTGTACAACGGATTTAAACTTTTTTACACTTAAAAAACATGCCAACGCTTGAAATCATCTTCCTTTCTTTTTTTTTTTCTAAGAAAAAAATTTAGATAAATTCGACGTCGATTACTGTCACGAGTCAGAAAGGGCATGTTGTATAATCATAAGTTGCTTATCGAAAACACGACCTTTGTTGAAGATGTCGTATATTCACATTTGAAACCAACTTTGATTTGTCACGCTTACCTAGAGAAAAAAAAAAAACTGTTACTGCCCCATCTTCTTCCTTTTGTTGACAAACATGAATATGACTCAGGAAACTGACGAGTGCCGACAAATCATCCATACTCCCTTCGAGGTGGCCAGTGGATTTCCCAAGCTTTGTTACATCAGCAATTTGTGTAATGCCAAAAAAATTTGCCATTTTGATAAAGCCTTAGCTATGAGTGACGTGAATAGTCTCACTTTTCTCACTGTAACATCCCATTTTCCAACTGGGAATCATCATGCAATTTGTCCAGGTATTCTTTAGACCCTTCCTCCAATTAACGCTCCAGTGTTGAACAGTACTACTTTGATTCTTTCCTCATTTTTCTGCACTTTTTGGATACTCTTATAGCCTATAAATTGTCCATTCTTCCATAATCATGAACTATTATTGTCTTCTTTTCTTGCTCCATCTCCCAGTCTTAATCCTACTAGATCCGAATGAGTCAGTTTTGGGAACTTTTTCCTGTCACTTTCCTCGTGTTCATCCTTGCTTCTGTTGAAAGTAGCAGTGGTGAAACAGATGCTCAAACCTACATCATCAGAATCCAAAATGACTTAAAACCATCTGCGTTTTCTGATGCTGAAGAATGGTACAGTGCTACTCTTCGAAGCTTGGATTCAACTTCACAAGCATTTGATCAAAAGCCTAATATTTCCCATGCAAGAAAAAAATCCCAAGATTTCCTCCATGCCTACAAAACTGTCTTTCACGGCTTCTCTGCCAGACTCACGACAAAACAGGCGCAAGAGCTCAAAAACCGCCCTGGTGTTCTTGCTGTATTACCTGACAAACTTCGCCAACTCCAAACCACCCGGTCACCTCAATTTCTAGGAATTTCATCTTCTGACAACCCAGCGGGGCTCTTGAAAGATTCTGATTCAGGATCTAATATTGTGATAGGACTTTTAGACACCGGTATTTGGCCTGAACACCGGAGTTTTCATGACGAAGGCCTCGGTCCTATCCCGAGTCACTGGAAAGGCGAGTGCACTGAAGGTGAAAAGTTCACGAAAAACCATTGCAACAAGAAGATCATCGGTGCTCGGTACTTTGCCTCTGGTTATGAAGCTAGAAATGGCAGAATGGACCAGAGCATTGAGGTAATGTCTCCACGGGACACTGACGGCCATGGCACTCATACAGCTGCCACAGCTGCAGGAAGAGCAGTTAGCAATGCCACCTTACTCGGTTTCGCCACCGGCGTCGCCGCAGGAATGGCTCCCAAAGCACGTATTGCAGTGTACAAAATATGCTGGAAAAGAGGTTGTATGGAATCTGATATCCTTGCAGCTTTTGATAAGGCTGTTGAGGATGGTGTCGACGTCATTTCCATCTCCGTTGGCGGAGGAGCTGCAACCTACAATCTCGATCCAATTGCAATTGGGGCCTTTGGGGCTATGGAGAAAGGAGTTTTTGTTTCTGCTTCTGCAGGAAATGAAGGGCCAAACAAGTTTACAGTCACAAACGTGGCTCCCTGGATCACTAGTGTTGGTGCTAGCACAATTGACCGAAAATTCCCAGCCAATCTTGTGCTTAAAGATGGGCAAGTACTAAGAGGATCAGCCATATATCATGGCCACCGCTCTTTCCAAAGAACACCTTTACCATTGATATATGGGGGAAATGCCTCCATAGATTTAAGCCATGGTACTCCTGGTCATTTTAGTAGCTTCTCTGCTGGTATTTGCATGCCTGGCTCGCTTGACACAAAGAAAGTAAAGGGAAAGATAGTGGTGTGTGATCGAGGTGGCTCTCCACGCGTTGCAAAAGGAGAAGTTGTGAGGATGGCTGGTGGATTAGGTGTAATTGTCGCCAATGTTGCACCACTAGGCGAAGGTCTCATCGCAGATGCCCACATAATCCCAGGACTGGCTCTGGGTGAATCAGATGGTAATAATGTTCGGACATATATAAACTCAACCCCTGATCCTCGAGCAAGGATGGTTTTCCAAGGGACACAGGTCGGAGTAAAACCGGCGCCGGTGGTCGCCTCATTCTCGTCTAGGGGTCCCAATGGTGAATCAATCTATGTTCTCAAGCCAGATATCATTGCACCAGGTGTCAACATCTTAGCAGCATGGCCGGATGGCGTACCACCTACTGAGCTACCCACGGACACGCGTCGTACAAATTTTAACATAGTTTCAGGAACTTCCATGTCTTGTCCTCACGTGTCTGGCATAGCAGCGTTGCTCAAAGGAGCACATCCTGACTGGTCACCGGCGATGATCCGATCAGCTCTTATGACAACGGCATACATGCATGATCGCGATGGCAGGCCTCTACTAGATGAAACATCGTACCAGGAATCCACAGTCTGGGATACGGGTGCAGGCCATGTAAACCCTGAGAAAGCACTTGATCCAGGCCTAGTATATGATTTGTCATCAATTGATTTCGTGAATTTTCTCTGTGCCTCTAACTACAGCCGTGAGGCAATTAAAGAAATTACTCGACATGGTGCAAAGTGCCCACGGAAGCATAACATGCCTTGGGATATAAATTATCCTGCGGTTGTGGTAGTATTTGACAAAACAGAGATGTCTGATTTTAATCTTAATGTCACAAGAACTGTGACGAACGTTGGGGAAGGTGCATCTAGCTACAGTGTGGTGGTAACAAATCCCAAAGGTTCGAGAGTCAGCGTCAATCCACCAAAGATGGATTTTAGCACAATAGGGCAAAAACAGAGTTTTGTGGTTCAAATTAAAGGTGACAAGTTGGAGGTGGCACCAGGGAATGCGGTGACTGAGTGGGGTATGGTGACATGGTCCGACGGTAAGCACCAAGTAGGATCACCTGTAATTGTAGTTTGGAGGGATGTGTTTTAATGTTGAATCAAGTGCTATCTATTATTAGAAAGACAATTTTTTTGATATCTATGAAAAGATCATAGAAAAATAGAGACTATAAATATATATATATATATATATATATATATATATATATATATATATATATAAAGCAAAACCAGTAGAAATTCTTATTAGTGAGAGTTTTACATTTAGAAAACAGATAGTAATATCAATACTCAATTAAGTATAAAGAGACAACTGAATATGGTGGGTGATAGAAAAGGAGTTATCTTCAATCAATTCCATTTGTTGCAATGAAAAAAATAATCAGCAAGAAAACATTAAAAGTTTTAGAAAAATATTTGTTTACTTTTAGCTGCAACTTGAAAGCCAGGGACACATGAATAAATTAACTTTTGGCTTCGTCTTTGTGCACCAGCTGTGAAATGCACTTTGATTGTACCTTCATCCACATACATTCGCTGGGTTCTATTGAGTTCTTGTTTACTGCTAATTTAAAAGTTCTGAAGAAAAAAATCAATCGAGCATGTGTTAATGTGTAAATGCTCGCTGTGAGTTACCGTTTAACGATTGACAGTAACGGTGGTTCTTCTTAGTTTTGCAATTTTCATTAGTTAGAAAAGGATAGAGATTCTATACACTGATGAAAAATGTGCATTGTTGCTAAATTTGTTGCCGTTTTTTCTAATTGCTAGAAATTTTGGATTTCCATTTTAATAGCTCAATTGAGCTTTTTTTTATTATTTATTCTCAGAGGAAAGTATGAAAAGAATATCGTAAATACATCTGTTTAATGTTGAGATTGATTCTGAAGTCATTTTGAATACCAAATTTTTTTTAAAAAGTAAAAGTTTAAGTTGGAATAAGACCTTTTCTCTCATATCTCTCATTATTTCAATGGTATTTTGTCTGGATGCGACAATACAGTACTGTTATGGAGTTGAGTTGAGGTAGGGTGGCGAGGATTTAGTTTACTCATTTTGGCAGTTCCATTTAGAGTGTTATTTTTTAAATTTTTGTAAAAAAAAATATATTATAATCATTTAATGTACATGAGATAAAAAGATAACTAAAAAATATGGTCACGTAAAACGTAAAATTTTTCATTTGGAAAACTTCGATCCAAACAAGGCTTTATCGGGCAAGTTTTGTAGCTATGTTATCTAGTACTGGTTAGGTGAGACCCTGCAAAACCAAAATGTTCATTTTTTTTCCCATGATTCCCAAGTTCATTACCACCTCAAGGCTGCCACTCAAACTGCCCAATCAGCTACAACTCAAGGTCTTTCTATCAAATTAGTTTCTTCCTATTTATATAGGTATGTATTTCTGATTTCATGTTGTTGTTCTATTTAGTTTTTAGCTAAATCCACTACTAAGATGTCTATGTAATGAGGAATACATTTAATGTGCTCTCAATATCTTGCTTTGAGGGTTATGAGGCTTGTCCAGCAAGGGTTTATGGAGGGAGATTTCTCTTTGTTTCTTATTGCTTTAAGACTACCAAATTTCCATTTAATCGAGTTTAGAATTTCATACTGTCAAAACACTTGTGTTATTATGCAATTCTTTTAAAATTTTTTTGGTCTTTCTGACGGGGAAATTTTTTAAGGTCAGATTTTTTAACAATCAAAGACATGATATATGAGAAACAACTCAGTTTTTGGGGAATGTCATCCGTTCTAGGTATGCTCAGGTTCCGTTAGTTTCTTTAAATATTTTTTGTTTTGTGCTAAGGGCTAAACTAGAAAATTTCAGATAATGTACATTACAACTCTTTCTCTACCTTCTCCTTTCTTTACATGCAGATATTTCACATTGGTTCAAAGAATTCACAAGGTTAAGCTACAAACTCTGTCGATGATGTTGTTGCATCAGCCGTTCAGTTTGGTGATTAATACCTTGTAAGCACATAATCTTGACTAGCTCCAACATATCATGCCCATTTTTTTTTTTTTTTTTGGCTTGGATGCATTAATTGGCATATGATATTGGCTGAGCTCCACATGAGTGTTGTATCCTGTGCTTAACATGTGTCTCTGCTCTGGTTTACTTACATTTGAGAGTGGCAGTGGTTTTGTTAATTTTGCTGTTTGGACTTTAGGAAGATCAAGTGCCTTTTGGAGGAGAACTATCCTGTTGCAAAGATGCAGGGTCAACCTAGTTATTTTATCAGATGTCCATTGATTTCATCTTCCTTTACCACCAATTCACCTATGTTTTCAGAACCAGACCGGATATCGACTCGGTCGAGGTCAGGGGTCAGGGGTCAATGGGTTTGACCGGGGGTCGATAGGAGTCGAGCCGGATGACGTCATAAATAAAAATTATTTAAAAATTAAAATATTATATGTAAAATACCTAATAACATATTAATATTAATAAAGATATATTCATATATATTTGATGTTTCAAATATATTTAACAAGAAAATACAAAGAAATTAGAACAGCCAAATAGCAATTTATATTATTTAATGAGTATTAACAAGTTTAGAATTAAAATTATGGATTTAATTAAAAAATAATACCAAATTTTAAGATAATATTTATAAAGTATGAAATATTTGAGATATATTAGTAATTTTTAATAACCTAGGATCAAAATATAATATTAAAAATATTTTGACCTTCAAAAAAAAAAAGAATCTACATACCTGCATGGAGAGGGGGCAACAAGAAGATATGGATGTTGTATGAACACGTGCGAGCGAGTTTTGGCCGGGATGTAGCAGCACTGCAGCAGTAATCAACTGTGCATGCATGTCCCATTACAAAAATTGTTGCGTTTTGGGATTTTGGGCTGGGCACATGGAGCCAAGGAGATGCGGGTCCCTCTCTTTCCTTTCCTTGCGTGAGATCTGAGATGCACGGTGGAACCCGATTCTTATTTTTCCCGGTCAAACCCGGGTTTTGACCTGGTTTGACCGAACTTCTAATTTCCCGATTTTTAAAGTTAGCTCGGACCGGACAATTGGCCAGTTTCCGGTTTGACCGGTCGGACCGGCCGGTCCGATCCGAGTTTGAAAACAGAGCAATTCACTGCCTTCCAATTCGACGCTCTCCAAACCCTGACCCCTCTTTTTGACATTTTATGCTTTTATAGCTTTGTCCATAGTTGCCTGTCTTTCTAAGTTTGAAATTTGGGGCTGTGAATAGGAGTGGCAATTAGATCGGGTCATGGGTTGACAGGTTGGGTTCAGACACGGGTATTCCAGACAACTCGTCAACCCGAACACGACTCATTTATTTTATCAGGTCAGGTGTCTTGACCTGAACATGAATCGCAATGTTCGCGGGTCACTCGAACCTGACGTATTTCAACCTACCAAATTAATAATAAGTTGATCACCTAAAACAGAAGTATAGAACTACTACTAATTAGACTAAATACCCTTTTGGTTGCCACTCCGGAATGGCAATGACAAACACTATCAAAATCTCTAGGTTTATGCTATTCCTTTTCAGGTGTTTGGTTTAGGAAAAGCAATGGAAATGATTATTGATTTTGTTGTTTGGTTTATTCACAGTCATCAATGGGAATGCAAGCCCAATTCAACATCTATTTTCCTGTGAATAAATAAAAATGATATGAACATCAAATTCATGGCTAGATTTCATAGCTTGGTTTTGAATCCATGGCTGGATTTCATAACTTGGTTTCGAATCCATGGCCGGATTGTTGATTGTACACCAAATTGAATGCGAAGTCGGCCGGATTACTGAACAATGTGTCACTATAACTCGTGTTCAAGTCATGCAAGAGGTTGAAGCTCATTGAAGTCCAGATCCCTTCCTTGGTTGTTCTTGTTTGCCTTGTTTTCCTATGAATAAATAAAAATGATACGAACATCGAATCCATGGCTGCATTGCATAGCTTGGTTTCTAATCCATGGCTGGATTTCATAACTTGGTTTCAAATCTATGGCTGGATTTCATATAAATCCATGGCCGGATTGTGGATTGTACACCAGATTGAATGCGTAGTATGCCAGATTACTGAACAATGTGTTCACCATAGCTCGTGTTCAAGTTATGCAAGAGGTTGAAGCTCATTGAAGTCTGGATCCCTTTCTTGGTTGTTCTTGTTTGCCTTATTTTCCTGTGAATAAATAAAAATGATCCATGGTCGGATTGCGTAGCTTGGTTTCGAATCCATGGCCGGATTGCATAATTTGGTTTCGAATCCATGGCCAAATTGTGGATTGTACACCGGATTGAATGCGTAGTTGGCCGGATTACTGGACATTGTGTTTAAGAAAAAATATCAAAAATGAAACACCAAATCACCAAACTATGGCGATGATATTTACATATTTCTGCACGTAGATCATATGCAATTTTATTGATAAAGATCCTATTTGAGACTTGAAGTTTAATCAAACAAGAGACCTATTAGATATTTTAGGAATTAGGATTATGATAAAATATTTTTTATATTTATTAAATTATTTTTAATTCATAAACGGGTTAACCAGGTCAGCCGAGTCAACTCGTGATTGATCTGGACTCAACTTGATTTTTTTCAGGTCCGACGAGTCTGATCTAATTTCGACCTGAACCCGTGAAGGCTCAACCCAAATCCATTAATTTCGTGTTAGGTTGTTTTTGGGTCATGTCGAAAATTGCCACCCCTAGCTGTGACCCTTATGAAACATATTGCAAAAATGTTTGATGATATTGACATATTTTATTGTGTGATCAGAGGCAGTCGGAAACTACATAATTGAGATTCTTGAGTTCGTGATTTGCAGATGAAGGTAGTTGTTTTATCCTTATAAGGTCCCTTCGACCCTATCTATCAATTTTGAGTTTTCAAGGACCAACTGGACCTGTGACTGATTGATTCTGAATATCTGATTATTTTCTATATAAGAACTTGCATATGTTCTTGTCATACACGACCAAAGTTCGATGGAATGTCATTAAAAGGAACTGTGCTATTTGCTTTTGTGATGAAAATTGTCAAATTGTTGCTGTATTTCTGCTAGCTACAGACTATAATTGTTCAACTTCACAACAATTCATGCCTAAGTATCAATTCACCAAAAGTGTTGCGTATGTGGGCAAATGTGGAATATGATTCCTCCACAAAACAAATAAGCAACTATACATATTTGCAGAACATCCATATTTGACAAAGTATGTTACATATTTCAAAATGCTTTTATCTCTCGGGAAAAGCGAAAATTGCAAAAGCAATTAGTCCTCACTGTTTTCTGATTGTTCAATCCCTCAACTTTTGGTTTGTCCTAAAGTGGAGTTCGCTAATTTTTCTAGTGGGGCTTGTATACCTTGTCTAAGTAATAACAATCACACGTTTTTCACATTTTCCTGATTAAAGAGGTAAGCATAAAGCATGGATATATAATAAATCTCCTTCAATTAATTGCCTTGACTTGTGTGTGCACGTGTAATATGCGTATAATACAACACAAAATGTAACTGTCACATGCATATTCATGTGTATACATATGAAAGCGAGTATACACTACTCTTTAAATAAGCTGAGAGATTATACATACATCTCTGCTTGTGTTTGTGTGTGATTAAATAAGAAGTAACAAAGTATTTTATTTATGTATGATTCAAGATTTCATTTCTTTCAAATCAATGTGGGTCTATATGTGTATATTTATAGTTAAGAATGTGAACAAAATACACATTTAATTGGTGTCACAAGTGTAGATATGGCTGTCTTTTATGACACTACAATATCTCACGATAGTTTTTTTTTTTTAGACAAACTGTTCTAAGTTGCAATTAGAATGTTTTAAATTAAAGTTCTTTTCCATAATCAAATCACAAAAAATGGCCATATATTCATTGTAAAGAAGGATTTCTACTAGTCTAATGTACTAAAATAATCCACTAGTACTCCAATTGTTTTAGAATGTTTTAAATTTAAGTTCTTTTGCATAATCAAATCACAAAAAATGGCCATGTATTCATTGTAAAGAAGGATTTCTACTAGTCTAATGTACTAAAATAATCCACTAGTACTCCAATTGTTTTAGAATGTTTTAAATTGAAGTTCTTTTCCATAATCAAATCACAAAAAATGGCTATATATTCATTGTAAAGAAGGATTTCTACTAGTCTAATGTATTAAAATAATCCACTAGTACTCCAATTGTTTTAGATGTGCTCCTAATATTTGCAACCCACTGATTTCACTTTCTCTCGTCTTGAATAAGCAGCAAACATGCTTCAAGGAAGCAATTGCACTATCAAACAAAGTCTCAAGCATTACATGCTTTGCAAGTAGTTTAGCTCAAACATTTGGCCCAAGATTATACCTTTCTTGACAGATTTCCAATCAACTGCTATCTGCAATATGCAACATGTACTTTTGATTGCATCCATCATCGGGCAGTAGTAGTCCTCTCATTCTTATCTTATTAAGTAAACATGAAATAGTAGGTTGATTGCCCTCCTTAGCATATCCTCTAATTAATATATCATAAACTACATGATCAGGACTTATTCCCCTTTTTAACATGTCATCAAATACTTGTTTTGCTTCAATCATGAATCCTTTGTTGGTTAATCCAAAAATCAAGGAACTATATGCAAACAAATTAGGCAGAATAACCTCTTTAACCATTTGTTCTGACTGCAATCCAAGTAGTGTAAAAATGCTTGTCAGTAACAAATCCAGCAACCTGAAACTGATTTCCTACCCCTCCACCCTGAGCACCTGGATCATATTTGCATGTGATTCCACATATAAGAATTTGGTTCCCCTACAGCCAACACAACATCATAATATATCTCATATCATAATAACTTGAACATGATTCTTCTATAACACTACCATAGAGCTTACGTCATTCAATGTGGTATATTCCCTCAGATGCCACTGCAGATTGTTGTTGTAGTTGTTGTTGTTATTCTAGGAACCGAAAATAAAATTCCTTTTCCAACCAATTTGAACCCCATTGACCATGACTAGTAATAGGCCTCCACTGTACTTCCATCTACCCTCTAGAATTGCCCTATTTATCTGATTGCCGTGGTGTTTTTTGAGGGTGATAAAGTATACTGGATGAGTTAATGGAAGTTGGAGTCTCTCAAACTCTGGAAAAAAAAATTTCAAAACAATGAAAAATATGGAAATTTAAAGTGGATATGTAATAAAGGTCGTACATACAAATCAGAGAAATATTAATGAGAACATGAAGATTTGGATTCCCTTCAAGTTCAAGGAAATTCATTTGATGGTTGATGGTGCAATCAAGTTCAAGAATCATTGAAAATCATGATTATTTCTTGTTATCATTTATTTAATTGAGTTTTCAGCAATGTTAGTTGTTAATTAGAATTAATTTGAGAGTTAAGTAAGTTGTTTGAATTAGGGAATAAAGGCTAAGGTCATGTTGATCATAGTTAAGCCAATTTGAGTTAGTTAATTTGCTATTCTAGTTGAGTTAGAATTTTAGGAAAATAGTTAATTACTTCCAAATTTATATAGGAAATTATATCAAGTTTAGAAGCCAAGTCAAATAAGGAAACTTGTATTGTTTCCAACTTAGATTAGGTTTCAGAGTCCTGTAAGGCTATAAATAGCCAACTTTATTTCACTATATTGAAAGACATGATATTGAAAATAAATTAATAAAAAGAGAGCAGTCTCCTTTTATGGAGTTCCTTGATGGAACTTGAGTTTCTTCTTGAACTGTATCAAGTATTTAGCTTGGATACTTGTGGTGTTCAAGGCAAGATGATCACATCATATTGTTTGTTTCAAACCAATAACCAATCTACTAGGTTTCTAGAGACGGATTTTCTTTAGGTCTAGCAAGATAGTTATTGTTCCATAACCAATAACCAATCCACTAGGTTTCTAGAGATATGTTCTCTTTAGATCTAGTAAGATAGTTATTATTCCATAACCTGGTCAAGATAGATCTTTCCGCTGCCTGACCAACTTGGTTCTTCAAGACAGGTTCTTGTGGGGTCGAGTTCGTTTCATCTGGTATCACTAGTGGATTGGTATCATCTGGTATCACTAGTGAATTAATAAAAAGAGAGTTGTCTCCTTTTATAGAGTTCCTTGATGAAACTTGAGTTTCTTCTTGAACTGTATCAAGTATTTAGCTTGGATACTTGTGGTGTTCAAGACAAGATGATCACATCATCTTATTTGTTTCAAGTCAATTACCAATCCACTAGGTTTCTAGAGACGGGTTCTCTTTAGATCTAGTAAGATAGTTATTATTCCATAACCAATAATCAATCCATTAGGTTTCGACATCTTGTGGATTACGACTTCACTTGGAAGAAGTTTGATGGGAGTTAAATCCTTGAAAAATCTGTTTTCAAGAACGTAATCACACCAAAAAATTTCAATCTCGATCAATCAAGCGGGTAGGTTAGATTCAATTGATAAAATTAAGAAAACAAGAATAAAAATTTTTTTTCTTTTAAATCAAAAGGCAGCTTGGGTTTTGGTAGAAAAATAAATAGAAAAAAATAAAAAAAAAAGGATATTCACTTGAATTAAGAGCCGAAACTCTGATACCATGAGAACATGAAGATTTGGATTCCCTTCAAGTTCAAGGAAATTCATTTGATGGTTGATGGTGCAATCAAGTTCAAGAATCATTGAAGATCATGATTATTTCTTGTTATCATTTATTTAATTGAGTTTTTAGCAATGTTAATTGTTAATTAGAATTAATTTGAGAGTTAAGTCAGTTGTTTGAATTAAGGAATAAAGGCTAAGGTCATGTTGACCATAGTTAAGCCAATTTGAGTTAGTTAATTTGTTATTCTAGTTGAGTTAGAGTTTTAGGAAAATAGTTAATTGCTTACAAATTTGTTTAGAAAATTGTATCAAGTTTAGAAGCCAAGTCAAATAAGGAAACTTGTATTGTTTCCAACTTAGATTAGGTTTCAGAGTCTTGTAAGGTTATAAATAGCCAACTTTATTTAGCTATATTGAAAGACATGATATTGAAGATGAATTAATAAAAAGAGAGTTGTCTCCTTTTATGGATTTCCTTGATGGAACTTGAGTTTTTTCTTGAACTGTATCAAATATTTAGCTTGAATACTTATGGTGTTCAAGGCAAGATGATCACATCATCTTGTTTGTTTCAAGCCAATTACCAATCTACTAGATTTCTAGAGACGGGTTCTCTTTAAGTGTAATAAGATAATTATTGTTCCATAACCAATAACCAATCCACTAGGTTTCTAGAGACGGGTTCTCTTTAGATCTAGTAAGCTAGTTATTGTTCCATAACCCGGTCAAGATAGATCTTTTCGCTGCCTGATCAACTTGGTTCTTCAAGACAGGTTCTTATGGGGTCGAGTTCGTATCATTTGGTATCAGAGTTTTGGCTCTTGATTCAAGTTAATATCCTTTTCTTCTTTTTTTATTTTTTTATTTATTTTTCTACCAAAACCCTAGTTGCCTTTTGATTTAAAAGAAAAAAAAAATTTATTCTTGTTTTTTTAATTTTATCAGTTGAGTCTAACATACCCCCTTGATTGATCGAGGTTGGAATTTCTTGATTTGATTACGTTCTTAAAAACAGGTTTTTCAAGGGTTTAACTCCCATTAAATTTCTTCCAAGTGAACTCGTAATATTGTGTCGAGTCGTCAAAAGAAAAAAAAATTTCGAAACTATTCACCGAGGTACGGTTCATTGTCACTGTTCAATACTGTTCATCCGCCAACACTGTAACAGTACTGTTCATCGTACTGTAGCGGTACTATTCATCCGAAATTTTTTTTTTTTATATCTTGTGTTTGTTTCTTGTTGTTCTTGAATATTGTAGTAGTTTGATTATTTTTTGAAATTCTTAGATTGCATAGTGGGTTCTTGGAAAAAAAAAATCTTGATTAAAATCTTGATTGATTTCCAAATCTTGATTGGGCCTGATTGATTTCCAAATCTTAATTGGTTTCCAAATCTTAATTGATATCTTGATTGATTTTGAAATCTTAATTGATTGTCAAATCTTGATTGATTTCCAAATATTGGTTGACTTCCAAAAAACCTACCGCTCTAACCATTCCCAAAACACTCCCAACCCAGTTTTCTAACCAACTACAAAGACCTGTCCCTATATTTTAGCCACCACTTCTTCTACTTTTTAGAGTTGTCCTTAGTCTATTCAACTTATCCTCATATTCGGCCATTTCTTCCAATATTTTAGGGAGTTAGGCCGCCACTTGTCATCCTTTTTCAGGAGAGCAATTCAGACAAACAAAGACAAGAAAAGGCAGCCTTGTGTTGGATTTGTAAATTGAGAAGGATTTGAAATCTTGTTTCCAAATTCTTGATTTCTAATTCTTGTTAGACTTGGTTCATATTATCAACTGCCAAAATCCAAAAATTGAGTTTCAAACTGAACTTTTAAATTCTAGCCAAGTACAATTGGGTGAAAATATTCTTTAACAAATGGAGTATGTGCAATGGTCCGTGTTCATAATCAAGTTGAGTTGGTGACATGCTTCTTGAATTGCATATACCAAGACATTCTCCGAATTATTCCTTTGTAAGCAAGCACTCAATTTAAGGACAAATCGTCTTTCAAGAAGAGGGGAATGATAAGAACATGAAGATTTGGATTTCCTTCAAATTCAAGAAAATTCATTTGATGGTTGATGGTGCAATCAAGTTCAAGAATCATTGAAGATCATGATTATTTCTTGTTATCATTTATTTAATTGAGTTTTCAGCAATGTTAGTTGTTAATGAGAATTAATTTGAGAGTTAAGTCAGTTGTTTGAATTAGGGAATAAAGGCTAAGGTCATGTTGATCATAGTTAAGCTAATTTGAGTTAGTTAATTTGCTATTCTAGTTGAGTTAGAGTTTTAGGAAAATAGTTAATTGCTTCCAAATTTATTTAGAAAATTATGTCAAGTTTAGAATCCAAGTCAAATAAGGAAACTTGTATTGTTTCCAACTTAGATTAGGTTTCAGAGTCTTATAAGGTTATAAATAGCCAACTTTATTTAACTATATTGAAAGATATGATGTTGAAGATGAATTAATAAAAAGAGAGTTATCTCCTTTTATGAAGTTCCTTGATGGAACTTAAGTTTCTTTTTGAACTGTATCAAGTATTTAGTTTGGATACTTGTGGTGTTCAAGGCAAGATGATCACATCATCTTGTTTGTTTCAAGCCAATAACCAATCTACTAGGTTTCTAGAGACGGGTTCTCTTTAGATCTACCAAGATAGTTATTGTTACATAACCAATAACCAATCCACTAGATTTTTAGAGACGGGTTCTCTTTGGGTCTAGTAAGGTAGTTATTGTTTAATAACTTGATCAAGATAGATCTTTCCGCTGCTTGATCAACTTGATTCTTCAAGATAGGTTCTTGTGGGGTCGATTTCGTATCAAATACAGATAAAGATTCATTAATAATCTATCAAACACCCATTACTAATAATCTAACAAATTCTTCTAAAAGTTTTTACTATAGCAATGCCTACATATGCAATGTCGTGCTTCAAACTACCAGTAAGACTGTGCAAGGACATAAATTCAATGATGGCAAATTTCTGGTGGGCGAAAGAGGATGGAAAAAGAAAAGTCCACTGGTGTTCATGAAAAAAGCTACCAATAGGGAAGGATTAATGAGAATTAGGATTCAGAGACCTTCAAAAATTCAACAAGTCTCTTCTAGGAAAACAGGTGTGTGATTGCTGACATGCCCCAAATTACTGCTAAGCAAAGCCCTAAAAGCAAAATACTACCCTAAGGATTCAATTCTAAACTGCAAGGTGAAAAAGAATGCATCATGGATATGACAAAGTTTAATGGGAGCAAGAGAAAAGGTCAAAAAAGGAGCAAGGAATGATAGGGTGTTAATTATTAATAATTTTATTATTAATTTTTCCCTTTGTCCTTTCCAAATATGTTTTAAATTGTTAATATATACTTATATTTGGTATTTGGACCTATCTACAGAAAAGGGAACTGAAAGGTGCTGAAAAAGGGGACCTGTTGGAGAAAATTGCTTCAAACGTAGGAGACTGCAAAAAGCTTCACAAACCTGGCCCACATGGTGCTGCAGACAGATTGCATTTGCTTTTGCTGATTAGGAGTGTTTTGAGTATTGGAGTCTTTGACTAGCAATAGAAAACGAGAAAAGAGGAAACATTCAGGGGGCTTGACTTTTTCTTGTTTTGTTTTGGCTTTTCCGGATTTTTTTGGGAGGAACAACGTAGGGAGCATTAGTCATCGTTTAGAGACAGTTTAATTTTCTTTCTTTTTTTTTCATGCATGACTTTTGTTCGACAGAAGTCCCGACTGGAGAAACATCGTTTACTTCTTGATTATCTTGTGAAAAACGTGATGCCTTTACAATCAATTAATTTACGTGGATATTTACTTATGCGGCGTGGTTAAACTTTTCATCTAATCAAGAATCAATACGACGATGCAGTCCCGAATATCTGTGAGACCAAATTAGTTTTCATGCATTCCTTAATTTGTTAATATTTGCACATTGTCTACTTGAATTTTCTTGGGATTATTTTGTTAATTGGATGTCAAGGGCCCGATGTTCAATGTGACTTATTAATCTCCTGCTAAATTAGTCAATTAAATCTGTAATTATTTAATCGATTAATATCAGTGACAACTAGCGTTTTTACACACTAGGGGGACGTGCAATCTGATTTAAATAACCATCGTAATGTGTTATTGATTGGAGTTAGGTTTTTCTAGTTTTTAATGCAATTGGGGAATTAATTCCTACGGTCGTACTTAGAAGTATTTTCTGATTAGGGGTAATCAATGGCCGTACCTTGATTATCAATAAATTAAGGAGAAATTAGTCGTCAGAACTCGTCGGCGACTATAACTAACCTATTAATAAATTAAGTGTATCTCCCTTGCATCAATGATCGGATGAATGGACTGTGTTTGAATAGTTGTATCCTTGGTTAGAATTTATCTATTCTTGATTTGATTCATGTCTACATTCGTGCTAGTTAATTATTCGTTTTAGTTGAATTGCTTAATTATTTATAGTTTTATTCTGATAAAATTTTCCTTTTACCAATTGGAACCTCAAAGTGATAAATATCCCCAGTACTTGAGGAGACGACCCTGCTGGCCACTGTCTATTAGTTAATAAATTTTATGAACTAATTAATTTTGGTATATCGGATTAAGCAAATTCTTCGAGAATAGGGTGAATCAAGTAACCCATTACACACCTAGAATCCCTGCTCCAATACCTAGAATTGATTATTCACTGTTTTTAGTGGTAATTAGGTTTTATTATTATTATTGCACAGGTTCGACACCTGTCAATTTTTGGCGCCGTTGCCGGGGACTGACGTTAGTATTTGTTTTTTTTTTTAAATTCATTTAGTTCTAATTTTCTGGTATTTTTCTAGTGTATGCATCGGTCTTCTCATACAGGTGAATTGATTTTTGACCCTGAGGTAGAAAAGACCGTCCGAAGAACATGAAAAGAGATCAGACAGCTCAGAGAGGAGCAATCTAGTGCTGCATCTTGTAGACTTGATTTGGAAGTTGAAGCAACAAATCCGTTTGATGATACTTCGAGTAACTCGGATCGAGAAGAAGTGACTATGGCGAATGCACGCACACTAAGAGAGTTGGCAGCTCCTGATTTAAATCAGCAGATCTTATACATTACTTTTTCGCATTTAAATGATAACACATCTTTTGAGTTAAAATCTGGTCTAATTTATCTTTTACCATATTTTCATAACTTACCAAGTGAAAAGCCTCACAAACACTTGCAAGAGTTCGATGTCGTCTGCAACAGTTTGAAACTCTTGGGGATTACAGAAGAACAGATAAAAATGAGGGCATTTCCCTTCTCTTTGAAGGATTTCGCAAAAGATTGGCTATACTACCTACCACCAGGTAGCATCCCTATGTGGAACTAGTTGAAGAAAAAATTTTTGAAAAAATATTTTTCTACGTCTCGATCTGCCTGTTTAAGGAATGAAATATGCGGCATCAAACCGCATCCAGGGGAATCACTCTATGAGTATTGGGAGAGGTTCAAAAAGTAGTGCATCAAATGCCCTCAACACCAGATAAGTGAACAACTGCTCATTTAATATTTCTATGAGGGTTTACTCTTCAGAGATAGAAACATAATCGATGCTGCAAGTGGAGGAGCATTGGTAAACAAGACTCCTCGAGAGGCTTAGTAACTGATTGAGGGGATGGCTGAGAATTCACAGCTGTTCAGTTCAAGAGAAGATGTCCCGACGCGTAGGTTGAATGAGGTAGAAACATCCTCCATCCAACAACAACTCTCTGAATTGACATCTTTTGTGCGACAACTTGCTGTGGGAAGTGCCTCACAAGTCAAAGTATGTGGGATATGGATTGCCTTGAATCATTCTACAAAAATGTGTCCGCTAGTTCAAGAAGAAAATGCAAAGCACGTAAATATAACTGGCCACAAGCCCACACCAAGAATGCAATACGATCCATGTTCAAATACATACAATCTGAGTTGGAGAGATCATTCCAACCTTAGTTATGGAGGGAATAGAAAGTCTAACTTTGTGCCAAGTAGACAACAAAGGTACCAGCAACAGCACCAATCTCGAGGAGATGATGAAACAACTGATGGCTACTATCCAATAAAAGACAAAATCTGAATTGCAGAGTATAAGAAATCAAATGAGCCAAATGCAATCCATGCAAAGTCAAATGAATGAAATTGCCATAACGATCAATCGTTTGGAGTCCCAAATCCAAGAGAAATTGCCATCTCAACTTAAGTTGAATCCAAAGAACGTAAGCGCAATGATCTTGAGGGGTGGCAAAGAAGTCCAAGGACTCGAACATGTGGTTCCTAAGGACAAGGACGAGGAACGAATTGAGAAAGAATTGGAAAAGGAGGGTAGAGACAACAAAGATTCAAAGGTAACTCCGGACCCAATCATTACAGTTAGGACTAATCCAGCTCTCTTTCCTAGCAGGTTGGAGAAATCAAAGAAGCAGGACAAGGAGAAAGAGGTCTTAGAGATCTTCCGTAAAGTGAAAATCAATATTTCCCTGCTGGATGCGATTAAACAAGTACCCAGATACGCGAAGTTTTTAAGAGACTTATGTGTCAATCGAAGGCGATTGAAAGGAGATGAGCGAGTGGTAGTGGGGGAGAATGTGTCAGCAATTCTACAACGAAAAGTTTCACCAAAATGCGGGAACTTAGGTATGTTTACTATTGCTTGTAGGATAGGTAATATCTTGATTGGAAAGGCCATGCTGGACCTAGGAGTTTCGATTAATGTCATGCCAAAATTCATATATGCTTCTTTGAATTTCGGCCCTTTAAAAGAGATTGAGATAATAATCCAACTAACTGACCGAACCAATGCATACCTTGATGGGTTGATTGAAAATATTTTGGTAAAAATTAATGAATTGATTTTTTTAACTGATTTCTATGTGCTTGACATGGATGATGAACACTCCCATGACCATCACCCTTACTGTTAGATAGACCCTTTGTGAGTACAGCCAGAACCAAAATTGATGTTAATAAGGATACCTTGTCTATGAAATTTGATGGCGATATTGTCCATGAAATATCCTTCAGATTCAAATTTCAGCTCCGTTTTTCTGTAAATACTATTGACCCTGTGGTACAGGAAATTTTTGAAATTGAAGATAGGGATGAGTTAGAAGTTATCTTGACCAGATACTTCGAATCCGAGATGACCTCTGGGGTAGAGTTGAGCGAAGAATTCAAATGTGTGATTGGATCGTTGCAAACATTGCCAACCATGAAAATAAGGTATGGTTTCGCACTCATTTTCATACCTAAACCTCACCAACGATTACTTTCATCTGTGGTGCAAGCACCTGTTTTGGAATTAAAATCGCTGCCGAAACACCTGAAATATGTATACTTGGATGAAGGAGAGATACTCCCAGTGATCATCTCCGCGATTTTATCAAAGGTTCAAGAAAATAAACTATTTCGAGTTCTTCGGAAATATAAGCAGACGATAAGATGGACCATCACCGATATCAAGGGAATTAGTCCTGCAGTGTGTATGCATTGGATCCGACTCGAGCAGGGTGCTAAACTCGTGCGGTAGGCTCAAAAGAGATTAAATCCTCTCATGATGAAAATCGTAAAAAAAGGAGATTTTAAAGCTGTTGGACGTCGAAATTATATTTACAATATCAGATAACCCATGGGTGAGTCCAATACAGGTGATCCCGAAGAAAGCAGGGGTGACGGTGGAGTCAAACCAAGATGGTGAGCTCGTGCCAGTTCGGAAGCCGACCAGGTGGCGGCAGTGTATCGACTATCGAAAGTTAAACGCCGTCACAAAAAATGATCATTTTTCTCTCCCTTTCATTGACCAGATGGTAGAGCGATTAGCATGTCGAATTTACTATTATTGTTTGAATGAATTTTCAAGTTATTTTCAAATTGCCATCGCACCCGAGGACTAGGAGAAGACTTTTTTCACGTGCCTGTTTGGAACATTTGCATATCGAAAGATATCATTTGGGTTATGCAATGCACCTGCTACTTTTCAAAGATGCACGGTAAGTATTTTTTCAAAATATGTTAAAAAAATTATTGAGATTTTTATGGACGATTTCAGTGTGTATGGTGAAAGTTTTGATAACTGTCTGGATAACCTGAAATTAATCTTAGTAAGGTGTAAAGAAACTAATCTCGTGCTTTATTCAAGAAAATTTCACTTTATGATCGAACATGGGATAGTTTTGGATCATGTAGTGTTGTCTAGGGGTATTGAGTTTGATAAGGTAAAAATAGATATTATATCTACTTTACCTTACCCCGCGAGTGTGCTGAAAGTGCGTTCTTTTTTGGATCATGCAAGTTTCTATCGAAAGTTCATTAAAGACTTCTCGAAAATTGGAGCACCATTATTCCAACTCTTGCAAAAATATGTGCCCTTTGCCTTCAATGAAGCATGTAAGAGGGCGTTTGATAAGTTGAAGGAGCTATTGACCTTCTCACCTATTATCCAACCCCTTAACTGGAACCTACCATTCGAGATCATGTGCAACGCCAGCGACTATGCAGTGGGTGAGGTGCTAGGTCAAAAAGTGGGAAAGGCAGTCCATGCTATCTACTACGCATCTCCAGCCTTGAACGTAGCTCAATTGAACTATTCAACCACCGAAAAGAAACTTCTGGCGATTGTTTTTGCTTTAGAGAAATTTCGATCTTATTTACTAGGTGCTAAATTTATTATTTTTTCTGATCATGCAGTTTTGCAGTTTCTGTTGACCAAAAAAAAGGCAAAATCACTACTGATACGATGGATATTATTGTTACAAGAGTTCAACTTGGAGATCTGAGATAAGAAAGAGACGGAGAACCTGGTAACAAATCACTTGAGTCGAGTATAAGTCGTCGAAAATGACCTCCCACTGAGAGAAGCATTCTCCGATGAGCATTTATTTTCTATTAATTTATCTTTGTTTTGGTATGTAGATATTGTTAACTTTCTAGTCACTGACAAGTTCCCTGTAGGATGGTCTAAGGCGAGGAGGGACAAGTTAAGAAGTGATACAAAGTCCTACATTTGAGATGATTCTTACCTCTGAAAGCGGGGTGCCGATCAAGTCATCCGCAGATGTGTAAGTGAGAATGAATTTTAATCTATTCTAACTTATTGTTACTCTTTTACGTGTGGAGGCTACTTTGGACCAAAGAGAACAGCCCGTATGGTGCTCGAAAGCGGGTTCTATTGGTCGACCCTCTTTGAGGACGTTTACTCATTTTGTAAATCCTGTGATAAATGTTAACGAGTAAGTAGTCTCTCTCATAGGGATCAAATGATTCAGACCCCAATGATTTTTGTTGAAATTTTTGACGTTTGGGGTATTGACTTTATGGGTCCTTTTTTTTCGTCCTTTGTTTTTTTGTATATATTGTTTGCTATGGATTATGTTTTGAAATGGGTGAAAGTAAAGGCCACCCATACTAATGATTCCAAAGTGGTTACAAAATTCGTCAAGTCTAATATTTTTATCCGTTTTGAGATGTCGCGAGCAATTGTCAGTGATCGAGGTAGCTATTTCTGCAACAAGACGATTGCTGCAGTTTTTAAAAAATACGGTGTTTTGCACAAAGTCTCCACATCCTACTACCCTTAAACAAATGGTCAGGCGGAAGCATCGAATCGAGAGATCAAGTCGATTCTAGAGAAAATGGTCCGACCCGACAGAAAGAATTGGAGTATGACCCAGGAGGATGCACTATGGGCATATAGGACGGCGTACAAGACACCCATTGACATGTCCCCTTACTGATTGGTTTTTGGAAAACCATGTCACCTTCCGATTGAGTTCGAGCATAGAGCGTTTTGAGCGATCAAACAATGTAATATGGATATCGAGGAGGGCGAAATTCAAAACAATGAAGCATACGAAAATGCGGTGATTTATAAGGAGAAAAATAAGATATTTCATGACCAACAGATCTCCAGGAAAACATTCGTCTGCGGGGAAAAAATTCTACCGTACCACTCGAAATTGAAGCTATTTCCAGGTAAATTACGTCCTCGTTGGGTTGGTTCTTTTGTTGTGACTAATGTCTTTCATTATGG
This sequence comes from Coffea arabica, assembly GCF_036785885.1. Classification (NCBI taxonomy): domain Eukaryota; kingdom Viridiplantae; phylum Streptophyta; class Magnoliopsida; order Gentianales; family Rubiaceae; genus Coffea; species Coffea arabica. Next base: position 49,521,793 of record NC_092310.1, on the reverse strand, counting down.
TACAGTGGAGATCCAGATTTTGAAAACGAAAAAGAAATTTGTAGTGAATGGTCACCGTCTCAAGCCATATTATGAAGGGTTTTCGGTTGAACAGGTGGAGATGATGCAACTAGAAGACCCGATTTGCTTAGTTTAAGCAAATTCTGGGTTATGTCTAGTCAAAGACATTAAAGAAAGGCACTTTTTGGAAGGCAACCCAAATATTTGTTTTATTGTTTTTCGTTGTTCAATTCTTTAGTTTTGTCATTTCTCATTTGGGTAGTAATCTGCCTTAATATTTTCCTCCACTGTGACCAGGACAGGCAATTTTGGCATGCTCACGCCGTGTCAGTGACTTCCGAGATCAGTGGACGTTTACCAATCTTGACGTGTCCACGCCATGTTGGCAAAATCTCAATATCTCGTGACGTTGACAGGAAGTACAATCTTGGAATGCCCACGCCATGTCAGTAACTCCCAAGATCAGTGGACGTTTTATAATATTGGCGTGCCCATACTGTATTTGACAATCCAAAAATAAAGGAAATATTAAAAAAAATTAATTAGAAAAAATAAAAATAAAAATATTTTCCTTTTAAACCTTTAGCTTTGTTGTTCTTTTCAAAAATTCAAATTTTGGAATTTCAATTCAAAAAAAAAATTTCTCGTTTTTTTTCTCTTTTCTTTTTCCTTCTTCTTTTCTTTCTTTCCCTTTTCTTCCCCGCTGCCTTACTTCTCTTTTTCCTTCTTTTCTTCTTCGGCAGACACCTCGCACGCCGCCACCCATCCCATATCTCTCCTCACCGTCTCTCTCTCTCACTCTCCACCGCCACCCACCTCGTGCGTCACCTCCACCCGCGCTCGTCACCATCCTCCACTTCGCCAGTGCCACCAACGCGCGCCGCCAGTTCACTGCCACCCTCACCCTCTCTCTCCCTCCATCGCCGCCGTCCCGCTCTATTCGTCGCTCGTGTGCCGCCGCCCATCGAACCCGAAGCGCCCCATTGCACGTCCAAGGTCCGCCGCCGCTCTCACTCGCCGCTTCTCCTCTCGCGGCTGCCGCCTGAAGCCCACGAACAGCCACCAAGCATCGCGCGCCCCTAGCTGCCCACCGCTCGCGTCTTTCTCCCTCGTTTAGCCACAGTCCGCCGACGAGGACCCACAGCCTTGCGGCCATCCACAGCTCACCGCGCCTCCAAGCCTCACGACAACCACCTGGCAGCGTCGCCTTTTCCCTTGGGTCCGTCAGCCGCCATTTCGTCACACAACGTCGCCGTCCTCTCTTTCGCTACACCATCGCATCTTGTAGGCGTCCAGGTGTCGGTATTCATTCTCTTCAACCCTTAATTGCGATTTTGCAATCTCGAGTGCGTGGGTCACCTTTGGAATTAACTGAAGTCCACTTTGCTGCTTTCTAATTGAGTAAATTGATGTCATCTATGGGGTATAATTTGTGTGGATGACATTTTCGTTGCTTATAGCTTTTAGATGAATTTAATTGAATTGTTGGGGACAGTTTGCCTATTGATTCAAATTGTTGCATTTTTTAAGACCTTTTGTCCCGATCTTGGGTGACTAGTTTGAGATTTCGTTGATTGGATTGGCCGTTTGAGTTCCAGTTTTTGTGGGATGCACTAGTAGTACTGGTTGGAGTATTCTGACTATATTTGTGGATTTTATTTGGTTGGTTGCCTGATTGACTGCTAAAAAATGAACCTTGTGATTCAGTTGTTGTCCAACTTTTGAACTATTATTGTTGGAGTTGCCAATTTCTTAGGTCATTTGCTCATTTTAGTAGGTTGAAATGTGTAATTGACTATCCAATTAGAGACATTTGTTGGGGTTTTGGGGTGGGCAAATTTTGTTATTCTCTGTGATTGTTGGGAGCCATTTCTGTTGATTTGATTGTTGGTTAAATTTACTTGCTTTGTCGGGGTACCTTGCATTGTTGACATTAGCAACATTTATTAGGCATTTGCTTGTTGCTTGGGGGCTGTTATTCACTCATTTGGAGTGCTGGTTTTTGTATCTGTTCGCCACTTTAGTTTCTTGTTGTTTGGAGTGATAACTGACGACCATGGTGCGGCCACGGTCCTCCTCTAGGTTTAGAACTCCTAGAACTTCTTAGCCTCTCCCGTCCCAACCCATCATTCCTGCCTCTGACCTTTCACACGAACCTTTCTCCTCTGGGAGAAGGGCTTGCTTTGGGAGGCAGAGAGGCGTCCATATTTCTGACTCTTCATATTTTGGGGGTAATTTGAACTTCACCAGAGCCCCCGACAAGTAGCGGTATGCTATTTGTTGTGAACGGCGGATTACTCCCTGCCAATATCGGGACACCACCACCTTGGGTCTTTCGAATATTCCGGTTGATTTTGATGGATTGATTGCAGCCATTGGGTGGCGTCTCTATTCTTATATCGTTGACCGTCCAACTTTTGTAGAATTCGTTAGGGAGTTCTATACCATATTTGAGTTCGACCTTACCACTGGTTACACAGTTTATACCCCCAATGTCATCCATTTTCGCTTAATGGGTCAAGAGTTCTACCACTCCATTACTGATTTCAATTTGGCCTTTGATTTTATTGATCAAGCATATGTCGAATCTCATGAGTATGCCGAGAGTGCATGTGACTACATATAGCCTTTTTTCTTCCGCTATCGACATATTTGGGAGGATATGTCCATAGACTGTGCTAATTATGACCCTCGTCTGTCTAAAAGTTGTTATCTGAAGGACCCCGCGTCTCGTTATATCCACCGTTTCTTGGGTGCTGGCTCGTTTCTCAATTCAAATCTGTTTTGCCTAAAAAGAAGCACCCCCTGATTCTTGGGTCATACATTACTCATTTGCCTGTTAATTTGCATGTGCTTGATTTTTCTAACCATGATTTACATGTCGCCTGTCAAATGGAGCCCTTGGACATTCCTTGTTCAGAGAAAATGTGCTTGGTTCGGGAAGATGACAACGGGTGGGAGGTTGCTCCCCAGGGACCGACTTGTGTCCCCCCTCAGTCATCTTTTGCTCGCTTCTCCACTGATTGCGGTGATCCCGACCCGTTTACCTGGCTCCGCCTCCTCTCACCCCAAGGGCTGACGACTGGCACCAACTCCGGATGCAAGTTGAAAGACTGGAGACTCAGGTGACCAACATTGATGCTCATGTGGCATGGCGCAGAATTTGACAGCATTTATGCACCATGCGAGTCTTGCTCCTCAATTTTTGCCTAACCCGCCGCTATTTTGACGCCTTCAGGGAAGTCCCGTTGCCCTTCTTCTTACTTTTACAATTTCTTTGTTACATTAAGGGTAATGTGTTATTTAGGTGTCGGGGGGATCAGCTTTGGTGCTGCTATTTTTAGTTTTTCTTTTAGTTTTTGAGGGCAATGTTTTTCTTTTATTTTTAGTTTGTTCTTTGTCTAGTTTTTATTTATTTATTTTTAGTGATCAGCTCTCCTATGACTGCCAAGATTTGATGTTGGATTGCCCCCTCTGATTCTGCTATTGTCAAGTTTTAATAATCAAAGTGTATCTAGTTAATGTGGTTTAGTCCAAAAATATTTCTTCAGTGAATATCGGTGATTGCTTGACTCTTATGATTTTTGGTTAACTTTTCTAGACATAGGGAATGATTATTGACATTTTCATGTGAATTGATCCAGTTATTAACTTTAATTCTCCATATTTGAAGAAATGAGACTAGCTGCTGTTATTTTTGGGTTTTTGACTGTGTTATTTTGAATTATTGTGTTGCCTGACTGTGAATAAAAGTGACTGTACTCCGCAAGTTATTACTACTGAGTAATTGGAGATTTTCATCAAAAATATCGATTCTCGCATCAAAAAGTAGTAATCACTATGAGTACGTGGTCTTATAGTGATCGGAGCTGAGTAACCGAGCTTCTCCATCTGGCAAATGTTGGAATTCACGTCAAAAGGCTCTAATGGCTAAAGACTAAGTTTTTTGTCAAAGAAAAGGAGGAAAAATAGAAAACGTGATAAAAAAGTGAAGGTTGCGTTAGTGTGTGATAAAAGTCCAATTGCCGACTTGTGGATTCAATTGTTGATATTTTGGTTAATAGTTGGACCATTTACTGTTAATGTTGAGCGACCATCCCTTTGTCTTAGATTAGTTAACCTGAAATTAGAGGAGTTTGTGGTTTAGAATCTAACGGGAGGATATTTCTTGGATATTGATCACTGATGCTTGATATATGTTTTTCTTGGTACCTTGGCAATACGATAGTTAGAGCAATAGCCATTATCAAATTTTGGTGTTTGATTGCTGTTCTCATGCTTGAGAACAACATGATTCAGGTGTGGGAAAAATTGATAGGGTGTTAATTATTAGTAATTTTATTATTAATTTTTTCCTTTGTCCTTGCCAAATATTGTTTTAAATTGTTAATATATACTTATATTTGGTATTTAGACCTATCTACAGGAAGGGGAACTGAAAAGTGTTAAAAAGGGGGACCTGTTGGAGAAAATTGCTCCACACGTGAAAGACTCCAAAAAGCTTCACAAACCTGGCCTACATGGTGCTGCAAACGGATTGCATTTCCTTTTGCTGATTATGAGTGTTTTGAGTATTGGAGTCTTTGACTAGCAATAGAAAACGAGAAAAGAGGAAACATTCAGGGGGCTTGATTTTTTCTTGTTTTGTTTAGGCTTTTCCGGATTTTTTTGGGAAGGAACAACGTAGCGAGCATAAGTCATTGTTTAGAGACAGTTTTGTTTTCTTTCTTTTTTTTTCTCATGCGTGACTCTTGTTCGACAGAAGTCTCGACTGGAGAAACATCGTTTACTTCTTGATTATCTAGTGAAAAACGTGATGGCTTTGCAATCAATTAATTTGCGTGGAGATTTACTTATGCAACGTGGTTAAGCTTTTCATCTAGTTAAGAATCAACACGATGACGCAGTTCTAAATATCTGTGAGATTGAATTAGTTTTCATGCGTTTCTTAATTTGTTAATATTTGCACGTTGTCTACTTGAATTTTCTTGGGATTATTTTGTGAATTGGATGTCAAGGACCCGATGTTCAATGTGACTTATTAATCTCCTGCCAAATTAGTCAATTAAATCCGTAATTATTTAATCGATTAATATCGGTGGCAACTAGTTTTTTACACATTAGGGGGACGTGCAATCTGATTTAAATAACTCTCGTAGTGTATTATTGACTGGGGTTAGGTTTTTCTAGTTTTTAATGCAATTGGGGAATTAATTCCTACGGTCATACCTAAGAGTATTTTCTGGTTAAGGGTAATCAATGGTCGTGCGTTGATTATCAATAAATTAAGGAGAAATTGATCGTCAGAGCTCATCGGCGACTATAACTAATCTATTAATAAATTAAGTGAATCTCCCTTGCATCAATGATCGGATGAATGGACTGTGTTTGAATAGTTGTATCCTTGACTAGAATTTATCTATTCTTGATTTGATTTCTGTCTACATTCGTGCTAGTTAATTATTTGTTTTAGTTGAATTTTTTAATTATTTTTAGTTTTATTCCGATAAAATTCTTCTTTTACCAATTGGAACCCCAAAAAGACAAATATCCCCAGTCCCTGAGGAGACGACCCTACTGGTCACTGTCTACTAGTTAATAAATTTTGTCAACTAATTAATTCTGGTATATCGGATTAAGCAAATTCTTCGGGAACAAGGTAAATCAAGTAAGCCATTGCGCACTAGAGTCCCTGCTCCAGTACCTAGAATTGATTATTGACTGCTTTTTGTGGTAGTTAGGTTTTATTATTGTTATTGCACAGACTCGACACCTGTCAGGGAAGAAAATTGCCAATGGAAAAGTATAAGATTATGGGAGGATGCATGGATACAAGATGATTGAGATGGAAAACTAACATCACCCAAGCCTCAGGATTGCAAGCTTAACAAAGTGGAGGATCTGATCTCAAATTTCATATGGAAAACAAATCTCATTTTCAGGACTTTCAGAGCTGATGAGGCAAGTAAGATTCTGAAGATGCCTATAAGCTTAGCAGGAAGACCAGATAGCTACTTTTGGAGTCACAGTAGCACTGGACAGTACACAGTTAGATCTGCCTACGAAGCAATGACCAATGAGAAAAGCCAGGAATGACAATAGGGCAACAAGGATGGAGAGACAAGCTTTGCAAGAGAGAAAGAAAAAGCTTGGAAACAACTATGGAGACTGAAAATCAAGTACAAACAAAAACTTTTTATCTGGAAATGCCTTAATCATGCAATACCAATGAGAGAATCATTATTTAGTAGGATAGGAAAAAAGAGAAATGGTGTGCAAGGACTTTGGCCTAGATGTAGAGACTGTGGAACATCTCTTCTTTCATTGCAGGAAGGCTAAAGATATATGGAAAATGGCACCCCTCCAATGGGATGGATAACAGGATTACTTAGGAAACTTTAAGTGCCAGTGGACACAACTCCTAGAAGCAAAGAAAAGGACAGATGGCTAGGAACACATTGCTCTAACAGTGGACATACTGTGGCAGATATAGAAGGCTAGAACTGAAAAGGAGTTCAAAGACAAAGACAGATATCCAATGGATATAATACAAAAAGCAATGAAGGAATGGGAAGAATATAGACAAGTTCAACACATACCAACTCAGATGAGCATCTCAGAAATAGAGGTAGCTAATGAACAGATTCAAAGAGAAGAAGAAGTCGTGGAATATGTGTGGAAGTGGGACAACATAAAGGACAGCATATAGGGATTGGAATTTCAGCAAAGAACAACCAAAACCAGTTAAAAGCAGCATGGAAATTAAAAGAAAGAATGATTGGTTCAATATTGCTTGACTATTTGCAAGCAATCAAGCTAGTACTGAGCAAGGTATGGGAACAAGTGTGGGAATGTATCAAAGTCCCGATATCATCCCATCAAATCCTAAACCTACTTAAGAAGCCATCATCGAAGGACATTAGATTTGCTGCAAATCTAGAGGACATCATCAATCTTAACTCAATGTTTAGGAAATACCCATTTGATAAGCAGGATGTTGAACATAGTAGAATGACTAAAAGTTTGAGCAAACTTGCTCGAAACATAACTTTTGATGAGGAATGTGTAGATCCTCAGTGTATTAGTACACTCTTGTGTGTCTCAAATTGAGCCTTTGCTCAACATGTAACTTCATCTTCATTATGAATAAAGATTTCTACCATTTTCAGGAAAAAAAATAACAAACATCAAGATCAAGATTATAAATTCATTAGTAACACAATATACAAATGAATGAAAACATCAGAGCTAAAGAAGAAGAGATAAAGATAACATAAAAGATAAAATAATAGAAAAGAATGTTGGATGGTTTAGTGGAAGTTGGAGTCCTCCATCTCTGAGCAAAATTTTTCAAAACAATGGAAATTTAGAGTGGATAAGTATTAAAGATCAGTACCTGCATACAAAGAGAAATACAAGGGATAGAGATTCACTAATAATCCAACAAATAATGGATAAGAATACAAGAGCAAAGACAAATACAGATTCACTAATAATCTATCTAACAAACATCAATCATCAATCAATAAAGATGAACATGAAAAAATTACAAATTAAGCAAGAAAAGATATTAAAGAAAATTAAACAAGAAAAGATATTATAAATGAATACGAAAAAAATATGGCAAATTAAATAAGAAAAATATCAATCAATAAGCAAGATTACAAATTAAAATGAATACCAAACAGTGTTTGGGGATGAAGGCTACATACTAATACGTTCTCCCTCATCTCATGATGAGGAGGGAGATCGAGTCCAAGAATCTTTCAGTGTAGAAATTCGCTAATAATAGCGTTGTCTGGAGGCAAGAAGAAAGTCCAAGAATCTTCCAGTGTAGAAATTCGCTAATAATAGCGTTGTCCAAAGCCAAGAAGAAATGATAGTCTGATCTTAAAGCCATGATGCTGTTACAATTCTTCGAACTTGAAGCTGGAAGTAATTGAATTGTGGCGAGGGCAAGGTTATAGTTAATGCTGATGAATAGGAATAGACGAATAGGGGTACAGTTAGTTTATGGTGGTTATTATGGATTTTGTCCCTTTTCATCTTTTTACCTCTTTCAAGACCAACCCACTTTTATACGAATCTATTTCCCCATGGTCCGATACAATCAATTCGCTTTTTTGAGATGACTTTTTTCTTTAATTTTTTCTTTTTATGGGCTTAATAATGTGGTTTCATGCATCATATAGTAGTCCCATTCGAAAGATTTGTGGAGGGAGGTGCTAAGCTGAAGAGGCAGAATTTGTTCTTTTTGAGTGTTTTTAGTTGTCGGATGAGGAATAAATATGCGGGTCTTGTTGAATAGTTAAGGTAAGCTTTGTTGAGTAGCCTATAGCATATAAGTGTCTTGAAATTGCCTTTTGCATTGTTTTAGTGGGTAATCTTTTGGTCTAGTCTATATATTAATCAAGAGTGGCTAGTGTGTTCCTCTGCATTCATTTAAATGGTTTGGGGTCTCTGTTAAAAAGTTTTCGTTTTTCCCTTCCAGAGAATTTATGCCGAAACTTTATGGAGACCTGAACTTAAAAGAGAACTAAAGGGTCTTATGTATATGGAATTTTGTATAATTTGATACTTGTGATCCTAAGAAACTTGAATTGGAGAAATTGGAGAATGTGGGTTATACATATAAGTTGAGTGAATGTCTTTGACATTTCTTCATACATATTATATGCATTGATTTGCACAATAAATGGGATTTTCATGTACTGAGAAAAAAAGGATGACAAGTCCAATTAATATGCATTCTTATATTATGAGGAGAATAGAGAGAGTTGTGTGAGAAGAACTTGTGATCTTTATAACTGAAAATGTAAGTGGTTGAAAAATTAGAATGCTTGGCAGGCTTTGTGTGGTAGATTTAGTAGCCTCACGTTATCTCGACCTGTGCTGTCTTACTTAGCCTGTAATTTAATTTCAGCTGATTTGAAGTTTTTTATAGCATTTAAGGTTTGGTAGTTTAACATCATCCATTGAGCTATTAAGGTTGATGGCCAAGTCTAAGAGTTCTTTTCATCCCTGTGCCACATGCCTTGGATAACAAGTGAACTACTCCCCTAAATGAGTTCTGAACTTGGTTCTTTTTTGGCAAAAACGATTGTACTTGTGCTTTGAGGCTGGATTTTTCTCTCTGTGTGTGCATGGAAGTGCTAGACAGAATTTGCTGAAGCTGAAAAAGAACATGTGAATTGAGAGGACTGGATGAAAGATTGGCACATGCTTCTTTGACATCAATTTTACAAATGTAGAAATTGCATTTATGGTGGAAAATCTCTGGTTAGAAGTTTGTGAGGAATAACTTAGAAACGTTTGTTATCCCTCAACTTGCTGAGATAGGTTGCTTAAGTACAATGAATCGCTTATGCGAAGATGGCACTGAATTTAATTGATATACCTGGTTGATCTATCCTAGTTGTGCAACAGGATGACAAAGAAGAATTTCACACTGGGCTCTATTTGCTTTGGTGATGAGTTTCATGATTAACACTCAAGGTAAAATCCAGATTGTGAATTTCTGTGCACAAATAATATGTCCTTAAAGTTTTGTATGAGGAAATCATCGATCACCTTTTCCATCCAATTGAACAACATTTTCCAATGGTGTGCATGTCAAAATGCCATATTTCTAGATTTATGTGGTTCTCATTTAACTGTTGGAACAACAGGAAGTTTCTTGGTCATATGCTAGCCATTTGACAGGCATTGGAATATGGTTCTGGAAGATGTTAGGGACATAGGAACTGAGGTTAATTAGTAATATCTCCTATTAGTAAACTGCTCTATCTCTCACTTGCACATCTCTGCTTATCTACAGAAGTAGTAAAAGAGCGAAGGATGTTATGCTTTTTCATCATCGAACACGTGATTTCCTCGTGATTTTTCCTCTTTGCACGATGTACTGGTGTTGTCTGTTTTCCTTGTTCTTTTCTTGCCTCCACTTCTGGCTTATCTCCATAGGGTTAGATTCACAAAACATAAAAACCTCTCCACCACTTCTCCTCTCCTGACTTTCCTTTCAAAATTTATAATGCCAAAATCTTCAGTATTCTTAAGCCTCTTTGCTCTTTGCTTTTTTTCTTGTAAGTTTGCAGTTTCCTTACTGTTAGTTTCAATGCCACAAATGGGAGAGAATAAACAATTGAATTAAAAGAAGGAGATGAAGATTCGAAAAATAGGTGTTGGAATCCTCCGGAGCATATGAACGGTATCATTTCCGGCTCAAGATTTGGGATTTTGGTTTAGGGTTTTTCTTTGTTTTCCCCAAATTTATAATATTAATATGCCTTTGTTTTCTCTAATTATTCTTTTTCACTATATTTTTTTCCTAGAAGCCACCTTCTCCATCTGGGGATGAAAGCTGTATACTAATACGTTCTCCCTCATCTCATCATGAGGAAGGAGATCGAGTCCAAGAATCTTTCGGTGTAGAAATTCACTAATAATGGCGTTGTTCGAAGGCAAGAAGAAATGATAGTCTAATTTTAAAGCCATGACGCTGGAACAGTTCTTCGAACTTGAAGCTGGAAGTAATTGAATTGTGACGGGGGCGAGATTACAGTTAACGCTGATGAATAGGAATAGACGAATAGGGATACAGTTAGTTTATAGTGGTTATTATGGATTTTGTCCTTTTTTTTGTCGTTTTACCTTTTTCAAGACCCACCCGCTTTTATACGGACCTCTTTCCCCGTGGTCCAATACAATCAATTCGCTTTTTGACATGACTTTTTCCTTTATTTTTTATGGGCTTAATAATGTGGTTGCATGCATCTGATTGTAGTCACATTCGAAAGATTTGTGGAGGGACGTGCTAAGCTGAAGAGGTAGAATTTGTTCTTTTTGAGTGTTTTTAGTTGCCAGATGAGGAATAAATATGCAGGTCTTGTTGAATAGTTAAGGTAAGCTTTGTTGAGTAGCCTGTAGCAGATAAGTGTCTCGAAATTGCCTTTTGCATTGTTTTAGTGGGTAACCTTTTGGTTTAGTTTATATATTAATTAAGAGTGGCTAGTGTGTTCCTCTGCATTTATTTAAATAGTTTGGGGTCTCTGTTAAAAAATTTCTATTCTTCCCTTCCAGAGAATTTATGCCAAAACTTTATGAAGACTTGAATTTAAAAGAGAACTAGAGGGTCTTACGGACTAGAGGGTCTTATGTATATGAAACTTTGTCTAATTTGATACTTGTGATCCTAAGAAACTTGAATTGGAGAAATTGGAGAATGTGGGTTATAAATATAAGTTGAGTGAATGTCTTTGACATTTCTTCATACATATCATATGCATTGATTTGCACAACAATTGGGGTTTTCATGTACTGAGAAAAAAGGGATGACGATTCCAGTTAATATGCATTTTTATGTTATGAGGAGAATCGAGAGAGTTGCGTGAGAGGAACTTGTGATCTCTCTAATTGAAAATGTAAGTGGCTAAAAAATTGGAATGCTTGGCAGGCTTTGTGTGGTAGATTTAGTAGCCTCGCGTTATCTCGACCAGTGTTGTCTTATAATTTAATTTCCGCTAATTTGCAGTTTTTATAGCATTTAAGGTTTGGTAGTTTAACATCATCCATTGAGCTATTAAGGTTGATGGCCAAGTATAAGAGTTCTTTTCATCCCTGTGCCACATGCCTTGGATAACAAGCAAACTGCTCCTCTGAGTGACCTCTGAACTTGGTTCTTTTTTGGCAAAAACGATTGTACTTGTGCTTTGAGGCTAGATTTTTATCTCTATGTCCGCATGGATGCGCTGGACAGAGTTTGCTAAAGCTGAGAAAGAACATGTAAATTGAGAGGATTGGATGAAAGATCGGCACCTGCTTCTTTGACATCAATTTTACAAATGTAGAAATTGCATTTATGGTGGTAAATCTCTGGTCAGAAGTTTGTGAGGATTGACTTAGAAACGTTTGTTGTCCCTCAACTTGCGGAGATAGGTTGCTTAAGTACAATAAACCACTCATGCGAAGATGGCACTGAATTTAAGTGCTATACCTGGTTGCTCTATTCTGGTTGTGTAACAGGATGACGAAAAAGAATTTCACACTGGGCTCTATTTGCTTTGGTGATGAGTTTCATGATTAACACTCAAGGTAAAATCCAGATTGTTAATTTCTGTGCACAAATAATATGTCCTTAAAGTTTTGTATGGGGAAATCATCGGTCACCTTTTGCATCCTATTGAGCAGCATTTTCTAATGGTGTGCATGTCAAAATGCCATATTTCTAGCTTTATTTGGTTCTCATTTAACTGTTGGAACAACAGGAAGCTTCTTGGTCATATGCTAGCCCTTTGATAGGCATTGGAATATAGTTCTGGAAGATATTAGGGACATAGGAATTGAGGTTAATTAGTAATATCCCCTGTTAGTAAACTGCTCTATCTCTCACTTGCACATCTCTGCTTGTCTACAGAAGAAGTAAAAGAGCGAAGGATGTTATGCTTTTTCATCATCGAACACGTGATTTCCTCGTGCACGATGCACTAGTGTTGTCTGTTTCCCTTGTTCTTTTCTTGCCTCCACTTCTGGCTTATCTTCATAGGGTTAGCTTCATAAAACATAAAAACCTCTCCGCCACTTCTCCTCTCCTGGTTTTCCTTTCCAAAATTATAATGTCAAAATCTTCAGTATTTTTAAGCCTCTTTGCTCTTTGCTTATTTTATTGTAAGTTTGCAGCTTCCTCGCTCTTAGTTTGAACGCCACAAGTGGGAGAGAATAAACAAATGAATTAAAAGAAGGAGGTGGAGATTCAAAAAACAGGTGTTGGAATCCTCCGGAGCATATGGACGGCATCATTTCCGGCTCAAGGTTTCAAATTTTGGTTTAGGACTTTTCTTTGTTTTTCCCAAAATTATAATACAATATGCCTTTGTTTTCTCTGATTATTCTTTTTCGCTGTATTTTTTTCCGAGAAGCCACCTTCTCCGTCTGGTGATGAAGGCTGCATACTAATACGCTCTCCCTCATCTCATGATGAGGAGGGAGACCGAGTCCAAGAATCTTGCAATGTAGAAATTCGCTAATAATGGCGTTGTCCGGAGGCAAGAAGAAATGATAGTCTGATCTTAAACCCATGACGCTGGTATAGTTCTTCGAATTTCAAACTGCAAGTAATTGAATTGTGGCGGGGGCGAGATTATAGTTAACGCTGATGAATAGGAATGGACAAATGGGGGTACAGTTAGTTTATGGTGGTTATTATGGATTTTGTCTTTTTGCCTCTTTCAAGACCCATCCGCTTTTATACGGATCTCTTTCCCCGTGGTCTGATACAATCAATTCACTTTTTGAGATGACTATTTATCCAACCAGAATTGTTGTCAGATATACAAAACACAATTTTGCCTTCTTGAAATATCATTTATGAATGCAGGGGAAGGGAAAAATAAGAAAAAGAAAAAGACCCAGCGTTAGTAGACAAAACTGCAAATCCTGTATGCATATCCTATGGGAGAGCTCTTTTATGCCAAGAGTTAGCCTAATATAAAAAATGCAATCCTCTAGAGCAAACACCATACAATACCCGATGGATCCAATCAATTTACTGGCATTCGTCTGAAAAGCAATTTAAAAATTTGGCCAATTGAAATGGCAGGAAACATTTGAGCTAACAGAATGAGGACAAAGTTCGAATGGATTGATTGATTTGGATGGCACAATAAGAGATGCCAAAAATCAATTTAGTATAAAAGATTCTACTCTTGAAAAGATTGCAATGTTTCAACTAGTTTCTTTAGTGAAACATGGATCGAAACCCCAAAAGAGGATAAACTGATCAAATAAATTGAATAGAATGGACGGTTCAATCAACTATTGAATGGATTGCCAACTCATTGTAGTTTGAAATTTTATTGCGATGCATTAGTCTATGAACCTTCTAAAATCAGGATTTGGTCTCGATATATTTATCATCTCAACAATGAAGAATTATTTCTTCAACTTAATGTCCTTTACGCAAGGAATTTTTATCAATTTTGATAAAATGGCCAAAATATGATTATTAGATGCTCATATTTTAACGTGCAAAAGTTGCTCTATCATTTTTGAGACCAATGTCATCATGGAAGGGATCAAATCTTACCTTACCTTGTGCACTACCCCTTTGGATGGTACAAAAAATATAAACGTGCAAGTCTCATTGGATTACATAACCGAGACACAAGGTGGTTTATTTCTAATATAAGATTCCTTATATGGTATTCCCTCTATGGTTGATATATGATGACAGTTTATTAAAATAAGTAAATATGTAGTAACGCAGATTAAATATGACTTAAAGAAACCCTTTTTATATGCTAGGATAGGCCTAAAATGAAGTGCAATATTATGGCACTAAAATGCAATAACTTGTGATTTAGGCGTGCAATAAACTATCTAATTAGGTGGATTCTTAAAAGAGTATCATGCCAGAACTCTTATTATCTAAAGTTGGTGAATGCACAAGAAGAGAAAACAAAGAGAGGTTAGTACAGCAAATAACACATAACAAGTTGGAACAAGAAAATGATACAAAAATGTAAAGTAAAGAAAGAGGGGTAGAACCCCTCCCCTCGTGTCTAGTGCTCCTATTCGGGTAAGATCGACTCTATCCTAGGCGATTTCTAATATGGATGCATAAGACTTGACTTACTAATGCATTTAAACTTGATAAGGTTTCAGGCTCCCTAACCTTCAGACCAAGAGGCAAAGGGTCATCAATCCCAAGGCCTTCGGTCGGTGGCTCGAGTGATCCCTTAGGCATCGCTATGGGCGCATAGCACACCATCCGCATACCTAAGAAAATCGATCCTAATCCTACAAGAAAATGTGAGATGACGCCCACGAAAAAAATTAAAAATAGGGTAAAAGTAATGCATGTACATATGAGGTGCTTCCATTTGAGGGGAGGAATTATCACTAAAACACGCGTGAAACCTCTAAGGTGATATTCCTCCCACCCAAGATACGAATAAGTAAATAAACAAAAGTAAATAGGCAAACCATTCATCACATACACGAAAAAAACGAGAAACTAATACGAATGTGAAATGCAAAACATGCTAAAAAATAAAAATGCAACCTAAAACATCCAAATATGATAAGTGAAAGGGTTAGAAAGAAAAAAGACAACTAAACCAAATGTTTGGACTCTCTAGAGTCCCCAGTGGAGTCACCAAGTTGTCTCGCACCTTTTTTCGAGATAAAAAATAAGTGTTTATAAAAGATGTGATTTTATATAAAAATATGTGAAAAAAGACCTAGAATGGGACTTCAAAAAATGTGATTGTTTGGGTCCAAAATTTAGTCTAAAAGGGTTTTTAAGAAAAAGAAGAGTCGCCATTTAATATTGAGTTTGGGTGTACCAAGTCACCTCAAAAATATTTTTGATTAAAATGAAATAAAATAAAACCCTTTTCTACAACTCCAGTTCTTTGAAAAATAAGAGAAAATGAGTTCGAGAGTTACGGTTGAAGAAAGGGAAAGCAGAGGTTCGATTAACTCAAACCTAAGGCACCCTTTCAATCTAATCTAAACTAGTTGCGAGGTTTAGTCAAAAATTTTTCTAATCTAACCCTTAAATTTATCACGTTTGAATGTTTCCTACATTGATACAAATCTAAATTTATAAAAATATCGAGAGGGACAAAATATCCATTCAAGAGTTTAATTGATACAAATCACATTAATTGCGAAAGCCAAAATAATTCCTTGAAGAGGTCACGAGTATGTGAATGATGAAATTAAAAGAAAAGAAAGTTAAATTATATATATAGGTATAAGTGGCCAAAGAATAGGGAATGCAATATAATGGGTATGGGAGGCAAAAACTCGTGACATAATTTTCTTATACAGGGATTAATGGGGTATTTAAACTAAAAAGTTATAATCACCCATTTCCCATATTTGAAGAATAATTCTCCTAATATGAACAAGCAAATGAATTAACTTATTTCACAATTTCTTAAATGAGGTGCAATCCTAAATGATATGATTAACCCATATAGAGGATATGGAATAATATAATAGGAAGTATCATGCAAATGAAAAAAATTCTAAAATAAAAATATGCATGAAAATGTAATGAATGTCACACAAAAATGAATCTAACGCACGAATGATCTGAGGGTCTAGCATTGGACTAACCCATTTCTAAAAATTCTTACTAGTATTGCATTAGCAAGTAAGCGGAGGAAAAAATCACAACTAGCGTTGGACTAGTGTGGTGACGTTATGCATTCTTAATACATAGTAAGATAGAGCATAAATTAAAACAAATAAACATGTAAGAGCACGTAGCACATAACACACAAACATAATATTTAGATGCAAAAATTCTAAAAAAAACGGATAAAGCACATAACACATAAGCCACATAAACACACAAAAACCTATCTATTATAGTGGGGAATCTAACTACAATCTAAAATGGGAAAATAAAAAATCCTATCTACCCTATCTATTACAATAGGGGACCTAATTACAATCTAAAATGGGAAAATATAATAAAACAAATCTAGTTATCCTATCTATTAATTTTTTTGAGATATTTAAATACCTCTCAAATAATTATAAAAATTAGCTAAACAAATATAAGAAAATTTGAATGAACATTTAAATCAAATAATAAAGCATATAAAAGTATATAAACACATAAGAACACATACGAGCACATAAGAGCACGTAATTGACATTGAAATAATAATAATAGGGGTATCTCCCTTTTGAAGTGGTGACTTCATGGAGTCAAATTGCCCTATTTATAATTAAAATGAACAAAAGAATGATAGCACCAATTTAATTGAAAAATAATAATAATGATAAAAAAATGAAATTCACCTTAATATGTCAAACGTAAAGAAATTTAAGAACATCTAAAAAGTACCAGTTAAATATATTCAAAAATAACATAATTAACTATTAAAGAAAAGAAACAATCATAATAAAAAAGAGTCAAAATCTACTAGGGACAAAATTGCAAAATTGAAAATTTTTAAGGTCAAAAATATAATTTTCTAAAGTTAAAGGGTCAAAATTTAATAAATAATAAAGTTTAGGGACCAAAGTAAAATTATTTTAAGGGCCTAAGTGAAAGAGATTTAAAATTTTCTAGGCCACAGTAAAACTACTCCAAAGATCAGGGGCTAAAGTGAAAATTTTGGTTTCTCATTTAGGTAAGAAAAAGGCCATTGGGCCTTTCTTTTATTTTTTCTTGGGTTAGAAATTCCTAAGCCTAGCCGAAACCCTAAAGCAATAAACAAAACCCTATTCCCAAAACCCAATAAAAAATAATCACAAGCCAACCAGAAAAAAAAAAATTGGCCCAATCCATTTTCTTTTCTCTTCTTTTTCTTTTCTTTTTCCTTCTCTTCTTCTTTTTCTTTTTTCTTCTTCTTCCACTTTAGCTAGCGGCCATGAAAGCCGCCGACGGCTTTGTTACCGGTCGCCGGCGACCTCTCCGGTTGCAAAAAATTACCAAAATTCACACCCAACTCGATTTCTCGCATAGATTCCATTTTCGGAATTATTTTTTACAAAAAAAAAAGAAAGAAAAGTGTTCAAATGGCCAAAAAATAGTCACGATTTTGCTTCCCAAAATCACTCAAATCTCACCCAAAAATTGTAAATTTTATACCAATACACTACTTGTGACTTCTACAATCCAACCATAACCTTAAACGAACAAAAAATAACCCGTTTAATTCGACTTTTCATTTAAGCATTTTCTCAAACATTCAACACGCATTCACAAGACCATCTCCCTTTTCTTAATGTTATTCATAGCTTACCCCAAAAACTTCAACAACATCAGTGGCAACAACAAAACGAAAGCCAGAGACAAATAAGCAGCAACATGCATTTAATCTAATTAATTGAGGAAATGAAAAGCTAGAAAAAGGAAAAAGAAATACCTCAATGAAGGTTGTAATTTTTTTTTTGACTAAAATTTTGATGAAATTCCAAGCTTCAATCCAACCGGTTGCTACCTCTCTTTTTGTTTGTTGTGTGTGAGTGTGTTGAGAGAAGAGGGAGATAGCCGAGAGTGGAAATTGGGGAGTTAAGTTAGAGTCCTCTTTTTTTGTAGGTGTGGCCTTTTTGGAAGAAAGGAAGAAGCCCCCAGCCGAGAGCTCCTTTTCTTCTTCTTGTGTTTTTTTTTCTTTCGCATGCCTCTGCCCAAGTCAGCCGAAAAGGAGAAAAAATAAGGTTCTCCAAAGTGGGGAGTTTGGTTCTTGTCCAATGATGGCTTTTTACCAAATGAAAAGAAAGGTGAATAGGAACATGAAGTGTAAAAATGGGTTAATAGTGCATTTGGTAAAAAAAATGATTAGGATGATTTTTTTATTTCTTGATTTGTTTTGTTTTCTTTCTTTTTCTTTTGTTTGTTTTTTTAAACAAACCTAAAAATAAATGAATGAATGAATAAATAAATAAATAACACATTAAAATACAAAAAAATAAATAACTCATTAAATAGATAAATATTCAAGAAAACATTAAAATTTAACAAAAATTTGATGTCTACATATATATTAATCAAGAGTGGCTAATGTGTTCCTCTACATTTACTTAAATAGTTTGGGATCACTATTAAAAAATTTTCGTTCTTCCCTTCCAGAAAATTTATGGAGACCTGAATTTAAAAGAGAACTAGAGAGCCTTACGAACTTGAGAGTCTTACGAACTAGAGGGTCTTATGTATATGGAATTTTTTCTAATTTGATACTTGTGATCCTAAAAAACTTGAATTGAAGAAATTGGAGAAGGTGGGTTATACATATAAGTTGAGTGAGTGTCTATGACATTTCTTCATACATATCGTATGCATTGATTAGCACAATAAATGGGGCTTTCATGTACTGAGAAAAAAGGGATGGCGAGTCCAATTAATATGCATTCTTATATTATGAGGAGAATCGAGAGAGTTGTGTGAGCAAAACTTGTGATCTTTATAATTGAAAATGTAAGTGGTTGAAAAATTGGAATGCTTGGCAGGCTTTGTGTGGTAGATTTAGTAGCCTCGCGTTATCTCGACCTGTGCTGTCTTACTTAGCCTGTAATTTAATTTCAGCTGATTTGCAGTTTTTTTTATAGCATTTAAGGTTTGGTAGTTTAACATCATCCATTGAGCTATTAAGGTTGATGGCCAAGTCTAAGAGTTCTTTTCATCCATGTGCCACATGCCTTGAATAACAAGTGAACTGCTCCTCTGAGTGACCTCTGAACTTGGTTTTTTTTTGGCAAAAACAATTGTACTTGTGCTTTGAGGCTGGATTTTTATCTCTATGCCTGCATGGAAGCACTGGATAGAGTTTGCTGAAGCTGAGAAAGAACATGTGAATTGAGAGGACTGGATGAAAGATCGGAAACTACTTCTTTGACATCAATTTTACAAATGTAGAAATTGCATTTATGATGGAAAATCTCTGGTCAGAAGTTTGTGAGGATTGACTTCGAAACGTTTGTTGTCCCTCAACTTGTTGAGATAGGTTGCTTAAGTACAATGAACCACTTATGCGAAGATGGCACTGAATTTAAGTGCTATACCTGGTTGCTCTATCCTGGTTGTGTAGCAGGATGACAAAGAAGAATTTCACACTGGGCTCTATTTGCTTTGATGATGAGTTTCATGATTAACACTCAAGGTAAAATCTAGATTGTTAATTTCTGTGCACAAATAATATGTCCTTAAAGTTTTGTATGAGGAGATCATCGGTCACCTTTTCCATCCTATTGAGCAGCATTTTCCAACGGTATGCATGTCAAAAGGCCATATTTTTAGCTTTATTTGGTTCTCATTTAGCTGTTGGAACAACAGGAAGTTTCTTGGTCATATGCTAGCCCTTTGACAGGCATTGGCATATGGTTCTGGAAGATGTTAAGGGCATAGGAATTGAGGTTAATTAATAATATCCCTTGTTAGTAAACTGCTCTATCTCTCATTTGCACATCTCTGCTTGTCTACAGAAGTAGTAATAGAGCGAAGGATGTTATGCTTTTTCGTCGTCGAACAAGTGATTTCCTCGTGATTTTTCCTCTTTGCACGATGCACTAGTGTTGTCTGTTTCCCTTGTTCTTTTCTTGCCTCCACTTCTGGCTTACCTCTATAGGGTTAGCTTCACAAAACATAAAAACCTCTCCGCCACTTCTCCTCTCTTGGCTTTCCTTTCCAAAATTATAATGCCAAAATCTTCACTATTCTTAAGCCTCTTTGCTCTTTGCTTATTTTCTTGTAAGTTTGCAGCTTCCTTGCTCTTAGTTTCAGCGCCACAAGTGGGAGAGAGTAAACAATAGAATTAAAAAAAGGAGATGGTGATTCAAAAAATTTGCATTGGAATCCTCTGGGGCGTATGGACGGCATCATTTCCAGCTCAAGGTTTGGAATTTTGGTTTAGGACGTTTCTTTGTTTTCCCCAAATTTATAATATTAATATGCTTTTGTTTTCTCTGATTATTCTTCTTCGCTGTATTTTTTTTCCTAGAAGCCACTTTCTCGTTTGGGGATGAAGGCTGCATACTAATACGTTCTCCCTCATCTCATGATGAGAAGGGAGATCGAGTCCAAGAATCTTCCGGTATAGAAATTCGCTAATAATGGCATTGTCCGGAGGCAAGAAAAAATGATAGTCTGATCTTAAAGCCATGACACTGGTACAGTTCTTTGAGCTTCAAACTGGAAGTAATTGAATTGTGGCGGAGGCGAGATTACAGTTAACGCTGATAAACAGGAATAGAGTACAGTAAGTTTATGGTGGTTATTATGGATTTTGTCCTTTTTCGTATTTTTGCCTCTTTCAAAACCCACCCGCTTTTATACGGACCTCTTTCCCCGTGGTCCAATACAATCAATTCGCTTTTTGAGATGACTTTTTCCTTTATTTTTTCTTTTTATGGGTTTAATAATGTGGTTTCGTGCATCTGATAGTAGTCCCATTCGAAAGATTTGTGGAGGGAGGTGCTAAGCTGAAGAGGCAGATTTGTTTTTTTTGAGTGTTTGTAGTTGCCGGATGAGGAATAAATATGCAAGTCTTATTGAATAGTTAAGGTAAGCTTTGTTGAGTAGCCTGTAGCAGATAAGTGTCTTCAAATTGCCTTTTGCATTGTTTTAGTGGGTAATCTTTTGGTTTAGTCTATATATTAATCAAGAGTGGCTAGTGTGTTCCTCTGCATTCATTTAAATAGTTTTGGGTCTCTATTAAAAAATTTCCGTTCTTCCCTTCTAGAGAATTTATGCCAAAACTTTATGGAGACCTGAACTTAAAAGAGAACTAGAGGGTCTTACGTACTAGAGGGTCTTATGTATATGAAATTTTGTCTAATTTGATACTTTGATCCTAAGAAACTTGAATTGGAGAAATTGAAGAAAGTGGGTTATACATATAAGTTGAGTGAATGTCTTTGGCATTTCTTCATACATATCATATGCATCGATTTACGCAACAAATGGGGTTTTCATGTACTGAGAAAAATGGGATAACGAGTCCAATTAATATGCATTCTTTTATTATGAGGAGAATCGAGAGAGTTGTGTGAGAGGAACTTGTGATCTTTATAATTGAAAATGTAAGTGGTTGAAAAATTGGAATGCTTGGCAGGCTTTGTGTGGTAGATTTAGTAGCCTCACGTTATCTCGACCTATGCTGTCTTACTTAACCTGTAATTTAATTTCAACAGATTTGCAATTTTTTATAGCATTTAAGGTTTGGTAGTTTAACATCATCCATTGAGCTATTAAGGTTGATGGCCAAGTCTAAGAGTTCTTTTCATCCCTGTGCCACATTCCTTGGATAACAAGTGAACTGCTTCTCTGAGTGACCTCTGAACTTGGTTCTTTTTTGGCAAAAATGATTGTACTTGTGCTTTGAGGCTGGATTTTTCTATCTATGTGTGCGTGGAAGCGCTGGACAGAGTTTGCTGAAGCTAAGAAAGAACATGTGAATTGAGAGGACTGGATGAAAGATTGGCACCTGCTTCCTTGATATCAATTTTACAAATGTAGAAATTGCATTTATGGTGAAAAATCTCTGGTCAGAAGTTTGTGAGGAATAACTTAGAAACGTTTGTTATCCCTCAACTTGCTGAGATAGGTTGCTTAAGTACAATGAACAGCTTACGCGAAGATGGCACTGAATTTAAGTGCTATACCTGGTTGCTCTATCCTAGTTGTGTAACAGGATGACAAAGAAGAATTTCACACTAGGCTCAATTTGCTTTGGTGATGAGTTTCATGATTAACGGTCAAGGTAAAATCCAGATTGTTAATTTCTGTGCACAAATAATATGTCCTTAAAGTTTTGTATGAGGAAATCATCGGTCACCTTTTCCATCCAATTAAGTAGCATTTTCCAATGGTGTGCATGTCAAAATGCCATATTTCTTGCTTTATTTGGTTCTCATTTAACTGTTGGAACAACAAGAAGCTTCTTGGTCATATGCTAGCTCTTTGACAGGCATTGGAATATGGTTCTGGAAGATGTTAGGGACATAGGAACTGAGGTTAATTAGTAATATCCCCTGTTAGTAAACTGCTATATCTCTCACTTGCACATCTCTGCTTGTCTACAGAAGTAGTAAAAGAGCGAAGGATGTTATGTTTTTTCATCGTCGAACACGTGATTTCCTGGTGATTTTTGCTCTTTGCATGATGCACTGGTGTTGTCTGTTTCCCTTGTTCATTTCTTGCCTCCACTTCTGGCTTATCTCCATAGGGCTAGCTTCATAAAACACGAAAACCTCTCCGCCACTTCTCCTCTCCTGGCTTTCCTTTCTAAAATTATAATGCCAAAATCTTCACTATTCTTAAAGCCTCTTTGCTCTTTGCTTATTTTCTTGTAACTTTGCAGCTTCCTTGCTCTTAGTTTCAACACCACAAGTGGGAGAGAATAAACAATTGAATTAAAAGAAGGAGATGTAGATTCGAAAAATTGGTGTTGGAATCCTCCGGAGCGTATGGACGGCATCATTTCCGGCTCAAGGTTTGGGATTTTGGTTTAGGGCTTTTCTTTGTTTTTCCCAAATTTATAATATTAATATGCCTTTGTTTTCTCTGATTATTCTCCTTCGCTGTGTTTTTTTCCTAGAAGCCACCTACTCCAAGACCTCCAAGACACTTCTATACTGCCACCGATGTTAGCATTTATGGCCAAATCCCGAAAAGCCACCATTGGACCCTGAAGAAATTCATGAAAAGGAGTTTGATATGCAGGGGAGAAAGTAAATCAATCCAAGGAAAGTGCAACTGAGTTGGGAAGTGAATAACGAAAGGATGTTTCTGGAAATTCTACAAGAAATTTGTCTAACATAGTGTCTTTTCAAAAAGGAATTTTTGTTCAGAGTTGGCATATGCCTGAGAATGCATATTATCATGCAATTTTTTGGTAAGTGTCTTCAGATTTCTTGAAGTCATTCATTAACATGTATAAATGGTAAGTTCTTGCTTATCTTTTTCTATTGTTTGTTCTTTTTTAATTATGAAAGTCTAAGTTATATTCTTGTTTGTTTGTTCATGGATTTTCACATTTGTGAGAAGGTTTCAATCTTTTGGATTTTTCACAGACTAATCAAAGTTCATCAATTTTCTTTAAATGTCTTTGATAATGTGACAATTAGTAAAGTAATTAATTATACTTCCTTTTGATAAAAATTAAAATTTTTGTTTCGGCATGAGAGATATTTATATATAGCTAAAACAGATATTGTTGGGTTTTAAAATATAAAAGAAAGAATTTTGATTTATCAGGTCTAGAAAAATAGATTTAGTGTGTGTCAATGCTGGGATTTTAGACCACTCATGCAAAAATGATACGAATTAATGTTTGGTATAGTGTTGTGAACACTTTACATTGTGGGACTGATCTTTTTCAGGCAGTGACAAGATTCATGTTCTTGTTGTAGATGGTAGGCTTTAAATTCAATATTTGGAAGTTATGATGTGAGCTTCATCTTTATGTGGCTACAAAGTTTCAATTGGATTTAGTGATTGTGCAGATTTATCAGTTTAGAATAACTTGTTTGTTTTCCTTGTCCTTTTCTTTATTTTAGTTGGAATTGCCAGGTTCATAGGATTGTTTGCTGGTAGGGAATGATGTTTTAATTGTTCAAAAGAACTTCTAAAGCAGATAAGGGTTGAGCCTTGATCATCGATATCTGGTGATTTCTGTTGCTACTATCACTGACTTGCAACAGACTCATGGTTTCTTTATGTAATACGGTCAATTATCTATTGGTAAGATGATATTTGCAAGGGAAATTGTTATCGCAGAAAAGGCTCATGCAAGTCTTTCATAACGTTCTGATAATGTTAAGTTAGGGAGGAATTATAATTCAATTTTGTATTTGCAACTTGTTTTAAAGAATTGCAGAGAGGTCAGGAATTAAATATTTGCTTGTGATATTATGAAATTCAATCTTATTACCTTTTTGTGCTTAATGCATTACCCATTAAGTAAGGTTGTAAATAAGTAGTGTTTTTTACCAAGAATGACATAGTTCTTGAAAGGACTGTGAATATCCAGTATGCAATGGGAAAAAGATAATTTGGTCATATGATGGTCATGATTCACTAAGCCAAATATCAGTAGTTAAAGACACTTGAGCATGGAGATCTCTTTGCTATAATTATGTTGTTATGCCTTTCTGAGTTGGTTACCAACTGTACAAACAATTTGCTCCTTTGCAATTATAGATTTGTTGACATTAATAGTGGGGATTGGTAGAGAAACATCAGGAATAGAATGAGTCTTAATCTTATCCTGTTAATGGGAACTCCCTTGTCTTCAACATCTCAGGCTATGAAAACTATTCTAGAAAGAAAAGTGTAGTTCACTATTTTGGTATTTTCATATTTGCACATGAATTTGATCACTGCAAGAATAGAAGGTAACATCAGTTTGTGTTGAAGATTCAGTTTGTTTGTTTCTTCCTCTACTCCTGACTTTTATGTTACCTAATAGGTACCCTAGAGTTCTTATGCCAATGATATTTATATCTTTTACTGCAGATACAAGAAATTTGTCGCTAGAGGAACTGATTCATATCTTTGTTGAAAATGAGAACTGTCTGGTGAGCAGGCTGATAGAGAAGATTAGTTCTACATTGGTTGCTTGTACTTTCTAAGATGAGCTTATTATTACTTTGGATGTAGCTGGATTATTCATGAGAACCACCCAGGTAAATCTTTGGTCCACTCTCTTTGCAGAGGCAGCACTTTCTTGGATGAATAGGAGAGCTCATTGGTGATGTGGTAGACTAAATGGTGAAAGAATTGGTATTGAGGAGAAAAGAAACAAGATTCTTCATCACAAGATATAAAGCAGTAACATTCAGAAACGATAAGTTCTGGGATATAGCTTTTCGTAAAGGAGAGGTTGCATCAGTTTGATTAAAAAGAATGCTTCTGATCAAGAACAATGATTTTACATTAGCAGCCAACTTATGAGGGCCTATAAGGATGAATGAGTGAGAACATGAAAACAGTTAGCTTTGTAGCTCTATTGCTCTGACTTTTTTATGTGAATTTTGGTATTTCTTAGCTAAGTTTGAGGGGGATATCTGAGGATGGGTTTACATGCATAAAGTCAGGCCTTATCCTGTAACTCTGTGAAAGTGGTGTATCATACTTGTGTTTATACTTGGAGATAAGATTAATAAATTATCTCAGTTCTTGTTACAGAATGAGAAGCATAAAACATAGAAGCCCCAAAGAATTTCCATTTTTTTTTGGTAATGAAAGGATTGCATAAAATAAAAATAATTAAGTCAGTACATCACATATTTGTGTGGGAAAAGAAACACCCCTCAAATCATCACACAAAACAGTTCCTAGCTGGGGAAAGAAACCCCCAAGAATTTCATTTAGAAATAATGGTAAGCCATTGGTACTCCTTGTAGTACAGTAAGGCACTCTAAAATCAAAAGGATCTGATCTGTGTTGGACATTTCAAGCAATTGTGACTTCTCAACCATTTCCAGAGCGCCATTTATGAAGTAAAAAGATCCTAGACGACCAGAAGGATCTGATTGTCTCGGAACTAGTAGTCTTCTGGTGTACTCCTGTAGTCTATCAAAACAAACAATTCCATTTACCCAGGAAAGTGGTTATCTGCAGCAAGAAGGGTCACATCTACTAAGTAAAAACTCTACTGTCTCTGTGATTACTTCAACGAAAAAAAAAAGAAAGAAAAATAACATAAATTATTGATTATAAAGTCTGTTCTCAGTAATTAGTTCATTAAACAACTCTAAAATCAAAAACAAGTGCAGTACTGCTGTCTGTTTAAGGGTAGGGAGTTGCAAAATAACTCAGTGGGATGATATTCTCCTCATAATAGGACAAGTACCCACAAATACCATTCTGAAACAATAGTTTGGATCGTTGTTCAAACGATGAGGAGGAAGGGGATCTGCAAATCACAATCCTCGTCAACTTCTTCTCCACTTGGTCATATAAATAAAATGGAGACAGGAAGTAGAAAAAACCAGTGCTCTCATGTACTATAACCTTGCCATCAGGCAGTATACCTACAGCACAAAACTCGTGGTCAGGCTCCTGCGGCATATCAAATCGGTGCTCAACCCGCCACCTACCATCACCATGACTATAAATTACCCCATCCTTCGAGTACGAAATTATTGCAGACAGACGAATTCCAAAATATGGTAGACGGTAGGGGAGTTGTCTTCCCGGTGTGGGAACAAATTCAAACTTCTCCTGAGCAAGATGAAAAGCAATAAGAAAGCCATCGAATCCACCAACATTTTTTATCCGATCTTCCAACCAATATAAGGCTCCATCAAGGCAGACGGCTCGTTCCACTATCTCCCGAGGTGCCGGAGCGATACGTCTCCAAGAAGCATCCGTACCTATGGTGAGAATCTCCGAGTAATCCAAGTTACAAAGCCAAGTCGCCTCGCGTAAATCCTCACCATCGTAATCATTGGGTTTGTTTGGATAGGGTATTATTTGAAATATTATTTGAAATAATTACTGTAGCACTTTTTGTGATATGATATATGTAAGATAAAAAGGTGATTGGGAATATAAAAAGGTGAGTTGGAAAATGTATTTATGATGCAAGTGAAATATTATTTGAGATAATTTCTCTATCTAAACAAACCCTATCATTATAGACCGGGCATATATTTAGCAGTTTGTATAACTTATCTACTGGATCAAAACCCAGGTGATAGGTAGCAGAGCTATGCCCATATTCCGACCGAGGAAGCTCCATCGACTCCCGGGTTGCAACGTTGTACAAGCAAGAATTATTGCCCTAGTAGAAGCACACCAAACTGTTGACGATTTCAGTGTAGCCCAAACTCCTCCCACCGTCGTGCTCGACGGCAAGGTGGTGGGAAATTTTGACCACTATCAAGGCTCACATAGAAGAAATCCTTGGTGGGTGCCAATCTTTCGAAGTAGGGATCAGATAGGAGGAGGCCTCGGAAACCACGACAGTACGCCCTTGCGAAGGAAGGATCTAGGATGATGGACAGCCAAAGCTTTGAGACGCACTTGAATCGCATCAGGGACTTGACCGGAAGCCATAACAAGATCTCTCTCATCAGTTCATCAGGAAACACTTGATCTGGATTTGGGTATGGAGTTGAATTTGAATATGGATTTGGAAGAAGATGGGGATGACATGGAAGGCTTGGCTCCTCCGCCATTATCAGTAGTTTGGACGTAATGATAGGAAGGTATGAGATTTTACGAAGTACAGGGATATATTAGTTCAAAGGAGATTATCCAGTCCGGTTTAGGATCAGTTTCCTAGGGGTGTCGGAAGGTTGTGGAATGACATATTCGTCCTTTGATCCATAGCTAAATAAAAAAAAGGCAAGAAGGAATTTTAATACAAATGCAACTCTTTGGATGAAATAAAATTACCTTTTTCAGCTCAAATTAAATACAATAAAAAAACAATTCTATGAGTGATTTCAAAAGAAGTTGCATGTAAGTTCCAATTGCACCAATTGTGAGGTACAAGAAAGCATAGACCTTTGTTGGATTGTGATTTTTCACATAAAAACTTTTTATGTTTTGTATGAGTATTTTTCAATCACCTTTTTATCTCACATGTATCAAGTCGCTACGATACACTTTTTTTACAAAATTTTGAAAAATAGCAATTCAAATGAAAATGAAGTTTCTATAAAATCCATGGGCACTCTCATATTTGAACCAAAATAATATAGGAGTGCAATAATGAAAAGTAAAGTTCTTTTTCACTTGTGCCTTTTACTTCTATAATGGCAAAGTTATCAATGGACTGGGAATAATTTGACCATTTTGCCAATCAAAATCATGTGATGAGTTTAATGTCAATTTTGTCATTTTGTGCTAGCCTACAATAATCCTCTTTGGTTTGATTTCCCCTTTTTATTCATTCAACTTCTTGGTGTAAGTTTTTGATTCGTACTAGATAAGGATTGGGCTTTTTTTTTTTTTTATAAATAATGGGAGGTTTTTACACGGGATTTTTTATTTACAATCCCTCCCGTTTTCCATCCAATCCAATCCTTTCCCAAACTAGGCTCAGCATTAAATCTAGATGCTCTGTGAATTCTTTTTTCTTTTTTTATGAAAGAGTTACGATTCTGGAGGTTAGTAGTAATTGTCAAGATTTAATAGTAGGTGTAATTTCCCTTTTGTGTGCTTTTATGGATAGTAATTGTTAAGCCTTCATCTAGGCGCTTATAATTTATAAGTAGATTAAGTTCATTCATGAATAGTTGTACGTGAACAATATAACAAGATTAATTATAAATAATGTCATAGTATTAAAAGAACAGTTAATCTTATATATATCGGCAATATATACACCATCACAATTAGATGTATAATACACTAGTGTCAATACCTGTGCTACGCACGGAGCTTACGTTATTCAAAGAAATTAAAAGAGAGGGTAAATTTGAAAAAAGTTAAAAAAATTATATCAACATAATTAATATTTAATATTTGTCTAACAATAGTTCAATATATGACAAAATGTGTAGATCATTCAAGAATTGCATTTTTACGGAAGATGGATCTTGAAATAATAATAGAAAATTATATTAGAAAATGAATGATATATGGATAAAAATAAATGTAATTGCATGTTTTATTTGATTTAAAAATAAAATACTTACAAACATTATGCATTCGATTTGATAATCTTTTACACCAATCAACTTTTAGTATGAAAATTAATATTGGTGGTTTAATTAATTCTATTGGATTTTGTGGAGTTTGTATTACAAAAAAAAGTTTAGCGAAACTTGTATTTCTTGGAAGTGAATTTGTTGAACTTTTTTAAAATATTTCAGTGGGATCACTATGGTGTAAGATTCGTTTTGTGATTAGTTATTTTCTTCTTTGTAATCTTGCAGGTTTGGAATTAAGATGCCATTGAAATTAATAATGGAATCAATGGAGACTAATAGGGGCCATAGCCCCCCGCCCCCCTAGTTTTAAAAATTTTAATTTATATTGTGTAAATATTTGTGTAAAACAAAGTTGGCCCTCCTAATTTTTTATAATTTTAGTTTATATTATGAGAATATATATATGTATATATGTGCGCGTGTATGTGTGTGAATTAACTACATTTGAATTAAATTTTGCTCTTAAAAAAGTTATTTATTTTTTTCATCCCTTTATAATTAAAGTTAATATTTTATATTTTTAAATGTCATATATTTAAATAGATGAAAATTATTTCAAAATGAAATACTTACAAACATTATGCATTCGATTTGACAATCTTGTACAAAGGTGCGAACATTTTTTATACCAATCAACTTTTAGTATGAAAATTAATATTGGTGGTTTAATTAATTCTATTGAATTTTGTGGAGTTCGTACTATAAAAAACTGTTTAACGAAACATGTATTTCTTATAAATGAATTTGCTGAAACTTTTAAAATATTTCAGTGGGATCACTATGGTATAAGATTTGTCTTGTGATCAGTATTTTTTTTTCTTTGTAACCTTGTAGGTTTGGAATTAAGATACCATTGAAATCAATGATGGAACCAATGAGGGCTAATAGGGGCCATAGCCCTCCCCCCCTCAAGTTTTAAAAATTTTAATTCATATTGTGTAAATATTTGTATAAAACAAAGTTGGACATTCTAATTTTTTACAATTTTACTTTATATTATGAGAATATATATATATATATGTATATATGTGTGCATGTGTGTGTGATTTAACTCCATTTGAATTAATTTTTTTCTTAAAAAAGTTATTTCTTTTTTACATCCCTTTATAATTAAAGTTAATATTTGGTATTTTTAGATATCATATATTTAAATAGATGAAAATTATTTCAAAATGAAATACTTACAAATATTATGCATTCGGTTTGATAATTTTGTATAAAGATGCAAACATTTTTTTAATCAATCAATTTTTAATATGAAAATCAATATTAAAAATCAATATTGATGATTTAATTAATTCTGTTGAATTTTGTGGAGCTCATACTACAAAAAAAAAAAAATGTTCAGTGAGACTTGTATTTCTTAGAAGTGAACTTGCTTAATCTTTTTAAAATATTTTAGTGGGATCACTATAGTGTAAGATTCGATTTGTGATCAGCTATTTTCTCCTTTATAATCTTGCAGGTTTGGAATTAAAATGCTATTAAAATCAATGATGGAACCAATGGGGCACTAATGGGCGCCATAGTCCCCCCACCCCAAGTTTTAAAAATTTTAATTCATATTATGTAAATATTTGTGTAAAATAAAGTTGGCCCTCCTAATTTTTTACAATTTTAGTTTATATTATGAGAATATATATATGTATGTATATATGTGTACGTGTGTGTGTGAATTAACTATCTTTGAATTAATTTTTTCTTAAAAAAGTTATTTATTTTTCACATTCCTTTATAATTAAAATTAAAATTTGATATTTTTAGATGTCATATATTTAAATAGATGAAAATTATTTTGAACATAGCACATATAAATAATTATGTTAAGAAAACTTTTAGCCCCTCTAGAAAAAAAAATCTTGTCTTTGTCACTGATTGAAATGTTTGTAAGTGGAATTCATCCATGGCGAGAGTAAAATACATAATCTTTTTTTTACTGTATTTAATTTGTGTGATGACAAATGAAAATGGGTAAAATAGGTCAGTGATCATCAGTTTTGTGAATGATTATGAGAGTAAAATACATTATGACAATAAGATACGTAGAATTGTGAAAATTGTAATTCAAAGCTACTAAATTTTGGATATGTGAATTTTGTAGTTGTGAGTTTCTTAAATTAACGGTTAGTTATTTATATCAGTGATATGATATGTGTCAGTAGTAAATGTAAGATGTGAATTATAATTTGCAGATATCATTTTGCAAGGGTGGTTGCTATTTGTTAGTTAAAATTTAGGAGTTTTAATCTTATGGGTTAGTGGGTCGCGTAAATTGAAGAGTGGAAAGAGATAAGGAGAAGATAAGGATTATTGAATTAAAATAAATCTAAAATTATAGTATAAAGGGATTCAGATTGATTCAGATTCTAATGCCTGTGAAAGCTCTTAGCCAAAAACCTGTTCTTTAATACATATAGATATAGATATGCAAAATGTATATTTCAAATTCAAATTCAAACTATGTATCATGCATCTAATGATTAAAGGATATACACCATCAATGTACAAAAAACTAATTCTTAAAAGAAAATAAGATTAGTTTTAAAAAGCTTGCATTATTAAGAAAAAATAAAAAATAAAAGTACTGTACTCGGGTTCGAGTCCCCCTGCTTACATTTAAAAAAAAAAAAAAGAATAAACACATGTTCACTTATTAATTCACAGATAAAAATCTCGTAAGTGATATAATTCTTGTCTTAAAACTTTGTTTAACTCGTAGAAATATTAATCTTAATTAAATGATCGTGACATCCCTGTTTCAAGTTTCAACCCATCTCTTTTCTTATCCTCCGTGTAATTGTAGAAAAAAAATGATATAATTCTTATAGAATTGGTGACAAACAATCTCAACGTAAACAACATTGAAAAGATTGGGGAGACCGCCAGTTTGGTCCCTCACATTTAAAAAAAAAAAAAAGTTTTAGTCAATCACATATAAAATCAGCCAAAATAGTCTATCAAATAAAAATTTTGCTGGTTTAGTCCCAGAGCTCATTTTTACTCAAAGTTTCAGCCAAAAAACATAAGCCTACTTTGTGTATTCATAATTGCTAAGGCAAAATGAAACACTCAATATTTATTTTTGATTGTAGATGTAACCAACTTCCTATTAATAATATGGCTGAAAGAGATGGTAGAAAGGAGCTCCAATATTAAGATTTTCATTGGTGCATGAACTGATTATGTACAACTACTGATAAACAACAGAATATGTAATATTTATTGGGTCAGGAGCAACCCCCCGATTAAAAGCTTCCACACTTGGTTGACCAAATTGAGGATTCTAAAATATTGTATTAGCAATGGTCTTATGCATAAAAAATTTTGGTGGATGAAAATTGAGGGAAAGGGGAGGTTTTTTTTTTTTTTTTTGGTGAAAGGAAACAAATTTTGTTCATAATTTTTACCTTGAAATTATAGGCACATGAGATAAGCGTGCATTTTTTTTGGTCGGAAAATTGATCTAAAATAAGTTTTAGGACCAAACACGCAAGATTTTTATATTTATGGATTATTTTGGCTGGTTTTAAATGTGAGGGACTAAACAGATTTTTTTTTTCGAAAATGTGATAAATTAATTTGACAATTTTCCCTAAAAGAGTTGGAACTTTACATGGGTAACAAGAGGCATAAGCGAATCATGTCAAATCGAATTTTGGTTTAATTGATCTAAGTTTGTTCATTTTCATAAAGTTTGAATTCGACAAGCTTTCAATATAATTCACCTAGAGTTTAAACCTAATAAATTTTTTATATTTTTTAATGTAGTTAAAATTGAAATTTTCTCTTAATAAATAATAAAAATATAGGAACATACATGTCACTATTAATAAAAATATTAAAAATCATGTAAACTCAAACTTTGCTTCACTCGATTGGCTCGTCAAATCGATTAGAAATCGACTGTAGTTCATCATTATTGATTGGGATTGGGTCAAACTTTGATAGAGTCATTTTACGTTCGTGTGTAGGGTTGCAAACGAATCGAACCGCTCGCGATCGGCTCGAGTCAAACTCGAGTTCAGAATATTAAACTCGTTAGCTCGCGAGCCGACTTGCGAGCTTGAGTATATATATATATATATTTTTTTTTATTTTTATTTAATAATAAAATTACGTATATGTAATATATATTTTTTTATTTTTTATTTTCATAGTAAAATTATGTATATATCCTTAATATTTTATTATTTATTAAGAAAAAAATATTATTTTATTTATTTTTTAAAAAATAAATAATTATTTTATTTTTTTCGATCTCGAGCTCGGCTCGACTTGATTCGACTCGAGCTCGAGTTTGAAAATTACCGGTTCGTCGAGCTCGAACTTGATAAAATTTAGTTGACACTCGACTCGATTCGATTAGTTCAAGACTCGACTCGATTAGTTCAAAACTCGACTCAACTCGGCTCGTTTGCAGCCCTATTCGTGTGTAACACCATTATGTTAAAATTAATTAGGTTGTGTAGTCACTGAATTTTACTACTAACATTTAAAGTAAATCCACACAATGCTCAATAAATATTTTTCACATTCAAACAAATTATCCGGAAAAGTCTTAAAAGACGATTTCATAAAAATAACAAACAAATATATTACAAATTTATTAAACATTCAAACATTGTATAGCTGTTGTTGTTTCGTTTGTGTTTCTGAGCTGGAGGTCCGGTGAAAAAGAGGGGGGTAAAATGGAAAGTGATTGCAGCAATGGGAACTGGACGGAGGAAGTGGAGGACCTGGTCCATGGCGGAGAGATAGACAAGGCCATCTCTGTTCTTGAAACTGTAATGTCAAAGCTAGAGAAGAAACCCCAAAAGGGCTCTTCTTCTTCTTCTGAATTGGCCGCTGCTCTTTTGGACTTGTCTAAACTTTACTCATCTAAAGGTCTATCTCTCAAAGCTGATCAAACTCGCTCTCTTGCATTCCAAATCAATTTACAATCTCAATCTACTGGACTGCCTACAAAAGGGTAAGATTCTTTTCTGCTTTACCTTGTTTTCCTCATTGGTGTTTGATAGACTATTTGATAAAAAAATCGTAGCTTTCGGATTTTTGTGATATCTGTTTGGGAAAGGGGCAGGAAGGGTTTTTGTTGTTTGTTCAAGTTGAGTCAGACCCGCGTCCTGATTGGTGTTTTGTTGAGAATTATTGTCATTAAATTGAGGTACTAACATGCAAAATGATAAGGAATGTCGTGCCCCTGCCCCGTGGGATGTAGTTGTTTCATTGAGTTCCTGCAAATTTGGACCTTTTACAATGGAAGTTTGGTCTTTTTCCTTTTTTTTTTTTACTCTAATTTGAATGAAATTTTGGTTAAGGCCAATTGGAGAAGGTGTACTGATGTCAGATTTCATTTTCAGAGGTTTAAATGTAGTAAAGGAGTCATCTTGTGATGGAATTACAGAAGGCCATAATAAACGAAATGAGGCTTCGACTTGTGGTCAAATTTCTGAAGATGGTTTGTATTCCCTTCTTTTTGCTTTTTTAGTTTTCTTGGTTCTATAATTTTCCAATTAGTTATAGGAGAAGTTTCTTCTCTTCTTGCTTGCATTGATATTAGTTTGTGTAAATCAAAATCTAATTGGACTGCTTTCTGTTTTCAAGAATATCAGCAGGAATCTTCAAGCTTGCTGAAGGATGTGGCAGCACAAGAAGGCGGTTCTGATGATGGTATGTGCACATATATCCCCTTGTTCCTTTTTTACTGTAGAAATGAGTTTTTGAAGGGACCAACAGTTTTGGCCCTCTATGTTATGTATTAAAGCTATTAGAATTGCCATTTCCCTATTTGGTACATTTCTTTGTTTACGTTAATGTGGCTGGTGGAGTTAGTAAGAGCTCAATAGTCGAAAATGGCATAGTTTTTGAAACTAAGTGATCATAAAGAGTCAAGTCTGAAATATTGGGGCCTGGATGGGAGTATCCTATATAACAAGGGGCACAAGCATACATGTCAAAATTGCAAATTTCCTCTTTTTGGATTTGGCATGTTGCACTTAGATATTCGGGGTGAAGCTTGATATACAATTGCCCTTATTAAGTAGTGGTATTTCACTGGTATATCTGGAAATGTTTACCATATAAATTGCAAATTAGTCCTTCCTCACGATTCACTACCTTGTATAAGAATTCCTGTAGTAGTTGACTGGAAATACAAGCACTCAACTTGCCCTTCATGGGAGGTTTTAAGCTCAGAGTTGTATTAGCTAAAACAATTTTGTTGAGCTTATATGGAGGTGAATTTGTCTTGATAGCAAAAAAAAAAGCAAGTTGCAACAGATAATAACATGGAGACTTGTTTATGTGGTTTGCGTCTTCCAAAAGGTGATGGGCGTGCCATTTGGAAGGACAGTAGAATAGCAAATAGATTTTCTCTTCATTTGATGATATGTGTTACAAAGCATGGTCTTCTTTCTGGTAATAGTGGCATATTCTGTTTGGATATTATATGTCACATTATACAGAAATAAAAATTTTCTCTAACCATCCACAGCAGAAAATAAGCTAATGTGGGGTAGCATTACCATGCGGTAATTTTCCGTTCTTTTCTTTGTCTTAATAAAGACAAGCAAGAAAATTGTTATCTGTGAACTCCCACAGGAACTTTCTTTCGTACCCTGGAATTTGGTATGTGCCATGATTTTGAAAAACCATGTTGTCACATTGGTTGTCAGATGCAAGTAATTTTTAGAAAAGTACTGATGGAAATTCTACTTGTTAGTTTGACAAAGTTTCATGTTGCTTTTCTTTTGCTTATCTAACTTGACAATGTGGTTCTTATCTTGATTGTTTATTCCTCTTTCTAATCCTGTAGCTGTGAATTCTCTGTTGGCATAGGTGTGCTTTTGAAACCACCCACTTGGTAGAAATTGCAAGAAGAGGGGAAAAGAAAGAGCAAGAAGAAAGTCACATGAAAATTTTCATACAAAGTTGCTACCTGGATGCCTGTGATTCTCATTGTTGTTTGTCATTAAAATCACTTAAGAAAATGTTAAATTCATCTCATTTAAGCTTCTAATGGCTGCTAAAATAGACAACAAGTTTTCGACAATGACTATGACATAAAATGAGGTTGAAAAAGGATGTGCTATAGAATTTTTATTGGGTTCTATTGCATCTTTGTGTTGTTAGTCAACCAACATTTTGAGCAATTGGATTATGTAATTTAATTTTCATCTGCACCTTTGTGTTTAAACTGATTGAAACAAGATTGTGAGATATAGCTTAGGCTTTACAGTTTTGATCAATTCTCCTGATGTACTAGATAAAAATTAGGGTCATTTTTTTTCTTAAGGTTTGTTTGTTTTGCCGTATTCTATTTTTTGGCTTCAAGGGCATATTGTTTACGCTTTCAGTTTGCATATATGATAAAGTGTTGCCGTTGTGTACAGATTGGGAAGTTGCTGCAGATCGTGCTCCGGATGAATTACTTTCACCTGAAAGCTTGCTGGAAGTGTCAAAGCTTTCATTGGAAGATGCCCAAGTTCAAGGTCTGAAGAGACGTGGACGGGGAACATTTTCATATGGGAGACATGGCATGTATAGTGATAAGCAATCAAATTATCCAGTGATTGACGATGCAGAAGACAAAGCTGATTCCCGGTCATCAACAGCGGAAAATGCAAAAAAAGATTGTAAATTCATGTTTGCTCCTTTTGTCAATATTGCCTGCATCTGTGTATATAGCAATTCATATTTACTTCTTTTGTAATTAGAGAATTGAAGATTAGAACCAATTTTTGATATACTAGCTAATAATACTTCGCACTTTGATCTTAACTATGAGTTATTTTTGGGTTAACATGATATTTAGAACTCTTCCTATCAGGTTATGTACTATGTGGCTGGGAATTTCTGGTTCTGAAACTTCCCTTCTGAAGATTTTGGTTGATGACTACAACCAAGTTCTCATAGTGGCTTATCATTTGTGCTGTTAATGTTTTTCAGGGAATTATGGTACAAGGCATGTTCTTGTGCTGGCTGACTTCCCTCCAAGCACAACCACCAGTGACCTGGAGAAGTTGTTGGAGAGATTCAGGGATCAAGGAGTTGCGATTCGTTGGGTTAATGATACAGTTGCACTTGCAGTATTCAGATCACCATCAACTGGTAAATGAAGAACTTTTTCTTTTCTTTTTCTTCCCCCCTTTCTGCATTAAAAACTATTTTTAACATCTTTTTGCAGTTGACACATCGAACTGAAACACCTACATGTGTGGCTCATTTGATGTTGTTGTGCTTCTAGATTTTTTGGTAGTTTCATAATTGATGGTTTTTTAGTATACCAATGCTTAAGCACTCGGAATCCGATTTATCACATGCTGATGACTTTGTTTTTTCCCCTTTTTCCTCCTTGTGGGGTTTTAATGATGACCAATTGTGTGCTTTGCTCCTAGGGTTTGACTGCATATGGTTGGGATGCTAGGCTATAAATACTAGGGATAAATTAGAGGCTGACTGGGTTGATTCTACAAGTCTGATTTCAGAGAAAATCCAGCAACAACCAACTTTATCTAAGGCGCAGTAATTCTATTGGTTAATATTTGAAGAAGTCTTTTTCATTTTAAGGAGGCAAGCCGAAATCATCCAAGACTTTACTGGTGCTAATGAGTTGAATGTCCTGAAGCAAATAGGTTTTTGCTATTAACAGGTACTTGGTCGCTCTCTAGTTAAGGAAAAATGCAGAAGGTGACTAATAGGTTTGGAGTCCAGGCATCTGCATTGATGTCTTATTTCTGCTTGGCCAACTTAAACATGCATGTAAGAATTTGCGCCTCGAAATAAGAAGCCATAGTAAATTGTCACATTCTGGTTTTCATTTGTTTATCAGTGGAATTCTCCATCTCCCCCCCCCCCCCCCCCCCCCGACTCCCCAAAAAAAACAAAAAAGGAGAAAAAAATTGACTCCCCCATATTATACCTAAGGTTTTGAGGTGCATTTGGGCAAACATAGATAAGATTTTCCCTTGATTATATGGCTTATATCAGAAAAATATTGTGTGCACCACATTGGAACTGATTACTTGGTACTGAGGAATTTCTTAGTTGTTCTTCATTTTCAATTCTTTAGCAGCTGAAGGCCCATTCGGAGCCCATGTCATTATTTTTACTCAAAACTGCTGGATTCTAATCTATTAATGCTACATTCGTGAATCTGATTACAGCATATTAGGATGTGCAGTATGGTTATCGTAAAATCTTTATATATACAAAAGCCTAAAACAATACTTAGAGCTGGCGGTATCGTGCTGTAGAATTTTTAATCTTTGAGTGGATGTTTATTTTGAGTAAGATACATGTAATTGTGCTGGATTTCTAATCTTAAGAAAGCCAGAATTGGGTAAACTTTTTTGACATTTGTCCACCTTGTATAGGAAAGTAAAACTTGAATTTATACGACCTTAATGTTCCAAAAAGAAGAGCCAATAGCTGGGCATGTGCCTCTTCTCTCTCTCTCTCACACACACACACACACACACCCTCTCACTACCCATGGTATTACTTAAATTTTCAAATATTTGCTTTATAGTTTGTTTCCTCAGACAATACGCTAATCCTCTGGTAGCTTTCCTATACAGCAGAGGTTTATAATTTTTCTGCATGTGTAAATGCAGATATTGTTTATTCAGTCTCTATTCTGATTTTTGGGATATTTTTACAGTTGAATCTAGTCCCATTCAAATTCTTCTCTATAAATTTCTCAATACACAGATTTAAGTTTGTTTCCTCATCTGCTGAACTTAGATTATTGTTGATATTTGTGCTTTCTAATTTGAACTTTTGTGCAAACAGCTCTTGAGGCAAGCATGTGCATGCAGTGTCCATTTACAGTGCGTGTACTTGATGAGACTGATGAACTCTTGAGGTCCATTCCATTGAGAGGTAATTGTTGGCTATCCCTTAGAGGCAAGCGAAGAATCTATTTGATTGTTAATGTTTGGCAACACAAAAATAAATTGATCTGGTTTCTTTATGCTTGAAGCTTGATTATATATATCACATGTATGCTTTATGGTTGAAGTCTGCAAAGTTTGTCTGCCTATTAACATCAAGTTACTGTTTATAGTTGAAATAGAGATCTGGATCATTGGTCACTAGATGTTGAATCCTTTGCAATTTGTTGCACTAAATTACCTTGGCTTAAGAAATCCAGAGTTTCAGATTTGATCGATGTTTAATGAAAGATATAGTGAAACTTGTGGAGCAATGAAATATGAGGAGTGGTAACTCATCTTCAATTGTCTTTTTCCCTATGATATCTCTTCTTTTCAACCTTCTTCTATCTTTTCTTCTGGCATATTTTCTTCTTTGATAATTTGTAAAATTTGATAGGCATAGCATGTCATCTCGTTCGACTGTCAGCATCCATTCATTGGCTTCAAAACCAGCTACTTTCTCTGGACCCAAACATTACTTTGGGAAGCACAGTACAACTGCTGATATTATTCAAAATCAAGTCTGATTTGAAGCTTTCGCATGTATGGAGCAAAGAAACTTTCCTAGTATATATGAGATCCTTGGTTGGCTGGTAGCCAGCTTGAATTTCAAAATTACATGGGTTGCCAAAGCACGACGGGTGCAAATTTGACTTTCTTTTGCTGTTCACTAAGAAATTTAACATTGTTGGACGGTAGTTACTATTGAAGAGGCCTGTCTAGAAGCCTATCTCAGAGAGAGAGAGAGGGTGAGAGGGATTTGTTTGTGGAGGATAATTTGCATTTGCATTTCTTGAAAAACTTTCTTCCGCTGACTGCGGCTTCTGAGTAAAGCTTATGTGCTGACTTAGCTGAACTTCCGACTTTCTGGCGTTGCGATCGATTACATTAGCAAAGCATAAATACAATTACTTTTATTCTTAGTCGTGTTGATGCTAATGGAAACCTTCATGTAATTCAGATCTGGAACCTCCTCGTCTGAGGCCCAAGACATCAGCAAGAACTGCTCAAAGACTTATTGCTCAAAGTATGGGAATAAAGTTGTCCTCTACAACATTTGGATCCAAGGAACTGAGGGAACAAGAAGAAGCCAGGAGGAACCGTATAGTTTACAGGAAAAACATGAAGGATGATGCTTGGGGGGATGATGATAACTAACTTGTTAATCATAGCCTTTGAACTGATAAGTCATCTTCTTTACTGTAGCAACATTTTGCTGCACCTTATCATCATTGTTATAGAACATCATGGGTTTTTAATGGTGGCTGCAGATTTGTTTCGTAGATTATTTGTGTTTTCTTTGTCCTCCCCCCATGGAAGAACCAATTTCATCACAGACCATCCCTTCTGCTTTTGCCTTCTTCCAGTTTGTGGGGGAAAATCGATTTGCTCTTTGCTTCTTTAGCGTACAAATTCAATGATACAAGCTTTTAATTGGAATTGGAATGACCAATGATTAGCAAAGTGATTACAACCATGACATTCTACTGTAAGCTAATAAGATAGAAAGATTATAGCTCTTACTTTTTGTTTCTTTTTTTTAACTCTACACATTTTGTCTGATAAATCTAACGGCTTTAATTTGTTCTAAAGATATCTCACAAACAATATATTCTCGCGTTAGTTAACAATTCTAAATTTTACAATGTACTTTCGCGTTGTTTAGCAATGCACTAAATTGAAATTACATCGATGTCAAAGTTCAGAGTTTCATTTCTCTATTCGCTCGAAGTTTGACATTCCACCCTCCCCTGGCCGCCGCCCTACTCTTGTCATCATCTGAATAGACGCTGCATCAGAAACTTCAAATAAAGTTTAGACAATTCCCCAGGTGATCTTCACTCGTGAGTTTGACCATCCAACTCTGAAGATAGAATAGGTCGGTATTACACGTGCAACTCGATGTACATTGTAGAGCAATTTGATGACAAAATTTTGAATGCTCCGTTAACATGCTTCGAGATTCTAGTTTTGTGACGGTTTGAACCTTGTCTCTCATCAATTATCATCAGTATATGGCTTTTGCTAAAATTCAGAGGTTGCTTAGAGATATATCCGTTTAATCTGATGATAGTTCAGTTTTCATCATCGGTCCATTCGTGCTACCTAGGACTGAATGAGACAAGGATGGCAAACTCAAAGCTAGACACTTATTAGGTATGGTTTTTCTTAAGTTTTGGAGGTGATTTTTATATTTTTTTAGAAAATGGGTAGTGTTTTTATTTTATTGTTGAATTACTTGTCCATATACATCCAATAACGTGTTTGGTTGCCATTGCATGCATGGACTAGGAAGACTTCCAATCCCCTTTTACCAACGAATGGCGCCTATTTTGGCGGCTTTGTTGTGCAGTAAGTGGAGGACCCTGACCCATGCATGTATTGCAGGACAGGGATGACCTGTATA
Source organism: Coffea arabica (assembly GCF_036785885.1). Taxonomy (NCBI): domain Eukaryota; kingdom Viridiplantae; phylum Streptophyta; class Magnoliopsida; order Gentianales; family Rubiaceae; genus Coffea; species Coffea arabica. Next base: position 49,480,327 of record NC_092310.1, on the reverse strand, counting down.
GGACAAAGAAAAACAACATATAGAAGAATAGAGGACAAGTTTCAGTCCCAATCTTGAATCATAGTCTGAGCATGCACCTTGGACCAGCTAACTAGGAGAATTTTGTGGTTGAGATTTTGAAACTTTCTCTGCGCCCAATAATTCATGTCTCTGCATCAATTGAATTTTCAGACTTCTCATTTTGGTGGATGAAGTTACTCACCAGTCACCAGCAAAGGGGGGATTGATTCAAATGCAGAGTTTGTTCAGAATTTGCCATGTGAATTTCATTCAAATCTTTAATTTGGCGGATTCTATGTGTTAACTTGATCTATTTATTTGGTTGTATTCATGGTTTGTGGGCTAAAAGAAGGAAAGATTGCAAATGTTACGCATTCTATATAGTGATGGTCAAAGATTGATGAGTTTTGTTGTGATCAATGGAATATCATTGCTTTTTTTTTTTTCTCGTTTTTTTTTTTTTGAGTTTAATATGGATGGACAGCTTAAATAGTAATTACACAACTAATTGATTATGTTATCTTTAAACTATTAAACAATTTTCCATTTAGCTGAAAACTGATCCAATTTAAAATGGTTTGTTGAGTGAGCCTTGCAAGAGTTGAGGAAGTAATAAGAAATCATTGGTCGTCCACTATAATCACATTTTAGACACGAACAAAATTTTATAATAAAAAAAATTTATTATTCTTTTGTCACAATGTTCCATGAGCAATTTACTCATATTTTAGACATGACCCAAGCATTCACTGACAGGATTATAATACAACAATGATTTTAGGAATCATTTTGGATTATAACGTATTGCAGCCGATTTAACTTGACCAAAAAAAAAAAATTCTTTAAGTACAAGAGAGTAGACAATTAATAAGAAGAGCTTTTTTAGTACAAAATGATCATCAGAAATTAAAAAAAAAAAAATCTTTTAGCGGAACAGATGAGTAGTGAGAAGTGATCCAAGAATCTTTTAAATGGGCGTTGATTAAATACAAAAGATCATCAGAAAACTAATAAGGATCTCAATTCATATAATAGTCAGAGCAGCTTATTAGTTAGTTGATTATGATTATACTTATCTTCTTTATCTAAATGCTTAATGGGTTTACGAAGGCACCAATTAATACCCTCGATTCCACGTCCAATGCACACACAGTCTAATATTCTTGGTCAATTTTGTTGCTCTATGGATTGAAGGAAAAATAATCATGTGGCTACGCATGACACTAATAGTTCTCTCTCTTTCTCTCTGTTTTCTTGTATGAATAAAATTTGAGTGGTTCGGTTCCGATCATTATCAAAGGTCAGGGCATGCTATCCTTGTACCGAATTGAAGGCATGTCTTTTTTCATGAGAAAATGATCAATCTTTTACCAATTGAGCCAAGTTATATGTCGGCAATAGTCTTTTCTCTTTCGCTAATTTACTATAGCACCTTCCGAGTTTGGCAGAACATAGGCAGGCTATCAGATATATCAACTCAATACATGGAAAGTGTTGGTTTTTAAATGTCAAAGAATTTTTAATGAATTGGGGTATTTTGCATAAATATAGTGATGATAAAAAAAAAAAAAAAAAAAGAACCCAGAAATCCATACATCAGGAGGTGAATTTTTTGAGGGCAACATACAAGGAACAGTTGCTAAGTCATTAGGCTAAATTTAGGGAGACAAGAAGCTCAAAGGGCTAGAATGCAGAAGAAAAAGAGACAATTGGAAGAGGAGAGTAGGATTGGTAACCGACAATAAAATATGTAAATATCAGTGGAGAAATTTGAGGAGTAAAAGCGGGAGAAATTATAGGAAAACATGGAAATAAATATGTATGCATGTATTTTACCAAGAAAAAAAAAGGAATCATATACAAGGAAAGAAATGAAAAAAAAAGGCTGTTATAATGTTATCAGTTTTCATATCCTATGCCATAATTGATCATAACCATATGCCGGCATTCTATAAATTCTAGACCCAAAAAATTGGAACCACAAATCATCACCCCACTTCTATTATCGTCATGATTAAACCTCCACAAGAAAAAAAATCTCAACTTCAGCATTAGATTTTAGTTTTTCAAAAGCACTAGAATGACTGCATTCTCTTCGTCCAAAGTACATGGACTCCCACTATTGTTAGTGATTCTGGTATCATCTATCATGCTTTCTCCAGTAAAATGTGAATATCCAACTACCTTTCCACCTCCAATTGGGATGTATCAAGTGAAGCAATGCTTGAAAGCACTTCCCGGAATCAGTGGTGCTTGCACTTCTGACATTCTGAAGTATCTCGTGGGACCTCGGGATGGCATTATCAATCTCAAATGTTGTAAAGCTGTGATCAAGATTGTGAATTCGTGCAGGCTCAGAAATCTCCCAATTGACCCAATATTTCCTCCAATGGTCCTAGGAGTTTGTGCAAGAAATTATTATGGTTCTTTAGAGCCATGGAATTGAGGCCATGAGAAAAAGTAACACTGGGTGATGATGAGACTATTTCATGCATCTTTTTTTTTAAAAAAAAGCCCGTTTGGAAAATTAGGTTGTTTCTTGATCATGCATGGCAAATATTAGGTTAGATTTTATTTACCTTGATCTAGTCATAAAGAAGTTGTATCATATGTGGGAAGGTTGGTTTGGTCAAAAATGTAACATATGTGGTACAACTTCTTGATGCGAGTAGATCGATGAAAGCTAGATTGCTAAGCTTGTTTTTGTAAGTGTGGTTGTCAATTTTAATAAAGTTCTTTGGCTTATTTCGTTTGGCATGAAATCCATTATGTAAGTAGTTCAAATCATGAACTCTACTTTGTTTTTATCAAATTGAAAGGTATGGTTTCAAATTTTCTCGAAGGTCAATTACCACCTAACAGAAAATTCCCTATACCACCGCATGGTTTTCTTGAAAAAGGGAATCACTTTTTGTTGCCAAGTCCTGATAATGCAACTATTCAATGCATGACTTGCATAGGCTTCCATTTATGGGTCTTAATGCCAACAAAATTTAAGTCTACCATGTGTATTGCACTTGCATCAAACTAATAGATAAGACCAACAAATATACTTCTAAAATAAGTGCAAGTTAAAGATATCAATTTTCCTGTCACTTTTCATCTCCTAAATCTCAAACCTCCCCTGCTAGTTGGAAAAAAAAAGTTATATGTGATACATGAGTTAATTCAATAATTCTTGATCAAATTACTTGATGAATTGAGTTTTTTTTTTTTTTTTTTTGGGTTTAGGTGTCAACTTAATGTATGATATATTAGCATATTTCCATATTTCCTTGTATTTGTAAGCAACAACATCAGCGTCAAGCCTATTAATAGCACTAAATATTCAATGAAAATTGCATTCTTGCTGTACCAATCAGTTCATTATTCATATGGACCGGAACTGTTTAATAACTTGTCAACATAAGTTGGTAATGCCGAACCACTTCTTCAAAAAAAAAAATCTTGTGTTTGAGTTACATTATCGATCTGATTATTGCATTGACGAACGATTTATAAAAACCCTGTAAACAAATTGTGGCAAACTTATCTAAACTTTTTTTCCTACTAAAAGTTTAGATCATTATCGATGTGGTGACAGAACACACCACATCGCATTGGCAATGCCAGACTACGATCGATGTGGTGACCCGAGACAAACTTACCTGAACCTTTTCCTGCCCAAAAAAGTAAAATTAAAAAAAAACAAAGTTCAATTTACTCTATGTTTTTGAACTTTTACAGTCGTTTAGATCATTTACGTACCTTAGGCAAGCTTTCTGAACTTATTATGCCTTTTGACACTATTATTTAGGTGAAATGTATATACTACTTACTTAAATTTTTCGTAACAATGACTCAGCAGGGATGAGCAACACATTTTCTACAGATTTAAAATTAACTCTACTAGATTTACAAAAACATTTTGTATCATTACGATTGAAACCGTTTATTTATGTTATCTTACCTACAATCACTATATTTCATTTAGCGATAGCTTGATTGTCGCTTCCCAAATTATTGCCTTCTTCGTTAATATCTAGTCCAATGGAAGTGATGAATTGAGACGCGACTCTTACGGGCTATTTAACGGGTGCCCAATTAGCACTCGTTAAGATTAAGATGTGTTTCAAGTGTTAATTTTTTGAAAAATTAAAATTAGTCAGAATAAATGCATAAATTTATAGAAGGATAATAATTGTAATCTTTTAGTTTTAAATGAATAATAACTATGTAAAATTTGAATTTAAAATTTAATTTTTCCATAGAATTACTCTCAGGAAAAGTGTACACATGGTCCATTCATCTCATGAGATAAGAACAAATAGGATGCATTATTATCGACAATCAAGCCGCGAAACCCCCACACGGTATCGCTTTCCAATTTCATCTTTCCGTGGTTGCAAATAATGATTCTCTGTTTTTGTTCAGATTCTCTGTTGTTTATTTTACAGCCAGATTTGCACGTGAAAAATGTTGGATTTTGAGGATTCATATCCTATTCTTATAATTGCTCAGCCATCTTTGTCTTATCCACTTTCCATATGTTCAACAGCGTCTGAAACATGGAAACGCCCGCAATCTCATTTCGTAAGAATTCGATCGAATACGGAATCAGCAAGCCGAAATCCTGATTTCGTTTTTCACCAATGCAATTCATTTGAACTCGTGTTCCATCTTTGTGCGTTTCAATTGGAATAGACGACCCATTTCTCTTATACCAAAAAGAAAAAAAAAATTCACATAAAGTGAGATCAATTTGAGCCATGTATTTTGAACTTGCAGAAATGGTATGGTATCGGATAGTATATTGTTATTCATGATATTGATCCGATTCAAAACCATCGAGAGGTAATTCATTCATTGAATTTACAGGCGAAAGGTTTAACATCTCTATGGGATTAAATCCCGAGTTATTGCGAAATAAAAAAAGATTAGCTTATGGAAGTAAATATTCTTGCATTTATTGCTACTGCACTATTCATTCTAGTTCCCACGGCCTTTCTACTTATAATTTACGTAAAAGTATCGGTAATTTTTCTCTGTTCTTCAGTTCTGTAATATCTATTTTTTAGATATCACAGTACATGTTTGACAGTAATATAACTTCTGTCATTAGTGTAAATTTTAATGAAATTAAGATGTTTTATCAAGAAAAATATTTCCAAAAAAGACTCAATTTTCTTGTAAATTGTGGTGGGTTGTAGCCACATCCTAAACTTGCTTCAAGTTTGCAGCTTCAATTGTCTTGTTCTTGGCTTATATTTAAAAATAAATCAATAAAATTAGTAAATACCAAACACTCACTTGGCAAAATCGCAATTATCCAACTAGTTCGAACAATTATGTGATCAAAATTCAATCTTCAACTTTCTCCATAGATTTAAGAAACAAACTGTCTCCACTTGGGGACATTTCCGAACCATCTCCTTCCTTCTAGAGGGGTGGTCAAACACTATAAAATGCATATGTTTTTGTCCCATTTTTCTTGTCTATTTTCAAATTTAGCTCAATATTAAAGAATTAACTCCAAACAATTTCTTAGGATATTAGTTCAAGATTTTGAGAGATATTCCGTGTTTTCGGCTTATTCAGTCAATTTGCCGGTCATGACCAACTAAAAGCAAAATCTTTCGGCTTGTTTTGTACTATGGAAAAGTTTCAAGATTTAATATCCTTCCAAAAAAAAAAAAAAAACGAGATTCAAAGTAAATCGTATGAATTCATGTTTGCTTGTATGGAAGGGTAAGCATCTTATGCCAGGCAGAAGAAATCTCTTTTTAAGTCATATTCAAACCTGAAGAATATAGTATTCATCGTGTTTTGCGAGATTCCCCCTCTAATTTAATGCACGAAATTATTTTTTTTTCTTATTAGCATTCGTATAAGTTTTTTGGAGGACCCCATGCACACGTGTTAAGCGATTTTGAATGCACATCTAAATGGGATTTGGTTAATTTGTGAACATGGTTGTGTATTTTTCTGTTACAATTGATTCAAGGTCTATAATTAGGATGATGAGTGAATTGATTCACGCTAAAATTTAGGTTTGCAAGTAAGGTAAAAAAATCGAACTAAATTAGTATGTAAATAATGTTTTCTTAATCCAAAATGAATTCCCAAATCAATCATTTTCGTCATGCATGCATGTATTTTTATGACGTTTCATGGGATATTGGCTGAGATAAGATAAAATTTGTAACCGAAGCAAGGGATCAAGTTTTGATCTGTTCAAGTTTGGAATAGATTGGAGATTGAAAATGTGATACTTCCATTTGTTATTTTCTCATATCTGTAGATGTTTCGAATCTGGTATATCTGTTGATTCTTACAAATTTATAGTATCCGTGACATGTCTTATGATACATTTTTTGTCATTAGCGCAGATCTCATGAATAAATTATGATTTTATTATACAATAAAAACTGAGTTTGACGCATACTATGACTTTGTAAAAGTACAAGAAATATGTAGAAGGTTTTATAAGGTTGGAGGGCTTTGAGTGTGATTTACTCGAAAAGAAAAAAAGAAATCAAGAAATGAAAACCATCAGTAGGTATAATAAATACAGCAGACAAATGAAAGAAGCAGCAAAGGTAATAGAAGAAAAACATTAGAATAGGAATGGGCGTATAGCTGCAGAAGCACAAATTGCACGCGGTAGAACTTTTCAACTACTTTATGGCCTACAAACACTTGCCAGTTTATCAACAGCCAAAAGAAGGGGCAGGTGGTCAAAATTATACGAAGAATTTGTGTATTTGGTTTGGTAAAATGACTTTATGAGAATGGAAATGTCAACCAAATTTTGCATTCGAACCAGGAAAGGTGAATGATGCATTGGCTAGATGCACTGTTACAGAGTAAATCAAATTTATCATGGTCTGAAATTTGGTACATTGGGATAGAATGTATAGGTTCATATGGGAGTCTCACTTTTTTTTAATCATGTAACTGCATATCTTTCAGTCAAAAACTAAAAGTTATATTAACAGAAAATACTCAAAGGTTGGTGTAGATTGGAGGGGTAAAATGTAGGACTTATTCAGAAATGGAAATTTTTTTTTTTATAGAGTATCAAGTAAATTAAATTTATTATAGATAATACTCGAGGTGGCAACTACAATCCAATTATGTTGACCTGTCAAAATCTCCCCATTAAGAAGAGGATTTGGATACAAGATGAACCTTGAATGGGTGTAAATAGGTAATCTAATTAAAACTCATTTAATTGATGGGTAGTGGTTGATTCGCCTCACCAATTTATACCTATTTAAAAATAATTATACATTCAAACTCAATTTTTAGTGGGCATTAAGTTGGATAAATTTGAATTTTCTACCGATCTAATAACAATAAAATATCATTATTTCTTGTCAAATAACATGCAAAAAAAAGAGTAGAATTTCAAATAAGTCATAAATGGATAATTACGTATACTATACCAATTTATTAAATGTGTATGAATAAGTTGACCCATTTATTTTTTAAATAAATATAAATGAGTTGCCTCAATTATGCCTATTACCCAATTATGATCTATCCAAACTCGTCGGAATAACTCATTTTGACACCTCCAGATAATACATACTATGAAAGTGCAAAATTAGCTTATTATCTATATATGTAAAGTATTCATATCACGTCACACGCGTACTGACGTTACTCACTAAGATGTAAAACCATCTATTAACGTATAAATAAAGATAAGTTCAGTACATATATTAAGCTAATTATGAGAGTTACTATAATCTCTTTTCTAAACAAAGCAAACAAAGAAAGAAAGAACAAGAAAAAAGTTAATGCCGAGAAACGCCTGTATTTTGGTATATTCACCAGATTTCAGTGAAATTCCGCTGAAAATTTGTCAAATTAATAGCCATTCCTCGTTTTATTGCCTATATAAATATATTCATCACCTCGACATGGTAACACATCCATATTCATAAACATGCCAAATTTACAATTAGATGAGAAGGGTAAACTATTTTAGGCGTCCTGAAACTATTTCAATCGTTAACCTTTGGCTCTTTATCTATTTTAAGTCTCAAATTAGGTTCTCAACAATCAAAAAAAAAGAATCAAATTTTGGTCCTTTAATCAATTTTCATGCTTACATCCATCAAATTTTGCCCTTAGATTCGTTAGCTTTAACGGTGAAAATTAACGGAGGGATCAAACTTTGACTTTTTTTTTTTATTGTTTAGGAGTCAATTTAATTAAAAGCTGAAATAGATGAAGAACCAACAATTAATTGAGAGTCGAAATAATTTAGAGGATACCTAGACAGTTTATCATAGAATCCAAAATGATAATAATAATAATAAACCTTGGAAGACACTTGGTGGTGCCATAAAGATTAAACCATAAAAATGTTTTGACATAAGATCCATTATGGCAAGCTTGGCGGCAGGTAGATAGATGTATACATATTCTCCGGTATTTGAACACCTCCAAAAGTTCCAACCTCCAACAAAAAGAATACTCACGTTGCTTAATCTTGACAGGCAATTGGCCCCCTCCAAAGTGGTCAGGCAATTAATTGAGTCCGGCCTTGATTTATTCTTCTTGAATCCGGAGAGGCCCCCCCACGAGGCTGTGTCTGAAGAAGTGGCCATACTTGGAAAGTCAATCCAATCTAATAACAAGTTTATCGTGTGTTGACCAGTCCAACTCATCATGGAAGAATCAGAAACTCTGACCGGTAAAACGAGCCAAAAAAAAAAAATACACTACTTTCTGAAAATTCATTAATCAAAAACAGTGACCCCTCTAGAATTTTCAAACTGGTCTCGGTCCTTTTTGGATTCAAACCCAGCCTTGTTAAATTAGCCGCTTTCTTTTACCATTTTCATTGTTAGATATACCTCAAAATCTCCATTGTTTTTCTCCCAATCATCTCTCCATCTTCTTTCTCTCTTGTGCAGTTGTGCCAAAACCCCACAATATATCAGTTACTCAGCTTTTGTTCTATACCAAAAACTTAGCAGTTAGTGCTACTTTTTTTCTTTTGTTCTTTCTATCAACAACATCTTTTGATTTTATACATGGAAGACATAGATATTCCTCAGTATTTTCTCTGTCCCATTTCTCTTCAGATCATGAAAGATCCAGTGACAACAATAACTGGGATCACATACGATAGAGAAAGCATTGAACATTGGCTGCAGACAGCTGAAGATGCAGCCTGTCCTGTTACAAAGCAGCCTCTTCCAAGGGACTCTGACTTGACACCAAATCACATGCTCCGCCGGCTGATCCAGGCTTGGTGCACTACCAACGCTAAGTATGGAATTGATCAAATTCCTACCCCGAAATCGCCTCTGAAGAAATCTTATATTTTCAAGCTCATTCGGGACCTGAAAATCGCTCAGTTTAGTCAAAATGCTTTGAAGAAACTGGACGAACTTGCCAATGAGGATATTGAGTGGAATAGAAAATGCATGGTGGAAGCCGGCGTGACGAAAGTGATGGTTTTGTTGATCATTAGATGCTTCAAAGAAGGTAAGACTAAAGGCCTTGAGGAAGCTTTGAGCATACTGTATCGTATATGGAGTCCTACAGCGGAAAATAAGCAATTGGTTGCAGAAAATAATGATCTTTTCGAATCTCTAACATGGGTTTTAAGGATTGATATTGACAATCATGTCGTGGTAAAAACTCATGCTGTTAAGATCCTGAAGATGACCACAGAAGTTGCGAGTTCAAGCCTAATCGGGAAGCTAAAGCTCGATTTCTTCATGGTTATGACTAGTATTTTACGTGGTAAACTTTCTCCACAAGCAATTAAGGCTGCATTGCATGTCTTGATTCAATCATGTCCTTGGGGGACAAACAAGATGAAGATCATAGAAGCCGGGGCTGTTTTTGACGTGATCGAGCTCGAATTAAGCAACCCTGAGAAGAAAACTACTGAGCTTATATTCCGTCTTTTGGCTCAGTTGTGTTCATGTGCTGATGGAAGAGCTGAGCTTCTGAAGCACAGTGCTGGAATTGCAATGCTGTCCAAAAGAACCCTCAGGATTTCTGCTGCGACCGATGATCTGTCGATGCATATATTTGCTCAGATCACGAAATTTTCAGCCACAAATGAAGTTCTGATTGAGATGCTGAGAGTTGGAGCTGTGTCAAAGCTCTGCATGATTCTTCAAGCGCATTGTGAAGCACATTTGAAGAGGATAGCACAAGGGATCCTCAGGTTGCATTCCAATGTTTGGAATAATTCTCCTTGTATACAAGTTTATCTCTTAACAAGAAATGCTAGGTAGCTAAAAAAAAGAGTAATTTATATGATATCATATGTATAAGCAATTGTGCAGATACAAGAATGGCTGGCTGAAAAAGTAGGTCAGATCCAAATTTTATTTGAAGATCTTGTGATCAAATTTCTTACCTTTCTAATAGAATCTTTTTCCATCTTCTTTAATTTGTGTAATATTTTGTATCAGTTAACCCCTTTTTTTTTTAACTCTTCTCATTCTTTGACATCAATTCATGAGTTATTTTTTTTTTTCAATTTTGTAAGTTAGAGGTAAAGAGAGATTAAAAGTGTCTCCATGTAGCCTAATAATATAAAGAGGGGGAAAATATAGTGGAAAATAGAAATTTTGAGTCTAGTATTGCATGAGGACTAGAAGTAAAATGGTCGAGCATCCTTTTTTTTTTTTTTTGCGGTCAAATAAGGATAAGGTAGGTACTAGGTGGAATATGCTCAAGAGTATCTATATCCTTAATTAACTCATGCACTTGGAGATATTCTACCGTATGGTCTGTATCTAATTAAGTGACATGGAAATTAAAGTCCTCTTAAAGTGATTATAATTTTTTATCAGATGTAAATACACAATGAAGCTTGAATGCAATGATCAATATCAGTGCTAGCTTCCAATTACAACAGTTTAACACATTGCTTAAAGTAAAGAAAATATGGGTAAATTAATGCAACCATTTTTTGTAGTCAGAGTTCCATTAATCCACTATATTAGAATCAATACAATCTGATTATAATCCATCGACACTGTTAGTAATTTATAGATGGTGAGATAAACAATAGCATGGATTTAGAATATGCTCACATTTAATTGTGGTATATATACTACAATTAATTAATATAGTTTTTACTCACTTGAACATTATGTCGACAGAGTTAAAACCCGAATTAGAGAATGTATGGAGAGGAAAAAAAAAAATCTAGCCATTGGAGTTGAATGACCACATTTCTGCAATAGGATGGTAGATTATTTAGGATAATTTTTTGAACAAAATACTGTAACACTTTTTTGACATGATGTAATAGGATGGTAGACTATTTAGGATAGTTTTTACTCACTTGAACATTGGGTCGACAGAGTTAAAACCCGAATTAGAGAAAGTATGGATTGAAAAAAAATTCTACCCATCGGAATTGAATGACCACATTTGTACAATAGGATTGTAGACTAATTGGGATTTTGTTGAACCAAATACCATAGCACTTTTTTAACGTGATGTAAATGAGATAAAAAATGGTTAAAAAATACATTTATGGTGCAAGTAAATAAATTTGTGCAAATAATCCACTATCCAATATATTACTAACACCTAAACTAATTCTATTATCAAAAAGAGAACTTTTCTTTCTTTGAAAACAAAACATGAAAATGTTTCGTTCAATAACAATGTAAATACTAGTGGTTTTAGATGCATGATAATTCATCTCAATTCAAATTTGTATTTCAAATTTGCATGCATCTAAATTTATTAGCTTATACAGCCAGTGTATTAGTTGAATATGTTGCTCTTTCAACTAAACTTGGTCTAGCAGTTTGACTTCCACATAATTCGTAGTCAAAATTTGTGCTTCAAAACCTATTTGTAGTTGTCACTGTTACAACAATTCAAACCATTGAAGTTTCTCTAAATCCTAAGCCACCATAAGCTGACAAAATCCACTTACATTTTCTAGAGATAAACATCCTTTTCTTGGTAAGTTTTCATGAAAAAGACTTTGCTGATCTGTTTTAAATCCACGCATTTGGCTAATAAGACTACTATTCAGTTATAAAACTTACCGGACCTTGAAATTCAACTAATCCTATGATTAAAAATTTTAGATGAAACCCAACGGGCGTGAAGAAAGCCATCGTAATATTCAACATTTTACCAAATGTCTCCCCAGGTTGCTCACCAATCAAATCAATCCATTTTAAAATGTTTAGTGCTAGTAATAATTGCTATTGGCTCTGAAAGATGTGTTGAAACAACCAGATTTGTTGCTCCCAAGCAATGATGCCGGTCATCACTTCCTTCAGATTTAAAATTCTGGCCACTTAAATCTCTTTATATACTATTTTTTTTTTATTTCATACTAAAAAAAATTCTTAAAATACAGCTTCATCACTTTTCTCCTTCCTAAATATTCAATTGTGTGTATCAATCTTCCCTTGTGGTACTTAAATCTTCTCAATCAAATGGACTCAGCAGATAAGTTTTGATTCCTCTTTCATTTGCTCATGTGACTTAAATAACCCCTCAATATTGCAAATTTGGTCTTGTTTCAGAAAATAATTCGATTGTAACGGACTTTTATACACAAAACTCTTGTATAATTTACCCCAAAATAATATGCCTGGATAAGAATTGTATACATAGAAGTCCGTTGCAAGAAAAATACCCTCACAAACAATCTCAGGCATAAAACTTTTGCGGATTATTCAGTTTGTTCGCTAGAGAGGTATATGCTTATCATGTGAGCAAATGAAATGGCAATCAGAACTTTATCTGGTAATTGTATTTGATTAAGAAACTTTAGATACTACAAGGGAAGATTGATGCAATTGAACATTCATGGGGGCAAAGTGACGAAATCATACATTTGAAGGGGATTGTTTGGAATTTACCCCTTTCTTTTTTTAATGATTTGCTTGCTAAGTATTGATCAACTGTGGCATTACTACTTGTCAAGAAGGCTTTGATCTAATAGTTAAAATTTAGATCCCAAAATGTAGAGATTCTGGATTCTAATCTCTCTGTTCCCTCCCCGCTTCTTAAATTCGACCCCTTTCCTACTGGAAAAAATAAATTAAAAAAATGCGGTATTTCTTGGCAGTTGGCATTACTACTTGCCACATTGGAGATACCATCAAGCATCAACAAGGTCGGTTTGAACATGTTAACTTGTTAAATGCCATTGACAGATGAAAAATTAAATAAATAAACAAACGGAAAGGCTATTCATATCTTGGAAACTCAGATAAATGGGATAATGAACATAAGTCATCAAACACACAAAAGTCATGAATTAATTACATCATTTGACTACACTGATTTAGGGTCGGCACATGCAATATAAGTACGAAATATGAGATTTGATGGGCATGGAGTTTAGATGATTATGATGCATTTAACTGGCGAATTTCGGAAAAAGAAAATCAAAACAAAATAAGTTACAAAAGGAGCAAGTTTAAGAGAAAATTTTTGCTCCAAAAAAAAAATTTAAGAGAAAATGCATGGTCTAAGTCAAAAGAAATAATGAACAAACAGACCGTGGAAGTCAACGCTATTTCATTCCAATTCAGAGTCCAATCATATCAAGTCTAAGGTATGAGGTTTAAACAACTTTTTCAAAGTACTAAATAACTTTGTTAAAGTGCAAGTTGCTACCAAGCCGTGCCAGGCACTCTGGCATGTTCAAGTAAGTACATACAGCAGTTTGTTTTTTTTTTGTTATCAAATTTCTTAGCTCTTCCTAAAATCTTGTCTTTTGTGTTGCTTATTTAGTGTAATAATTTCTATCAGTTAATTTGGGTTTTACTGTCTTCTCATTAATCTTTGACATCATAACATGGGTTAATTCATTTAATTTAGAAATTAGAGTTGTAGAGAAATTCAAAGGGTTACTGCATACCTTAATATCATATGAGGGGGGAAAAACCATAGAAATCTTCAGTCTATTATTGCCTGAGGACTGAGAAGTAAAATGGTCCTGGATCCTTAATTCTTGTGTACATTCCTAATCGTACAATCATGTTATAATTGGTGAGATTCTCACCGTAACTATTTCATACATGTAAAGTCCTTTTAAAGCGATTATTGTTTATTATGAGGTTTAAGTACACATTGAAGCTAGCATATGAAGATTCTATGTACAATAGTTGAACAGAATGCTTGAGGAAATTGTAGGTACATACAAACATGTTTTTTAATCAGATTACAATAAGTCCACAATGATGGAATCCAAAATATTCAATTATAATTCATCGACATTCTAACTACAATAGTAATATTTAATTGTTACAGTTTTCACTCTTTTTTTTCTTAATTTTTTTCAACATGGAAGAGATGAAACTTAAAAAGTAGGGCGGCATTAGGGAGATTTGAATTCAGAACTTATAATTTTTAAAATACTAAGTCCATAGATTTAAAACCCGAACTAGAGAACAACATAAGGAGAAAAAAATACCATTTGAAAGGGAAGGACCACATCTCTATACTAGATTTCATATTGGTAAATGAAAGGGTAAGTATGTTGCGAATATTATAACCACCTAGAAAAAATTTCACAATCAAAATGGAATTTTTTTAAGAAGAAAGTATGAATTTATATGTCTACACTAATATCTTATTTTCTAGCGAATTTGGATGTATATTAATTAATGAATTTTAAAATTTGCATACACAACGTGCATTTTAAATCATTATATAGTGTGTACACTATCAACACAGAAAAAATTAATTCATAAAATAGATCGTCATTTTAATTAAACTTGGTATACATAATTTATACTTAAGACTTCCAACATAACTTGTTGTAACTTGTACATCAAATTGGATTTGCAGTTGTAACTACTTGGTGAGATTCTTTCCACCAAATAATTAAAAATTGGTTTGAAACCAGTCAGAACCATTGAAGACCCGCTAAATTCTAAGCCACCATATGCTTATATATCCGCGTACATTTTATAAAGATAACCTTCCTTTTCTTGATCAGTTTTCAGGCATTATGCTTTACCAATCTGTTTTCAATGCACGGATTAACGGCTAATAAGACTACTGTTGAGTCATAGAACTTGCCAAACTTTGAAATTCTACTAATCCTATGATTAAAAATTGCCAGACTTTGAAATTCTACAAAATCCTATGATTAAAAATTGCGAATGAATCCAATGGTGACAAACAAGCCATCATAACATTCAACATCCATCAAATTAGGGTTAAAAGATGAAACAAATTATTTGATACTTAAATCGAGTTCGACTTGATAAGAGTTCGTTCGAGTTTGGTTTGTCAATTAATCAAATTAAGATTGAACAGCATTTTATGTTCGATAATATTGAAATTCGAAAAAAGTTCATTCAACTTCGGTTCAATAAATAAACAACTCAAGATTAATAAACAAAATTTCAAACTCATTAAAATAATCAAACAAGAATGAACACTTGAGTGTTTGGGTTAATTAGGTTCGTTTATACCCTACATCAAATGTCTCTCCAGATTGGATCCAAAACAAAAAAGAAAGTGATAATTGCTTACCCAATCCAGTCTATTTTCTTTTAACATACTAGTAAGAATTACTATTGGCACGAAAATGATGTATTGAAAAGAACTAGTTGTGATGTTGGTAGGCAATAACTAATTGTGGTCCTGAGTTAGTTCAGACTTAATGATTCCGGTCAATGAAATCTTTTTGTTATATCCAAAAATCCCCCTCCAAGAATACAGTTTTCTCCCTGTGCCCCCATAAATGTTGAATTGCATCAATCTGTCCCTGCATCACTTAAATTTTCTCAACTAAAAACAATTAACAGATAATTAGTTCTAAATCCTATTTTCTCTTTCATTTGTCCACATGATATGCATATACTAGCAAAAAAAGACTAATGGCCCCTAAATATTTCAGGCTTGGTTTTCTTTCAAAAACTAATGGACTTCTATACATAAAATTCTTTTACATATCCCCCCCCCCCCCAAAAAAGGAGTAAATAAGGGTTGTCGTTGTATACAGAAAAGTCCACTATGCGCAGGGGTACCTTTGGACAAGAAATTAGGTTTGAAATATTTGGAGGTTCTTTCTGCCCCTGGCATGTGCATGTCATTTGAGCAAATAAATGAAAGAGTAACTAGGACTTTTAACTGCTAATTGTACTTAATCTACAAAATTTGAATACGTACTACTAAGGGAAATTGATGCAATTGAACATTAATTCTTGGGGGAAAGCGATGAAACCATAGTTTTGAAGGTATTTTCTTAAAAAATAACCTCTTTTTTTAAAAAAAAAAAAAATTGCTTGCTAAGGATAGGTCAACTACGGCATCAATTGGTAATCGTGGTCGAGAAACTTTCAAATTGTCAAATGAAGAAAAGAAAATGATAGAGACTTACAACTGCATAAAGGAAAAGGTTTGTATGTTTTCATAAGATCATATTCTTAGAAACTTAAATAAATAGGATACCAAGTATATTATTCGTCAAACATAAAAATTTCATTAATTTTTTTTCTAACATTTTCTTACAGAAATAAGAATTTATGTAAATAAACCTAATCCCCACCGTAACTTCAAAAGCCGGCAAATTTCATAAAAATTTCATTAATTAATTACATATTATTTCAACAAGCTACATGATTACACTGAAATACGGTCGGGGCACGCAATTTAAGTACTAAATACGGAATTTGACAGGGATGGACTTCGGATAAACATGACATATTTAACTGCCGATTTCAGGAGAAAAGACAATCAAAACAAATAAACATAGAAAAAATACGAGAAAAAGCACGGTCTGAGTCTTACAAAAGAACAGGCAAATCTATGTGAGGTTCAAACCGAATTTTGTAGTTGTAAACGTTACCTTGTGAGGTTCTATCAACCAAAAAATTAACAGTTGGTGATGGGTCATAATTTGTTGCTAAATTCATAATTATTTTTCCCTTGATTTTTAGCCAAATATTATTTTAGTTGTCGGATTCTACTTATATTTGGTGTTTTATATTAATTGCAGGGCATTGGAGTAAAAAGTGATAAAAAGAGGTAATTTTCTTGGAGTTGATTGTCAAGCGCAAGTGTTCCAATTCAAGATGGAGTCTACGTGGAGCATTGGTTGAAGATTAGGAAACTGCCACCTTTTATTAGATGTTTTATTAGGGAATAATTAGCATTATTTTTTTAGAAGGTTTCCCTTTTTCAATTAGAATTGGAGTTTTAATTCTTTTGCGGGCCTTTAGTTAGTGGAGGCCAAGATATTAGTACTTGATAGGAAACAAAGCAAATAAGAGAAAAAAAAGCCGGATCCTGCGGGATGAGGACTCAGCTAGGGATCTCATGTGATTACTACTTGGCCAGGGAATAAGAAAAGAGGAGGGGCGGCTGCTTGGCTCTCTGCTCTGCGGAGTAGTTCTTTTACTATCGAACATTGACGCAATTTTGTGCAGGGGACTTGCGTGTTACTCTCAATGGAGAGTAACTAATCTTGTTTTCTAGTCAAGGGGACAACAGAAGATTTGATTCAATAATAACCGTGAGATCTGAATTATTTTAACTACTTCCTTCATTTGTTGGTATTTGTGTGTTTTCTGCTTTTAATTGTTGGTATAGCTATCGTGTATAATTGAATAGGTGCGCAATAGGTTATTTGCTAATTAGGGGTAGTTGAATCCGTAATTGTTCGATTACTCCTGTCCCGGTAGCAACTAGCATAATTAGATTTATATTAGGGAAACATACGATCTAATATAAACAAACCCTCATAGCGTGTTTGTTAGTTAGGATCGAGTCTTTCTAATTATTAATGCAATCTAGAAATTAAATCCTTCGGTCGTACCTAGGGTTGTTTCCGAGTTAGAGAAATAGTTAACGGTCGTACCTTAACTGTCGAGAAATTAAGGAAAGGTTGGTTGTTTATCGCGTGTATGACAGCTATTACCAATCTATTAATAAATGTTGAAATTATCTATGAATCGATGATCAGTGCATGAACCATTTCTGAAGTGTATCCTTGGGTAGAGTTTCTCCAATTATTTCTGTTAATTAAATTATTTTTGCATTTGATTTATTTAGTTCATTAGCATTTAATCCTAAAACCCCCCATTTACCTTGACTCTAAAGGAAACAAATTTCTCCCCAATCCCTGTAGTTTCGACCCTACTCACCACTATATACAAAATCTATATTTTTTTTGAGTAGGTAATTATTATTGCACAGGTTCAACACCTGTGAGTTGGATTCGAAACCGTTCAAACCATTGAATTTTCTTCAAATTCTAAGCCACAAAGTTCTTATACACTCCACTTGCATTTTTTGAAGTCAAATATCATTTCCTCGGTATTTGTGGAGAATTAGACTTTTGCCCGTCTGTTTTCAGTGCACGCATCTGGCTGACATATGGGACTACTATCGTGTTATATAACTTTTCCGAACTTTGAAATTCAACTAATCCTATGATTAAAAAAACTTTGGATGAAATCCTACGTTAACAAAAAAGCCATCCTAATACTCAACATTCACCAATACGCTTAAAATAATAATTAAAGAAAGTAAAAATTGCTTACTGATCCACTCGATCGATCTCTTTTAACATATTTATTATTAGTTATCATAGAGGAAAAAGGTTGCTATCATAAGGATCATATATTTGAAACTTAGATAAATGGGATGACAAAAATATTTGGGCAAACGTATGTCATCAATTAATTATGCTATTTGAATAAGCTGCATGATTTCACTTATTTGGGGTCCGCAGTCACGTAATGCTAAGTACTAAATATGAATTCGATGGACCATGGACTTTAGATGAATCTGACATACTTGACAGCAGAAAAAATTGAACAAAATAAGCTGAAGAAGATGTAAGTTTAGGAGAAAAAAATTGCACGGTCTAAATTAAAACTAAGAAGGAACAAATACTCCGTGGAAGTCAGTACTATTTCATTCCAAGCGAGAAACAGATATACCAAGTGGACACAGTGCAAATTTTTCAAAATAAATGACTTTGTTTAAAGTGGAAGCTGCTATACTTAGCCGTGCCTGGTACTTCAAATCTGTAAATACAAGGAAAATAAACCAAGTCGTGGGTCTGCTCCCAAATGAATTCATGCAGTTTCTAGTACTAGCTAGAATGGAGGTCTCTTTTTTTTTTTTTTTTTTTTTGCCTTCAAGAACATGTCATTTTATTTGCATTTCAGGCATATATTTCATACTGGTGATGTCTTAAAAAGAACTGGTTTTGCATGCAGCTTTCTCCTTTGATGAATATTTTTCATCTTGACGAGTCAGTGACTAGCGAATCATAGGTTAATGCTCTTCTTATATGTACGTACGTAAGGTTCTTTATTAAAAAGGGTGCATGGTAATGGTGATAGGTTCTGAATTTCTCAAACCCTACCAAGAGTGGTTTGTTTATTATGTGCTGATGCCCTCTAGACTGTTACTATTTCTTTTTCTACTTGAGAGAAACTCAACTGCGACGTTACTTTTAGAAAGTAATACCCTTATGGCATCAGTGAATTTTTTCTTAAATTTTATTTTGAGTAGGGAAGCGGATAGTGAAAAGAGAGATTTGAATCCAAAATTTTTAATTCCTAAAATCTCAATTTTAATTACTAAACTGTAACCCTTGTGCCATATATAACTGAGATTGTTGCTCTTTACCAAAAAGATGAAGACGAAGAATTTGTAGGTTCCGTCTCAATCACCCCAAAATTTGATTCAGTTCAATTTCAATAAACTCTGCAAAAACTTTTGACCATGAAATTCAAGTGTAGCCGCATGTACATCATCCTACAGTGAAGTAGAAACTACGACAAAGATCCAGTAAACGTCAAAGCATCAAACCTTAAGTTTTTGTTTTCTTTTTTTTTTTCGGTTAGTTGTTTCTCAATTTTGAAAAATCATCAAGGCTTAAGAGTTTGGCAAACTAGGAGTCTATCTTAAATTTGATCTCTGTATTTTCGACTAGTTCAACTGGTCCTTAATTGGCTTCCAATAAATTAGATGATGGATAGAGCCACTGATCACAAGAAATGCCCATAACCAAGTCCATGCCAGTATTTAATTATGATAGTTGACTGAAATAATAATATTATGTCTCCTCAGATTTCAACCAACTCTACGGTTTCTTCTACTCAAATTATTCAAGGGATATCTAAAAGAAATGAAAGTGATCAGATGAATACAACACATCCTAAAATGAAAGAATTGTTTGACAGAATTTTAAAATGGTTGAGATTTACTCTCGATCTCATGTTTTGGAAATGTTAACGCCATTATTGTTCAATTCTGTGGATAACTGTTTTTGGGATTTTTGTTTTGAGAAATAAACTTTACTCTAGCAACTTAATTAAAAATGGCTGGTAAACATGTTAAAAATTTCCTAGAAAATAGGGTTTTTGAAAAATAATCTAAACAAATAAATTTTTAAAAAAATAGGTGTTTTGCACAATTTCCATATTTCACAGGTTGCAATTTATATTGTTTCGTCTCATTTTGTTAACTTTGCAAAGATAAATTTTTGGCCAATTGTCAATTTTGTCCATCACTTGCATTTTTTTTTTCTTCATCATGGACTTCTTTCTCTTGTCTCGCCGTTACTTCTGTCTCCCATCCCATGTTGAAGTAAGAAGCAAAAAAGTAAAAAATAAATAAATAAATAAATAAATCAAAGAGAGGCATCCACGTCATCTTTTGCGAGGCTTATTAACAAAAATATTCGGGCCAAGATTGTAACTGGGAATTACCTGATCAGAATCTACCCATTTCGAGAGCCCTATGATATTCTCATATACAAGAAGTATTTTGGGCCTATTTAACAAAAGCTGTTTAGCTCTGTTGGGCTAACTTAAGGAACATCAAATAAAATGAACAATTCAGATTCAAAGTAATTTGGGTATTTTTTTTCTCTCTTTTTTTTTTCTTTTGCATTGTTAAGTTTTTAACAATTTTGTGATGTGATGTATGAAATAAAAACGTAGCTAAAAGGTTAAAAAAACATAGTTAAAAACATGACATTAAATACATCACTTTTATTAAAGGAATTTAGGGTAGGAACGGTTGCTACGACCTTAATTGATCAAGAAAAAATTATGCGGCTCAAATTACAAGTTGTACATCGATTTTAATAATAATGTGTGTGGAATCCACAAAACATGAACTAAATGTACATTGTGTTCAAAATAATTTACATTTTGAACAAATACACGTACATTTTGTTCAAATACATGAAACTGTTCCGAACGGTTTCACTGCTAACAGTTCCAACCGGGATCCTTTATTAAAGATGTGTACAGTAAACATAGTGGCCGCCGTGCGCTGAGTTGCTTCTTCTGCCCTCTACTACTTCTGTAAAGCCTTTCCTAGAGTTCGTAGAGTAAAAAATTGGAAAAAAAAAAAAAGGAAAATTGACTTGATACAGTGTCATATATCTGGTACAATAGTGATATCGAACTAATTTTGGTCCGGCAAAATCAATACTAGTTATTGTTCCTTTTAATATCAGTTTTATCCAATTGAGGTGGTCATCTCAAATTTATTTGAAAATGGAGTCTACCCTTGCATTTAATTTTTGGCTTCTACCCTTCTATTTCTGGGATACTTTTTGTGGTGATGGATGAGCAAGATGTGGCCCTTGGTCGATGACTTCGGAAGTCTCCTTAGGGACAATATGGGTTTGGTTTAGTTGATGTTTTGGATCAAACCTCCTTTATTGTTGCATTATTTCCACGATCATTGGAGCTTTTACGCAGTAACTTTCGCATGGAATTTTGTTGTCGGAATTTAATGAACCTAGAGGGGATTTTTTATTAACATATATAATTTGTTTTAGCATTTAGCTGTATACTTTCTCGAAAAGGCAAAAGAGAAATGGAGAAAGTCAATGATATTATGGTTTATATATTTATGTATGTAGCTATGCCATATTTCTATTTCAGCTTAGCCTCCGTGATTTAGGCCATGTTTGATAACCCAGTTCAATATTTAAATTTAATGGATTCAGATCTTAATATATTCAGACCGTTTGATAACCAAAAATTAAATATCTAAATTAATTAAGTGGCATTGAATTTCTTAGGCAAAACTTATTTCCAAAATTAAGTGATAAACTATTCACTTATCACTTAATGTGATATGCATTCAAATGTATTAAATTTAATACTTAACAATTCAATAAGTTAATGAATTCAAACTTCAGTTTTATCAAACGCACCCTTAGATTTACGCCAATTGTAGACCTTTATACACGTTATAAATTTATTACTTTTATTTAATCTTACTATTAAAAAAGTAAGATGGATGAGTTCAGTTATTTTGCTAAATTATTTTTAAAAAAATGAGTGTTCCTTTGTCTCTATCCTTCTCCCATTTATTTCAACTTATTCCAACTTGAGTTCGAGTTCAATCGAATTTAACAAGCATAAATCATGTAAGTTTATATTTTATATAAGTTTAAACATGTATAATAAAATAGACATTTCACGTGTGTGTGTGCGCGCATATATATATATATATATATATATATATATATATATATATATATATATATATATACTCGTGATTTTTAATTTCTTGTATATAACTTAAACTCAAACCCGTCGAGTTATTCAGCCTATTCAAACCAAGTTCAAACTTGATCAAAGTGAGCTTAAGTTCAAACTTTAGCCAACAAACTTACAAATAACTTGTGTTGAGTTGGACTTATTTGCACCCTAATTCAACGAGTCAAATGTGGTTGCTGGTGACACGACGGCTGAGTCTTTTTTTTTTTTTTCCTTTTGAAAGGACGATGGCTGAGTTATGGAAATACGTTTTCAAATGTCTAGGAGTCAGATTACACTAAAGTACACGTGCTTTACTCTGATTGGATCCCTCAACCACTTTAATTGTCAATAGGAAGCCCCAAAAAAGTGGCATATCATTTTCAATCTTTGTTTGATATTGAATTGTGAGAGAGGCTAAAAAACCCAAATTATTTTGAAATGGCAGGGAAATTTCAATAAGTCTACGTGGATGTCAATTTCTTTTGAAAGTTCTTTGGTCAGTGCACCTATGGGATAGAGATAAAAGAAGAGGAAAAATTGAAATTTCATATAGTATTTTTTATTTCAAAAGAAGTTTTTATGGGATTCCTATTTACTGCAGTTGGCGGGAAGTCTACTAGATAAACATTATTATCAACTAGCGCCCTTTATGCACAAGTTTGATATCTAGCAGCACGACACTTGTATTACCCTTTCGCAACCCCGTTTTCACGGTTTTCTTGCAGATTTTAGTTTTTCTCACCTTTGATTAAGCTTTGCTTGTATAGACGTTTCTTTTTGTTTTGTTCCCTTGAAAAATCATGTTCAGATAATACGAGCACAAAGAGGTAAATTGCTTCTTTTTGGTTGTTATGCTGAAGGACTTCTCTTCCCTCGTTGATTTTGCTTTTTCTTCTTGATAAAAGACAAATTGACCTTTTAGACGTGGGAACGCAAATCAGGTGCTTCGATTTGAGAAAAGTAAATCTAAAGAACTTCTAACGTAGAAATCCACGCTGAAGTGTTGACTAACACCGATTAAGTTTATCCTTAACATGGAAGCAAAGATGCCAACCAAAAAGTTTGGGGCTTTGATATTTTTATTAGAATTAATCGTTTATACACTGACAATATATATATATATATATATCATCACTATTAGATGTATGACAATTTATCTGAATTTTAATTTATAATTTAAATTTTATTCATGTGTCATGCATCCAATCGTGATGATGGATACTCTGTCAATGTATATAAAATTTACTCTTTTTATTATTATTTAATTTGCTTTAGTCACTGATTTAATGCAATTGAAAACCAAAAATTAGTACTAGCACTTAAGTGGTAATCAATGCCTTTGCCAAGGTTTGTCTTTGTCAAATATTCGACACCTTCGAAATGGTTCATCTCAATGATTATCATCCACTAGTGAATTGCTTGCCAAATTAGGAATCAAGTTAAACGCACACACCATTCACTTCACGTCAAGCCGAGTAGAGATGCAAGGCTTGTTAGAAGAGCAGCCGTTCAGACAAGTCTATGTAACTCTAAAAACTGTTACTCGAACATAAAACTTATATTAATTAAATCATTAACTTTTCTAAAAACCAAGTGTTTTCTTGTTTTGGGAAGAAAACAAAACAACTCATATGAGGGTAATAAAATGTTAACCAAGAAACAAAGTAATAACTGCTAATTTAAATCCTTGCACAAGGTAATGTATTGAAATCCTTATACGAATAGCTGGTAATAACTGCTAATTTAATTCTAAAGATGACCCCACAGCCTTTAAATGAATGAAAGGACATCTTAGTAATAATAGTAAGACTAAAGCTAGCATGACCTGTGCCTACTGATCCAACGATGCTCCAAATACTGTCGTATTTCCAAAATAATCAGCAGTGCACCCTATTCTTATATAAAAAAGAGTATATAGATGACTATTGAAAATTTAGGCAAAAAAAAAAAAAGCCAAATACAAGTGGTTAATCTAAGTGTACGACATTGTGATATGTACTTCAATGGAGTTTGACTATTGTACCCTCTCATATGTAATTGGTTTATACTACACGTGAGTGATTATTAGGCTTTGAGTAGTCTTTTTGACGTAAAATTACTTGCTTACCCTCTAAACTAAGCATTAATTAATGGGGTGTGTTGGATAAAATTGAAATCTGAAAACTAAAATCGAAATCCATTAAGTTATTTAATTGGTAAGTATTAAATCTAATATATTTGAGTATATATCTTTTGATAACAAAATATATTTAATTAATGGATTGTTGGAAACCGTCCAGCACGATTGAGTCACTGCCTTGATGGCAAATAAAAACAAGCACTAAAATTTTAGATCTGTAATTTAACAAATACAAAAGACCCGATAAATTAAGAACATATCTAAAAAGTGTCATCAATTTTAAAATCATTTTCTCATTGAATAAATCGCTGCAGCCCACTCTATGTATGTTGCAATTATCAGATTTGTTAATCAACAGTTGTAAGCTCCAACAAAGATGATAAGATCTGTTGACATGGACCCAAATTTGAAATAAATTCAGATCTGATGACAACCAGATTTGAAGTAAATTCAAATTTAAACAACAAAACAAGGAAAAATAACACAAAATCTCACTAGGAACTCCTAGGAAAACCGAAATTTTCACTAGAAACCCTAGGAGAAACAGAGATCTCCTACTAAGAAAATTTAGGGGAGACTTTATTAGAAAAATAACAAGAACGAAACCTATGAGAGGAAGATCAGGGAGACCACTTCCAAAGAGGAAAGGATTAAAAAAAAAAGGAACAGTAGAGAGATGTTGGAGAAGAGGAATATTTGAGTGTATATCACATTTAGTGATAAGTGAATAGTTTATCATTTAATTTTGAGAATAAACTTTGTCTAGAAAATTCAGTACCACTTAATTAATTCAGATATTCAATTTTTTGTTATTAAATGCGTCTGAATATATTAAGATATGAATTCATTAAGTTTAAATACTGAATTAGATTATCAAACAGGGCCTAACTTGAGCATTAATAGACAAAGGGAATGTACTAAATTACAAAACACTGGAAACCTAAAATGTGCAATTAAACTTCTCCAAACAATGGGACTCATTGAAGTTAGTTGAATATGAGAGACTGCCCGTGGATTTTGCAGAAAGCTTTTAGTTTCTATACTTTCTTGTACCGTACAATTGGGGTAATTTGAACTTACTTATTCCGATATATAATTAATTGATAACAACCAACAACCGTCTACTTATGATAAGTTTACTAACTCTAGCGTTTACTTGAAATCTATGTCCCCATAAATGTTTAATTAATCAATTAATCAACTATCATAATTAATTATGTTATATAAGGATAATATATTTGTTTTTTGAAAATTATGATAGTTGACAGAAATAATTTTTCCTTGGATCTCAACCAACTGTACAGTTTCTTCTATTCAAATTATTCAAGGGATATTTAAAAGAAATGAAAGTGATCAGACGAGCATAACAAATCCTAAATAAAACTGCAACGATGCTTAAAAGAAATGGAATGAATTGTTGATGGACTTTTTGAGTTTGTGTTTACTGTTCATGTTTTGGAGATGTTAACGCCCATTATTGTCATATTCCGCTTGGATAGTTAGTTTTGGGATTTTTTTTTTTGAGAAATAAATTTTACCGTAGCAACTTACTAAAATAGGTGTATGTGAGATAACAATGTGGTTGGACAACATGTTAAAATTTTCTTAGAGAATAGAGTTTTTGAAAAATAATTCAAGCAACTTAAAAAAAAAAAAGGAAGTAGAGAAGGTGTTTTACACAATTTCCATAGTTCACAGTCTGCAATTTAAATTGTTTCATCGCATTTTTATTAACTTTGCAAAGATAAACGTTTGGCCAATTTTCAATTTGTCTATCCCTCACATCTTTTTTTTTTTCCTTTCATCATGGAATTCTTTCTCTTGTCTTGTCTGTTACTCGTGTATCACATGTTGGAGCAAGAAGGAAAAAAATGTAAAAATAAAAGGGAAAAAATGGAGAAAATGTATGAATGCTTTCCATGCCCGAGGGTAATTATCTAATTTCAAACAACTTTATAAAATTGAAAAAAAAAATATACTAACAATTAGAACTCAAATGGAACTATTTAACCATTGGGGAAGAATAATGGATTAGATAGTAAGTTTCGAACTTATACCAAAAAAAAAAAAAAAATCAGCTGCGAGGTACTAAGATAACTCGATCAGCTGCGAGGACTGGAACTGGGAACTACGTAGCTAGGATCTACCCATTTTGAGACGCCTATGGCACGCTCATATGCAAGAAGTATTAGAACTCAGGCGGTAACTCGATCTTGGCCTAGTTACAAAGCTTATTAACCGTGTTGGGCAAACTTCACGAACAGCAGATAAAATGAACAATTCAGATTCAAAGTTTATTTGGAATTTGGATATTCTTCTCTTTTTTTTTTAAATTTCTTTGTATTATTAAACTCATACTCCCTCCATCCAATTTATTTGATCATGTTTGGGGAATTTAATTTTTTAAGAACAGCTGTTTGATTGTGATATTTGTACTTCTCTTTTCAATTTTACTCTCACAAATTCAAATTTTAAATTTGGATAGTAACATGCACATGATTAAAAAGAAGGTTCTATTGGAAAGAGAGTTTAAAATATGTTTTGACTTTTTTAACATGATAATTATTTTGGGATATTTTAAAATAAAAAATATGATATTTTTAATGGAACGGAGAGAATAATAATTTTGTGACGTGATATATGGAATGAAAACGTAGTTAAAGGGGTGTATAGTGAAGTACTGGCCGCGGCACTTTTTCTGCCCCCAACTACTCCTGTGCATCCTTTCGTCAAACTCGTGGAGTCAAGACCCAAGAACAAAAAATAAAATAAAAAGCAAATTGTTTAGCTACAAAATCATATATGTGGTGCAATAGTGATAGCGAAACTAAATTTGCTCCCGCAAAATCAATACAAGTCATTGTACCTTTGAACACCATTTCTAGCCAATCGAAATGGTCATCTCAAATTTGTTTGGAAATTGAAGTGCATTTAATTTTGGCCAAAGTCCCTCCACTTTTGGGATGCTTTTGTGGTGATAGATGGGCAAGATGTGGTCCTTTGGCTGATTACTTCTGGAGTTTCCGTGGGGACAATGTATAGGTTTCATCAACTTTAATGAGGTTAGACGAGGTAGTTAATGACTTGGATTGTTGGACGAGGGATCATGCCTTCTTTATTGTTTTATTTTTAATTTTTTACATAATAGCACGTCTAACCTAATTTAATCTACTCCTACTCCTAAGGGAGGGGGAGCCTATTCAATGGGATGGCCCAACTGATCCGAGAGAATCTGATGGAACTGAATCACCATCAAATCATACGAATGCACCACACACCTGTATGCATTTAAAACAAATCTCATATAGAGATACATTGATGGAAGGGAAGGGAAGGTTTAAACTCTTAACCTCCCACTCTATAATTAATGTGATGGCCAACAGTTGCATTATTTTCGGTTGGAGCTTTTATCTTGTAACTTTGGACTGGAATTTTGCTGTCAGAATTTAATGAAACTCAGGGGGGATGTTTCAATTACGTGTATTTTATTTTATCAATCTTCTGACTATAGACTTGATCAAAAAGGCAAAAGAAAAATAGAGAAACTCCATACAATATCACCCTCTCTATATATAATATGTATAATGTATATGCATGCCTATAATTCTTGTTCAGCTTAAGCCTCCAAAATTTAGATTTAGACCAATCGAAGACCTTTATATATACACAGTATCAATTTCTAAATTTTATTTTATCAAAATAATGGTTATTCCCTCGTCTCTCCTTCTCTCACAAATCCACAATGTCAATTAAGTCGCAAATACTTAAAATAGCAGTATAAACGAGTCGAGATGAACTTAAATAATGCACTATTCGAGCTTAATCCAGCTCAAATTATATAAGTTAATATTATATATAATTTCTAACTCGGGCTAAGGTAGACATTTCATACATACATAGAATAAACCCCTCCAGCCGGAGACTTGTGGTAGGTGGTCCAGCGGAGCTTTCGGAAAATGGGTAGGATTCGCGCAAGCACAGAAGTGCTTGTTCCTTGAGTTTATTATTGCAAGAAAGATGGGTAGGGAACTCGTCAAGTTACTCGATTCGAAGTGCTTAAACTCAATTGAAACTGAATCAAAATGAGTTTAATTAGGATCGCACATTATTTATACCTTATTTATATATACTGATTTATTTATATGATCAACATATTTTTATTTCACATATATCACATCAAAAAAATATTACAGTAATTTTTTAAAAAGTTATCCCAAATAAGCTTCTTCTAGCCAAACACACTCAAAGTAAACTCTGGGAATAACTTGTTTGAGCTCGGTCTGTTTTTCACCCTGAGCACTTTATATATTTATGTATGTTTCTATGTGTGTGTGTATATATATATGTGTATATATATATATATATATATATATATATATATATATATATATATATATATAACTTGTTTTAACAAAGTAAACTCTGGAAATAACTTGTTTAAACTCGATATGTTTTTCACACCGGGTATTACTTCCTCTTTTCAAAACCGGGTATTACTTCCTCTTTTATCAATGTATAATAACTTTTTCCAGTTGCAAATGTTCAACCAGTAGACTTTGAGTTAATGTGGCTGTTGAAGAAACATATGGCTGAGTGGTGCTATACGCGTTTCCCTCTGATTGGATCTTTGTACCACTTTATTGTCTATGCTACCTTCGAGCCGCGGAATGACCGTCCCTGAACAATTAACGGTCAGAATTTGATTCAGAAAAATTATATCGTTCAGTTCATTTTTTGTATCTTATTTTTAATAATATGTGTGAAATTCACAAAAATTTATTCTATAATTACACGTTGTGCAAATAAAGTTATATCGTGTGTAAATAAAAATTATACGGTATATAAAATACACAAAATCACTAAGAACAATTGCACTTATAACCGTTCCTGCCCGTGGTCCCTCCAAGCTCGAGTTGTTTCAATCCAATTCAAGGACGCCCAGAAAAAAGTGGCACATCATTATCAATCTTTATTTGAAATTATATTTTGAGAGAGACCAAAAAAAATACGAATTATTTTAAAACGGCAGGGAAATTGCAATGAGCCTACGTGGATTTCAGTTTCTTTTGAAAGTTTCTTTGGTCAAAAAGTGCATGCTATGTCCATTCAGAATTATTATAACGAGTCTTTCCCAAAAGATGATGCCAATTCATGCATTTTTCATGTGAGTATATTTAATTAAGTGCTATTTTATTTTAGTAGAAATCGGTTCATCATGGTTATCATTATGAGATGGAATTAAAGTTTTGAAGTTTCTTTTAAAATAAAGTTAAATTGAAATGTTTATAAATATAAAGGAAATAATCACGTGTATATTAATTTACACAATAAGTTATGTTTGATTTAAGAAGCCTAAAATGAACAGTATTAAATAAATTTTTACATTGGTTTCATATAAATTGCTAGAAACTCAATTTATCGTTGCCTTGTTTTGGTAGTTTCCTTGAAGTTTTTAGTTTTTCTCACCTTTAATTAAACTTTTTAGACGTTTTTTTTTCTCCTTAAAAAAAATCATGTTTAGACAATTCAAGCACAAAAAGTATTAAATCATTCGTTTTTGGCAGCCATGCAAAAGGACTTTTCTTCCCTCTTTCATTTTGCTTTTCCTTCTTGATATAAACAAATTGACTTTTTGAAACATGGGGCAAATGCTAATAATCAGCTGCTTCAATTTGAGAAAAGTAAATCTAAAGAACATTGAACGCACAAATGTCGACTACTGTGGAAGCAAAGATGTCCACAAAAAAAAATTTGTGGCTTGGAGATAAATTCAACTTTGAAGCGTCTGGATTTTCAACGCTCCACTAATTACGTACCTTTAGGGAGGATCGGACCTTTTCTTTATCTCTTTATTCTGATTTCATCTTTCTCTTCTTCATTACCATCCTCCAATTGCTTATACGTTTGGCAAAGGATCAAACTGGTGATGAGTCTGCAAATAATTTAATTTATTCGTGATATTCTATCCTCTGCCCTAAAAGATGCATGATGAAAGATAGGCTCGATATTTATTTGTTTACTAAAATTTTAATTTTCTATGATGAGACGTAAGCAATTTAGGGACCGAAGTTACTCTCATAACAATAATAATAGTTATTATTATTATTATTATAATTGGCCTACTCCTATTTTTAATAAAATTATTCTCTGTCCTTAGAGTAAAATAACCATTCACCTGTGTCATGGTAGGTTTTAAAGAAACTCACTTAGGAATAGATGCAGTTGGTGCGTTAGTTTTACATTTTTAATGATTTTGTGTACACTTACACGTCTTTATTGTACTTTATAACGTACAATAAAAAGTTATACGAGTGTATATCATATCATGAAATACAATTGGCCCTGTTTGGCACTTGAGTTTTTTGCCAAATTTATCTGTCATAAGTACTTTTTTAAAAATTTTAGCTACAGTAATCTCACAAAATTTCTCAAAATTGTTAAACTAAATACTTCAAAATTTTCAAAAATTTACACAACTCAAAAAATTTTTTAAAAACTTCTACAGTAAGTTGCAGTAAAATTTTAGACAAATATCTAAAAAATTCACTTATCAAACGAGGCCATTATTGTGTGAGTGCATACTAAATCATTAAAAATATATATATATAATAACCTCACCAATTGTACCTATTTCTAACCGTACCTGTCCCATTCCCTGTTTAACAGGTCTTCATTCGAGAAAAAGATGTGTAAAAAAGAATACCATTTGAGATTTGTAGTTATGTGCATCTAGAAAAGGATTATTCAACCGGGAAAACAATGAAAGGAAAGAAGTCTGCGATATGGCATATTTTGGGCCAACGACAAGCAGTGGATGGTATTAAAGGGCATCCATCATCACTCTATACTGGTCAAAGTAGGGACAGGACTAAATCCAGAGAGTTCATGATCCCGATTGAATTTTTCTGAAAATAAAGGTTCAAACAAAAATTATTATATGTTCACATAAAAAAGATAAAAGGAACATACTTTTCTAATATTTGTGCAGAACAAACATTTTCTCGACAAGATCCTATTCGTTTTTTAAAAGCATGTCAGAGTACATAAATTGGTTAGTTATGGACATGCAAGTGTCTATGTCAATCTTCATAATAATTTGGTTGCCTAGTGGCCAGGTTTTGTAATTTCTGGCTTACATGATATATGTTGTAGCTATTGCATAAAAGTCAAGATTTTAAAGCATTTAATGTGTCTTCATTCATCAGCTTAAAACATTGGGCTATAAGAAAATATTCAACTAAAGTATCAAAACAAAAGGCAACTTAAGATTAACGTTTGCTCTAAAACCTAAAATTGCAATTCAGTTTAAATTCTTATTGAAATCATGTCAGGCATCTTACGTGATTATTGATCCTTAAATCCTAGAGCTTCACCAATTTTCAGTATTTTTAAGATGTATTGGAAAATGGAAACATGATTACTACAAACTAATCAAATGATTTCGACCAAAAAAGAATGCAAAAATGTGATTTTCCCAAGGGAATGAAAATGATAAATCTAGATCACTTTCAATCTACATGAGTAAGGTGTACTAGGCCAATAATTAATATCGGATGACAGGATTCAAAACAACTAAATCGGGGAAAAAAACAAGAACAAGTGCAAAGATCAAGAAATGGAAAGGACAAAATTTTAGCTTAAAAAAAAAGCACTACACAACTGCCAATGTGTTCAATCGGTTCTTTCCGAGATAATTTTGCTGTCAATTTACATCTAGTCCTTTGCTGTGTACCAATGAAAACTATACAAATAAAGCCAAAAAAAAGAAAAATTTTGCACTTTCTCAAGCTGGATAAGAAGAAAGCAAAGCAGGTGGGATGCATGGGGAGTCTTTCCAAATCCGAGCATGCAAATATAAGATTTCCTTGGCTCTCGCAATTGTCTTCTGATTGTTCTCCACTTGAAGGACAAGGCACAACTTTGCAACAACTCCAACTTGCAACATTTCTTGAAGAGCCCTAGAAGTTGGAGAATACTTGCAGATTGAAAAAAGTATTCCCACAGCTCTATGACTTGCGACTTGAGAAACCCTAAAGATTTTCTTGGAAACTATAGCTAATCCGGCCCCATGCTTCAGCAATTCTGCTCGTCCATCTGCAGTTCTGCAAAGCTGATCCAACAGAGTTAGTATAAGTTCACTAGCCCTTCTTTCTGATGAATCAAGAAGTAGCTCAATCAGGACTAAAACTGCCCCCGCCTCGATTGCCTTTATTCGATTTCTTCCCCATGGACAAAGATCCACAAGGAGCTTCAATGCAGCCTTCGAAGCTTGTTGTGAGATTTGATCCTTCAAAATGTGGACTATTTCGATGAAAATCTCAGGTTTAGCAGTCATCAATTGCACCGGATCTGCCACCCTGAAAGCAGACTTCAGCATCATTATTGCATAAGCTCGAGATTGGCAACTTCCACATTTCAAGACTGGCATTAATGTCTCCGCAAATTTGCCATCATCGCTCATGAGTTTCTTCAAATCTGCATCTGATGCATCAAGATGATATAGAAGATTCAATGCTTCATCATATGCTTCATCATTTTTCTCGATTATTGAAGCTAGGAATTCAACAGCACCAGCAGCCTCCAAGCTCTTTCTGTTACTTTGACTTCCTTCAGAAATGGATCTGAGCCTTTGCAAGCATTTGATCTGAGTATTTGTTGAATTCTTGGCTTCATTGATGAGCTTCAAAATCTGGGATTTCTCAACTGGTGGCTTTGGAGTTGGAATCCGCTCAATCCCATTGGAAGAATTGAGGGTGCACCACGCCTGAATCAACCGTCGAAGATTATGATTTGGAGTAAGATCTGTGCTTTGTAGCTCTTGTTTTGTCATTGGACAAGTGGAATTTTTGCAAGTAAACAACCATTTTTCTATGCTCTCTCTATCGTATGTCATTCCAGTTGCAACTATAACTGGATCTCTCATTAGTTGCATAGAAATTGGACAAAGAAATTGTGAAGGGATTTCAATTTCATCCATGGCTGAAAATGCTCTAAAATCCTAGCAAAAGGTAAGCTAAGACTATCAAAAACTGAATCAAGAAAAGGGGCTATAAATAGTTCAGAAGTAATGAATTAGTAGGGAGAGGAGTTGACAATCTATAATTGGGTTGAAGATTATAGAGTTGAAGAAATTGGTTGTTGTAGATTGAAGAGCCGTATGCTTCTGCTCCTCCATTTATATATATCATGTGAAGATGGTGCAGTGCAAGTTGCTTTATTGAGATGTGGAAGTCAAAACACGGAAAATCCAAGAGGGGGCATACTTAGGAAAAAATAATAGTAAAAGGGTTTCATATTGGACTTTTTCTAAGGTTTATGTATAGATATTGGAAGAAGTAAAACTCAAAGGATGACTTTGTTCGATGGATGAATTAATGCACGAGGAACATAGTTGAGAATCACAGTCGGTGTTGCATTGCGTGCTGACTGCTCAGGTTAATTATGGTCGCATCCCATGAGCTTGGGAAAAATTACAGAAATTTCTCATTTAGTTTTTCAATTTGCACTGGTACCCCTATCAATGCATGTGCTCAGTACATAATAATTTGAAGTATAAAATTTACCTCTTAAATGACATTAATACTATTCCATTATGTTCTAAACTAGGGTCAACTGATAATGTTTACAAGAAATGATATGATGGGGTAAAACTTAGGATGATAATCCACCAGTGAAATTCTCAATTTTTAGCGTATAGTTGAAAATTAATTTTTTCTACACTTTTTGTGTGACTATCTCTTATACATCAGCAGGTGTGGATGTACACCAAATTACAAAACTAAACTTCAAATTTAGTTAGCAATTGAGTGTCATATATCCAAACATGTTATTGTAAGAAAATTTTTTTTTGGTATAACCCACAAATGTTTGCATTCGTTTATAGTTTGCAACTAATTCTATTCGAGTTAGGTCCAGTCTCTTGCAAGGAAAACTCTTCCAACATTGTTCTTATATTCCTATGGGTTTCGAATCTAAAATCTCATGATTAAAGAACACAAGGCCCTTCTACTTACACCAACACCCATTGGTATTGTAAGAATCCTTACCCTAGGAGTGTAAGGAACAATTTGCATGGTTAAAATAATTGAGCTTGAATTTGACTGAAATAACAATTTTACTAATCGATAATCATGCTGACAAGTCTTCATTTTTTCTTTCCAGTATTCCAATTTTTTTTACAAATTAAATATAATATGTTAAAGTTCACTTTTCATTCTGCTTGTACTCTCCTATTAGAAATAGTTAAAAACTATGATCATCAATATTTATAAACAACTGAGAAGAAATACAATTTTCTTTAGTATGAAGAAAATGGTTAATAAGGGAATGCAGACAATTATGTAGGTCTGCAAGGTGTGATAAAGGTAATCCTAGTTATGCTTTTCTCTTTGTTTCTTTTTTGGTAGAAAGTAATCCTAGTTATGCTAAACTTCAGGGATAAGAACCGTAATTTCTCCTTTACTTATAAGCCCCTCTGACTTTCTCTATTGACAAATATTGTGTGTCCAAGCTGTATATTGATAGATATGGTCATATATGGTGCCACATGCCAGTTGCCAGCGTCGACAAGTCGTAGTGCGCTTCACCCGCATTTCTTGGCTGCTGCATGAGGGTTTTAGTGCTTACCACTCTTTTATGTGGTTCTTTAGCTCATCCATTAGCATTTTGCCAGAGGAAAAAAGGCTCGTCCTTTACCATTAATGGAATTAAATTATTACTGATGTTTGACATCTTACAGTAAAAATCACATGGGTTTTTTTTTTCAATTTTCTTTTCAGCATGGAAGGAATGAGATCTAAAAAAAAAAGATATGTTTTTTTTCCAAATTTTTTTTTCTAATAAAAAGGGGTGAGATTTAAGAAATCAGGAGAAAGTAGGAGGTTTAAATTCAGAATTTTTAATTTCTGGAGTTTCAATTTTAACCATTAGATTAAATCCTCCTTGACATTTTAATCAATTGTTATCACTTCATGAGGATTAATTAACTTATAGTAAGTATTATCTTGTTTGACTAACTTTGGTTAAACGTATGTGATTATCATGACATGTGACCGCGGTCTTTGTCATTAATTAAGATTAACAATTTGGCCGAGGACCGACTTTTGTTGCCTAGATGACCAAATACGTGGGAGCATTGAATTTTTCGAAAAGAACTAGTAGTAATAGTTAAAATACTTGGTAAAAGCTAATAAGAAATTGATGTAACTAATGATTAATTAATTATCTTTCGATGAACTCGATTCTCAGTTTCTCACCATCCAGATTTCCAATTCAACAATGAGAAAAATCAATAAAAGGTCAAACGACAAACAAATTTTAAACATTTGCTTTAGTTTGAGTTCCCGGACAGGTATTAATATAATACATAGATTTTTATGAACTTATATTTCAGCATTAAATACTTCAAGTTTTAGTGATTTGAAGTTTCTGGGATTAAGAACAATCTTACGTATCTTGTGGACTTCAGAATTTAATTTGTAGAAGATGGTATGAGTTTCTGTTTTACTAATTCATAACAATTTTCACCCATATCTTAAGTCAAGATGTCTTTGACAAAATCCTTTGTCTTGCGAGGAAAACTAGAATGGAACCTTTATTTATTTTTATCCATCAAACCCTTTCAATATAGTACGCTAATTCACTATTGGGAGATGAATAGATGCCAAGAACAACTGCTTTGTATTAGAAGATTCCTACCGCAAGACCTAGTACAAGCAGAAGTACTAGTACAGTTTCAAGATGAGCAATCTTAACCACACCAAGTCTTTAGAGTGTATTGTGCTGCAAAGATGACCAAGCACTTGGTAGCTGCTAATCTATTATGTTATCTTACCAATTCTATCTCCTAATTCCCATTTGGAAGGGGGGGAAAATAATTTAAGAAAAAAAGAAGAAGATGTATTAGAGACAAATCAAACTTGGCTTAGTTCCTCAAGTTTATCTTCTTGAAAGTGATTGTTGATAGAGAACATGTAGATTCCTAAAACTGTTAAGGTTTGTGATATATTTCAGGAGTCATATTTTTGAAAATGTAAGATTAATTAGGAAAAGTAAATAAGTACAAGGAAGGGTAGGTAAGATTAATTAGAAAAATTATGTAAATGCAAGAGAGGCTAATAAATTATTATTATGTGTATATATCTCTGTTTTTAAACTCGGACCGGATTGGCTGGTTCGACAGGTTGAACCGAGAACCGGCAAGTTGGCCGGTCCAAGTTAATCCTTAAAACCGGGAAATAAAAAACTGGGTCAAACCAAGTCAAAACCAGGGTTTGACCGTGTTTTGATCTGGTTTGACCGGAAAAATGAACCCGGTCTTTTTTTTTTTTTTTTTACTTTTTTTGAAAGGGTAGAATATTTTTAATATGATGTTTTGATCCTTAAGTTGTTAAAAATTATTAAAATACCTCAAATATTTCATACTTTATAAATGTTGTCTTAAAGTTTGGTGTTATTTTTTAATTAAGTCCATAATTTTAATTCTAAACTTGTTAATGCTTATTAAATAATATAAATTGCTACTTGATTGCTCTAATTTATTTGTATTTTCTTATTAAATATATTTGAAATATCAAATATATATATATATATATGAATATACCATTATTAATATTAACATGTTATTAAGTATTTTACATATAATATTTTAATTTTTAAATAAATTTTATTTATGATGTCATCCGATTCAACCCCTATCGAACCCGGTTGAACCCATTGACCCCTGACCCCTGAGCTTGACCAAATCGATATCCGGTCCGGTTCTGAAAACATAGGTATATATATGGTAGTTTAGGTGAATTTTAGGTATATATATGGCTGTCTATTTTCAATTTTATTTTTTTGATATTTAAATTTCTAGAATTTCAAAATCTCTTTCCTTCTACTTCACGATATGAAAAACCTGGCACACTATATTTTTGGTGCTTTATCTATTTCTGCATAATATCTATCATTTTGTATTATTAGGTAAAATATTTTTCTACCAGTTCTTATCACAAAGTAGAATGCAAGTTTAAGTTCTTTTGACTAATTCGTTTCTTCTATTGGGCAAATTTAAAGACTGTCCATCAACTTTAGGGATTCACTAACGACCATTTTGGAGAAGATGAGTTGCTAAAGAAATTTAAAATGAATTAGAACGTTTCATTGGAAAGACCAAGTATGAGCAGAAAGCAGCCAAGAACAGGTTAAAGATTGAGCTTCTTTTTTATTTTTTATTTTTTATTTTTTGTCTGCTTCAACATCAAAATATCAAATTAGGTAGAATCGTTCAGATTCATCTGTTGCCTAACTTAGCAAAGATGGGTCAAATGGCAAATTTTTTCTTGCTGCAGAAGAATAGTTCGTCCTGTAAGGTTTTGGAAACTTCAGAGTGTGACCAATGTCCGGCAGCAAAAGATGAACCACGAAATCCAGAAGAGACAAGAACGAGGAAATAGTTTAAGAGATTAGGATTGAAAGATGAATCAATTCTAACAAAATTGGTTGTCCAGCTAATTATCCCAAGTCCATTCAAGCTTTAAATTTTCATTTTTGTGGTATTCATCATCAATATTTATAGAAGTTGACGTTCATATTAATCGAATTACTTGCCTTGATAAAAAGCTAGTTTAAATGCATGTAGTAGTAACAGCACAAAAATCAAATAATTTTGACAATTTATAAATTCAAATTAAAGTTTAATAGTCATTTAACTTGATCATGAAATTTTGATTACAACCCAAGAGATTAAATTTATACACTATCAATGTAAAGATTTTTTTTTTTTACATAAGCAAGTTCAAGTGAATACCACATCATCACTATTCAAATTTTAAATTCAGTTTTCGTGCATGCGTCATAAATCTATTCCTGTTGGTGTAAAAATCTTTACACTGACAGTATATATAACAATATAAAATATCCACCATGTAATTGTATTCGATCTTTGAGTTAACACCAGTGACTTTGGATGCTGCTTTGCATGCACGAGATGTTGCGCTCCATAACTGAAAAACGGGGTTGCTATACTAAGCGAAATATCAACACAGAGATTTCAAAACGAATTGTATGAGCCCTAGGACTAATTTCATCCGCCGAAAAGAGGAAAAATATGAGTTAATTATGAATGGGATATCTACCTCAATCACGCATATAATACTCATCATAGACTTCCAGCCCAATCGCGCAATTACTGGCAGGAAAACCCATCTGGTGATGAACTTTGCATTATTGCCTAATCACGGCTTAAATTATTGCCGAATCACGCCTTTAAGCCGCATGTCAAGATTAAATATTCAGCAGTCTGCTAAGAAAATAATGCAAATGCACCTACAACTTTCGAAATACACCTACCAAGATTAGTAAATTTATATTATTGACAATTAAAGACATTAATGGCCCTCAAAAAGTTAAGAGCCCTTCTACGTTTAATGATATTTTTGCCCATAAATGTAACATGTCTGCATGTGCATTTGTTCAATGACATCGAAAGAAACATCTAAACTGCCTGGATGGAACCAAGTCCATAATTTCTTATTAATTTCTAGTTTTGGTTATTATTGTGTATTAATATCCAATGATGGAGATTTCTGACAGCAATCATAGTCCTCATATAGACATTATGCACTTTTTCTTTGGTTAATTAATTATCAGTGTCATATATGTGTGTAAAAAATGGAGAGCACCTTTTGAAAGTTACATATACATACATATATACATATACATATATATATACATATACATACACACACTCATATATATATATATATATATGCTTTTGATTGAAAAAAAACTACACAGAACTAAGGTTGCGTTTGATAAAACTGAAGTTTGAAATCTGAAATCTGAAATTTGAATCCATTAAATTATTAAATTGTTAAGTATTAAATTTAATACATTTGAGTGCATGTCATATTCAGTGATAAGTGAATAGCTTATCACTTAATTTTGAGAGCAAGTTTTGTTTGAAAAATTCAGTACTATTTAATTAATTCATATGTTTAATTTTTGGTTATCAAATAATCTGAATATGTTAAAATTTGAAACCATTAAATTTAAGCGTTAAATTGAATTATCAAATAGGTCTAAATGTTTATATGTTTTTCAAAGTTTTTTGGAAGGAACCAAATACACAAAACCAAGTTGCTCAGGCCCAAGTGGCTCACCAAACCATTGGCAGTCAACAAAAGTCTCTAGCAGCCAATTTTTCCCAATTTTCAACTACAAAGGTTATGAAAGTTGGCTGATTAAACATCAGTTTAATCAGGAACTGCCCCCAATTAAAAGGCTTACTCCTTAAAGTTGTCCTATTTAGTTACTATTAAAGTTAACCTGCTAGTCCTCTCCTGCAATTCATTCTTTCAATTGTTAAAAGAAAGATTAAATGCTAACTTAATTTTCTCTACAAAGTTGATTAACCAATTCAGACTTCAGAGAGGACGTTATGATGGACTTAACTAGTTTAGAAATTTTCAATATTTTTTTAGATTAATAGACACGACAACACGGTAGTCTATTCTTTAGAGCTTACGCCCAATCGATTTCAAACTATATCAATTTCAAATAATGTTTAATGCTGGAGTGTACTATTAGACTTTGTACAACCAATTCTATTGGCTGAGATCATTAATAGTTAATGAAATTATGGTTTTTATTAAGGATTAATATTTTTTATACTGATATTATATACACTATCAGTATTGGATGAATGACAACTAAGCAAAAATTAAATTTAAAAATCAATTTTTATGCATGTAATATGAATTTAACGATGATAGTGTATGTACTTTGATTGTATATAAAATTTACTCTTTTATTAAAACAAAAAAAAAAAACACGAGGAAAGGGAATATTTGGGAACCAGCATGAAACTGGCCCAAAACCTGATTAAATGATGGAAATAAATGGGCCTTATAAGTTCAAGCCATGAGCACTTACGTGGGCTGAATAACTATCTCAAGAATCCAGTGAACCCCGTGGAATACTAATGGACCTATTCTTTGAGTCCCACTCTTTTCCTCCTATTCACTCATTTGACCAACTCATAACTTGTGGATTAACTTTGTGGGGGTCGGGTGGGGGGGGGGGGGGGGGAGCTTGTAGCAAAATTGGGTGAACAGAGAAATTGTGCAAGACAAAATAGAAAATAAATGAAGTTAAAAGTGGCGGGAAATTCTTACCCCGAATAGAATAATTTGACATCGGAGTTGCATATCCAGAAGGTACCTTAAAGTTTAATTTGAATTCTTAGAAAATTTAAAAATTGTAACTAAGCTTTGAGTAAAACTCCAATAATCTTTTTCTTTTTAAGAAACGACAGTTTGATAAAACTCCAATAATTGCTATCATCAATTTCACCAAACCGAACTCTAATTATAATAAACATAGATTTCAGGTCAGCCAAAGTTAACGTCTAAGTTGACTAATTAAGGAACGAATTTCGAAACTCTAATAGGATCAAGTAAAGTTATGCAGAAGGGTTAAATTCACACCCATTTATGCTAAATTTGCAAATATATCGTCTACTCATACCATTAATATTAAAACTTACGCAAAGTATGAATTTAAAATCTATAGTTGTCAATTCGATCCCTCCCCGTACTAAAACATTTTTAGTTTCTTAACACGCTCATACTCCTCACTCATTTTCAATATTATATATATATATTTTTCAATAAGAGATCCAAAATTCAAATTATTATATCAAGTAGCTTTTTTGCTTATTTCAGCCTCGAATTTGATTCTTCACTGATAAATTTTCTCTTCATTTCCTACAATGTATATCTGAAAATATGACACATTTTTTCATTTATTAGGAAGAGATATAATTACTTCTAAATCTTATTAATAAATAAAAATACTTATCACGCATACTGCATACATCTATATATAAGATGCGCGAAATGTTGAGAGAGTCAACGTGCGAAAAACCAAGCAGGCTGAGCCCGGTGCCCAACTGCCCATGTGCGACCAAAACAAAGAAAAAAAAAAAAAAAGGGGCAAAAAGGAAAGAAAAGGCCACGGAATCATTTGACCGGACTCGAAATGGAATATTCCAATCCAGCTTTAGATTCCCCTGACGTCCGAAATCGTTCAAATTTCCATTTTCCCAACCGTCATATATAAATCCCAAACTGACAGAGGAAATTAATTTCCTTTTCTCAATTAGACACCTGGACTAGATAGAGGGAGCGAAAGGCGAGAGAGCGGGAAGTATAAAAGCGTTCGAAAATTTTATCCAAAAAAATCCCCCCAAAAAAAATCTACAAACACTCACACAGTAGCAAATAGTACCAGTAAGCAGCAGCAGCAGTAGCTGAAGGAGAAAATCAATCGAAGATGGAGGCCGAGAAAACTCCGGATAAGAGCAACCAGGACGACGTCGTCGCCATCGAGCTCCCCGCTCCTTCTGGCTGGACTAAAAAGGTAGCTCTGGCACTTTTTTTTATCATTTCCTGTGCCCTAATTTAATTATTTTCTTCGAATTAATCAGTTTTTTTTGGTGTTATAATTGTAAATGCGCCGTTTATTTGCTTGATTATATGTGAGTTTTGAAGGAGAGTGCATTTACAAGCGCGTGGGTGATTTTTGTGTACAATCCATTGTAGCTAGGGTTTTATTTTTTTCAGCAATTATTGTGTAATTTTTGTTAATTTTGCTGAATTTCAATGGGAATTATGCAGTGTAAGGTTTTTTTTTTTGTCTTTAATTTGAGAGTTAACTGACTCTGGATTCTAGTTTGATATCATGTTTTGGAAAACTAGGGTTTAATCCTCCTTTGTTATGTAGAAATGTCTTTAGAATTTTGTTACTACTATTTAACTTTTTAACGAGCATTATTTTTGGAAGTAATTTGTTTGGATTCTTATTCTTTGAGCTTTTGTCCATACTAGTTGTGCATTTATAGGATTTTTGGTGCAAAAGTGGAATGACATGTGAGCATTCCTTAAAATAGTGCATTTTTGTTGGTGCATTAACTCTAGGATATTTTGTATATATATGAAAATCCGTGCATAGTAATGATTGACAAGTGAGTGTGGTACAGGATACCGAGAAAAGGTTTCTTGGTGGACTTGTGTTATTGTAACTGGATTTGTGTCCATTTTAAAATAAAGAGGGGTAAAGGTTCGTGTGCTTAGTTTGTCGTTTCTTGCTTAACTTGTTTGTGTCAGTTTCTTTCTTTGCTTTTCGCTGATTACAAAGACCTATTTTGTGTGGTGGTTTGTTTTCTCATTTTACACGCGTTCAGATATCAAGTTTCTGCTTGTCAGTTATGTATTCCTGGTGCTACCTGCTTTTGGCTCCTAAAAATAAAAAAGAAACATGAAAGGAAACCTTGTGCTTGCTTGCAAGACCTGAAACTTTTCTAATTCTTCTCAAATTTTTTGGCATGTGTGTTTTTAAGAATTTCACTTACTGAGGATGTTTTGAGATTTCTTTTCTGTTTCAAATGTCTTCAATGATCCAGAATTAGTTGGCTTGTAAATACTTGAGATTTTTAATCCGCTACATGATTTGCTTGAAAATTGAAGCACCGAGGGGAAATGAGCTTGCTTGCAAGACCTGAAGCTTTTCTAATTGTTCAAGAATTTTTCACCATGTTAAGTTTTAAGAATTTTTACGTCCTCATGATGTTGTCAGATTTTGTTTTCTGTTTCAAAAATTTTCTTTAGTCTGGAGTTTCATCCATTAGATGGTTTGATTGAAAAAGGAACATCGAGGGGACATATGCAAATGTGAAGTGCTAGTTGCAATTAATATACATGTGCGTTCACATTTCCTTTCAAAAAAAATCTTGATTGTAGTGAGTTGTATGATCATTATATGCGACTTTTCTTGGTTTCTACCATGGAAGCGTATTGTGTGATCGGGATTTGTTCGAACTTGTTATGTCTGAAAATGCACTTCTGGTATGTGTCGTAAGTGTGTTGAATAAGAT
Source organism: Coffea arabica (assembly GCF_036785885.1). Classification (NCBI taxonomy): domain Eukaryota; kingdom Viridiplantae; phylum Streptophyta; class Magnoliopsida; order Gentianales; family Rubiaceae; genus Coffea; species Coffea arabica. Next base: position 49,436,802 of record NC_092310.1, on the reverse strand, counting down.
ATATGTGGAAGTTGCATAACCCCATGTAACAAATGCTATCATCTCATCTTCAGCGACCTTTTAAGCCTAAGACTTGTGCTGCTCTTATTGCTGTGCTAGTGCTATTAATAATATCCCTCTTCTAGCTAATAATAGTCCAGTGTTCCTTAAACAAGTAATCGATAGTGGCTCTGGTTAGAATTAGGGTAGGAATAAGTTAAATTACTCCCACTCCCATGGGGATTTTTGCACTAAACCCGTGTTATGGTACTTTGCAGTTTAAGCTGTGTCTGTCCTTTGCTTGAAGTTATTTGAGCAAGCTGTTGTAGCTTTCTTAAAGGCATTTTAGGTCTTCAAATGGAGAGATTGAGTTTTCACATGTTTAAAATTTTCAAGGCTTGCTAGCATAGCATTGACTGTTATTTACTTGAAGGTCTTCTTTTAACTGGAGACTTTTAAGTCAGTTGTGGACTTAAGGTGGTAGATTCAGTGTACTCAAATAGAATTTGTTATCTTTTACTTTTAGACCGTTTGCCTGATCCATGTTATTCGGTTGATCTGGTTTTCACTTGTGAATTTTTTTAATTGCTAGGTTTCCTTTGCAATTTAGAGTTCTTTCCACAATTTTTCTATTCTCTGGATTGCAGATACAGACACCTAGAAGTTTTAAGGGAGGAATACACAGCCAAGCCTATTGCTTAGAGCCCAATTAGTATTGAGTCCACCTTTTAGCTGCACAGGCTATAGTGATTTGCAAGCAACCCAAAGAAAGCCCCAGCATGTGAACTAACAAGCTAACTGCAGGAAGTTCTCTGGACAAACTTTTTCTTCTTCTTCTTCTTCTTTTTTTTTCAAACAGTACACTAAAATAAGCTGCACTTTGTTTTTTCTTTTAATCCCTTGCTCTGGGGCAACTTTACTTGGATGTTTGGTCTCACGCAATGAGAACAGTTTTATGTTTTGTAACTAAATTCATAAAAATTCATTCTGGCTTACGAGGTATATCGAACTTCATTATAAGGTGATGCGGACATACCTTAGGAGAGTTTGCGTATCCATTTTGATTAGTGTTTCTTCATGAATATTTTTTTGAGTAGCTGTTTTCTGCTTCTTCAATTTAGTTTATACTTCATTTTATGCATTTTTTTTCAGTATACAGGGTATTTTTTTACTAAAATGCGAATAGTTCTTTGAATCTTTGACCATATTGAGATGGCTTTGATGTCGTATGCGTGCTCCTTCTCATCTGCCGCGTTCTCTGATGATTTCTTGTATAACTGTTAGAAGAGCTACATGGGATTGGAGAGTTTTTGGTAATGAAGTGGGTATAAAATCAGTAGATGGAACTGACTGATTCTTACATAACGTGCATTTCAAAAGCAGCGCAACGGGCTCATGGTTCAATGAAATGGGACTGAAAAAACTTTAATCCTTTCAGCAGTTGGTTCTTTTCTAAGAACCATTTTTAACATGTTTTAGTTGCAATAAAGCAGGATAAGAATTCTACTATGGAGTTTGAATGGAGTAATTGCTATAGGTGTCAAATTCAGGGATGAAATATTTGATTCTTATTTGTCTATTGTGCTTGTTTTCTCATCAAGAATTTGATGGTCGTCTTCAACTATATGTGATTTGAAGTCTAAATTCTTAATCGATCTGAGTTTCCTTTCCTTTGCTTTTGTTTTTTGGGTTATAGTTCACTCCAAAGCCTAGGAAGAGTGAGATAGTTTTCATCTCACCCACTGGGGAAGAAATCAAGAGCAAGAAACAACTGGAGCAATATCTCAAGTCTCATGCTGGAGGCCCTTCTATCTTGGAATTTGACTGGGGAACAGGTATACATACAATTGTTGCATCTATGCATTTTGCTGATAGTTGTTACTGTGTTCACAATAGTTGAGCATGGTTTGTTGGTTGTTTGTTCTGTAGTGATGTTACCTGATATTGATGTTAAAGATGCTTATTCATTTCTTTTCATCTTCTTAATTGCAAACATGGTCGAACTTAGATATTACTAGAAGCAGAAGAAAATTGGTACTAGGACAATCAAATTTTGAATGGAGTTTGCTAGGCTACTAATCCATTTGAACATATGGTTGAGTTGCATCTTCTGCTGTTCTCACATAGGTGACACCCCTAGACGTTCTGCTCGGTTGAGTGAAAAATCAAAGGCAACAGAGTCTCCTGGGAGCGGGACTCCTAAGAAAAAGCAGAAGTCCAGTTCAAAGAAGGGAGCTGAGACAAAAGATGCTAATGAAGAAGGTGAAACTGTTGATAAGCATGAAGATGTTGGAGAAGTTAAAGAAAGTGCAGAAGTTGGGGCAGATGCAAAGGCTGCCGGAGGAGAAGATGATGGAGAGGTTATCACCAGCGAGGCTTCTCCTGACAAAGATGAGACTAAGGAAGCTGAACAAAAAGCGGATGCTGAGATGGTGACCAAGGAACAGGAACAAGGTGAAGATAAGGTGGCAGAACTGAAAGGTGAGGAAAATACTGTGAACATAAACATGGATGAAGGGGAGAACCAGGAAGCTGCAAATATTTCTTCTGCTGGAAAAGATGAAGATGCTGAGACTAAACAACTGGCATCAAAAGGGCTCGTGGACTCTAATAAGGAAGCTGAAAGTGCAACTAGTGAGCCCAAGGTTCCATCACAATCAATGCCCAGTGAGAATCCATCCGTGCAGGAGTCAGATTTAGGAGGAGATTCAACATCTAAGGTTTCTGATACCAAGGCGGAGGAACCTACTGGTGGCAATGTCGAACTGAAGGACCAATCCAATGCAGAAGCTCCTGTTGGGAAGGTTGCAATAGAAGAAGCAGCTGCTGCAAGTAATGACAATTCAAAGAAAGATGAAGCTGTTGTATCAATGGAAGAAGCTAGTGCAGCAAATCAAGGATTTTCAAATTGAACTACTTTGGGTCATTATATAGCTTCATTCCTACAATTTTTTTTGTTGTGACAAGTAGATCTGACAAACCCATCATTGTCTGTAATACCAATTGGATGTCTACCAGCAGTTGGCTGATGTTCATGTATGTAGAATGTGTCTCAGTTCTGTAACATGAATTTACTAACTGAATTTTCTGCACAATTCCCTGACATAAAAAGTAGTCTTATGCGTAAGTGCAAATTAGCATTAGCTCCCCTCTCTCCGGGGGCAAGCCCTTTGGCGTTCTGTGTTGATATGTGCAGGGCAGGTGCCCCTGTCTTTCACCGTAATTTGCTCTTATCATTTCGCTGCAAAGAAATGGAGATTTTTGTTAATGCGGCATTTTCATGGATTTGCAAATCGATTTTCACAGTGCTGATTCCATTTCTGACAAATTGGTTCAGATTTAATGACTCGCCTCGTTACCCGTGAATAAGTCGAGAGCCTGCCTTGAGAGGCCAAATGGGTGTTCGGTTTTCAAACTGAAAATACAAATGCAAACTGATAGTTTTTGACTAATGCGCTTTCTTGTGTATCCTTCCAGGTGGAAACATGCTACAAGATGGGAATGGTTCTTTAAGAACTGATATCTACATGGAACTCAATGAACATTTCAAGAACAAATACATCCTATATATATATAAAAAGGAGTTGGTATTTGACTGTTCGTTGTTTTTCATCCGACTTTTTTAAGGGTAATTTAGGTAACATGTTGGCATAGTACAACTAATCCAGTTTCGAGTGCAAGCATACTATGCTTATTGCTATGTGAGTTGATAAGCGTACCCTTGGTGGCATGATGATTACATTTTCAAATTAAGCTTATGTAGCAGTAGTGACAGTTTTACCCTTTTAACCATCCGTTAAATTTGTTTTTAAGACAAAGAGGTAGTTGGATGAATTTGGAATTTAAACTTGTGCAAAGAGGATTAATTGAATTCAGTAACTGAAGTATCATAAAGACCATATGAATGCATCAAGATGATGATTAATTGACTACTCTATAGTGGAGGTGTAACTGTAGACGTTTAATAGATGAGGCAGATTTTAAATTATCGCATGATAAACTAGGAAATCAGTTTTAATACTATGTACATGAATATATTTAAACAACTAAATGCGTACCATTGTATTCAAAGTTTCTGAAAAAATGTCGTCATGTTCTACAGAACTTAATATCTTCTCGTGCATTGGAGGTCAAACACCTCTTTATGAGATATTTGAACCAAGTCTATGCAAATTTATAATTTATGTAAAAACAAAATAAAGAACATTAATATGCTTACACATATAGAAGAAAGGACACTCCATCCAAGAGTGGATATGTAAGTATTAAGTTTCCTAATTAATAAAAATCGTGTTTTATCAAAAAAAAATCAAAAACAGCGGATGAATTTAATAAAGTCGTCCATGTTATAGAACACATTATTGTAAAAACGACACTCCTTTTGCATATATAATTTCAGTGAGCCGCCAGTAAATTTTCATACTAGCATTCTTTTTTTTCCCTAATTGTTGTTCATCACCTTTCTGAGATTGTTTTTCACTGGCAAATTAATCTAGGTCGAGAAAAAAATGGAGTCACCAATGTGGCTGCCACCACTGAATGCTCACAATCAGTACGTTATAGCCGTGAAAGCATCACAACCGGGGCAGGCTGAACGTGATGATCAAACACTTGAATTTCCTCACTTTGCAATCCAAATCAAACTTTCTGTTATTTTCTTCTCAGACAATACTAGTGTCAATGTGGAGAAATATTTCACCATAACTTGTCATGAAGTAATCACAATGTCCGGGTGGGGGGGAGACCATATCATCTTATGTTGTATGACATGAAAATCCCTCCTGAGTTTGATGGAGGAAGTTGGAGGGAAAGGCATTTAAATGAGGCAACAAGAGATGACAAGCTAACTGACGACTTAGATTTGCTTGAAAATACCTGGTTATTTCTTCTGTGCATGAAGGTTCAAGAGCATAATTTAGGCAAGAACAAGTTGCCTTTTTAAGTTAGAGATGGAAAAGATGGTTACACTACCGGATGGGGATGATCAACTCAAGGAATGGAATTCTTTTTATAACTATAAGAAAAGAAATGATCCCAATTACGCGAGCAGATATCAAAAAGCTATTAGAAGACCAAGGGCAGAAGATGAATTGATTTACGAAATAGCTCTTCCATCTAGGGGAGCAGCTAAGTCATATATTCAAACATTGGAGGTGGTAATGCTCAATTATTTGAGTTCATTAAGTTCTTGTTGTATCTGCCCAGATGGGATCGAAAGCAAATCGATTGCATTGCTTGCATACTTCCCATACAGATTGGATTTCAAGGTGGTTGCAAACGATTAATTTGTATCCCTTGTGTAGGTCAATAGTTGATGACCAAATTCTCTTTGTTTGAATTCTTGTAAATTTTGTAAAAGTACATAGTTGAATAAATGATTATATTTTCAGTTTGTTTCTTCTTTTTTTTTCTTTTCTTTCTGTAGAGATTTTCCGAATACATCAAACACTCGAATGAAAACATTTATTACCCAAGAGTTGTACGTGCTAATAGCAACAATGTACATGATGAGCAACTAAGCTAAGCTATGGAAACTGATGTATGAAGAACTCGCGGAGAGTTCTGCCCTTCTTGGGGATAACTGATCAGTTCTCCTCTCACCTGTTAAGAGAGGTCATAGTACCTTTTCCAAGTGTTCATTGCATGCAGAAACTGTCCAGAGAATTATACAGTAAGAGCTGCAATGCGTCCCAAGTCAGTTACCTGAAAATGTCCACTTGTTCTGTCATATTTTATCAAGTCATTCTTTTCCAATAATGTCGCTGCTGAATGAACCTGCGCCATGAGAACAAAGTCAGGAAAGCAGATATGCACGAGGCAATCAACAATAGGTAAATATACAAGGCAGTTCAAATGTATACTGAGTTTGACTACTGGATGCTACAAACTGCCAAATAACAACAATGATACATTTCAAGGCAGGCTCTAACAGAATCTAGAGTTATGTAAAGCAGATCAACCAAAAAGGGAAGAGAAAAGAGAGAGGGAGGTCGGGGGGAGGGTGCTACTATGAAATGCACGAAATCAGTTGAACAAAATATACGAGGCATGTGCAGAAATTTTACCAAATCAGCTCTCCTTTTCGCCAACAGATTATCTACAGCTAAAACATCAGCAGCTAAACCATAAAGTGTAGGATTCTGAAGCATGCGTATAAAAATATAAGTATAACCAAGCCAAATGCAAGCTTCTTTTGCATTGTGAACGCTTCCAAGGACTATTTCAGCATTCAACCGATCAGCCAATTTCGATACAAAGTGGCTTTCAATGGGAAGCTGCTGATTCATCACAGACAGATAATATGGAAGATCACTATGTCCAGTAATGATAACTCCTTCACCATAACTGTCATGTTGAGGCCTTCCGGCATGGCCAAGCATCTGCATTACATCAACATGACTTAGTTCAGTCCATGCTCCCTTTTCAGGATTGTATCTCTGGGTACCTTTAATAATCACAGTATGAGTTGGTAAATTGACACCCCAAGCAAGAGTTGCTGTGGAAACCAACACCTGTATCTGCCCATCAGAAAACAGATCCTCAACAATTCGACGATCAGCTGTGACCATCTCAGCATGATGAATTGCAAAACCATAGGATAGCAATTCCTTGAGATCATTGCTCTCTACAAGCTCTGTGTGACTCTGTAGAATTTCACGGCTTACACTATCCTCTTTTAAGAATTTACCAAGAGTATCATTAGCAAGTGCACCATCACGTAGTGCATGGGCTGTCTTGGCAGTTTCTGTCCCAGAGTGCACAAAATTAAGAACCTGATGCTTTCCAGCAACACTGATTACTTTCTCATAGCACACATCATCCATCAACTGAAATCTCTACAGAGGATTTTCTAACGAGATTCCAACATGCCATTGAACTAGCGGAACAGGTCTATAGCTATTGTCAAAGTAAAACAGACCTTTATTCAAATCAACCTGCAAGAACAAAGCTACATCTTCATAATTTGGAAATGTAGCTGATAGACCAACCAGCCGTATGTGCCCTTTAGTGGTCACAATTTGCCTAACAATTCTTGCGACAATGCTCTCCAGAAAGGGTCCTCGGTCATCATGCAAAAGATGTATCTCATCAATGATAACCAATTTGACCTGCTGAGGATAGGTGCGATCCCCAGACTTCCTAGTTATCATATCCCATTTCTCTGGGGTTGCAACAATAATCTGAGTCTCTTTGATCTGTTGACTTGTCAGTGTCTTGTCCCCGCTCAGCTCTTTCACCTCGACATCATAGTCCTGGAGACGATTAGAGAGGTAACCTACTACTTCAGCAACCATTTCCTGCATAGGAGCCACATAGACAATCTTGCAATTTTTGTTGTCAGAAGACTCATTGTCATTTCTATTCAAAGCAATCTGCTGAAGGATGGTTAGCATAGCAACATCAGCCTTCCCTGCACCAGTGGGCGCACATAATAGAATATTATGTGCACTAAAAAGGGCAGTCTCATAAACCTTACTTTGAATCCTGTTTAATTCAGCCATTCCCTTGAAAGCAGGCTGTGCCCTGTTAGGCATGGAAGAGATCTTAACAAGTTCTTCACCGGGAGCCAATGGTTTTGGCGTCAAGGCTTGGTACATATATTTCATCATATCCCTTCTTCCGATTCCTGAAAGAACCTAATGGAAGCTTGCACTTCTTATTTGCCATCAAGAGACCTCCCTGATGAAATGCAAGGCTGTCAAGATCAATTATCTGACGCTCCCCTGTTACCCAGCCATCATCGGCATCTCTTTCGGCTAGACTTGTGGCCCATCTCCCCCATTCTCATCCGCCCTGGTCAGATAGATGTATCTCATCATGGGTGCCACGCGTGAATGACTTGTGCTGTTGGGAACAGGCAAGAGCCTCTGCTCCACCAGCGAGATGTGACATCTTCGTTTGGGGAAAAAAATTCTTGAGCTAAAGATCCCCAGATATATATACACATAATAAAGCAGACAGGGAAGTGGATGTGTAATGAATTAATCAGTAGATTAAAATTTCTTCAAACAGATAATAGTAATTCAATGCATCGTAATTGTATACTCACTAGAGCAAACAAACAGATTTTGTCAATATTTGCTCTAGATTAGACAGAGAATGCACGCAATCGAGAAGACTCTGAACAACACATGCAATAGAAAAGAGAAAATTTGCTATCAATTCAAAAGAAGTTGGCAATTAAAACTGGTATTCACAGCCTCGAATCGAACTTACAGGAAAGTATTACTATTAGGAAAGATACGGCCTGTGGGTTGAGTGGCTCTCCGACTCTTTGGTGGCATAAACAACTACTGAGAAATAGAGGCCGCAGGACTCAGGAAGCAACTTCTCTTCTTTCTTTTACTTTGATAACTTTGGTTTGTTAAATCATATAAGAAAATATATATACATTATTCCAATTTCACAAAAGATGCACATAAACTAAATTCTGTGGATCAAATTGTATTGATGTTGCCATGTGTCTACATGCATGTACACTGCTGTAAAAACTGTTAACATCGATTTTATTGAAATTGAGTCACATTTCTCATTGAGAGCTCAGACAGGAGCTTCTTTCCACGTTCTAATACCTATGCATCCATTGATCAATTCACTTCAATTGGCTGTCGCGACTAAGTTCAAAATGTCAGTTGTGCTTTAAAATTATTGAGTTTCGTGATTGGAGTTTTTTTTTTTTTTAATTTTTTCTTTGCAACAATATGTTAAGAACATTTTATCCTTTATCATATTTTACTTAAGAAAATGATTTTCATTTTCGTAGGAGGACACTCAAGGCTTAATTGTTGATGGAGTGAATATCAGAAACAGTTAATCGCATTTTTGTCTCAAAGAATGTTACCATTAAAATATAATGGTATCCTGATGAGTTCTCCCCCCCCCCCCCCAAAACACAAAAAAAAACACAAAAAACGAGTATTGAATACAACCTTTAGCAATTGGTGTCCGTGCATCTAGACTCTATATTATATAAGTAAAAAAATGAAGATAGGAAGAGCAAAATTTTTTCTTTTTTCTTCTTCTTTTCTCTTTCTTTTAAGGGGCTACTCCATCCATGGTGAGTAGGTATAGGAAGAACACTCTTAATAACTAGGTTTGAATCTGTTCATTAGCAAATATGAGGCAATGCAATTAGTGCAGTTGAAACTCGGAAGCATATACAGATGGTATATGCTTTTTTGAACTTCATAGTATAATATTTTATTCATTTTTTAGATCTGTAGTACTACTATTTGTTTTCAAATTTGTTTGTATCTATGTATGCTTGATATAATTTTTATCATTAGTGGATATCTAATGAAAAAATGATATGTCTATTACAAAAAGAGAGACTAAAGCTGGAAGTTCTATAGATTATCTACTATTTTAATTGGTTATTCTTTTATGCTATTAGGAAAAGCCTTCCTAATTTGATTGTCTCATATGTCGATATGTATACAAATATTTATTCATGAATAGTTAATCTAATGAAAGATATTTGATTGTTTGTAGTCATTTCACTATCATAGTATTGCCTCTGATTAGTTGCACACCAAGCATGCAAACAGCGTTATTTAAATGGTTTACTTTCTTCATTTGGTCATTTGAGTTTTTTTACGATTGAAGAAATACTTAAAATTATTAGCACAATTAAAATATGAAAAGTCGAATTCATAGTTTAAAGAATTCATTAGAAATTGATAGGCCAAGAAGGTGCTTTGGTGATCAGTTTAGTGGCGTTTCTCTGGATAGAGCAAGAAATCTATCAAATTCTAGCATCTGATTAACCAAATATGATTGCATACCTTCTTATGGAGGAATCTCTTAACCAATATCCCGTAGGAACTTAACAATTAGCATGGATTACTTTACCATGTGCATTTTTAGTTATTTAGATTTCAAATGTATCTGAAAAGCATTTCATCTAGGAGTGTCTCAGATTTTTTTTTTTAAGTCTTTATGCTTTAAAACAGAAGAAAAAAAGAAATGGTAGGTGATAGAGATTGTGCAACCTAAATTTCCATATACGAAACAAATTTTCTTGGCCACTAGGCTATATTCAAACATGTTTAACCAAAGCAGAAATTCACCATTGCCAAAGTAGTTTAACCAAACGATTTCTCATCTATCTTTCTCCCAACCGAATATGAAGGGGATGTATTCGTTGACTGTCTATTTATAATCTGAAGTCATAGTTACATAAGAATCTACCAGAGTTGTACGAGTCCTACTAGCAAATACATTTCGGAACCAACAACATCCACTAAGCATGTGGCAATTCAAACTTGAACAAAGGACAAAAGAATTTCTCCACCAGCCATTTCAGTGCACAGTCTTCATGGAAAACAAGCGAACATGGAAAACTCATCAATTGTCCTTCATGTATCTCTTCCATGCAGATTACATAGCTTCCAACATCATCTTCACTAACCTTAACAAAGCATTTGTCTGCTTCAATAAGGAATAAACATCAAATAATACCTTACTTATTAGTCATGTGTATGGTTAAACAATTAGCAATACGTTTATATGCAAAAATTGTATTTAGACCTATGTGGCTGGCAGATTCCATGATAAAAGGTTCTCCACCATGATAAAAGAAGTAAAAGAGCGAAGGATGTTATGCTTTTTCATCGTCGAACATGTGATCTCCTCATGATTTTTCCTCTTTGCACGATGCACTGGTGTTGTCTGTTTCCCTTGTTCTTTTCTTGCCTCCACTTCTGGCTTCTCTCCATAGGGTTAGCTTCATAAAACATAAATCCTCTCCGCCACTTCTCCTCTCCTGGCTTTCCTTTCCAAAATTATAATGCCAAAATATTTAGTATTTTTATGCCTCTTTGCTCTTTGTTTATTTTATTGTAAGTTTGCAGCTTCCTTGCTCTTAGTTTCAAAGCCACAAGTGGGAGAGAATAAACAATTGAATTAAAAGAAGGAGATGGAGATTCGAAAAACTGGTGTTGGAATCCTCTGGAGCATATGGACAGCATCATTTCTGGCTTAAGGTTTGGGATTTTAGTTTAGGGCTTTTCTTTGTTTTCCCCAAATTTATAATATTAATATGCTTTTGTTTTCTCTTATTATTCTTTTTTGCTGTATTTTTTTCCTAGAAGCCACCTTCTCCATTTGGGGATGAAGGCTGCATACTAATACGTTCTCCCTGATCTCAAGATAAGGAGGGAGATCGAGTTCAAGAATCTTCCGGTGTAGAAATTTGTTAATAATGGTGTTGTCCGGAGGCAAGAAGAAATGATAGTCTGATCTTAAAGCCATGACGCTGGTACAGTTTTTCGAACTTGAAACTGGAAGTAATTGAATTGTGGCGAGGGCGAGATTACAGTTAACGCTGATAAATAGGAATAGACGAATAGGGGTACAGTTAGGTTATGGTGATTATTATGGATTTCAAGACCCACCCGTTTTTATACGGACCTCTTTCCCTGTGGTCCGATACAATCAATTCGATTTTGAGATGACTTTTTCCTTTATTTTTTTCTTTTTATGGGCTTAATAATGTGGTTTCATGCATCTGATAGTAGTCCCATTCGAAAGATTTGTGGAGGGAGGTTCTAAGCTGAAGAGGCAGAATTTGTTCTTTTTGAGTGTTTTTAGTTGCCGGATGAGGAATAAATATGCGGGTATTGTTGAATAGTTATGATAAGCTTTGTTGAGTAGCCTGTAGCATATAAGTGTCTTGAAATTGCCTTTTGCATTGTTTTAGTGGGTAATCTTTTGGTCTAGTCTATATTGTCCAGCCCTTTTTTTCTTGATAAAAAATAAGGGGTCACGAGTATGCGAATGATGAAATTAAAAGAAAAGAAAGTGAAAATATATATATAGGCATAAGTGGCCAAAGAATAGGGAATGAAATATAGTGGGTATGGAAGGCAAAAACTCGTGACATAATTTTCTTATACAGGGATTAATGGGGTATTTAAACTAAAAGTTATAATCACCCATTTCCCATGTTTGAAGAATAATTCTCCTAATATGAACAAGCAAATGAACTAACTTATTTCACAATTTCTTAAATGAGGTGCAATCCTAAATGATATGATTAACACAAATAGAGGGTAGAGAATAATATAATAGGAAGTATCATGCAAATGATAAAAGATTCTAAAATAAAAATATGCATGAAAATGTAATAAATGTCACACAAAAATGAATCTAATGCACGAACAATCTAAGGGTTTAGCATTGAACTAACCTATTTCTAAAAATCCTTACTAGTGTTGGACTAGCAAGTAAGCGGAGGGAGAAGCCACAACGAACGTTGGACTAGTGTGGTAACGTCATGTATTCTTAATAAATAGTAAGACAAATAAATCATAAATTAAAACAAATAAACATGTAAGAGCACGTAGCACATAACACACAAACATATTATCTAGATGCAAAAATTTTAAGAAAAACGGATAAAGCACATAACACATAAGCCACATAAACACGCAAAAACCTATCTATTACAGTGGGGAATCTAACTACAATTTGAAATGGGAAAATAAAAAATCCTGTCTATCCTATCTATTACAATAGGGGACCTAATTACAATCTAAAATGGGAAAATATAATAAAAATAAATCTAATTCTCCTATCTATTACATTTTTTTGAGGTATTTAAAAGAGTTTTGGAGATGGCTTGATGTTTGATGTTTGGGTGATGTGGTTGGATTCTCAGATCTTGATAAGTTCTACAGTTTGTTTCATCAAAAGCCAACTTCGTTCTCCCTTTCTTGCATTTTTCGTCTGATTTTCTCTATTTGATCTTCAATGGCTAGGTGTTCATGTTTGGGTTGTGTTAATCAAAGAGTGTTGAAATTGTTAAGGGGTTTTGGTGTAAGGATCGAGCTAAATGAATAGAGAGGTATCTGAGGTAGGAGAGGGAAGAAGAAGGAAGAGATTGAGAGTGAGATCAGAAATAGGGGGGAGGGAATAGAGAGGGAAAGGAAAGATTTGAATTGATTTAGGAAGAGATTGGAAACAAACTATTACATGCCCCCTCTGCCATTGCAGATGAATTACTTATACAAATCTAAGCAAGAAACAGCCTGCTAGTAACTAACTACTTTTCCCGCCAAATAACTACTCTTCATTCTGTTATACCAATTGCTACCACGTGACTCCCTTCATGCTATCGCATTTCTGGTACTGCTGACTCACCCCAGTCATGACAATTTGGACTGCTTCCAGGCCATAACAATACCTCCCCCTAAAAAAACAATCCTAGTCTCTAGGATTGACTGATTTGGAAAGAAGGAAATTGAGCATGAATGAATGCCCAATCCTCCCAAGTGGCTTCCTCAGTTTCCATGTTCTCCCACTGCACCAACACCTGTTTGACCTCTTGTCCCTTTCTAAGGATTGTCCTCTGGTCTAGAACTGCTGAGGGGGCAACACCAAACTCCCCATCATCATTCAGGGTAGGCAAGGCAGTGCTGAGTTGAGCCCCCTTAGGTGACTTCTTGAGTAAGGAGACATGGAAAACAGGATGTATGGCTGATCCTGCTGGTAACTTCAACCTATAAGCTACAGTCCCCATCTTTTGCTCCACCTGGTAAGGCCCATAGTACTTAGCCGCCAGTTTTATGTTCCTCCTTACAGCTACTGAAGTTTGTCTGTAAGGCTGAAGTTTCAAATAAGCCCATTCCCCTACTTCAAATTCCCTATCACTCCTCCCTTTATCTGCCAATTGTTTCATCCTGTTCTGAGCCTTTAACAGATTTTCCTTGAGCAAGGAGTTCCAGCCCACTCGTTCTTGTGCCCAGTCCTCCACAGCAGCTACTAACGTGCTATCAGGCCTCAGGTTCATCTGAGTAGGCTTGTAGCCATACAAAGCCTGAAAGGGAGACATTTGTAAGCTATTATGATGGTTAGTGTTGTACCACCATTCTGCTGCAGGTAGCCATTTCCTCCATTTACTTGGTTGATACATACACATACTTCTCAGGTAGTTTTCCACACACCTATTCACCCTCTCAGTTTGCCCATCAGATTGAGGGTGATATGCAGAAGATAGATTTAATTCTGTGCCCAGCATTTTGAAGAGTTCTTGCCAGAACAAGCTAGTGAAAGCCTTGTCTCTATCAGAGACAATATGTGTTGGTAGGCCATGCAACCTAAAAATTTGATCAAAGAATGCCTCTGCCACACTCTTAGCAGTATAATGAGAAGTCATTGGAATGAAATGGGCGTACTTAGTGAACCTGTCCACCACCACGTAGATCACATTACAACCAAAAGATTTAGGCAAACCTTCTATGAAATCCATGGAAATTTGTTGCCAAGCTTGCTCTGGAATGGCCAATGGCTGCAGCAGTCCTGGATAAGCACAATTCTCATTTTTACTTCTCTTGCAGACATCACAATTCTGTACATATTGTTCAACCTCTTTTTTTAATCCAGGCCAGTATAGGTAGCTTTTGATCCTTTGATAAGTACCATGATTTCCAGAGTGTCCCCCAAAACTAGAATCATGAAAACAGGAGACCAGCCTTTGTCTTAATCCAGAATCTGCTCCTACCCACACCCTTCCTTTGAATCTTAGAATCCCCTGGTTATAAGAGTAATCTGGTAATGCATCAGCTCCCATAGCCAACTTCAGCAGCACCTCCTTGGCCATCGCATCACCATTATAGCTCTCAGCTACCCTGGTCAACCACTGAGGCTTGATGGTAGTGATAGTATGCACAGACGGATCTGTTGTGTTCTCCAAATCTCCCCTCCTTGACAAGGCATCAGCAACTATATTATCCTTCCCTTTTTTGTATTGAATCTCATAATCCATCCCCATAAGTTTAACCAGCCACTTTTGTTGAAGAGAAGTGTTAATTTTCTGATCCAGTAAGTATTTGAGACTCTCATGATCAGTTTTGATAATGAAGTGGTGTCCCATCAAGTAATGTTTCCATTTGTGAACCGCAGTGATGAGTGATAGGAGCTCCTTCTCATAGGTAGACCTGGCCTGGTTAGTTTGTCCCAATACTTGGCTGTAATAAGCTATTGGCCTCCCCTGTTGCATTAGAACAGCACCAATGGCCATCTGACTGGCATCAGTTTCCAACAGAAATGGCTTTGAGAAGTCAGGTAATGCCAACACTGGTGCTTCACTCATTGCCAACTTCAATTGTTGGAATGCAGTGCCTGCAGCAGTACTCCATGCAAATTGATCCCTTTTTAGCAATTCAGTAAGAGGCTTAGCAATCTCCCCATACCCCTTAACAAACCTCCTATAGTACCCTGTCAAGCCCAAGAATCCTCTGAGAGCCTTTACACAGGAGGGCGTTGGCCAGGACAGCATAGCCTCCACCTTGGATGGATCAGTTTTCACCCCTGCACTAGTAATTATGTGTCCCAGATACTCCACTTGGTCTTGACCAAAAGAGCACTTAGATATCTTTGCAAACAAGGAGTGTTGTCTCAGGGTTCCCAAAACTATGGATAAATGGTGTAGGTGACTCTTGTAGTCTGGACTATAGATTAAAATGTCATCAAAGAACACAAGAACAAATTTTCTGATATATGGTTCAAAGACAGAGTTCATTAGTGCTTGGAAGGTGGCTGGGGCGTTTGTTAGACCAAATGGCATGACAAAGAACTCATATAGACCAGAATGAGTCCTAAAGGCAGTTTTATGGATGTCATCAGGTTTCATTCTAATTTGGTGGTAGCCTGATCTCAGATCAATTTTAGAAAAGACCTTGGCTCCATGTAGTTCATCCAGTAAATCATCTATAATAGGTATAGGGAATTTATCTTTAATAGTGAGGTTGTTCAGTTGCCTATAGTCAATACAAAGCCTCCAGCTCCCATCTTTCTTCTTTACTAGAAGAGCAGGTGATGCAAAGGGGCTATGGCTATCTTGTATAAGGCCAGAGTTCAACATATCTTTCACCTGTCTGTCAATCTCATTTTTTTGTACATGGGGGTATCTGTAGGGAGGAATTTTGAAAGGTTGGGCATCTGGTTTGAGGGGAATTTGGTGATCATGGCATCTATTTGGGGGAAGGGTGTTTGGTTCTGCAAAGACATCATCATACTTGGCCAACAACTTAGTAAGAGAATCTGGTTCAGAAATTACCTGTGAGTTGTGAATCTTCACCATACACGATTGCTGCAATGCCTTCCTGATCCTATGTCTGACATATTTGTGAGCAGAGGCACCTTGCTGCATCCTCACGTTTGCATTGTTGGAGTCTCCTTTTAGCACCACTTGCTCCCCTCCTTTTTCAAAAGACAGTTTCAACTTCTTGAAATCAAAGGTAATGGGACTGTAGGACTTCATCCAATCAACTCCAAGGATCAGGTCATAAGGCTCCAGGTCCATGACAAATACATCATGTGTAAATATATGACCCTGCATGTCCCACTGCATTCCTGGAATCCACTGGTCACAATGCAACTCTTTGCCATCAGCAATCTTGACCTTAAAAGGCCTATGCTCCTGCACAGTTTCTGGGTACAACTGAGCCACTGACCTCTTGATAAAACAATTGGTACTCCCTCCATCCAGTAGGATTGTCAGCTGACGATCCTTGTACTGCCCCTGCATTTTGATGACACTAGAAGATAATTCCCCTGTCATTGCATGCAGGGTCAACATCACATCCTGCTCCTGCTGGTTTCCCATGTACTCAATAATTTCCTCTTCTTCTGTTGTTTGATCTGCCCCACATTTTTCCTCATCTTCTATTAACATCATGTGGATCCCCTTGCTCTTACAAGAGTGTCCGGGAGTAAATTTGTCTCCACACCTAAAGCACAAGTTGTGCTCCTTCCTGTATTGGAATTCAGTAGGAGAAATCTTCCTAAATTCTTGCTGTGAATTGGACCTCCTGCTGTAGTCCGTAGGTGGAGTACTAACCTGCCTTGCCCCTGGATCCTGGATCCCTTGCGTTCCTTTGGAGAGACCATAGGAGCCTGAGTGTGATGTGCTCCTGATTGTGGTCCTGCTGAACTTGTGAACAAGCTCCAAATGGTGCTCCTGCCATCTGGCCATCTCAAAGGCAGCCTGCAGAGTGTCTGGCCTATGCATCTTCACAGCAGACTTAATTTCCCCCCTCAATCCACTCAGGAAACTAGCAATGTAGTAAGATTCAGTTAGTTCTGGCACCTGGATCATTACAATGGACCTCAGCTCTTCAAACTTCTCCTGATAAGCCAAAACAGTGGATGATTGGCTAAGTTTGCTGAACTCCTCCACCGCATCTGCTTCCCCCACAGTGCTGAACCTTCTACATACTTCCAAACTGAAATCCTTCCATTGGACCACTCCTCTGTCTTTTTTAAAATTTTGATACCAGAGATCTGCCTTGCCTTCTAAGTGTAATTCCACCAGGTCCATCTGCTGATCCTCAGGAGTGTGGAACAGGTGGAAAAATTTTTCACACTTCCTGATCCATTCCTTGGGTCTGTGGCCTTCAAACCTGGGAAAATCTAACCTGGGAACCCCCATTGGCCAATGCTGACCATCTCCTCTGGTTGAATGACCAAATTCACCTTGTCGAACACCTTGTGCTCCAACACTTCGATTATTAGGAGTTCTCTCTGCTAAGCTTGTAGGATTCCCCAAAATGCCCCTATCACCTTGCAGACTTCTCAAAATGGAACTGAGTTGAGTACTCATGAAGCTTTTCAGCTCTGTGCTATTGGTTTCCATCAGAGCTCGCATCTCTCTTTGATTACCTTCCAACCGTTCCTCCATAGCCTGTTTGTCAGCAACCAAGGAATCAATGACCGCTTGGATCCTGGCCTCTTGTTTCCTGAGTTGCTCTTCGAAGCCCTTCATTCTAGTACCTTCTGCCATAATCTTTAGCAGTTCGAAGCTTGCAATCCAAGGATCGCAAGCTCTGATACCACTGTAAGGATCGAGCTAAATGAATAGAGAGGTATCTGAGGTAGGAGAGGGAAGAAGAAGGAAGAGATTGAGAGTGAGATCAGAAATAGGGGGGAGGGAATAGAGAGGGAAAGGAAAGATTTGAATTGATTTAGGAAGAGATTGGAAACAACGTATTACATGCTCCCTCTGCCATTGCAGATGAATTACTTATACAAATCTAAGCAAGAAACAGCCTGCTAGTAACTAACTACTTTTCCCGCCAAATAACTACTCTTCATTCTGTTATACCAATTGCTACCACGTGACTCCCTTCATGCTATCGCATTTCTGGTACTGCTGACTCACCCCAGTCATGACAATTTGGACTGCTTCCAGGCCATAACATTTGGTTGATGGGTTCGCGGGCTTTAGTTTGTGTTTTCTTGAGATTTCTGCATTGAATAAGCTTTCAATTGCAGAAGCAACAAATGCTGTCTTCGAAGCTTACAGCAAATTTCTGAAAATTGCACTTTAACTCATAAATTTTTATATAATTCTATTGTGACCCAGAAACTTTCACAAATAAATCATTTTTACCTCTTTTAAGCTTTAATCTTCTTTCTATGTTTTAAGTGTGCTTTTTGGTTAATTAATTCTGGATTTTGGGATGAAATTAGACCTTAACATTTTTTTAGTTCACCTATTAGTTTGTTGGGCTTTGGTAAAATAAAGAGGAATTGGATTTGGTTATTTGTTTGGGTTATTTGGAATTGGGTTAGGTTTTTTTTATTGGGTTTGCCTCGGCTTTGGAAGCTAAAGCCCATATATTTTAGTTGGATTTTTACTTGGTCAAATGATGGGCTGGCCTGCATTTTTTCTTAAATCTTTCTGTTGGGCTTGGGAGGGAATGCCTAGATGTTTTGGTTGGATCAGCAGATGGATTAGCCCGTCCGTTCTCTATGGATTTTCTAGTGGGCCGAAGCAATCTTGGCCTAGAGAAATTTTATTGCAGTCCCTTGATTGTTAAGTAATTATATTGGGGCCGTAAAACTTTGGTTTTCTTTCAATTAGATCCTTATTTGAATTTCAATTTTGTCTCTAAACTTTATTTTATTTAACTTTGACCTCTAAAACTTTTATAATTTTTGCAATTAAGTCCCTACTTGTTTTAATTTCTTGAATATAGATTATTTATCTTCTTTAATTATTAACTATGCTTCATTTAAATGTTTTAATTGATAGATTTCATGATTATTTCCATTTCTTTACATGTTGTTTCTTTTATTTGTTAATTAAATTGGTACCTTGACTATTTTGTTAATTTTGGAGCATAAATAGGGTAAATCCAACCCCAATTAGCTACTACTTCAAGGAGGTATCTTCTTTATTATTTAAAAATCTTTTATGTGCTCCTATGTGTTTTGTGTGTAATTGCATATCTTGAGTGTTTTATTTATTTATTTAACTACTCGTTTTATTTATTTCAAGTTTCATATATTTAATTTTGATGATTATTTGAGAGGCGTTTAAATGCCAAATTATAATAGAAAGGTGTTCAAGACATGTATTTACCTAGACTATGTAATAGATAGGTTTTAATTTTGGTAAAAATGTAATTAGTTAGATAAATGTAATAGTTAGGTTATTATTTTTAATTCCCCATTTTAGATTGTAGTTAGGGCTCCAAATATAATAATTAAATTCTGATGTGTGTTTATTTGTTTTCGTGCTTGCATGTTTGTGCGTTTACTCGTTTTCTTAGAATCTTCGTATCAAGATATTATGCTTACGTGTTATGTGCTCTATGTGCTTACATGTTTACTTGTTTTAATTATATTTATATGATTTCTTATGTTATAATAAATGCATGATATCACTACACTAGTCCAACGCTAGTTGTGAGTTGTGACCCCCTTTTTTTTATTTCTCGCTAGTCCAACGATAATGAGAACTTATGTATATGGGCTAATCTAATGCTAGATCCTTAGAGACCGTACACGCTCTAGATCATGTTTGTGT
Organism: Coffea arabica; assembly: GCF_036785885.1. Lineage (NCBI taxonomy): Eukaryota > Viridiplantae > Streptophyta > Magnoliopsida > Gentianales > Rubiaceae > Coffea > Coffea arabica. The sequence continues at coordinate 49,417,007 of NC_092310.1, read as the reverse complement.
AACAATCATTACATTTCATGCATATTTTCTATTTTTTTAGGATCCTTATCATTTTGCATGATATTTCCTCTATATGTATATCCCTTATTTCTATGTGCGAAACATAACATTTAGACTTGCATTCCATGTAAGAAAATTATGTTAGATCATTTACTTGATTAGATTAGGAGAATACCCCTCAAATATGGAAAATGGACGAATATGACTTTTTACCCTTAGCACGCTCGTATCCCCTCTATAATAAGGAAAATCAAGTCACGAATTTTAGTCCCCCTGCACCCGTTATGTTGCATTCCTCTTTTTTAGGTCACGTATATTTATATATTATAATTTTTTCTTTTCTTTGGGTGTCATTTTTACACATTTGTGAACTCTTCAAAAAGTTACTCTTGGGCATCACAATTAATGCGATTGACACCAATTAAACTTTGAAAAGATATTCCGACCCCCGATACCCTTCTAGGTTTAGGTTTTGCATCCATGTAAAAACATCCCAATGTGATAAGTCCATAGGTTATATTAGGAAAATTTTTTGACTATATCTCGCAACTAACCTTGGTTAGGTTGACAGGATGCTTTAGATTTTATCTTTACCTTCCATTTTTTCAACCGTGACTCCCGAACCCTTTCTTTTGTTTTCAAAGACTTGGAGTCGTCTAAGAAAGGTTTTACCTATTTTTTATTTAAAATTTATTTTGAGGTGAGTTGGTACACATAAACTAGATACGAATTGGCGACTCCTATTTTTCTTAAAAATCTTTTTTAAACTATTATTTTGAGCCCAAAATCGTCGCACTTTCTAAGTCCCATTTTAGGCCCTTTTCTTTATTTATTTTCTAAAAATAAAAAAACACAATTTTTACTCATCTATTAATAAAAACTCATTTTTTAAAATAAAATAATAAGAAAAATCAAAAACCCATTTTCACTCAAAATTAATAAAAAAATTATTTTTATAATTCGTAATTTTATTTTTCAAAAAATGGGGCGCGACAATAACTTTGTGTCAGTGAACACGAAAGTCATATCATGACTTGTGCCGTTCAAGTTTTGTATTCATGTGATACAATCAAATTAAACAATCAAGAAAGCTTGATGTTGGAAACACGTGCCGACTTCTAATGATTTGTTTTCCATTACATAGTAGATTGTGTACAAGCATGGTATCGTGAGCGAGACCAGAACCATAGAACAAAAAACTTATTGGCCATGCAAACAAAAATCATAATTTATCATAGTTCTTTATTAAAAAAACTTAAAAAACTATGAATTACTAAATCCAAATTATTTCTTAATAATCAACTATATTCTGTTCTGATACCACTTATTAGGTGGTTGTTTATATTAACTTTTGGTGAAAACCATCATCTATTAAACCCAAAATCTTATGGCGATTATTAAGAAATAAATTAATAGCAAAATTACGGAAACGTGTCTGGATTCATGTTGATAAACTGGTATTTGAATCCCTAGAGATTTTTTAGGGCAGTCTTCCAGATCAACACGTATTTGCTATTCCCTTGAGAGAGCCCTTTAATTTCTCTCTCGTATCTTTCCTAACGATGGGATATCCAGAAAGAACTATTTTGTGGTACTAGAAAATATGATAATAAGAATGTGTGTGTGTGTGTGTGTTGGGAACCATAACCCTATTTATAGATAACATTCCTGTCACCTTTTGAATTCTTATTTCAGCCCATCATAGAAATAGAAATTATCCTTAAGTCTCTACACATTAAAGACCCACACCCTATTAGATACATTAAACTCAAATTATAATTGATCATTTTAATTAGATTTAACATTATTTGACAGTTTGCAACACATAATTATTTACATATAAGTCCAACATTGGATTAAGGACCAATACTTTCATGACTTTTCTTTTTTTTTTAAATGATCATTAATGGTTCTCTATTTATTTTCTTTATGATTCTCTTGTGACCTTTCATTTATAGGTGAAGTATTTTATCAACTAACTACATTTCATTGTCATAATACTCATTTTGACACTTCCTTTCACCTTTCCCACAACAAATGAATGACAGGCAAACTTTTCCAGCATAATAAAAAAGCAACAAGAAAAGAAGATTAACTCAATTATTTTCAGGTTTTAGCTCTAATCTTGATTTTATATTATTTATATAAATTTCGTTCTCTTAGCAACAAAAAAAAATAGCTATAAGAATAATGGTCAATTTAATTTTCAAACTTTTTTTCTTAAACCAATTCCATCCTTCATTTTTTATTTAGATGTTTTAGTCCTTCAACTTAAATATAGTAGCCAATTTCATCCTTTTGTGTTGGTACTACTTTTTGACACAAAAATCACCACCAAATTAAGGGCAATATAGGAACTATAAGTTAAAGGTTAAAACAAAAAATCAGAAAATGTTAGGGAATAAAGCTGAAAGCATTTCATCTTCTTCAATGAGCAGCTGCATCTTTGATTCTTCTTCTTCGGCTAGCTCTTACCAAACTTCCAAAGACAATATGTCATTTTTTTAAAGCTTCATTAACATTGTTTTTGTACACCATCATATGTCTTGTAATTTTAGCCTACAATTAAGACTTACCAACATATAAAATTTTCTTGATAAACTCAAGAAAAGTATTCAAATTAGCAAATGGATTAGCTGTTTTCTAAACATTCCCTTGTTGATAGCTACCTCATCATCGTCACATCAGAGCTTAGGAAACAACTTCCTTAAATCATCATTTTAAATTGCATTTCCACTTTGAACTTTCGGCTTACAATTCAAACTTCTTCTTCGACCTCTTTAAATTCTTATCCATCCCAACATGGTACACTAAGTCTTCTATGGTTGAAAAACATTTCTACCAAGTTTCATGCAAAAACTCCTACGGGAAGGCAGTCATTAAAACAACTAAAGTTCAAGAAATGTCCCAAGGCTAATCTGCCTTCTTGCTTCCTTTTTCTTTTCAAATATTTTGCCGAATGAAAACAACTCAAATTTGGTTTATTTATGAAACAAAAGTCTGAGAAACATCCAATATACATTTGGTAGTTGATTGACATCAAAATTTGCAAAGCAACAAGTCCCAAGTCAAGCTAGGCCATTCGGCTAGCAAACTTAGGGTTTTCCAGATTTGATATAGTTTGGTAATTAGACCACATCTCACTCAATTCAACTTGGAATTGAGCATGGTTGGTGGCGTCGGAAACTACATTCAAAAGGATACATTTCATCAGAAGAATTCGTTCTGAAATTCTGTTTGTAAATAAGAGAAAATAGAGCCACAAGTTGCAGCTTCTACAATTTTCTCGGTTGAACAGTCATGCAGGATAGCCAACTTTGATCAGTCATTACAGATGATTCAATTCGAATTAGAAGGTGCATTTTACACCGTTAGAAAACTACGGATGTCTAGTTTCAAATTCGGCAAGCGGCACTTGATTTCAACGTTTGAGTACAGAGTTATAATCATTCAAAATTACTCTATCCAGAACACCTGGACACCATTTTTCCAGATTTTTACCATTTCGAAATTCTAACTTTTATTCAACCAAATCAAGTGATTTTTGGTGGAAACTTTCCACACATCCTATACAACATATCTACATCAGTTCCAAGGTCATTTGAGCAACAAAAATTCAAATCAAAGCTTCAAGGAAAACAGGGTAGATTTCGGCTAAGCTTCCTATGCAATTTCCTTTGATTTTCCTTTCACTTTTCCAACAAATCCCATCTTGTTTATCACATAATTAACACAAACAACACTCATTAACACCATATCAGTCCATATATCCATTGTGGGATTTCATAAAACCCACTCCAACCATTTAAATTCAAACAACAACAATAACCATGAAGCTACAAGTTTTCTAGCAAAGAATAACCCATTGAAGCTAAGATTAGAAGATTAGATGATTACCTCCTAATTCTTGAGATAAAATCAGAAATTTTGTACCTTCAAGACCTCAAGAAAAACCGTGAAATGATGCTTTCTTCCTAGTCCAAGTGAATTCCCAAGTGATTTGCAAGTTGGATGCAAAGTTTAAGGTGATTTGGAGTGGAATTGGAGTGGAATGGTGAAGTCTTTTTCTTCCTCTTCCTTAAAGAGTTCCAGCCGGCATTTGAAGTGAAATAGAGAAGGGTTGGCTGGTGAACGAAGCTTCTTGGAGAAGCTTAGATGATTTGTGGTTATAATTCCTACAAAAGTCAACTCTTAATAGTGTCGCGCGCGCGTTTTATTTCCGATTTCTCTCTGGTTTGTTTCAATTGTGCGCTAAACCTCTAATGTACTTCCTTTAACACTATAATTATTCACTCTTAGTAGTCTAGAATAAATTTCTTAAATCTTCAATTAATCGCTCCGGCTCGATGTACGCGAACTTTCGATTCGCGCGTGATAAGGTGAAATTTTTAAACTCATTCACCACTAATGCCTCAATTAACTTTTCTTAATTTATTATTATTCATTCTTAATTCTCCAAAACTAATGCACTATCGGATCGAATTTACCTCGAAAAATGTGTACTCGTTATTCCTTACCGAATGAGTCTCTGAAAAATTAAATTTGTTAACGGGACATTTTAAAAATATAAGTGAGGCATTGTTTCGTGTAACTTGATTTAAAATGGTTGAAATAAATTATTCGAAAAAAACGGGTGATTAAATATTTAAATAAGCCAGTAAAATAGAATTAAAGTAAGTAAAAACTTGGGTCTTCACAGAATTTGTACCAAATTACCAAATAATCGATTTCAAATTACTAAATTGAATTTGAATTCGGTTATCAATTCGGTATGTACCAAATTTGCTCACCCCCAGTAATAAGTTTTATAGGTTAGATTAAGAAAATTTTTGACTAAATCACGCAACTAACTTTGGTTAGGTTGAAAGGGTATCTTAGATCAACTCTTTGCCTTCCTTTTCTTCAATCGTGACTCCTGAATCCTTTTCTCTTATTTTTCAAAGGTTTGGAGTTGTTTAAAAAGGGTTTTATTTATTTTTATTTAAAATATATTTTTGGTTGATTTGGTACACATAAACTCGATACCAAGTGCGACTTCCTATTTTTCTTAAAAACCTTTTTTTAGACTTTTATTTTGGGTCGAAATCGTCGTATTTTTTTTAAAGTCCCATTTAGACCCATTTTCTTTATTTTCTAAAATAAAAAAACTCATTTTTCTACCCTTGGATCTTATTTTTTATTTCTTTCAAAAAAAATGGGGCGTGACACAACTAGGGTTGCTGACAATCGCGAGCAGCTCGAATCATTACTCATTAATACATACGAGTCGATCTTGAGCCTCTATTTCTTAAGAATTAATGTAAAATTACTAAAATATCCTTACATCAATTAAAATTTACAAGAGCCCCCTTTCCCTCCCTCTCCCAAAATTTCTCTATTAGGTTCCCAAATTCCCGCTTCTTCTATCCAAAGTTTCAATTTTTCTTCTGTCCCAAACTCCCAATTCCCATTTTTGCCACCGCTATCTCCGCCAGCTCCACTTCCGCCACTTCCAAGCTAATCTGCCAGTGCAACCCACTGAGCCCTCCTCCACCACTCTCCACCATGTCCGACATCCCCAGATCGACCGCATATCTACTACTAGCCGCGCTCGACTGCTATTGAGTTGACTGAGTTTAAGAAGACCTCTAAGTGAAACCGAGCAAGGCCACCACCACCTCCACCAAGAGCTCTACTTAATCCAACTCCACTGCTTAAGTATATCAGGTGAATTTTTATTTGTTTATCTCTTAATTTTTCCATTTTTTTCTCAATTTTTTTCCATTCTAATCTTGTAAGTTTGAATGTAACTCCCACTAAGTTTTCGGCCTAGCCCTTTTGTGAGGCTGTTGTGCACAATCTATCCTTTTTCGATGCTTTTTTTTTTTTGTATCATCCATTTTCAATGCTTAATCCTCATTTCTAGTGGTCTTAAGTAGCTTGGACTTTATTAAAACAAGTATCATTGCACACAAATATTGCATACCTATTGTACAATTTAAGAAAAAAACTTGTCTACATTTTTGGAAATTAATTGATGGAACTAAAATTACATTTCGATGGGATAATGTAATTCTGTTCCTATGTATGTTTCAGACTTTTCAGTTTTGCAAGCCTACAAAAATTATAAAGTTATTAGCTAATGTGAGAAGCAAAATGATAAATATGAAACTAGTCTCGTGACCATTAGTTAAATAGGAATGACGAGAGAATGCTAGGTTCAAAATGACCATTAGTTAAAATAGCAGTTATTTTGGATCCCTAGTGCAAGATGAAAGTCATAACCTATTGCTTTCCATTGCTTTACCCTTCACATGAAGTGCAAAGCAATATAAGCAAGGTTTGACAAGTCTTATATGACCTATTTAATGAATATGTGGAGATACATATTTCAGGCCAAAACAGGTCATCTTCTCAGCTACTAACCAGCAATGATCACCCAACCAAGAGTAGTAGTAGTGCATTTTGAAGCATGTTTTCAAATACAGTTGTGAAACATCTTAGATTATGAGAAAATATCTTCTTCTTAGGAAAATTGGGAAGTTCAATGTATTTGGGAAACTAGAAAATAGGAAAAGAAAAGGCCGACTCCCATTTGATTACTACTTCTTAGGAAAGAAAAGAGGAAGCTAGTCTATTTTTTATTCCTTCTTTTCATGTTTGGAAAGGGATAGTGAGTAGTAGGTTATTTCTTTTACTTTATTTTCGACCGTAAGCCGAAGGGAACAATTAGAACATTGTTGCTACATTTTTCTTTTAATGTACTTCGAATCAATATATCACTTGCGGGGAGATCATCCATGTAAAAGAGCTCGACTATTTTGTATGGGATTTTCTCAACGGAGATGAACTAGATTTCTACTTCTAGTCGAAGGCCAACTTGAGGGCGTGGTTCCAAATATCTGTGAGATCGAATTAATTTTATTTATTTCTTTTATTCATTGGTATTTTTACGTTTCCTGATTTAATTGCTTATGCTTATTATGTTATTTGAATATCAAGGGCCCGATATTCGAATTAACCTGATGATCTAATGTCAAATTAATTGATTGAATCCGTAATTATTTAATTGATTAATACCAGTGGCGACTAGAGTGATTGGTTTCATGTTAGGAAAACGTATGATCTAATTTAAACAAACCTTCGTAGTGTGTTTGTTGGTTAGAGTTGGGCTTTTCTAATTATTAATACAATCGAGAAATTAAATCTCACGGTCGTACTTAGGGTTGTTTCTTGATTAGAGAAATAGTCAACGGTCGTACCTTGACTATCGATAAAGTAAGGAAAAGTTGGTTATCAGACCTTATTGATGGCTATAACCAATCTATTAATGAGTAATTAAATTATCTTTGCATCAATGATCAGTTGAATGGACCTTGTCTGAAAAGTTGCACCTTTGGCTAGAGTCGTATTGGTTATTGATTAATTCCTGTTTATTTCTATTAGTTGTTTTATTAGTTGGTTAATTAGTTATTTTATATTTTTCAAAAAATCCCCCATCTCTGGACTCTAAAAGAAATAAGTTATCCCCAGTCCCTGTGGATTCGACCCTACTCACCGTTATATACAAAATCTGTATTTTTCTATTTATTATTGTATAGGCTCGACACCTGTCACTATCGTTGAAAGTGTTCAACCCGCCAAAAATGAGTTGGACACCTACTTTGAAAATGATTTCCTTACTGCTGCAGAGGATTCAATAGTAGATATCGTGAATTTTTGATGCCTTGAAGTGGTGGAAAGACACAACAAAATACAAGATTCTTCCCAAGATAGCTGCTGATATTTTAGTCATTCCTATAAGTACTGTAGTTTCAGAATCTACATTCAATGCTAGAACCAAAGTAATCGACTCTTACCATGCTTCTTTAGCTCCAGAAACTGTAGAAATATTGATGTGCGTTGGAGATTGGTATCGTAAGCTACACGGGGTGAAGAAAAGGGAAAAGATGACTAAAAATCAAAATTATCACACATAATATTTAAAATATGCCTTACTATTTCTTGAGTTCCTTTATTTTAATTTTTTTATTTTTGCAGAAATTTAAGAATATACAAGAGATTGTGTTACCTATTTCTTGACGTCGGAGATGTTTGAGATAACCTGCCTTTAATTTCTTGTTTAGAATTTTGTCCAATTGTAGCTCATGGTATTAAGACCTCAATGCCTTTAATTTGGAAGTTTCTTGACTACTTTTTTGGTCATTTTCTTGGCTAGTTTGTAGGTGCATTTAAGTTTATTTTTGCTGATTTTTTGGGCTATTTCTTGATAACTTTTTGTGCTGGATTCTGTCAACTACTACACTACAGTTCTGTGGTTTTTTTTTTTTTTTTTTTGCGGCTATTTGGCTTCTTTTTGGCAACTAAGTTGCTATTTTTTTTTTGCTGCTTAAAAGATCGAAACATTGAAGATGTCGTGTTTGTCTTTGTTGTTGTTTCATTGTGGTTGATATGGACAATTTTTTGTGGTTGTTTGATCCCTTTTCTTGGCTAGTTTTTAGCTATGTTTAAAGCTGTTTTTCACTGGTTTTTTTGACCATTTTTTGTTGGTTTTTCATGTTGAATTTCTCAATCAATGGGTTAATTTTTTTTTGCTTTTTTTTGACTTTTTTGGCTGCTATTTTGCCATTTTTTTTTGGCAGCTCACTTGTTGGTTCCTTTTGCTACTTAATAATATAGTTAATGTTGAAGAGAGCTTATGCATCGGAACCCAACTTGTTGATGAAGTGTTGAAGACACTATTTACATTTGAAACTTATTGGTGACTTATTGTACTTTGACTCCTTGTATGACAAATTAACAATGGTTGAACATTTCAAATGTTAGACATTTAAATTTTTATGCCTTATATATTTATGATTGTATTAGTGGATAATTTGTAGGTCTCAGGATCAAGAATATATGAAAATTATTGTTATTATGATGAAATTTTATCAAAAATATGAGGATAAAAATGTTGTTTTCTTGCCTAAATTTCTAGAAAGTCGAGCTGATTTCGAGCTCAAGCGGCTAACGAGCTACAAAGTCGAGTGAAATTCGAACTGATTTCGAATTTCTCATGAACCAAAAAATCGAGTGAAACTGGAGCTGCTCGCGAGCTAGAAATCGAGTTAGGCTCGTGAGCCATAAGCGAGTCGATCTCGAATATTTCTTTTCCTAGTCGAGTCGAGTTCGAGCTTTATTTTTTGAGCTCGGTAAATAAGTCTAATTTGATTCGATAAGTTTAAAACTCGATTCAATTCGAATCATTTGCAATCCTATTTCCAACAAGTTATGAGTTTCGTTATCCGTTTAACTCTTATAATATCTTAATAGATTGCTTGATGATAGTTAATTTTTATTTGTCATAGCTTGAACGTTTTTCAGAACTTTGCGATCACTTGCGCGAAAAAGGCTGGAATTCAACTTCTCACAGGCAACAGTATTTTCATTACGTTGGACACTGTTATAGTACTAATGATGTGAGACTTTTTGAAAGTTTGAGATTGTTGGTTCTAGCGGTTGAGCTGAGGGTATATGTTGATTTTATGGTGCTTGGTGTCTCAACAATTATTGTTGTGCAAGAAGTTGAGCAACTCCACATGGATTTTGTTGATGACGATAATACGAAGTGCATTATCAAACGTTCACTTCAGGGTTGTGGCTGTGGATTTCCTTTTCCGGATGAAGATTTGTACATTTTGGGTAAAGCATACAGAAGCTGGTTGGAAAAAAAGAGGCAATAATTCTATGTTTTTGTTGCTTGTGGAAAATGAAGAATATGAGAACATGAAGATCTAGAAACTTGTTCACGAAAGCAGTACACTTTGCCATAGATTAATGGTAGAAATTTACAACTCCTCCAAAAATCATCAATCTATTAAAAGGTTTAGAAATGATGCATATCAAAACCATCTTTACTTCATTTCATTCAACCTGCAAAAAACCATTAATACTTGCTCATTGTGATATTTGGATTACTAAGCACACACTTGTATCCTTTCAAATTGGTAAGTATTTGGATGCGGTATTGTGTGATGTAATCTCAATTCAAGTGACACATGTATTGTTGGGTAAAGCAGGAGATGACATAATTGATACTAGTAGAATTACGGATTTATTTCCGGACTGTTAAAATATCTGGAAGAAACAATGGTTTAATAATGCTAGCTTCTATCGTGACTGATTCTCATTTCGATTAAAGTTAACGGAATAATTTTCTCACACACTCTCTCAGTTAATTCCTGTTGATGATTTCATAAGAATCCCAAACACTAGAAAAGATCTTAAGAGAAAGAGGTTTGATTTGGTTAGTGATATAAGTCTCGCTGGTTCATGCTCTACTAACAAGATTCGATTTCTTTCTCCACAATTTCTTCTTCAAGTTGATTTTTTTCATTTTATTTTTTTTGGTTTATTTATTTTGAAGGCTGACTGATGGTATTGTAAGTCTTGATTTTTTGTATGATTGCAGAAATTGATTGAGTTCGAATGCTGGCAAGAAACTAATTTATAATATAATCACAGGGCTTGAAATTGATTATATGTTCGGATGGGATTGTTTTTCAAAAACTAGTTTTTCAAATACAATAAAAATTTTTAAAAAGTACTCTAAAAGGTAATCTAAAAATTAGTTTAAATTTTTCTAAAATTTTAAAAAATATCTCAAAATATATTTTAGGAACTCTTCTATTCTTAAATATCCCAAAATATTTTCTAAATATATCTCAAAATATAATCTAAAAACTCTGCTACAGTAAAAATTTTTAAAAACACTCCCAAAAACAGCTAATCTAAACGAAAAGGTCAAAGAATGAAAGATTTGATCAAGACTTGTTCTAAAAAGAAGAAGAAGCTTGATGAGATGATACCCCGTTTGGAGCAAGAGATTTCTGGCATGTACAAGACAATAGCTGAAATGGAACAGAATCTCACGGCACAAACTAAGAATTCTTTAGACATTATTACGCTGCAATGTCAACGTCTGGATGTTCGAGACAAAGAAAATTACATGATCCATAGCTTGAACGTTTTTCAGAACTTTGCGATCACTTGCGCGAAAAAGGCTGGAATTCAACTTCTCATAGGCAACAGTATTTTCATTACGTTGGACACTGTTATAGTACTAATGATGTAAGACTTTTTGAAAGTTTGAGATTGTTGGTTCTAGCGGTTGAGCTGAGGGTATATGTTGATTTTATGGTGCTTGGTGTCTCAACAATTATTGTTGTGTAAGAAGTTGAGCAACTCCACATGGATTTTGTTGATGACGATAATACGAAGTGCATTATCAAACGTTCACTTCAGGGTTGTGGCTGTGGATTTCCTTTTCCGGATGAAGATTTGTACATTTTGGGTAAAGCATACAGAAGCTGGCTGGAAAAAAAGAGGCAATAATTCTGTGTTTTTGTTGCTTGTGGAAAATGAAGAATATGAGAACATGAAGATCTAGAAACTTGTTCACGAAAGCAGTACACTTTGCCATAGATTAATGGTAGAAATTTACAACTCCTCCAAAAATCATCAATCTATTAAAAGGTTTAGAAATGATGCATATCAAAACCATCTTTACTTCATTTCATTCAACCTGCAAAAAACCATTAATACTTGCTCATTGTGATATTTGGATTACTAAGCACACACTTGTATCCTTTCAAATTGGTAAGTATTTGGATGCGGTATTGTGTGATGTAATCTCAATTCAAGTGACACATGTATTGTTGGGTAAAGCGTGGATATTGAGGTCAGAAGTTAAATATGATGGACGTACTGATAAGTATTCCTTCGTATTTAATGGTCATCATTCTACACTTATATCACTTGATTATAAGCAATTTTGTATTGATCTAACATATATGAATAATAAGCATGAGTGTTATAGTGCGAAGAAAGAGCTAATTGAGTGAATATTGATTGATGAAGTAAAATTCGAGAGAGTTGAAAAAGAAAAAAAAGGCTGAGAGTAATAAGAGAGAAAAATCAATTGTTGAGTCAGCTATTGAGCAAGAAAAAGAGAGTGAAAAGTCTAAAAATAAATTGATTTTGAGTAAGAGTGCGAGGTCCTATATTTCCTCTTAACATCACAACGTACAGCCTGTTTGTAATTGTGGTATTCTAAATTTTACAACAATGAGGCAAGATGAGAAGATGAAATTGGCAAAGCTTCTGGACCGCATCAGTATTCCCATTAAAAAGTCTTGAGGAACCTAGTGAGGAAGATCACTATTCCCAAGGTTTGTTCTTGTCATAAGTAATAAATCTATATGAGTTAGCTGATTGTCTTGTCACATTGTGTATATCTTCTATTTGTCTGCTTTCTCTGGGCGTCTATGCAAGTGTTATTTGAGATAGTTCTGAAGAGATGCAAGAAGTTCCTATATGAAGCATTCGGAGTTGAAAGCCATTCGCATCATTATCTGCACACAGCTTGAATCCTGAGGTGGTTGTTGAGGTGATACAAACAAGTAGGATGCAACAGATTATCTGATATGGACATTTGTGTATGGAATTCAGAATCCAAATTTGTATATGGACATTAGTATAACTTGCAGGGATTTAGTCACAGGCATCTATTTGATCACCTGTCAGAGGTTGTTGAGAACACAATAAATCTTGAAGCAAGTAAATGTGCTCTTGTTGGAGATGATTCCTAGCTTTCAAGTTGAATCTTGGCATGAAAGCACTCGGCAACTTATACGGTTGAAGATGATCAATGGTTAGAAGATTTAATTTCTCAACTACGATAGCACTTACAAGATTGGCCTTACAACTCCTATCAATGGCCAAATTACAAATTTTATCTTTGACAACACAATGAATGAAAAATCAACCATGCAACTAAGATTTGATGATATCCAACTGCTCATCTATACCACGTAATGCCACTTCTTTGATTTCCTTAAAATCAGAAAGACGATGTTGCAAGCTAACTTTTAGACGTCTCATATTCGACGTGATGTATAAGGGAACCTGCAAAAGTTAGTGAAACAAAAGGTATTTTCTTCACCGCACAAGTTCACGTGTTTACACTTGTCATTTGTGTGTCGCTCAAGTGTTTTACGCTCTATTGATCTCACCAACTCTTTCAAATCATTGATCATCACCCTTCAGACAATATGAATTTGTCACAATTGATCAAGAATGACTAACAATTCAACTCATGATGGTATGTGACATGAAATTAAAATAAGAGGTAATTCACGGCTGGATTTCATGACTCAATATAAGAGAAAAGCTGAAAAATTGATTCAAGTGCAGCTGAAAATTATTTATGACAAAACATTATAGGAACAAAACACTACGGGAACACGACTCAAAATGGACAATATATGGCTGGACAAATCAGCTTTGAAGCTGAAACAACAAGACACAATTCGGCAGAAATTTAGAAGCCTAGATGACACTCTACCCAATTGTACTTGGCAGAAATTTGGAAACTTAGTTTGATTGATTTTTAGATTCATTTTTGAAAAGCAATTGATATTTTAAGAAACTTTTCTAAGGGTAATTCAAGCAGCTTAACAAACCAAATTGGACAAGAATTTGTGTGACTAGATTTTGGCAACAATCCAAGTTAAATTAGATTTTCAAATTCAAAACTATTTTCTTGTTTTCAAATTCAAGACCATAATATGTCCACGAACTTATTTCTTTTTTCTTTTCTTTCTTTTTTTTTTTCATATATCAGATTCTTTTCTCTTAGTTTTTCTTTTTCCACAGATCAAATTAAGAAACAAGGATAGCTGGAATTTCAAGTTCAACAAGATAAACTAGGATTTCAAGAATCACAACAGTACAATCCAAGAATTTCAAGAAACATCCAAACCAACTATAAGACTCAAGAACAATAAGAGACAAATACAAGGTATAGGGAAAATGTTTTTTGGATGAACAATAACTGCTATAGTATGATGAACAGTATCGCTACAGTAATGATGCTGCAGTCTCGATGAATAGTAACAAATGCTACACTGCTCCGATGAATAGTATGATGCTGCAGTACCAATTTTTTTGACTCAATAAACCATAAATGAAGATGACTCAACAAGAAATAAGAATTGAATAAACGATAACAAATATGATTACACGAGATTCAAATCCTAGAATAATGAACATAACTTTTTTTCTTTTTTTTAATTGGGTAGGGTTTGGTAGAAGAATAAAAGAAAACAAGAAAAGAAAAGAATATTAACTTGGATCAAGAGTCGAAATTCTGATACCAACTGATATAAAATCGAATCTCCAAACTCCCACTATTGAAGAAATGATCCGATCAGGAAATAAAAGGATCGATCTTGACCAAATTATGGATACAGAAGATGGAATAATCTTGACCCCTCTAACCCGCGAAATTGCAAATCTTGAATCTAATCATGACCCACAACTCAACAAGATAGCGAACCAAGATGTATTAGTAGAATGGCGCCACAATTCAATATGATCTTAAATTGATAAGTCAAAATTGAACAAAGGAGATTCGACTCACTTTGTATCAAGGGACGTTCGCAAGGAACAAGAAAAAGAAAACTCTCAATTTTCATTCATAATCGTCTAACCTTCGAAAACATTAGTTGATGGTGCAATCGGCCTCAAGAATCATTGAAAATCCGAACCTGTGTCATGCTTATATCTTGTTATTGTTTATTTAATTAAGTTTCTAACAATAATTGTTAGTTAATTAGAATTAGTCTCAAGTCATTTTTTAGTCATTAATAAGAGGAATAAAGGTTAAGATCATGTTGACTATAGTTAAACCAATTTGAATTAGTTAGTTTCCGATTCCAGTCGAGTTAGAGTTTTAGTGAAGTAGTTAATTGTTTTCAAGTTGGTTTAGGTCTTTGAATCTTGTACAAGGCTATAAATAAGTCTCAAGTGTCAACGTTTTTTATAGTTAAGTCAGATAATGAATAAAATTTGAGAGTTCTCTCTTTCTTGTTCCTTGATACGAAGTCATGTCGCATTTGTTCAAATTTTGACTTATCAATTCAAAACCACATTGAATTGTGGCACCGTTCAACCAACAAGTCTGGATTCGCTAATTTCAAGATTAAATTCAAGATTCATAATTTCAAGGCTTAGAGAGGTCGAGATTTTTCCATCAACTTTTGTTTTATAACCTAATCAAAATATATTTTTCCACTGTCTATGCAATTCATTTTTTCAAGAGCGGGAGTTTGGGAATTCGAGTTCGCATCACCCTTTTTAATCAAATCTCTTTAGTTTTAATTTATTGATGTTTTCTTCCATCTTTTAATTTTGTTTTTATCCATTAAATTGAAAAAAAATTAAAAAAAGAATTATTTTTCTTTTATCCTAAAGACTAATTATTAAATGCCACAACCACTCACTTTTATCTCATTTTTTGTTTCTTATCAAATTTGCATTTCTATTTTTGATTCTCCTAACTTCCTTTAGACTCCAAACTGCTTTTTTTTAATTGCAATCTCTAAATTCCAAAAACGTAAATTTAAATTTAAACTCACAGTGTCTAAATTCCCATCGACGTAAATTTTGAATAATTTCAAAATATTGTGGTATTTTTGGGTTGGATTTAAGATTATTTTTGGTAGATATAATTGAGATTGAGATGAAATTTATTTGTTTCAACTTATAATTTAAAAAAATTTATTTTTGAAATCCAAGTTATTCAAAAATATTAAATTTTTCATCATATAAAGTTTTAAATTGGTTCATTGCATGTCTTATTTGTACATATATATATATATATTTATATAAATTATTTTTTAAAAAAATTTATTGAACCACGATTGAACGGGTCCAACCTGTTGAACTTTAATACGAACATTTCACCAGTTCAATTAACGGTCCGAGTTTTAAAACATTGCCTCATAGATAACTAACACTAATTTAATATTGCTAGAGAAGAAATAAGAAAAGTATATATCCATAAGAAATTTGTTTTTTTCCGATCATGTAACAGCATTTTTGGTGTCTTGACATCCAAAACCCAAAAGATTCAGAGGAGATGCATCCAGGTATTGGTTTCCAGCTAGGCCAATATTGAGAGTTAGAAAATATATATCTACCCTGAAAGATCATTGAGGAATTGAATGCCGTATGATACATGGTCTTGGGTTCCAGCTAACGTCCATAAGATGATCACACTTAACTAAGAAACCAAAAAAAATAAAATAAAATAAAACACACACACACACACACACACGCATATTAAATTAAAAAAGGAAAAAGAGTCCCAATGGCCCTCTAACTATTAGTCAGGTGAACTTTTGATCCCCCAATAATTAAGAATCAAATTTTGACCCTTGATCTATCGAAAGTGCAAAAAGTTAAACTTTCTGTCAAGTTCAGCTGTTAAAACTAATGGAAACCAACATCACGTGAGATGCATGCTGAAATACAAGGGGCATTTTAGTTCAAGTTGTCATCCACTAAGTAAAAAGGAGTAAAAATCAGTTTAACTTAATTGTTGCCTTTTACCATTCTCTCTCCCTCTACCGCAAGTGGTTGGAAGCTCCTGCAATTCGTCGATCATCACCAGTGCATATCTCTTGAAGCTTCCGCTGGGGAATTACAGGTACCAAGAGGAAATGGTTGATTTTGAGCGATTTGAGTCGACGAGTGAAGGGATTGGATCTGTTTCTGAGATGGGTTGGTGTTGATTTTGGCTGAAGTTAAGGTTTCTTGATCTTCTGGTATCTACCGGTTCCAAAAAGCTCTCTCTAGCCTCTGCCCCGTTCCCTCCACTCCTTCCCCACCAAATCCACCATGGGCTGCCTCCTCCTTCCCAACTTCTCCTCCTCACTTCCCCTCCCCCCCCCACAAAGTCAATTCAAGAAATAATTAAGCTATTCAATCTCTGGCTTCTCTCTTCTGCTATCATGTCAAAGAAATTCATGTCAAAGAAAATGCTTCACAACAACAATAATGCAGCTAGTACATAGCGTGACGATGGTGTTCCTTGAAGTTTTAGCTAAACTGCTGCATAAGTGTGGGTGATTCCGTCTTAATTCTTATGACTTTCAATCACATGACAATGAAGGAAGAGCATGAAAGGTTCATAGATCTAAAGCTTGCAGCTTTAGTAACCTACTATTGGGAATTGCTTAATTTATGTCAGAGAAGCTTTGCTTAAATCATACTGAAGAGCTTTGCTTAAATCATACTAAAGCTTCAGCTGCCAGGGAGATTTTCTTCCTATAGCTTTTTGTTGGGGAAGAAATCCCTTTTTACCAAACAGAAAATTGCTGAACAGACCAAAATGCCCTTCATATTTTAGCATAAGTTTCATGTGGCGTTAGTTTCTATCAATCTTAACGACTGAACTTGATAGAAGGTCCAACATTTTGCACTTTCGATAGATCGAGGGCCAAAAATTTACTCTTAATTGTTGGAGGGTCAAAAGTTCACCTGGCTAATAGTTAGATGGCTATTGGGACTCTTTTCCCATTAAAAAAAAAAGGTTTGCTCCACGACTAAAAGAAAAAAATTAAAAAATTATCCATTCAACCGGCAAGAATTTTATGCTGAGAATCAATCAGAACGCCGCATTGCCAGTATATGAAATATGGACTTGACATTTACAGATCTTCAATGGGCCCACACAGATTCTAAATGATTGTGCCATAGAGAATATTGCATTTTTGGTGTTGTTTATGTCTACTGTTTCGTTAGGGGTATGTATCAAATTCAAATTTGATAATTCAGAAGTTTGAATTCAAAATTTTTCAAAATTTTGGCATAGAAATTACTGATCGAATTCGATTTCGAATTCATCAGTTCCGATTTCGATTTTGATTTCGAATTCACCGAATTCGAAGACCTTTTTTCCCTTTTTTTTGTTAGATGTATTGTTATATAATATAAATTTTATATTAAAAAAAATATTATTATATATATTAATATATATATTAATATACATATTATAAAACAAAATTGCAATAAAAATATTATATATATATAAATAAATAAATATTAATATATATTATAAAATGAAATTGAAATCGAAAATTCCGATTTCAAAAACTTCATTACCGAATTCAAACAATTCGCATAATTCGAAATTGAAAATTTCAATTTCAGTGCCGAATTTCGAATTATCGATTTCTAAAATTCTGAATTCAATTTGAATTCGGTCGGCAAATCGAAATTTTTAGATTTTGCACACCCCTAGTTTCATCATATATATATATATATAATAAAGTCGTATTTTCATTCTTATCGCTTCATATTTTCTCTATTCTATATGGCTTAACGATACGGCAAGTAGTTTCAACACGCTCTATAAAATGACCTACCACATTCTATTTCTCTCTTCTTTTGCCTTTGTTCATTTATTTCACGATTTTCACCTTTTTTTTACGCCCTATATGGAGCTCATCTCTCTCCTTTCATAAGCATGTAATCAATTGTCAATATCTATCTAAATTTAATTACAAATATAAAACCGTCCTTATCATCCAAATATGACTTATAAAACCATCCTTGCATCTTATCCTATATTTGAGACCCATTATCATTCTATCATAATCATATATTTGCGGCCGCTTGCTCCTCCTTTTGTTTGGATGTATATCAATTGTTATTTCCTGTAAGAATTTTTAATATTATATGATTCTTATTTCCTGCCCAAAGTTGCGTACTTTAAACAACTTAAATCAAGATAAAACTACTTTTAATATTCTTATCAATATCTCTTTATATCCTTATCAATTCTTATTTCTTATGCCTATACTACATATAGCCTCTAATATATGAATTTCAAGCATCAAATTTGTGGTTAGGTATTTTCAGTGCAAGCGGTTGGCACATTAAAGTATCGATTTTGGGTTTCCACTCCTCTTGATTATCGGTACATCTTCTTTCACTACACACTTTTTTTAAAAGACATGTTGATCTTCAATTGTAAGAATTTAGTAACATATCTTGAATTTGTTTTTTTTTTTGTTTTATTTTTTGTTTGTTTTGTATGAAGACATAATTATATATTTGCAGCCGCTTGCGCCTCTTTTTGTTTGGATGTATATTAATTCTTATTTCCTATAAGAATTCTTAATATTATATGATTCTTATTTCCTACCCAAAGTTACATATTTTAAGCAACTTAAATCAAGATAAACCTACTTTTAATATTCTTATCAATATTTCTCTATATCCTTATCAATTTTTATTTCCTATGCCTACAATACATGTAGCCTCTAATATATGAACTTCAAGCATCAAATTCATGATTAGGTATTTTCAGTGCAAACGGTTGGCACATTAAAGCATCAATTTTGGGTTTTCACTCCTCTTGATTATTAGGTCCGTCTTCCTTCAATACACAATTTTTTTTTTTTAAAAAAAAGACACATTGATTTTCAATTGTAAGAGTTTAGTAACATATCTTGAATTTTGTTTTTTGAGTTTTATTTTCTGTTTGTTTTGTATGAAGACATAGGATTTAAACAAGTATTTTCATCGTTATTTTTGTTGGATTTTTGCTAAGATGTTTGTTAATTGATTTTTGTGATCATATGCTAAGATGTTTGTTAATTTGCCTTTAGGAAAAACAACAAAAAAAAAGGAACTGGAAAGTAACGCGATATAAATAAAAGAGACATAAATATCTCTTTCAAATATATCTCCAAATTCATGCCAATAATTTGTGTACTACATAGGGAACCGAAGTAATTAAGAACTGTTATCACTACAAGGAGTAGAAAAATAAGTAATTTCTGAAGAGTAGAATAATATTTGATACTATTTACTGCACTTTTTATTTATTTTCAAGTTTTTGAATATTATGGAATTATTGAATGTTATTTTTTCCATTTTTGAATTATTATTCACTGAATTAGATGTTCAAATTTATATTATAAGAATACTTTATATTACAATGCGCAAATAGTAATATACTTAAGACAGGTTATAATAGATTATACATTAAGTTTGTATTTTATATCGTCATTTTTATAAAATTGACTAAATAGTTTATTATTTTTCGACGATTCCCATTCAACGAACAGGTACAAAATTAGTTGTATAAGAAAATAATCCTTCTGTAAATTCTCTCGAGATTGCCTCTCTATTTTGTATAGGATAAGCCAAAAATGATGCAAACTGACTCGTGGTATTACTCAAGCTATATATGGTAAAACTAAATGCAAATTTTTTGTCAAATCCTAGAGCTACTCCCACTAAGTTGATTTCTTGCTGCCTATTAATAATAAAATTGTCAGGTAGGCATTTGTTTGGTAGTACAAACAAATTATGGGGGTCCTTTTTTTTTATTCAAAAAATCATGACAAAAAGAACCATTAGGGATCTTTAAAAATTATTCATCTACTACCATCAAGCAAAAAATAAGCCGAACGAAGGAGGTTTTTGAAATTAATACGATTCAATTACATCTTAAAAGTAACTATGAGCAGGGAACGCACAATTCTTTCTTGAATATCATCCTTACAAGTGAAATTTACCGTTAGATGGTGAAAAAAAAGTGCTATTAAACTTTAAATTAAATATTATTAGAGATTTAAATTTTAAATTATTATATTTAGTCAGAGATACAATGATACTCAAAAAGGATCATAGAACTTTCCCACAATATGATTGTAACCGTAATGCAAATACGCAATGTGGATGGATTGTACTGTTTTATTCAGATTGGTACCACGAATTACCTGACAATTCAGCGTATAACTTCAGTCCCGTTAAAATGAAAAAATGTTGCAGCAGCATAATAACTATTTCACTAGAACAAATTTCCGTAGATGGACAATACGTTTCAGGCGTTGTCAATGTTTTGAATGTGACAATACGTTTCCAATGCTTATTTTGCTTAAAAGGCATGCCATGCCGTTTAGGATCAAACACCAAAAGATAAAAAAAAATGAAAAGATACTACTTATCATTGTGACAATATACTGAAGAAAATGTTATCTACACTCTAATTTTTTATTATTTACACTTCCACTATTTATTTTATCATATACTCCAAAAATTGAAAACTATAACATAATTGAAACGACAGTAGATGCGTGATTGACAAAAATAGAAGTGCAAATAACACTTCCCAATATTAAACACAAAACCTTGGTACTGAACTGTTGACAGAGAGCTTCATAAGCTGGGTTTCTCGATGCTGTCGCAGCAAGGATAGCAAGTATAATAGGAGGAGAGGACTCCTCTGGCTGGCAGAATCAGGCGCCTGAAAGAAATGGATGAAATAGTCTATGACCCAAGCCATCTACATGGCGCGACACAAAAAAAATACTAAAGCCATTTATATGGTGGCGTGACAAAAAAAAAAAAAGTACCAAGGCACTGGATCATATCTATTGAGTCTGTAAAATCCAAAGTGTGATCCTTGCAAATATATTGAAGCTTTAGCAAGAAATCACGAGGGACAACATATTTTTCCGTCATTAAATTCCACAGTTATCCAAAATATACAAATTCATGTACTCTGTCACCCCACTGGAAATCTGGTGCCATGGTGATTTTGATCCCAAAACAGGATGAGCACATGTTTGAACATAAGCAACTAGCTTAAACTCAGGGAACGGATGTATGAACTCGTGCAAACTTCTCCCCTTCTTGGAGAAACTGATCAGCTCTCCTCTCTCCTGTGAAAAGAGGTCATAGTTCATTTTCCAAGTGTTCATTGCATGTAGAAACTATCCAGAGAATTATACAGTAAGAGCTGCAATGCGTCCCAAATCAGTGACCTGGAAATGTCCACTTTTTCTGTCATATTTTATAAAGCTATTCTTTTCCAACAATGTCGCTGCTGAATGAACCTGCGCCATGAGAACAAAGTCAGGAAAGCAGATATGCATAAGGCATTCAAGAAGGTAAAGCTACAGGGCATTCCAAATGTATACTGGGTTTGACTACAGGATGCTACAACTGCCAAATAACAACGATAATACAATTCAAGGCAACAAAACACTAATTCAAAGCCCCCCCCCTAACAAAAAAAAATCCCAAAAAAGGAATAAGACAAATGCACACAGCAAACTCATAAATATGTGGACACTAAAACCACAGCTCTATTTATCTTACAGAAATAGAACTCGTTATTGATCCTCACAGGAAATTAAAACTTTTCAATTTCAAAAATGAAAAGAAAAAGAAACAGTTTTAGACAACATTCAGCTCCATGAAAGCAGGCTCTAACAGAGTTTAGAGTTATGTAAAGCAGATTAACCAAAAAGGGAAGTTAAAATGGGGAAAGGGAGGGGGCTACTATGAAGTGCACAAAATCAGTTGAATAAATATACGAGGCATGTGCAGAAATTTTACCAGATCAGCTCTCCTTTTCTCCAACCGACTATCTACAGCTAAAACATCAGCAGCTAAACCATAAAGTGTAGGATTCCGAAGCATGCGTATAAACATACAAGTATAACCAAGCCAAATGCAAGCTTCTTTTGCATTCTGAACGCTTCCAAGGACTATTTCCTCATTCAACCGATCAGCCAATTTCGATACAAAGTGGCTTTCAATGGGAAGCTGCTGATTCATCACAGACACATAATATGGAAGACCACTATGTCCAGTAATGATAACTTCTTCACCACAACTGTCATGTTGAGGCCTTCCGGCACGGCCAAGCATCTGCATTACATCAACATGACTTAGTTCAGTCCATGCTCCTTTTTCAGGATTGTATCTCTGGGTGCCTTTAATAATCACAGTATGAGCTGGTAAATTGACACCCCAAGCAAGAGTTGCTGTGGAAACCAACACTTGTATCTGCCCATCAGAAAACAGATCCTGAACAATTCGACGATCAGCTGTGACCATCTCAGCATGATGAATTGTAAAACCATAGGGTAGCAATTCCTTGAGATCATTGCTCTCTACAAGCTCTGTGTGACTCTGCAGAATTGCACGGCTTACACTATCCTCTTTTAAGAATTTACCAATAGTATCATTAGCAAGTGCACCATCACGTAGTGCATGGGCTGTCTTGGCAGTTTCTGTCCCAGAGTGCACAAAAATAAGAACCTGATGCTTTCCAGCAACACTCATTACTTTCTCATAGCACACATCATCCATCAACTGAAATCTCTGCAGAGGGTTTTCTACTGAGATTCCAACATGCTGTTGAACAAGCGGAACAGGTCTATAACTATTGTCAAAGTAAAACAGGCCTTTATTCAGATCAACCCGCAAGAACAAAGCTAGATCTTAGTTTTTAACTTAATTTCACCGTGGAATATGCCAGCCCACAAGCATTTCAACAGCAACTAATTTTCAAACTCGCAAGATTGCAACGGAGGAAACATTTGCTTAGAAAACGAAACGTACACCGCAACCACACACTAGTTGGAAAAACTTCAACAATTTTGCGCTGACGAAAGAGAAATCTCAAATCAAATTCGAAGGACAAAATCCAGGCTACACCGATTAAAATGTCGTTCGCATCAAATTAAAAATTCCGGTACTGTGTATTCTTTAAATATTGGCATTTACATTGTAATTTCAAATATTATTCCCAATACTGTAATATTTTTTATTATTTTCGATTATTTCCAATACTATAATATGTCTATACTTTTTTTCAATATATATTTTCTGTATTGTATATAATATTTTATTTGTCAAACAGGTATAATGTTAACATACAAATCAAAAATTCCAGTGGTAACATGCATCTTAATCTACAAGACAGACATGCACGATTCGTATATGGTTGTGATGCTTCTTATCTCAAAAAATTATAAAGGAAGGTAGAATTTCTTAATATATATTTATTTTTTATAGTACTATTTATAAACTATGTAAAAAAATACACTAATTTCGTACATTCTTAATTATTAGGAAAATGGTGATAGGTTGTTTAGCCAATGAATTAATTCATGCAAAAATCATGCATTTTCATTTATAGTACGCACTCCACAAAATTCAACAGAGTTAATTAAATCATCAATTTTGACTCTCGTATTAAAAGTGGATTGGTGTAAAGAGTGTTCGCACCTTCAAACAAGATTATCAAATCGAATGCTTAGTATTTGTAAGTATTTCATTTTAACAATATTCAATTACATTCATTTGTAGAAATATATCATTCCTTTTTTAATATAAATTTTTATTATTTTTTCAGAATTCATCTTCCGAAAAAAAACAATTCTTGAATGATATACACATTCTATCATATTTCAAGTTATTGTTAAACAGATATTACATTTTAATTTTGTTGCTGCAATTTTTTCACCTTTATTTGCTCACCCTTTTATTTTTAGTTTTTCCAATAATATCAGCACCGTGCGTAGTACGAGTATTCCCACTAGTTGTATAAGTATTATAGGAATTTAAAGGGTAGTGGGGCCGTGCCCGCCCCCAGTGCCTCCGCCTTAAATCGCCCTTGAAAATACGGCTGACGGGGCGGTTGGCTCTCTCTCTGGCGGCAGAAACAAATACTTCTGAGAAACGGAGGCAACACTCCTTTCTTTCTTTCTTTACCCAGAATCTCACTCTTTAACCCTTATCTTCACAAATCACAATCAAGACGCAGACTGCCAACTGTCATTATCATGTGTATATATAGATAGGTTCTATTAATCAAAATCGGAATAGGTTTTCTCAACGAAAAATATGCTTAATATCTAAAGGCTAAAAGTGCGCCCCCCTCAGTTAGCTCGGATGGCCTGTGTAGCCTCTTTAGGTGAGACAGGTCTGGGGTTCGACCCTGAGCTTGAGCAACCGGGGTATCTTCCTGGGGATCGGTGGGGCCCGCTCTCCTCGGGGTTGGGGGACTAGTCGGGTGTAGGCCCGGACACCCCCAACTGAAAAAAAAAAAAAAAAGGCTAAAAGTGCCATTAAATAATTACAACTTAATAATGGGATTAACTCCCATACCTCTAGACTCAAGCCTGTAATGCTACTTTTTGACTTCCATCCTAAACTCTCAATTTTAGACACTTTGTACCCTAAATCTCAAGTTTATTTCATTTATGTTCAATCAATGACAATATTAGTAAAATTAATAAAACAAGAGAATATACAAATTAATGACAATGTATCGTGTTGTTCTATTTGCAATTTCTTGACTCTTTTTGACCACTCTCAACGTACTGTCATTGACTTGTACGGTTACAATTACTAATATTGTTAACAACATAAAAGATAGTGTAAATTAATGACAATTTATTGTTTTGTTATAGTTGCGATTTCTTGGCCCATTTTGACCACTTTTAACACATTATTATTGATTTATAGGGTTCTACATACTATTAATTTTATTAAAGTTATCATTGATTGGACTACTACACTCTCTTTTATATGTTGTCCTTGATTTATATTGTCACAATTACTAATATTGTTAATAAGATAAAAGATAGTGCAAATTAATAACAATATAAGTGAGTGTGTTAGCCTTGTCATGCAAGCAAACTACTTACACCATTTTATCCAAGAAACAAAGAAATCCAATAAATTCCATTCTTGTCATTTAATAAACTCAAATCCTAATCACATCTAGAAAAGATTTCAAGATTCTACACCCTTCTCCCTTTTGATATAATTTCAGCTAGCCCCAGTAATTTCCATACTAGCAATTTTTTCCCTAATTGTTCATAGCCCTTCAAAGATTGTTTTTCACTTCCAAATTAATCTGAGTCCAAAAAATGGAGTCACAAATATGGTTGCCGATGTTCTTGAGTTCCTTCGATCCTTTCTTGACGCTGGTTTTGATAAAAATCTGATGGTGATGTGTCTTGTAGAAATCAAGCTTGGAAAACAAGAAAAATTCGAAGCCAAAAAAGGATTTGGATCCTTCAAACCCGGCTGCTACCTTGTACTCCCGCTGCTGGTTTCTAGTACGCACGAGGAAAGTAATGCGCACGTACACAAGGAATCTTTTTTTTTTTTTGAAAAACTGCAATTTTCATTTTTATTATATTTTTGTTTTCTTTCTTTGATTTTCCTACAAAACCAATCAAATAAAAATCAAATGAGATAAAATTATTTTCTTATAAAAAAAATAATAAAATGATTTATAAAAATTTTGGTGTCTACACTAATAATAATTACATATATGTCCCCATATTTTTTTTTATTATTTACAAGGTGATTTTATTTATTCTAAGAAACATAACAATTATTTGTTTACTTTAATTTAAACTCGATTAGGTTTAAAGTTGAGCTTGACTATGCTCAAACTTGAGTTCGAGGCTACGAGACTGAACTCAAATTTTACAATGACAACTTTTCATAAGAATGACTGGATTCAATTTGATGAAGCCAAAGCTGAAGCACTTCAACTAGATGATGGGCGGGCATGTAATTTTTGCGACTCATTGAGACCCAATCCAAATCTTTGGTAGTTTCTGGTAATGGTCTGACTTTTCAATTCACTCCCGAACTTCAGAACCGTACAAAATTTCAAACCAATGGTGTCCTATTAGCTTAATGAATCATATTTTGGTTCATAAAACCTTTAGCATATATGCACTTGTAAATTCCAGTTGCTTGAAAACCACATCAACTTCCTTCAGAATCTCCAGTTTCTCTGTTTTCTTTCCTGTAAAGATTATGTGAATGCATCATCACACGCTCGAAGAGAACATGTAGTAATGGTTCTACTTTCATTTTGGGGTCAACAAACTTGCTGATTTTGTCTAGTCAAAGTTGGTTGTTGCAGTGAAAAAAAAATATCAAGAAAATCAAGATTTAACAGCTGATGGAAAGGAAAGTCAGCTAAGTGCGAAATTAATTGGATACATGGATTGGAGGAGCAATTTCTCGAAATAAAACACGAACAAAATCCAGAGACGAAAAAGGCAAATCAAGAGATAAAAGGTAAATATAAAACTTTCCTTAATTGAATACGATGGCTGGCATTGAAAAAACTGTGTTAGCCTTGTTGACAGTGAACTCCTAACTCCGAGTGTGTTTAGACAGGAGATTATTTGAGATAATTTTTTGAAAAAAAAAATATGTTTATAATACAAGCAAATAAATTTGTGCAAATAATAAACTATCCGGACAATTCCTCTATTTTCTCCAAGAAAAAAAAAAAAGAAGAAATCCCATAGATTCCATGAGTTTTTATAATAGATGCCTGTTTGGCACTCATTAATGCACCTAATATATCATGTATATACGCATGCTAACAATTATTATCCTCTATTACATTTAGATACTTTCCCTATTTAATCTTATATTTTCAAAACTATGACACCTGAAATATAGTGCTCAATGGGCAATCACATTTGGAAAAGATTTCAAAATTGCATACCTTTTTCGCTTTCGTTTACATTTTCAGCAAGCCCCAAGATTTACATACTAGTTTTTCCTTTTCTCTCCCCTTTCCAAATTGTTCATAATCCTTGAAAATTCATTTTTCACTTTCAAATTGATCAAGGTCTAAACAATGGAGTCACCAATTTAGTCGCCACCATTGAATAAACATGATCAATACGTTATACAAGTGATAGCATCACAATCAACTGAACGTGAAGATCAAACATATGAAAATAATAGTAGGACGGAAAACCGAAACAATTTTAAATAAATCAAAGATTTAAGGGGTATTTACTAATGATAATCGAATTCTTGCATGTATTTTACTCTTAACACCTTCAGCTTAAGCCACAAACATATTTGTGGGGGCATGCTTAATTGGTGTTTTAATTAATTGAGCTAAATTCAAAAGAACCATCCCATCACAAAAACAGAACTAATGTCATATTAGTATTAGTAGTAGTAGCAATTATTATAGTAATAATAATAGTAGTAGTAATTATAGTAGTAGTAATTATTAGTAGTAGTAATTATAGTAGTAGTAGTAGTAATTATAATAGTAATACTAGTAGTAGTAGTAATAATAATAAAGATAGAAGTAGTAGTAATAATAATAATAATAGTAATACTAATAATAATAACATTAATAATACTAAAAGTAATAATAGTAATAATAATAATAATAGTATTAACAAATAATAATAATAATAGGATTCATGTTCCAAGAACCAAAGTTGTTCAACTATTGCCTTTACTAAAGTTCCATCTCCAAAACGAATTAGGAGTGACAAAACCTTTGCTAGAGACTTGTGCATATATAGATACACAGATCATCATCGTCGAAAACATCAA
Source organism: Coffea arabica (assembly GCF_036785885.1). Lineage (NCBI taxonomy): Eukaryota > Viridiplantae > Streptophyta > Magnoliopsida > Gentianales > Rubiaceae > Coffea > Coffea arabica. The sequence goes on along the minus strand of NC_092310.1, from coordinate 49,388,984 downwards.
AGCTCGTCAATCCAAAAAAAAAAAAATCAAGAAACCTCACCCTCCCAGAGATATCTTTCTTGCTTTCTTCTAAGATTTTCTCCATCTTTTCTCGAAAACATTCAATATGTCACCACCGGGTTGGTTGCCGCCGGTCAATTCTCTTCATGAATATAAAGTAATAAAGAAGGCTGCTGCAGATCCCCCTGATTACAATCCATGTCTTTCGTTTCATTTATACTCAATCAAGATTATCACCTCCATTGACTACAAGTCGGCTAATGAAAGAAGCATGCAAGGCCTTTACCGTGAGGAACAGCTTGATATTCCACTGCACTATTTAGCCTCGGAATCAGTCTTCACAGAAAGAGTGATATACGCGCTTACTAGTGATGAAACCTTAATTCCATTCGAAATAGATATCGAACGAACAGCTACTTTTGCTTATGAGTTTGCATGTTGGATGTGGGAAGAATTAAGCAGTATCGATCCTGCAAGCTACAATATTCCGCCTTTTACATTAGCTATCAGAAAAGAAGCTGAAGTCTCAGATGGTGAGATCAAGGAATGGAATTCTTGGTATGATGACAAGAAGAAGAATGATCCCAATTTCGAGAAGGACTACAAAGAAGCAATCAGCAGGCCGCGAACGATTGAAGAATTAACGTACGAAACAAGCGCAAGGTTTAGAGCAACAAGTCCATCATGCATCAGAAAACTGGAGGTGGTCAGGCTAGAAGAAGATGGTTCAAACAAGTCCTGTCCAATTTGCTTGGAAGACCTGGTTCTGGGATCAGAGGTCACTCGTCTGCATTGCTATCATGTCTTCCATGGAGACTGCATTCGGAAGTGGCTACTGGCTACAAGAGAGTCATATGTGCCCCTTGTGTCGTTCTGAATATCCTTGTGTCTAGTCAAGATTTATTATATATTATTAGCATATATGATTGCAAAGTTTGTTTGTGCTAAAAATTAATTGCAGCAGGGTTGCTTCTCCAAACTCATTGACACTTTGCTGTGCATAGCAGAAACAGAAAAGGGCAGTAGCCAAAACCACATAGGAGTAGGACTAGCTATTTAACTGTCAAAAATAATATATTTTTAAAAAAAATCCCAAAAACTCAATGGGTATGCTAAATTATTCAGTTTAAAAATAAAAAAATAAAAAAAAAGAGCAAATCCGAATTGCCTAACATAATACCATGCATATTAAACAAGAAGAAAAAGAAAGAAACAATCGGATTCAAGATTACAAACTCATAATCCATCTTGGAGTAGGATCAAATTTTGTCTTCGATTTATTGGTCCAGAGCCACCTCACAAACAGAACAAATTCTCAATATTCACAGCCCCTTAATTTTTCTCAAGAATATTCACTGATCTTCAATCAACCTGTTCTTTCAAGTCCTCCGAGATGTCTCCATCAAATCCGTTGCCTCCATCCAATTCCCACCATCAGTACCATGTATCAGTAGTAGCATCCCAACTCGAATTTCCAAGAAACAATCCAACGCTCTTACAACGTATGTTCGATCTTGATCAGTACTAACGTTTTCGCTTACCCTGAAAACTTTTGCAGCAACCAAGAAACTTTTTCAGGCCTGACTAAATCCTGTATCTCTCAAAACCTTTTGTCCGCACCATGCTACAAACTAACTTCACCACAATTTGCCAGAGAAACCGTATTGAATCTGCTTGATCAGATGTTTGTTCCCTTTGAATTGAACCAAGTCACCTGGAGACAAAGGCATATAGATGGCGAATATATATAAGCTACTGAAGAATGTAGATAATCTGTGCATGAAAATTTCCGACTTTGCTTGTTCCATGAGGGAACAAATGTATAATGCAGGCCATAACATTCTGCCTTTCCAGCTTTCTGTCGTCAAGATGGCTGAAGTCCGATCCCAATTTATCAGCTCAAATCAAAGACTTCTTGCAACAGTGAGAATATAGTGGCCCATCCAGATTTTGAGGAGGAAGCAGTCCGAGAAACAGTGACGAATTGTTTTATGATGCAAACGGGGAGTTTGATTTGGCTACTGAATCATTCGCCGGAAGTCTTGGAGACAAGTTGATGAACATGACATTAGGCACTCTGACATGAAATTAACAGGTTTTTTTTTTATACAAATTGGAACATGTATCCAATCAGAATTATCTATATTTTTCGCTCTAGTATCGAATGTGATCCTTATAACTTCAACTTTAGTTGATGCTAGATCAGTTAGTATCCTCAAATTAAACTTTTCTTGTGGAATTAAATGAAAACGCTGAGTTCAATAATAAATGCTCTAATCAGGAGCCTAATAATCTCTCCTCAAATCAAGTGATTAAAGATGCTAGATTGATTGAAGTTATGACCATGATAATTCCCCAAATCAGGTCATTGACAATTCTAGATTGGTTGAAAATCATGATCATGATTATGGAGATCAATCATGATTATAGATATCAATCAAAGCTTTATAATTTAGCTCAACGTAATTAATTATTTTGATCCAAATCTCCTAACAATGAAGAGATTCAGCAGAAGAGAAACCAAGGCTAAAATAGCCAAAACTTAATACGAATAGGGTTAACCATAGACATTCTTTCTTTATATCATCAAATTCAAAAAGTCCTAAAGGGGAAAAAAATACAATAACAAAGGAAAAAAGAAACTACCAAACTCATGAACATCTATAGCAACTTCTTTGTTTACAAGAAAGGTATATAATAGAAAACTCAAATTTAAAAAGAAAAATCCCGATTTCTAGAATCTAACGCAACACCATAGAACAAAAAGAAAGAAACAAATTAGGAAGCCACCCATCACCCAATTTGGAGTGGCATCAAAAATTTCTTTATTCAAGTATTAACAACAGATCCACAGTTTCTTTATGGTAGTGCTCAATGCACACCCAATGTGTGTGCAATCAAAAAATACATAATATTTATGATCATATATTTCAAATAAAATTTTTATTACTGAAGCAAACTTTAATTTTTTAAATCTTTTTCATAAAATAATTTTATATTGACAATTATAATACTTAGGGGTACTTATGTTAAAAACATCTACTTAAATAGTTAAAAGTAAAAAATAGTCATAGATGGTTATAGATAGTTAAAATAAAAGTAATTTTTATAAGGACCAAAAAGGAAGTTCATAAAACAATAATAAATGTTAACCCCAAGTTAACCCCAAATCCTTTATCAAGAATTTATTATAGTATAGATAAGTGTTAGCAGGTCGCAAGTTCGACTCTTGCATCTGATGTCTTGAAAAGCTCTAGATCAGACCTTCACATCCAAGTAAGAGTTGGACTCTGTGAGCGCTCTCCGAGCCAAATCCGAATTAGTTTTACTAAATGTGGGGATACTGAATGCTCAAAAACACACACACACACCACGAACACAAGCATTTGTGTCTCAGTTTATCAACTCGTCATCAATCCACCTTCTTTTCTTCCAGGCCCTTCCTGGATGGAATCCAGTGGAAATTCGAAGTGTCCTTTGAGTTTGTCAACTCAGTGTCCGATGCGTTCCGTGTACGATGAGTACCATGTATCAGTGGTAGCATCACAGCTGCAAGAACCAACAAAGGCTGCAGGGCAGCAACCTTTGTTTGTGATCGATACTGGTGTATTTACAGTGATAACAATCAAAACCAAGCAAGTTTATAGTGCCCGCCGGTGGCCGATGGTAAATCGTTCACCATGCCAAGCTATAAACTAACCTCACCAGAATTGGCTAAAGAAACCGTATCAAAGTTGCTGGACAAGATGCATATTCCCTTTGAACTGAAGGAAGTTTTCTGGCAAGAAAAGCATATAGGAGATGAAATTGAGCCACCACAGAAAGTAGACGATTTGTGTACCAAGATTGCCAGCTTTGCTTGTTCTGTGGCGCAATAACCGTATAATGCTGGCCATAATTTCTGCTTTCCAACTTAAAAAATCACAGAGATGGCTAAAGTCCCAAAATCAGAGTAATCTGCCACATCCATAGTTTTTTGGACCAAATAAGAGCTGCTCCAAGCAAGTTGTTTGATCGTGCTTTTTTCCCCGTGACAGAAGAAATTTACTGGCTATGACATTTACTTGGTTCGTAATTTTTTTGTATGTGTATTCAACTAGTAACTCTTTTTATAATGAAAAATCTTTGCTTTAATTTGAATGTGATATGATTTATTTGATAGAAAACTAGCTCTCTCTTCTTCTTTTTTCTTTTTCTTTTTTTGTCAAATTGAACAGAATATGAGAACCATATAGATATTTCGGCAGCAAACGATTCAAGCTTTATCATTTAAATCGTCATGTTACCAATATGTTTTATTCAGTTTTCTTCAAAAATAAATTTTCAGATACAGCAAAAATCAAGAGATTGAATAGTAAGTATTAGTTTATCAGATTCGTATAGGAAGTCTTTGAATGCTTATATATAACTAAATAAAAGCTACATTTGGTCACATTGGAACATTAGGGACTGATTTGATCGAAATTGATTATTGTTGAGATTACGTTTGTTTTGGCCGAAGCATAGAGGACAAATTTAAACCAATCATTGAACTTTGAGGACTAAAAGTGAATTTTTCCCTACAAGAAAAGGACCAAACTGAAAGAAAATAAAAAAAATAAATCAAAGATGTAGAGAATTTAATTTGAATTCACTAAATCATAAAGGAAGCATTTCTATGTATGTGCTAGTCAACAGTAGTCACAAACAGATTTGGGGCTTGCTTATATGGTTGTTCATAGTCTACAAGAAGATTGAGCCACATTCAAGAGGATTTTCCTATTATAAAAAAGAAGGGGAAAAAAAACAAACAAGAACTGCTAAATAAAGAATACTTCAGAGCACTGTCCCCCCCAATGAATGTATTTAGCTAAATAATTTGTAGGATTTCTCTATTTCACTTTCAATGTATCTTATTTAACCCCCAAAAAAAATGTCATGTTGACACAAGTAATTTGGGATCAAATGAAGAGTTGAAGTAACATAGATGTAAATATCATAGTTAATGATGAAAATCCAATCTTATTTTTTACAACGGATCGAAGTAAAATTTTCTTTATATGTAATTTAATGTGCTACCTTATTCAACATTTTTCAATTTAGTATACTGCATTTACACCAAAGTTTTGGTGAAAATTATCAAAAAAAATGAAATGTTGAATAACGAATTAAAACCTAAAATTAATAAAATAGCAAAAATGAAGACGAATTGAGCTTTAGAGCCTAGTGAATATTTCATTAAACTCAATTTGAGCTTAAATTTTGGAATTTAAATCATTTCAAACTCGAATCCAAACCCAACTTTAAAACTTCAAATCATATACAATATTACTTTTTTGGGTTTAGATTCAATACATTTCATTTACCACCTTCCATAAGTACTCACTTCTTGAATTTTTGAAAAGAAACAAGAACAAAATAAATAATAAGATAACTAAGGGATCAAAGTGAATCAAACCAATACTGGATTGGACTGCTAATATTTTGTTAAAGAACTGGACTGAATGGTAATTCTCGCAAAAGTGAAAAAGAGGCGACTTTATAGTTCTTTTCTCTTTACAGTTTGAGAAGTAGCCACTTTATACTTTTGTTACTATTTCTCCAAAAGAAAAAGTGGCAACAACAATTATTCTACCAAGCGGTTAAAGCCAGATGTTATGGATGAAGATGAATTTTCTTTCAATGACTTTTCTTACCTTCATCTTCACTGCCCATCACCACAGCCACCTTTCCTCTATGTACAGTTATTCCCAATTTTTTGTGTTGTACACCTTTGTTACTACAGGTGTTGGCAAAAACAGAAAGGGCAAAAAAAAAAATTTAGGCTGACAAATGGGCTCTGAAATTCTCAAGCTCAGACTCCTCCTCCTTGCCTGGTTTCATCTCAAATCTCGATCAAGTAAGCTCCGAGCTCCAGAATTACCTGCATTCAATAGGGCCCTTTTCTTTCTTGATCTTCATTTTTGTTACTCTAGCATTTATTAGTTCCCATTGCTTTTGACTGTAAGTTCCTTGAATTATAGGCCTCTGAATTGCAATCATTGGTAGTTTTTCAATAAATTTGTGTGCTTGTATACGTTTGATTGGGTTAATTTGATTGCGTGAGAGTGTCTGTGTGTGTGTGTGTGTGTGTGTCTTTTTTTTTCTTTGTGCAATGCAGAATTCTAATGGTCTTGATTTTGGATTGTTGAAATGCATTTTTTTTTTTTTGGTATATCATGAGATGAGGAAAATGATAGTCTTCGAAAAAAATGGAAGGACAATTTTAAATATGCTGTTATGAAATTTACAGTGGCAATTGAACTTAGTCAACTAATTAATTTTGTTAAATTTTCTGTGGTTTTGGACAGTAGTCCCATGGCAAGCTATTCAGTTAGTAATGAGGTTGGTTTAAAATTACGGATCATGTTAGGTTACTACAAAACGAACAAGTTAAAGAATTATAACTTTCTTAGGAAGCAATGTTGAATACTTCATATTGTAATGCCAAGCATTGATACGCAAATGTGGAGTCTCAAAAAGCTAGTAGTATACAGGTATAATAACAGCATATTTGGCAACATGGGGAAAGGTGGTTTTGATTTTAATAATTTATGCAGTATGGCATAATGTGGTAGGTCCATTTTGTATTCATCTTGATGTCTTACTGATTTTTGTGATTTATCTCTCTGCTGAAATAAATTCTTTTTCTGATTTTTCAGCTTCAGTATATTTTGTTAAGTGCTTCTCCTACAAGGACTTAAAGAAGGCAACTGACAGATTCAAGAGGATCCAAGATAGCTCTATCAATGGAACTACTTATAGAGCTAAGTTCCATAATGGACATATTGCTGTGGTTAAAGAAATTAGAATGTTTGATAATCTTGATGATGATGCGTTCTGTAGAAAAGTGCAACTCCTCAGCCGCCTGCATCATCGTCACATTGCTTCACTAAGTGGATATTCCGCTGGAAATAAGAGGTTTTAATGGCTTGCTTTGTTCTGATTTATTCGTCTTATCCTGTTTTTTGAGTTGATGGGATGCAATAGTTTTTCATTCATAGAGGAATGTGCATATTTCTGACATAGGATGAGTTTCATGTCTCTGGTTACTGCAGTATAAACAGTACAGATGCTGCAATCAAGACCTCTGCCTTAATTTTGTTTTTACTGTCATTCTTATCATTGTTCTTAGTCAATATTGCCTTTTTCAACATTTACCTTGGTTGTGAGGCTTCCTAACAACATGAAATTGGGCCAAATAACTCGGTAATCAGGGGGCCAATCAGCAAATTTCGATTTTGAACCATGTAAGGTCTTCTAATGGAGAAACAAAACTTGTTCTGCTTAAAGTAGAGTCATATAGTGGCAATTATCTTCTAAAAAGTTTGGTGTAAGTCTTCGCTGTATGTGTGAATGCAGAACAATGCAATTATGTTCTGTAACTTGTATTAGAAAGATTATTAGCGTAGTTGACAATAATCTGCTTAATTGTCCTTATATTTGAGTCTTATGAATGTAAGGGACATAATTTATATATTAAAAAAAATCTAGCACTCCTGACCATTAATTATTTTGTTATCACTTATATTGAAGGAAGCTACTCTAGATACATGTTCCCTTTCGATTTAACCATTTTATTGGATTCTTATTTGTGATTTTGAGACAATTATGGGTGAATATCCAGAATAGAAGTTAAACTTTCATCTGCACTCTGTCCATGTGTGGCATGATTCTTCTTGTTTTTCTCTCCCATTATGGGATAGCTATAGGTAGTTAGGGATTCAAATGGTCGGGGCTCATGAATTTTGGCACTTTTCAAAACATAGTGTTGCTGTTCTGCCTTCACAAGCTATCCTGGATAACTTTTGCAATGTGTTGCTGGCTACCTATCATTCCCTTGTTCAGTTAATATCTCTATCTCCTGCCACTTCCCTATTTGGTACTTGCAAAATCTGGTCACCTTAAAACTGCATATTTTATGGTGCAGCAATTTGTAAGTGTGATTGAATCAAGAAATCTCACCTTAACTGCAACCAGTCAAATTGATAATTATTTCAACAGATGTCCACTCTATCATTCATAGAAATGGCCTTTTTTTTATGCTAACACCACCAAGGAGGTCACATAAACACCCTAATTTCTTCAAGCCAGATAGTTAATCACTATCTATTAGCTATAAAAAAAAAAATGTAAAATTTGCAGATTCCCCACAAGAATCCTTGTTACAATTGTTGATATGTTTATCAGGAATTTTATAGATAAAAAAACATATGTGGAATAAGACTTATCCGTAATGGCATATCTAAGATATATTCTCATATCTATAGCAATCAAAAAAGAAAGCAGTTTCAATCTAAAGAATATTGACTTGCTTGGTGTTTGTCTATATACCTTCTAGAAGCAGAACTTTCATCTTTGCACGAGAATTATGCAAATATTCTGCTATCACAATACTACTAATTTTGTACCATAAGATTACTACCAGACTTGCAACTGTCTTGAAAACTGAAAATAGTTGTTACTTGTGCATTTTAGGTTTTTGGTGTATGAACATTTGGAGAAAGGAAGCCTGAAGGATTATCTTTCAGGTAATTTCCTGCAGAGTAGCAGAACCTACTTGTGTCTCAGGAGATTTGTTTTGTAGTTCCTAATTTAGCACTTTCCTTCATGTAGATCCTCTCAAGACTCCATTGAATTGGAGAACACGGCTTCAAATAGCCATCGGTATTGCTTCTGCACTGGTGAGTTCTGAAGTTGGCTTTTTCTGTGTGGCTTATGAGGATGATATAACCATATCCTCTTTCACCTGTTTCTATTTTATACTGCTCTGAAAAAAACAACAGAATTATACTCTGACATACATAGGTAATGCATTAGAGAATCCAAAATGTTTTGAGCTGTGCTTATTATAACTGAGGACTTATTAGCATTTAATATGATTAAATCGATGCACTTCTTACTCGTGTTCTGACAAAAATCAATTCACTATCATCATGTAGTCTGCTTATCAGCCTAGCATATGTTCACAATTTGATAGGAATTGCACCTGGTATATGATCATTTTCTTACCAGTTACCTGTATGCATGTCATGCATGCTAAAGCTAGAAATACCATGGGCTCTCCAACTGTATCCTAAGACTAACCGATGATTAATTAAAATTATAGCACAAAATACAGATCACTAACATAAGCGCAGGAAAAATGAACTGGGAAATCAACTGTATTGAGTCAGCTTGAGTTTTTTTTTTTTTTTTTTTGGAAGTACCTCCCAATGAAGCAGGACCCGTTCTACAATAAAATCTCCATAGTTTTACAATTAATCAATCTTTAGTAGAAATGAATTCACTTGCACGGTTGTGATCAACTCATAACAGCATCTTTGGCTCTTGTTTTTTTTTTATAGGAATATCTGCATTTCTTCTGTGATCCACCAATATACCATGTTTCCATCAATTCAAGTACAGTCATGTTGGATGACAATTTCAGTCCAAAGGTACAGGTTACTTTTTCTCAACATGGGAATCTAAGCACATCCGTGGATGATTTTTTTCTTTTCACATTTCCATATCACCTGACTGACCTGATCAAAGAGATTGGGGAAATTAAACCAGTCATCATGCTGCTGTCTTTGCCAGAAGGCATTAATTTTGCAACATGTGAGTTCTAACTACTTGCATTCTTCAATGTCAAAAGCTCATACATACCAGTAAATTTTTTTTCTACAGCTTTGTGATGTTGGCCTTCCGTCTTCTGCGGGAAGTCACAAAACACTGCCAAACTCTTCAGAAAGAGGTATGACCTTGTCTTTCACATCACATAATCCATATCAGTGGTCTTAGTGAGTGTTCTTCTGCTTATCTTGCAGAACGTTGCGATAAGAGTTGCAATGACTCAATCTTTCAGCTTGGCTTGCTGATCCTTGAGCTAATCACTGGTCAGTCCTCAGATAATGGAGGAGTTGACTTAGTCCAATGGGTTCAAGAATCTCGCCTTCCAACATCCATCAGTATGATGATAGATCCAGACCTTGGAAACAGTTATAATTCCAGGGAGCTTAGAAGCCTTTTAGCCGTAGCAAGATTGTGTATTGAATCTGTAAATAAACCATCCAAGTGCTCTTCCCAGATACTACTGCGATATCTTACCACAAAGTAGCCCCAGCCAAAACTTCTATTTTGATGAGTGAGCTTGTAAAGCAATCAGCTGTCATCATCACTGTTATTGTTTCCCGTAAACCACACTTTATAGCAATTTTTGTTTTGACTTCTCTCTTTTTCCTTCGTTTTTCTTTCCATTTTTCTTTCTTTTTAATTGCAATAAGAAAGAAGTCAATTACTTTTCTTTTGTCCTTTTCTCCTCCGTCTTACCTGCCTGCCTTCCACACCAAAATAAAACAGGGCTTGCTCATCTGCAGTTAATGGAATTGTGCTGGTCTACCATTATTGTTAATGATGTAATGAATTCAGGAGACATTCCATGACATTTCAACACCCTTTTCTCAAAGGTTAGATCAACACATTTAGTAAAGGAAATCTTGCACCAATAACAGTTCAGTTTCTTTCGTCAGTAGACAGATTTTGTAAAATCAGTGTGTGCAAAAACATAGTACTTTTCTAGACCAGGGGAACTACTACTACTGATCTTTTCTGCCAAAAGCCCAATTATTTCTCCCCAAGAAAAAGGGGAAAAAAAAGAAAGCGAGAGGAGCAAATTGTGCCAAGTAAATTCTCTCCTTCAAGATCAACAACTGCAGACAAAACTAGATTAATCTGCCAAAGCAAATACATGAACAGCAACTCTTATAAGCTCATGGCATTTGAGAAAGTACAAAATCATCTCGTCCTAAAAATCTTCAAGGGATCACTGCTGAGCACATTGCACTCTCTGAGCTCCACCACCATGCATGTCATCATCTTCCTCGTAAGCCTCTTGCTGAGCAGCTTGCTTCCTCCTCATCTCCTCCTCAATGTTGACATCATGCAATGTTGTCTCCTCACACTCATCAAGCTCCATGTCAGTCAACTGTGATTGTGGCTTTGGAGGAAGGATTCCTTCCAAAGCCTTCACCTGGTCGGGGCTCAGAGAGTCTGGGAACTCTACAGTGAAATGAATATACATTTTACCCCGCATAAATGGCCTCTGGTACATTGGCATCCCTTCATCATCGATTGCCTTGAATTGATCTGCAAGTTTGTGCACAATGTATAATTCGCATGTCAAATACATGGAAAACTCTAATCAGAAAATAGGTGCAATTGATTAAATAGCGTGAAAGAATATACTGACCAGGCTTAATAACTTCTCCTGGCTTTGATTTTATAAGAAGTTGCCTTCCATCCAGGTGCGTCAAGATGAACTGGAAGCCGCAGAGTGCCTCAGTGAGAGACAAAGTATGCTCGACAAAAATATCATCATGTTTTCTCTTGAGCTTTGGATGCTCTTTCTGCTGGACAACAAACACTATGTCCCCAGTGGCAGTGTCAGGCTGGACAGAAGCAATATTAAGTCAGAATGATATAATTAAGTTCTCAAAACTTCAACTGTTTCAGAAAGTTACGTCACAATGCACCACTTCTTACCGCTTCATCTGCCTCTCCAGGGAAAGTAATCTTCTGGCCATTTTGCATGCCCTTCTCCACATGAACTTCCAATACTTTCTTCTCTGGGACAACTTTTTCACCTTTACATAGTGGACAGCGGTCCTTGTCATTGATAGTCTCTCCAGTTCCTTTGCATTCATTGCAAGGATGCTGCATTTGCTGGATCATTCCAGGACCAAGCTGTCTAATTGTCACCTTCATACCAGTACCTTGACAACCGGAACACTTTGTTGAAGCTCCAGATTTTGATCCTTTTCTGCACAGACAACCACATATCAGCTAGAATTGACAAATCAAAATCAAAATCAAAATCAAAAGCCAATCAAAACTTCTAATGAAAACTCGATTTAAATGCAGCGGTAAATACTTACCCACTACACTTTGTACAAATAACATTCCGGGACAGAGAGAGCTTCTTGGTTGTACCACTGTACAGATCTTCCAACGACACCTTCAATGGATGAACTACATCCTCACCCCTCCTCTGTCTTCGTCCCCTACTGCTACCTGTTCACAAACAAGTACAGTACCCCCACTGTTAAAATATGACCGACCAAAACTAAAGATCCAATCTCCACGCATTATTCCAAATGGATTTTAAATCCACCAAACTAACAAATGGTCTAGGATAAGCAAACATTTTTCTTTTGGCAATATTAACGTCTCACCTCTATTAAATGGATCTCCATTAAAGAAAGTTTGGAAGATGTCAAATGGATCATGCATGCCTCCGCCACCACCCATTCCCTCCTTGAGCGCATCTTCACCATACTGATCATAAATCTCCCTTTTTTCTGGGTCACTCAAGACCTCATAAGCATGAGCTAGCTCCTTAAACTGAAAGGAAAATGACAATTTATGTTCATTAGTCTTCCGCAACAGCTCACAGTTAGAAAATTCTCAAAGGACATTAAATCTTGCGCTAATGCCATGACTCTATAGCAAAGCAAGTAATTGGAGACAGCAAATTCACAATCATCTCATAATATTACCCTTCAAATATACAAAGATTAGTTCCAACAGGCCAGCACAGATACAATACTAAGTCCCCTTAATCCAATTGATTATCTTATTCACCTACATTGACCACACTCCCAATGAAAGCTTGCAATCCTACACATCCCCCTCCCAGGTTCTAGAACAACCCCCCCCCCCCCTTTTTCTTCCAGCTTCCCAAAGAATAGGACGAAAAATGCAACTATTCACGAGTTTTAAACCTCCTTTCCCGTCTTTTTGGTGCAAAAACAGGCCGGAAAGTTATTGTCAAATACCAACTTCCACCCTGTGGAAAAGTTCGACAATCAAGCCATGAACACCATTGGGAACAACTTCAAGACGCCCTACAAGAGACTGTCCATTCACAACATTGGCTAATCCGATATAAAATCAATGTGCATAATTTCAACCCTAAATTCACCTAAACAACTAGAGTGACAATCAGCAAAAATATAGCCTACCAGCAAATATCCTCTTTTTTCTTCCTTAAATATCTTATGTTCTCACGAAATATTCTTTCAATCAAACAGAACCAATTAGACCTATATTGTGTAAACCCGTTTCTATAACATCGGAAAATAAAACTATCCAAACTGACAACCCGAGCTCGATGTATACCCCAAAAATCCAAGAAAATAACAAATTGTGGAACGTGAGCTCAAACTTATTTGGCATGAATTGAACAAAATGATTAAAGTAATAAACAGGAAAGTACATTACAGAGGGCGTGTTCCAGATCAATCACAGCACAAATCAAAAGCTTCATTGCTTCTCATTATACTATCATAGGACTTGTCTTAACAACTATAATCCTTTCGAAATTCCCACATCAAATCTGATCACAAGACCCTTTTTATCCTCAAAATTCTAATAACAAGAGAACGCAAATTCAAGCAAAATAATTTTTTAAAAAAAAATCTCAAACTAAATTTAACCAAAAAAAAAACTCCTAACAAATCAAACCCTTTTCTCAAGATCAAGATCCCAGATTGTTCCAAAAATAAAAGGGTACCTTCTCAGGGTCGCCGCCCTTATCAGGATGGTTCTTGATGGCGGCTTTCTTGTAAGCTTTCTTAAGATCTTCAGGAGAAGCATTCTTTGACACCCCTAATATCTCATAGTACCGCGTATTATCACTTTTCTTAGGCGCCCTCCCAAACATCTTCGCTTGTGATTTACGACGATTTTCGACTTTTTCAGAGAGCTGAAGAGAAAAGGGCAACGAAGGCTAGAAACAGCGACAAGATTCTCAGAGACAATTCCTACAACGCCTGAGGAGCTATTTAAATATACTTTTGGAAAGACGCTTGAACGGCTGAGATTTAATCCCAAGTACCAATTGGAGATGGATTTGGGCCGTTGGATTAAGATATATGCTTTGTGTTCGGGAAAAATTGAGAAGGGTCTAGAATACTCTCGTCTTTTGATGGAAGACTGGTGGCCGTTGGATGGGTGATGGCCGGGGGAGATTGTAATTCCAGAGGGTTCTGTGGAGAAGGCGTTGAGTAGTTTCCATATTAGTTTCGCGTTTTTGGGAGTGGCAAATGCCCGGTCAAAAGTCGCGTTTGGTGGGAACTAGTTTTTGTTAGACGGCGTCAGTGTGAATGCGCAACGCTGGCAGCTGGGCAGTTGCTTCCCTCGTTCCCAATGTGAATGATTTGATTATAGTACTATTTTAACCTCCCAAACTTTTTCCCATTTGCAATTTGCATCTTGAGCTACTTTAACTTCTTTTTTTGGACATGATCCGTATGGATTGTTTTTGGGGTGTTTTTAAAAAATTTTAATGTAATAATGTATGTAAAAAACTTTTATTGTAGATATTTTTGGTAGTATTTTAAAGGTATTAGGTGGAAAGGGAAAATGGGGTAAGATTTTATATATATATATATATATATATATTTGTGAGTTGGCTTTGAGTCATTGTATGGATTGAAGTCATTTTTTTTATGTATTACTGCAGTATTGTATTTGAAAAAAGTAGTTTGTGAAAAATAAACGAATCCAAACAAATTCGTTTAACGAGATTGCTCATCATCCAACATGTTTTAAATTACATCACAAAAATCTACATTAGTGACATGTTAAATATACTCTAGAAAAAAAACAAAAAGATCTGAAAAACACTAAATAGATGTGAAAAATACAAAAAAAAATTTTAAATGTCTTCTAATAAGATAAATCGCTATACAAAAAAATTTTAGTGTCTTCTGATAAAATAAACCACTACAACTTCATTCTATACATGTTACACTTATCAAATCTACTAATCAACTATTTTAAAATCCAATAATAATGATGGAATTTGTCAAGATAGATATAAAATTTGAAAAATATTCCATATAGATTGTCTAATATTTACTATTCTAAAATAAAAATAATAGATTGTATATGTTGCTGAAGAACCTAAATAACCTCATTAGTCCCGTTTGCATGGATTAACACAACAGTTAGTCACACTTTACGTTAAATGCTTTTACCTAATTACTACATAGTAAATGGTTGAATTTGTAATTGCTTATCCACTTAAATGTGGTGGGTTATTAATGGGTTTTTTTTATTAATCAGATTATTGGAAGAATAATCGAGGAACATTTAATTCAATTAATAAAAACATATTCGAATTTAGTTGGAAAATTATGGTGGCAGAAAGGCATTAATAATTTTGCAAAGGCAAAGTGTGCATGTGATGGATAAACTATTGACATGGTTATTTTAACCATCAATCTAACGTAGAATACATATATCTGTTTGTGCACATATTATATTGAATTATCTCTATACATTTTATATTGAAGTGAGTCATTCTCTGAACATAACAAGATATACGAAAGT
This sequence comes from Coffea arabica, assembly GCF_036785885.1. NCBI lineage: Eukaryota > Viridiplantae > Streptophyta > Magnoliopsida > Gentianales > Rubiaceae > Coffea > Coffea arabica. The sequence goes on along the minus strand of NC_092310.1, from coordinate 49,373,591 downwards.
AATTTCCCTTTTATTTTGTATGTACAGCTATTCCTTTCTTTCTTTTTTGAATTTTTTCCTTTCCTCGTAGCAACTTGAAAGACTTTAAAAGCTCCTGTAGAATTGTCATGCTCATCATGAAGAGGTAACCAGGAGCCAAACAAACTTCCAAAAGTAATGCTTATAACTCATGCATGGAGTTCCTTTTTTTTTTTTATTTTTTAGAACAATATAATGGAGGGTTTAATGATCCATTAAACAACAACTAGTTGGAGGTATGAGACCCGTTGACTTAATAGCCGTCTAAATTCCTAAGTCATGTTTTTAGCTTACAAAGAATTAAAGATCCTTTATCAAGGTGGAGCAAGAGAAGGGGAAGAGAACCAAACCCTACTCTTCCCACGTTAATATTCTTGGTTCCTTCCTTCGTGATGAAGGGCAAATCTATTAGATATATTAAAGTTCAAATAATAATTGATCATTTTAATTAGATTTAATCTTATTTGACAATCTGCAACACATATAATTATTTACATATAAGTCTAACGTTGAATTAATTAATGATCCAACAAAAAGAGCCAAACCCTACTCTTCCCATGTTAATATTCTTGGTTCCTTTCTTCGTGATGAAAGGCAAACCACCAAAGAATTGATTTATCCCTAATTCATATACACATACTTTATATATGCTCTACATTGTAATACCCACAAACGTACATGTCAAAGACATTCCTCTTATTGTCCTCGAGATCTATGGCAACTTTTTCAGATTGGAAAATGTTTCTTCAACGATCAGCTACGAGGTCAGTAGAATTTAGATTACACTAGTAAAACATGCAAAACAAAGGTTGATCGATGAAGTTGAACGATATCTTAGAGATTTTTACGTCCGAAAAGTTGCACTTGTTCATATATGGGAGAACTAAGATTGTGTTTGGATTGCATTTTTTGTCATTTTTCATGGAAAAATTACTGTAGCGATTTGATATATGTGAGGAAAAAAGGTGATAGGGAAATGTGATCACGAAAAACGACAATATTTTCCGATGAAAACAAGCAATCCAAACAAGGTCTAAATATTGCCATAGTGAATTGGTGAACTTCAAAGTCATTTGACACTTTTACCGATGCTATTGGTTTTCTTTCCTTCTAACATGGAGAGATGGGATTTAACCAGTGGCGAGGAGATAAGAAGATTAGAACTCAGAACCTCTAACTTTTGAAATTTCAACATTTACTGCTATATCGATAATCGTATTAATTAGTTATCAAGGAAGTGGTAATTCTATTGATCAGCAAGAACTCTTGGTCAACCTACCAAATTAATAGCTCATCTGTAAAGAACACAAAAAATTGGGAAATTGTTTCTCTATGAAGTAAAAAATTTCAAAGTGACATCTAATCATAAGGGGATAAACTATTTGTCCATTTGAAAGTGAGATCAGTTATCCCTACTATTTTGTCCCCTGCCTTCTACTATTTGTTTTCCTCTTTGATGCTCCATGCGTCACATTGTCGACTGTTGTTTTTTCTAGTGTCATCATATTTCACAAGGGCCACCTAATTCTATATCTGCATTTAGTGTGAATTTGCATTGAACCATAAGAAGCAAATGAAACAAATTTGAAAGCCAAACCCTTATACAGTATCATATATGTCTGAAATGAAAATAGGCCCTTCATCTTCTCTCCGTTCCTTCTTTTTGTTTGTACGATTTTTTGTTTGTTTCAACTATCAAAGACTAAATAGTGGTATAAACTTTTAGAAATCTGTACAGGTTTCTTTTGAAAATCTTTAGAAGGAAAGTGAAGTAAAAGGCACAAACTTTCAAGATTATATAAGAAAAAAAGGGGCAAAAAGCCTTTTTATGAGTCTTTTTAAAGATTCACGTGTCTTCCACAATTTTCATGCCCCATGGCTAAAAAATCCCACTGTACCAGCAGTAACCAAAGCCCGCCCGATTGGCCCTTGCCGGCGACACATGGAGCCATCCGATCTGTGTGGGCCCCTCTATAGAATCCCGTGATTGACCCTTGGCCGTATTTTTTGACAACGACCTCCCTACCTCCGCAACGTTGTACGACGCCGTCGCACCCTGAAATTTTGAGCGGATAAAAAGAGTTTTGAATCTTAAAAAAAATTAATTCTTCTTTTACTTCATTCACGTCAAATTAAATCGCTATGATGCATTTTTCAATAATAATTAAAAAAAATAGCAATTTAAATAGGGTTAGGTGTTAAAAATAGTAGGAAGAAAAATGTTTTTTTTTCTAAGAATATCCATCAAATCTACCAAAAGAATTGTGGGGGTTGAGCAACTAGGAAGCTAAAAGGACAAAGTATTATTGTTTCTTGGAAATAAAAAAGAAATGTTTTTTTTCCGTTTCAAATGGATATATCATCTCCAATCCATAGTGTAATTTTTTTCTCTTTTATTTGTATGGTGGTTTCATAAAAATAAGCTGAGCCACTAATTTGATTCTTTAAAAAGTTACAATTATGGGGTGGCAGATTCATCTTGCATATAGACTTTCGTATTTGTCTTTAACTCATGCTCAACATGTTAAAATTTGTACTTATTTTCTTGAGTTTAGAATAATATCAATGAAAAACAAATATACATTCCAAATCTTGAAAATTTTGTTCTTACCTCAAAAAAGAAAGAAATTAGGTTATTAGCACAATTATTAACAAATGTCTTACTTTTAAGAAAATTATAAGAGTTTAGCTCATATTAGTTAACTTTGAACTACAAAAAATTAACTTATAAATCCATTGGTTATATTTTCTTTCTCTTAATTGCAAAATTTTTATCCTTAAGAATATTTACATATGCAACTTCAAGAAGACAGACTCTATTCAAAAGAAAAAAAAAAAGGGGTTACAAAAAATCAACTATGAAATGTTATTTGACTAAAATTTTGCTAAATATCGATTAGTAGCGTATAACTTGAAAACTACTTCATTTCTCTCAATGCTCAATTACTCAAGAACCTATCAATATCAATGAAGTAGCAAACAATCAAAAGATACATGGTTAGAGCCCGTTTGAATTCTTATTTTCTAGAGTTTTTTTTTTTTGGAAAAAAAAAATACTGTAATGGTTTTATTTATGTGAGATAAAAAAATAATTAAAAATATGTTCATAAAAAATATAGATTTTTTTGGAGAGAGAAATTGCCAAACCTCTCTCTCTCTCTCTCTTTTTGGAATAGAAGTACCAAGTAAAGCTACTTTTAGATGTCCTAAAATTCAAATTATTCTTGTTTTTACCCTTAACTTGTTCTAACCAATGTTTAAAGTTAAAACGTGTCGCACTAATGATGCTCAATTGCTCGTACACTATTTCAAATCGATTGGAGTAACAACCACTCTAAAAAGACTCCAAAGCTGTCAGAAAAAGAATACTAACAGAAAATAATTACCTTTGTCTAAAGCTTTCGGATACCGTTGACCACAGGTTGACCTTTCCCTTCCTTTGGTTGATTGATTGTGATTGAGACATAGAAGATTAATTATTATTACAAGGTAACTTTCCAACGGACAAGATTAGACATAATTAGATTCCTCCCCAACAAGAAAACCAAAAGCCAAAATCCTTTTTCGCATTTAAATTAATATTTAGTCATCATTTACTCTTCTCCCATTGTACCGAGTCCAAACAACCAAGCACCCATTTTTTGTTTTCAGGTTCTTTTTCTGAAGCATCTTCAAAAACCCATCATTTTTACTTGAGGTAAAGAAAAGGGTTCCTTTTGTTTTTCTCAAACGTGCCCACCATGAATTGAATTCAGCTCTTTTTTGCAGCTATATACGCATGCCAGTTGGATGATCTATAGATCTGCATTTCTCGTTTGCTGAATTGTCTCAACTGGGCTTTCCTTTCACTTAGCTGGAGCAGTCAGCAGCGTATTATTCTTTTTGTCTTCTTCTGGTGGGGTATTTTTTCAGTTTTAGGTGAATTTATTACAACATGAGCTGGCATGATCCATAAAGTTCGAAACTTTAGCTGAGTTTTCATCACTGCAGCACTCACCATCCAGTTTCTTGATGGGGGTGTTTTGAATTTTGGCTCTTAAGTTGAGGTCTTCTGGAAATCCATTTGAATTGTATGTTTGTTTGTAAGATAAGGGATCAAGTTAGTTCAGTATGTGTCAAGCTTTTGGATTAAAGGAATTCAATTATTTCATTTTATTGTTTTAGGTTTCTGTTTGATTAGCTTAGATGTTTCACAAATGGGAAAACTAGTGATAGAGCTGGTAATTACGGGTTACTTCTACTGTTTTATCATAATTGATGTTGCGGATGATAAAGTAGTTTTCATTGTCATCAAAGAGGTCATCATTCTGCACCAGTAAAGATCTGTGCAATACAAGCCTAATTATTTGCAAAATTAATCCATTCTTTTTAATCTTATAGATGTTTTATGAGTTTTACATTTGGTACTTATGGATGTCCTGTTTTGTAGTGAATTATTTTTCTGAATTGCAAAATTGACAATGATTTCTGTTACCGTGCTTCTCAGGTGAAAAGAGAGGAGTGGATGGCATGGGAAGATTACATTTTGCATTGTTTATAACAAAGAAATAGTCTTGTTCAATTGGATGCTTTGGAGTTACATAAAGCTTTCCTTTTGAAGGTGAGTATTTAGTTGGGGGGATGGATTATGATGTAGAGGTTTAACAATGTAGTAGATGTTTAGTCATCCTCATATATCAGGGGTTCCTGTTCATCCATTGCATTTCATTCCATATATGTGATGCATTATTGCATTGTCTATTCAACAGCAGTGACGAGCAGCTTTCATAACTTTCAATGTGCTAGGCTATCCCATGCTCACAAAATCCCAAGAGAGAAGTTTTGTTGTGATGCTGGGTGTACCAAGATGATTGTTTGGGTAGCCAACTTTAAGATTAGAGCTTGGTGGTTGTAGCGTGTTTTCCTTAAGAGTAATGTGTAACATGAGCAATTATATAAGCAGCTTAATGACTGTGATGAAGACTGCAAGAACTATTACTGGATTATGACACTAAGGTGTAAACGAAGAAGTGAATTGAGCAAGATGCTTCATGCTTAAACTGCTGAGTGCAACACTAGTTAAGTAACAGGATATATGAAGTAGCACATAAGTAACAGGATTCTTGCTTTGTATGAAATAGCACATGAAAAATGGAAAAGTTGGGATTATTTAACATGTTTTGCTACTTAAGATTTTAACAGTACTAAAGTCATTTTATGATTCGTGCAAGGTCATTACCTATTCTTTTGGGAATTAACTCTACCGCCTCATTTTAAGAATTTGAGAATTCTATTCTTTCAGTTATCGTGGTTTAGATAGAAGAAATTAAAAATTGTAATTTTTGAACTCTACTAATTTGAGAAGACATCTTGGCTGTTGAGCTTTATTAACATTCTTGTGAGAAGTAAGCAGGTATAGAGCGCTTTTGGTACAGCATGGATCAGGTGAAATCACTGTCAGTGCATATTCTATTGTTGCATTTTTCCCCATGCAATATGCTGTAAGCATGAGTCACTTAATGTTTAGTACATCTCAAGAGTCTCCCTTGTTAGAAGTAAATGGAAAAGTACAACACCAATACTGTATGTCCCATTCTTAGAAGCAAATGGTGAGCACAAGACTGTATATCACATGCTCGTGGACCACATTTCCCATTTAAGAGTATCTATTCTGTACCTTTTTGCTCTGATTAGTATTTTTTCCATATAGATTGTCTTATATATGAAGGTGTTTTTTGATTATTGAACTTGCTTTCCCTCTGCGGGTTTCTTCATTAGTTCTTCTAAGGTACAACTAGAAGTTAGCAGTAGTACTGAGTCATTTATATTACTTGTTGCAGGTCTGATGAGCCAAAACTGCTAACAATGGGTGTATCAGGGAAATGGATTAAAGCTTTGGTTGGTTTGAAGAAACCAGAAAGATCACAATCTTCAGAAAAGGATGAAAATGTGAGTACTTAACAAATCCTCAGGTGCCCACAGGGCAATAGGAGTGGAAGGACACAAGATGGATAGTTTTTCAAATTTGGCATTATTATTATTTGCCACAACCCCCCTTCTCCCCAAACCAACAGCTTGAACAAAAAACTAAAGGAAGAAAAGAAGCGAAACAAAAGACGTTACATCAATTGGGGATATAAAAGAAGAGAAGAAGAATTATGACACAATATGTGCCTATTTTTGCCAACTACCATCCAGAAAGAGGAAAAAATGGTCAAAGTAATGAATGTTAAGAGTGATGTGCATGTCATAGAGATTTTCCACTTGCATAGATGAAACTTAGTATGCATATCCTATTGTTCTTTTATAAATGAGGAACTCATTGAGTTGTTTATATTCCACTCCTGTCTGTGAGAGCATTGGGTGTCAAACTTTCAGTTCATCTTTTCTCAATTTCTGAGAGGTGAACGTGCCATTTCACATTACTGGTTTAGGGGCTCTGGCCTAAACTCCAGTATCTCCTGCTTGGTAAACTTAAAAGAACCTGGCTACAACATGGATATTGTAAAAGCAGAAGTGCTTACGAATTAGAAAATCTTGAACTCTTGCTTTTATGTCATCTTTTCATTTTCGTGTTAAATCCTGAACATTATTTTACATGTGCTTCACATTCCACAGTGTCTATGCTTTCTCAATCAGTCATTGATATTGTACATTTTACAGAGGACCAGTACTACTGGAAAGTTTTGGCACCGGAGAAAGCATTCTGTTGAAATTGATACTGACATACTTCAGGACGAATTGAGTCATGATGCTGCAAGGCCAGCTGAAGATGCTAGTGCACTTTCACTTTCAGATGCCACTGGCACGCCTTCTACTTCACTTCAAGTGGCAGATGCAGCTCAAATTCAATACAGTAGAGAAGAATGGGCAGCCATCCGCATTCAAACAGCTTTTAGAGGATTCCTGGTACTTCTTGCATCACTTTTTTCTCTCTCCAATTTGTCTGTATGTTCCTGATATGCTGTTCTGTTGATCTTTATTTCTTTTAAAGATCTATAGATTAGAAGATTTTCAGCTGAAAGTATTCTACTTTTCCTCCCCTTAACTCAGCCATTGCCTACCTTTGCATTCAAAAATTCTAGTTGGGAGAGGATGGTTAATCTGTTTTAGGACTACTAGTTGATTGTATGTATATTTTCAATATGTTAATTAAGCAAATGATGGTATGACATTAATATATCAATATACGGGAATGGGACATGTATCTTGTGGACAGGCACCTATACCAGATCAAGATATATTATTTGAACTTGTTTTTGTTGAGTGTCATTTTATAGCTTTAGATTTGAAAAGTATCTTCACATATATTACAAGTTCTTAAACCTTAAAACCTGAATGCTATATACTATCATGGTACAGTTTTCCTTTTTTTGTTTTGTTTTTATATTTTTACCCCCAGAGTACAGTTGTAAGGAACTATTATATATTTATTTTCTTGTATAAAATTTTGTTTATGGGATAAAAGTTTTTAATGCAAGAATTGTACCTAGTCTTCTATGTTTGAAGTTTGACGTTAGACACAAAATTGCTGATGATTTTCAGGCTAGACGAGCTCTAAGAGCCTTAAAGGGACTAGTAAGACTTCAAGCCCTTGTTAGGGGCCATGCTGTAAGAAAGCAAGCTGCAATCACTCTCCGCTGTATGCAAGCTCTAGTTCGAGTTCAGGCCCGTGTCCGAGCAAGGCGTGTTCGTATGGCACTGGAAAATCAAACAGCCCAACAGAAACTTCAACAACAACTTGAACATGATGCTCGTGTTAGGGAAATAGAAGTATGCAAATTCTAGATGCTATCATTTCATGATATTTTCTTGGCCACTTCTTAGTGTTTATGTAAAATAAATGGATAGTGAGCTAATATTTATCATTCTGTCTTGCACATTGGTTAGCTGATATGGTGTCACATCAGTGACATTGTAATTTTTGACTTGCCTGGTTTCTAGCATCAGTTTACCTTTTCTTGACTAGTTTGGAAGCTGAGAAAATAGATGACGCACATTCCATAGGTCATACAAAAGAATTCGTTATACTGATAAATTAGACAAGAGCGATTACAATCTAATGAACAAGGTCAGGATTCAGCAGCTTATCTATTGTCTGATTGTTTCTGTTCACAATGCATGTTAGACTGTAGTTTTATTTATTTATTTATTTTGGTTTATATGTATGGTGTCAATATTTTGTTCGTAGAATTTGAAAGTGCTGGAATCCTGTTCTCTCTTTTGAGCCACAATTCACAGCCAAAATAAGTGAAGTAGTTTTCTTTCTGTTTAAGTACTTTTTTTTCCATTTTGTTTTGCTTTTATGCACTCTTATTTCTTTTTGTTGCCTTGGTTCTTACACAGGAAGGGTGGTGTGATAGTGTTGGATCCGTTGAAGATATTCAAGCCAAGTTGTTGAAAAGGCAGGAAGCTGCAGCTAAGCGTGAAAGGGCAATGGCATATGCTTTGGCTCATCAGGTAACTATTTTTTATCCTCTAGCATGTAAACCGTGATTCTCTATGGTGATCTTACTATAGAAAAATTGTCAAGCACTAGATCAGTGAAAATTGAAAGTATGAGGATGCAATTATCTTAATGTATGAGATATCCAAGCTTAGCCTACCTAGCTCTGTTCGATTCTCATGTCAATTCACAGTTCATGCATTATAAGTCATGACTCAGTTTTTTGTGTTCTGAGAGATATTCCCAGTGCTTTAGATGAATGTCGTAGACTGACTGGACATGCAGAGTCTGATAGAGCATGTACATTGATAAAGATTCCTGAGTACCAGAAAAATCTCATTCCTTGAGCAACTAATGCTTCCAAAATTGACTCTTCGAAGAAATCCTTCTTATAATTAAAAAGATTGGTAAAAATAATACTTATTTTGCTGACTAGTGCAAATGTACTTCTAACTGAAAGGTAGTGCTTAAACTTGTTTGTGCCAAATTTGGAAAGAATATTATGACAAAATGTTTTGAAGGATATTCCAATTAAAGTGTCATTCTCATTGTCAGAAATCTATTTGGAACATGCAATCCAGTCCTCAGAAATTTAGCTGTTGCTGATAGATTTCTTTTGAAGGTTCAAACAGCCTGCCTGCTTCTCAATTCCTCTCCACTCTCCCAGGAAACTTTCAAGGACTTGAGATGCAAGTTAGGTCTATTAAGTTACAAGCTATGACCGAATTAATGTCATCCTACCTCTTCCCAACGTGCCTGTTCCAGTTCGCAAAACCTCTGAGAGGTTAGGATGCAAGTTAGATCGTCTGAACTTACCAAAGACTGGATGTATCATTACTTTTGCAGAATTCATACTTTCTGAGATCTTACCTCAAACGTTTGATCTTGTAAGCTTTTCCATGAAAGCTTTGAGTTCAAAGTTGACTTGTGAACCTTTTAAACTTCTTAACTCCTCACTCACTCTTTAAATTTTAAGCCTCAGTAAAGTAGTGGCATGCAAATCCTAACTGCCTTTAAATTTTTTAGAGCCTTGGTTAAATTGCTTGAGCAACTTTTGATTTGTTGTCATAAAACAAGGAACAGAGGCCTCAAATTGTCATTTTTACGTTTGACATACTCCTCGTTTCTATCTTCTGACACTTCATTATATGGCTATAAGTTCCCATGTATCCGTTTTCTCTTGTTCTTTCTAATTCATTTTGCATTTATTTTCTTTGATGGCTTTAATAGTATCATTTCCTCTGTTACAGTGGCAGGCAGGATCAAGACAGCAGGCAACACCAGCTGGTTTCGAACCAGATAAAAGTAACTGGGGATGGAATTGGTTGGAAAGGTGGATGGCCGTTCGTCCATGGGAAAACCGCTTTTTAGACATTAATACCAAGGATGGGATGGCACTTCAAGAGAATGGATCAACTGAAGGAAAAAATGGTATAAATACCCAAACAAAATCTACTGGCAAGAAATCAATGACTTCAAATCACCCAAATGAAAAAACAGGCCCATCTCGTTCAAGTATCAATTTGAATCTGTTAAATGAGAAATTAGCTGCTTCTCATTCTGATGGCTCCAGCTCTTCCCCAAATAAGTTGGCCACAGTGCAAGATACAACTCCCACAGTTTCTGCCAATCCAAGGTTAAAACAGATTCATGATGATTTAGCTGAAGGCGGTAGTTTAAAGCCCAGTGTCATTTCAAGATCAAACAGCAACCCTAAAGAGAGATCGATGCAGTCAGATAAGCAGGGAAAGAAGAGGCTTTCTTTGCCTAGTGGTTAGTTTTTCTCTCTTTGATGCTGCTTTTGCACTCAGTTTTGTGTATTCTCATTTATGTGGTTGATAGAGCATCCTGCAATTCTGCTATGCAACGTAGAAATTTAATAGGCCTTTACTATCCTCCATCTGTGCTGAAAAGTGAAATAAAGGTTATGTAGAATGACAAAAAGGGCAAAGTTGCATGCAATTTCAGTTCTACAAGAAAAGGTTTTCTGAAGGTTTGGCAATATAATGCATAACACAATAAAAACTCCTGCAGTATTTGATTTGAATAAACCAGTTATTTTGGGGTAGAAGCATCTCAGATAAAAACCATTGTTTTTGTATTTGCAAGTAGGAATTACTAGATGAGAATATTGCACCAACCATCTTTCCATGCTAAAATTTGTAATTATGGAATCCCATAAGCAGGATACTGTGAATACTAAAAAGTTCATTCTTATTGATGTTCTTCCTATAAACACCAGTCCATTTTTCACCTGGACATTCTGGTTATTCACCTTGTTTAGGGCAAGGTCTTGGCTCTCAGACAACTAGGCAACCTAGTAGAAATGCTGTCAAAAGGAGTCCTACTGTACAGAAGCCCTTGAAGGACAGATCCAAAGCAAATGGCACTGATCTAAAGCCTACCAAATCGATTGCACAGTCTGTGGACAACTAGACTTGATGTTCTGTTGGGATATGCAACTCTTCCATATTAAGTTCTGCCTTTGTTAGTCTGTACATAGTGGTGGCCTCTCTTAAGGAGATGCGTTGGCAGTGCTTCAGTTCCTCTTTTTTCTGGCAATATCGTCAGGGCAGGGATGGAAGACAGGTGTTGTTGCAGGAATAAATCTTCTCGGAGCTACTCAAGCTGTTGTAACGGTTGTCATGTCATCATTTTTTATCGGCTATTCTCTTGTTTTGTTAGCTATTTCTGAGCTGCTTGTCTTAAGTTTGGTTCATATGTTGAGAGACTTCGTTCTGTTCCTCCACTGTAGAAAGGTTGTCAATTGGTTCTTTTGTTCAATTTATTCATAAGATCAGACTCAAGAATTCGGCAGGCTTGAAGGGTATATGTTTTAAGTGCAAAATTTTAGTGACTTAGAAGTAAGATTTATCTGATGAATGATGAATTCATCTGTGTTCAAATCCTTGTCAGTATTCTATACTGCACTTGATTCTATAGTTCGATTGTAAGATAATACTGGCACCATAACAGAAGTCACTGGCCACTATGACAGAAGTCACTGGCCCGTTGTGTACTCATATTGCAATTTCATCTATTGGAGATTGAGATAGAAAAGCACATTCTCATGTTAGACTGATCTATTACCATTCTCCTGTGTCCCTGAAATGTTGAGGCATCAGCAGGTTCATAGTAGATTAGTGGTAAGTAAGCCTGCTTAGCTTTTCATGGTTTTGAGCCTTCCTTACCCCCAAAACAAAAGGGAGAAAGATTCATGTTACTCCAGAAGTAGTTCTATTTGTTTCCTCATCAAACAACACCTTAAAGTATTGTCCTTATGGAGGAAATTCTGGAAGTAGGAAACAAGAAAATTGAGATGTCATCCATCATGTTAAAATTGATCTTCTTTCTGCCAGAAAATCAATCTATACCTGCACATTATAGTTGAGATGTCATCTTTAGAAAGTTTGGCCGTCCGAATTCAAAATTATGGAAACCCAATTGGGAAAAAAAAGAGTTGAGCTTATTCATGTAATAATTATTTGTGGGATTCAAGTTTTTCAAAGCCAGGTTATTATATACTCATCAAATGTTGAGGAAGCTGATCATTATTTTTGGGGTTGTTGGGGAGATTGTTTTTGTGGGGGGGGGGGGGGGGGGGGGGGGGGTTGGTTTCAAACAATAATTTTGCTGAGCTAACTCTTCCAGCCACACTGGAAAATCCAACATCCAATTCACACCTTTAACTAACTTAGAAGCAAATTTTGCTAAGCTACGGCTTATAGTTATTGGTTGGCCACAGCGAAGGAAAAGCACAGACGGAAAGAATTTAGCAAACAGACACAAGAAAGAAATGTACAAAGTGAGAAGAATTGCTTAAAATTTTGAAATGGATTATCTTTTCCATTTTAAAAGCAAAAATTATCTCGTTGTAGTATTTGGAGCCAACTTGGGTAAATCAAGGTATTTTACCCCTATGATGGTATCTTTAATGGATGGAAAAATTAAAAGGAAAAAAATGGCATTTCCTTCCATGATAATATTTGAACACATTGGCTAGTTCTTTTTTTTTTTTTTTAATTTCTATTGAAGAAAAAAATTAAAATAATAGTTTTTCACGATTTTAGAAGGAGTGTATAATCTTGAGGATGGTAATGCATGGTCAAAATATGTCACATTGCAGAACCAATACTAATCATATCTCACTAAATAATTAAAATACCTAAAATAGGTCCTTGATATCTCATACTAATTAATCTTATTTATTTAGTGAGATATGCTTTAAATGTACATAGAAGAATTTTTTTTGGATCAATTGGTAACATTTGCCCTACCTTTACTTGTAGTCTAGCATTTTATGGAGAGACTCAACCGGTCAATTGAGCAATCGACATGAATTGAATTACCATCGAACCACACGGATGTACTACGCATTCATATGAATCTGGAGAAGACACATATAGTGACAAAATAATGGAAGTTAAGATTTGAACTCTTAATCTCCAACCCTATCAAAACTTAAGGTTTGATCCCTTTTGAACTTGCATATAAGAATTTGTGAAGTGTCCTTTTATTGGACTTTGCAAGAGACTTGTTTAGGGAAAGCATTATGCATGATCACACAATTATGTTTCCGTTTGTCTTGTTGATATTTTTTTAGAAGTTTTTATAGAAAAATATCATATAACGATTTGATAAATATAAGGTAAATGGGTACTCGTGAGTGTTTTATGTAAATTTTTTTTTTTTGTGAAAAACTACAATCCAATCAAGGTTAAAACGTGATTGTAAAAAGGTGATGTATGCTATTTTGGACTTTTTTGACGATTGAGAAAATAGAGATGCTTGCTGCTTGGATCATTCACTGCAACAGACGAATCTAGCAAGCCTAAAATCTACAGGATGTATGCCAAAAATGTACAGGATATATGCTTTTTCCCTTGCAGAATTTACCACTGTCAAAGTTCTTCCCTTGACCATATCAGAGAATTAAAAGTCACTCTTTTTTTTTTTAATATATATAGTAAGAATTTTTCAACTAGTGGGGCATTCATTAAAGAACTTAAATTATACTGTATTTACCACATAAATACATTCATTCATATCTATTGAATTCCTGAAATTGTGACACTTTCTCAAATTAATTATACTTTTTTTGAGAAAAAACTGACACCTAAAAACTTTAAATAGTTTTAGCCAAACCGATATACTAATCCAATTCAATTCTTGAAGAATAACTGAAAAATCTTCCAGTCGTTCTTCCATTAATTTCCATAAATTCACTACCATAAACTTATTGGATTCCAATTTACTGTATACTGCAGGCTCGATACTTCAAATTAACAAGATCCAAATCTGACCAAATCAGTTACTAAAAAGCAACATCTCCTTACTTACATCTCAATCTATTATGTTCCCTGTATTAAATAAAGCTTCCAAATACATTCAAATTTTTTTTAGGGTAAAAAACCTCAGCAGCCACTAAACTATTGGTCAGGTCATATTTTGGCGATCAAACTATTTTTTGTCAGTAATTGGCCACTAAATAACTAAATCAATAAACTCGTGACAATTTAGTTGATAATTGCTCTTAATCTATGAAATTAACTGTACACGTGGCAAAATGCAAGGTAATTTTATCCAACAACTACGCGATCCTATTTCACAAATTAACTGCTAATTTTACAGTTAATTTGTGAAATAGGATCGCGTAGTTGTTGGATAAAATTACCTCACACTTTGCCACGTGTACAGTCAATTTCACAGATTAAGAATAATTATCGACTAAATAGTCATGTATTTACTGATTAAGTTGTTTAATGACTAATTACCGACGAAAAATAATTTGATGGCCAAAACACGATCTCATCAATAGTTTAGTGATCGCTCGGGTTTTTTGACTTTTTTTTATTACCAAAAAACAAGACAGTCTCCTTCTGCATACAACTTACCTGCTTTTGGACTGCAACACATTACTCCAATCCTCCACCAGTCCCCACCTCTCATTATCTCCCTTTTCCTGCTGGATCTCGACTGTTCCCTTCTCCCTTCCCTCCTCCAAAATCCCTCATAGCCCATCCCAATATCACTCTTTCTTCAACCATTTCCTCTCCCCCAATTTCCAAATCTTCCCAAATCCCCAATTCTTGAATGATCAACATTTTCACACCACCTTAAACACCCACAAACCCCACCCCACCGCCCCCACCCCCAAGCCCAAAAAAAAATCCCCCAAACAAGAAGGAAAAAAAGGAGAAAAGCCAAAAAACCCTCAAAAAATCCATCAATTTTCCCACCAAATGCACTGAATAGTACTACTACCACTCCTACTAATCAAAACCCTCATCCAAAATTTTCCCACTTTCCCAATAATCCCCAACCCCAAACACCCACAGACCAACAATGCCAATAGTATCCTACCCTTCATCTCCGCTCATCCCAACCCTCACACTTCTGCTCTGCCTACCGGTCCTTTTCTACTTCATAGCCCCATCCTTCCTCCCTCCTCGCCGTCTCACCATCACCGCCCCGGACGAGTTCGACGACTTGTCCCTCTTCCACAAAGCCATCTCCCTCTCCTCTTCCACCTCCACCTCCGTCAAATCCCACCTCCCCTCCACCAAATCCCGCCTCGGCTCCACCTCCACCTTCCGGCCCAAAATTGCCTTCCTCTTCCTCACCAACTCCGACCTCTACTTCATCCCCCTCTGGGAAAAATTCTTCAACCAAACCCGCCCAAGTCTCTACAATATCTACATCCACGCCGACCCTTCTGTCAAAATCACCCCACCCACCGGCGTTTTTGCCGATAAATTTATCCCATCTAAGAGAACTCAACGATCTTCCCCCACTTTGATCTCCGCCGCCCGCCGCCTCCTTGCCACCGCCCTCCTCGACGACCCGTCAAATGCATACTTCACGCTAGTCTCCCAAAACTGCATCCCACTCCACTCCTTCAACTACCTCTACAAATTCCTGTTCGACCTCCACAAGCTGTCGAAAAACCTCGAATACTTGAGTTACATTGAGATCCTCTCCGATTCGCCGACTTTGTGGGATCGGTACAATGCTAGAGGGGAAAATGTGATGACCCCAGAAGTTAGTTTCGATCAATTTCGAGTGGGCTCGCAGTTTTTTACGCTATCTCGAAGACATGCCCTCAAGGTTATTGAAGATAGGCGTTTGTGGAATAAGTTCAAGATGCCTTGTATAAATGTAGAGTCTTGTTATCCTGAAGAGCATTATTTTCCTACACTTTTATCAATGACGGATCTGGAGGGGTGTTCCCAATATACATTAACTCGGGTTAATTGGACCGACAGTGTCGACGGACATCCTCATACTTATAATCCACCTGAGGTGTCTCCTGAGCTGATTCATCGTTTAAGGCGCTCGAATTCTTCGTACTCTTACATGTTTGCGAGGAAATTTTCGCCTGGTTGCTTGAAGCCATTGATGGAAATCGCGGATTCAGTCATTTTCAAGGACTGATTTTGGTAAGTTTTCTAGCTCCAGATTTCTGTTCTGCCTTAATTTGGGGTTTGTGAGTTGACTCGGGATGGATTTTGATGAGCTGGGGTGAGTTAGAATTGTGTGGAGAATCGGTGGTGGTGGATATTTTTGGTGATGTGGGCGGATAGTAGTGGTGCTAGTACAGTATTTGGTCTAATCCGCTACCTGTAAATTTGACATTGAGCGGTGAAAAGTCGGTACCTTTGTTTTTTTTCCTTGGAGTAAATAAAAAAGTCTGTGTCATTCTGGCCTTTTTTAGGTGGGAAGATGGACGATATTGATGGGGAGATCTTTTTCTTTCACTTGTTGGATGAAAAGGCCACCATAATTAAGCAAATTTCATGTGAGATTGGTGCTTTCAAAAGTTTTCATTTTTTTTTTGGGGTTCTGTTTCTCTGTTGTATATGGTCTAAAGTTCAAATGGCAAAATGGTTATTGTCTTTTATGGTTAGTAGCTGTTTTTACTTGTTGCTAGTTTATATCCTAAATATGGAAGAATCATGAATGTAGCTTAGCTAATTGAGGTGTTGCTGAGTTGGTAAGGGTCCATGATTTTATTCTTGAAAATGCATCAGAAATAGATCTGCAAAAGTAAATGTAAAAGGAAATGGAAACATGTAGGGTTTGTATTTAGCAATTTTGGCTTGAAGGTTTCTTATTAAATTGTGCTATTTAGTTAGCAATTTTAGTTAGCAGCTTGGTGAAATCATGTTGATTTTTTCTGTTCAACAGGTAAGGAGAAGCAAAAGGGGATAAAATTTTCCAAGGCTATCTATGTATACAAGGATTTGGAGTACCACGTGGGATAAGGTTTTGAAGGGGCTGTAATAGAAGGCCTTCAACCAAAGGAACCCAAGGAGTCCAAATTAAGCAAAGGGTGGATGAGGTTTAAGAAGCAAAGTGGTCAAAATGTACGTTTAGGTGTAAACTGTAATATTGGGGTTGATTCTTAATAATTCTGTGTGGTTGTACATATAGTTGGATGGATGGTTAACAATGTGAATGACACGAAAGAACGGCCATAGTCCATAGAGGAATGAAAGAAGTCCTAAGGCCTAATTGCTTGTCATTTGCAACATCTGAATCCATTTGGATGGTTGTATGTATTTGCCATTGGAAAAGTTGAAAATCCAAGGTAGGAAATTCTCTTTTTGGCATCACTCTTGGCCCTTTTTTCGACCTTTTTGTCTTTGACCTTCTCTTTGCTTTGGTGTTGGGTTATTCCATTTGCAAGTGCTTCCCTCTTTTTGTTAGTGCTGATTCTCATTTCCATTTCCACCCGTGGAAATGGTGGAGTCTTAAATTCATACGAGAAATGAAGAATTTTTTGTCATCATTTTCCCTCGTGGCACTTGGCTATACTTGGGAATTGGAAAATGCTATTTAGTTTACTTATGATTTCTTGTTAAATAATGGTGTTCTATAAACTAATGTGGGCGTTTTAATGCTTAATTTCTGGCATTAGTCCCGACAGAAAAGAAGGAATAGCAGCAACTTGAAGTTATTTTGGCATCACTAAAGTTTGCAGTTGCTTCTCTTTGGGCCAAAACTTTTACGCCTGCAACTGGACAATATTATAGATGGTCTAATTGCAATTATTCTCACCTAATGGAATTTGCCCTTTTCTAGGATTCCTTTTTCTCTGACAATTTGGACGTATTCTTTATCACGGAGTCATTATCAAGCCATTGGATAGAACAATATCTTGAGCCTGAGATTGCTTTGGTAGGTAAAGTAAAAAATTTTACCTGGTTCAGTCCCTTCCGGACCTTCCGTTCCCTCTCGTTTAATGTAGGATAAAATAGATTTATCGTAAAAAAAAAAAAAAAGGTAAAGTAAAAATTTTTGAGGTAAAATAAAGAAAAGGTTCGGGATAAGTTTATGTAAGGTCGTTAAACTAAAGTTCTATGGTTAAACTTAAGTTGGCCAAATTTAGGTGTAGATGTACCAACTTTTCTAGTCTAATATACAAGTCCGATGGTCAAGGTTGTATTACATCAATGGAGTAGCATACTTTACCAATTAAGTGAGAATAAATGTTTTTTATTTTTTAGTACCGATCTCGTGACGTAGGGAGGGGCCCATCTATTTGACGGGATCTAATAATTGATCTGGACACAAATGTGATACCATCTCACTGTAACACAAGTAGAAACTGCACCACAAGTTTGCGAAACCATCTCATTGTAACACAAGTAGAAGCTGCACCAACCGGGGTTGGGTCATGTGTCAAGCAACTTGGTTTCGTTTAAGCAGGTCTCGCGTTTGAAATCTTGCATACCTAATCACTTTTGTTGGAAGATTTATCCATCATAGACAGGTGTGTGACTCGATCAATGGATTAATCAGGGCAAAGCCTTGGATACCATGACAGACAACTATAAAAAAAAAAAAAAAAATAGAAACTGCACCACAAGTTTGCTACTAGCACCGCCCGATTAATACTGCCCTACTTTTTATTTATTTTAGAATGTCTCAAAATATTTATTATGTTAAAAAGATTAAATTATTTTTTAATATCTTCTTTTAATATAACTCTTCCCTTTAATTATATGTATATTACTATTTAAATTTAAAATTTAAATTTATGAGGATAAGATTAGAAAGAGGAGTATACATATCAAAATTAAATCACTATTTTTAAAATTTTGAAATTTCAAAATATGACAAAATAATTGGGACGGAAGGAGTAGCTGGTTGCAAAATGCAATTCCACTTTTCATCAAATGCCTTTTAAATATAATGTGCATTCTCTGCTCACAAGTTCGAATTTGGAAGTATGAGAACTTTGAAGGGTATCAATGGCAACAGCAAAGTTTTGGCTAACACAACCTAAAAATTCAAGGAAGGCAATTGTAACTTCTTCTGTGGCTTCATAATCACCATAATTATGGCCAAAAAAGGCTAATTGCTCTTGTAACTTGTTCAAATTGCAATTCATACATTTTCGTTAGTGATGCATGTAACCTCTACAACCTTTTCATCATTAAGATCCCAAGTAATTGTAACCTATCTTTCATATTCCAATCAATGAACGAGGGCCTTTGGTCTTTCCTTTTCTTGGTGGACCACGAGGGTCTGCCTTTCTAGAAAACTATTCTTATTTTTTTGTAACCCCTCTTGAAAGAAAGGTATATATAATTTATTTTCTTCCTCATTATTTATGGGAATTTTCTTTGTTCCTTCGTTATTTGTAAAGTATCTGAAGCCAATTTACTTCGACTTTTTTCCGCTAAAATTTATTTGCTTACTTTCAAGTGCTTCATGAAAGAAACTATTAATCTTTCTTCTCTTCCTTGTCCCCATATACTACAAGCATATTGCATATATAGCTGAGAATTCACTATGAAGGAGTATCCAAAGTAAAATGCCTTTATTCTTTTTTTCCCTTGATATCCTATCCTTCATCTGGATCGAGAACTTTGACGAAAGATTTGAAATCCTCTCAAATCTCTCTAATTGTTTAAATTATTTATGAGATATTTGATTTTATAAATTATAATATAGTGTTTAAAATATATTTTGATAATTAGTGAATCACAAATTCAAATACATTTTAAATAATCCAAACAACAACTATAGAGGGATTTACGTAGATTATAAGCCTTTATTAAACCGAATAGAGGATGTGCTCACATTCCCTTTAATCTTATGCGGCCGACAAGAATGAAACTTATTGGACTCCTAGGCCCACTAGTTGGGCCTACTATGTACTTTCCGCTTGAGGACCTCTTCATTCATGCATCATCAGTGTCGGTGACCGAACACCTAATACAGGGCAGCAAAAGGGTAAATTATATTTACCTCCCATGTAATTTGGTTTAATCAACTTCTTTCCCCGGAAAATATATCAAGGGGAAGGCTTGTAGCGCAACTATATTGATACTATTCATCTGCATTATCAAGTCACAGAAAATATTTGTCTAATAATTTTTTAGATTAGATTTTTTAGCAAAACCTAGAATGTTAGGATACTTAAACGATATTGCAAAATTTTCATCCTTAAAAAAAAAATAAAATGAAACGATGATACTATCCAATTTCATTTGGTTCATAATCTAAGAAACGCTTAAAAAGTAAATAAAAACACTAAAGTAATCCAAACATGATATATATTTTAGAGTCATGTATCATCCTTGCCCAAATTTTTGTTGTGCATATGAAATTACCGTGTTTTATTTCATGCCTTATATTTTTACCACGAATAATAGTTCAATCTATCAGCTTGGAAGTCAAAAATTGCTTGCTTTGTTGCACCTTCATTATCAAGAGGGATTTTGTTTTTGTTTTTGTTTTGTGTGGTCACTATCTCAAAGAAAGAATAAACATGGGGCCTTTCTCTCTGTTTTTTTTTTGGTGTGGGGGGGGGGGGGGGGGGGGGAGGATTTGGTGGTTTGGTATACCTGTTTTGTTCATTTTATACAATAGGTGAATGGCTTTTCCGAAGTTGAGTAGACAGATGATTTTGTGAAAAATCTGTCAAATTTTATCTTATGCTTTGACCCGAGCACACTTTTGTTCACAAGCAAATTGACTACTTGGACATCAACATTTGGTCTTTTAGTTTGTGGCCCTAATATTATGTCCTAGCATGTCATTGAAATTTGATATTTTGAAACTTAGGTAACATTAATGGTCACTCTTTGATCAATTTGAGTTCTAAATGAATCAACTTTTTCTTCTGATTTATTGCTATATAAATAAAAGTAAATCTTATATACACTGACAGTATATACAATTTTACCGTTAGATCCAAGATACATAGATAAAAGTTGAATTTCAAATTTAAATTTTATATAATTATTATTCATCCAAGTATTCCGGCATTGTAGGAAATATTAATCCTACAAATACTGGCAAATTGCATTGAAGCCCTTATCATCATTGATCAATCTTGTGGAAGATGATTGTCTTGCTTACATCATAGAAATTCTTGTTTTGGTGCTATGTAGACTTCAAAATTCTATTTGTTACTGACAAATGTCTGCTTGCTGGACAATTTAAAAGTTAGAATTAGATTGTAGAAAGACAACTGGAACCATCCTCAAAAGACATAAAAATCATCTTTGATGACTATTACTTGTGCCAATCAATCAGATGTTAACAACTATTAGTTCCTTTCGAAAAATCAAAAAAAAAAAAAAGGGAAAAGAAAGGGGTAATAATTGTTCACAACTTTCGGGACATAACACTTGTAAGAGAACAACTAAATTAAAATTGGGGTTGGACATAACAAACACAAAAAAATTTGCCACGAACGCATAAAGACAATGACAAACAAATCATGAGCAGCTACGTGGACCACAATAGGAAGATGAAAGCCCCAAGCAAAGGACTCTGGTCCCCTTTAATTTTATTTTTTTCCAATCACAGCTTGGGCTTCTTTTTGGTCATGAAACAACTCTAGGGACCCCATTCTGAAACTAAGGATGATGATCAATTGAAGAATAATTAATGGAGTTAAAATATTGCATCAAAATTTTTTTTTTCAAAGTGAAGTATTTAAGTTTGGTCGTGGGTTCAGATCCCTCTTCCCCTTTTTCATTTCTTAAATTCGACTAGTCTCTTGCTGAAATTTTTTTTATTGTCAAAAATATCTAAGTTGACGGATCATAAATTGATAATTAGATCGACCTTTTCCACTAAACCATACCCAGAGAACTAATTAGATTAATGAAAAGTTGGTCATAGGTTCAAATTCCTCTTCTTCGTTCTCATTTCTTAAATTCCATTTCTCCCTTGCTGAAATTTTTTTTTTTGTAAAACATAATTAAGTTGGTGGACCATAAAATGATAATTAGACGGACCTTTTTTCACCAAACCATACCTAAAGAAATAATTATGGCAATGGACATATAAAGTTCGTTGACATATGTCTATAGTTCATCACTTTATGTAAATTGTACGGATTTTGGATCATTGAAGTTTGTCCACCGGCAGCATAATTTGCAATTTGAAAATCGAACTTCTTGCTCAGTTACTAACCAAAATAGAGATGATCGAAGCAAGGCCATCCTCGTAAATACATGAAACAAAGGGGAAAAAAGATCAACTTTGGCTTATTTCAACATAAATTCAAGAATTCAAAGTGCCCTTTTTCTTCTTGAACCTCCCCCCATCCCCGATTCCCTCCCTACCCCCAAACCTGCCAATCAGGATTTAAACTCTGTTCTACTAGGCGGGAGTTCAACTCTTCGCCCATTAACCTAGTAGTTAATTCCTGGGCATTTTCAAATCTAGTTATATTTAACCAGTGTTGTTAGATTCGAACTAGATTGGCCGGTTTGATCAGTCTGATCATGAACCAGCCTTCTTTTCAAATTGGTTTGTAGTATAAAACAGCTTTAGTCAAAAACCAGTCGAAACCATAGAAAACTAGCTAAATTTGTGATCCGATTCGATTGGTCAATCCGATTCTCAAACTTTTCTTTCTTTTTTTTCCCTAACATAATTTAAATTACCTAAATCGTAACACTTTCATTTATTAATAGGAATAAGAAACTGTCACCCATTTAGTGTAAATATCAAAATCACTTGTTTTTCTAAATGATCTCTAAATCAAGATGTTTTCATCCCTATGATCTTATTAATTTAGCATCAATTATTCCAATTTGCATTAATTTGTTTTTATTTAGTTTTTCAAGTAGGTTTGGAGAATGTACATATTTTAACCATGAATTTACATTTATATATATAATTATTCGGTGTATATTTGATTGCAAGTCTAATATTTTTGGAACATTTTTCATGATTGGCCAAATATAACCAAGAACTTAATTTCAATATTTCTGAAACTTATAAAAATATGAAATAATTATAACATCATGCTAACGTTAGCGGGTTTTTTAGAACTATCTGATCGATCCAATCAGTTAACTCCTGATTTAGTAGTTTAGCCGAGTTGTTACCCTGTCCGAGTTTAACAACATTGTATCTAACAATTCTATAATTTTAAGGTCAAAGCCACGCAATATACGTACTTACTGTGAAAACAATGTGGTGTACGAAATTATGGTACATAGTTTCAAGAATGGTAAAACCTTAAACCATTCAAACACCAATCCAACAAAATGCAGTTTGGCACTAGTAGAACAAAGCCCTCATCTGAACTTCATGATTTCAGATTCCTGCAATCTTGAACTGAACGCGACATCAATCATAGATTGAGTTGTTTGGTCCAGGTACACTTTTCTCTTTATATAAAGTCTTCGTAATAAACTCAAATTGACACAACTTAGACATCAAATCTTGGTGTGCTTTATGAAGTCTCAAAATTATCTGCAAGCTACGTGCTCAAAGAGTTTGACATTGTTCAGAATTGACAATCTAAACGTAGACAAAACTACCGATTGCTGTTCATAACTATTTGAATCCAAATGCGTCAATATTTCTTCTGATGTATTACTATTTAAATGGGCAGTATACCACTGATGAGGTCTTGGACTACTAGTCAAGGTTGAAAGCAAAAGCTTCTTATTGATTGTTGTAATAAAAGCAAGGTATACACTGACTGACAGTATATACATTGTTACCGTTAGATTTATAAATCATAATACATGTGCAAAAGTTAAATTTCAAATTCAAAATTTGTATAGTTATCATTCATCTAAAATTGCCAGTGTATAGGAAAAATTAATCCTGAAAGTAATAATTGATGCCACATTATGCGACACTACTTTCAGAGAGATGGTAAGTCTCTTAAGCGGCCGAAAGTGTTAATGTCAAAAAGGAACAGGAAAGATGAGGGGCTAGGAAAGGAATAAAATCTTCGAGTGGACAAAGCAAAAAGGGGGAAAATCGAGCTTGGTCGGGTAGCATAGCACAAGGAAGGGATAGGCAAAACAAATACTACTCA
Source organism: Coffea arabica (assembly GCF_036785885.1). Taxonomy (NCBI): domain Eukaryota; kingdom Viridiplantae; phylum Streptophyta; class Magnoliopsida; order Gentianales; family Rubiaceae; genus Coffea; species Coffea arabica. The sequence goes on along the minus strand of NC_092310.1, from coordinate 49,349,838 downwards.
ATGTCCATCTTTAGCTCCTTTTGGAAAATGGAGAAGTTGTATGTGTGGATGGGACGTAAAGCAAGATGAGAAGTTGAAAAGTTAAAAGAACCAAGATTCAAGTCTCACCAAGTGTGAACTCATTCTAACTTTGTGTTAGCTGTAGTCTCCTATATTGTAATCTCTATTTATTGTAGGTAATCTTATCAAAAAGAAAAAAGAGTATTGTATTGTGTTCCCAAAAGTGCTAGTTTGCTTGCATCATTAAAATTCTGGTTTGGGGCTATGTAAAAATGTGTTGATGGACAACATGAAGATGGAATTAGATGGTAGAAAGACAACTAGGACTGTTCTTAAGAGACTTAACAAATCATGTACAATGCTATACAGTAGTATTTCTTGCGCTAATCAATAGAACTATAAACTGCTATAGCTCCTGTGTAACAAGAAAATTTTGGTCAGGAAACAAATTTAGGGGCCCCAATTAGGATGATGATGAATTGAAGGATTAAAAAAAAAAGAGAGAGATAATGAGTATCTCTTTTTTTTTTTTTGGGAATTTTTTTTTTTCAAGTTGATGACCTTTTGCTCATAATTTAGACGGAATTTTGTTGCCAAACCATACCTAAGTAAATAGTTGTAGTCATTAGCTAAATCACTTTTGGTGATGAAAAGCAAGTCCTTCCCTTTAGAAGGGTACGGGGTGGTTGTACGAAAGCAATGACTCAACTAATTACCAAAATCAAATGGTCTAAGCAAGGTCGGGCTAGCAATTATTTGTCTCATTTTTTAAAATATATTTTTTACAGCTTTACAGTGTAATTTTCGTCAGTTCTTTAGATCTGTAGTATCCATTCTTTTGATTTGATTTTTGATATCTGTGTATGTTTAATAATATAGCTTCTGCAATTAGAGCAGATTTTAATGAAATTATGATGTTTTATTTATTTATTTTTTTTTAAAAAAAAGGCAAGGTCAGCCTAGCAAATACGTGAAGGAAAAAGAGAGATGATTTTTGTTGCCTTGAACCTGTGGAGCATTCCATAGTTTAAGATTTGGTTACATCTCACACTTCTTGAATGAAGGCCAAAATTTGGTCACGCTACAAGTATTATCCGTGAAAACGTAACTCCATTTGGATTTCCCTACTTTCAAAAAACAAGTTTTTCCAATACAATACTACAGTAATATATAAACAAAAACAACTCAAAAAAATCTCATATAAAAGTTTTTCATATGCACTGTTACAGTAAAATTTTTCAAAAAAAACACCCAGAAACAGCAAACCCAATCGGCGAAATCGTCCTACACGGTTTCAAGAATCGTGAAACCTTAATTTTTCAAACACCTATCCCCACATGACGTGAAAGAAAAATTCTGTGTGTTTTTATCCTTCTTTGCGTTTTCTGACTTCCAAAATTCAGAAAAGTTAGGTCTAATGGCTCAAGGAAATCATTCCAAACAAATCAATCCAAGATTTGAAAGCAGAATAGTATCGTTTATCAGGAGGCAAACTTTGTCAAGTTGTTTATCTCCTTAAAAGCCAAAATTTCAAATTGCATATGGAATCGGTTGAAAGGATTCCCCAAGTATCAGTACCATGGAAACTTCTGTTTATTCTGACTCTCTGGTGTGTCAAATTTGTCAGGACATTGTGTGTGTCTCTCTCTAACATCAAATTAATGTGTCTATAACTCTCTTCTCCATGAAGTGAAGTCCAAAGAAAGGGAACTATGGAAATTTATAGTTTCAATCTACACCTTTGTGTCAATTTCCTGATATGTACCACTTCAATGATCTTTGCTCTATGATCTAAATCTCCGATATACAGAACCATAATTTGAGGATGTCTTAGAGTTGTGCAGTTTCTAGCACCCTTAGCCTGAACCAGAATCTGAGCCTGAATAGCTTTGACTGGGAGACCTTGGCAACATCAACTTTGTCACAAAGTCGATAAGCTGTGAAACTAAGGCTATTTACGAGCCAATGCTATTGAAGCCAACGTACACAGTTCTCTGTTGAAATGCATTGACAGCATAATCAACCTGGAAATGTCCTAAAGATGACTTGAACCGAAGGCCATATCCAACTCCGACTCCGCTTCCTGGCTTACCATGCCTGAGAGCTGGATTCCCTAAAATATGGGAGCAGATCTAAGCATTCAAATGGAAATTGAAACAAAAAACACAGGAGTGACATTTAAGGAATGGAATGGCGCATAAAAACACTAGATACATGGGCAATTCTTTGAGAAATGCTGACAATTGAATCAAGAATTACACCATGTGAATTCAAGTTTCTCTTCTCTTCTTTTTTCTTTTCCTGTAATCTTGTAAAACCAACTTTGTATATAGGACAAGCCACTGCCCCGATTATTAAAAAGGCCAAACTTATGCATACATAAGTGGGGTGGCACTCTGCTCACTGGTTATGCCTAAATGAAGGTCATGGCACTGCTGTGCAGCTTGTACTACTATTTAAGAATATTCATACCAAAGGAACATATTTGTCAGAATATCAGGAGGGTTGACCAACTTATCTTGGGTTTTAATTATGTACTGTTGATGAAAGATGCACCAAAAAAGTCAACACATTAACCAGCATTTAGGTGGAAAAAGCTCTCAAGTTAGACTAGTAAACCAGATCCTCAAGTTCATAAGAATAATTAGGAAAAACATATACTTGGTGCAATCTACTCGCAGGTAAATTTCTAGGAAAATGTGTGCAAGGATGCCAATAGGTTTAAGATGGAACAAACCAGGCACATATCGACCAGAACCCAAATCAGATCCACAATCCAAGAAAACAGCACCTTCAATCGTCCGGTTCTGGATATAAAAGGAATTGCCATAAGAAGATGTGATAATTGCAGAATCTTACCTCAAGGTAAACACACAAAAAAAGAAAGAACACATTCAATTAAGCAAGACTATGGCATGCATGGCATGCATAAAAACATGAAATTTATCCACGAACCAATAACAAATCAACAACCAAGAAGCTCCGGTTTTGTATCGATATGCAAAGGATAAACACGAGAGACTGGAAGAAAGAGCACAGGCTCAAGGATTCTAAACTAGTTTTCAGTTGACAAAACAAGGAAAAAAAGAAAAAGATGCATCAAATGCATAATTAAGAAAAGGAAGAACCATAAGTAGATAAATTTCAAAGCAAAAACCAAATCCAGTCTGCCCAAAAAGCATGATGTTCTGCATGTAACTGAAGCACATGCAACATCCAAACAAAGGGCAAACAGAAGGCAAAACAGTACAGGGTTTTTTTTTTTGGGGGGGGGATGGGGAGAAAGTTGGGGTGGGGGGGGGGGTTAAATTCTATCACATGTTCAAGCCAGTTTACAATTAAATACTCCAACCACAAAGTATCAGTGGTCTACATGCTTAAACCAGAAGATATATTCTCTTGCAACTGAATTCGTTTTTTTCTGATGACAAACTCCATTCATGATACTGCACTTATTTAACCATGAAAAAATATTGTACAACTTAGATCTTGAACACTGTTTTCCTTTCTCATCCTGTATATATCAAACACTGCATCTTGCAATTTACTATTTCATTCTTGCCTCAATCACCCACAATATTAGCTGCCATCACCCCCTAACCCAAAAACCAAGAAAAAGGAAGGAGAAGAAGAAACTTGAGAGAAAGCAAAACAGGGAAAGTGAGCTGTTGTGGATCTTGTGATCTTTTGAAGTAGGTGGGTTTGCCAGAGCTAGTATGGTGCGCCTTAGTATCTACAAGAATAAGCCCCCTGCCCCAAAAAAAAACTACAAAGAAAAAACCAAAAAAGTATTGAAATGAAAGATAACAGAAAGCAAATCAGGGACAGTGAGTTTTCTTGGATCTTTTGAAGAAGGTAAGCTGGCCAGAGCTGGTATTATGCATCTTAATGAGTAATCTAAATCCAGCTATACATCAGGTAAAGGCCGCTGCTGACCAAATAACATCTTAGCCCCCTTAAATTGCTTCAGCTACACCAACTCAGATAACTTTTCCAGCTTTGACTATATTTCACTCCACTTCTCACATTGATAAAATAACACATCATTATTTTCAGTGTTTAAACCAAGTACAGTAGTCCACTACAGTAATTAGTCAACTAGTAATAGTTTACTTGAAAATATTCACTCTTGTTGTCTCCATTTCACTCTCCAATATCAAAAGTTTACTTGCCTAACTTTGAATAATGAACATGTCATTACAATATTAGGAACTACTAACATGTACATACATGTTCAAAACTATCCACAAATATTTCTAAAAGAATACAGATGCCACGGCTAATGACAAACTAAACATTATAAAGGCTAGATGAATATTTGATCTTGATGTGCTATAGTGTTCAAAATCTTTCTGAATTATAATGCATCTAGTTAGAATAAGGAATGCTCATTCTATGTTGGTTGCTGTCATCTATAAAATCCTTAGAGAAGCAGTTCACAGTAACTGTTGCATTATGAGTAATACTCCCTCCCATTTATTTACATTTTTCATGAGTGACGCCTTGGGTGACTAATATATTGAAAAGACAGAGCCTATACACTTGCATATTCTCATGTAATTTATCTAAAGTTTTACTAATTCAAAAAGATTGCCTGCAATCTTTGCTTGTGTTTCCCTAGAATATCCTTCTCATACTCTGATGCAAGGTATTTTCGGTCTTCATTGTTTTGTTGTTTAGTATGCATCCGTTACGCTTAGTTGCTAAGTGTAGCAGTATAGAAATTGTGTATCTGGTGCAAACATCCTAGGCATGTGCCTCATTAAGGTATTTTCATCTTGTCATTTTAGGTCAACTATATGTTTGAAGCCCTATAAGTAGCCATCTATCTACTGTAGCAAGCAGGTGTGCTTATGTGTGTTTTTTTTTTGGTTATTTTATTTTATTTTATAATCAGCTAATCTGTAAAGCTTGAATCAGCTCTCTTTGGCTATGATACAGCCTAGAAGCTAATTCCCTTCAATCTTTTATGTTTTCTTTTCATCAATCATAGTACTTTGTGCTGCTAGCTAAAGTTCCCTTTAGTCTTCTGCCCCACTATCACTTAAATGCCCCATTTTCTTGACATCCACTTAAGGTGTCACTTCCGGGGAAAAAAATTAGTATAGGCAACGAATATCCAAGTCATGGTTCGAGAGAGAAACATTGGATGAACCTCAATAGAATAGAAAAATGTGTATCTGTCACATTGACAACTAACCTATAATTTAGAGACACATCCTACAGACTGGCTAGTTTGACCGGACCAACAAGGCCATGTTTTCTGGCCCAGCGCAGGTTCAGCACTAAACTGGGATTGTCAGGGCATTGGGGAAGCTGGGAAAACATAAAAGCAGCAAAACCAATTTCAACTGCTATAACGTTTTCTTCTAAAAACTGTCTAGCAAACAAGTTTATGAAGTTAATGAGTACCTACCAAGAGGAAGCCAGCTTTTACAATAGAGAGACTGATTTTTGCAGACCAAAATTGACTACGAGATTAATTTTGTATTTATGTGCCATACCAATCACTAACACATAAATGGCGAAAAATGATTATAAAATGATACAGTGGCTGACACGCTGTAGAATCCCGAACCTAAAGACATTCTCATCTTCTCATGAATTGGCATAGGTTCTCTGCCCCTGAGGGCATCTTCAATAAGTCAGTCAGTGTTATGTTTGCTATAATTAAGACGCTATAATTAATAGGCTATAATTTAAGAATTGATAGGCTATAACTTGATGTTTGTCCTGTGAGCATGCTGGGTAACACCTACCAAACTACCAGTAGCAGGGTATTCTGAGATTGGTAAAGAGTTGTCCTTGCAACCAAAACTCTCCTCACAAAACAGTTTCCATTTAACAATTTCAGCATGTTTATCATAGCCGTAATGACGGTTTGATATCAAGGGGTCATAATATTTTTACCTCAAGTAATTAAAAAATCTCAAAATATTCCTTTTAGCCAAAAAGCTTTGTATTTTACTTGGACTTTACAAAGTCAACTCAAACTCCAAATTGCCGTGTTGGACAAAAGCCTTTACACTTGTACCTCATATGATCTAAAAATCATAAACACTTGAGGATGGCATGGGATCGTCTTTTTGAAATAAAAATTGCATGGTATTGTCGGGGATCAACTTATCTCCAGATGCTGGAGAGAACAGAAGAAGGTATACCTATTGATATGGTACTAGCTTCCATTATTCAAGTTAAATAATCCTAATGACTGATTGAGGCAGCTTCTTTTGGTCATTGTCAATGCCACTTCAATCAATATCTAAGGATACAGACATATTCATGCCTTATAACAAACAAGCTCCAATTCTTATATTTAACATGTTTGATAAGCAAACAAAAGCTGGCCATGTTGAACGTAGACTAAAGAATGTGCATTAAAGCATAGATCAAGAGTTAAGTTTCATATGCCAATTCTAATAGCTTTGCTACTACAAGCTTTTTGTTTCAAGTTTTTCCCTGTCCTACAAGCATCATTTCAGAGGACCTTCAAGGCCAGCAAAAGCAATATGCTCAAGTTACGAATTGTGTTACTGTCAAAGCTAATATTAATAAACTGTTTAAAGTACTTAAGACTTTGTCAAACAACATGGAGAACAGGATTATCAAATAGGAGGTCTACCTCTATGGCCAATTGGCTCATGAATATTGTTATTCCTTTGTTATAATGGGAATAACGGTGAAATGAATCTGATCTTCAGAACATTATGAAAGTTAAATGACAAAATCAGCTTTCTCAAGGATGAAGATAAATTTATACAAGCAGAACATATATAGAGACACTATAGACATAATTAGGGATAGACTGAAATAAATAGTTTTTAGTATTAATATCAGTACATACCAAAGGCAATGTCACTTCAGTATTGGCCACCACACAAGACCTTCCACAACCAACAGCACCTTCACCATATCCTCGCACACTACCAAGTCCTCCAATTGCAAAAGCTTGATACGGAGCTATATCTCCAACAATAGAGCCACCCGTAAAGCTATCAGAAAGAAAAGAGTGAGTAATGGAAAAAGGCATACTCACAAAAGTCGAAAGTAAAATTCTACTGTTCATAAGCTAACTAGTAGCTGGTGATGAGATTGGCAGCCACGCATTAAGCAGCAGGCTTTATTGATGTAGCCAGTTGGCAAAAAATTTGAAATAAATATTCTGTTAAAGGTTCTTGCACTCAATGAGCATATTCTCTTCTATCCTGAACAGCATTCTCACCACCCGAGCAAAAAAAAAAAAAAAAAGAAAGGAAAACAAAAGAAGAAATTCAATTAAAAGGTGTTGTTACAAATGCATGTGTACTTTCTAATCATTTCCACACTATCAAGACAAAGCTTCTCACACAAGTTCATGAAACAAACTTCATCTTTCCTTCCCTTTCTATTAGTTCTTATACTATTTCCATTTTTTATCCTTCATCCTTCTAGTTGTCATAAAATATTGTCATTCACATGAAATGGGCAAAGCTGCAGCTTGCAGCTAATCAGTAGCGGTGCAACAAGAAGAAGATTCTGCCCACCTTGTCAGAAGAAATGCAGGCCCAAGTCTGATTCCCTTTGATGCGACAAACTTGAACCGGTTGAAGATCAGCCACTTAGAAAGAAGAGGAATCCCTTGTTCTATTTGCAGATTAAACTGAAACCGTAACCAATCAAAATGTTCAGATGCACCAGTAGACAGTATAAGTTTCATTTATTATTCTAGACAAAGTAATAGCCATTAGATTTGAAAATCTTTAAGCTAGACCATTACAAGCTACTGTCATATTTTGGCAATGTACACTACATTACCCTAGTGAAACTGTGCTCACTGGCCTTTGCAAATCGAGATTCCTGCTTTATTACCACCATACTGTCATGATAACCACCACTGCAGAATAATTTTGAGACACAATCAGTTTTCAACTTATCATGAAACAGTAAATGCATTTTAGTAGCCTCTCCTACCTGCAAGTCACAGGAAAACCATGAAGATCTCTGCTAATTGAGCGGCCATCATCATTAATTGGACGTACATGCTGCATGCGATAGTGTTATTGAATTCCTTAAAATAAGTTAAAAGGGTATGCTTTGTACTAGACCTTTTTGCTGATGACACAGAAGAACATAATTACCTCAAACTTTACACTCGTTTTGCTGCTCCAATTTGAACTTGCAGGCTCACTTAAGTCTAGACCAGCAGAAAAGCGACAAAGATTCACGCCTCCACTCCCTGAACGGGAGTAATTGTCAACGGGAACACCATGGACCCCAATTTCTGGAGAAACCGAATGCTGGATAAAGAGCACTTCAAGTCAGGCTCTATACTTCTCACGAGTTGCTGCTCTTGTCTACCATACTAAAGCTCCAGCTATTACATGGTATGAAAGTAAAGGCAGTCCCACAGCAGCTTTTATCAATCTCAATGAAAATTAGCATCAGATATGCATCCACTTTCCAATATTTTAATTGTTGCAATAAAAATACTCTCTCTGAAAACCAGCATGCACGAGCAGAGAACTAACAGTCATTCAGCATTAAGATTTCTTGAACTTACAGTTTCAGGTAAATTTATTCCACAATAAAAAAGATGCAAGAAAACTATTCAAATTCAACTACTCTATTCACCCAGTATCTCTTTCAGAATCAAGTTCAAACTAAATTTAAAAAAAAAAAAAAAACTAATGCTTGCTAAATTTTGAATAATAAAGCAAAACGACAAGGAGAAAAGTCAGGAGTTACAGCTTAACCTGTATAGAAAAGGATTGTTGAGAAAGCCATTCGGGCCGTGGCTTCCTGTAAGCTATCAAGACATTGGAGTCATAAAGTCCTTTATCCCATAGAACATCAAGCTTCTCACTCTTGCCAAATAAATTTGGATGCTTTATGCAAAGACTGCAAGAAGGCATTCAATCAACCATCTTTCCCAGTTAATTACAAAAGAAGACGATTTCTGCAAAAAAAAAAAGAAAAAAAAGAAAAAGAAATTCCTGAACTTAAAATTGCACAAGAAATACCTTCCAATAACGAGAGACAGAGGACTATCAGTATTCCTGTTTCGGATAAACAAACAAACCGTGCTCAGAATCAAAGCTTAACTGGAAATTAACTAAATATGGATGAAACTAAGAAATTTTACTAAGCTCAAAAGATGAAAATGACGATTGGAAAAAAAAAAACCTGGAAGAATGTAGCATCAAAGCAGCACATAATTTGTGGGTGAAATCAACATTGAAGTCTATCTTGGCTGCATACAAATTTCAAACTTTATCATCCATCTTTCTATCATCACAATTCACTATTAATAACTTTTAAAAAAATGTTTGTCCAAATAAATCTCATAATTGGGAAGTGCATGCTACATCCTCATCAAAAAAATCAGAGAAACAAAAAATCCCTCCAAAAATAAATAATTCTCCACAAATGCCACTTTGTAATCATGCTTCTTCAATTATCCTAATGGGTTTTTCACAATATTTTATATATCATTTCACAGATAAATTAAACTGTCAAGAAGGCGAAAAAAGAGGGAAACAAAATAATTGAGCTATAAAAATTACCATTGCCAGCATGAATGCTCTTCTGAGCTCCCATCCCATTACTTCAAATCCCAAAAATCCTCAATCTTTATTGTTCAGTGCCCCATTGGATACTCCACCAAAATGACGGCGTTTCAGTTACACAAGCAAGTAGCTGTTTCTGTTGGCAAAATACAGTAACTACTAATACTACCAAGAGAAGAATCAACAGAGGGAGAATCTGAAGTGTTCAGAGAAGAGAAGTTATCTCTTTCTTTATGAGACGGCTTCCCTATTCTTGCAGTACTTGGGGGACCAGTTGGGCAAATTCTGCTGCTTATAATTTTTTTTTAAATCTCTGGTTTTGCACTTTAGTTTTGGGCTTTAGAAATCTGTCCCCAATAATATTAATTAATTTTCACCCCAAACAAGAATTCATAAGTAGATGGAATATGTACTGATGGATTTCGAATTACACATAAAATTTAGAGTTCGAATTTAAATTGAGATAACATAACATATATTTATCCTCACTCGTGCATGTTAGTGTCAATAAAAATTAATTCATGAAAAAGAAAAAGAAAAAAAAATGAAGTTAATTGTGTGGTAGGGAATAATGCAAAAAAAGGCACTTCAATAGAAAAAAATTTGTGGTCTCTTATTTATCCAATCGACCAGAAAAATGACTGAACTTGCCAAACAGTTAATTTGGAATAAGATATAATTTCTCAGGGGATAATTTCAGAAACCTCTCCTGAGGTTTCTAATAATTTCACCCATCTCCCTTTAAGTTTGAATAATTATACTAACCTCCCTTTACGTGATAAAATGATTATAATATTCTTCACTTATAAATAAATAAAAACTTCTAAATACAATTCACCTTATCTCTCTACACAAAATAAATAAATAAAAACTCCTAAATAAACTCAAAATTTTCAAGTGACTTTTTATTTACATGCATCAAGATTTTGATACGATGATGTATTTTGTCAGATAATTTACGCCTCATTGATGGATTGCATAATTAGTAATTCGAAAAGATCTGAAATCATTTAAGAAGTAAAAAATGAGGAATGACTTGCGGTTTTATTGTTATTGTCATGTGCAATATTGTTCAAAGAATGAAAGTTGGGCTTAGATGTAATTAACCAATTAAACTTTTATCCATATACACATGTAAAAACTACAAAAATGGATATACAGAAGCTTTTGAAAAAAATTTTAATTGGATGACATAACTTTGCTTCTGATTCTGGATGACTCTTATGTGTAACAATTTTCAATTTTTTTAAGGGTTAAAAACAAAAAAAAACCCCTTGTGATATACATAATATATAGAAAAACTCCATGTGATTTCAAAACATATAAAACGACACCTCATGTTTTAAACTAAATTGTAAACTAACAAAATCGCTAAACTTAACGGAATCCGGTAAAATTAATGGTAAACTTAACGGAATCCTGTAAAGTTAACGGTAAACTTAACGAAATCCTGTAAATTTAACAGTCGAGACCGTCATTTACGTTAAATTTAACGAATTTTGTTAGTTTACAATTTAGTTCAAAACATGAGATGTCGTTTTGTATGTTTTGAAATCACGGGAGGCTTGTTTGTATATTAGATATACTACAGGGGACTTTTTTATTTTTAACCCTTTTTTTAATTTGCAAATGGTAATGGGAACAAATTAATTATGAATTCGAGATCTATTTTTTCATGTCTTTGACTTATTGTTACATAATTTTAAAGCAATGAGTTTGATCATATATTGTAAAATTATTCATGGATACTCAGTAATATTGAGATACATACATTGGAATATTAATTCTCCACAGTCAAATCCATTAAGAATTTGGGTTTGATTTCGGATTTAAGTAAATTTAATGGATATAAGATTGCATGTAGTAGTTGCCACACAAAATAATTTGATTTTGTGGAATTGGTCAAGCTGCACATCCAAGAAGATTGCCCAGAAGAAAATTCAGCATAAACATAATTAAACATTTAATTTTTCCTTAAACATGACAAAGAATTGAGATGCCACCAAAATTAAGTGAGAGGAGCATGAAAAACGAAATCAATTCAGTTTTTTTTTTTTTTTTTTATGAGCAACTCGAATTTAATATCTATGGGAGAAAAGCGGAGTCCAACTAAACTTGTATGAGGTTGGAGGTGAATCTCCGGTCTAAATGAATGCACTATTGCACTTTCTGAATTTTTCGAGGAAACTTAATACTTTTTACTTTTCTACATTTTCTCGATTTAACCTTTTGTATTCGAACATAATAGAAACCTAAAACCTGAAACCATCTTAACGGTGATGCCTATTAAGCAATTCACAAAAATTTATACATTAGATCCAGTTGGATTAATTTGGAACATAGAACATATACAAATAGATCCAGACAAGGGTTCACACAGGCACAGTCCATAAACACATGACTCCAGGATCAACATGAAAAAGTGAAACCAGAAAGCCATGATTACATATTTCTGGTGAAACGGAGCAATATATATAGTTTTATTAACATTGATACCCGATGAACACATGAATATAAACTCCATGGTAGGGCTCCATTGCATCCTTAGCATCTACCATCTGGGCAATGGCAGGCACCGTTATCACATATTAATGGGCAAGAGGGATCACAGTCGTCAGCCATTAAAACTTGTAAGCTGCAAGTTTCTAATCTTGCCGCCTGAAACGCTGCAAGGCCCAACTGCATATACTTCAAAATCATGCTTTGAGCTTTGGTTAACACTGGTGGCGACAAGTACAACCTTGTGGCTAAGCTTGCAGTTTGGAATAAGAAAATGATTGTTTGTAAGCAGTCTTGGTACTTGGAGAAGTTTAAGTGTAGGTTAATATTTAAGGGCAAAAAAAAAAAAAAAGAGCAGAAAAGGAAAACAAAAAATAGATATTGAAAATTACACTGTAAAGCCCTCTGATTTTAATATTGAAAAAACCCTTTAATTTTCAACAAAAAACCCTTCAATTTTTTAAACACACCATTAGATATTTCTTTACAAATCCTCTGAAAATCGAGTTTTACCCCAAAGATTTTGACAGTGAAGCTTTTAATTGATTGGAAAAAATATCACATGCGAGACATGGTTCAAAGCTTTTTTCTTATGGGTAAAACTCAATTTTCAGAGAATTTGTGAAGAAAAATCTAGTGATGTGCTTAAGAAATTGAAGGGTTACCTTTTTTTTTTTAAGGGTTTTTGATGCTGGTCTCGATGCTTCAGTTATGAATGAACAAAATGCCCTTTAAATCAAGCCAAATTTATGCGTAAAGTCACCGAAAGTCCTCAAAGTGAATTTAATTATTTAAGGGCCAATCAAAAATAAAATTTAGATGATGAACCAAAAGTAGATAACTGCAATAATTTTAGGGTTTCTCAGATTTTTTACCCTTATATGATGAGGAAGTTCAGCGTTGGGAAATGTTTCGGTTTAGAAGACTAGACAAAATCCCGTAGAGATGGTTTGGCTCATTATTACAAGTGTCTTTCAAGAAGCCCTTTGATCTATGCATGTGAGAATTCAAAGTTGAAATATTTGTGTTAAACCTTATATCATTTGGTTGGAAAAATTACCAAAAAAAAATGAAAAACAGACATCAAAGAAATATATCTTCATGGATTAAAAGATACGAAAAAAATAAGTTTCAAACTTTTGTTATCTTCAAGTTATCCCATTAAACATTACTAAGGATCTAACTTCTTGTGTGATTTTAAGGAATAATTTAACACACTCAACATCCTATGAAACTCAACAATTTAACATTCGACATCTTATAAGATTCGATAACAATTCCGACCACATAAATAGTTGAGAGATCGAAATAATTTCATTAAAAATGTTGGTTTTGCATAATATTAAGGGTTAATGACAAAAACTCTACTTAAGTTTTGGTTAAAATTGCAATTTACTCATTAACATTTATTTCTTCTCAGTTTACTCCCCATTTCAATCTAACTCGTCAAGATTTGTTGACTATTAAAGCATTCGAGTTGACATAAATGCTCTTCGATACGGATTATAAGAAAAAGACTTCCACGAAATTCTTTCAATGTTCAAATTATAAGGTTTGATTTTTACTATAGGCTAATTTTTTTGAATTGCTAGATAAAATAAATTAGAATACTAATATTTTTTCTACCTAGAATCATCATCCATATAATTACTTTAAGTGGGTAGGCCCTAAATTTTGAAAAAAAAAATGAAGAAGAAGAGAAATATGTATTGAATGGCAATCAAGGAAGAGAAATATGTGATTTGCTATTAAATTTACCTTTTATCCACAATTCTTATTTATAATATAGAAGATATTTCCTTTCTTTTTGCGCAAATTTTAGGATCTATCCACTTAAAATAATTACACACATGATGATTCTAGGCAAAAAAAAATTGAATATTAATATTTCAATTTATTTTATCCAAAAAATTTAAATATTTTAATTTGAGCACTCAAAGAATCTTGTAGGGATTTTTCCTTATAAATTATGAAAAGGGCTTTTTTTTATCAATTCCAATGTTTAAATAGTCAACTTGATGAGTTGGATTGAAATAGGAGGTAAAGTGAGAAAAAATAAATGTTAAGATGTAAACTTTAATTACACGCATAATGTTAATTCAAAATTGTTCCATCTTTATGAACTAGGCTGTAATATCAAATATGTATCCTTTTCATTAAATTTTTTTTTTGGGGTTAAACTTTTGATTAATATTCTCAAAATATTAATAAAAAAAAAAAAGCCAGGATTCCGGGTCAACTTCAGTATCCCACTAAGGCGGTGAAGCCCAAGCAGCTTAAGCAGCTCCTACTCGTCCCCCACCTCCATTAATCGCATTCCGCCCACCGCCGCCGCCATCCCCTGCCTCATTTACTCTACTAACCTCTACCACCCATACAATACTATATAAAACGAGTTTGTGGTTTTGGCTCCTAAAATCGAAAAATTTTGGACCCAAAAGAAAAAAAAATAATAAGGGGATAATTGAAAGCAAGAAATGGGGAAGGGGGAGAAAACGGGGTTAGGGAGAGCTCTGGTGAAACACCATAATCAGATGATCCAAGATAGTAAAGAGAAAGGGAGGTTTTACAGGGGCCAAAACAAGAAAGTTCTGGAATCCGTTACCGACGTTAGCGATATCGACGCCGTAATCGAGCAGGCTGACGAGGCTCACCGGTTCTTCTCCGATAACAATCCACCTGTCAACGTGCTCATCAATTTGTAAGCCCACTTTAATTTCCTTATATCGTCTTTTTTAATTTCTTTAAATTTGGGTTTGTATTTTTTGCAGTAATTTTAGCATTTTGAGGTTTTTTAAAATTTAATTGTGGTTTTACTGAGTTATTCTGTTGGGTATTGTGTAGTCCTATCAAAGAATGGTGCTTTTGTCTTTATTACTTTCTCAGAGCTGGCTGGATTTAAATAATGGCATATTTAAATTTTAAGCTGTAAAGTTGATTGAAAATGTGAAGCTGTGTACCTATGAATTAGTGCTTAAAGTGGTGGCCAAATCTAGATAGGATAAATCTGAATACGGAAGGATTGCAACTTGCAAGACTGTTAGACATGCTGACTGGTTTTGTGCAAAATGTATTGCATGAATTGTACAAGTTAGTGGTGGGTTACTGATTCTTTCAAATGTAAGAGGAAAGCATGGCATTTTCAATCAATTTATGACCAAAATTTGATAATTAAGCTCTGGCATGGTTTTAGCACGAGATCCGTGCAGAATGTTATTTTCGGGAGCTTATCTTTAGTGCAAACGTGGCACACCCGAAATCATAATTCGTTCGCTACAAATTTAGAATCCTTTTCTGAATTCAATAATCTGATTTTGAGATTTCGAAAATGCATGATAGGATAATGAAACTTGTCCAATAGAGTGGAAAATAATATTACTGTAAAGTTATCATTGAATTTTTTTTAACATATAAATGTAGCTTAGTGGAGAAGATGAGGCATCAAGAATTTACTTTTACTAGTGATTGGGGAAGATTTTCCCTTTAGGTAAATATCAAGTGAGACTGCCCGATAAAGAGAGATAGACATCGAATGCATTATAGGGAGAAGACTTTTGTTTTTTTGTTGAATATTGCTTATCTACTATTCTGTATTGCTAGGAACATGGGTAGATAATCTGTTAATCAATTTGTCTATAGTGTCACCAATAACGATGGAATTTGGCAGAGGATGGATAAGTTTGATTAAAGGCCTTGTTGTCTTTTAGCAGTCTTTTAGCTGCTGATAAAGTCCTATTGCTAACCCTCATTAAAGCTTGGCAAGAAATCTGAACCTCTATAGAGGCACTTACTAATCATGCTTCATGAAGCACTTACTAACTTAAACATCAAGGTATTTTGCCAGGAGAACACCTTGTGAATGTCTTCTTGTTGTCAGTTGACCAGTCCTTGGACGTTCTCAATTTATATGGCATTTCATTTCAATTTTGTTAGCTATAAAGTACTCTTTGCTCAGATGAAAATATCTGTTAAGAGGTGAAAGATCAACCCGTCAAGCAAAAGAACACTGAGATGACACTTTTGTGCTTCTGAGCAGTTCTGGACCTAGAAATAAGTTGATTAGATGTTCATGCAGTGTCGCCAGTAGGATAGCTCGGATGCTTAAGTTAGTAAAGGCATGAGCTGTAGTAGTTTAGCATCAGAATTGCTAATCCAAAATAAAAAATTAAAAAATTAATCCTGATAAAAATTAGGATTACTTTACCTGGAGAAAATGAGGGTATTTATAGGGGTTGAGCTACTCTGAAAATGACAAGAAAGCCAATTTTCATACATGGATAGTCTTCTGTGGTGTGCTTGCTTTATCAAGCATCCACATATTCACCATCCGAGATATTCATGCTTAATATTTCTTTTAAGTTTAAGATCTCCCCCCCCCCTTTAAAATGAGTGCCTTGACATGTCTTTCACGTATGCAAGCTGCTAGCTTTTGACGGACCTTTGATCTTGGAGTTGTTGCTGCAATGATTTTTAGTCTTTAGCATGTGTCAGGGAAATTTCCATCAAATTTTTGTCATTTAATATATTTTTGAAGTGATCCATTAGTTATACTTGTTAAGGCTTGTGAACAAGTTGTCTAAACATGGTATGTGATTTATGCATGACCTTTATCTTTGCTTGATAAGATGTGATTGAGTTGCATTTGCTCATGATATGCATAATTTTACTCTATATCACTATTATCTACTTGATTTATTGGCTGTTCAATGAATGTGTTGCGACAGAGACTCTAGTTCCAGCACCAGTGAGATGACACCTGAAGAAAGACGGGAGCAACAGAAGAAAGAGGAGGCTTTGCATGCCAGCAGTCTTCGGGTTCCACGCAGGCATGTACTTTTTCTTTCCCTTGAACTGACTGTACATGGCTTATTGACATGTTCTGAATATGTTGATCTTCGTTAGGCCACCATGGAATTCCAAAATGTCAGTGGAAGAGCTTGATGCTAATGAACGACAAGCATTTTTGGCTTGGCGCCGCAGCCTTGCCAGGTAAGGTTTTATCAAACATAATGGATAATTGCTAGGATAGATAACATATTAACTAGATTGACATATACTTCCAAGAATGTCTCATGTAATGACTTGATTAATATGATGCAAATTAATAGAGGGAGTTTAGTTTATGCATCCATTACATAGAGTACTTCCCAATTCTGTTAGTGCTTTTTGGCTTGTGAGTATAGTTGTCAGACCATATTATACTGAACAATTTTACCTATCTAGTGGCCAGAGAAGATTGTGAGATATTGTTGGACTGAGTCTTTCTCAGAATAGGGTAGATGAATGGATATCGTAACCGATTGGTTAGGCTGGTCCATGGCAGATATAGTGGACAATGGATTACATGTACAAATAGAAATTGGTATAGCAATAACTTCCTTGAAGTATAATAAGCCTTTGCCTTTCCTTAGTGTATGCTTTTCAGAAATTTTTTCTACCAATCTATAATTAAGCAAGTTACCCTTTCATGTTTGTAATGATATAGACGCTTGGCAGTTTTATTATTAATTTCCAATTAGTTGATAATCTCACAGGTGGGTTGTTCTTCTTCATTTGAAACTTAAGATGTTATGCTAATAGACATTGAGTTAATGGATGTCGATAAGTTAGTGAAATATAGGTAATGTTTGTAGCATCTTTGAAAACTCTGTAGAGTTGATTATATTATTTGTGTGCAGTCAAGTGTAAGCTTAAGTAACCGTCTACATTTACTTGCAAATAACCTATTTATTTGGAATTGCCAGCTGATGGTTTGATAAGCATCATGGTTCAGATTTCGACTGTTTAGTGGTTTTAATATGACTCTGTTTGGATAAGTTGGAGTCATATTGAGTTGCTACTTTCATGTATGTGTGTATGTTTGGTTTGTGCAGGCTTGAGGAGAATGAGAAGCTTGTTCTGACTCCATTTGAGAAAAACCTAGATATATGGAGACAGCTTTGGAGGGTGGTTGAACGGAGTGACCTGGTGGGTTCACATTTATGATGCCTCATGTCTATTGACTACCTGCTGGTGAAAATTATCTGATAATTAGACCAAATTCGGGAACCATTATTTTATGTCACAGATTTAGATAATAATTATTTTATTAGGCAATACTCCTCTGCGTAAAATCATGTGTGATTGACTGTTGGAAAATAAATTAAGGTTGTATATATGATATTTGCTGATAACTCATGTCTTTTGATGATCATCATGAATTTTGGTGCATGTGCACTAGTTGAAGGAGCAAGTAAGCAATAAAATGCCAAACCTTAGGGTTCAAAATGCCTTATGAGCTTTTTCTAAGATCTCATAAAACTTAGCATGTCTGTTATCGTCAGAAAATTAAACGATAGGCAATCAGTGCTTTCATACTCTTTTATGTGATAATGATGGTAAAATTATGTGGTTCATGTCAGAAAAAGTTTCTGCTAATTGCGCTGCTACAACTGATTAAGCAAGAAACTGATGCTTTTCAGGCAATAGAATATCCAATTTCCTAGTGGGGTAGTTCTTTTCGCATAAAGTTATTGATGGATGCCACATTGGTGGCAGCATGGGTTGTAGCTTCTTCAGTATCAGTGATACACTGGAAGCTAAATTTTAGATTTTTTTTTGTTGATGGTTATATGAAGGATTTCTTTCCCACATCTTCTTCCCTTTCAATGATATCTGAATGGCAAAACAGACATCGTCCAGTTATATATGTGTCTCTGTGTTGTATGTCTTGCATGTGAATGTGTCTGTACTTTCTTTTTTCCTGCAACTTTCCTAGAGGTATTTCGGCAGGGTGGGTTCTTCATAGTCGTTGCTGCATCAATGTTTTGCTGACATGAATATGTGGCTACCATAGCGGAAAAATGTTCTTAACCCTCTGAGAGAACATAACTCTCATTATTTTCATTTTCTGTGAATGGATATGTTTTAAATTTTAAGCCGGGTGTTGGATAATCTGAGCTTCATAGGAGCTGATGTCACTCTCTTTCTGCTTCTCTTTCTTCCTCAGCTTGTTATGGTAGTTGATGCACGAGACCCACTCTTCTATCGGTGCCCTGATTTGGAGGTAAATATCTATGGATTTCAAATCTTTCTTGTTGGGATGACTGAGTACAATGCAATATTGCACCATGTTCCAGTGTCCTTTTTATTTAGGATTTAGGAAATACAGTACATCAAAGACTTCATTTCTGCCTCTGATTGCGTGCAAATTTTAAACTCATTTTGGCCATTTTTGGATAACTGGATTCATCTTCCCCCACCTCTTTGCTAACTGCATTATTTGAATTTTGTGCCATGAATGCTTGTGGAAAAAAACTTCAGAAAACAATAAAAGATTTGTGCTGTCCTGAATTAATCATGATTCCGTGTATCTGTATTCAATCTTACTGGCTAGACTTCAAACACTTTGTCAAATACAGGCATATGCACAAGAAGTTGATCAGCACAAAAGGACATTGCTTCTTGTCAACAAGGCAGATCTTTTACCTCTTTCTGTCAGGTAAGCAACGAATCGACTTTCTGCTGTCACCCGTTTGAGTTTCACCTTTTCTTGTATAATGTATTAACTTCTAAGTTCGCATTATTGACAGAGAGAAGTGGGCAACATACTTCCGCCTTCATGGGATTCTCTTTATATTCTGGTCAGCTAAGGCTGCTTATGCAGCTTTGGAGGGGAAAAAGATCAGTAGCTCCTCAAGAATGCAAAATGAGCAGTTAGAATCCGTTGATTTTGAGACAAAGATATATGGTAGGGAGGAACTACTGGCCCGTTTACAGTCTGAAGCTGAAGAAATTGTTTCCATGAGAAATGGATCGGCACCAAATAACAGTAGCCCATCTTATGATTATTCTTCTGAAGAGAATTTATTTGAAAATACTGTATCTAAGTGTGTAATTGTGGGATTTGTGGGTTATCCAAATGTGGGAAAGAGTTCAACAATAAATGCTTTGGTAGGGGAGAAGCGGACAGGCGTAACCTCAACTCCTGGGAAGACAAAGCATTTCCAAACATTGATCATATCCGAGAAGCTTACACTGTGTGATTGCCCTGGTTTAGTCTTCCCATCCTTTACAAGCTCAAGATACGAGATGATTGCTTCAGGTGTTTTGCCTATTGATCGGATGACTGAGCATAGGGAGGCTGTACAGGTTGTGGCAAATCGAGTACCTAGACAAATGATTGAGGATGTCTACAATATCTCCTTGCCCAAACCCAAGTCTTATGAACTGCAAACTCGGCCCCCCTTGGCCTCTGAGCTTTTAAGAACATATTGCGCATCTCGGGGGTATGTTGCTGCAAGTGGGCTGCCAGATGAAACACGAGCTGCTCGCCAAATTTTGAAGGATTACATTGATGGCAAGCTGCCTCATTATGAGCTGCCCCCAGGAATGGCTAACGAGGAAACTGCCATGAAAGATACAGTGGGAATCTGCCTATCCGACACATATGAATCAGATTCTTCTGATGCTGAAAATCCTTCGGTTAGTGAACATGAAGATGGCCCCAGTTTAGAGCATGTGCTGAATGATCTGAATTCATTTGACATAGCGAACGGACTTTCTTCAGTTCAGGGACAGGTTAAGAAGAAGAAACCCTCAACTGCACCCCATAAGCAACACAAGAAACCTCAAAGAAAGAAAGATCGCACATGGAGGGTCAAAGATGATGAAGGAGACGGAATGCCGGTGGCCAGGGTTTTCCAGAAGCCTGTGAATGCAGGCCCTCTAATGCCTTAATTGGCTCATCTTGAGAGTTGATATCGGCAAAAGTTTTCATCCTGATTGGTAATGCCAGGTGCTGGCCGTTGGTTCCAGTCCTCCAGTAGCTGGCCGTAGCTCATGTGAGATACATGTGGAGTGGACTGCGGGCTTAGAGAATCTCTTAATGAGAAACTAGCCAGCTGATTCGGGGATATATTTTGGAGTAAATGGCCATGACATTTGGCAAACTGGGTAAAGAATGCCTAGGTTGTGTGTAACTTAATAGTAGTAGTATTTGATATGACGAATTGACTATAGAGTTGTAAAAGTCATAAATTTTATCTTTCAGTTCCAAGAAAATGAAATTTTGGTATGTCTTCCTTTTGAAACTAAACAAACACTCGTAAAATTGAAGAAACAATTAACTCTCCAGCATAATGTAAATGGATATTCTGCTGGGAAGGTGTGCTTTTTGAGCGTGTGTATAAAATTTTATTATAATTTTAATATAAAATTAGTAGAAAAATTTTGGTATATTTGAGAGTTGGGAAAATAATTTTTCTTCTTTTCCTTTTCCTTTTCCTTTGTTTTCCCTTCCTTTTTCCTCCCTCCCTCTCCCCTCCTTCCTCCCTCCCCATTGGCACCACCCAACTTTCCCTACAAGCATCAGTTTCTTTTTTTTCCTGTCCTCTCTCTCTCCTCCTCCATCCCTCCCTCTTCCTTTTCCCCCTCTCGGAACCCTCCCCCTTTCTTTCCCCTGTTGGTCGCGCAACTTTTTTGCATATTAAAAGGTTTTATTTTAATTTCTACTACATTCACATTGCTAGAAAATTAATATTCATAATAAAGAAAATATATTTTTGCATATTTGGTAATTAGTTGAGTACAAAGATATAGTTTAAGGTTTCTAATCATATAAAAATCCAATGATTAATGAAAAGAATATTTAATAAATAGTAGTATTATGTTAAAATAAATGTATGTATAGAAGTTTTCAAAAAGTAAAATGGTACTTGACCACTTGAAAACATTGGGTGTGTTTAGATAGGGGATTATTTGAAAATACTCTAATATTTTTTGTGATGTGATATATATGTGATGAAAACATTGTTGAAAATCTGTTTACGATTCAAATAAAATATTATTTGAGAAAAAATTTTGTACCCAAACAAATGATTAATTTTCCAACATAAATATTCATGAATACATAAGAATATTGTTTTATCTTTTTTTGAATTATTCATACTTGTATAAATTCACAACTTATGCTAATAAAAGAACCAGGCTAATGCGCGGGTCAAAATACTAGTTAATAAATTGTTAGGATAGTATATTATTTGTCAAAATTTATTTGCTTGCATTATCAACAAATTTTTCAACCATCTTTTTATTTGACATACATCGCATAAAAAAGAGTTATAGTGTTTTTTTTTGAAAAAATTATCCCAAATAATCCACATCAAAACACACTTTTTATTGTTTGTAGTTTTTTATTTTGTCATTATTATTGTGAATTTGACCCTAATTTCCTAGTCTCTACAATGTTCTAGCACTTCCAAACACAGCCTAAGGTCGAAGCACTACAAAGTACGCACTCAAAACCTTCATACAGCGCCATTACTCAAAACCCCCGTGCCCTCTTTCCCTCTCTCCTCTGCTGCAGCGGCCGCAAACCACCACTTCAGCCATCTCCACCGTCTTTAACCGTCGTTCAAGAAAAAGCAAGCAGGTTGAGTTCTTTGCCACCAATCAACAACTATCCATTTCGAAATCTAGGGTAAATTCTTACATCCCTCACTAATATGTTGGAAGTATTACGTTTTTAATTTGAGCTCGTATTTTTGTGTAAAAATTTTCAATTTTCTTCCATTAAGTACTCGCACTTTGTGGTGGAATTAGACTGCTTTTAGACCTAATAGTTTCCAGATTGGTAATTTTTTTGGGAATGGGGAGTGGTATAGCGATGGTATAAAGTAGGGCTGTGCAATTTGGGTTTGTTTAGGAGGTAGAAAAATGGAGTCATTGATTAAATATTAGTTTTTTTAACCTGATTTCTACATTTAGATTTAATGATGAGATGAGCATTGAACAGTTCGGTGAGTAGAGGCATTGCACTGTTTGCCAACTAAGAAAGGGTATAAAATGAATGACTAATAAACACATTTTTTTCGCTTAATTAAGTTAGTGTGGTGTATGTGGCCACTTTGATTCTTTTTGCTCCGTTGGTCTCAAAAGTAATGCTTGTTTTTCTGCTGTTTTGAATAATTTTTTATTCATTTTGAGTCGCTTTAAAAGGTCATGGGCTGAGGGCACGTTGTTCATGAAAAAAATAATGAAGATGAGGAAGTTAGATTCTTGTATTTTGAAGGAATTACTTGGATAAAAATATCAAACAGTTAATTATGGTTTTCTTTGGCTTACATTGAAGAAAGCATGGTTTTTTCTTGTTTCAGATCATTATTATCTTTGAGCACTTGTGGTTCAGTTTTTTCTCTGCCAAGTTCCTTCACAATGGCGGTATGTTAATAATTTTGTGGCCTTGAATTGCTTTTTCTTTATCACAATAATATGTTGTACAAATTTTGCATACATTTATTCTTTTTTCCTTTGAGTATTGTAGGTTGAGAAACTTTTTAAAGATGAAGCCACCGAAGAAAAGGGAGAAAGGGCTAGAATGGTAAGTTAGTATTACTACAAGTTAATGATAGTTTCATTTAGTAACATGTAATTTGTACACTGCTGAAGAGTATTAGAGACTAGTGTGGATCTGGATCTACCGAAACTATGAGTTATGCAATTGTTTAAATGCAGCTTTTTTCCCTCCTAACAAGGATTAGCATTTGGTATGTACCAGGCTTCTTTTATTGGAGCTATGGCAATAGCCGACTTGGTGAAGACAACCTTGGGACCCAAAGGAATGGTACAGTGCAACTGATCTTCGTATAGTGGACAGTTTGAGTACATGCAATGTTTGCATTTCCTTAGTTAATTTATATTTCTGCTTTGCAGGATAAGATTTTACAATCAACAGGCAGAGGAAGAAGTGTAACAGTTACAAATGATGGTGCCACCATCTTGAAGTCCCTCCATATTGACAACCCAGCTGCAAAAGTCCTTGTTGGTATCCTTTTTGTTTGTTTCTTAGACTCTTCTCAGTCTTACCATGTTCCTAGTTCCACAAGGTTCTTCCCTTCTACTGCTGTTTAGTGTGGAGTTTTATGTGCATTGATGAATTTGCTCTTGAGGATGTGTGATCTTTTTGGAGTATTAATTGTTAACAATATTATTAAATAGTTATGCCGAAGAATTGATTAAACAATGGCATGTGGTGTTGTTCCTTTAATTCCATCATATAGACATCTCAAAAGTTCAGGATGATGAAGTAGGTGATGGGACAACTTCAGTTGTTGTTTTGGCTGGGGAGCTTCTACGGGAGGCAGAAAAGCTGGTGAATGCTAAAATTCATCCAATGACAATCATCTCAGGTCGGTTTTAATTTATCTTTTTCCCTATACTTATTAATATCTTAACACTACTTGAAACAATTGGAAGTCTGCATTTAGCACACCAGAAGTTCAGAAAATGTTGATTGAAATTCCACTATTTTTGTTGCTTTCCTTACATCTTATAGTTTATGTAGGTGATCTTAGGTACCTTTGCAATTCTTTGCACTGTTTGTGAGACATTCAATGGTTAGAACTCTATGATATATGTTGTCTAAGCTGGACTATCTTTATGATGGCCTAGACAATGGCTACTGTTGCTCATTGTAATAGTGGACTCTTCATTTGTTCTGTTGATCATGCAGTCCTGTCTCTTATTTGAACTACAATCCTACACTGATGTTGACAAAGGTCTTTATATTATGCTGATAACAGTTCTAATGATGATTAGATTCTTATTGGGACCTTCTATTGTTGCATCTGTTGGCTTAATTTCATGCAAGTCTATTGGTTCTTCTAGTTTATAGCATAGCTGAAAGTTTAAGTGTCCAATTGAATTTTGCACATGTGCTTATGATGTCCTATTTTGTTCTCTGTTTTTGTCCTTGGATTAACAGCATTATGTTACCTATGTCACCTCACTTAAGGTAATTTAGTTACCTATGTATGCTCAGTTTTCATCTTAATTTGGTTTACTGCTTTCGATAGGCTATCGTGTGGCAGCTGAATGTGCTCGGAATGCATTGTTGGAGAAGGTTGTTGACAATAAACAAGATGCAGGTATCACTGTTACTTCTTGGGATTTAATTGGATATAGTTGCTGTGTATGATATTTGAGTGATTATACAACCTTTTGACCTAGTCTATTCCATTACTTGATTTTCCCCTTATCACTTCAAACTTAAGCTGGTTCTCCTTCATTTACTTATTGATGCATTTGCTGGCATGAGAGGGGTTCATATTTACATAGATGCTTCAACTACTGCTGATTGGTTGTTCTAAATATGCATTAGCAATTTTAACTCTTTTTTTCATTGGACTGTGCAGAGAAATTCAAATCAGATTTAATGAAGATTGCAATGACTACTTTGAGTTCAAAAATTTTGTCTCAGGACAAGGAACATTTTGCAAAACTAGCTGTTGATGCTGTCATGAGGCTAAAGGTAAATGTACCTTTGGTGGGTTGGAGCTTTGGTTTTTTGTCACTCTTTTATGCTTTTTCTGACAAATTCTAAATGACAGGGCAGTACAAATCTGGAGGCTATTCAAATTATAAAAAAACCTGGAGGTTCACTGAAGGATTCATTTTTAGATGAGGGGTAAGCTATTCAATTTTATCCTATTTGCTACTTTTTAAGCCTTTTTCTTGTTTGTGTGTTTGTTTGTTTGTTTGTTTGTTTGTTTGCTTGCTTGCTTGTTTACTATTCCTCTTTACCTTTTTCCTGACAGTTGGGAAAGTGGGGAGTGGGGTTATGTTCTTGACTTTTTGTTGAGCTGTGAGGACACCCTGCCAAGATTTGGATCTAATTGCTGCTTGGACTAATATCCTGGATTTTTTCTGCTTAAAAGATGCATACATAGATGGTGACTATGGAAGAGAAATATTGTTGTTTGCATGACTGCGGAAGAGAAATTTTGTTATTTGCATTTAACCTTCTATAAGAAAATTCCTTAAACGCTACCTTATGCATGTATTCTACTTTTAAAACATCATTTGTAGTTTTGTATAGGGGCAGAGGTCTATTCTATTGTATGTTATTGGTGTCTAATATGGTTATTTCCTATATCTTTGAATAAAAGATTGATTTGCTTTGTCAGTGGTTTTCATGTTCTTTTGTGCACAAACAACACCAAGCTTTTCAATTTTTTGTTTCCAAATGCTAAATTTAGAGATTTGCATTCACCTTTGGCTGTCTTGCTGCTAAATTTTTGAAGATCTGAAAACCTCTTTCTGGACTCTTTTTATTGTGTACTGCATCTTGTGTTGCAGATTTATTTTGGACAAGAAAATTGGTATTGGTCAACCAAAGAGAATTGAGAATGCAAAGATTTTAGTGGCTAATACTGCAATGGACACAGACAAAGTGAAAATCTATGGGGCACGTGTGCGTGTTGATTCAATGTCTAAAGTTGCAGAGATTGAAGGGGCTGAAAAGGAGAAGATGAGAGAGAAGGTGCAGAAGATTATTGCTCATGGGATAAACTGTTTTGTTAACCGTCAGTTGATCTACAATTTTCCAGAGGAATTGTTTGCTGATGCTGGAGTACTTGCAATAGAGCATGCTGATTTTGATGGTATTGAGCGACTTGCACTCGTTACTGGTGGGGAGATTGCTTCAACCTTTGACAATCCTGAGTCTGTTAAGCTTGGACAGTGTAAACTTATTGAGGAAATTATGATTGGTGAGGACAAATTGATCCACTTTTCTGGTTGTGAAATGGGTCAGGCCTGTACAATTGTACTTAGGGGTGCAAGGTACTTTTCTTGACCAATTTACGCTGTTATCCTGCTAACTATCATCATATGCTGTGCTATAGGTGATGTTGTCTTGTTGCTGTAGTCTGCAAGTAGACCTTTTTTTCCCAAAATATTTGGGCAAAATATATAAATACTAAACCCAGGACTAGTTCGGTTTAGCCAACTTCCAAAACCATTGACTAGCTCAAGGGTTGAGGCCATGTCAATTCCCATGCCCTATTTCTTTCTAGTGCATGCTTTGTCATGGTTGTCAATTTTATTGATGGAGATAGTTTACCAGTTCTTGAAAGATCTCTTTCTTACAATTTTTGTCTCAGGTGCATAATTTTCCGTCTAGTTCTTGTGGATGTTCTCTTGTTTCTAGTCTTCTCTTGTATCTTGCATCATCTACTTGAGTTTATTAGCACCATCTTTGGGCAAGTCAGCTTACAGATTCAATGTGCCATTTGATGTCCAACTGGCTCTTTTGTTTAATCTTCATTGACAAGTTGTTTGAAAAAAGTGAATTAAGCATGTATTTACTAGTTCAAATCAAAAGCCTGCAGATTCCAGCACAGAACTGCGAATTATGCAGGTTTACTGCAATAGATGTTTAACTTCCAAAGTGGAATTTTCTGTATTGATCTTTACAGTATTATATATGGCAGGCAGTGTCTTGGGACCAGTTTAGGGAAATAATGATGCATGTGTTTTGGTTTCCTCTTTGGTATTTGCTTGCATAGACTACAAGCACATTTATGTTGACCAAACCTGCATCCTCTTTTGATTGTTTAGCATTTGCCTGTGGTGTGATATGGTGCTTGGCTATTATAATAGTGATTTTGTCAGCTATTGCAGATCTGGAGGAATCTTTACTCATCTGTCTTATCTTTGTTGATGTCTTCCTGATTCTTGTGGCAGTTCTCATGTACTGGATGAAGCTGAAAGATCCCTACATGATGCCTTGTGTGTCTTATCTCAGACTGTAAATGACAGTAGAGTGTTGTTTGGAGGTGGATGGCCAGAGATGGTGATGGCAAAAGCAGTGGATGAACTAGCTAGGAAGACCCCTGGGAAAAAGTCTCATGCCATTGAAGCTTTCTCACGAGCATTATTGGCCATTCCAACTATTATTGCTGATAATGCAGGTCTGGACAGTGCTGAATTGGTTTCCCAACTCCGTGCAGAACATCACGAGGAAGGAAGCGCTGCAGGGATTGATGTCATATCTGGATCTGTAAGTGAAATAGTGGACAACTAGGCTATGGTTTGTTCATTGGAGATCTGATTGCCATTTGAACCATTGATGATGTGAATTAAAGCTTTGTCGATAATTATTCCTATAGAGTGAAATTATGTAACTCGCACCAATTTCTAGTGTCAGTCTATGCCAAATAAATGTATTTTGTGATCTTGACAGGTAGGAGATATGGCAGAGCTTGGAATCTCTGAAGCATTTAAAGTTAAGCAAGCTGTGTTACTCTCTGCAACTGAGGCTGCTGAGATGATTTTAAGAGTTGATGAAATCATTACTTGTGCCCCACGCAGGAGGGAAGATAGAATGTGAAAAAAAAAACCTGTTAACTAGACCTGATCAAGGGAATCTGCTTTAGTACGTTTTCTCACAGAAGTACTTGTGTCAATGGCGCTGCTGTTATGGCATTTGTTTGAGTTGCTAAACTGTTGAGGTTTTCAGTGGTTTCACTGATTACAAGTTAAAAACCATGCCCTAAACATGTTTTGCTTTATTTTAGGAGACATTTTGTTTCAAATGTTGTATTGGCATTACTGGCATGACATGAAAAGGTTGACAATTTTCTGCGTTTAGGCTTTTCTGGTTGTACTTGTAGCTGCCCTTTTTCCTTGCCAAGAAAGAAAGGAAGAGAAAAAAGTGTTTTAGGTATTGCTGTATCTTTCTGATTTCTCTGATTTATGAGAGCATTTCTTTGGTATATTATTAGGTTACAGTCTACATATCTTCCCAGTTTAAAGATCTATTTAACCAAATTACAGGAGTTATGAGAAGTTGACAAGTAGAACCAAACACAGTAAATATGTTTTCACAGAAATAAATAGGTAGGCGATCCAAAAAAACATAAAGGGTGAGGGTGAGGGTGAGGGTGATGGTGAAGGATAAACTAGTGGTAGGATCCAGTTTGCTTGTTGGCAAAATTCAGAGTATGATAGCAGATGCATGAGGCAGCAGGAACGAAAGTCATGAAAATGTCTTGATCAAAATGCATTTTAGATGTTTGATGGATAAAAATATGTAGAAATATTGTGAACCAAGTTATTCTCCATTCAACCGAAATGGAGGTAGGAAATGATTAGGGTGGATATAGAAGTACCAAGGGACCTCAAGAACAATTAGCAGAGTTATAAAACGTAGGGATTGATGTTCTAAATATGTTCGGAGTAGTATTACTTTTTATTTTCTAGATTACAGCCATATTTTTTATTTGCAATCAAGTGCCCGTGTTTCATATTTCTCAAAAAAGACTCGCTAACATAAACTGCGCACCAACTAATATTTGAAAAAAAAAAAAAAAGATATTCACAAGTTTCTATTTGGCATCCACACATTATGACCACTTCAATTTTCATTACATTCAAGGCCAATTTAAGTTGGTGAGAATGCATGAATATCAAAGAGGGATGCGTAAATATCGTTTTTTTTCCCCTTTTTTTCAACTAATATATATCAATAGGATGTGTTTTCGGATGAGAGAAATAACTTCTACATGATATTAGGTTTATAATATTGTGTATCAACCGTTTAATTCCTAACATTGGACCAAAATAAGACTGTCTAGATACTAGTCAAAAACTACATGTATAATTAGCAGAACAAAGTATGAAGATATTTGATTGTCAGTGAAAAAAAAAATGTAATCAAGCTGGGCCTAGGTTTTTTAGTACAATACTAATTGGGCCAATTTTATTCCTCCGAATTCATACTAATGATATAGACAGAATTTTTTTTTGTGAATAAGAAGTCTTGAATTCAGTATCAAAATTTTTTTTTAAATGTGAATAGGAGGTTTTGAATTCAGCATCTTTCACTTATATTTTATCACCGAATACCATCCAATCTTTTTTTTTCTTTTTTTTTTTTTTGGAAACGACAACAGTTGTATAACCTAATCTATTCTACACTAAGGGGGAGGGGGCGGACCTAAGGAGGCTCAGGAATAACTCGGAGAGGATTAAATCACCATCGGACCAAATGAGTGTACACATCCGGCTGAATTTTTTGAAATAAACCACTTAAATATGACATTTTGGTGGGGAGGCTACCCTACCAAGCTAAGTGGTGGCCACTAACCCAAACGCTGGTGGTTGAATACCATCCAATCCACAGAAGCTTTTTGGAATAGAATGTTCACAAAGTGGATAATTAATGGTGTGTGACGGGATTAGGTTTATAAAACAACAAAAGTCTGATTCAGGCTGTTGAAAAAAGACAAATTGCCTCAGGGTTGAAAGGGTATTGGGTGGTAGTATCCCACTTAGCAGCAGGTCCCCCCTATAGGTACATTTGTCCCACATCGGGGTTGGGGTTGGGTTTGGGTTGGGATATAAGTCCCTGGGATTGCCTCAAGAGTTGCCGGCTTTTGAGGTTAATTCTGGGATTAGGTTTATAAAACAACAAAAGTCTGATTCAGGCTGTTGAAAAAAAAATGGTGTGTGACATCCCAACCGTGCGGCTAGAATTTTTTCTGAAGGACATGCGCCTAGAATTAGAAACTTCCAAGTGTTATACGGCGGAGTACTTGCCTAAGCAGTAAAATACACGGCTGATTTGGGATAGGGTATACACTATACACTACACTAGCGGTTTTACTTTTATCTCCTTTTCAAATATCTGTGAATTATTCAATTCTTTGTTGCATTGTCAAAGCGTTGCCAACTGTATTTAACCGTTTTTTAGTTCCACACGTTCTCCCTTCTTGCACCGAAACTTCCCAAGCCACATCCTACCAAGCATCCAAACCAAAAAAAAAAGAGAGAAAACAATATTAAATCCAAAAAGGAAAAGGCTGAGTGGAAGAAGGTAATAGAAAGAGGAAGAGTTGACAATGCACTCCCAAAAAAATAAAAAATAAAAAGGTCCCAACAAAGAATGAGAAAGAAAGAAAGTGAAAGAAAGTAAGAGGGATATGATTTAAAAATACATTAAGGGAAGTCAACTTCCTCAAAGGGAAAAAAGTCAACATCCTCTACCCCCTCTAAGTTCTAACCCTAAGCCCCCACAACTTAACTAGTTGAGTCAGTGAAGTCAACCACAAACATACCTCCACTTGGAAATTCTCCTTTAATCGTACCAAAAAAAAAGGAAATTCTCCACCCAAAAAAAAAAAAGAAAAGAAAAATGAAGCACTAGAAAAGGAAATATGAACAAGATAAAAGAAAAATAAAAGAAGAAAAAGTTGACAATAGGATACGGCAAAGTCAACCTCTCACTCACATACTATGTGAATGTGAATGTTACATAAAACTAGTGGCGATCCAATAAGGGGTAAACACAATAAATCTGTACAATGGTCAAATATTGGATTCGGAATGTGTTTCTTCTTCTCCTATTCGATTGGGATACATTACTGATACACCGTAGTGTATTCTCTTCCCTTCTTTTGCAGAGTAAAATACTCCTATTTGGTGAGGTATGATGCTGTTGACCTTTGTCGCTGACAAGTGTCAATGACGGAATTCGTCCACTCATAAATGGATTTCATTAATATATCTAGCAGAGAGTATGGTACGGCATGCCATTTTTAGAGTAATTGACACGTACCTCATATTGATTAAATTGGAATCGGACAAATGGGATTAATTGCAGGATTTGGCTTTGTATACACGACGAAATTTGCAATATTTTTGCACGTTGTTATATTAGTGTCTATGTTTTTAATGTTATGATTTGGGTTTGTACCTACATATGTCGTGTTAGTGTATGTATTTTATGGTATAATTCTGATGTGTAATTATAGAGATTCGAATCTCTAGATGTGAAAGATGAAGCAAATTACTTTATACTCGAATCGATTTTGATTTGATAAGAGTTTCTTCAAACTTAGTTTGCCAACTGGTCAAGCCAAACTTGAATAACTTTGTCTTATGTTAGGTAACATTCAAATTCGATTTAAAAAAAAAAAAACCTCGTTCAAATTTAATTCGACAGATAAACAAATCAAATTTGAATAAAATTTTAAACTCGTTAAAATAATTAAACAAATTTGAATACTAAGATATTCGACCTGATTAACCTTATTTACACCCTGTGAATCCCAGAATATATGGTTCCAGTTTAATTTTTTTTTTGGACATCACAAGTACAACTGAATACCAATTCAAATCTGTTGTTTTCTTTCTTAAAGAATGATTGTCGCTATACCAAGTGTATTTACGCATACTGACAAGTATCATTACAAGTTATACAAAATGTGGGGAGACAGCAAAATCTTGCGGTAGCTAGCACTAGGGGGAAAGCTTCTTCGAAGAGCATAAAAAGAACTCAAATTTTATTGGGGATGCTGACCAATAAATGTAGAAGGATCTCTCCATAACCGCATAAATTAATTAGTACTTGTCAAATCTGACAGCATCTATTAGCAGAATAGCACCCTTCCATTGACCAAAAACAAACATAGTAGTATTATTTTAGACAGTTCAATGAGATTCCCTCTCCCACCCCCCAAAAAAAAAACATCAAAGACCCTATTATAACCATCTTACCATTTGCCAATATCAAAGTAGAAAGTCGAATACTTGTCAACTTTTGAATTAGTATCTTTTTTTCCTTCTTCCTCTCAAATTAGATGACATTATTGTGAAGATAGTCAAAAATAGAGATATTATTCCATAAATACTTTCACATTCATCCACAAATATTTTACTGACATTAGCAAGCTTTTGAGCGTGCGTATGTTCTGAGTTAGAAATTTGCAACTAACTAGTGCATCTTGTATTGTGGTAGCGTGAAAGCAGTATGTAGATTGAGGTACCCTTATGCGAGACGGATGCATTATATATATATTTTTTCGAATACAATAATTTCTTTTCTATATTACGCCTACTTTATACTAAGGGAGGATTCTAGGGAGTCAAAAGGGGGTTTAGAGGAGATTGAACCATCACTGGACTAGACGGATGACTATATACTCACTAGTGAAATTTTCAGAAAATTCTAGATAAGAATGCAAGCCAAGAGATTTGATCCCTGACCTACATTAATCATGTCCTTCTTGGACTTTCTAGGGTTCTTTCTTGGGTTCCTTTGGAATAGTTCCTTGACGTTACACAATTAGTGCATGGAATTTGAGTATTGATTATGTATATGGCAAGAGAACTATGGCTTTCATCACGTCACAAGAAGGCAACATTAATGCCTCAGGTGCTATGATTGGAATGTATTTAAATAACACGTAAGAACTTGTGGTTCCATGATTGGAAGGTGGGCATTTAGTTTTAGGCATAAATCTTGATGTTTGGGAATAATTGTGGCAAAAGGTGGCAGAAAAGTCGAGTAATTTAGGGGGAAAGAAACCTTTACCCTGGCAAAGTTGGACATCAAAACATCGCATGAATCTGCATGGGGCCTTTGGATCCTAAGCAAGCAGAAGCAGCCAACCCTTTTGCTCTTGTTGTTAATATTCCCAACCCATGATTGCACTTTGCCTTCGGCTTTTGAAAATTGTTATCCACACAAATTATGCCCTTATCAGCAAGGCAAAAGAGAGAGTTTTAAGCATTTATTGCTAGTACCTATAAATAATCTCTTCTTTAATTCGGTAGGTTGATGATATTGGTTGGATGCTGGATGGCTTTGTATTTTATTTATTTATACTTCTTTTGCCATCTCTTGAATAGGATAACACATATTCCCTCCGTCCCACTTTGATAGTCCTGTTTTCCTTTTTTGTCTGTCCCAAATTGCAGTCCACTCTCCAATTGAAGAATGTAGTTGTATTTTTATTTTCCTAAAATACCCTTATTCAATACAAGTTGTTGTTGCTATAAACCTACCCCATTTAATGAGAGTTGATTCTTTTTTTACCATCAATTCAAGTTCCCATAAAGTTGTACTCTATTTAATGTGAGGGTATTTTAGGAAAATAGCAATCTAAATTTACTTTTCCAACAAAGTTAACTACTTTTTCTTAAACTGTGTGAAAAAAGAAACAGGACTATCAAAGTGGGACGTAGGGAGTATTAATCTTAATTGTGGAATTTATGTCCTTAATGCTCAATTAGTGGAATTAATCAACTCAGAGAGTATAGATAGATTTTTCCTATCTAATTTTTAGATACTCTCACGATAACTTGGAAACTTCATTTTTTAGATGGTTTAATAATATTAGTCATTTTTTAGATGGTTTAATATACTTTATTTTGGTTGGTGTCAACAAATTTTCAATGAGCAGACACTGAAAATTAAAAATACTAGTGCTAGACTACTAGTTACTCGTACATTTGCTAAGAATAATTCTAGGTCTGATAGTTGAGAGTGAGAAGGATGTAGGAGGGGACTGGGGAGGAAGGATAACAAATTAAAAATAAATAATTTCAGCAAGAATAGACTAACAGATTTCTTTTGAATAACACGCAATCAAAGCATTAATTTGTATATTTTGGCATTTAAGCAAAAGAGGATATCACATTTTCACCTGATAAAATTAGGGTCCAAGTGATTCCATTTCCAACTATTATCAAGCAAAAATGTCTAACATGAAGAACTATATTCACACTGTATTCACATTTTAAGATAATCACTTTTTATAATATTCTCATTTACTTTTGTGTTCATGTTATAGATTTTTTAATAGATAAAAAAGTTAAATAAAATCTATAATAAACTATAGAGTAATTTTCACTGATTCTGATTATTCTCTATAATTACTTTCCATAATAAAATTTTCCAAAATTTTAAAACAATTGAGAGCAACGTTTTAGGATATCTATATACTATATAATCAAAGAGCAATATAGTGTGATATACACACAGGATCAATTTTTAAAATTTCTAATCTACCCTTAATTACAAGGGTAAATTGGTCTCAATATATTCCCAAAAAACAAAAACAAAAAAAAAACTCCTCACAATCAACAAAAAGTGATCCCTTTGAGAACAAATTACAACTTCCTCACGCTGTCTCCCTCACATCTCACTTTTTTTCTTCATGATTTTTTAAATACAATAACTTCTTCTAAAATAGTAACTATATATAGATTTTTTATATCAATATATACATGTCTACAATGATATGTAACTTAATATGAAAAAAATAATTATACATTTTCTTATAAGCATACACCTAGGGTGTGCCAAAATCAGTAGCTGATCCATGATATTGGAACTGCGGTGTTCTACGTGTTGATTTATATATATGTTCAACATACATGACATGCAGCTAGCAAAAGCACTAAATGGAAAGAACATCGATAGGGGTTACCGGTTACCTTATTAATTTAATTTCCATTTTGATCGTTCGCTTAATTGCGCACAAATAGATATATGTGACCACATACTTCTTATTTTACATTTATTCATTAATTAACACATCAACCAACATAGTTAGTTACTTAAGATTATTTTTAATCTTGACTAACTTTTTACTTAAGCCAACAAAATTAGCACTCAAAAATAAATTAAGCATAATATGTTTTTTTTTTTTGTTTTACTAAAGTTTTATTATACTTTAGGGCGAGGGACTGATTCTACTGTTACAATTAGAGATTTTCTATGCTGACAACGTATAACTAGTGGATTTGGATGCACGACAAGATATACAAAAATTAAATTCAAATACAATTTACGCATGCATCTAATCTCGCTAATACACACACACACTATTCGTAATAAAGTGTTATCCTACAATTAATGGCCCAATCACTCTACCAACATTAGCTTGATTGCATGCAGAGTCTTTTTTTTTTTTTTTCTTTTTTGTACCAAATCAAGTTCCCATCTATTTATAGTTGTTAAATTTTAGTCTTCTTTACCAATATATTAAAAAAAAAATTCGTATCAATTGCATATAGCTATTTTCGAACATGTTTTGATGCCTCAAAGGTTATTGGTTACACTAGTCTTTTTTTGGGTAGAAATTAATAACTCTTATGGAATTCCGACATTCCACGTTTCCATACTTCACTTTCAATTGCCTGTGAATCTCCTTTTCTCAAAATTCTTCTGCTACTGTTTTTGTCCATGACACCAAAACAATTGTTGGCTCAAACTTTGATGCAGACTCTTCACTTGTTCCTAACAATAACTTGACTCCCCATATAAACCCAATTCTACAATGCTCAGCTTTTTGTCCTCAATATTTTACTCAAATTTCCTCCCTTTTCCTTTTCAAACTTGGGCCAAAAAGCACCAAATTCTGCAACAAAAAACATAAAGAAACATCAATGTAAAAACATTTTTTTTTTTATCTAGACAGTTACCAAAT
The DNA here is from genome assembly GCF_036785885.1 of Coffea arabica. NCBI lineage: Eukaryota > Viridiplantae > Streptophyta > Magnoliopsida > Gentianales > Rubiaceae > Coffea > Coffea arabica. The sequence goes on along the minus strand of NC_092310.1, from coordinate 49,313,756 downwards.
TTTGCCATACAAAAATATTTAATTTCTTTCTTGAACAAACAAATAATAATAATATCTAGCCAAAGCCAGCCCCATATGTATTTGTCAGGCTAGGAACCTTTGCAGAAATTCCTCACGCGCCTCAGACGATAGCGCGTCTCCACGCCCCTCCACGCTTCCGTTGAGCTCGGAATCCGGTTTTCACCGTTAACCGTTGCCTGTTTAACCGGTTTTCCGGCCTGCAACTTACGACCCAACGGTTTATAACCCAGCATTTCCACACGTGTAATCAATTTCCCACAATCTGCACTAGATTTCCGCGTTTCGGCCGTCCCTCCCATTTACCGGCTACCGTACACTCCCTTTCACAACAGTACATGCTCCTCTTAATACTGTAATACTCACTGAGAGTAAAGATAACGGATTATTGTTTTACCCCCAGTATAATTATAATAGATTAATTTACCCCATAATATACACAAAAATTAGCCCGTCTTACATTTAATTTATTCAAAATTGGAGAAATTACCCCCCATTATCTATTTTTTGTGAAAAAAAATTTTTGTGTTCATTATGTTAAGAGGACAAGGTCCGACGTTAATTTTGGTCCCTTCTGCATCGTAAAAAAATTTTTGAAAAAAAAAGAATAAGATTTTGAAGAAACTACTATATGCCTTATTTTTGTAATAGCTTAATATTTTAAGAAACTATAATGAACACTTACAAACATGTAATGGATGTTCCTAGTTGTGGTATCAAAAGTACGAAAGTTATTCAAAATCAATCATAATCCTATGAAACAGATAATTGTAACACATACTAGGAAAGGGTCGACAGTTAGATGAAAAAATAAGTATTATTAACTAAGTTAATAATAAAATATATGCTGTCAATGTGTGTAAAATTAATTCTCATTAATATTAAAAATTAAGAAATGATAGAACTCTATAATTGATATTGTAAATATCTAATATTGTTCGATGAATAATAAAAAAAAAGGTCGTGATAAGAGCTAAGTCAATAAATCCAAGTTGTTTCAAAAGGACTAATTAAAATTCATTTGTACAATGATGGATATGAATGAATCACAAATAGTTAGTGCACAATTTTGGAAAGAAAACAACATAAAAAATACACTACACATTTTCTCATTCTAGAAACTAGAGGAGCACATAAGTAAATTAGATGAAGTCATATATTTATATAGAAAAAATGAACCTGAAATGGGGCCCAGAGAGAGGTAGGGATAGAGAGAGAAAGACTGAAAATGTTTAGAGAGAGAAAGTATTTGGATTGGTAGACAGAAAGGAGAGAAAGAGTGGGGAGCAAAAAAAAAAACACAATTGTTTTCTGAGGTGTGTTTGGCCGTCCTCTTCCGTTCATATTTCTTCCTCGACCGCCTTCACAATTAATAACCAGATACGGAAAATTAGGAGAAAAAGGTCCAAACGAGAAAAGAGAAATCGAAAATCGAAATCCCATCCCCCCTTAGGATTTCCATTTTTCTTTTTCTTCTTCTCTCCTGCTAATTTTGTCTAAAATAAAAAAGCTTGGAATAATGATTTCATTCGAGGATCGGAGGAGAAGAGCTTAGGGTTTTTGAATTTGGGAAACTTAAGGATTCAAATTTGGGGACTAAATTAGCGGAATTAGGGTTTTGAATTATTGGAAAATGTTGATAAGAAATGCGACTGGAGAAGCTTTGGAGCTTTGATTCGGATCTTAAACGGAAAGGTTTTGAATTTAGGGTTTGGGTGAAGAGAAGAGCGGAAACATGGATGTGGATTCGAATATGGTAACAGCGGAGGAATCCGATCAGGAGTCCACGACGACGACGACGGCGACGGCGAATGGTCCGACGTCGGGAGAGTTATCGGGTGGGGTTGATAATTTAGGATCTCAAGCTTCTCAGCAGTCAGCTCAGCAAGGTCCTGGTCAGGCGGGTCAGCCTTCTTCTCAGCAGCAGCAGAGTAGTAATACTAGTCCGGTGGTTGGGCCGAGGTGTGCGCCGACGTACACGGTGGTGAATGCCATTATAGAGAAGAAGGAGGATGGGCCGGGACCAAGGTGTGGGCATACGCTTACGGCTGTGCCTGCTGTTGGGGAAGAAGGGAGTCCGGGGTATATTGGGCCGAGGCTAATTTTATTTGGTGGTGCCACAGCTTTAGAGGGCAATTCAGCTGCTTCTGGAACTCCTTCCTCTGCTGGAAGTGCTGGAATTCGTACGTCTTAGCTTTAAAGATTTGATCTTGTTCTTGTTCACTTTTACTGAAACTGGGGTGTTTTGCTTTAGCTATAATTGAAGCTGTTTGTTTCTATTGAGATAGCATTCCAGCTGAATCTTGGTTCAATTTTAGATAAAGTGAATTTGTAGAATCTGGATGTCATTCTCATGGTGTTCTTAAAGGAAAGGGGGGAGAGAGCAAAACAGGGGGATTCCTAGCTTGCTAAAGATTGAAATTTGATGTGAACCTGACAAATAAGGCATGCCATATATAAGTTGTGTTTCGTGAATTCTGTCAAGGTGTATATAATGTAGTGTTTAGGGTGAAGATAGCACCGTTTATTTTGTTTTTATATCTGTCAGTGAAATTGAAACTTATTCTGTTAAAGACACGTGGTAACCAGTGTAGTTATGATTGATTTCAGGATTAGCAGGGGCAACTGCTGATGTGCATTGTTATGATGTGCTGACAAATAAATGGTCTAGGTAAACTTTTGATCCCTATTGTCTTATTAACTTTTATGCAACACCTACAATAATTTTTCAGTGGCTTGCGTTGGGTTTGTTGTTTCTGTTGGAATTATAATTTTGTTGCATTTGACTTCTGCAGAATTACTCCAATTGGAGAGCCACCCACACCAAGGGCAGCTCATGTCGCTACTGCAGTTGGGACCATGGTAGTCATTCAGGTAGCTTAATAGTTCAGTTTACGTTGCAAAGTTTGAATTGTAGCGTATTCTTAAACTTTAGCTCTTTTACGAGGCTACTTTTCATTTATCGCAGGGAGGAATTGGTCCGGCTGGTTTGTCTGCTGAGGACCTTCATGTTCTAGACCTAACACAACAACGACCACGATGGCATAGGTTAGCCTTTTGTTAAACCTAAATGCTGAAAATGTATGTAGTTGGTTTTCATAAAACATATATTTGTCCCACAAACATTGGATTGACTATAATTTCCTATAGGGTGGTTGTTCAAGGTCCTGGACCTGGGCCTCGTTATGGGCATGTCATGGCTTTGGTGGGCCAAAGATATCTCATGGCTATTGGTGGAAATGATGGTTAGTTTTCCTGTGCCTGGCAGTTGGGGGTGGGAAGGGTGTGGGGAGAGGTGGGAGGAAAAAAATAAAAAAATGATGGTTGGTCTATTATCTCTCTTGATCTATCTTTGGTAGTCGCCTTTAACGTTTAATAGGCTTTGATGTGATGTATTGTTTCAGGAAAAAGGCCTTTAGCTGATGTATGGGCCCTGGACACAGCTGCCAAACCTTATGAATGGCGGAAACTGGAACCTGAAGGTGAAGGTCCACCTCCATGCATGTGAGTTTCAAGCCGCCTCTCTAATTGCTCATGTGGATTAGCTGTACTTGATTTTTATTTGTTTAACCTTTCACATGTTCTTTACTTGATCATTAGACCATGCTCATCTTCTATGTGATTGGTATTGATGATTTCCTTTGCTCTAGTGACAATTACAATGCATTTTGCACGGTGGTCAATCTTTCTGCTGAGTGGGTTTCTTTATGAATAGCTATATCGTCTATTTTGTGTATAGTATAGTTTCCTTTCTGTAAAGTGGTGCTATAAGCACATTGCATATGCAGATTAAGAGGGCCCAGTTATATTGCTACCTAAAGTATCATTATTCCTGGATCATCATTTACCTACGCATAGTGACTTACACTATTTGTTTCTCAAATTTATCTTTTCCCCCTGATGATCTGGATGTAACAATGGTTCTGCCCTTTTTCTGTTATTTTAGTTTTCTATATGGTGGTTAAAAGTTGAAGGGAATGATGAGTTCAATGCCAAATTTCTGAAAATTAACCTCTTTTCCCTTGCAAGAATAAATCTGGATGCTTCCAATTTCTGACTGAACATTTTCTCTTCGGCCTTGTGCAATTTGGTACTGAATGACATTATAATATGGCTCTATGGTATTCGTCAGACCTTGGGGCAACACCATCTGATACCCTATGTGCACTTCAACAAGTCAATAGGATTAGTGAATGACATCATCATGCCCTGGAAATATCCTGTTTTAAAAGGTTATGGAAGATTAAGAAATAGACTCGCTTGAGCTAAGTATGGATTGTGCAAAGCTCTATTAGGTCAACCAACTCTTGTCGTCAAACTGGGTCCTACTTAATTAAGCTACATTGAGTGTTCAGAGTTGCTGCTTTGTAAGGAGCTCAGCCTTCATTGTTTAGCATTGCTGCTTTCAAGGAGCTGAGCTTTGAGTTGATACTGACCTTTTAATATTGACTTGGCACTACTGTGTGGTGGAATTCTGGTTTCAACAGTGTATTTACTTTAGGTGCCTATAATCAGGAAGATATTGTTAGATCTTAGACCTATTAAAGTTTGGTTAAAAATGTCAATCACATCATAGTTTTTGATGTTGATGTCTTGTTATTAATTGCAAACAACACGAACCGTGAAAAGTTACATAATAACGTAAAATCTCGTCATTATTATAATAAATATAGCTTAAGTGAAATGTAAGGGTGCTGCTATTATTTTTTGCTCTCACTTGGTCAGATATCTCTTGCTCAACTTAGGCTTTAATTAGTGCTTTTCATGTAAAAGCAATCTGGACTTGGTTGTTTCCATGAGTTGGTGGGCCACTTGAGTTTATAGGCTAGCTGTTTCTTAGTAGGTTGGTTTATTCACTACCTGCCAGACAATATCTTGTTAACTAATTTACCTTTTGTGGGTTCTGCAATCTAGGAGCTCACTAGACCTTCCTTTTATTTAAATATAGCATGTTGAAGTTTACATATAAGTGAGTTTGAAGCAAAAAATACTGTGTGATTTTTTGGGTATATCTCTGGCATACTCTCCAGTTACCATGTATATGCATATGTAAATATACTTATATATTCAGATGGATGGATAAGTATATATAATGTGCGTCGCGCACACGCATATACATATACATCACTCTGGTCTAGTTGCACCACTAGAGAAGGGGGGAGGCACCTAGGGGAGCAATTCCTAGACCAGCAGAACGACATGAACGAATGATAAGATTGAGTGCAAGCCCTGCACAAAGAGAGAAGTCTGTTCCATGTCTCTCACCATAGATTCAGTAATCCTGAAAACAGCTATTGTTAGAGGCCATGGCCTCTAACTGAATTTCTCCAATAGTGATAGTGGACCTATATGTATTGTGATTGCGCTATCCTGCATAGAGGTTCTGACTCTGCTAAAGTGTTTCTAGAAACTCCACTCCATATAGAAGAGGAATGCTAAACAGAGGAAAACAGGAAGTTGTCATAGACTCTTAGTATAACCATGTGTATTATGAATATGGTCTGTTTATGACTGTTACCAAGGTGAGAGATTGAAGTTAGAAATTGTAGCAGCCGCCTAATTTTGTGGCAAGGCTTGTACTGTAAAGATTCAAAGGCTCTGTGAACTAAACTTCTGGTTGGGAGCATCCTGAAACTTGTGCAAATGCTTGTGCTTTAGAGGCAACTTTTAGTTTCTAGAGTACATCTGTTTGGCATTCTGGACATTTCAGCAAGATTTCGTTTGAAAAGTGACAAGTTTCTGTTATATGCTTTGCTTAACGTTTGTGATTATTGTATTGCAGTGGGCTACCTTTTCATGTCGGCTTTTTCTGTGTTATATTGCCGTATGGAAGTTGAATATTGATTTCTTGTTTTTCCCCTGTTGCTTTTCACAGGTATGCAACTGCAAGTGCTCGGTCTGATGGTCTTCTTCTTCTTTGCGGGGGGAGAGACGCGAACAGCGTGGTAGGCTGATACACATGTTCTATATGCATTACTATGTATATATTTGTGCATCTAAATTCCATTTATGTTCTCAATTTAATAGGCTTATTTGCCCTCGGTTCACCATTTTGTCTAAAAGACCACCTTTGTTTATCAGTTAGTTATATCTAGAGGGGTCAGAAAGTTAATGGCTTCTGTTGCATTATCATCACCATCATTGTCTTGTCCTTTCGTTTTCATTTTAGTTTTCCTGCCGAGGGGATGTTTCAATTCCTATTTAGTTCTCTTATTCAATTTTTTTCTTGTTTTTGCATTTCTTTCATTGCTAAATAGCTTGATCATGTGTGATAACTCTTATGGCTTAATTGGTGGACTGCATTTTCTAGAAAGCTTGGAGGCATTGCTTAACTTGAATGGTTGTTTGTTGATATTTGGAATTTGCTAACCAGCCTGGTCTATATTACTACTGGTGCAACTGATACTTATTGGGAACTTTGTTGTTTCACATTGTATTCATTTCTCTTTTGGTGCTGCTTGTAAAGACCTCTGTTGCTATATTGATTAACTGTTCTGTGCTCTTGTAGGCATAGGATTGATTGCACATCATCCATTCCATGGGACATTGACATGCTTCATTTTGCTGTTATTTTGTCCAATTTTTCTTACCAGAGTAACTGATTTTTTAGCCTAATGCTTCTTTGCTTTTTATCACTACTGTGAACTGCAGCCACTGGCCAGTGCATATGGGCTTGCCAAACACAGAGATGGTCGTTGGGAGTGGGCAATTGCCCCTGGTGTATCACCATCTCCTAGATATCAGCATGCAGCTGTGAGTTGCTATAGGAATTTTCTTTGTTTATTTGAAATTGTGGGCCAATATTTGCATCTGAACATTGGCTATTTTTCTGGGTTATAGGTTTTTGTCAATGCTAGGCTTCATGTATCAGGAGGGGCTCTTGGTGGTGGAAGGATGGTGGAGGACTCATCAAGTGTGGCAGGTACATACTTGTTTCTTTTTCCATCCAACAGATCTACGATAACTACCTGCATTTTTACATGCCTTCAAACTTCTTCGTGACTCCACTATCCCAATTCTTGCAAATTCACCTGTTTATTTCTTCTGTAGTTCTGGATACTGCAGCAGGAGTTTGGTGTGATACAAAGTCTGTTGTTACTAGTCCCAGGACTGGTAGATACAGTGCTGATGCTGCTGGTGGGGATGCTGCAGTTGAATTAACCAGACGTTGTAGGCATGCTGCTGCTGCTGTTGGTGACTTGATATTTATCTATGGAGGCCTTCGTGGTGGTGAGATGTGTTTTCTTTCCTGTTTATAGGATTCAGATTTATGGATGTAAAATTGTAAAGTGAGACGAGTATTCTTGTAGTAGTTTTTTGGTGTAATGAATTTTTTTCCATCTTTTAGATGTCTTACTTCTACTTTGATGATGCTAGGCGTGGGATAGTATGTTTTATTATATTGTGCTGTCTTTAATATTTCATAATAATATAGGATCTTGAGTACATTTATCTGTTTGTCACAGGTGTTCTGCTTGATGATTTGCTTGTTGCTGAAGATCTAGCTGCTTCAGAAACAACAGCGGCAGCTTCACATGCCGCCGCTGCTGCAGCCGCATCTAATGTGCAGCCAGGCAGGTTGACAGGAAGGTATGTTGATGAAAGAATGAGACAGTCAGTTCCGGAAGCAGTTACTGATGGTGCTGTTGTGCTTGGAAATCCTGTTGCTCCGCCGGTGAATGGTGATATGTATACTGATATCAGTACTGAAAATGCAATGCTTCAAGGTTCTCGGTGAGTCTCCTGGTTAACATGTACTTCGATTCATACAATGTGCTTTTGCTGCTTCGTGTTGATGTTCCATATCAATTTAACTGTCCCAGGAGATTGAGTAAAGGTGTGGACTACTTGGTTGAAGCCTCTGCCGCTGAAGCTGAGGCAATTAGTGCTACATTAGCTGCTGCAAAAGCTCGATTCAATGGAGAAGTTGACAGACCTGATAGGGGGGACCGTGGGCCAGAGGCAACTCCGAGTGGGAAGCAAATATCTTCATTGATTAAACCTGATTCTGCTGCATCAAATAATTCTGCTCCTGCAGGGGTTCGGCTTCATCATCGTGCTGTCAGTATCAAGTTTTTGATTTTATGTTGAAAATTATTTCTGTTTTGCTGGTAATGAATTGTATCTTAAATTGATGGTTTTACTCTAAATGCATTTGCAGGTGGTTGTAGCTGCTGAAACAGGTGGAGCATTAGGGGGCATGGTTAGACAGCTTTCAATAGATCAATTTGAAAACGAGGGTAGACGTGTAAGTTATGGGACACCAGAAAGTGCTACAGCAGCAAGAAAACTTTTGGATCGGCAAATGTCTATCAACAGTGTGCCCAAAAAGGTACCTGATCTTTCCTTCATGTGGATAGCTGAAGTTGTCATATTTGGGAAGATAGGTGATGAATTAAAAGGATCAGAATCAATAGATTTCACTCAAGTTTTGGGTTTAAAATGGTGCAACATCTGTTTAGATGGAAGGATTTGCTTTCCTAGTAGGAATTGAGAGTACGAATTTGATTGCAGAGCAGTCATGGACTGCTTTGAAGAAAGTTGATTGGTAGAGGAACTTTTATACAAGGACAACAGGCGTCTATTGTTGGTTCATCCAAGTTGACTGTTTGCTTGATGATGTCTCTCTCTCTCTCTCTCTCTCTCTCTCTCTCTCTTGCAGGTGATTGCTCATCTATTGAAGCCTCGTGGTTGGAAGCCTCCTGTTAGACGTCAATTTTTCTTGGATTGCAATGAGATAGCTGACCTTTGTGATAGTGCTGAAAGAATATTCTCGAGTGAGCCAACTGTTTTACAACTCAAGGCTCCAATCAAGATATTTGGTGATTTACATGGACAATTCGGAGATCTTATGAGGCTCTTTGATGAGTATGGATCCCCTTCAACTGCTGGAGATATTGCGTAAGTGCATTAATGGTGTACGCTTCTTAGCATCCTGGGTATATTGTTTTATGGGGTAATATGTGGGTGATAGTTCTCATACAGCAAAATAGCATTCTTTAGCTTGCTATTTGCTGTTTTACTGATTGTATTGCACTACATGCCCACTTTTTGCCTGCAGTATAATTAACTGATTTTTCTTAATGGGTTCTCTTTTTGCCCACTTTCAACCTTCGCTTTTCAATTTTGGTGGATCCACTTAGATCTTGTTCTGAAGGCAAAGTAAAAGGTTGTGAACTGCATGCTCTCTGGCATATATTGAACATGTAAATTGCAAGGCTTAAAAAGTTAAAGTTCTCTAAAGTGCTCTTCACACAATTGTAGTCTGATACCCTGTTTCCCTCGTCCGTCATATTTAGCCATCGCTTAATAAACAAGTTGGACGTCCTTTTATAACAAGCAAAATTCATATACAAAAGAAGAATGTGTCATTGATTGCCAACACCTGCCTACTTGATGTGTGTCGGCAGTACAAATGATTGCTAAGGCTGTCACTAACAGGTTCTTTAAGGCCAAGTTTTTGTCCGAGAAATGTGAATTAGAACATGGGTTGGATGGTCTTTACTTGTTGAGAGCTGGAAGAGAGATTGTTGACTGTGTTTGGGCTAGCATCTCTTTTGCTTGATCCAACTGCTGTATGGTACAGGAGTTGAGTAGCAGTGAGTAACAAGTTTTGGTGCTGTATATTAAAGCATTATTCCATATGAGTCTGTCCTCATTAATGAAGTTGATACATACACATGCACATTTATAATAGCAGCCTCAATTACGATTTGTTAATTGGGTGCCTATGGAAGCTTGTGCATGACTCCCATTAAGATTAAAAGAGGCATTCTGTTCATTTTTCATGCATGCTTATTTAACTTGTGATCCTCATCACGGTATCTTAAATCACTGGCTCTCAACAGAAAAAATTTCGGAGTTATGTTTCTTATGTTTTGGTTAAATTTTCAACTAAGTGAATTACTGTTTTGCACTCGTAACTAACTTTATGTAAATGACTGTCAGATATATCGATTATCTCTTCTTAGGAGATTATGTTGACCGAGGCCAGCACAGCTTGGAAACCATAACTCTTCTCCTTGCTTTGAAGGTATGCAAACATGTTTGTGGATCTTATAGTTGCTTTTCAAATCATGTTTGTGAACTTGACTTTGCATGGTCTTATGTTCACTAATTGCTGTATAGGTTGAGTATCCCCACAATGTTCATTTAATTCGTGGAAATCATGAAGCTGCAGATATTAATGCACTTTTTGGCTTTCGAATCGAGTGCATTGAACGCATGGTAAGTATTGTGGGAGAGTAAAAATTGTGGTTTTTCTTCCTGAAGAGATTATCAACATTATGCTGTTTGGAGCAGGGTGAGAGAGATGGAATTTGGGCATGGCATCGGATAAACAGACTGTTCAACTGGCTTCCTCTAGCTGCATTGATTGAGAAAAAAATTATCTGTATGCATGGTGGTATTGGAAGATCAATAAATCATGTAGAACAAATTGAGAGTATTCAGCGACCAATTACAATGGAAGCAGGCTCAATTGTTCTGATGGATTTATTGTGGTTGGTGCATTTCCGTGCCGTGTGTTATATTTTGTTAACAATACCAATTTTGTAAAGTAATTACTTGATTTCCTGTTTATAGGTCCGATCCAACTGAAAATGATAGTGTAGAAGGGCTACGGCCTAATGCAAGGGGTCCTGGGCTGGTTACTTTTGGGGTCAGTGTTCTCCCTCTTTTTGTGAATTTATTTCAAGTTTATTGTCTTAGATTATCATAATCATGTTTTCTATTCCAATATCTTTTTGTTGAGCTGGAAGTGTACAAACTTGATGAAGGGACTTCCTATACTGTCGTGTTGGAATGACTTTCTCTAAGCTTCACTCTGCGCATTCTGAGGAGTGTGAAAGCCATCTATCCTGAAGAACTTGTTCAAGTATTAGGAAATAACTGAAACAGCAGCATGAAAAGTGGACTCGTGGCATTTCTAAAGCAATTTAGCATCGTACCATGGACAATAGGCAATTTATATAGTTGTGCAACTATTATAAGATGAAGGAACAAGAAGCATAGATCATATCTCAATGCTTGTTCTATTTTGGCACACTTCTTCTTGTTAAATGCTCTTGGGTGTTATGTCATTGGAACCAAATAAGGCTAATGCTATGTTCCGATATTCTAATATGAGAAATTTTATGGTTGTCATGTGCTTCATTGTAAGCAATATTTTGCTTGTTGGATTGGATAAATTAGGTTAAGAATAAGGTACCTGGCATTTATTGTTGGTCATTTCATTTCAATTCTTTTGTTTTTTTGGTTCTCCATTGAAGGGGGAACTAGATTCTTTATTAGTCTTTAGGTTGTCAATTTATGATTTTTGGCCAAATTTATCTTCTTGACAGCCTGATCGTGTGATGGAATTCTGCAATAACAATGATCTTCAACTGATAGTCAGAGCGCACGAGTGTGTGATGGATGGCTTTGAACGGTTTGCACAAGGACATTTAATTACTCTTTTCTCAGCCACAAACTACTGTGGTATGGCCTTTCTTCCTAATTGTACATTATTATGAGCGACCATATGTCACCATAGGCAGACATGCATAAATGAAAAAATAAAAGTAAACAGAGAAATGTTCTTTTAGCTCTATTGAATCATTGGAATTTGATCCTTTCAGGGACTGCAAATAATGCTGGTGCTATATTAGTTTTGGGCAGAGATCTTGTAGTCGTTCCCAAGCTGATTCATCCATTGCCACCGGCTATTACTTCACCTGAAACATCACCTGAACGTCATATAGAAGACACGTGGATGCAGGTACAATTGTTTTCTCATTTGTTTCAGATTTTGTGCTTTTACTTATGATTTTTTAGACCTATTCTAAAAGTGGTTCTCTCTGTGATCTTTCTCAATTAGGAGCTTAATGCTAACAGACCACCTACACCAACTAGAGGTCGTCCTCAAGTTGCCAGTGATCGAGGTTCTCTTGCTTGGATTTAGATATGTTGTCCCAGATTGTTTTCCTATATTCTTCCTGGCTCATGCTAACACCTGGGATTTCCAGAGATTTGTACATAGTATGATGCCATATGGAGACTGCCGCAGGATCTGTTTCCACTTGGATACGTGACGGCTTTGGAGCTTGCAAGGTATCAAACTTCCACAATATATATGGGCCTTCAGGCACGGAAATTTTGAGTCTCAAACCATGTAGCAGGCGGAGGATTGTTTCTCGAGTGACGATGATGAAAGCTGATAGGGGTTTTTTGAGAAGTTCCTCTGTACATTGATGAGTTGCGTGCTGGTAGAAGTTGACAGCGTTGGTTGGTTCTCCTGGGGTGGGAGTAGTGCTGGGTATTTTTCTTGTTAGTGCTATATATTTTTTGGTCACTGGTTTAGTTGTATTATTTTTATCACTTGCTAAAGAGGGGACTTTTAGGAGGTTCTCAAAATGTGATTGGTGAGATATACAAAATCTTGGGCGTTCATGTAACATAGAGGGTGTCGATTTGTAATTTGTGTTGCCTGTTTTGTACAATGTAACTTCTGTGTGATGATAAAAAAGCTCCTTTTTCTCCAGTTTCGACATGATGTGATGGAAGAAATAGCCCCTCGATGTTCGGTTCATTCTTATACCACCTAGTTACTTATCTCTTATTCCCCTAAACGTTTTTTTTTTTTTTTTTTATTTATTGACGATGTAAATTTTCCTTGTGTTTTTTCCCCCCTTATTTTTGGGTGAATCACTTAGTGATTGTTACAGTACGTTGCAACAAATAATACAATCTTGCAGGGGATATCGAAACCATGAACTAAGGCAGCTGTCTCGAGGAAAACACTGACTTGAGCGGCCAGTGTTAACCATTTTCCGGGTACTCTTGGAAGCAAGTACCGGACGGCTATTTTTCAACTGCAAATTAAGTTAGGAGTTATTTCATCTCAAGCTAATGGCAAACTCTCCACCATTTAAAGATAATAAACAAACAAATGCTGGAAGACCATTGAGGAAGCCCAAAAACAATTTTTTTTTTTACAGAAAACGTAAATAAATCTGCGACTTTCTCAAGAGTAACTTTTTTTTCAGTTAAACTAGATGGCTTAATTCATCCACAGTAATATAACAGATGGATTCTCCATATGCTACAACAGATTCTAGTTTCACCCAACATGCAGGAATTAGTTGCAGCAGAGTACTGCTTTCTACAGATGTGAGCTGATACAAGTCTCTCCCTAATCATCAAAAGGCTTCTCAACACCTGGGAACAATCATTAATGTGACCAAGCACATGGCGCCTAACCACGTTTAACTGGCCTTTGAACATAAGATTTGTTGGGGTCTTCTGTCTTGAGCTTTGGCGGCCGAATTTCTCCTTTCTTAACCTGCAGAGATAGACAAATAGATATCTTGATCAGTCACAAGACATAGTAACATCTCCACTTGAGAAAAGACGAGAAAAAGCAAGCTCGAAGTAAATGGTCATGCAGGAGGACATATTACCTTCTTTCCACCTTTCATAAAGTCTCTCCAACTGGAAACCTGATGGTACAAGGGAAATGACCGACATTCAAAACAATGAGAATGGATAACCAGTTCTTTTACACCTCACTAATTCTATAAGCACAAAATGGTAAGCATGAGGAAAATTAGGAGTGCCCATCAGATGGAAGACTATGCAACATACTTCTCATTACAAGGTTTAAGTAAAAGAATGAACTGAGACAGCAAAATTCATCCAAGACTGCAAAAATCTCATGCCACATTCAGGAGATAGCAGACAAGAGGAAAAACTAATATACAAATCCCCAAGATGATAAGAACCGTTGGTAACTAGTGGAATTATTAATACGTTCACCCCCAAAGAGAAGATAAATGTCATTCGTGCACACCCCTCAATCTTAATCATTTGCACAATCAATAAGAGGAAGGATACTAGGTAGAAAAACAGAAAAAAACTAACCCTCTGTTCCCTTGTCCCTTCCCACTGCTCCTCATGCTCACGCTTCCTTTTCCACATCTCTTTTGATTCCTCCTCGTCCTTCTTCAACCTTCCTTCCTCTTCTGATATCTAGATAATTAAAGCATACCAACTGAATTCAGTCAAACAGATTATGTAGCACTAAAGGAATGAATTGTACTGTAACATACGCGCATCTGCATTTTTCTCCTCCGCCATTCTTGCTCCGTTAATATCTCTTTAACCTTCAGTTTCAGCTCTTGCTGGAATTCTGGTGATTGTTCAAATTCTTGTTCATATTTTCCCTGTAGAAACATTTACGTTAGTATCTATTCTGATACATCACATACTTAACCACAGGAAAATGGACAACAACTAGTAGCTCCTGCTTTTCATGAGCCAACTGCTTTTAATGTTTCTTTATAAAACAATTAGCCACATATTTAATTTAATTTTGTCCAATACATAGAAACAAAGGAAAAAGAATTGAAGAGAGACACTCTGGAGACATAAACTGGTCCAGCAATATTCTAAATAAAGTTCCAGGTTGATCCTTGGTAGAGTCAGAACAAGTAGAAAAGAATAAGGATAACAAGACACTGTTGCTACTAAACTTACCTCATCAACTATTGACTTCAACTTAGAAGCAGTATCTTTTTTAAGTTGCTTCTTCCTCTTTGCTCTAAGTTCCTCTGCGTTGAATTAAAAAATTTTCAGTGTTACCAAAGCTTGACAAAGAACACAAGTAAAATAGGAACCTAGAATAACACCTAATCACTTTAAACACCATTTAAATCATTCAAAAAAGCTGGATTGTCCACTAAAGATCCAGAACAAAGCATAACTTGTATTTATTAAAGCATCTGTATATCACCTTGTGATGTAGAGAAATGGTCACAATCATGACATGATCTGGATTCAAGCAATAACAAAACAAAATAAAAACTAAAAAGTAGGGAGAAAATTACTTATTACAATGATCTAGTAGCACATTTCAAATTCCCCTTTTGAAAGATTAGAACCCCTTTTTCTTTGGGTTTTGGGACAAACAAATGAGTGCGAGCCATTTAGGCAATGGCTTTTTCATAAAATATCATAAAGGATAATACTGCAAGTACCTTTTGCTGCATTCACTTGGTTCAGAACATATTCCCTTTCTTGTGGCTCAAGCAGCAGCTGCTGGGCTTTTGCTAATGCTGCAGCAAATAAATTTTGTTAGTAAGCAATTCATTGGGCGAACCAAATTGCACAGCATAAAAGCAAACTCGAAAACAATTAATTTGAGCCTCCACTATATGATTGTAAAGAGAATGGAGGACTGAAGAAGATCAGTTCTCCATAAAAAAGGAGTTCTGTATTTCCACATACTAAATGCTACTCTATAAGAGGACACCAAAAGGATTAGAAAGGTGTTTGCACTGTTAACTTTCTCCAAAAGTACAATCTAGCATTATAGCAGACCAAGGTCTTAAAAAGTACTGATAATTGCATATTGCTTCAGATTAGAAAGAAAGATAAGAAGATTTCATTACCAGCGAATGCCTCCTTTGCTTGTGGATGTTTGCACTTGTCCGGGTGAACAAGTAAAGACAACTATAAGAAGGAAAAAGCATAAATCTATCAGTTCATTTCGAATACCAAGCTGTTCATATCAACAACACAAAACCCTTATTCAATCTACAAGTTATCAAGCTATCGGCAATATAAAAAAGCTTTACCTTGCGATATTGTTTTTTCACGTCATCCACAGATGAATCAAATGACAGGTTAAGATAATCAAATGGATTTAACTTGAAGCACGAAAGAATCCTGAAAAAACGTTGAAAATTGGAGATTATATATAAGCAAATAGGTCCAGGAGGGGAGAGAGAGAGAGAGAGAGAGAGAGTATAAATGACATAATATGAAATAATCTGCCTAAGAACATTGAAGAACTCATATGAAATATAATTGAGAAGGTACTATCAGCAAAAACCATCAGATTCCTTCCTTTGCTTTGATGTTTCAACTTTTTCTACTCTCTGATATTTCCACTTTCATCAACACAAACTTTTTCTTCCTCGCACCATTTTGTTCTCTAGTCGAAGAAAGAAACTTATGGATAAGCATTTAATCAACATGCATGCTAGCATTTAAATCTCTTACTCCATTATATGTACCCTGAATAAGACAGCCAAACTTGTTGTGATCAGACTTAGCTACTACACAAGGCTTTGAACCTACAAATTTGTGCAACAGTTTAACTTTACACAGTCTTACTCCTGTAGCCCAAAAAGAAAAAAAAGCATTCTTGACTCAACTCAAGTAAGCCTATTCTCACTTATAGGCTTTAGGGTTCAGCAACACGATACATGTTTTTTCCATCCAACTCATGATTCAGGCTTATGTAACACTGCAAGTTGCCATGCATTTCCTAATAGCTGATTTCAATCCCTTTATCATTCTTTCCTTTAATCTTTCTAATAACCCTACTGGAAATGGATTTTATATACATCAAAAAATCAACCCAATCAGTTATCTGCTGCTCAATAAACACCTGGGCACTTATATATTGTCGTCTCATACATCTCTTTTCTCACAATTTCAGCATCATATTTTACCAAAAATCCATATACCACACCCTTTTTTTCTTAGCAGATGTTTTAGATGGGAAAAAGAAGTGCTATCTACCGTTTAACAATCTCAACAATTATCATTTGTAGCAATACAAGAAAGAGGACTTTTCCCAAAACAAAAACCCTAAATTTATTCTCATGTTTCAAATTAAAAATTGGCCCAATTGAACAATTTAGTCATCAAAATAAATGGAAAGCCACGACATAATTTATCAAAAAACGAACTTCTAACACAACAGTTCGCATTGTTTTACACGTAATATTTTCACACAAAAAAAAACACAAATTTGCACCAAAAATTTTAACAAATTAGCAACGAAATTTACATAAATTGAAGAATAAACTTGCACTGGAAAAAAAATCACTCAAATACACATAAAAACGGAAAAAAGAAAGAAATGAACCTATTGACTTCGTTATCACGCTCAACCTCGCTAACCTCTGCGAAGAATTGCTTCAGCAGCAAATCGTCGAGGTTATTGGCGCTGTTGTCTCCCATCCCAGTAGCCCACGGATGAATGAATTTCTTACTCAACCAAACACGATCTTAAAGGTTTCCTTTGCCTTTGCTGCTAATCTTTCCTTTACAAATATGGAAATTAGTTCGGGCCACTTTTGGGCTCCAGCCCATCTGAACCAAAGTAGAAGATCATCAATCAGGTTGGGCCTCAGAATCCAATCAGTCCATGGTATTTGAGTGAATGGGCTAATGGTGTCCGATTGTTTATGTTGGCTATTGGGCCATCATAATTTTTGCTTTTATGGGATTCCGGACCTGTCCAATTCGTGCGCAGATCTACCTCATCTTTTTAAATCACACGTTTTCTCTCTTTTTTTTTTAAATACTTCAAATTATCATTTTCTTTTACCAACAATTGCCCAATTTGCTTTTTTTTTTTTGAGGAAAAAGCCCAATTTGCTTTGATACAAGCAAGACAAAAATAGGTACGTAATTTGATTGAATGCATCCTTCTGTTAATGCAGCGTAGGAGAAATTAATCGATATATTAAATTGCAATTAGACCATTAGTGGAGATATTGTAGTGTATATATTCACCGCCCACTTTCATTTCTGTGTACCACTTTTGAGGAAAAAAAATAACAAAAAAAGGACACATATTAGAGGATACTCATTTAAATCTCATAAGCACAAAGAATATTTCCAAATGTTTATATTTTCTTTTCTTCTATCCTTTTTTATTTGAAGAGAATCAAATGATTAGTATCTCTGCAAATATTACCAAAGAACAAAACGAAGCAATTTGAAAAAAAAAAAAAAAAAAGAGCCAAATGGATTTCAGTTTCAAAAGTACTAAAAGTTCATGTAGGCTATAAGAATTTCAAAAAAAAGATTGGAAAAGTTTTTAAAGTATTTTAAGGAGAGAGATGAAACTTTTACTTCTTAAATATCCATTATGCGTGTATATATGTTGTATTAGTAAAAGAATAAAAATAGCTAAAAGTTAGAAATAATTAATACACACATTTGACCGTTCAAAAAATTTGCATTTAATAAATTAGACAACACAAATGAGCAACAAAACTAAGCAAAACAGAGTAGTCATCTCTTTTAACATGATATTTGCTATGATTCTTGTGATTTTAATCAGAAAAATTTTTGAATTTTGACTTTTTTCCCCTTATTTCTCCTTTATTTTCATGAAATTATTTTACAATTGTCACAGTTTTAAGAGTTTTAAAGAAAATATTCTCATGAGCAACCTTCTTTTGGACTGTATTTTTTCTTCTACTAAAGCTCTTCTTCTCACATTGTGTGCAACTGATTTCTGGTCATTGTTAAATTTTATCAATCACAAAATAGTACCATTAGATATATCAATTGATGTATTTTTTTTAATTACAAGTCATCGTTCATCCATCAAAGAATTTTTTAACAAATATTTTCGTTAATTAGTGCTCGAATTACTTAATCGTTAGATATTAGTAAAGGAGAAAGGAGGGAAAAAGGCAAAATTTGAAAATTTATCTTTTCAAAATCAAATGAATTATACTAAACATCATGTCAAAAGAGATGACTAGTCTGTGTTGTTGAATCTTATGATCATTAGTGTAGTTTTGTTGCTTATTTGTGTTGTCTAATTTATTGAATGTGGACTTTTTGAGTGGTAAAATATGTGTATTAATTGTTTCTAACTTTTAATTATTTTCATTCTTTTACCAATACAACTTATATGCATGCATAAAGAGTATTTATGGGATAAAAGTTTCACCTCTCTTCTTAAAGTACTTTTCTAATGTTAATTTTTCTAATTGGAGTAATTTTGTTATCAAAACCTTAATCTCAAGAGAGGTTTGTATAATTTTACAAACTTCAAAAGAGGCTAATGTAATTGTCAAAAACCTTAGGAGAGGTTTCTAAAATGATCCCAAAATACTTTAACAAATGTGGAGATTGGAGACAGTAGACCTTACAAATGTGGAGAGAGTAAAAGCAGACATGTCTGCATCTGATTCTTGGTCCTAAATGAGTTGATAATTCCAAAAGAAAATTTATATAATTAATTTCCTAATTGATGTGAAAGTTCATTAAGATTGGTGTCAATTCTAGCTTTAAACTGGCATTTTCAATCCATCATATAATAAGTAATAATTAAGTAGAGAGAATTTCTAGACTTTTTGTTGTACCTTAAGTCATCTTATTCTGCTACAAAGTATCAAAATTAAAGCATATGCTTATTGTTTAAACTTTTTTAATTATTTTTTCTTTTTGCCTCTATCTCAATGCTATATATATATATATATATATATATATATATATATATATATATATATATATATATACACATACACACACACACATAACCGCGTCTTCGCTAGTTACTTATATATTCTTATGCTCCGACATCTTTTTCATAAAAGCTGTTAGAATTTTTGGGAATGGATAGCCGTCCTACTCATATTCCCTAAAGCATTTGCCAAAGTATATGTTGGAACTCGGACCTTGTGCTCTTTTTTTCTTTTTTTTTTAAAGAACTTCAAAATGACTTAAAAGTTAAAAGGGAGACTAAAAAAGGAAAAGAAAAAAACATGGCTATAAGTAACTTAATCGGAATTGAACATGATCAGTTTTATATTAGAGTTTCAAAAATTATATGAGGTGAAATAAATTGGTTATTTCTTGTTTGATTTGTCTTGTGAACTTTATTTTGCATCTACTCTTGGTTTAAGTTTTAATCTGGCTAGTTAGAAGATGGCAACGGGCTGTTTTGAAGCCGGAGAAGCTTCCCCCAACCCTCACCCTGAACTACCAAAGTTCTCCTTATCCCTGCCCTGTTTCCCACTCCCCCAACCCTCGTCCCTCCCTATTATTTCTGTGGGTGCACTCGTCCTACTCCACTATCATTATTATTATTTTTATTTTTATTTGATTTAATCTTTTCAATTTATATAAATCTAATAATATTTTTATTAATTATTCTTTTAAAATTTTAGTAAAAAAATTACATCGTTTTATTACAACAACATAATATGTTACTTATTTCATAAAATATATTTATATACCAACAATAACATAACATTTATTCCAAATTGTACATATATATACTATTTTAAAATAAAGGTGGGAGATGGGATGGACATGTGCTCTCGCGCCCCCACCCCAATCCCCACCCATTCCTAAGCTCGTGGTGCGAGCACTCGCCGTATTTAGGGTTGTCAACTGATCGGATCCAGGCCACCCCAATCCTCACCCATTCCTAAGCTCGTGGTGCGAGCACTCGCCGTATTTAGGGTTGTCAACTGATCGGATCCAGGCCGAAACTAATAAATTCGGACCTGGCATATTATACCAGTTCCGGATTCTGCTCGAATACCCGACGGGTGGAGCCTATCCGAAAAAGGGTCCATCAAAAAATCTATTTTGCAACAACACTTGTTTTTGGTGTGTTTGACTATTTGGATAATAGTCAGAGAAGTAAATTTAGGGTATTATATAAATAAATATATATATTTTAAATTATTAATCAATTTATATCCGAGTTCGGGTCAAATACGGATCAGAATACCATATTCCGTATCCGACTCATTTTTGTTTGACAAAACGGATCCGGATTCGGATCCAAGTAACGGAATTATATCCCTACCCGTATTCAGAATTATTTGACGGATCCGGTCCGGCTCTGGGTCTAGACCCAGGCAATTGACAGGCCTAGCCGTATTGCCATTCCTAGGGGATATTGAACTAACAGTAAGATCAATATCAAAGTCTCGCAACAAAAAGTTCAATGGAAAGCTAACACCGGTCATTTGTCAATTAAGTCATGTCTAAGACTATATAGCTCGTCTTTTATCAAGTCTGTTTCCAAATTCCGACCACAAGTTGTCAAAAATCAGTTGAAAGATTTGTTGCTAGACAGGCATCCGGTTGATGATCAGCCACCTTTGTGAACTTTCTGCATTTGATGTATGAATTGAACCCATAAAATCATTTTCTTTGAGTTAAATTTATAAGACTCGAGTTTCAAACCAAACAAACCGCGTCGAAATATGAGTGTCCCATACGAAGTTATGATATTAAAAACATATTCAGTTGATACATATTAATCACCAACGTAATTTCACAAGAAACTGAGAGAAATATTTGTAATCATGCGTGAACTTGGGAAAAATTCACCCATTCACTACCCATATAATCCAGCTATCTATGTGTCTTTCGCTAATATAAGTTGACTTAATTGGTAAAAATGGATTATTTTTTCACAAAAGATTGTATGTTATGCTGATACGATGATTGTGTTGATGGGCAATATATACGAATCTCGACCTATGGTTCCGAGGGCATGTTCTAACTCGTTGTGATCTTAAACTTTTTATTACATGAAAAAAAAATCTATGTGCTAGTTTGTCGACTTTTTTGTTTTACTAATTATGTGAAACAACATGTGTGGCATTATATTGAGCCCTGCTCGTATTTAAAAAAATAAAAGAAAGAAAAGATATTTATCGTCAATGTAATCTCCCCATGAAAAGACTGCTTATTGTTGGTGAAACACATAATTAAGCCAGCATGAACTGTACGGATTTCTGCTGTAATCCATTTGCCGGAAGAATAAGAATCCCCAGTCTTAATCGAAGCTAACGCTTGTACAAAATAGTGAGGCGAACGTAGGAACATATACACTATACTGCATGAATACAATTGACTTTATGAATCTAATTCCTAGCCAAAATCTCATTGGACGAGCCTTAAGTTGATTATATTCAGAAAATCTAGACTAGAAAACTTGCAGGAGCACAACAGAGGAAGAAGTGAACATGATGTACCCAAAATTAACTTCCAAAAGGACCGGATATGACCCATGCTGCAATCCCATTGGCTACAGTTGCAAAAGCTGATGTAAAAGAAGGTTATTCCATTATGATGCAGAGACAGACAAGACACACCACCAAGTCAAAGATAGTGGTAAGATTTTGTTAGATAACAGAGTAGTAGTACTACTGCGACTAAAAAAGTGTACGGGAGTAATAAAAATTTATGTAGTACTCTCACATTTTTCTTCCATAAATCCTCTAAATCCAAACAAGTAATTTCTCCCCCTTTTTCCAATAGTTTATTTTACTACACATAACTCTTTCTCAGAGTAAAAAGTACTACTAATACAAAGAAGAGGGACAAGTAGCAGATAACATTTTACGTAGAGGAATTATATAAAAAAATTAAAAAAAAAGTGGTTGATGAAGCACTGTGGTATCGATATGTGGTTGTGGATCATGAGGAGGTAGCAATGCAATTAGGCTCACAAAGTAATAGAGATCTTGCTCTTGATTCTTTGCATCCTCTGAACAAAGGAACCAAGTATTCTGCCTTGTTTCCTCTCATGAGCACAAGATTTTGCTGCTCATATCCCTTCAAGCTGCCATGACTGGCTAGAATTACCTTGTTCTGGTTGCTTTTGGGAGGCTGGCATTGTTCAGCTGTGGACATTGGCTTGATGATGCTTGCCATTGTGGGCTTCTCTTTCCAGAAGTATTCATAAGCATTGAAAGATGCAGCTGCTGTGGTTGCCGGTGGGGCTGAGATCAGTCGAGCCACCCGCGGTGGTGGTGGAACTGGAAGTGACTGAGGAAGTGGTGGAGTAGCAAACGCGTCCTCCAACTCCACCTCCACCTCCCCCAAGTTGACTGCTTTGTTGAACCTTGGAGCCCATGCTAGATTCTTTTTGTCTAGTCCCATTAGCTTTTTCATCATCAATGTTGGTTTGTGCACATCCATCAATCCACCTGGCAATCTTGAGTTTTGCTCCATCACAATCTCCACTTCTCTTCTTCCTTTTTCTTTCTCAAAAACTTTCTCATCATCATCATCATCTTCTTCTTCTACTAATACTACTACTTCCTCCTCTTCTTCTTCATCTTCTTCATGGCCTTTATCACTTGGATCATCAAATTTGGACCCCTCATTTTCTTCAATTTCTTCAAAATTGTCAAACACTTGCTCGAATTCTTGAACATCATCCTCCATTGCTTCTTCTTGTGAGGAAGGAGTACTGATGAAAGTGAGGCGAAGGCGGCCATCTTCGCGTTGAGCCTGGAAATAGTTTTGTGGAGGGACAGAAACAGCTTCAAGAACTAACCTACCATTTTCTCTGTGAGACTGCATGTGAACTGAGGCTCTATCTTCGCGAGCCAATGAAGGAAGAGGAGGAGGGAAGGACCGAGGCCCTGATTTCCTACTGGAAATAGAGTAATGATACTTTGCAATTCGCATGTCCTCGTAGGACTGCGATAGTTGTGGTTGTGGTTGTTGTTGGTCGTTATCTTTTTCCTCATCTACATCGCCTACTTCAGAAGGCGGGTACGAGGAAAAGCCATCAGAGCCAGTCTCAGAGCCAAGACTTTCTGTGCAAATTTCGAGGCTTTTTTCACTCAAAGAGCTAGCAGATCTTTTTACTAAAGGATGAACATAAGGGGGTGGAAGTTTGGATGAGTCCTCATTCTTTTGGGAAAGAATTGAGCCCCAACTCCACACATCTGGCTGCTGCTTTTTCTCTTTATTTGACTGAATTGACATCCATACGTCATCTTGTGCAGGCCTTTCTTTATTACCTTTATAATACTCCTCTTCTCCTTCTGAAGAAGAAGAAGAAGATGATGACGAATGATGATGATCAGCGGCTGAAAGTGCTAGTTTCTCAGATGATGCAATCTTCTTCATGGGGCTAGAGCTGGTGAAGCCATTTTGAGCTAACCATTTCTTTGAGGACATATCAGCTGAAAGAGTTCTTCTCAAAGAAGCTGCTGCTTTGGTTGTTTCAGAGTCTGATCCAAGAATGGACACTATACCTTGCTTCTCAATGGTGACTCTTGGTGCCTCTTCTTCAACTTTTATAGAAGATAGTAGTTGAAGGCTGCTCTTGCTGCTTACACAAGTGGACATCTTCACCGTCTGATGATGCACTACAGACTAGAGAAGATCAAAACAATTTCTTCCCTCTGCACAAAGTTGATGAAATTTCATCAGAAAAAAAGAAAAAGACAGTTCACTGCCACAAGTAGAATATCAATACTATCTAACAAATTCTCAAGTTACAAAGCAAAGCTTTCCAAAATTCTATGTTACATGCATGCATGTAGTAACAAAAGTAACAAACTAACAATAGCAATTATTGAATGAGATTATAATTAAGCTGTGTATTTGTGCGTGTCGTGAGTTTTATGGGATAAAATTAGCTACAAATTCGATATGAAATTTACCTCTCAAGCAAACAACAGCATCCAACAGAGGTCTGCTACAGGCAGAGACCACTGGGCTGCCAGTTGCAAGCCAAGGAGGAGTAAAAAGGATTATGAAGGTGATGTTTGAGGATGCTGTGGATTGGCTTTGGCTGATGGCAATTACAGGGGGTGGGGAGTGTCAGCTATTTGTAGGAGCCCAAAATGCCTTTTGGACCGTGTCATGGGTCCTACACTATGACACCATGAAAAGGCCTTTCACTTGTTTCCAATTTTTTTTTTTTTTTTTTTATCATGAATGATGAGGTAATAAAAAGAAGTTAAGAAAGCATATAGCACTTGTTACTCTTTAAGTTAACAGTAATTATGGTGATTCTCTACCAAACTTTAAGAGCTGTTCTCTTTCCATTCTGACCTCAGTTTCAAGTTTAAAGTTTAAACCGTATTTCAGCCTGAATCTTTGAAATACATGAATTCTTAAAAAGCAAAGCAGGGGCAATCGTCAAAGTGTTTCTATATGCAGAATTTCAAAAATAAGGGTACTCATGAGCATGCTGTATTGGTTTATAACATGCCATGAAATTTGAAGGAAACTGACCAGACATAAACTTAGAATCTAGAAGAGGGGGGGGGGGGGTAAGGAAGTTGTTTTCATTATCATAAACTTTTGGTTAGGCCAAATGCAATCAACCCCAGAAATCTTGGACGCCAAGAGGCAATAATAGGCTCGTTTTCACTATTGTAAGAGCTTTCTCTTTCAAACTGTTCCCCTCAGATATGTCATCCCGGAAAATTCCCCCCCCCCCCCCTCCCTACTCTTTTGGT
This sequence comes from Coffea arabica, assembly GCF_036785885.1. Classification (NCBI taxonomy): domain Eukaryota; kingdom Viridiplantae; phylum Streptophyta; class Magnoliopsida; order Gentianales; family Rubiaceae; genus Coffea; species Coffea arabica. The sequence goes on along the minus strand of NC_092310.1, from coordinate 49,288,710 downwards.
AATAAGTTTACAGAGAATATGAAAATGATTGGAAAGTTAGGGTATTTCATGACACGTTACCTAGCAGAAAATGCACAGTTACTTCTTTTAGAGCGTAGTATGGTTTGCAAAAGATGATGACTTGTTCTATATCCATATGAACTAATAAAGACAAGATTTCTCAGTTGAAATTAAAAACTTTATGATCAGAAATAAAGTTGATGAGAGAAACTGCTTGTTTTGGAGTGAGACTAGAAAAAAATCAAGGAGTATATCCTAGAATAACATGAATATATACTTGATCAAGGCAAGAAAGAAGTCCACAAGTATGTAACATGTTGTCCTTTTTCTACAAGATAGCAAATTAAGGTCCTTTTCTGTGTGATAGTACTTAAATCCGTGGTGTTCAAGCATTTCGAATTAATAATGCTTAATTGGTTTTAATTTTGCAATTGCTGTGATATGATTCATGAAGGGCCTGGATAAAATTAATCAGCTAACAACTCATTCAAGTAGTAGCAGCAGTAAAAAAGTAATATAACCACATGGGTCAAAGGTGAAAATAATGATAATGTTTGTTATCAGAAGAGAACTAGTACTGAAAAACTTTATCAGAGCTGCTGGAGCTGGTTCACAGAAGTGGCAGTAGCAGGAGGGACAAGATATTACAACCTGTTTTTGTGGAGGAACATAATCCATAGGATTCTTCTGACACGTTTCTATGATGTGGATGGCAGAAGTACCTCAGCCATATACAACATGAGAGCTTTGGGCCAAAACAATTGAACATTTAGCAGCTCAATTCTAGATATTTATACCTAACCTTAAAAGAAAAGTGTCTCTCAACTCAAAATGGACATAAAAATAAAAAATCTAGGAAGAAAAAAATTATAGTCCACGTTCATGTTAAGAGAATTTAGGCTTCTTGAGTGCGAGATAATGGAAAATTTTACTTTACAGGGTGGCTAGGAAACCAAAAATAAATCCCTAGTGTAAAAGAACAAATCAGCAAAATTCTGAATGCATATGAAACTTTTTATTACATATAGCAGAAAAAGATTTTCCATGCATGAATAGGGCGACTTGGAAAATTTTCTGGCCATATGGGGCAGCTATGAGCAGAACACATCATTCTAGAAAATGTAAAATTAGGTAAAGCTGGGAAAGAACGATGATTGGTGGAAAATGGCTTAAGAGGGAAGCAAAGGTATCACTTTGAGAGGCCACCATGATTGGGCGGCTAGAAACCCATCATCCACAACTTCATGACAGAATCATCACCTATTTTATTTTATTAATGTATTGTACATTAATAAAATAAAATACAATAAAAACAGACACACTTTTTTCATATACAATATGGAATAATTAACGTGGAAGCATGAGATGGAGTCGCGTCTTATTATGGGGCCTTCACAGGCTCTCGTCTTCTCCCTGAAATTTTTGTCTGCCAAATACTGCTGATGATTTATACGTAGTCAGTTTTTTGGGTTACAATGAAGCCACAAGGGACTGATCATACGCTTAATTAATTCTTCCCAATTAAAAAAGGTTGGGATGTTGATAAATACAATCCAATGAAAATGTATATTTATTTATAGAAATAATAATGTTGAATGTACGTGTGCATGTATTTAGTATAGAAGACGAAGGAGAGTCCACTTGGTTGCTTTGCTACAAAATGAGGAAGGCCAAGAGAAAGCTGCAGGATGCCCCTTCACACCTGTCTGCCTACAAAGCAATGCCATCCAATCCCTCCAGTCTTATCTATTACCCTATCTACATCCAAGTTTTTCCTTTCCTTTTTTCTTTTTAAGCAAATTGGTGTTGTTAATAGAAGAGGGATGCTTAAATAAGTTGAATACAATTGTTTGGATAACTCTCTTGTATCTTTCTTGGTAGGACAGTAAATTAAGAAGGATTAGATGATTGCTTCAATGAAAATAGTCTACCAAATTTTCCTTCCCCACACCCTTCTTACCTCCAACTATGAAACCCAGAATTCGAATATTAAATCGGATAATGGAGAAAATTCTAAGAACCCTCCCTGATCGTTGTGTGAACACCAATGGTTAAATGACAACAGTCTACCTAATCATCATTAATTCATTTTTGCTATATTATAGGAGTCTCGATCCTATGATATCATATGCTGCCTGTTTTGTCTCTTTGTTTCAATAGAGTGCACTGATTGTGGTCTAGAGAAGTTGAAAAGATGAATTCTAAGTTTCTTTTATTAGAAATATTTCACTTGCCAAGATATAGAGGAAGAAGAATTTTAAGCTTGATTAGAAGCATCATAGAGTCCAATGACACATGTTGGTCTCTACTAGATGTCCCTAGCAATATACCAATGTCATACATAACTAAAGAGGAAAAGGCAAAAGCATGGCATCATTAATTCGTTAAGTAACACAAATAATGGATTAGCTTATGATAATGACAAAGATAGAATCCTAGTATGCGGAAGTCAAATAACTCTATAACTTGAGCTTTAAAAGGGGTGGAGGAGTTCCAAAGAATGTAAACTTTGATATTAAACAACTTGGAAAATGTTTAGGAATATGAGAGTATGTTCCGGTTGTCAACTTCCATGCAAAAAATTACTCACATACTTTTCCTCTTAAGTCAACTCACTTAGTGATGGGCTGAGGTTGCTTAAGACTACATAGTAAATTACTCAGCTTAAGAATAAATCATATACAAATACAGCTTTAAAGAGAAATTAAAGAAATTCTTTATCTTCCTTTTATTGATTCCATATTGACTCTTTCATCTTACAATAAGGAGCCATTATCCATGGAACAATGCATCGTTTTAGCAATCTAATTAATCTATTCTTAAGAATAAAGATGTCATTAACGTTGCATCCTATGCATCTCAAGTACTTACTTTCTTGAGGCCTAAACCTTTTGCATTAGGGATTATAAAATCGGTCGGTCATCCATAGTGCTTTGATATTTAATGTCCACTAAAAATTGTTAATAATTGTTGCACCAAAGTCAACAATTTATGACTAATGAGGCTATTCAATTAATTTGATGCAATAGTTAGTAAAATCTTCGGGGTCCGATCCTCTTTGTTGAATGCTTGATTCGCAACGGATCTTCTGTCCCACACTCTGTGCCACTCTCTGTCCCATTCTTTATTATATTGCTATCTCTCCTTCACAAATATCATGTTTTAATTCTTTTTTATTTCCTTAGTATCCAATAACTATTAATTGAGTAAAAAATAAATACAACAACTTCAAAAAACTAATATATAATAGAAAATTAATAAGGTTCAAGCACTTTTGAAATAAGGTTCAGGGTTTCGTATCCTACTTTAGTGAGACGAGGAATGAAAAAAGGTTGAACCCTTTCATATTTAAAGTTTTGGAGTACAAAATAAAAATACTAATATATAAATTCAACGTCTAAAGTGGAATTAGTCCATATAGTTATGAAAATTACATTTTGCTAGCTAGTCATGGTGGTTTTAACTTTAAGCTTGCCGGATATGAGATGCGAAGAAAAAACGGAAGGGAAAATTTTTTTGACCGTTAAATTACATCATATATTTCATTGAAGAATCTAACCAAAACCTTTTTGTCTTTGCTTGTTTACTCAAATTAATACTTTCTTCAATTTTATCTTAAAAAGTGTCTCCCGAAAGTTACCAAAAAAATGAATATCATTTTTTTAATTATTTTTCCTAAGTCAGATCATAAAGTTTGCTTCTATAGTAAAAAATTAGCTCTTCCTTCAAAAAATAAAAAATAAAAATAAAAATTAGTTCTTAAAAAATGAAAAGACAGAGTTTTTTTTTTTTTAAATTTCCTAAGAATTCTTAATGTTGGTACACAACCACGCATGAAGAGCCAAGTTTAGCAAATTGTTACGAATAAAAAAGACCCTTTGGATTTCAGCCATGGCTTCTTTTCACTTGACTGTTTTTTTTTTCTTGGTCTCTAGCTTGTTTACTTTAGATTTCAGCCATGCATCTAGTGCTTATTTTTTCCTGGATTGTTTTTACCTTTAATTATCTAGTTGACAAAGCTAAAAAGAGGCTAAAAATGATAATACTTAATCAGCGCCCTCCGGGGTGGTTAAGGTTACTGAAGATGGAACTTTAGGTCCCTGGTTCGAACCTTATTGCCAAACAAGTTGTGGAGGGTGGGTAACATCTTGTACTAATTAATTATGGTCTAACCATCTAATTAGGTAATTCAAAAGGGCATTTTTGGAGTATAATATATGTGGTCTAACTACGTCACGACAACATTTTTGGAATACTTGGAATATTCCACAAAGTAACTATCCCTACAATAGGCTTTAAACAGGTCAATATTTTTTTCCCCTCACATTGAAGGGAAAGATCTTTTTTTTTTTTTCTCACTAGCGACACATCTAGTCTAGCCTAGCCTATTCCTACTCCTAAGAGGGGGGGGGGACTTACTTTTTAAGGGAAGCGACTCTAGGGAGTGGGTCAACTGAATCGAGGGGAACCTGACGGGAATTTAACCACCATCTGACCAGACGGGTGCATCACTCACCCGCATGGATTTAGAACACTCCTCATATTGAGGCACATTGATGGGAGGCAAGGCTTGAGCCCTTGACCTCCCACCCCACTATATACAGTAGTGGCCAACTCTGATGTACCCGAATTTCATGACTTCTTTTTTTGGAAAAGCCTTTCCACAAAAAAAAAAAAAAAAAAAACTCTATTCCACCAATTCTATGGGGTAAACCACATACTTTTTAGTTCTGGTTATTTGATTTTAACCCTTGGGAGGAATCTCCACGGACAGAAATGATTATGTCACAGCCAAGAATTTCTTCTTACCATAAAATATGTAGCAGAAAAATGAGACCAAAGGTTATGGAAAGAAAGAGCATATGGTTCTGTCCACTACCACCTTTAATTTCACAACCCTTCGACACTTGCTCCGGCTGTGATTCCCACTTGCACTTAGTGAGAAATGGTATGGACTATAGCCATTCCTATCTAGGACTACTAAAGAAAGCCTAGATATGTGCTCTTTTTATTTTTATTTTTTCCTTCTAATAAAGGGTCCGTTTAATTAACGGGCATTTAGTAGACACTCGTTAAAATGAGTTTCGAGTGTTAATGTTTTAAAAAAGAAAAGTTAAATAAGATAAATATTCAGATATAGAGAGACAATAAATGTAAAATTATGCATGCATATACTAAGTTAGGTATAAATTAAATATATTAATCAGTATTTAATGGGCACCGGTTTTTTTAAAAAAGCTCCAATCAAACAGAGTGTACGTGTGTTATTATTTAATTGTTTCTGCTTTTGGTAGTTTATATGTATTTCTATAAAAAGAAACTTCATGCACAAGCTCACAAATAGGCATGTTTGCTTTGGGTTGACGAACTTTGACGACCATGACATTTTTGGACTACACTAGATAGCTAGCTATATATATATATATTTTTTTTTCTCATGTCTTTGGCTCTTTTGCAGAGCCAGAATCTTCTTCTTTTTTTTCCCTTCTTATTAAAACAATTTCTCGAAAAGGGGGAGGGCTTAGAAATTAAGAAGAAGAAAATATTGAAATAAGAAGCTTTTTATTGCGTATGATTATGCTCCAAAATTTTAAAAAATTAAGGAAATTCGCATGGACTCGATCAATTCAAATTGTTGATCATATGATACCATTTTAGCAATTATATTTCATGGTCTTTGCACAAACCCTGTTGTCTGCAACAAAGGTCCTTCTTCATTTTAATATATACAGCTTGTTAGCTCCTTTGCAGTTGGAACCTAGCGTCAGCAGAAGTCCATTTCATTTCTTTTTGAGATTGAGGACCACCAAGAAGTAGGTCGTCTCACAACAGCATGGTGTATGTTGATCCTAATTAAACGGTTTGATTTAACTTGTTTAATGCTTTCTCTTTTGATGCAAATACATTTTTTAAAGAAAGATTTCCCACTCATTAGTCCCTTTTCAGAACAAGAACAAGAACCAACAAAGGCAGGTCTGGGTTGCTTCCCCCCCCCCCCCCCCCAACTATTCATCAATCTGACCTATTTTTGTTTTCTTTAGTCTAATAATTTGGAAAAGAACCCTTTAGCATGAAGGAAGACATGTTCAAAACAAGCCAATCGTTTTATGCTGCTTTATTTGAGTCTATCCAAATAGAACTTTGTTATGTATACTTGTTATATATGCCATCATTTTCTCTTATATGGACTTCCTCAGCACTAAGAGATTGCTGGTTGATTTTCTCTACTTTGTTCTATTTTTGCTTCACAACATGCAGCATTGGAAGTTAAGCAATTTATAGGGTATGTCCAATATATATGGCTCCGTTTGGCAAGTGAGTTTTTTGAGTGTTTGTCTAAAATTTTACTGTAACTTACTATAGAAGTTTTTTAAAAAATTTTTGAAGTGTATTTTTTTTTTCGAATATTTTGAAGCGTATAATTTAAAAATTTAAAATTTTTTTTGAAATTACTGTAATTAAAATTTTTAAAAAACTTGTAGCAGATAAATTTGACAAAAAACTTGTCTGCTAAACAAGGCAAAAAACTTATCTGCTAAACAAGGCCTTTATATGGCTAGGAAAACTGAATGATAGTACATGCATATTCATACAAGAACTTTCTTTGGTTTGAAAATATAGAGAAAATTCATTGAATATATTCCAACCAAAAAAATCCATTCATTATTGCAAGAATTAATCCTTCTCCTTTTTCTTGGGTGGTGGGAATGCATAACGTTGGCCAATAGCTGCCGGAAAATATCAGATAATCACAGATAAGCACACGAACGATTACAACTGTGTGGTTCATTGGGATCACAAAAAAGAATCTACGTATCCATTAGTTCTACTTTCCCATGACCAACATATTTTATGATTGATCTGGAAGGCCTTTCTTTTTTCTTTTCTTTTCTTTTCTTTTCACACAAGCTTTAACAAAAGATTACTAATTATCATTTACATGATCCTTGAAGTTCCTTAAGAATAACAAGATAGAAGTCCCTTTTCCTAGAAATGAAGAAAAAGTGTAGAACCAAGGCCCATTTGATGTCAAATGAATGAAATATTTTGTTAATGGAAGTAGCAACAGTAGAAAAAAGAAAAGTTTGCACATCATTCAATACAAAAAGTCCCACATCATACAGATTGTGTTGAAGGCTTTTGACCAACTATTCATATTCTAACACTTAGCTTGGAAACAAAAATATCTCTGTCATCAAGCATTTTTTTGGGCCTTTGCATATTTAAATCATGTATTAAAGGAATTTCAGATAGCCATATATTATTTATTTAAGTAGTACAGTATCTTTTTCTGGGGAAAGTCATCTAGTCATATACTGTATGGATTTCAGCTGGAGACTACGCTTGAAACTTGGATGAAAATTCCAGGACGGTAGAAGGTGAGGGACAATACTTTGGCACTATGAATTTGATTCCCTTTGAGGACGACTTGAATGGCTGCATTTAGTTCCAGTGCCAGGCATGTACACAAAACGCTTTTGCTTCATCTGATAGTGGCTTGGCAAAATATTTTTAGCCAAAAATTGACACATTCATTTTGATCCCGGATTTAGTTACACACAAGAAAAGAAGTGCGTACGATGAGTTCAACTACTGCATGCTTTCGAGTGGAATGGACAAAGATTTCTGTTCGGATTGGTTATTTTTTTAAAAATAAAATTTTCAAATACAATACTACAGTAACACACGTAACTCAAAAAACAGTTAATCCAAACGGTATTTGAAAATTATCTTGGATTGATTCCTACCCTTTTTTATTAGGAAAATCTAAAATTTTTTTAATCTTTTTATCTCGCATGTATACTTAACTGAAAAGGTGTGAGACGGTAACATTTCTAGCTTTTCCTGTAACACAATGCAAGTGAAACTTTAAAGGGCTACTTATATCCTGTGGGATCGATGCTGGAAGATGTAGAAATCTCTAAAGCAACATGCAACTGCGCACATGTAATTAATTCATACACATCTTCACTGTTTGAGATTCCAATCCAAGGACGTCATCATGCAGCATAAAGAACACTTCTCCCTTAAGAAAAAATTTCTGATTTGGGCAAAATCTAATTAAAAAGAGGATGATGTTTCATAAAAGGAAAATTAATACAGAGGTGGGAAAACAAAGCAAAAGGGGAAGATATTCCTCCCCGACAATGATTACTTTATGAAACTTTTGAAGAAGGCTTTGGCACCACCTTTATTATTCCCATCGAATATGTAGAAGAAGATCTTACTATTATTACACTGATTGGATGATCTGGAGTGGCACAGAAAGAGAGAAAGTGATTGACAAAAACGTCAGAATATGTGAAGAAAAAATTCCTTTTCTCAGTTTTCTTTTACAAGATTGAGAGACCCATCTCTCGGATTGCGAATGAAATTGTCCCACGTTGCAAAATTTAGAGGATGACACGTTATCTAGTAAAGTGTCTTCCAAGAAAATTTTCTTCATGGGGGTCATGGTGAGGGAAAAAATTATTTTAAGTGCAATCAATACATTCAATTAAATTTTATGGTGTAGAAAATTAAACAAATTATACTTTAATTTATCTTTAATCCCCTTAATTTTTTTAAACATAGTGAGAGTTAATTTTAAATTAAATTTTTTGCAAGAAAAAAAAATGGTTTTTTTGGGTGTAATTTGACGTGATGCAACTAATAAATTGAATAATTTGTCAAAGGTGATGGGGTTGGATTTGTTTGTTTATCGTGGTCCAATGTCTTCAACCCTATCATCCATATTGATGGTGAGACCAGCGGTGGCTAAGAGGTTTGCCTTTTTAATCATGAGGGGTGAACCCCAATCCTGTATTGGTAACCAGCCTAGCAGAATCTTAGTATATTCTAAGCTGGTTTGATTACGTGCCTTTCTCTTACGAGCTATGTATTTCTTCCAAGCTTTTCAAGGGCCCTTCTAAGCCTTTCTTTTTAGGGTTTGAATGATCCTGTCTAAAAATTTAGATATTCGAAGCCAAATTATTCTCAAAACCTTTGGTGCATAGTGTACCAAAGACAACTTTTTCAATCATGATTCATAGTTCTTGAGGCATGCCTAACTGTGTTTGGATTGCTATTTTTAATATTATTTGTAGGAAAATATACTGTAACAATTTGATATATGTGAGATAAAAGGTAATTAGAAAACGTGTTTACAGAAAATGTAAAAAATTTTTGCCAGAAAATCACAATCCAAACAAGGCTGTGTAAGCACCCATTCTAATATATGATTTCTTTGAAATGTAACTGCTAAATCCAACCTTCTAATTTTACTTTTAGATACATGAATTGTATAACTTTTAATATAATTATGGAACAGGTCTGCAATGCAAATTCCCATCGAACTTGTGCATTTAAACACTCTCATGTGATATTTTATGGTTCATTACATAAATATTTAATGATGTGCTTTCTTTCCCCAAGAGATTCTATATGCAGCGTGTCTTAAAAATCTTGAATTTTATCCTTAGCTGTAGTTTTTGGTGTCCAGGAAGATGGCACCCTCATGGTATTATCCTTAATGGATTCTGGGAATTACTAATAAATATCAATTACCAAATTGAGTGGGGAAAAAATGTGCAAAAGCAAAAATCCACTAGTATGAATGCTATTTGAGGAACAATATATGTGTGCCAAGGAAAAAGCATAAAGCTAGAATTGATTGTGCGATACTCCCATGATAAGACTCAATGAGGATAAGGTGAAAATGGAAGAAAGATTCATTTCTATTTATCATTTTGAGGATTCAGGTCCTCCTATTCAACTCCTTCGTATGTTACAATAGATTCCATCTGCTTAGTTTATAAATCTATTTCTTCATTGGTTCGTATGTGTATAAATTAGTAGTAGTAGTAGTAGTACTATAAGTGATTTTTAAACAAGTTTTTGTGCTGTGATCCCAAAAAAGAGAAGGGTATCTGTACATTTGATTCAATATAAGCATACTTCGTTTCTTCTGTCAAAGGGAAAAACGCTATTTCATTAATGGGTTTATTTAGTATATATCAATAGTTTTATACATTAATTAGTATCGTTTTCCTTAGGTGCATGTCATATGTGTAAAAATTAAGGTTTAAATTCAAATTTATTAAATAACATGTATTCGATGGTATTAATGTATACATTATCAGTATATGCAACTTCTATTATATTAATCTATATCAGGGAAGGGTTCGATTCGATCGAGTAAAAGTTAGAGCAAGAGCCACAATTCAGGGATAGACACGTTTGCTAAAGTACTATTATTGGATTTTTAACCAGAAAATTTTATAAGAGGCTTATTTCCTTGCTGGCAAATATATAAGCCAAGAAAAAGTGGCCAGTACTTTTATGTATTTAGCCTTTCTAAGAAATGAAGATTAATATGAAGGGACGAAGAGAAAATGAAGATATATATATATATAGTGTGAATTCGTGTTCCAATTCTTCCTTCTTGTTATCGTCAATTTTTGTTGCTTCAGCAAGAAATTCTTGAAAAATTTGTTTGAAAAAAAGTCGAAGTATTCTTCATTCCTAAAATTGTAAAAAATCGAGAGTTGCTATAGAAAGCACTTCGACAGACAGTAATCAATTTATTTTGGAGTAAAACAAGTGAAAAGTAAGAAATTAAAAGTAAACAAAAAAACCTCAAAACAACTATAAATTGAACAAAACTTAAGATTCACTTTAAGTGTTCTTTTAATCAAACTCACTTTAAGTTAGAAAAAGAAAAAGAACAAATGCGACAAGACTGAAAAAGGAAGATGCTTAACCACTCGTGAAAAATGCTTGGATCATATTTGCCCAGTAACATAATTATGGGTAAATCAATTAGAGCAATTTCCCGATCAAGAACCTTCTCTGGTGTGCTGTCTTGATCGTTGGATTCCAATACGCAAATATATGCCAAAGATGGAGTGAATCTTGTGATTTGTGCGTTTTCATAGACTTCAAGTCACTGTTTTGTTACCCAAAAGAGAGGGAAAAAGAAAACAACCAAAGTTGTTTTTGTCCCCTCAATACCCAATCCATCCTTGAGGCGGAACAGCAAAGAAAGCAACACTTAGATAAATGTAGTTACTTTAATTTGGTGGGTAAAAACACAGAGAAAAACCACTTAGGAGAAAGAATTTGTGAATATTTATCTCACACACACACACACACACAGAAAACAAAAACAAAAACAAAACACAAAAAAAAAAGAGAGGAGAGGGTTTTTGAGTATCTCGACAATGCGGGATTTGTGGGCTTGGCACAATTGTATGTGGTACACCAAGCATCCCACTGTCGCAAAGTTACTGATCAACTCTCTGCTATGAGATCATCTTCATGATGATGAGTATCCAAATGAGGAGAAGACGAATACTTCATATATTTACTGATTGTTGACTGGTGTAGAATCATTGAAGGCAAGAAGAATGTGTGGCTTTTCTGACATGTTTCTTTCTTTCTTTTTCTTCTTTTGCTTTTATACCAGCAGACTACAGCGTCTGTTTGTAGAGGTTTTGGCATGGGAGCCTTATTATTAGTTTTAAAATAAATGGTACAAAGACTGTGACTTAAAGTCTTACTAGTCACTCAGAAGGAAAAAAAAAAGTTATACATAATGCTTGCATGCTATCGACATCTAGGAATCAGAAGTTCAGCATTCAAATTTCCTTACCCTCGCCTCGCTTCTTAAGTTCCGTCCTTCTCCTGTTAAAAATTTATATAAAAAAGAAAAAGAAAAAAAAGAGAACCGTTGATTAAAATCAGTATTAGTAAACAGTGCGAATGAAAGTTGGAGTTTATTGAATTTCAGGGCTATGATATTTATAAAGGAGGGAGAGAAAAAAAATGGAAACAAGAAGTAGACGATTATTTTATCACGTCATCAATTTACACTTTAGTCGCGTAGTCGTGTTTGGTACAATTTATCATTTTTCTGTAGATTTGAGATATCAAATCATTAACCATAAGATCTATGTTCAAATCTTTTTCGTAAATGGTATTCAACATTTCAACTGTGTCTTAAACTGGGATTGACTAATGCTGTGGTTGAAATGAACTCAACAGAATTAGTTCTCAATGGTGTCACCTCATAATCTAATAATCTACAACATGCGTCGGTTAGGTTGGGTCAAAATCACTCTTACGAACTGTCGAACTTCGCTCTTGATAGTTTAGCATTACGTATGATTATATACTATGCATGTTACGTTGCTGTATATATATCTGAAACCAAATTTTGCATATATATGTATATTATGTATCAAACCGTGATAGTGAATACACTGTCAGTGTATATAAGATTTACTCTTTATTTTATACTGTTTTTATTATAATTTTTGGATGATAAATTGGGAGGGTTTAATCCCATCAATTAACCATTTTAACGTAGATTCTTTCTTGAAAGTCCTCTGATTAAAATGTATATTACTTCAAGTAAACAATTTTAACATACAAAAATCACACCCTAAGGTGTTAACCTGTTTGCAACAGCATTTGATTTGCCAAAAGAGTGCCAATAAAGTAAGATCTTCCATTTCTGAAGTAGTCATTTTGAAAAGATCATATATTTCCGACTGAGTCTTACATACTCAATGTTGCAGACATCAGACAGCACTTTGAAGCCATTTTCAACGCCTAGCCTGATTCATAATCCTTCAAGACCCCAAGGGTCAATATTTGGTGTCCCCTTGTCTATTATAAAAGAAAAAGGTATTGCTGAAAAAATTGAAGCACTCGACCGAGTTATATGTACCAAAATTTTACCCTACTTGTTGATCTTTTATTCTTCAGCCTTTAGTAATGAATAATGATTTTTAACCATAGTAAAAATTCCTTTTCTTTATTGTTCGTTAACCAATCTCTCTTCCCCCTCCCCCCCCCCCGCCTTATGCCTTTCTGTAGGGTATTCATGACAATCAAGAGTAGTATTTGAATCGATTGTAAGACTTTTAATGGTGATGAGAAGCATTATTGTCTATTAAACAAATGTTTATTTAGGTTCTGCAGTGCCTATTTTCAATTCTTCACATATAAATAAAAGTACACTTTCTTTCTGCTCTATTTTAGCTATTACATTGGTCTCCCGGGAAGGAGAATGAATGTTTTGTAATCGGAAGTGAACAAATACAAAAGCCAACTAGAATTCTGAAGTACTTGAACCAAGGCATATAGTACATATAGAAGGATGGAACAAAATAAAATTTTGTTTCTATAGCTTCAATCTCTTTATTCTTTTCATTCCAATTAATAGCCATCAATTTTTTTCCCATAATTTATATAAAAATGCTTTTTATATGACATTAAGTTTTCGGAATGTTCTTCACCCGATCGAATTCTTGTTGATATTGCAAATTGCATTTGTAATCAAGTTCAAACCATGCTCAGAACTTCTATCACATGAACTGGAAGGTAGATTAATGGAAATGGCAAGAATCAAACTGTTGCTTCCTTGACAAAGAACAGAAATCCTTAAGCATTGTGTTATTCAATTCCAGTCCTGTACGTATAATTTGTTCATTTAAGGTAAGCTTCTCTTGGAGGGGAAAAGAAGGAAAAAAGATTATACTGAGACAAGTTTTTCTTTGGAAAAACAACTTCGCCTATAACACATTTTGTATTAATTGCAGTATTATTCTATCTCAATGTAAACATAACGCACAATCTGTTTGGATTGTAAGTTATTTGGGATTATTTGAGATATTTTTACTGTAGCACTTTTTGTAATGTGATGTATGTGACATAAAAAGATATTGGGAAGATAAAAAGGTATATTGGAAATTGTAAAGATGATGCGAGCAAATAAAATTGAGAAAATATGAAACAATCCAAACAAAATTCCGGGTACTAGCTAGTAGTATATGATTTCATTTCCTCTTAAATAGTGGCAATAATCACGGCAAAGTTGTAAATGGCCAACAATTATCAAGTGTTTTGCCTGCGTAGCAGACAAGGTACCAAGGGACAAGGCTAAAGTTTTGGAGTGTTAGGTGTAGCACATAAGGGACAATGACCTAACATGGTTTGATATTTGTCCAATTACTCAAAAACCATAATCAAATCCCAGCACCAATTTGCAGTACGTATCCTCCATTTTCATGAAAAAAAATTTGCATGGGATGAGACACCACTAACTTTTGACTTGTTGGGACCTTGGTTTGTTGCACCATGAGTATGTTGATTGCATGTTCACAATTTCTTGTCTTCCTGCTTTCTTTTTCTTCTGTACCAGGCTACAAAGTTCTATTGGGCTGTCAGCGTAGCTAGATATAATTATGGGACTAAAGGCATGAGATCTTCTTAGGGTTGCAAATTGCAACATTGAGATTGTTGTCCACATATTTCTTAGACAGAATCTTTGAGAATGATATGAGAGATGATGGACGAATTGGAAGGATTCCAAAGGGATAAATAAGGAATTATACCATTTGAAGTGGAGGACCGAAAAAAAAAAATAAAAGGACGTCAGTCAATCGGGACTAGTTAACACAGCTAATATTCATTCAACCTTCCATAAATATATACGTACTAACAATATTATTATCCTCTCTTGCATTTATGTACTTTTCTTATTTAATCTTACTTACCATCTCTTGTATTTATTTACTTTTTTTAATTAATTTTACATTTTAAAAAATATGATATCTAAAGTATATCTTAACGAATGCCCCCATAGATCACTCATTAGATAGACCCAAAAACAAATAATAATGAACTATCCGATTTTAACATCATAAATATATATACCATTTGAACTTGTTAGATTGCATAAATAAGGAATTGTTTCAATTGCTCTATCTCGTTGAACAATTCTTTTTTTTTTTTCTAAGAAAACAAAACATGTTTTCAAGCTTACAAATCTTTAGTGTGATGCCAAACAAATCTTTGGTAATCAATTTTACATAACTTAAATGTATTTCGAAAGATGTATACGAGTTCTAGATCCACTTTCTGAGCCTACGAGCCTAGTTTACATGCAATAGTAATTATATTTGTATTATATTGCATGACAATAATAATTATATATTAAGTTAGACGCACGAATGAGTTATAGATTGCAAGTGAACACGGCTGATAGGATATATATTTCAATTTAATTCTACATTCTCTAATCCCCTTCATATCTTTCTTAAAAATGATTAATTATGATATCACTATATGGTATTATATATTTACCCATGCTCAAACAACTAGGATTAGTGGTGTAAATTAAATTCTATACTTGGTACTTTGTCAAGTTAAAGCTAGATTTGAATTGAATGTGGTGAGATTGTTTCAACCAACTATCTGATTAACAAGTCCTTCTCGGCATCAAAAAGACGTCAATTGAGTTAAAAATTAGGCCATTGAATCTTATGGTCAAGGTAATAAAAATGCATACTAGAAAGCATAAAGCAGTACTTTATTATCATGATTGTTCAGAGAAATAATCTTATATATATTGACATTATATATACTATTGCGATTGAGTGCATGATACATTATTAAAATTTGGAATTCAAATTCAAATTTTGCATATTTGTTATATATTCAACGATGATAATGTATATAATAACAGTGTATATCAGATTAATCCTTGTTATAAACCAGAGTGATTATTTTTTTCTTGAACTTAAATTGGTTTCTTAAGACATGTAAGATTCTAAAATTACCAAATCGAGGCGGTTTTCTATTCAGAGTGATCTAAAAAAAGGTAAATTAAGCTGAACTTCGATAAAATTTGTAATTTTTACAAATATCCGTCTAGCTTGTTAAATATATACCATGGATCTCCCTCGAGATGTATTTTCTAATCGGTTCAGTATGCTTTTCAACTCCTTTACAGATCTTATAATTTCTTAGACTATTCCAAATATCACAATGGCAAAAGCACTCGTGTATATATATAATCATTTTGTGTGTCATCAAGCACGTAATCTTTGTCGAGGAGGCCTTAGTTTAGTCGCTAAGGTTGAGATATCAAAACGTAGAGATCCCAAATTCAAATCCTTTTCTTCCTTTTTACTTCTTAAATGCCACCTCTTTACTACCCGAAAAATTTAAAGGAAAAAAAAAAAAGCACTTAACCTTCAAATATAGCTCCAGGTAGTTTGACATTTCTGATTGATAATTTGGTTGCTTTTTTTTTTTGTTTTATTTTGCAATTTTCAAAAGTTTGAAATTAAATATTTGTTAATTGTTCATGAAACCAACAATTAACTGGCAAAATTCTACAATTTTGAAGATCATGTGACAGTCCAAAAGATAGATAAATATTTTTAACACTCGTGAGTGTAACTGGACAGCCTTCAAAAAATTGTGAGTCGTACTGCATACAGCCCAAAAGACAGACTTATAAGCCCGGGCTGACATTCAAGACAAAAGCAACACTAGGCCATATCGAGCTTCGAAAAAGTGATTCAACTGATACTGGGCTAAGTTGATACTGAGCTAAGTTATGATCATGTAATAGTGAGGACCCCAAGAATATGATTAAAAATATATATATATACAACTATTTTCTTTCATGGTTAAATCTAAATTTTATGATATCTATATTGCCTGCAAAACTATAAGACCAAAAAGATCAATCATTTTGGATAGAACAATATTCATTAACAAAGAATAAAAAGTATGTTTAATCCATAGATAAGAATTTTGTGTTTATGTTTGTGACGATGTCAATGTTATTGGTGAGGCCTTCTTTTAATTTAATTTTTGAAAGAAAACCTAAACAAAATTGTTCTAGAAAAACTGTAAGCTAACTTCACCAACTAAATACAAAATGGAAAAAATTTTCTCACCCTCAAAATTTTATGTTGCTTAAAGATTTCAATTCAATCAAAAACACGAGCGATGCATGTCTCACAAGAATTTGAGTCTGACGACTTTGGTGATCAAGCAGGATTGATATGTGTGGATACCTCGGCCGCTCTAGTCTAGAAGATACCTCGGCCGGTTCGGACTTTATAAGAATTCATTTCGGCGTAGCTTTCTTCTCCGGGGTTATCAACAAACCTTGAATCACTAGTGATAGATATGATTGATGTGACAATCAATCGCCTTATTGTTGAGCCCTATCATTGACAATAATGTCGTCATGTTTTATTTTATGAAATCAGACTATCAATAGATCTTATCATTGCGTTTCCAAACTCTTTTACTATAGATATGAGTCCTTTGCCCACTTGAGAGGTATTTGTCTCAATCCATCTAATATAACTCTTGACTCAAGCATGGACTTAACGCCAGACATTTCTGATTTTGCAGGTGAGCTCATTTTGCATTTAACCTCAGCTCGGCTAGCTTGACCTAGCCTACACAGTAAGATGAAAGCTCAATTCATCCTGCGTATGTGAAATGACAACGTGAATCTCCTTAAATCTAGAGATCTTAGGTTTGATAAAGGGGTTGTTACTTCCATTCTAGATCGCCAATCTATGACCTGCCGTTAACACAACAGGGCTATGCCTTATTGCACTGCAAGGTAGCGCCTATGGGGAAAAAAAAAAAAAAAAGATTAGCTAACGCATGAATACCAATCAAAATCACCAAGCAATGTGGTTGGTCACTTCGATGTCTACCAAACAAGGAATGGTCTATCAACATTATCAAGCAATAAATAATTAGTATTAATACACTATGCGACATGTCACGTGATACATTACGGGTGTGCATGATACTTTTTTTTTTTTTTTTTTATTGAGGAGTGTCCGGATCAATTCTTACGGGGCCTGACTAATTCTCTACGATTCGGGTTCGGCGCCTCAACCCGACCCAAACACGTTAAGTGCGCGGAGCCCGGCGCCTTAACCCGGCCCGAACACGTTAAGTGCGCGAAGGAATCCAACGGAGCGGAGACTCGAACTTGTGACCTCAAGATTCACTAATGAGAGACGCTGCCGCTGGATCATTCACGTGGGAGCGGGTGTGCGTGACACACCGAATACCTTTTTAGGTGTATGGTACAAGCGTGACCGTACCAACCCATCTACACAAAACATGACTATGTTGACTTTGAAATTTCTCATGTTGAAACGACTCAAATGACAACAAGGATAATGGATTTCCATGCAATTGTAAAGATGTCCTCGACAGTTTTTGACGGCTTAAAATGAGAAATTTTTAACCAATTGTGTGCCTAATTAAACCAAGATCCGCCACTGCTACACAGTGCTGCATATGCTGTGCACCAACCAAATGTTTCCAGGGCATTGAACACGCGGGATCTTCAATGTCATTTTTTCAGTGATAATTCAGTATCACTTCTATATTTATGTCAAGTATTCTATTTATTTAATTTATCATGTACTAATTATTTAAATTTCTTCTACCACCATATGATAAGTGGGATTGGTACTGAATTTGGCATCGAGTACTAGTAGTGATGCAGAGGATCCCAACTGGGGCATTGAATCCCTTGTCTAACTACACGCAAGTGGCATCACATATATTTTTAAATTGGCATAAATCTTGCACTATTGTTATTTGACGTATTAGTGCATTGGGATGGCAAATCCTAAGAAAAATCTCACAAGTTAATCGTGGGGAAAAATAAAATAAAATTCCATGGGGAGAGAGAGCCAAAGGCCTCTTTTTTCTTGGGTAATTTTTTTTTTTTTTTTTTTTAAGTTTACAGTAAGAGGGAAGATGAAGGGATGGAATAGTTAGCAACCATGACATTTTATCTAGGAGGTAAAACGTGAAATTGCAAAATACTCATTTATTAAATTACTAATGATTTATACCTTTCAACCAAATTAAATACATGGAACTGCACATAACACAAAAGTACAAAATCTTGTAATCTTGTCATTTATATATATACATATATATGTATGTATATATGTATGTATGTATATATATATATATATGTATGTATGTATAACATAAACAACAAGGACAAAACAATTGACACTCTATAGTATATGTCTTCAGGAGTTGCACATGTACGTAATTCAGTCATGCTATTGAATTCATAATATATCACACTTATGAAAATGCTCAAAATGGAGGAACCAAGACCTCCACAAAATAATGTACTATATTACTAATTAAACTAAGAGATGTCATTATGTCAATGTAGATTTGAAAATTATCAGCCGGGGGGGAGCCATAATAACCATAAAACCCAAGGTTATTGTAGTTTTATTAAAAATATATAATTAGCACGCATTAACTTGTTTAGCAATTTCCAAGATTATATGGTAAAACAAAGGTGGTAGCAATTTAATTTGTATAAAATTCAAAGTTATGATATTTTCACACCCGACAATAATTTTTTTGGTCAAATAATAATGTTTAATAGGTAAAATACGTTATAGAAATGTGAAAGAACGTATTTGGGGAGCATAAATTTGAAATTTATGTGCATGATCAATTGTCTAATGCAAAGGGTGGAGCCAATCATTACCATTAATTTCTCACTTTTTTTTTTATTTCAATAAGTTTAGAATAATTTTTTTTTAAATGATTCCATATACAATAACTTCACAAGTTTATAATAACTCTTACTTTCTTCTTTTCTAATTTTTTACCAAAATAAAAAATTTAGCCATAGTTAGCTAATAGCTAAATTGGAGTTAAAAGACGACTTATTTATTGTATAGTGCTGAAATAAGGTAGTTATCACAACATTATCAACACAATTATATTTTAAATCGTTGCTATTTTGCAGCTCTTTTTCCATTTATAACAAAAAAAAAAAAGAAAAAAGAAATGCCTATTACTATTTTTTATACACATATGCCTATTCCATATGTTTCTTCATACACTTTTCAAAACAACACTAAATTCTATCAGTATGTTGGAATTTATTAAACAAAAAGAAAAGAAAATTAAGAAAAGGAAAAGTCTAAGCTTTTTATATTCCAACAAGGAAAAACGAAATACCACCCAAGTAATTTTTGTTATTTGTTAAAAAAAAAGCGAAAAATAGTGAAAAAAAAAACACTTGGGTAGTTATGGAAATAGAACTATCTTTTGGGTAAAGGGGGAGATTTTTTTTTTTTCCTTCTAATTTTATCTACGATTTTATCGTGAGATTAAAATTCCAACCAAACCCTTTGGGACTGGCCTGCTCTAGTGTGGCTGTTTAAAAGAGACAAGAAATCAAAAAAACCATTTCTTGTTGATTTTCTCACATACAACACACACTATAAATATTAAATAATAATTAAAAAAAAAACACCTATGAGGAGGCCAGGCGGAGGAGGAGGAGGAGGGGGGCACAACTACGGCGGTGGTGATTCATCAGCTGCCTATGCAGCTGCGGGAATGGCGCCACCGCCTCACATGCATCATCATCAGCAGCAGAGCAGCAAGTCTGAGCGTCATAGTAGTAATCACAATCAATGGAGATTGGAAAGAGATGGGGCCAGACTATCCAACCCTATGTCACCCCACATGTTCCACAATGAAGGCAAGATTCCATTTTTAGCTTAATTTTTTTTTTTCAATTAGTTGTCCCATTTATTCTTTATGCTTTTTCTGACGTGGGTTTCAATTTTTTTTTTGACTCATTTGGATGAATTGGCTATTGATTCAGGTAAGATTTATGCTGCACTCGCTGGCTGTGATTTCTTTCTGGGCTTTGTGTATCTTCTGTACTTTTAATTTTGTAATTGACCTGATAGCGTTCGTTAATAAATGTTTCAGCTTTCGATAAAAATTTGTGTGTTAGTGGAAAACGTCGAAATGATGCTGTTAAAGCATTGTGGCATTGGAAGGTTATTGTCCTTTGTGATCTAGGGGCATTAGTTTTACCTGCATTAGTGAGGAGTAATTCTGAATTGTATCCTTTAGTTGGTTTAAAGACTGCATATGGTGCTAAGTTCATGCGAAAATTAGTTTATATGTTTCTTTAGCGGTGTAAAATCTATGATGCCATCTCATTTTGCAACCGAGATATCCGTTTAGTAAGTACTGATAACCACTTGTTTTGATTTAATGCCCTGGAACTGGTTGAGATAGGTTTTGGTATTGAATGTTGGTTTTGTCCCTTTTATTCAAATGCTGGTATGTTCGGGTTCCACTTCTAGATTAAGAATCGAATTAAAACAGATTATAGATAATATGAAGTGTTTAGTATCTGTGTTTTAGACAGTCTTTGACAAGGTAGTCTTTTCAGATGGCTTTGTAATCTAGCCATCTAGATGTTTCAAAGTGTATGGTGACACAAACTAGCATAGGTGTGACTGTTGGGAAACAGCAAATCTTTCAGGAATTGCTGCTCCCTGACAAAGTCTGTACCTTTAAGATCTTGGGATGGGATGATTAGTGGTCTTTGTCAATTTGAACTGTGTTTCAAAATTTAACTTGGTAAAGGGGGCCTTTTCTGCAGTACAATAGTTTTCTGTGCCCCTGAAAGGAAAATTGTTCTGGAGATATATATTTCCATAATTGGGAGCATAAATTTGCTATTTTATTGGCTTGTATGAACGAATCTGGGGCTGTTCAATTATGTGCAAGATTATGCTTTCCATTTTTTTCGAACCTTATTGATATTTTGATTGGGGATGCATCTCTGTGGGCGACTTAATTCATTATATAAAGAGTCAAACATGCATTACCAAAGATCGCTCTGAAAGTTTATAGCAACTAGGCATTGAATTATTGAAATGTCTTATTGATAAAGGTTCCTCAGTTTTAGTCAGTGAAACTACTATGCAAGGATAAATTGGTAATGCTTGAATTAGAAAGATCTCGTATGCGTGTTGTATCATATTTTGGCAGTTTTCATGCAACCCTCTCTCTCTCTCTCTCGTGCAATAGAGCTCCACAGTCACATGTTATCAAGCATTGCCTGCTATTGAGTTAACCAATGCTAAATCCTTCTTTCTGAACAAAGTGACGATTGATTGATTCAAAATGTTTAAAAGGTTAATAGGAAGGACTAGCTAGAAGGTAGCTCGATTGTTTCTACCCTAAGTGCATTACTGTTGTCGACAAATAAATGCAGCAGTTAAGTATGTGCAGATTGGATTGGGTTTTGGCATGATTTTTTTTTTCAACCAATAGGAAACGTTAAGTTGCTGATCATGTTCTGTTCAAAAGGCATGCATGTTTACATATAATGAGATGTTTGTTCCACATTGGCCGTAATCTTTACTTTTCTATTTGACCTTTGTTGAGAGTTCACGAAACTAAAGTGTATTTCTTCAGTTGGGAAAAGGCATGTTTTTATCTTTAAAGAGTCAAAGTTGAACTGGAACCTTCCAGGATCTTTGTGCAACCAACTTCTTATGTTTTGCAGACTTACCTATACATTTGCTTCATTCTACTAGTGGGATGACAAAATTTATGTGCCCTTCTGTGCTTGGATCTGATATGAATTTCTTTTACAGGTCAAGGGAACGAAGCACCTAGGTCTTACTACCAAGCCCAAAGGCCAGAGCCAAGGATGGCACCGGAGAGGCAAGGCAGCCATGATTCAAGGTCTCAACCTCGCGGAGAAGATATGAATATGGGGTATGAAGAGAATTTCATGACGCAGACTTTTGAAGGACTTGAGGAGAAATTCCTCGATGATCTCATGAAACTGAGCAAGGAGCAAATTGATGCGGAGGACGCGGAAATTGCTAGGCATCGGGAGGTTAGTTCAACTTAAAGTGTATCCTTACACCCTGTATTTGTTAAATTAAAAGATCTCCTTTGCTTTTTGATCTAAAAAGTCATTAGCCACTGAAGTTTAATTTTTATCTTATTTTCATATTTGACATTTGAAAGCACGAGCATATTGAATCCACTTCCAGAAATGAAATCCATGCATTGTTGCTATGTTCCCATGGCTTCTTTCCCTTTGCTTAGCCAATCTTTTTTCTGACCAAAACAAGCTGTATCCGTTGTTTCCAGAGAATAAATATGATCAATGCACAATATCAAGAACAGCTTGTTGCACTTCGAGCTCAACATGCCAGTCGGAGAGATGAGTTTCTTCGACGAGAATCTCATTCCAGACAACAACAATACCAGCAGGCTTCAATGGACCACTATCCTAGCAGTGGCCATGGTGATCCTCAAGGGTACAGTACGGGGACTCCTCCAGCTAGAGATCCACAGCGACTTTACAATGCTGATAATTATGATTCTCATAGAGAGCGTGCACGATTTCTTGGTAGTGGCAGGAACGATGATTTTGAGCATAGAGGTCAGTACCCTGGTGGCCGGCTATATGATACTGGTTCACGTTATTATTGAAGTGTAGCAGCTCATGATTTCTGAATCAGTGGATAGAGATGTAAGTGCAAAGCTGATGTTGCCTTGTCATCTGGTCATCTATTTCTCTAGTTGTGTGGTTTCCAGCCATTTGTATCAAGGCCAAGTGTTAATTTTTCATGCTTGTGAGACCATTTCCCAACATAGAGAAGAGAGTGCAAAGCTGATGCGGCCTTATCATTTAGCCATCTATTTCTCTAATTGTGTGGTTTCTAACTATTTGTATCAAGGCCAAATGTTAATTTTTGATGCTTGTGAGACCATTTCCCAATACACTAACCACTCTTGCTCTATAAAATGCTAGTATTTGACATATTCTTTGATGGAGTTTCCTAACCAGAATATAAGTACTAATGTGAGTAATGTTTATGAATATGATGCTTCCTAATTAGGATTGAGGTTATACTTTGATACAGCCAAATCAAGAAAACTTGCCAAAATTTCAGCCAAAAACAAAAAGAGAAAAAATGGAACTGCAAATCTTGATTATAATATTGATTATATAACGATTAAACAATTCAACTCACTAAAAGTCCTTTTTAATTGGTTATGCTCTCCAAAATGGAAAAGCATCATCATGGTGCAGGATCAAGTAATGTTTTTGAATGTTTGCATAGACAATAACATTAAATAAAATTCAACTTATTATGTGATGTTCCTCTCTTGGAAACAAAAAGGAAGAAAAAATGTAAGGTCAAAGTAACATAAATAGATTAATAGCGCAATGAGGATATTGAGGATCCATATTTAGATTGTTCTGGGACTTCATAAATAAATAAATAAATATATATATATATATATATATATATATATATATTTGCACTAAACAAATTTTTTTTATTGTCCTGCACTCTCACATTATTGGGGCAGCAGAGCATTATAAAAACATGAATGACATCCTTTACTAGCTTCTTGCTTGCTCTAGCTAGCATCCAGTATTTCCATAAAAAGTAAGAGAGAAAAAAATAATGGATAAAAAAAGTAGTTTTAAAATGGATAAAATAATTTTATTTTAAAAATTGGAGTATTATATCGACACAACCCTAGCACTGAATTACCCTTAAAATGTTGCATGCTTTTTTCAGACCGTTTTATTTTCCCACTTGAAAGAGTAAAAAGCTGTTATACACTACAGAAAAAGTTAAATACAATTGATAAGAAAGATACGTTTTTTCAACCAAATACGCCATGTAAAATACATAGACATTGTTTTATGTGTGGATGTGTGTATATATATACACACACACATAAATAGACGTCTGTGTAATATACATTACAAAGGAGTCAGGTAGATTTTATTCTATAACAAGATGAGATGTGTGGATGTGCGATATAGGAACACATAAATAGACTTATGTATAATACACACTATAGACAAGAAAGATAGATTTCATTCTGATAAGAAAATGTTAAATACAAGTAATAAGAAAAATATATAAAATACACAAAAATTATTTGTGTGTATATATATGCACACACATACGTAAAGAGACATACGTATAATATATAATATACACTACGAAGGACTAAGGTAGATTTTATTCCATAATAAGATGAGATGCCAAAC
The DNA here is from genome assembly GCF_036785885.1 of Coffea arabica. Taxonomy (NCBI): domain Eukaryota; kingdom Viridiplantae; phylum Streptophyta; class Magnoliopsida; order Gentianales; family Rubiaceae; genus Coffea; species Coffea arabica. The sequence goes on along the minus strand of NC_092310.1, from coordinate 49,263,992 downwards.
CTAGTTGGGAAGTTTTCTAGTCTACAGTTGAGTAATTTACACAATCATATAGATGGATAACTTCGCTTTCAATTGTCTACTAATGATTCAATTCCTTGATTAGAAAGTATTTTTTTTTTCTTTCTCCAAAAAGCTGTATTTCACCTCCTGGTTAATGATTCATTTCCTTGATTAGAAAGCATATTTTTCTTTCTCAAAAGAGCTGTAACTTACCTTGTGCCTATCCCCATTTTTGGATACTAGGCTCAAAATGAATAAATAAAAAAAGAGGTGTTTTTATCTTATGCCCCTATCTATACGCGTTAATACTTAGTAGGGCGCAACGAATCTTCTGTCCCATATTCTGTGCCACTCTTTGTCACACTTTTTATTATATTGTTATTTCTCCTACGTAAATATCACGTTTTAGTTTTTTTTTATTTTCTTAAGATCCAATAACTATTAATTGAGTAAAATATAAATACAGTAGCTTAAAAAAAGCAATATATAATAGAAAATTAAAAAATACAGCAGAAAATTCATAAAAAATCTCATTTTTTATGCATTTTAGTTTTTTGAGTTTGTTAAAGTTTGTGTATTACTCAATTAATAGTTATTGGATCTTGAAAAAACAAAAAAGAACTAAAACGTGATGTTTATGTAGGAGAAATAGCAATATAATAAAAAATGGGACAGAGAGCGGCACAGAGTATGAGACAAAAGATCCGTTGCGTAGATAGGGATGTAATATTCAACAATAAAAAAGTTAAAATTTATCAAAAATCCTCTAAATTGCATATAATTTTCATCGGGTGGAACCAATCAAAAAATGTAGTAGAATGAACTCTGAAATTCCTTTCCATATCCTGAATATAGGTTTTCTTTCTTCATAGTATTAATGAAGTAATTCTTTTTCTTACCAGTCCTATTCTTTTCATCTACACCATGGAGTAATAAAGTATTAATGAAGTAATTCTTTTCCTCCATTTGTCATCTACACCATGCAAACCTTTCAAAATGGAAAACTCCTAGAGTTATGAATGGTCTCATATGATTACACCTTGCAATTGTTGGGTATTTCTCTTCACCTAAGGTTGCCTGCCAGGCAAACAATACTTTGTGTGTTCTTGACACTGAGTATCAAAATGTGCAAAATTAGTACTTTCTAAGAGCACAATCCTCGGTGAGTTGTTCACGTGATGCGTAAATAAGTGCTGATTAATTTTTGATACTCTCGAATTTGGCACTATATATAAAGCCTATTAGTGATAAACATGATTATAGGGAGGAAATACTGCTGAGTTAGTTGCATTACTATGCCGTCTATAGTCACTAATATTTTTATGCTTTTACTAATTACTACTAATTACTGCTACCATCCTTTTGAGTCCTCTTCACAGAAAAAAGCTCCACTTGTTTCTCTGCAAATCCGCCCTTCTCTCTCTTTTTGTCTATTCGTCTGAAGTGAAGGGGGAAAAAAACAAGAACGATGGCCATTTTGCCTGCAAATCCCATCCGCCATTTCTGACCCCGTGTTTTGCTCTCTCTTTCATCAATCCATACATTGATTGATTACATACCAGATAGACGCATTGGATTTTTTTCCTCTTTCTTTAACCAGAAAGCAGAATGGAGAGTAGTAGTAGTATCATTAATAGCTCCGATGAATCCTTGGATTGTTCTTCGCATTCTCAACAACAGCAGCAAAATCAAGAGCCGCATGAACAGCTAGAAGAACAATCCATTTCTGGACATGGTGACCAGCGAGTTTATTTAGTCCCCCTCAGGTATTTCGCACGCTCACCCACTGCTCTATTTTAATTAGATGTCCCCATCCTTTGGATCAATTCTTGAGTCTCTTGTTTGATTTTTGTTGTTTGAGAGGAACCTTTTATAGAAAATAGGTGAGAAACGTTTATGTGACGTGGGTTTCTGTTTAATGCTTGATTGGCAATGTAGTCTTGGTGGAATTGAGGTGAAGAATGAGAGGTTTATCCTAGGAAATGGAAAAAAATCAAACCTAGCAACTTGGGAGGATTTGATCAGGAACTTTGGGGCGTGTTGAATTCTAATACTAAATCAGAAAAAGGGTGCTTTACTTTCTGGTGTATTTGACTTGATTTGGTTTTGAAATTTTTTTTAATGTTGTTGATTGATTGGAGTTTTGGATTATTAAAGGTAATGTGGGAGGTTTCGTGCTCTTTTACGCATTCAAACATTTTGTTATCTATAATAGAATGTGGGGGCAGATGCTGGCAGCAAATCAACAAGCAAAGCACAAAAATTTCTTTTACCACTTTTTTTGATTTTTTTGTTTGTCTGTTTATTTGTGGCTGGTTAGTTTAGCATTTGTTAGGTTAGGGTGTTTCTTCCCATCAGGAAAGGGAAAGGAAAAAAAGAATTGTGACTGTAGATGGTGAGTAATTGGCTTAGTTTGTAAATCCTAATCAGTGGTGAGTGATTGACTGAGTTTGCAAACCCTAGAACCAATGAGGTATTAAAGTACTATTTTGGGGTTGAACTGCTCTATATGTGTGTCTATATTGTTAGGTAGTTAGTGGTAGTAATGCTTTCATGTTCTGGTTCTGTGTTTAAGTGATTGAGTGTGGTTGCATGTTATAGGTGGTGGAAGGAAACGCGTGACTCTTCATTGTCGAATGAAAAGAAGGGAATCTTGTACACTGCATCGCCTATGCCATCATATGGAGGGCCAATGAAGCTATTCAACAATTTTTTCAGTTCTGATCTTTCATTTAACCTGAGAAAAGAGGATCATTCATTGTCACATAATCGTGGGAATGATGAAGTTGGGGTATCAGGTCGTGATTATGCTTTGGTCTCCAGTGAAATGTGGCTTCAGGCACTCAAATGGTTGGTATTGTTTCTATGTTAGTCTTACTTTATGTTCTTTTAACTCTCCAATTGTTTTCCAACATGTTGGGGGCTGAGGCACAGTTTGCATACCTTGGCATACACTTGTGAAACGAAAGCAAATATAACATCGTTAATTGTTGGCTGAGCCCACCATTGTTTACATCATTCTATGTTAGTGGTGAGCTAAGAGAGTGATGGATGATTCTGCTTACTCGAGTTCTTTAACATGCCTGTGGCCATTGAACCGTTTCTTAGATTTTGGCATACTGCTTGAGGGATATATCTGATGTTGCCAAGCTGAAACTTTTGCTTCATGTCATGCATCAACTGCGTTAATCATAATGTTCTGACTAGCTTTACTTATCCTCTTCTGCCTTACTTTTTTGGGACACTTAGATTATATGACAGATCCCCAACTTGTAATGAAGTTTGGTTACTCTTACTACTTAATTCTTAAAACTTTTTGTTGAGTTCCATCTTTGTTTTCATGGCCTTTTGAATGTAATATGTCAAATTTAGTTCGTGTGGTATTCCTTATGCGCTGTGAATGAGAATCTTTTATTTAAAGAATAAGCATTTACCTTGAGATTGTGCTTACCAGATATTTGTGTTGGTTCTCAATTTTGTACATGTTTGAATACCATGCAGTTTTCAGTCTCTTATGTGTTGATTGTTTTGTCTCAATCCAGGCACAGTGACTCTAAAATTGCATCAAAGGACGGCAAAAGTTCTGCTGAAGAAGATATGTCAGATGTGTATCCTTTACAGCTCAGGCTAGTTGTTCTGCGTGAGGCTGACTCATTTGGCGTCAAGATAAGTAAAAAGGTTAGTAGCTGATTTGCTAGTTTCATATTATGGATGTTGTTCAGTGACTTGTGGATTTGAAGAGTGTTACCACATCCATGGTGCTATATTTTGTCTTTGTTATTCAACCATGAGTGGCCAGCTTGTGCTTTGTGTTTTACTAGTTGTTGCACTGGTAAAAGTTTTAATAAAACTAGAGATTTGGGGAATCTTTGGTTTTCCCTCAATAAAGCAAATGGGCTTGATGGTGTATGCAATGTATTTTTGTTCACATATCAAATTGAGTCATAAAATATTGCGTCTCATGATAATGTACGGTTGGAGAGTTGGTCAGTTAGAGTTGAAAGTTTTACCATATAAGAAAGCTAAGCATGTTGTAGGTTGTCTAATTTCCTAGCTGGTACATTCTCTTCATTGATGTGCCAAACAAGGAAATTGTTCTCGATTACATTGTTGTTATGCTACCACCTGAAATGTTAGTTGTCATTCATGTCTTGTTTGGTGGTTCAAACTGCTTAATTTATGCTTAATGCTTAATGAATGATAGTAAATATGGGCAACAGTTAATGTAGAATTGTAGGTTAAATAATGATAACCAGTTGCCACATCGACTGTTAGTGGTCTGCTGGCACTTAATTGCTATCACAAGGGTGGTTTCAGGGTTGGCTGTTGGCTGCTTGTCCCCCCCCCTCCCCCTCTTCTCTCTCTCTCTCTGCATTTCTTAGAGAATTGAGCTGGGATTGAAGGCTTGCGTGTATTTTCAAAACAGTCTTACATTATCAGTTACAAGTAATCTTTGAGAAATTAAAAGAACAGTGCTTTCTTTAGTGTTTAATGTGCCTTGGATTTACCATGCAAGACTAAGTCACAGTGACTTATTGCCACAGTCTTGTGCATGAGTTTTTATCCCTATCTGTGTTTCATAGACTAATAAACAAGGCATGCCAGAATGTGTATTTAGTGAAGGAAATTCTTTACTAAACAGAAAGGTCATTGCTATATTCTTGTGATGGTCCTTGATTTACAGTTTGGTCTTGTGGATGAATGTAGAAACATTTGCATGTATAATCATGACAAGCAGATATAGGTTGTAAATTAAATTAAGATAAGAAAGTGACTAAGTGGGTTTCTAAGAGTTTAACAGATTGATCCTTTTCTTTGAACTTCTTCTTCTGATGACACTCGAATCCAGATATAGTTGACCTTCTTTCTACTGTGTTGGATCATCTTAGAAGTTTCAAACAAGGTTGACTAGGCTCCGCAAAGAGATGTCTGAATTGTTAAATAGTTTGGAATTATGGAGAGACTGAAGAAGAGTGAATAGCAAAGTGGGTTTGGACCCCTGTTATGAGACCATATATAAAAGAAAGAGAGGAGAGGATGGGAAAAATAGAAATTGTAGCAGAGAGCACTTATCTCCACTTATGATACCTTGAAATTTCTTAAACTGAGACTGCAATGAAGGTTTGTTTTGTCTTTTGAGAACTTCCTATGAAGCCAACCAAGATTTAAGAAACTGTTTTATTTTCCCTTATGAAACTGAAAAGTTTTTGTTAACAAAATTATATGTTGTTTCCTCAACATTTTTATGAAAATTTTAAACTTGGCTCGCTAGTATGCATATTTTGTTCCCAGCTATTAGCTTGTCATTGCACTGTAGTTGTGGAGATAAGCTAGAGCTTCAGTTTTGAATGAGATGTTTGTTATGGGGTAATGAACAGTGGTCTGTCTTATCTGCATAAGGTTTAGAGATGATGTATATCTGTGGTCTGCATGTGTCAGGGAGAGAGATAGAGAGAGAAAATCCTTTTATAAAGTTTTCTAGTTCCATTTATTTTAAGATTTTTCTTATTTAAATGTAATTGTTCTAAATTTCATATGTTTTATTCTACTTTCTTATTTTGCTTTCAGGAAAATACTTTGGAGTGCTTTAGGAGGGCCTGCAAGATTTTCTCTGTTGAGACTGAGCTAGTGAGCATTATGGTGGAATTTAGTTTTATGCTGAATGTAGTTGCTTCTTGTGGGATTTGACATGTCTTCTTTGGTGCAGTTAAGGATTTGGGACTTTTCTGGCGAGATGCTTATTTTTTTCTTGAGCGAGAAGATTAAGATGCTAAAGGACAGTCAGCGACAGTCAGAGCAAGATGTGCGTAACTCCTGGATATTTTATGGCCTTGTTTTACACTTCTTTGCATTTTCATACCACCCCAAACTAGGAAATTCCAAACCTGACTCAGTTATACTACTGTTTTGACTAATGAACCTCATAATTGGGTCTTTTCTCCTTTGCTTCTGTTTTTGAAGCTGCTTCAAGAAAGTGATTTTTGAAAAGCTTCTCAAAGATTCCAAGGGTTGTTTCAAAAATTCAAAAGGCCAGAGTGTTTCAAAGTACTTTGAAGTCTAATTCTTGTAATCAACTTATTCATCTTATACAAAGCTAAAAGCAGAAGTCAAAATCAGATCTTAGCAGCTCAAAAGAGCTTTTAGCTTAAGCTATAGCAACTCGCAGCAGAGAACAGAGGGGATGGCATTGTCTAGCTATTAAGTTGCCTAAAATATTAAGCACCAGGAAATCTAAGCTTTGCATTTTAGTTTTTTGGTAGCAATCCTTCTCTCAATAAGCAGTAATAATGAGTTGAATAGCGATATTCTCAGGAAGCATCCTTTGCAGACATCTTTGTTGTATTCACTTTTTAAGCATTTTTCTTATTCTCTGCATTACTGATGCCACTGCCACGCTGAAGACATGCTGTGTTAATGTGCTGTTTCTTATCAAAGCTTAACTGATGCAGCAGATAAGCCTGGAATTTCTTTTCCAGTGCTTTTTTTTTTTCAATTGAGATGGATGTCGTTAGAAGGCATATTTTTCCTTGTTTTGGTGTCGTTTACAAGTTCTTTTATTTCAGAGTATTAATGAGGTTTGTCTAATATGCAAATTTTGAGGGACATGTTAGTTACGTTTTAGGAACTGATCTGTGAATCCTAAAGAATGGAAAAGGGGATATCCTTTAAGTCACTGATAGAAAGCGAATAAAAGGAACTTGTTCTAATTTGCGCTATATTACAAGGGATGTGGAGAAAGTTACTCCTGTCTAAGAACATTTGCTGCGTATCAGTGCATCAGGTTATTTGGTCATCCTAGTCATCTGAACAGAAGTTCAAGTTAATTTTTTTTTCGTATAAGTAATGGGCATTATAATGTTGCACGTACGGTGGTGATTTGGGGTTGCATGGATGATTTTTTTGTTTATAAAGTTACCGTATATACCATAGACTGAGGAAAGATACCTAATATTGTATTAGCTATATACTTGTAAGCCGACCACACTTCTCTTTTTTCTGGATCACAATGGATCTGAGGAAAGTTTCAAGTGTTAGTGAATGTAGTGATATGCATTTTTTTTTGGAGTAATCTGTGGAAGGATTAAATTCATAAATGGAAAATATAAGGAAGAACTGACTCTAGCAACTTAAGGCTTGGTCATCTGAATTACTTCTTTTAACTTGAGAAAGGATCAGCCTAGTATCCTATGTACTGAATCTCCTCAATTACTAAAAGTTACTTTCTTGTAGTTACTTTTTTTTTGCCTATTTTGTGATTGCAACTTTATTATGCTTGGTGGATCTAATCAACGTATTTTATATGTTAGGAGAACTGTCATAGGTTGTTGAGCTCTAGTTTAGGCATTGGTACTTGCTCGTTGATCACCGTTTCTCAACTTTTAGTTGGTTTTAATGGATACAGTTTTTTATGTAGTTATATTTCTAAATTACTATTACTTAGTGCTCTCTCTCTCTCTCTCTCTGTTTGACTGTGGTTTTCGTACATTTCCTCATCTAATTTTCCTGTACAGATGCTACTGGAGTTGCAAGTTTATGGGTTATCTGATCCTGTTAGAAATCGAGGAGTGAAACGAGATGATATGACAATGCAACATTCTAATGGTGGTTCACTTATGACGAATGGTTGTACAGGAAATTTGTCGTCTAATCACTTGCAGAGCAACTCTAATATGTCAGTTGGCAGCTCATGTGAAGTTGGTACTTTGGGCTTAACAGGGTTGCAAAACCTAGGCAATACATGTTTCATGAATAGTGCCATCCAGTGCCTAGCTCACACTCCAAAGATGGTTGATTACTTCCTTGGAGATTTCAGGAGTGAAATAAATCACGATAACCCATTGGGCATGAATGTATGTTATTGTTCTTGACTTTCTCATGCCATCACTAACTTTGTACATATTCACTTATTTCTCATGGCATCAGTAAACTTTGCTTTTTTGAGCATTGGTGTCAATTATGATATTGTCGTACTTTGGCTGGAAGGTCATAGTTTTAATACACAGAACAGCGTCTCTGCTTGAAGAGGCAAGGCTATGTGCACCTAGCCCTTCATGGGCCTCAAAAGATGCGAGCCTCAAGCATCATTAACCTTCTTGCAATTCCTTTTTTTTTCCCCCTAGTTGGCATTTTCTTTCATGCTGGATTTTCCATTACAGTATTGGCCTTGCTTGTCAACTACTACCGAGCATGAACTCAATTTTATAGAATGTTTTTATTGGGCAGGGTGAGATTGCCTCTGCATTTGGAGATTTATTGAAGAAATTGTGGGCCCCTGGGGCAGCTCCAGTGGCACCGAGAATATTCAAATCAAAACTTGCACATTTTGCTCCTCAATTCAGTGGTTTTAATCAGCATGACTCCCAAGTTTGTATACTTATATTTGTCCTTTCACTTTTAATCTTCATCTCTTGTTAATGTTCTCTCCCACTTCTTCCCTTTTCCTCTCTCTCTCTCTCTCTCTTGACATATTTGGTAACAAGATACATGTGATAGACAGGGCATCGTTTAGATTTATTGTGTCAAGAGCTTTCTTGAGGAAACCTCTTCTTATTGACTACAGGAACTCCTTTCATTTCTTTTGGATGGACTTCATGAAGATTTGAATCGAGTGAAGTGCAAACCGTATGCTGAGGTTAAAGATGGAGATGACAGGCCTGATGAAGAAGTTGCTGATGAATACTGGAGGAATCATTTGGCTCGCAATGACTCTATCATTGTTGATGTCTGCCAAGTTAGTATTTTTCACATAGGGTTCCTCTGCCTCATTTTTTGTATGATATGCTACCTTGTGTTTGGTACTGGCTTATTGTGGTCTTTTAATCTTTGTTATAGTTAGTTGTCTACTCTTCATCTGTCATGAAGCCAACATAAAATAAGGCTAGTATGAGCTGTCTCAGTTCAGTAGTTCATACTATTCGGGCATTGGTCAGAACTGGTGTTTCTCTTTTGGAGGAGTTTAAAGTGGTCGGTGAACCTAATTATGATGATATCTCAGACTTAGGATGCTAAAAGTATTATGTTCTCAACATTCGGAGGAGGTCATTTGAGAATAACTTTGTCAAGGTGGTGGAATGTACAAATTTATGTTTAGAAATTCTGTTTGCTTGGATCAATTGTGATCCTTTATGGGACACATATATCTAATCTCTGTTGCTGCTCCTCAATTTTTCTTTCATTTCAAGGATGGGTATTGAATATTTCTTGTATCTACCTGGACTTTTGGTACTCTTTTGGACTTAAAACAAGTGAAAATCTTCATAGGCTATTGTACATTGCTTGTATTGGCTGTGAGAAATTCTTAAGCTTTGTTGATTAAAGCTTATGAATTATGACATTGCAGGGTCAGTACAGGTCCACTTTAGTGTGTCCTATTTGCAGAAAGGTCTCTGTTACATTTGACCCATTCATGTACTTGTCACTGCCTCTGCCATCAACATCAATGCGGACAATGACAATAACAGTTATGAGAACAGATGATAGTCCAAAGCCAACCACATATACTATCACTGTTCCCAAAACTGGAAAACTTGAGGATCTTATTCAGGCATTGAGCAATGCATGTTCTTTAGGTGCTCATGAAAGCCTATTGGTGGCTGAGGTATAGTTCTGCAAAATTCTTTGAGATTAATATTTCTCCTATTTGATAATTCGTATCCAGTTAATGCTCTTCTTTCATCTTGATCTCCTAATGATAATTTAGTTATGTACAGATATTCAACAATCGCATCATACGTTTTCTAGAGGAGTCAGCTAATTCACTATCGTTAATCAGAGATGAGGATCGACTGATTGCTTATCAAATGACAAAAGAAATTGATGAAGCACCATTAGTTGTTTTTACTCACCAGCAGATGGAAGAGTAAGTTATGTTGCTTCTGAATTTGAATAAAATTTTTTGTATGTTGTTGCATTTGAGTGGACGATTCATGCAGAGTTATGTGAATGTTCTGCAGTTGGACTATGCACCAGAGTATAACTTGGCATTTTGTTTTATCTTTTTCTATCACTTTTAAGAAAAGGTTATCTGATCCTGAGCACAGACTTTTAGTAGTTAGAGATATCTATATCTATACTATATATAAAGCCTGAGGAGGTTTATGCATTGCAGTTTACTTGTTTTAATCTTTTTTGAACTACCATTTTATCCTTTCATTAAGGGGTTAAATGGTTCAACCATATCAAAGAAAAATATCTTTGTTTTATTAGGCATTTTAAATTATGTTAGTAACTACCCATAATTTTAGGTTTTTAACAAAAAATATTCATGTATATTTTCTATTGGTAAAATTCTCTAGAAATTCTTTTTTTGAAGCTTAAAATCAATTTCTATGATATACTGTTTAGAAATAAATATAATTTTTATTCTATGCACACAGATAGAGTGTGCCTTGACAACTAGTGACCATTGCAATTGAAGTTTCTCTGGGAACCATAAGCCATGAGTTTCTATGTAGGATTAATTGAAAATTGTATCTACATAACTTCTTTATCTCTGCTTTCTTGTTTTTGTGCTCTATTCCAACTTTGTAAAAGTTATTATTTTGTCAGGCAATATGTCTATGGGAAGCCAACAATGGTTTGGAAGGCATTTGGAATTCCTTTGGTAGCAAGAAGTAAAGTTACTAATGGATCTGACGTTAGGAATCTTTATATGAAATTACTGCTTCCTTTCTCAATACCAAAAGAAAATTCTGTTAACCATTGCAATGAGACAACAAATACTGAAAGTGAAGAAATTAAGGAAATTGAGGATGCACTTAGTCCTGATTCAAATACATGTACTCAGAATGGTGATCTACTAGATGGTGAAGCACAGTTTGACTGTGATTTTGAGTTTTACTTAGCAGATGAGCAGGGAAATGTCAGAGGTCCCCAAATAGCAATGGATGAGCCGGTGAATGCTAAGGCTATGACTGGACTGTTAAGTGTAATTGTACATTGGGCAGATAAGATGGTTGAAGAGTACAGCCAACAACTGAATTGCTCATTACCTGAAGTTTTCAAGTCAGGGTACTTAATGAAGAGACCGCAGGAATCTGTTTCTTTGTACAAATGCCTTGAAGCATTCCTGAAGGAGGAGCCTCTGGGACCTGAAGATATGTGGTTAGTGTGCTAAGCATCATCTTCTAAACATTTTTTCCGTGCTTGTTATCATCTTGCATGGCCATTGGTAATTAATTTTTGTGTCAATGCTTTGTCTAAGCGTAACACACAAGAGGTGTGTGATTTCTTACCACAGTGGACATATCAATTTTTAGGAAGCCATGATCAATTGAAAGTGGAACACAATTACAATGACAAACTATTTTGGATTGTAATTATACTTTATTTTTTTGTAATTGGGACGGCTTGAACTCAAGAACTCTCAATTAACTCCCTTCGAACCACCCAACCCATCCCTCCCCCCCGGTTGTACTTGTACTTCAAAAGCCAAATAGCTGTTCTCGTTTCAAAGAAGTCATTTTCTCATTTATAAATCCTCCACTATTTGTGGTGCTTCTGAAGTCTTTGTTCCTTATTTGTTTGACTTGGCTTGTTAATCCCCTGTAACCAGCCATTTTTCCAAAGGTACAAGCACTTTACTTGCCTGCATGTTAAACATTTCCCCCTTGTTTCCTTTCTTACCTTTACCTTTTAATGCAGTCAATTTAGATGCATGTTGTTTGGATAAACAATTGACATATTGCTTGTTATCAGATTTCACCTTTCTTCATGCAATAGGTCTTATTCTTCTTTATCTTCAGCCTATGTCATAAACTCCTCCTTTTTCTTGCAAAATTATCCATACTACAGTATCTTACGTGCTGCACATTATTCACGGAATCAGGTACTGCCCTGTCTGCAAGAAGCATTGCCAAGCCAGCAAGAAGTTAGATCTTTGGCGACTTCCTGAGGTTCTAGTCATACATTTAAAAAGATTCTCATACAGCCGGTTTCTTAAAAACAAATTGGAGACATATGTTGACTTCCCTGTCCGCGATCTTGATTTGTCTGCTTATATCGCTTACAAGAGTGGGGAATCTTGTAATCGCTATGTGCTGTATGCTATTAGTAATCACTATGGAAGCATGGGAGGCGGTCATTACACTGCATTTGTCCATGTAAGTGGCTCTTCACTTTGACATAACTTTTAGTTCGGTGTGCTCTCTTTGGGTTTTCTTGTTTTTCCATTTTCTCTTTGTTGTTCCAGTGGAAGTTTGGAGAATTTAAAAAGAGAGTTTTCTGATTGGTACAACTTTGGAATGTATAGAGCTAAAATATGTGCTCTCAATGATGGTGCCTGGGATACTATATTTAGTATTTACTCTGCCTTTTCTTCGCTCGGCAACTCAATAATACTAACATCATTATTCTCATGTAGCATGGTGGCGGTCGGTGGTTTGACTTTGATGACAGCCATGTATTTCCTATCAACGAGGACAAGATTAAATCTTCAGCTGCTTATGTTCTTTTCTACAGAAGAGTGGAAGATGAAAATAATTAGATGACAGTTAACTAACTATTGAAGCCTGACGAATCATTTTATTGGTTTGTCCCTGTTTTTAAGGGTAGAATTCTTTCATCCTTGGCATTGTTTAGTTGTAGTTAGTAGCCTTGAGGAATAGACTAGAAAGAATGGCTTTGATTTAGTGAAATACCAAGGACAATTTACATAGTGACAACTGACCTGAGAGATATAAGCTAGGAAGCTTATTTTTACAGCTATAGTCTTCTGAGATAGACGAAGATCTGTTTCTTTTGTTTTTAGAGCAGAAACAGGAAGAAGTATGTGAAAAATTGCTTTCTGCATCTTCTACAGTGTAACTTTTGTAGAACTTTTTAGACAACTGATGAGTTGATGTGTAGTAGAGGAAATTATACAAATTAAAATTTGCAGTGTTCTGGTCTGATATGCTTATCAGTTGGTTTTTGCTCTTTCTTAACTTCGGTGTTCAGTTATCCCTTTCTTATTAGAATTAATTGCGCCCGTGAATTTTTTGGGGGTTTGAACTTTGCCCCCCATAACTTGTTAAATTGGCACTTTATTTCTTGTTTTGTGTTTCTTGATCAAAACACCCTCAAAATTATAGAAACTTTATTCTTTGTTCTGATATATTTAGTGTTACTTCGAATCCCCTTCTCCATAAGATGTTTCAATGATCTGGAATGTGATAGAAACAGAGAAATTCATCCTAATCTGTAAGAGATTGGGGCCTGACCACCCATGTTCAACATACACGAGTAGAATATGGATTCAATTTCATAAAATGAAAAAAATGAAGGATATAATAGAAACCAATTGTTACCAAATATTTTAAATCTGGATGCATGCATGAATGATAGGCTTAGAGGGTGTAGGTTAATTTGTTTATTTGCACGTTGTAACACAATGCGGGAAGGATTAATTTCATTTTGCACCCTTGAACTTGTATCATTTTTTCTTTCACTTTGTACTCTAAACTTCAATTTTGAACGCTTTACGCCCTAAACTCTCAATCTTGGACGTTTTGCACTCTAAACTCTTAAATTTGTCTTATTTAAATCTAATCAATGGCGATTTTAGCAAAATTAATAGCATAGAAGATCTAACAAAACAATAAAAATGTGCCGAAAGTGGTCAAAAAATGTCAAAGTATCGTAGTGAAAAAAAAACAATACATTGGCATTAATAATTTTAGTGAGTGAGACCATATAAACTAATAATAATGTATTGAAAGTGAGAAAGTCGAAAAAAGCTAAGGAATCGCAGTTAAAATAAAACACTACATATCATTATTTTTCACCATTCTTTGTCTTGTTAATTTTGCGAATGTAATTATTGATTGGACTTAAATGGAACAAATATGAGAGTTTAGGATGCAAAGTATCCAAAATTAAGAGTTTAAGGTGAAAAAATTTTCAAAATTGAAGTTTAAAATGTAAAGTAACAATGTGGTACAAGTTTAGAGGTGCAAAGTGGAGTTAGTCCCTGCTAGAAGCATGCAAAAAATTAGGCTTGTTTGGATGTGGTTATTTTAAAAATTTTTTTCCTACTATTATCTAAAGTCCTTTTCTAATCACATTTTATCTTACATATATCCCATTACAAAAGTGTTATATTAAATACCATTAAAAACTTCTCAAATAATCTTCTACAAATAGGTTTATCATTTTGTAAACCTTAATAGTATGTAAAAGACTGCAAATGAGCCGACTTGAGTCAATTTTTTGCCTAATTGATTCGAGTTCGAGTCTAATTGATTTCAAAAATAAAATAAAAAATAATTATCATATTTTTAAAAATAGATAAAATAAATATTTCATTCTAATGGATAATAAAAGTATTGAGGACATAAATATAATTTCATAACAAATAATGAAAAAATAAAAATATATAAACTTGAGCTGGTGCGATGAGCCAACGAGCCAAGTATAGAGATGCTCGGCTCAACTCTGAGCAACTCGCTAAATCAGTTCGAGCTCGGCTCAAATTTAATGTTAACCAAATTTGAGTCGAGTTTTGATCAAACCGACTGAATGTATTTAAAGTACTAATACATAGATATTTCTAAAAGAGGCCTTTGGGAGTGCTATATTTTTGTTATAACAATACTTTCAGATGATAAAAGTGCTTTTGAAATGTTTGGTGAATATTGTCCTATAAATTTAGTAACAGAGTTTTTGGTGTTAAAAAAATACTTTTAGTAAAAGTTCAAATTTTGTGTTTTTAAAATAAAAATAAAACACAAAATTTAATTATTTTATTCTAATTATGAACTCAATACTGAGATAAATACATTTAAAATTTCAATACAAAAAGTGAAGTATGCATCCAAACAACATACTCAAACACTTGTGTTTTTGTTAAAAATTCTATTAGGTGAACTATTTTTTAATGAGCCACACCACAACTTCAAACCGCTCTAACACACACTGCGCAAGTTCATATTTTCATATTTGCTTGTTCATGCTTTCTCTGCAATTAATATCCCCTACAAACCATGAGTTTGTTCAATTGAGGCAATTATAGTGAATCATAAGATCAATCTCACCATCGCAATGAAGTCTTCTTGCCTGGAGTGGACCACATTGATCCTTACCCAGTGTGCATAACATGTGCAGCTGACCCTCCCAAGTTCTGTAATCAGTACAGTAGCAGGACCACTTCAACCTATGATGTACTACATTCTTCTCCACCCCAACCTCCTCCTCAAGAAAACAGGAAAAACCATGGTGATGGAGGTGCACAACCATGCTTGATTGGCTTTGTGGGCAAAGATGAACAAGAAAGAAAGAATTACTAACATGAAGCTTTGATTTGAATTTGGAAGTGAGTTTTGCATTGCCTCTAATTACTATGTAATTGTTTTATTATCTAAACGAAATAGTTTGAATTTTGAAGTGCAAAATGCTTTGTCTTTTTACCCTAAAAAAGACATAAACATTTACTCGATTTTTCCTTATACACACAAGTTTCATCAGTGTAAAAAGATAAGAAACACGAAACCAAAAATTTAACAAAAAAGGGGGGGGGGGTGGTAACTGGTAAGATGAGAAAAAGAGAAAACAAAAAGATATGCCATATCATGATCCTTTCTAAGCCATGAAAAATCTATTCCAAATTCCCAGTTGAGAAAAGAAAAAGTAGCTTGGAAATCTAAAGGATATCTACAGGTTGAAGTTGGCAGCCCTGGCCTACAATTTCCCTTTCATCTGAAGTGCTTTGCTGTGTGGGTGGCATCTAACTTTGTGCAGCCAGATTTGCCTTGCATGTGATATGACAACTAAGCCAGACATTTTAAAGGTAAAGTGAAGCAAGTATTAGCAGCAGCACCTTTTACACTAACTCATACTTCACTATATCACAAAACCCCAACAACATGATTTGACATTACAGATTCTACAACCTCAGCCCCATCCCAACAAACAAAAGGACAGGCAATTCTTTAAATATTCAATGAGAAAGTAATCCTAGGCCATGGTTGAGGGATTTTGCAGTTGCCAATGGCAATTCCAGGATCAGGTTTGCAGTTTAGATCAAATCATCTTAATTCGGATTGTTCATTTAATTAAATTTTTTAAAAATGTTATTTGAAAATTGACGATTCATACACACGTCACATCGTGTTAATTTGACTTCGCCATTAATTATTTTCTACCGTTACTCTCGCAGTTGTACAAAGACCACTCTAATAACACGCTTTCCGTGTTTAAAAGTAAAGTCACGTCTATATTTTTATTTTTTTTCTAAGCAAGGGTAGGGTGAGAGGGAGAAAAAGAAAATTAAACCTAAAAATTTCTGATTTTCTACACATCCATGTCTACGTACTAATTAGGTTGTACTATTTTAATTTTCTAGATTGATTCTCTTATGAACCAATTTTTCAATATCTGATACATGCTCTTTTATGTATAAGTGGTTATTATGTGATGGATCAGAAATGACAAATGATATTATTACAACTCAACTTTCAAGAGCAATTCTTTTGATAATGGCAAGATTATGCATTTCAAGTCCAGATGCAATACGAACTTGAGAAGGGAAAAATTTTACCATTTCTTCAAAAGTTACTGTAACACAAAAATTTGAGATCTGACGTTAATATGAAACAGTAAAACAAATATATTATCGTCCGATTTATGTTATTCGAAGGAAGTATCAAACCGCATGTTCTATTTCCCTAGTGACAATATTGTACCAGGTAATGGTTTCTTCTTTTTCTTTTTGATTTTAATTGGTTTGATTAAGAAAAATCAAAAGGTATTTGATGCTCTATTTGTGTCAAGCCAAAGTTTCAACCCACTTGACCTATTTTTTTACGCTGTGTGTTACTTAATTATATTCATTATAATTGCGTAGTCGAAACATGTGAATTTATGACACCCAATATCTCTTATAAACCAAGATTATGGATTCTTAAACCAAGTTCCAAGAGTTCCAAATACAATATTCAAGCAACTTCTTAAGCGCCTAATAAATAAATAAAAAAAAAAGAAATACGGTTATGGCATAAAATTTTCCGAGTGAAGTTCGGAGACAATATAAAATTGCCACTTTCATGTCTAATTTTAAGTCATAAACTTTCATAATTATTTAGCGAACACTTTCATCTTTTCCTTGGCCCCCCTCCCCTCCCCACCCCAATTTAAGGCGGGGACACTTTTCAGTGTACTTAATTTACACCTAATGTACACGCTCGTTTGCGCCTTTATATTAATTTAGACATTTATCTAATTTAATTTCATGTTAGACAAAAAATAATAATAATAACAACTAGAACCACTAGACATACCGTAGCCAAATCCTAAACTTAATGCATCATCCGTTTTCTCCTAGAGGTTGCCATCTCCGGTGTCTGATGGATATATTTTTTACTGTTTCGATATCCAGATCCAAACAAGGCCATGTACATTTCGCAGCATGCAGTAAATAATTTAGAGAATGTTCGTATATCTGTGCCACGATCTACACCAACTCATGTGCACAGAAATCATCGTTTTCTGCAACTTCAAAGGACAAATGGGTCTCAGTCTTACATTTTCTCAACTTTTTCTGCTCAAAAAACAATTCTTTTTTTTTTTTTTTTGCCTTAAAGGTTTGTAAGACTTTGAATTCAATGTTGTGGCATGAAATTTTGGTGTTAGGTCTGAGTTTCTCGATTCTGATATTAATGTGGTCTGATCAGTGAATGCGACAGATGAACCCTTGAACTGTATCTATCAAAGCATCAAACGTCACATGCAGATACTATAGTATGTGATACTGGTGCAAATAACCCCATCCAAGATCGGCCCACCAGTTTTTTTTTTTCTTGGTTTTGATTAGGAAGCATGATAAATAAGGCAAAACCAAAACCCTTTAAAATAGGGTACGGTGACAAGTGACAACCTACCTCGTCTTGGGACAGAAATCTGGAGGGACCTCTCTTATGGATGTTTCAATTTATTCATCTATTTCTGGCTATAATGAAACAAGTTAGTAATGTTATCGTGGCAACCTACCCAAAAAAAAAAATCAAAGTTTAGTATTAAGTAAAGAAAAGGGTAAGAGGGGTGATGTACCAGGTTGGAATTTACCCTAGTTTCTTCTATGAGATTGTGCAGTCGTGTTCTAATGATTGCATTGATATATATTAAGATTAATTTTGTACACACTGAAAGTATATATATATACAATCAAATTTGGATTATATACAATCAAATTTGGATGTATGATGACTAAATTTAATTTAAATTTGAAATCCGATATGTGTGTGCATTCAAATACGATAGTGTATATACTGTCAATATATTAATAAAATTCGCACATATCATATTACGTAAAAATATACAATAATCCTTGACATGAATAGTACTTCGTTATACGCTTGAAATGTGTATACCATGTCATATAAAAAGTACAGTATGTATGTAAACTCATACTAAATTTTGTAAGAATTAGTTAACATCCAGGGCAATACACTGAACCATAACCAAACCTGTCCCAAGTGCGGTTACCAAAGTGTTAGCTAGTCACCTTTATAAAAATGACATGGTACGTACTGACAGAAAAGAGTGATTTATTTTAGCTAATTAAGATGGAAAACATAAAATTAGTGGGTTAAGGCAATTTCTCTAAACAACTCATGATCAGAGACAAAAGGCAACGAATTATTTTTAGGCAATCAATAGTCCATAAGTGAACCTTACTCATGTGAGAGGATTAAGCTTATGTTCCTTTTAAGGTATAAATCTTGATATTCTTTCTATTTTGCCTTTGTATATAGAACATCTCAAGTACTATGATTGATTTGAAATTCTAATTTATAAACTATTCCTGTATCTGAGAATAACCGATGGAAAGGGTAGGGCACTTTGTAGTACCTTAGATAAGATATCCATATTCACTATTCAGGAAACCAATATAAAAAGTTTAAGATATAATTTCTCAAGAGCAAAAAATTTGGGGTCAATATGCATTTTAGGACTGATTTTATTGCTAACAACAATATACAAAATTGCTCCCAAAAAAAAATGCTTTGTACAAAAATGTTTGCTTGTGACTAAAGCTAGTAGTTGCTCTTAGTACAGTTAATTGTGAATTTAATTGGCTGTGATATTTTTGATCAAATGTATAATAAGTTGTATGGCATCATAACATGAATCAGCTACGCAGACTCATATGATGTCAATGTTCACAATCGGAAAATTTTCCAGCAATAAATCAATCTTGGATAATACATGATTATGATATGACATTGAGCCCTAATATGCTGCTAAACTAATCAAGAGGGGCAATATGGATCATATCACATTGTAATGGAGTTCAATTTGGCAGTGAAGGCAACTTCATTTATTACAGAAAATATATAAGTAATTACATTGAATATATGCATATATAAGATCTCAAACATATATAGACTACATATATAAGTCGCTTGTTTAGCTACATATGAAATTCACTTCCCTTCTTACGTAGGATCATACTTGAAAAGATAGTACAAGGATACTAAGGTATGTGTGAAGTTCTTCCCATTTGTCGGAAGAATTTTTCACAATACTCAGTATAGAGTAACGTGAGGGGAAAAAAGGAAGCCAAAAAAAAAACAACAACACTGATCACTTAGCATCCTCGATCGTCTGTTTTCTCCTTTGTAGGATGATATAATATGAAGCTTAGTAGAACCCACGAGATTTTTGAGCCCCTTGATCTCCTGCATCTGGATGGTCCAACTTATTGGCTTGTTTGTTGCCATCAACCTTGAGTCCAAAGTGGATATGAGGAAAATGTGCCCACTGCAATACGGAAAATATCATTTTTCTTCATCAGAGTCCCTACCATGAATGCCCTTTTTTCATGGGCAGAGAAAGAAATCTGTCATCCAACAGCTTGCTTTGGTTGATTTGTTATCATGTTTTTTTCATTTAGAACAGGGAAGAAGAACCTAGGCTTCTTTTGAAAGTCAGCACAAGAGTTTAATGGCCAAAAAAAATAAAAAAGTTGCAAGTAATTCAAGATGTCTTGAAGTTGGCCATCTCAAATTTCTGTACCTTTTGACCTTGAATTCAATGTTTATAAACATAATAACCACGGAAGATAGGGAAACCTATGTGGTTTTTACATCTACTCATGCAATAAAAGAGGTGATATCAATTAGTAGATGAGATACAAGCAAGATTGATGAGAGTGTACTTGAGAATATAAACATGCATGCACTTATTATTATTGCTCCCTCATCCCATTTTATATATCATAGTCAACTTTATACACAGTTTTAAAAGAGAAAAAAAGATTTGATCAAGGCACATCAGCTATCAAAGAATGTCATTCCATTATTGCCTTCACTTAAACTTTAAAATTTTGTTAGTTGAGTTTGGAATTTTTTTTTTTTTAAAAAGCACAACTATCTAAGAACAAAGATATATACTTTGCAGCATGATTTATTAAGAGAAATGACTTAAATATTTATTTCTATTTATTAAGCGAAAAGTTGAATTTCATTTATTTCTATTTTAAACCGGGACAAATATTTTAGAACAAACCAAAATAGAAACCAAGACGTATAAAATAGGATGGAGACAGTATATTTAACATAAGATGGTTCTATAGATGTAAGAAATGTTAAATGTTTTAAAGAAAATTTAAGGTGGTGCACAAGTGAGGGGAACTAGACCTTGGTCTTGGTTTCAGTAATTAGGTTTAATTAGTTTGTTGAAAATTCAAGTTTTTCTGTGAATGGGTAAGATAATCCTAGTCTCTCATACTCCTAGACAGTAATTAGAGACACACTTTCCACACGAAAGATGACTAATTAAACATCAAACCAGCATCATTAGTTAATTAAATTTGAAGCTAAAGATATTGTGTTCTTAAATTGCTGGACCTAATCACAACAAGCCAGATGATTCTGTATACATGTTCTAGCCATCTGACATGATGAAATTTTAATACAAATAATGGTTTCAAATATGCAAACTATAGAGTTTTATTGCCATGTCAACTCCAAATATGCTAAGGAATTTATAACCTACATTTATATTGACATCTAATTCTGTGCATCCATCATAGGAATTATTAGTGCTACTTCATCATTACTGAATTGCATCGATCTCTTGTCAACTTATTTAGTACTTCATCTTAGTTTTTTTTTAAATTATTACAATAGTTTAAAATCCCCACCAGAGAGCCAGTGCTACAATTGAACAGAATATCACTACTTTCAATTTAATGTTTACCACATACTTGGATAATGTGCAAATAGACTAGAGAACTTAATGTGTAGATCAAAACTGTGCAACCAAAGTCTGTATTCAAACTTCGAAGAGTATAGTGTTTTGTTTTAGACAGCTGAAATGTTGTTCTTGCCCATGTTTTATCAAAACTATGAAGCTTTTGAAGAGAAAAGAAAAAAAAATTAAGGGGCCAAAAGAAGAAAATTAAGGTATTTAGGCACTTCTGTTGAAAAAAATTTGCCAACAGCTTCTCTTACTCAAAAAAAAAAAAAAATTTTTTTTTTGACAAAAGACATTTAGAATTCTGTTGCAACATCTAGTAATATCATAAGTAATTGAACAAGAACAATTTAGAGTAATTTTTTAAAAACTTTTCCCTCATCTGGTGATATGCATTGGTACAATATGGGGGCAGTAACAGGAATCATTGATTCATTTTTTTTTTTTTTTGCAATTTTATCCAAAAAAAATTGTCTTGAAAAAGGAAATGGTTGTTTGTGCTTCTGAAACAACAAATGCATGTTTCATTATGTTATCAAACAATAGATATGGCTACCTTTATAAATATCTAACCTTAACAGTATTGTTCTGGGTAAACACATGTATATATAAGTGTGTTTTTAGTAAAGTTTTTGTAACTTAATCAATGAGATTAAATTTTTGCTTTGTAATAAAGTATTAAGTCTCCCAAAATTATTATAGTCCAGTGTTGGAATACCACAGGATTTATAAAAGAAAAACTCTTTACGTGGCATGATACTTATTGACCAACCATTGGTATACTAAAATTTCACTTACTAATGAAAACTTGAGCATTTTACGTTTTGTTAAATGTTTATACTAGGGACAAAATATTCCATCTTCTACCAAAGAAATGTAATTTAGTGTGGACAAGAAAACATAATGATCTAGATAGTTAATTCTTTGCACCAAGTATGATAGAAGCATAACCAAATCCGGTTAATAAAAGTTGACTATTTCTGACACCTATAATCTATGTATTATTACATCTAAACCAAAATTTTGCTCCTTGTTTATATAATTGGAATGGTCTACAAATAAAAAGTGATCATTGGAGCTCAATTTCCTTCCTAAGATAGACCATTTCTTATCTGTTTGTTGTATATAAAAGGTCTATAAAATAGCTTCTTATCCTGAAATGCTAAGCTTTTGTCATAATAATACCATCTAGCAGTAGATTTCATGGATATCGTTCGATACAATGTTATTTGTTGGTGCAAGTAGTCACTCTTTTTTCTTCGTTTTTAGGTAGTGCAAGTCTCTTTTACTTGTGCCAAATGTAGACTTCTTCTCTTCATATAGCTACAAATTTTTTGTCTCTCATATGTATGTTAATTATGTAAATTTTCCCCAGAAGACTCTAATTACCCTACCCTAACCATGGGCGGAACTACGCGATGGCGAAGCAAAACATTAGAAATATTTCAAGTTGTATACCTAAGTGTTAGTTGAAGTAGAGTTTGCCCCCCTCAAAGGAAATTTTCTGGTTTCATCTATGCCCTAATCATTAGGCTGACCCTAATGATGTTATAGAATTATGACCAATATCAATTAATTAAACTCCAAATGAAAATAAATAAAATCTTGTGATGCAGTTGGAGTTATCATAAGCACATCACATTCAAACAATTCTACAACTACTACTATTTTGACACTTACTACAAGTGTTCTTGTGCCAAGTCAAAATATTAATAAAAGTACCTAGTAGTAGCCAAACAACTTCGTAAGAGGCAGCAAGATCTTATATAATTCGACCCAATGCAATGCAACATTTTGTTAAAAATTTACTAATTTCTTGCACATTGTAATTTACTAAGAAGATGATCACCCTCTTTCGAGACATGATTTTCCTCGTAATTTTAATGCTAAAACAACACTTAATTGCAGCCCACTCATAGCAGTGGCACACATCAGTTAGTTTCTGACCAGACTCTCATTATATAGTCAATAATATCTTGGTAATACTTACATTTTTTGCTGCAGTGCTAAAAGCTTCCCGGTGGCTAATTTCAGGATTGCTGGCCTTTATCCTTTGTATCTCTTCCCTGTTAAAAAAAAATGGAGGAAATCAAGTCTGTTTTTCTTTTCTTTTTCTTATCTCCTGTTTCAAATTTCTTGCACTTGAACAACTATTAATAACAATGATTCTCATCATAAGACCATATATTTTCTTAGCTAATGAACTTTTTAATTCTTGCTGAAATTCTTGAATTAATACAAGATGTTTCTAATAAATTTGCATCAAACTTACTTGATAAATCTGTTATATGCAGAAGGAACCCTTTGTCTTTTCTCTGGGGCTGCATAATGCATGGGAGAAACAGTCGCAGTTAGACTAATTTGACTAGAACGAAATGTTCAAATAAATGAATTGGTCTACTAGTGCATATAAATTTGCATCCTGAATATTGTTCTTACACTGAAAATAACTAAGAACATGTGCCTGATTTCCTTTGTTTTGTACTAATTAATGATCAACTGGTGGAAAAGTAGATTAAAAGTTATGGTTAAGAGCATAAACGTGAAAATGATAGGACAACACTCCAATATTAAAGGGATCAATTTGTAACGATTTTCAAGATGTGATTCCTCCAAGGTGGAGTGAAGCAATTTCCTCATTATAAAGCTGTTCAAGTCTCTTGAAACACACTAGTGTCCATGGGTACAAAGGATGAAAAGCGTCCTATATATATGGTCAATGCCCAGTATGTCAACACATAACAGACAACAGGAGAGAGTGAATTAATATTGATGATCATGCAGGTAACTCTTGAGTTCTACTATTAAATGCAAATAACTTTGTGTGAGTTTTTTGAAATTCAGAATTCACCATTTCCCTTACATGAATTCAAAACATCATTTGAGGTGAAAAACAAAATGGAACATTTGTCATTGGGTCTGGTTTACTGTGTCATTAACCCTAAAAAGTGGTTATATGGACAAAGTAGAATTTTCTTGCACAAAGGACAAGGTATACATTTGATAGTGTGAATATTTATGTATTTCTTGCTTGGTAATGCCCATGTCCGTATTATATATGTCATCTAAATCCAAAATAAATTCGATCACATTCTCCGGTTAGAACCCCAAAAAATTCTGGTGGCACAAGAGTACCATCCCTATGTGACAAAGCTGGCATTAAAATCACTGCCTGGTGACTGAATGCTCAGAGAAATAAAGAGGTAAGTCTGATATAAAAAGTGCTTATGGCAAATTCTGAAAGATGCCAATCTCACTAGTGAGTTGGATTGAAGTGATATGTCACAATCGTAGCAGTTCATTAGTGAAGCAGAAATTCAGGTGACCTTTTCAGCCCTATCCTATATTCATTCATCTAAATTCACTTGATGACAAATGACAAGTGGCATTCACAATGAGATTTGTAATTGTAGGATTTTTTTTTTTTTTGAAGTAAATTTCTTTAATGCCAAAATAGTACTTATTCAACTTTCACCTAGCTAGTATCCATTTTTGAAACTATGACACAAGATGAAAATTTGATGTGCACTGCCAGGAGTAAGAATGAATATTAATATGGACTCTTTTTTAACAGATATTTCAGTTGGTGCAAAATTTTTCTTTGGTTTCTTTTGTATTTTTTGGTTTTAAGTGGTAAAGTGCTCAGATGTTTTGTGGGTTGAGAAGGGAGAGAGAAAGCTTACGACGAATGGGAGTGATTCTTGGCTGATCATGCTCAGCAGAGTCGAATGGAGTAAACTTGTTGCATTTAGAAGAAGAGCCACTTTCTTTAGTAGCATCTTCATTGTTGATCTGTTGTTTCTGCAACTTCTTTCAACCAAAACAAGACATTGGCATTAGTTTTGTTTTTACTCAACACAAATGCCATATAATACAAGCTGCCTGAACCTAAAATGTAGTAAAATATGACCCCATAAAATTGGTCCAAACTTTTTCTTGAACATTTTTAACTTGGCCTAAAATAAAAAAAAACAAGAATTCAAAGCAGGAAACATATAATAAGAAAAAAGTTGGAATATTCGAATTTGGAAAAGAAAGTTAAAAAGAGAGGGAAAAAAAAGGAAGCTCATTACCCACATTTCAAGAACAAATACCCCTCGACACAGCCCAAATGAAATAAGACATCTCTGAGCAAGATGCAGAAAACTTGACTGAAGTGATAAAACCAGCGTCATGTTTTTTTTGGGGGTAATAAAACCAGCATCACTTAATAGTGAACTTCTGTTTGGGCAGATTAGCAAAAGGAATTACAACATGTGGGAAGAATCTTGAACATGAGAATCAAGTCAAAGGAATCATTATATATTGCAAGTTTAAGGTACCTTAGACACTGAATCTTATGCATTCTCCTCTATTAGTAATATAATAGTACTGTATATCAAGCAATGCAACATACTCTTAGGTTTGTTAAAAAATACCACAGTCTCGTTGAACTTGCTAGGAGACAAACTAGAGCCTGAATTCTATACTAGTACTAGATAATCAGCTAAAAAATACCTGGAGGTCTTGGGTGGGAAGAGTCTGAGGCAACGCTCCCACATTAACCGACAGCAAATTTGCACAATGCCCGCATCTCACTGTAACAATGGCGAACATACTGCTGCATGGAACACTAACCTACCAACACACATAGCAGTTTGTAGAGAAAATTAAGTTAGACCCCTAAAACAATGTAACCATTTCTATTCTTTTTTTTTTCGTGAAAAAACCTCCGAATTTCTTCTGTTTTTCTCTTAAGATTCATGTTTTCCCAAAAGGGTTTGGCCCTTTTGGTTTCATTTCTCAAAATTCATGCTGATTAATGTACAAGAAGGGAAGAAATAGTAAAAAATAAAAGAAGAGAGAGATAAGGAAAATTTGATTAGATCTTTCTTGAAGGATAAAAGTAGAGGAAGAAGAAGAAGAAGATAAATATTTTTAGTCTTCTTTTTTTTTTCCCCCCTCTCTCTCTCTTTCGGCAGCATGGTTTAGCTTCTGCTCTGATATTTCTTTCTTCATTTGCTGCTTTATGGAGGAGAATGGAGATGGGTAAAATTCGATGGTGTTGCTTTCAGAATGTGAAAAACGAGGTGGAGTGGCTACTTCTTGGCTTGAAGCTAGCTGTTATCATTGATCAGTACTGATCATTTATGATGATCACGGATGATAATCAGACATTCAAGAAGAGGCCTCTCATGACTCTCATTACAGTCACATTGTAATAAGTACGCTGCTTATGTTTAAAGAGCTTCACAATGTCCATTCCTCCCGTTCCCCTTTTCTTTCGGTGCTCCTGACTTTTTCTGACACTTGCTGACAGAGAAAGAGAGAGGCCAGCAACGAAAATGACATGACTTGCAATGAAAAAGAGAGATATCAGATCAAGTGTTTTTTTTTTCTTGGCTGTTTGACTGTTTCTCAATTTGTGAAGTGGGCTAATAATAACTTCAATTGATTCCAATTTCTTGAAATATCTGCCTTTGATTCATCGTTTTGTGGTCTTGCTCACCATATATAAGACCACATATATATGCTCCTAAAGGGGCTTCAACAAAAGAGATATCTTATGATGAAATGGCAGTTCAAAAAGGGAAGGAAAAAAAGCAGTTGTAAATTGCAGCCATGATTTTCTTTTGGCAGCTCTCTTCTCATATTCTTGGCTAAAGAAAGCTAGCCAACAGTAATGAAGATCTTCCACAGTAAAGAAAATAGCCCACAACTAGGTAATGATCTGCAACAAATGATCATTTATGCTTCAGTGGGCACAGAAGAAGCCATCCATCCATCTCCCCCACCACCTCAAAGAAAACAACACTCACATAGGAAGTGAAGAAGGTAAGATACCATTATTTCTTTGTTTATCTGAAAATCATCCTTGTTTCTTGGCTTTTTTTAAAAAAATAAGAAAGAAATCCAGAAATTAGTGATCTAGTACAATTATCAATGAGTGGTGACTGCAGAAGTATGAACATGAAAATGCTTAGAAGACAAGGTGAGTAATAAATTGGAGAACTAAATGATCGATGGCAAGGTAACAGTGGCATCAAATTTAATACACAGGCAAAGACATGAAGTTGGCATACTGTTGAAAGGTAGGAAGGAAAGATCGATTGATGTAGGTAGAACTTATGACGCCAAGAAAGAAGAACCCTAAAAACTTATCTGCAGCTAGCCCTTATGTCAAATACATTTGAGGGAAAATTAGATTCCTTTTGGTTAAAGACATAGGACTTGCTACTTATGTAATAGATCATTAAATTTCTGAACTTGAAAGAGTTAAAACTCGAATGAAAGCTGCTTCTTTTTTCCAGCAACAGCTTCATGTTTTGAAGCTGCAAACTGAACTGAATACACAAAACCTCCTTGTGAGTATGAAATATATAAGCTTTTTGAGGAAAAACCAAATCATGAGATGCCATAAAATATCACTTTTGCCGGGAAAAAAAGTTGGCAAAATGAATTCAACTGACTCCGTCATTTGCGTTTCTGGTAATGGAATCCATTTAGCTTGTTTGCGTTTCTTAAATTTGTGCAATATAGTTTTGAAAACTTTTTTTGGAGTAAATGTGTTCTCTTGCTACATGTTTCTTGATTTCTACTTACCATCACCCGTAAAAGCTCAAGGACCGGCAATGATCAGAGACGGTTACACGTGGATTGATTCAAACTACAAGCACTAGAAGAAGTTTAATCTACAAGATTGTGAATTAGGCCACGGTTAATTCTTGTAACATGGCAGCCTTGACTATTGAGCTAGCATATGCAAAGCTAGAGAAATACAGAAAGAAATAAAAAACAGTATACATATTATACCGCTAGAATAGTGTTGCAGAAATTGCAGTGCACATAGCAAACTCGTTCAGATGTGATATCCATTGACATTTTGGCCGAGATTCGCGGATCGCCGGACAAAGAAAACCCTCTTTTTCACAAAAGAAGATGAAGCAGCAGGCTGTATTTGGTAGCAAGCTATATATGTAGCTATATGCAGATCAGGAAGGAATTGTGTGCATCAGAAATTTTTAGCACAAAGACAAACAGAAGAAGGAGGAGGAGAAGGAGTTAGGAAAAGCCAATTCAGTGGGAAAGAAGAAAAGGAGGAGAGGGAAAGATAGAAATGAGGGGGTGAGATAAATATGGGGTATGTAAGTGCAAAACAAATAAGTGTACAAAACTCAAAGATGAGGATGGGACTGATCTGGTGGGTAATGGGGCAAAGGGAGGGAGTGAAGTGGGAGTACGGATGTAAGAAGTGGCATTAAGACTTTTTTGTTGTTTGTGTCAAGAACACAAAAAAACCCAGAAACCAATAGAAAAAGTGGTGTATATATCTAAGACATGAAAAAAAAAAAGGAAAAAAAATTAAAGGGTTTTTTGGAGAAAGGTGGAATGTGGATTTTAGAGTGAGTGAATTTGTTAAACCAAAAAAAAAAGACAAAAAAAATAGCGTATATATCCAAGACATTAAATAAAAAAAAAAAAAAGGGGGAGACAGATTTCAAAGGGTTTTTGGAGAAAGGTGGAATGTGGGGAAGTGAGTGTATATGTAGAGAAAGGTGCAATGTGGATTTTGGAGGAAGTCATGAATGTATAATTTAAATTTTTAAAAAAAAAAAGAAAAAAGAAAAAACCAAAAGTAGTGTATATATATACATATAAGGTATAAAAAAGAAGAAAAGAAAAGAAAGAAAGAAAATGAAAAAGGGTTTGTGGAGAAAGGTGGAATGTGGAAATTGAAGTGAGTGAGTGAATGTGTGTAGTGTGTGGGGAAGGGAGTGTTATGATTGAGGGAATGAGTGGGTGGGAGGTATCCATTTTACTTGACCATCTGAGTAGCGGACGAGGGGGGCGAGAATTAATGCTTGGAATGTTTAGGGATTAGAGAAGAGATATGGAGATGCTTAAGCCCTAAGAGAGAGGGAACCGTGAAAGAGATGGCTAGCTCCACTTGTTCACAGCTTTGCACAATTAATGCCTCATACCCATAGTATTTATTTTTCTGACCTAAATTCAATGTGTTGTATGACACTTCATTGTTTTGCATAGTATCGTTAATTAAATATACAAATCTTTCATGCGCTGTCAATGTATATACTATCGAATATAGATATATGTCATATATGCAAAGTTTTGTGTTTTAATTCAAGTTAAAATGATGTGACTTGTATTTAGACTCCTCACTATCGAAAAGATTAATCTTAATCTAGCTGTATTTTAAGTAAGATAATGGTATTCACGCTTTTATTCTGTTTCTTGAACACTTACTGAATTTTTTTTCCCAACATTACAGTGTCTATACTCTACAATTTTCTCATTTTGCATTTTATAACTCTGTCTTTTTGTGTTACAAAAATTTTGGATAATACTCTCTTTTTCTTGAAACCTATTATTGGTTCAAAAAATACTAAAAGTGATCAATGTTGCTAGTTGACCAAAAAAAAAAAAAAAAGCATAGTCAATTTGGAGTGTCAAAAGAGGATAGTCTATCACCTCAAAGATTTCCATCAAAATGGGATTATGAGAGGAATGTCAATTGCCCAAACAAATCAATAGCATTATTATTAGTGTTGATTTTTTACAAATATAATTAAGTGCTATTGTTTGGTAAAGGCAAATGTATTTTCAAGACCTTGACCTTGGGAGGAAAGGACACAAATGTAAGCTACTTTTTAAATCAACATAAATTGTCCCATAATACATGGCCATTGTCCAATGGAAGTGAAGCATCAGGAGGCAAACTGCAAAGAAAATGCTTAGACATGACACTATATATTTGCAGCTGCTATGCAATTGTGGAGATTTGACAGCGAACACGTGCCATGTTTACACGTGACTTTACATGCATTGATCATATGAGAAGGAGATTTTATTTTCGTTTTTGGTATTTTATTGTAGATAAAGACAAAGACAAAAAAGGCAGTAAATTATGGCTCCTTTTGCATTTCTAAATTGCAAATTAGGATGTCTTAATTACCAGCGTGCTTTAATAAGATTCATGTCTTAACATTAATTTGTGTTAAAATAGATAATGAAATAGGCTCCATCTGCTCTATTTGGATTGAAAATTATTTTGAAATAATAATGTAGTACTTTCTGAAGTGTGATATATATATATATATGAGATACAAATGTGATTAGAAAAGTAAAATAATAATTACAAAATGTATTTATCACGTAAATAAAAAATTAAGTATCCAAACAATCCAAAGTCGATGTATGTGTAATGTTACTTTCGTGTCATCATCTGACTGTATTGAATCCTTTGAAAATTCTTTCCCAACTTTTATCCATCATTTGTTGCTGGACGATTTTCAACAATTTTAGTAATAAAATTTTTTTATAAAAAAAAATGCAAGTGCCTGCAATTTGGCTAAGTCGACTTATGTATGATATTCAAAGAATGTACTTTCCGTATATAAATTTTATAGTAAAGTCAATAGTCTATAACAAACGTACAAAATTGAAATGCTGTCATTAGATTTTGCTTGAGATACAGCGAAACAGGGTTATTTTTTGCTTGTTGCTTCTTTTTTTTTTTTTTTTTTTTTTCTGTGGGTTCTGATCCTACCTGGTTTTTCATAGAGGAGGGTGGACCAGAAGAACCATTCCCCAGGTTCCTGTTATTTAGTAAGGTTCCTACTCATTACCATTTTTTCAATTGTATTTCCACATGATCTCTAGTTAATCCACTACAAACTATCCAATGCATCCTGTCAACTGCTTATGTCTTTTATCAAACCATTATGTTTTTCTTCTTCTACCAATGTTTGAAGTACAAAATTTCAAGGTCAGTCAACTGATCCATGCATATTGTACTTATTTTTTAAAAAAAAGAAAATTCTAGTAGAAAAAGGATAGAATTCAAGAAATGCGGAAGAAGAAGAAATATTAGAATCTAGAACTTCTAAGGTCTGGAGCTGTATATTTATTATCCTTACAAAATTAAAACTTTACTCCAAGCTTGACAGCTGAAAGTACCTAATTAATCAAGTTAAGGGGCAAACAATTGAGTGGAGAAAGTGAATCATAGTAACATGACCACATTCACTTAATGTTTGGGCAACAACAGTACAGGAATTGGTCATTGAGTAGGACTTGACCACCAAGGCTATAGCTGGTGTTCATATTGAAGCATTGTTTGAAGCATATTAATTATATGTGTATATTCTAGACCATCTTGCAACATTCTTTTTTTCTTTTTTTTTGCCAGTATATCCTAATCTAGGGGGAGAGGGAGTCTAAGGAGACTTGTGTTAGGGGCTAATGGACATACAGATTCAACTAGATCAAGAGAGTGATGTGATTCTTAGATTTTATTTGCTGCAGATGAGGTTTAACACCAATTCGTATTCTTGAACTATTGAGATATTGATATCTAACACCCTAAATTGTTATTTTTCATTCTGGCCAACTTGACCATTAAATATTGATTCTTGAAATGAATGAAATTACCAACTTAAACATTAATGTTGTTGTCAAATGGAATTATAATAATGTAGGGTTGAGTGATATAGTTAGATACTCTATTGCATTTAAGTATAAAATTAATTTCAGTATGGATTAGGAAACTTATTAGAGGTTAAAGTGTTGCCAATAAAAAGGTCAGTGTTCAAGTTGTCAAAACTCAATACTTTGAACGGTGGGATGGCTGCCACACAATTTGTTCTAATACGCAAGTTCCTTCCGGGCCCCCGACTACAAAATCCAGGCACTGAATTGTAGTAGTTTTGTATTAATATCTCCAACTGACAAAAAATTTAATTGATATGACCAAATATCAATTAATTAAATTGCTCAACTAGCTGTCTTGATTAAATCACTTTTGAGGCTGATCATTGATGTGATTTGGTCGTCCTTTTTTCTTTGAACAAATTGAATATCCATTTTATTTTGTTAAATCACTCGAGGCTAATGTCCCAAATTGAACATCCATCCATCTTAATAACAGATCGAGAGTTACTGATAATGTTGTAGAAAAAAAAATCAAATTTTAATGTCCTAAATTCAAGGCTTATAAGTTAAGAAGGTGAATTAGGCTAAGTTCGAAACTAATCGATGCCATCTCGAGACAAAATTATGAAAACAAAACAAAAAAAAAATATTGGTATATGCACAGGAGCGATAATGCTATGCAGTAGTGGAATTTAAATACTTGGTTTTCTTTTCTTTTTCTCCCAACACATTACCCAAATTTTCTTCCAAGATAAAGTGTTCAAAAATAAAATTTTAAAAAATGAAGTGAAAGCGCGTCTATAATTTAAAGGCCCAAAGTAGAATTTAGCCAAAAACCAACACACTAATGGAACTTGGATATATATATATACGAGATTTTCTTTCTTTCTTTTTTTTTTTTTTTTGCAAACACATGACCCCAATTTTTCTTTATCTTGTTTTTATGCTTTTAGCAACCCCGAAAAAGGCCCTTTCGAGCATGTCTTATAACACAAACAGTACAATTGAATAATGTAGAACATGCAATGAACAAAATTTGCTATGAAACTCGTACAAGGCAAGAAGTCCCACGTTGAAGAAATAGTGTCACATTTGCCAGAAATGTTAATGCTAGAGACGTAGTGTGGTTCACACTTACCAAAAACAAGCCATCACCTTGTCCATGAACGTCGCTTACATGGTTCTTTATATGGAAAAATGACAAAGCTGTTTGTTCTTGAAAAGTCATGTCATGTTTAGTAATAATACATGACAACATGCATTGTGGTTGCATAGTTCTTCATATGACAAGGAATGGCAACTAATGTAATGAAGAAGCGTTAAACACAAAGAAAGCATCATGATAAGAATTAGGGTCTGTCTAATGGTTACCCGTTAAGATATATTTTAAACATCATATTTTTTAAAATATAAGATTAATTAAGAAAAAGTAAATAAATATAAAGGAGAGTAGGTAAGAATAAAGAGGAAACGTATATAAATGCAAGGATAAATAGTAATTGTTTGTTGTATGCGTATATACATTGTCAGTTATATAAATTTTAAATATGTTGACGAGTATCCACTGATTACTTGTTAGAAAAACCCTGAAAGTTGTTGCAAGATAGCATGAAAGTTTCAATTCGCGTTTGGATTGCATTTTGAACTGTAGATAACTTCATAATTATTTGTTCGTTTTGGCTTTTACATTTGAAAATGGAAATACTTTTAGTGTAACCATTACAAGCCAATTAACTTCTAAGATTACCATTTTAGAAACCCTGCAATTAATGCACTTTTCTTGTTACTTTAACCTAAAGGTAAAGATCATATTCATGTAGAAGCCTGATCATGAGGGAAACGTTATCTTTCTTGTTTTAGATAAAGTGTTTAATGTTCACAACGCCTGTATTCTCTATCTTAATGCTTATTCCCCTTCTCCTTATGCATCGACTTGAACTAGAAAAGCAATGGCAATAACTTACTTGGGTAAGTAAGTTAAAAGGGTAGGGGAGCAAGTTTATTCATAAAAACAGTAATACTTTTTTTTCCCGTTGTTGCTCCAAACAAAGACTAACTTTTTTTTTTTTGTTGGGTAATAAATGAAATTAAAGAAATAATGTCGTTCATTCTTGATGTGACACACGCACTAGGATGCAATATTATACAAAACATTCACCCAAAATTTTTTACACTTTTTTTATCTTTAGTATAATTATCGAAATCATTGTGTTCTAGTGACCTTGGACAAAAATCTGTAGTTGAAACTGTTCGCTGGACAGGAATTGAATGAGTAAAGATCCAAACCATTTTACTTGTTCCAATCAGAAAAATGGTCAATGCATAAATCATTCATCAATGTTGTACCCTCAAAAATGATAAAGTTTCCTTGACTTGCAATGAGAAATAACATGATTTGAACCCCCCAGCTGTGAGCACACTGGTCCTGCTTTCTGCAAGGTTTTGGCGTGATCAGAGAAGAAGCGAAAAACAAAAAAGGTTTCATCAGTTAGTGGCCAGCATAAACATGGCACCCAAAAATCTATCTTAAGGCCTAGATTTTGTTTTGAGGACTTTCAAGTAAAAACTAAAAAGGAGCCGCTGGCCAGACAAGTAAGTGCAAAGTATAGCACCATTATATACTGAAAACTCCAGCTAAAAGAAAGGAATAATCCTTTCTATGCTAGTGGTTTACACACAAGCTATATATGGAGTATATATGTCAATCAAATGTGTAAAAATGCAAATTCAAATTGAGATTACTTATCATTCGTTTAAATTAAAACCTACTACTGATTATGTTTAGTTTGGGAGAGATTCCAAGTCTTACAAGGAAAAAGTGAAAAGAAAAGAGCTAGATATATAGTCGAATTAATTAATCCACAAATACAATTTACCCCAAGTCAAGCCATTGGCATTTAGCCGTAGGAGATGTCAAAGTGGAACGTAAAATGAGAAAGATGGGATCTGCAGTCGGGGAAAAAATAGCCCATTTGATTGAACACGCTGCCAAAAAGATCATTTCGAGCTCTAGGCTTTTTATTAGTAAGTTTCATTTAGTTCAAGGAACGAGACAAATAGAAAAACCCAATTCGAGTGGTAATATATCTATGATAATCTCCATTTGTGGTGAAATTTATTCCCTATAATCTTAATTCATAAGTATTCATCATCAAAATAAAGTGTCTATGGATGTCGTTAGGTCTAATCTCCTTTTATCTACAACGGTCATCTTATTCCTTTTTTGTTCAAGGAAAAATTCTACTATAACCTTACACAAAAAAAAAAAAAAAGAAAAAAAAGAGTTAAGAATCGAATCAGGAGTCTCATAGTTATCTAGTCATATCTCTACTAGCAATGGTTTGGATTTTGGAAACGGGTGTTGGAGCCATCGAATTTTTTCAACTGCTAGACCAGCACAAAATCTTGGACACGGGGTATATTGTGCATATCGGCACAAGTACTATACACGCACGCAAGGAATAAGGGAGAATCGGATTTAACGGAACATTCTTTAATTTGTTACTACTTACAAGTTCTTTGAAGGGCATATGGAGGGTAGCCAGTTTTAGGGCCAACTGGGAAGAGATAATGCTCGTCTGAGTGGAGTCCAACGTTCTGTCATGAATCAAGAAAATGACATTGCAGGGCAATGGGCTTCAAAACATGGGCTCCAATAGATTTCCAATTTGTGGTTGCTATCGAAGTTAACTTAACGTAATGGTTTTTTTTTTTTTTTCTTTTTCTTTTTGAGGAACTTAACGTAATGCTCAAAAATAATTTGTTGTTATTGTTCCGAAAATGTAGTTCAGTTTGTAGAAACATTAGTTAGGTAACCATTCATTCTCTAATTCGAGTGTCTAGCTCTTGTGGTTTTTGTGAAGCCCCACATGTATATATGATTGAGCATTGGCAATTTCTTTAAGATATTAATTTTATTGTTGACAGCAAAAAAAAATTAAGGGATAATTTCAGAAACCTGCCCTGAGGTTTCTAATAATTTCACTTGGCTCCCTTAAGATTTCAAAAATTATACTTGCCTCCCTTACCCGTTTAAAATGATAATATTAACGTTAATATTTCAATAAAACTCCCTAGTTGCCATGTTTATACAAAGGATGGATTTTATAATTTTTTTTTCCTTTTTCCTTCTTATTCATTTCTCTAATATTTCATTAGAATTATGCAAGAACTATTAATGGTATCCCTAATATCTATCTAGATCAAACGTTAAACGAGTAATTTTTTTGATAACTTTTAATATCATTTTTTTGGTATCAAAATCAAGAATAATTAAAAACAAATGGCCCTAAATCACTACCAAACTATGGTAGTTCCATCACTAAAATAGTCCATAAATTTTATTTAAAAAAAATAGTCCATAAACTTTTATTAAAAAAAAAAGATAGCACTTTTTTCTTTATATTAAAAAGAATCTATATCCCTAATAAAGCACTATAAACAATAGCCTATTATATCAAAAGATTTATTGTTATAGTTGATTATCAATTAATAAATATTGGCATGAAAAACTTGAGACTCTTTTTCTTTTATAACTGTGCCAAATATTTTACAATTGTTTAGAAGAATAAATCAAACTTTATAAGATAAGGGCATTTTAGGATATTCATTAAATTTTTGACCCTATTTTAAGGTTTGGTTACCAAAGTGTCAAATCAAAGGAGGTAAGTGTAATTTTGAAAACTTCAAGGGAACTAAGTGAAATAGTAAAAAATCCTAGGGAAGGTTTTCGAAATTATCCCAAAAATTAATTATGTTAATGGCATAATTTCTTAAGTGTTACTAAAGTGGAATTAAACAATATTATTAGAAACTTTATCTTATGTTTGTTAGCATTCAAGATAATTACAACATAAATTGGTTAGGAATAATTAAGTGCTAGTGATTAGTATGAACTGATGAGGAGATAAGTTTATATTTTTTTATTCTTGAGTTTGTTACATTATTAGTAGTAAGAATATATTGAGAAGTTAAAGAGACTCGGTCTCTTTGTTACATATATTTATTAAAGCCTTAAAAGTTAGAACATTAATAAACTTTAAGGTATTATATTTATTCTTGAGTTTGTTAAAAGGGGGTTAGCTCAACCTTTCATTAAGAAGATTGTGGGGAATGGCTTGCAAACAAATTTCTCGTTTGACTTTTGGCACCCCGTTGTACCAGCATTTTTCTGCTCAATTGTTGTCCAGTTTTGGCTGCAAAAATCAGGATGTGGTAGCTAAATGTATATATGATGGGCAATGGAGGTAGCCTGGAGAATGACTAGAGAGGTAAAAATACTACAACAGTCTACACCTGCAATTTTTTGTGCCTATGCCAGAGCACGATGATCAAATTGTGTGGCTTGCAAATTCTTCAGGGATGTTTACTGTAAAGGACGCTATGAAAACATTCCAGCCCCGGGGTGCTGCTGTACAGTGGTATAGTTTAGTATGGTATAATAATCACATTCCTGGACATGCTTTAATATTGTGGTTGGCATGTTAAAAAAGACTTAGCATACTGGATAGATTGAGGAAATGGGGCGTTCAGGTGGGTTCTACCAATTGTGTACTCTGTTGTCAAGAGGAAGAGAGTTTTGATCACCTGTTTTTTGAATGACGAATTACTCAGGTTATTTGGCAAAAGGTGCAGGCTATATGTGCCAGTGCTATCTTTATGGGTAAGTATACTTGGGAAGAGGAGTTGTCTTGGATGGTGAAGCACCGGAATTCCAAAACCTTTGCTCATAAGCAGATGGTTTTTGCTCTCACGGTCTATGAGACATGGAGGGCCCGTAATGCTATAATTTTCCAGCATAAGCGTGCTTCAGCAAGGATTATTCTGGCTGCTACTGTTCGAGAAGCTCAACGTATTGTTCTTAGGGCCGGTTTGGGGGTTGCATTAACTTATTGAAAATTACTTCTTGGCAGAACTTTTAATAAAAGTATTTATCAATTACTTAAGTGCTTTTAAATTTATTGTTTGGAGACATAATTTAATAAGTGTTTATTGTATTGGTTAATGTGTAATTTGACAATTTTTAAAAGTGTTTATCTCTTTTTTTGGTTCATAATATAGAATAAGATGATTAAATTTGATATTTTATTTTTTAAATCACAAGACTTACTCTAAAAGCACCAAATTTGAGCTTCTGTTAAAAGTACTTTTAACATAAAAAACTCTACTCCTAATTTTATGGGATGATGTTTACCAAATACTTTAAAAGTACTTTTAACACTTAAAAATACATTTTTATCAAAATCACCGCAACCCCAAATGGGGCCTTAGTTGGGGAAAAATTCCTAAAACTTATGAAAATTGGATTCTAGCTGTAGAGTGGGGCTTAGATTTCAAGTAATTTTGTTAGTTTGTAATGCTTAGTGTTATATGCTGATGTACTTTGAGGATTTCCTAGTGCATGTGCTACTTTGCAAATCATTAATAAATTCTTTCTATTTTGCTCAAAAAAAAACTTTAGGCATTATGATAAATTAGAATTAAATATGATTTTATGGATAGACATGAGGGAAATGAATACAAGCTTACAAGAATGAATTATCTTCTGCAACAATCAATTCATTGAGAGTAGTTTTTTTTTTTCAAGAAAAATATCCACATGGCAGTTATTTAATACAAATTTTGAGCTAAGCTTCTGCGAAAATTAGCGAAACATTTCATCCACATCCTATAGCAGCTGCAGTATGCCTAATTTTCCTAATCGAAAGCATTCCTATTCTATCCAGTCGGATTTCCCCACGAGCCAGACTGGGAAACATATTAAAGCAGTCATAGACCTTGATATGTTGCTCAGGGTGAATTATGCCCGCATTAGACAGTACATCAGCAGCTTTGTTTGCCTCCCTGTAGCAATGTGAGAAACAAGCAGGATCGTCAACTAAATGCCAATGTGAGAAACAGTTTTGTTTGCCTCCCTGGGAGTAGTTAAGTCTTGTTAAACTAATCTTCTTTTGTAACAGGAAATGAATTGAGAGATGAGAGAGAAAAAAAGACTTAAAAGGGTCTTAAATATTGTCGTGGAGATTTTGTTTTTTAAGGCACTAAGTAGTATTACTAGTGATTAAGCAAGCTTGGGAAGTTAATAAAATGACAGTTACAAAGGCTTTTCAATGGATCCAATTCCAATTAATGATCGACAAAGTTGAGACCTCTATAAAAGAGACAAGAGTCCTAGCAGAATTCAAGAGTGTGAGAGTTTAGCTGAGAAAAAAAATAGAGTGAATGCTCAACCGGTTATGTTCTATTGGAGAACAAAATCTGAAATTTAAAGGGGAACACTCCTTTCAAAAACTTATTTGAAGTTCATGTGCGTCACAAATGAATTTTGTTACTATATTGGCTAAATTATGTGTAAAAACTGGATACACATCTTTGGTGAAATTTCAGATCTTGTAATATGTGATAGAGATTTTGTATTTTTTTTAACTATGAATTTTACATAATTCATGGAATATTGTACAAACAATTTTAGTTTGAATTGTTGAAGATTTATATAAATATATGAAAATTTGTGAAATTTTGTATTCTTGGAGATATTAATAAACCCGGTTTGTGAATTCGAAAGTTATTCATGTAATATACGTCCCTATTAAAGCATCGAACTGATGATAAGTAGCAAGTGACTATGATCTCTATCCAGCAAGATCAAGAAGTTTGATTTTGTGTGGTATGGTTGAATTTTTTGAAGATATTCTAGGTATCCCATTTTATTGCTGGCGGCCGTGTAGGTAAAATTTGGTGTGTTATAGGAGTGTTGAGCCGCGCGGACGACCTAGGTGTATGAACTTTTGTTTAAATCGGCTAGACCAATCAAGTTTTGTAAAATCCTGCCTACTGACAATTGTGTGCAATTTGTAAATGTATTACTACTTAATCTCTAATTTTGTTAAAGATATTTGAAATTTTTGATAATTACTAAAAATTATTTAATAGACAAAATTTGAATT
Organism: Coffea arabica; assembly: GCF_036785885.1. NCBI lineage: Eukaryota > Viridiplantae > Streptophyta > Magnoliopsida > Gentianales > Rubiaceae > Coffea > Coffea arabica. The sequence goes on along the minus strand of NC_092310.1, from coordinate 49,224,444 downwards.
TCTATTGCAGTTTTATAGAATGGTTTATTAATATTTTTATTTATTGTCATTTTCAAATAAAGAGTACTCATCACTCTCAAATAGGGGTGCAAACGAGCCGAACTCGAGTCGAGTTTTGGCTAATCGAGCCGAGCTCGAGTTAATTTTGTGAAGCTCAAACTCAAACTCGAGCTCGACGAGCTCAAAATATCGAGCTCGAGCTCGAGCTCTAGTCAAATTCGAGTCGAGCTCGAGCTTAAAAAATAAAAAAATTATTATTATTATTTTTATTTTAAAAAAATAAAAAATAATTATTTATTTTTAAAAATGAATAAAATAATAATTTTTTAATAAATAATAAAATATTAGAAATATATATGTAATTTTACTATTAAAATAAAAAAAATATATATATATATATACAATTGAGCTCGCGAGCAACGAGTTTAATGTTTTTGAGCTCGAGATCGACTTAATTAGCTCGAGCTCGACTCGAACTCGATATTGACGAGCTCGAATCGTGCTCGTCAATATCGAGTTCGAGTCGAGCTCGGCTCGCGAGCGGCTCGATTCGCGAAACACCCCTACTCTCAATAGAGGAGTTGGCAACCATCAAGCCTTTAAGACTTGGTGGGGGTGGGAGGCAAGGTTTACCTCCCACTAATTGCTACAGGTGTGGCTCTCCAAATCCAGACGGGTGTGTAGTGCACCTGTCTGGTCCAATGGTGGTTCAGTCCCCGTCGGTCTCCCCATAGATTTAGTTGAGTCCCCTCCTAAAATAGGATAGAGTACGAGTACGAATAGATGTAAAATAGACAAATACAGAGTCTCGAAAAAAAAGTTTCGTTGAAAAAAAAAATTTTCCAGAGAAGGAGACTCTACCAGAGGAACTATCAACGGGATAGTCATATGACAAATTGACTAGTATCGAAAGTTCGGAATTGGATACATGCAAATTTGATTGGGAATATAATTTTGTATATATAATAGTTACGGTTAGTTTATTCTTTTGAGAAATTTGTATAAGTCTTATTGAGTTACTAAAAAAATTGATTTTAATGAGGATTTTAGAATTTTTAAAATGTATAAATTTTACGGTCTTAATTTTTTGAGCCTCAGTGAGAATCAGGCAATCTGCCGATTCACCTATTTTTAATACAGTCGGATTGGGTCGTTACGATTTTGATTACTATGAAATTATAGACAATATTGTCAAAGGGGTAGAATTTTTGAAAAGTATAGAGTAAATATATTAAGAATTAATATTAAGATTTTGTAAATTTTTTTTTTTACTTGTTTGCATGCATATATAACACATGCCATCTGTTCATATATCAAATTCAATTTTCGCATTATGATATCATCCCGCTCTAAGTAGTATCCCACTTCTTCCTTAAGAGGTATCCATTACAAGTTCCAAGGATAATTGATTTTAAGCGTTTTTTAACGAGTGTCTAGTGGTCACTGTTATTACACTGATTTTCCACTCAACTTATCATTTGAATACACATTGACATGGGTTAAATCAGCATGATTTTCTTGAATGCATGATTTTTTTTTGTATATTTTCATCGAATGAACTAAATAATTGCTAATACACGAATAATACTTTGGGAAGACAGTGCATGCATATGGTTAGTTTTATCATCTTTTATTTGGCTACTACGAGTCATCTCAAAAAATTCATTATCCGGCATACCTTAATTGTGAGAGCCCGTAATTTTCTTAAGTACTAGGTTTTATTTTTTTTTCTTTTAATTGCACGTTTTTTCACATTTTATTTATTTGAAAATTGTGAAAATAATTTTTTATGAGTAAATATAGTTTTTAGATGATTTTCTAGTATTGGTTAGTTTTTGAGAAATTAAAAGCGTATACCGGACGTGAGACCCACTAGTGCGATAAGTGTGGTAAATGTGGTTCATTTGGAATAGCTTTGTATACATGGTTTATATTACATGGTGTTATGAGATAATTAGGGGTTTGGTTAGTTCATTAATTCTTGCAAGACAAAAGAAATGAGATAAGCTTGGAATGGACACATGTTGCCTTGTGATTGGAGCTTAGCATTTGACTAGTCTTTCTTTACCTTTACTAAACCAATTTTGACCAAAATTTGTCTTTCATTTTCACCTTCTTGGCTGGCCAACTCTAGAGAGAAAAGAAAGAGAGCTCTTCAATTTTTGCTCCCTTTTCTTGCCAAAATCTTGTAATCCAACCATTTATTTCTTAAATTCTTCCATAAAACTTACTTGCTAGGAGTGATTGAAGTGCTTGGTGGTTTTTGTTTGGAGGGAGAGACTCTCATCTACCTTGTATCTAGTGTTTGTAAGGTAAGTGGTTAAGAAATTGTTTCCTTGTTGGTTATGAGGTGAAATTAGTAGGTGTGGTAGTTGAATAAGTGATTTTTTTGGATGATTTCATGACTTATGGTGAAGATTGATGATATTTTCTATTTAATCATGAATTTTCTGATTTAATATGATTCATATGTTGTGCCTTTGTATGATGATTGGAAATGATATTGAAGGAAGCTAGAAGGTGGAAAGTGTGGTTAATTACAAGAAATTTCTGTTTTGGAAGGAAAATGGGAAAGTTAGGGTTCATTATCTTACATTCTGTCCGGTTTTATTGCACCATGTTAGAGGCCGAATTGGCCTTGGCTTAAAACATAAAAGTTGTAGGAAATGATATTTTAGAGGTGCCTACAAAATTTCAGGTCAATCCGAGTAGCGTAACTTGAGAAAAGTTGAAATTACCCTTACTGTCCTGATTTTACCCGAATGTGAGAATTACGTCTGTAATTGGTTGTTTTGGTTGGGATTGCTTCGGAATTAGTTGTTGAGGTCTTCTAATGAATTGTATCCCTGTTTCTTAGCTTTCGGATGGCTTTGAAATTTCTGAATTTGGACTTAGGCAACCTGTTTTATGATGTTTGCACCAGAATGCGATTTGTGAATCTGTTTTTCCGGTTCTGGTGGAGTATCTTGCATTTTTTACCTGGTTACACTCGAAACTGGACAAAGTTGCCTTCTGCAACATTGTAGCCCTATCTCTTAGCTTCAAAATGGTGGGTCTTACACCTTCATCCGATAATCGTAGTGCCTTTGGTGCCAAAACCGTAAAATGATGTCAAAAACTATTTTTTTCAGGGTTAAAGTTTAACTCCATTTTCGGATTTTCTGATTTCCTCTAATGCTTATGTATGCTTATGGAACCCTCTTTCGGTAGTATTTGACATTGGTTTATGACTTGTAATCGAGTCTTATTATGCTTATTGGAATATTTTAGGGCTTGACTTTCATTTCCGGTCATTTTTCCTAGCTAAATTCTGTACTTGAATGATTTTAAGCCTAGTGAACGGCTTTTGGAAATGAGATTATTTTGTGTGAGATGTTAGGACTGATTTGATGAAATAATGAAGCCATTAATGGCTGGAAAATAGGTAAACACAAGGGATTTGCTGCCGAAATTTTACTTGAAGGCTAGTTGGATTCCGACTTGTCTTTGGTCCAAGTACTTTTTGCCGCAAAATTTTATAACCCTTTTTAGTTTAGTTTTGCGTTTGGTTTGTGAAACCCTAGATATTTCCATCCATTAGTCCAAATGCCCCGTTTCGCTTTAAAGTCATTTTTATGCGTTTTACTCATCATTTATTGGGTTTCTTCGATTTCACCTAATTGGTTGCGCTATATTCTTTCTCGTTGAATCTTAGGTTTTCTCGGTGATTAAGGATACTATCCAGAAGGATATTTTACACGTTATTTTGCATAATTAGGTGAGCGTTCCTTGTTTGTTGTATTTTCTTGACTTCATGACTTGTATTATTGGTTGATAACGTGTTAAGTGTTTTCAATGATTAGCCAAAACGAGTTTTTTAGACGAATATGTACTTTATCGCACTCCGCCTAAATGATTGTGAAATTTCAATGATTGAACAATTGAAATGTTACTTGTGCATGAATGTAAGCCTTTTGGCTGAACTAGCCACTGCCCCTTGTTACCGATCGACTCGAGCCAGAAGCGGACTCGGTCGGGCGATATGGTGACTTGGGTGAACGTTTGGTATACTCGAGTATTACCTTGTAGGTTGGTGAAACCTGGCCAATTTTCAGGAGGGGGTGAATGAAATGAACGAACGAACGAGGGTTTATTTACAAAAATGAAATTTTCAAATGATTGGAGGAATAAGGGGAAATGTTAGGAGAACGAATGGATGATCGAATGAATTGCTCCCTGTGAGCCGTATCCTTTTAATGTATGTGTTCTTATTGTTTTCCATGCTAAATGTTTCTTGAATTATTGATTATTGATGGTCAATGTATTGGCTTTGTTGTTTAATTACATGTTCGAAACCTCACTGAGCTTTTAACTCATCCCTTTAGTTTTGTTTTCCTTAACAGGGGAAGGCGAGCAAGGGCGAGAGCTCTGTATCGATTGGCTGGGTCTAGTTTTGGTTTTGTTTTGGTTCTCGCCCTAGTGCTTGGCATGGGCTGGTTGTATGGTGACTTGAGAACTTTTGTATTCCCAAAGGCTGTACTTCTTTCTGAGATAGTAATGTATATAAGTTTTGTTTTAAGTTTTGGACCCTCGTTTTGCTCTTTCTTGTGGTTCTATTTCTGATTTGTGTAAGTGAACGACTGAGTCCCGGCGAGAGTTGGGCAGGCAGTCCGCTGAACCCTCTGGTTCGCCTAAGGGGGAAGTGGGGCTGTCACATTAATCTCAAAACCTAAGAATGCCACGGATAAATATTAAAATTTCAACGTCACCATAGGTGAATTTGGAAAGCAAGTAGAAGTCTAAGCCACTGAAAATCTTTCCAAAAGTAATTATTTTTTGTTAAGAAATATGAAGATAAGCAATGAAAAAAGTCCCAGAATTGTATGACAATGATACTTTGATAAGGTTCGTAAAAAAAAAGTGATTTATTTAGGTATGTTCTTGAAGTGGCAAATTGTTGATTACAAGAATGCATGGCAAATGATATCATGCTTATCTAATTAGTTGTTGCTATAAAAATTGGAAGAAGGATATGAACTTCTTCATGCTTGTGTTATAAACTTACAGTAAAAACCCAGGTGAAGAGCGATGGAGTTAACGAGGTGGTCAGCAATTTCCAAGGTTTGATTTAAATCTTTTGGTTTCTTTGATAACATGGTATGTACTTGTTTACTATATTTTCTTGAACATATAACTAGTTGTTGTCTATAATATGTATGCGATTTATGCATAGGAATGTGCAAATTTTGGTTTTTAAAGTTAATTTAAAGAGAAACAACATAGAAAGAAATCATTTAATCCATCACAAATCTAAATTAATTATTTTATCCCTTTGAGTGTTGGTGCTCTAGTTTGGATTTTGCAAGATATAATTATTGGTAAAAACTAAAGAACAAGAATTACACTAGGATTTTCATATTCCGGTTTACACTAAAATATGTGTACAAGTACAACAAAATACATACCCATCGATGTCTGTTTCTCAAAAAAAAAAAAGTGAAATTTTTTTTTATCCCTATAATAATCCATGATTTTAACTTCCATGTACATATTTTCCTCAACTTAATTGGGAAATAGAAGTCCAAAACTAGTTGAATATGGCTCTATATGATTTGACTAATTATATCATCTTTTGCCTCTCATCATTCAAGATGACAGCACTCAGAAAAATGGCCCTTGTCTTGTTTGTTTCACTCCTGCTATCTATAACTACTTCCCGAGATCCTAATCAGAGAACAATCAGCTATGGTGCTCTTGAAGACGATCGCATTTTTTGTGGACGTGGAATTGTTGGGATATGTAACTTTTCCTACATATTTTGCTAGATTATGTTTAATATCAAAATAATTTAGTTACTAGAAAAATAAGGATATTTGTTAACCAAATATCATGTTGGTTTGTTAACAGATATTTTAGATAAGATTTACTAGTAGAAGGAAATTATATTTTGTTGAGATTTTTAGGATAATTGTTAGTTGGATATTTTGCTAGTTTGTTTTATATAATCATTATAAATAGTGAGTTGATGAATGTAGAACATAAGCTCATTTTCCACCTTCAATACAAGTCTCTTATAAATTTTTTTTGTAACACTAAGGTGTTGCTTCTTAATTCATGTCCCAAAAAACCAATAAAGTGGTATCTAGAGCCTATATCTTAAGGGCCTGAGTTTTTTTTTTTTAGAGTGATGCATTGGTGAGGATCCATTATAAATTCAAATCCATGACAGGAAAGAACTTTTTGTCAAATGTTTCAACTTTTAGTGGTGAAATTTACCAAATTTGGGCCATAAAATTTTGGACTTATTTGGTAGTCAATGATCTACGGGATATGGTGGAGATGAAATTTGTTTCACCAGCATTTGAAGAGCTGATAGATACACAAATTAGAGACCACAAAGTTGCAGTTAGACAGAGATCCAAGGCCAGTATTCATATATCAGTTTTTGATACTATTTTCACAAGGATAATGGCTGATGATTTGATTGAGAATAAATTATTCTCAATTAAAATAAAAAGGAGAAGTTTCACTATGAATTGATCAGATTTTGACAATTCTAAAATGGAACATGATGATAAAATCAAGAATTCAGATCCTGAAAAAATTCAGGAGGAGATCATTGATAAATCAGGAGATATCAAATTGATTCCTGATATTTATCAAGATTATAACATTTCTGTTTTGAGTTTACAGATTTTGATGGTGATGACAAAATGAAGAACCATGCATAATTTCATATTTTCTGTATAGGTTCAAATGTCGTCAAAGGATGTTCCACTTTAAACCTATGAGAAGGTTATTTGGAAACATTAAAAAAAAATCATCTTTTATATGGAGTTTGGCATGAGAAGACAAAAGAAGTGGTTCGTTGCAAGACTAATATTTAGCTTGCATAAAAACCCAAAGGAAGAAGTTCATTGCAAGTTCTAATCATCAATTGAAAAGCTTCTTACAAAAGTCTCGTCCAAAACAAGATTCAAAGATTTGAGAAGACAATTCAAAATCTGTAGCAAAAGTGGCAAGGAGGAGTGTTGGGATATGCAACTTTTCCTACATATTTTGCTAGATTATGTTTAATATCAAAATAATTTATTTATTAGAAAAATAAGGATATTTGTTAACCAAAGATCATGTTAGTTTGTTAACAGATATTTTAGATAAGATTTACTAGTAGAAGGAGATTATATTTTGTTGAGATTTTTAGGATAATTGTTAGTTGGATATTTTGCTAGTTTGTTTCATGTAATTATTATAAATAGTGAGTTGATGAATGTAAAACATAAGCTCATTTTCCACCTTCAATACAAGTCTCTTATAAGCTTTTTTTGCAACACTAAGGTGTTGTTTCTTAGTTCATGCCCCAAAAAACCAACAGGAATTCATCAATCAAACTGCAAACCAAAAGCAACTTCAGGGATCCCCACAGCAGAGGTTGCAATGCCATTACACGCTGCAGAAGTGGTGCAATCGGAGGGGCTGCTTAGGTAAAGTTGATGAAAAGGATGTCAAGGCCTTATAATAATTGTTAGTATATCAAATAAGTTATTGTGGTGTAAATGGACCTTTCAACCATTTTGATGTCACAAATTTATTTCTCTTAACGATCTTGGAAGGAAAATGTTTGTATGCACCACATAAAAAATTGTCTTGTAGATATGGTTGAAGTTTGAACCAAACTATTTGACATGTCCCATAACAAAAAAAAGTAAGCATTATATATATATATATATATGCTCATCAAAAAAAAAATTCTTTAATTTTTGTGAGAGGAAATTGATTAATGAAACTTAACTTGAAAGGATTCTACTATTTATTGACTATGAAATTCTCGATCAATAGTGTTAATATATATAATGATGTATACAGAACCGCAAGTATTCAAACTTGATTTGAGTTTGGTTTGATAAAAACTTGTATAAGTTTGAGTTGCTAAAGACTCGTTTATGAGTTCAATTTAATTCTTATATTTATTATGAAATCATATTAAACTTGAAAAGTTGTGCTCTTTTAAATTTGGATTAAGGTTTCTTACACTGTCAGTATATATACTGACGACGTTGGATGAATGCAATATCATCTGAATTTGAAATAGAACTAGAATAAGTACGAGAACCTATATGATTCTTTCTATAATACACACATATTATTACCCCTTTTAATTGGTGCCCTATTGCTTCTTATCAAAAGTAAAATTAGGCAATTTTTTTTAAGATTCTCAAGCAAATGGTGGCTCATCTAGGTTACGACTTTAGACGAACATACACTGCCTGTAGCTACTAGCTGTATTAGATATTCCATCAAGAAAATTTTGGTATCAAGATTTCAACTTTACAAGCTAACAATGGGTATGACCGGAATTTAGTGCTCTAGCAGATGCAAAAGAAATATTTTGCTTCTCAATACTCTATGGCCTAATTATGAAAGAAGTGCTTGTCATCCATGTCTGAGATGTTTGAAGCCTCACCATAACTTAAGCTACTTAGGTCATTTCGCGTGTGGGTGTCGCGTTTGAAGCCGCGGCAGGTGGGGGAGAGGCGGTGGTGGTTATTGGTGGGTGCCGCAGTCAGAGTGAGTACGTTGTGAGTAGCGCGTGAAAAGTGATGGAATTTTACAAATATTCCCTAAATACTTGTAAATGCACGAAAGATATTTGCAAAAATTCTATAATAAATTACAGTAAAATTTTACATTAAAAGAAAGGCAAATTTCACTTAACCCTCCTCCTGTGATTTAGTAATTTTTTACATAACTCCTTTATAATTTCAAAAACTATACATAACTCTCTCATGGTTTGGATTAAAGTGTCAAAGTAACGGAAATGATCATTCATAACGAAGTCACCTAAAATATCAAAAATACCCTTATATAAAGTTAAAAATCATTTATTAACCAAGGAGGTCTATGTGTATATTTTGAAAATCATAAGGGAGTTATATGGTAAAACATAAAAATTATATGGGGTTAGTGTGTCATGTATTTATAAAGGTAATTTCGATATTTTTAAAAATTCCGCTACGAATGACTATTTCCGTCATTTTAACACTTTAATCCAAATCATGAGGAGATTATGTATAACTTTTAAAATCATAGGGAAGTTACATAAAAAAAAAAAAAAACATTGAATCACATGCAACAAAATGCGTTATTTCTAAGGTCATTGTCATTCCTTAAGACTGCCTTTGGACCTAAGGGGCATCACTTATTTGATCAATACTTAAAGCTCACAGGACAAAGCCACCTTGCCTGGTCAACCTGGTTATAACTGGAGAACCTTAATTCCTTGAGAAGGTCGAATATACAACTTAAGTCTCTCGCCATCTCCTTTCTTAGTTCCAACCTGTTTCCATCTTCGTCATTGAATAAGGCTAGTAATAGAATGACCAGTTTCTCTCACCATCTCATTGAGTATTATATTTTAATCTGATGAATGAAAATTTATTTGGCTGAATTAAAATCCTACTTGACTGGTAGAGCTTGACTATAACTAATACATGTTCATAAGAACTGAGTTTTGAAGTGCGTTTTTGAATTGATTTAAACATAATACATGTTCATAAGACTTGACTAACTAAAGTAATACACCTTGTTACGAATCTCTCCATCAATAATTACAAAATAAAGAGATGATATCTTTATCAAGAATAATAAATCTATGTGAAGAGGTAATGGCTAAGGTAGTATTACCTTTTTAAATCTCTTTAATAGGTATAATAATGTACCATTTCATTGTATAGACTCAACTAATAACTAAGGAGGTATATATACATGTGATTCAAGTGATAAGGAAATAATTATGCTTGCTTAAAAACCAAAAACAGGTATGCATATATACTAATACAGTCCAATTTTCTTGTCCTAGAACCATTGGTGATTCATATATTCTAACACACATATTCTTTTATTCTTGAAGCTCCAATGTTGTAAACTTGTAACGCCTCGGAGTCAATCTTCAACCAAATTTTTCAGGTAATTATCCGTCTATTCAAGGTTTTGATTCCACTTTACATTCTTCAATTATATTTGAATTCTTACTTTGAGTCTTAAACTTTAAAGTTGGACATATGCGTTTTTAAAGCACAGACTATTTCATTTTAGTCTTTGAAACGTATGAAACCTATCTCACTTTAGTCTTTAAAGTATGAAATTTGTTCCACATAAGTATAAAATCGTCCCTGTTAACGTCTCGATCTAAGTGAGATAAATATTATATTCTCGAGATGAAAATATTCCAATTAAAATTCAGGGACTAAATTAGAAATTTAAATAGTTGAAGGGTGCAAAGTGCTAATCACCTTCCAATCGGAGGCATTCCAAACTCCAAGCCAACCAAACTTTCTCCTCGTATTAGCGTACGTACATGAGTAAAATCTGGGAAATTTCCCAACAAATCTGACAAAATCCTGTGAAAACTTTTGTTAATTCAGCCCATCCAAATCAACCATCCAAGTCAGCAGGGCCGGCAGGTGGGTAGCTCACTCCCCTAGCGTCCCGATTCCCAACTCCCAACCCCTGTATTTGCTAACAATTAGGTAGCAAACGTCCCAAGAACAAAGGCTCCCAACTACCCATTCATCCTTCATTCATTGATAGACACAAAAATTTATCATATGATCCCACGAGTCCACTCAGCTTTGTAATTAGCTCCCTGCCATTCAAGTGAGGAAAAAATTCAGCAATTTTAAGGGGGCAATGTCTCCGGCCGGATTCTTTGCCGGGATTTTTCTTCTGTTGGCTCTGTATTGTGGGTTGGACCCTTTAAAGCACAGTGCAATATATAATTTTCCTGACTTTGTGGCGCATAAGGTGGAAATGCCAGCATGGTCTGAAATCCCAGTTGAGAAAGATGCTCAAAATTTGCTCCAGAAGTCTGAAATCAAGTTCTTGAACCAAATTCAGGGTCCTGAGAGCATAGCCTTTGATCCTCAGGGTCGTGGACCTTATACTGGTATAGCTGATGGCAGGATTGTGTTCTGGGATGGTGAAAAATGGATTGATTTTGCATATACCTCTGCTAATCGGTGAGATTGGAGTAAAAGGCTTTGTCTTCCTTTATTTTGCTGTGAAAATTTTGTTGATGCTGCCCCTATTTCTGTTTTTTTGAGTTATTAATTTTGCAAGTAAAAGTAAAATATGTAGAACCTCGAATAGAAGTGATGTTGGAATTTTGTAGCCACTTGTAGGAAAAGTAAAAACATGATAACTGTTATAGATAAACATGTAGTGGAATGGTTCTTGGATATAGTAAAATCTTCCTCTCAAACTTTGTGTGTAAAATTTATTTTCTTGAAGTGTCAGGAGTCCAGAGATCCCTTCGAATTATAGCTGTTGGATTATCATACTGAAGTATGGTGTCAGACAAATTCTGTAATGCAAATTTTGCTGTCTGCATATGTTTCCTGATGGAAAAAAGTGCCTAGTTAAATTTGGCATTTGCTGACTCCTCGTTCTACCAGTTTCTAGTTTTGTTAATGATGTAACTAATAATTTTTCTTATTGCTTAACCTGAAAGTTATACGCAACCATTGATGCTCTTAGACAACTTTGGGGATCACAAGGTTGGCTGGACTAGCAGGAGAATATTATACTTAAGCAAACAAGTATGAATAAGATTGGTCTGTGCTTTGTTGAGGATGAACATATATGTATATGTGTGGAATAGATCTCTATTAGTTAGTATTATTTAGGTGCAGAGAATTGCTAATTATCTTGTTATTTAGCTCAGATTATTGGATATAGAAATTATCGCTCAAGACATAACTGAACTGGATGGTCTATCACTGATTTATATAGCGTATTTTAGCCCATACAGTTGTGTATCTTCATATTCCATTTCTCCATCTTCTCGATAACCCTCAATTATCAAAAGGACAAAAAAGAAAGCAATGTCACCATTGTAAAAGAGATTATTTAGCTCAATTTGCCAAAACAATTTCATTTTTCTAGTAAATTGGCTTTGTAAACCTACAATTTGTGGATAGTTCTTTGCACTTTGAAACTTACATTGAATTATTCTATGTGAGATAAGGTACATCATGGTGATATAGCGTGAGTGGGGTATAGCGTGTAATGGAGGTCATACCATTGTGATCATATTTCTGTAATAAATATGCCCCAGATTCTGATTAGGATTTCATTGATCTTGTTAATATTCTACATTGTATTTGTTTCTTTGTCTACTCACTTCACTAGAAGAAGCTGAATTATAGATGCAACTTTAGTTTAAACTAAATAGGCATGGGAGTCATTTTATTTTTGCTGCTTAAATTATAAAGTCTAAGCAATCGTCTGATTTGAGAATGAAACCTGGCTTATCAACAAGACAATCAGCTGGCTGCTTGTGGTGTAGCATTGCTAAGAGTTAGGACAAGGATGCGCTCTTCTGACTCCATGGTGTTTTGCTCAATGAACCAACAAATCGATATTTTTCCTATATTACAAATAAACCAGCTACTTATTCTATAAAAAGCAACTTGATTTTGTCTCCAAAATGGCAACTTTAGAAGACACAGGTCGCAGAAGTGGTTTCTGTGCTTGAGGTTGACCATAGTTAGTTTAGAATTCCCTGTATTATTTTGTGTACCACCCAAGAAATGCTTGTTGAGAAAAGGCGGACTTCTGGTGTCTGAGGGTCTTTGGATGAGGCAGAAAATGGTCATTAGTGCCTGGAAATTTCAGTTGGCTATTGGATTAGCTGTTCACTGGTATATGCAATCTTTACTGCAGAAGCTGAGGATATTTTAAAGTGATGAAGGAACATGGAAATGGAAACCAATTATTATGGTTTACAGTTTTTTGCTTGTATGAAATATCTGTACCAATTGTACAAGCTGTTTCTCATAACTTCCACCAATTTAGAGCATGTACAGTAGGACATAGGAAGGAAAATTTTAGGTTGTTTGGGGTTCCAAGACAGTGGAGGCATCCCCTGCTCAACATTTGAAAATTAAGAATGAATTTCCCTTTCAAAGCTTAAGAAACTTTTGATCAATAACTGCATTCACACAGTTATCAACAAAATGTTAGTTAACAACCTTTTGGCAGGTTTAATCAGGTAATGGTATGCATTGTCTTCTTCTTTTGGATCTGTATGTATCGTAATAGTTACCCCGCTGCTCACACACACAAACCTACAATATGCTCACGTGCACATGCATGCACACACACAGGCACAAACAAAAAGAGAGAGAGTGCAATCTGAACTTCTATGTGCTTGACTTTATCTGGAATAAGAAGTGCGGAACTCTAGATTTCATCTTAAACATCCCGTGTCTATGTCGTTTACTATGTCCTTTTCCGAACCGGGGTGTAGTCTTCACTTCCAAGTTGAAATTCCTTTGCCTATTCATTTTGAGCTTCCTCAGTACCTTCTTTTTCTTTTATTTAATTCTTAAGTACTTGTATAATAATCAGCAACTCCTCAAAATAGAAAAGAAAAAATATTCAGAAGTTTTGCTGATGTCTTAATAATTTGGTATCGTATTAGAGTGTGACTCTAGTTACAGTTTTCATTCATGCTCTGAATTTCAGGTCCGGCCTATGTGACCCTAAACCATCACCCTTCAGCTACTTGAAGAATGAGCACATTTGTGGAAGGCCTTTGGGGTTACGATTCGACAAAAAAACAGGTGACCTATACATTGCTGATGCGTACTTTGGATTGATGAAAGTTGGGCCTGAAGGTGGATTGGCAACATCCCTAACTACTGAGGCTGAAGGAGTGCCGCTTGGATTTACTAATGACCTGGACATTGATGATGAAGGGAACATTTATTTCACTGACAGCAGCACTAAATATCAACGGAGGTACATCATGACCTTATCTGCTCTTGAGGGCTGAAAGTGGACATCTTTTAACCTTTGATGCCTATTGTATTATTAATATCAATTTAGCTAGTTGGTAGGTGCACCAAAAGTGATGCAGCAACTTTTTGTGATAAAACTAACAAAAGTTTTACAGTTGCCTTAAATGGGCGTTATGGTTGGAATATTGAAAGTTTTACAGTTGCCTTAAATGGGCGTTATAGTTGGAATATTGAACACATACGCAAAATCTTATTGTAAAATATGGAAATCAAATTAAAATGAATTGCATGAGGGCAGATGTAACCATATGTGCCCCAAAGAAATCAGACTAAATTCAAATCATTTTGTGCTTCTGGTGACCCCAGTTCTTACTACAGTTGCAATGCTTGTTTTGTGTTGTGTATAGGGGTTTGTGGGTTGGAGAACGTGCAAAAGCATGTGGCAGTGTCTGTGTCTGTGTGTGTGTGAGAGAGAGAGAGAGAGAGAGAGAGGGGGGGGTATAGATTTTTTACTGCTGACCTACTAGCTTTTTTGGTTTTAAGTTTCTTTCATTGTTAGAAGGTTTCCTTGCTCCATTATTTTTGTTTTCTTAAACCTTATTAGGATTTTGGAAATGTTTTAGTAGAAATCCTCAGCTTCCCAATGAGTTTGAGTATCAAGGTTTATATCTAATTGTGATCAGTAGTGCATCTTTTTCTTGATTTGCGCAAATTTTTTTACATCCGTCTACTCTCTCTTCCTCCAGCAGCACTTTTTGCTGTGCATTAGAACCTTCCAGTGATTAATTCTGATGTTGGCACCTGTTTGCAGGAACTTTTTGCAGTTGGTTTTCTCTGGAGACGATAGTGGGCGGCTTCTGAAGTATAATCCAGAAACTAAAGAAACTACAGTTCTTGTTAGGGGGCTTCAGTTTCCTAATGGCGTGTCCATGAGCAAGGATCGTTCCTTCTTTGTCTTCTGTGAGGGTTCAATTGGCAGGTGAGTTATTACTTGACCCCACATGATTTGATTAAGAAAAACAGAATACATTAGTTCACTTTGCTGGTAGCTATAAAATGCCTCTTACGTGGACTATATACATTCTAGTGTTGGAGACTTTGACAATTTTGGTATGTATTTATGCCAGTTACTATTTGCAATTTCCCATGCGTTGATGTTCTTTCCAGCTATTGGTCAAATCCTTTCTGGCAATTGGCTGCATAAACATGGCTTCATTTTAAGTCTTTCACAATTTTGTCCACGCATCTTTTGAGCATTTGAACATGCCTACAAAAAAATAGTGCTTCTCGGTCGTCATAGTTATTCATAAATGGAACCAACTTGTGTAATGTAATTGTACAAAAATAGGATTTTTCTTTCTATATTCATGGTGTTATTACATCGCAAATGCAAGAATTCTTCTCAATTCATATATGCAGATTGCGCAAATACTGGTTAAAAGGTGATAAAGCAGGGACTTCAGAAGTTATGGCTGTACTGCCTGGATTCCCTGACAACATCAGAACAAACGAGAAAGGTGAATTTTGGGTAGCGGTCCATTGTCGTCGCACCGTATATGCATATATAAATGCATTGTACCCAAATGTTCGAAAATTCTTGCTGAAGCTTCCAATTCCAGCAAAGATACACTACCTTTTGCAAATTGGCGGCCGGCCTCATGCAGTAATTGTGAAGTATAGTCCAGAAGGTAAGATTTTACAGATATTGGAGGACAGACAAGGAAAAGTTGTCAAAGCAGCAAGTGAAGTGGAGGAGAAGGATGGGAAGCTTTGGATTGGTAGTGTTTTGATGCCATTTGTAGCAGTTTACCAATTAGAGTGAAGAAACAATTTCCTCTAACTCTGTCTTCTTTCCTACTCTCTCAATGATGAGATGGCCCTAGTTCACCCTTTCAGGCTCTTTCTAAGCTCCTTTTTTAGCTCTCTCTCTCTCTCTCTCTCTCTCTGTATCTGTGGATTGGAATTTGAATCTTTTTACTTCATTCCTGAAGAATCCTGTTACAAGAGTTTTGATGTAACTTTTGAAGAAGACACCAACATGTTTCATTCTCCCTGTACCTCTCTCTGGCTTCTCCTTCCCTTTTAACTTCCTATGCTGGAAATTTAGTCTTGTGTATAGTCATGATCCCATTTCAAGGCAAAAGGGATCTTTGTTCCATAGGTTCAACTGAAACTATATTCAAATAGGCCGGATCCAAACTTCAAGCGTAGCTGCAACGTAGCCCATAGGTCCAAAAAACACATACAAAAGCAACCTATATTGGACAAGTACAAAGAAAAAAAAATTTCGAGTTTAAACTATACTAGTTTTCTTATGCTTTTCAGCACATACAAGGATAGTTCAAAGAGCATTTCTTCCAAATGAATGTTTAGGACTTAAAATGAGAGTTTTGTTCTTTTCTCGCTCAAGAAAATCTATTCCAATTTCTTTCAAAATTTACCATGTGTGTACATTTTAAATTTCTAAAATGCATCTAAACTATGAGACTCTGATATTATAAGTCAACCTCTTTATACTTGAAAACATTTTGTACTTGCACTACGTTAATGTAGTAGTTAATAAAAGTTGTAATTCATCCCCATCTCATTAGTTTGTTAATGCTTGCCATCTTATGAGGAAAAATTGTAGCCAATTAGCAAAAACAGAAAGCTGGTTTGTAAAGGGCACTATTGGATAGTTGTGGTTAGGTAGTTGGAATCTAGTCTTAGCTCAGGGAGTTAAAAATACTAGTATATTCATGCTTACTTGGAAATTCACCAACTAATCAAACTGATTCTTGATACTATAATTTTCTAGGATTGCATAGTTGGCAACAATAGGGTGGTAAAATTGTGGAAATGGAATAGTTGGAAACATGAGGGAGATCACAGTTGTTGAAGTCCTCTCCTTGCTATTATGTTACTGACTCTTCTTTTTTATGGCGTCCCTCCCTTCTTTCTTGTTAACTAGAGTAGTTCATGAGGATTTCTTACTCCTTATTGTTTCTCACAAAGTTATTTTAGTTACCTATAATTGTACTACTAGATAGAAAACCATCGCCTTTTCTTGATGATCACGTGGAGTTTTGGATTAGTTAACGTGCACATCAAACTAATTCACGTTTTCAACTCATGAGATTCATCATAAAAATATAAAATTACAACGTACACATCAAATTAATTCACCTTCTCAACTTACAAAACTGATTCCATACGCTTTAGTAGGGATTCGAACTTCAATCGACCTGTTTTATAGCATTGCCGTATAAGATCGTCCACTCTAACTAGCTTTGGCTTTTCTTTAATTCCTTGTCTTTGCCTCCATTTTGGAAACTACTAATTACATGGTGTCAAACATAATTTCTACAAATTTTAGTGTCTAGAGTAATTAGGAATTCCTGAACACTACTTTCCCATATTATTTCCTGCTCCCTGATGGCTGGTGCAGATTGGGCCAGGAAGTCCATTTATTGAGACATAAGCCCATCCGGTGTGGTTGGAGAGATTCCCAATACAAGCCAGCTTCACTGGGACATCCAATAGGCCCGGTCCAACAGGCAATTAGTATTAACCGTTTTTCTTTTTCACTGTTTAACCGTATGTACGTATGTCTTTATTTTTTTTTAATGAGTTTGACATCCTAATTAAATGATATTCTCAATTGAAGTTGAAGAAATTTCCATTAACTCGAACTTGGATAATTTGAAATTTTTACCTATATAGTTCAATTACAAAGCTTTTATAGTTTTATGAAATCAAACTTGCATATCCTTGAATTCATCACAAATAAATCTTAAGTTTTCTAATTTTTAAATCGAGTTTAGATAGTTCAATTTTTTTTTATAAATATAAGGGCTTGTTTGGAAGTTCAAGTTTTTACCAAGTTTTTATTATACAAGTTTTTTAACAACTTGTGCTACAGGAATCCCAAAAACTTATCAAAATTTTTTAACCTACACACTTAAAATATCCAAAACACAAAAAAAAAAAAAAAAACTCCCTTCCCCTTTTCTTCTTCTTCCTCACCCACCACTACCTCCATCAACTACTCCGTCACCGGCCACCACCTCCGGCGCCGGTTCCGGCGCCGATCACTTTTTCCGGTGCCGATTTTTTTTTTTCCTTTTTTCCTCTCCCCTTTTTTTGTCCTTTTTCCCTTTTCCCCCGCAAGTTTTTTTTTCTCTCTGCGTCTCCCCCCTCCTCCCCCACCACCCTTCCCCTTCCCCTCTGGCCGATCTAGTCGCAAGACCGGATCGCACCGAGGGAGGGTGAGGGTGGCGGGGAAAGAGGAGGACAGAGGGAAATAGGGGATTTGCCAAAAAAAAAAAAAATTTTGACGGGTGGCGGGATTCGGGGGTGGTAAACGGGAAGGGGAATGGGGGAGGGGGAAGGGGCCAGGGGGGTGACGGGAGGAGGGGAAAGGTGGCGGGGCAGTGAGGATGGCGGGGTAGAGGGGGAAGGTGGGCCTGTTTGGAAGTTGCGGCGGGAGAGGGTGGCGGAGGAAGGGCAGAGGGAAGCGAGGTGAGGGGGTGGCGGGGGAAGAGGGGATGGTGGAAAGCAGGGGGAAGCGGGGTGAGGGAATGGCGGGGGGAGGGGGAAGGCGGGGGAGGGGGTGGTGGAGGAAGGAGGTGGCGGGGTAGAGGGGGAGAAGTAAAGTAGGGGGTGGCGGGAGGTGGCATTGCTGGAGGCAGAGGTAACGGGGAAGGGGGAAGAAGAAGAAAGAAAAGAGAAAGGAAAGAAAGAAAAAGAAAGAGAAAAAAAAAAAGAAAAAAAAAGAAAAAAAAAAGAAAAGAAAAAAAAGTTTTTAACCCTACAAAAACTTCTACAAAATTTTTTCCATTACAAAAAACTTCTATAAAATTTTTTCAAAAACTTCTACAGTGCACTACAGTAAAGTTTTAGACAAACTCCCAAAAAACTTAGGTTCCAAACAGGCCCTAAGTATTTGGATACAGTATATTATTTGAAATAATTTCTATAAAATCTTTTGTGATATGATGTATGTTTAAAAACAAATATAGTTGAAAAGATTAAAAAAAATAATAATTAGAATAAGCGTACTTATGATACAAGAAAAATGTTTGTACCATATAAAAATAGTCCTTCAGATTGTGTTTGGTGATATATTAGTTGCAAATAGCTTTATTAAGTACTATTACAATGATTTTTATGGTTTGTGCCCTTTTTTCCTTCTTAGATTTAGAATTTGAGGCAAAAAATATCGACATATAAAAACAGAGTTGTGGGATTAATAGTAATTTTTAGAAATTTATAAAAACTTGGATATCCCAAACGAATAATTTTTGGATAACTTTAACCAATTTCTCCTTTCGAAATGACAATTTTTGGATATCCATCACGGACTCTGTCCGATTATCCACTGACATGATCGACTGATGAACTCTGCAATAGCCAACTGAAGACTGGTCAAGAAAAGCCAACAAGGTACATATAGTTTGGGAGTGAATTTGAAAAACTATAAGAAACAGAGACCAAGAATTTGCATTTATCAAAAGTTTAGCATAGTTTTGAAGAAAGCAGCAGATTACATCTGTCTGGCTTTCTTGTGGATGATTAACTCCACTGCAATAGGCACTCAAGGTGAAACACATAGCTAAGGTAATCACTAATCCTGATACTCCAGAGTAGGTTTGCTGCTAAGACTAGAAAAGAAGTCACAGCATATGGATACTGTCCTCTGATCCAACCAACAAAACGAAGTGATTTTGTAACACTGGCAAGAACTGAATAAAGTTTTAACAGAATCCAAATACAAAATAAGAATCATTACGCCATCCATCCACCACATGCAAATCATTGTATTATCACTTTTCTGCAGGACACCAAGCAGAAACATTGAGTTCTATATGTTATCTGGGACTACTAGAAAATTGTGACGGTAGACGTGAGCTTTAGCAAGTCTAAACAGAATTAGCAAACAAAGAACAGAACTCTGAACCAACCCTTACCAGCTGCAGTTTTATCATATTTTCAAGAAATTAATATAAACAAAGATAATTCATTGGTTACAAAATAAGCTCTACTAAGTAAAAACTGCCTCTGTGATTACGTCGACCAAAAAAAGGAAAGAAAAATAACATAAATTATTGATTATAAAGTCCGTTCTCAGTAATTAGTTCATTAAACAACTCTAAAATCAAAAACAAGTGCAGTACTGCTGTCTGTTTAAGGGTAGGGAGTTGCGAAATAACTCAGTGGGATGATATTCTCCTCATAATAGGACAAGTACCCACAAATATCATTCTGAAACAATAGTTTGGATCGTTGTTCAAGTGATGAGGAGGAAGGGGATCTGCAAATCACAATCCTCGTCAACTTCTTCTCCACTTGGTCATATAAATAAAATGGAGACGGGAAGTAGAGAAGACCAGTGCTCTCATATATTACAACCTTGCCATCAGGCAGTATACCTACAGCACAAAACTCATGGTCGGGCTCCTGCGGCATGTCAAATCGGTGCTCAACCCGCCACCCACCATCACCATGACTATAAATTACCCCATCCTTCGGGTACGAAGTTATTGCAGACAGACGAGTTCCAAAATATGGTAGACGGTAGGGGAGTCGTCTCCCCGGTGTGGGAACAAATTCAAACTTCTCCTGAGCAAGATGAAAAGCAATAAGAAAGCCATCGAATCCACCAACGTTTTTTATCCGATTTTCCAACCAATATAAGGCTCCATCAAGGCAGACGGCTCGTTCCACCATCTCCCGAGGTGCCGGAGCGATACGTCTCCAGGAAGCATCCGTACCTATGGTGAGAATCTCCGAGTAATCCAAGTTGCAAAGCCAAGTCGCCTCGCGTAAATCCTCACCATCGTAATCATCATCACTATAGACCGGGCATATTTTCAGCAGCTTGTATAACTTATCTACCGGATCAAAACCCAGGTGATAGGTAGCAGAGCTATGCCCATATTCCGACCGAGGAAGCTCCATCGACTCCCGGGTTGCAACGTTGTACAAGCAAGAATAATTGCCGTAGTAGAAGCACACCAAACCGTTGACGATTTCGGTGTAGCCCAAACTCCTCCCACCGTCGTGCTCGACGGCGAGGTGGTGGGAAATTTGACCACCATCGAGGCTCACATAGAAGAAATCCTTGGTAGGTGCCAATCTTTCGAAGTAGGGATCAGATAGGAGGAGACCTCGGAAACCACGACGGTACGCCCTTGCGAAGGAAGGATCTAGGGTGATGGACAGCCAGAGCTTTGAGACGCACTTGAATCGCATCAGGGACTTGACCGGAAGCCATAACAAGATCTCTCTCGTCAGTTCATCAGGAAACACTTGATCTGGATTTGGGTATGGAGTTGAATTTGAATATGGATTTGGAAGAAGACGGGGTTGACATGGAAGGCTTGGCTCCTCCGCCATTATCAGTAGTTTGGACGTAATTATGGGAAGGTATGAGATTTTACGAAGTACAAGGATATATAAATTCAAGGAAGATTATCCAGTCCGGTTTAGGATCAGTTTCCTAGAGGGTGCCGGAAGGTTGTGGAATGACAATTTCGTCCTCTGATTCATAGCTAAATAACAAAATAAAGGGCAAGAAGCCAGGGCAAACCTCTGTAAATAATGCGAAAAGAGAAAAAGTCGAGAAGTGGTGTTGAATGAGAAGTTGTTTGCGAAAAAGTCGGAGAAGTTGTTTACGAGTACGAGGATATATAAGTTCAAGGAAGATTATCCAGTCTGGTTTAGGATCAGTTTCCTAGAGGGTGTCGGAAGGTTGTGGAATGACAAATTCGTCCTTTGATTCATAGCTAAATAATAAAAAAAAAAAGGCAAGAAGCCAGATGTGACCAAATGGCTAGTGCTGAAAATTTTAATACGAAAGCAACTCTTTGGATGAAATAAAATTACCTTTTTCAGCTCAAATTAAATACAATAAAAAAACAATTCCATGAATGATTTCAAAACAAGTTGCATGCAAGTTCCAATTGCACCAATTGTGAGGTACAAGAAAGCATAGACCTTTGTTGGATTGTGAATTTTCACGTAAAAATTTTTATGTTTTGCATTAATATTTTTCAATCACTTTTTTAACTCACATATATCAAGTCGTTACGATACACTTTTTTATAAAATTTTGAAAAATAGCAATTCAAATGAAAACCAAGTTTCTATAAAATCCATGGGCACTCTCATATTTGAACCAAAATAATATGGGAGCGCAATAATGAAAAGTAAAGTTCTTTTTCACTTGTGCCTTTTTACCTCTATAATGGCAAAGTTGTCAATGGACTGGGAATAATTTCACCATTTTGCCCATCAAAATCATGTGATGAGTTTAATGTCAATTTTGTGCTAGCCTACAATAATCCTCTTTGGTTTGATTTCCCCTTTTTATTCATTCAACTCCTTGGAGGAAGTTTTTGATTCGTACTAGATAAGAATGGGGCTTTTTTAAAAAAAAAAATAATGGAGGTTTTCAAACAGGATCTCTTATTTACAATCCTTTGATCTTGCATCCAATCAATCCCACTCCCAAACTAGGCTTAGCATTAAATATAGATGTTCTGTATAAGTTTTTTCTTTCTTTTTTAATGAAAAAGTTACTATTCTGGAAGTGAGTAGTAATTGTCAAGATTTAATAGTATGTGTAATTTCCCTTTTTGTGTGCTTTTGTGGATCGTAATTGTTATGCCTTCATGCAGTCGCTTATAATTTATAACTAGATTAAGTGCATTCATGAATAGCTGTAAGTGAACAATATAATAAGATTACTTATAAACTAGTGTGAATATCCGTGCTATGCACGGTACTGACATTATTAAAAGAAATTAAAAAAGAGAGTGAATAAAAAAAGTTAAAAAATTGTAGCAACATAATTAAAATATCAGATTTGTCCAACAATAGTTCGAAATATAATAAAAATATATATATTATTCAAGAAACTGCCTTTTTTTAGAAGATAGAACTTGAAAGAATCATAAAAAATTATATTAGAAAATGAATGATATATGAATAAAAATGAATGTAATCACATGCTTTATTTGATTTCAAAATGAAATACTTACATACATTATGCATTCGATTTGATAATTTTATATGAAGGTGCGAACATTCTGCACACTAATTAATCTATAGTACGAAATGCAATATTGGTGATCTAATTTACTCTGTTGAATTTTGTGGAGTTCGTACTACAAATGAGAATGCACAATCTTTGCATGAATTAATTCATTGGTTGATCAGCTTATCCCCATTTTCTTGAGAATTAAAAGCATATGAAATTTGAAATTAGTGTATATTTTACATGGTTTATAAATAGCATCACAAAATATATATATATATATATATATATCAAGAAATTCTACCATCCATTGCAATTCTTCTAAAATAAGAAACATCACGACGAAATACGAATCGTTCATTTGAAAAATTTAGTATAGTTCAAAAACACCATTGTTTTTTTTTTTTTCCTCAATGTATTTGGTTTGTGTGAATGGCAAATGAGAATAAAATGGGTTAGCGATCACCCGTTGTTGTGAATAATTATGAAAAATTGTAACTCAAATGGACTCCTTAATTTTCGATATGTGATTTTTCATAGTGTTGATTTCATTATCAGTTACTTGGTACTATTAGTTATCCGTTGGTTAAGTGATAAAGATTACTAAATAAAAAAAAATGTAAAATTGTAGTAAAAATAAAGCGAACCTGCAATCTTTGAAAATTGGAAACGTGTTTTGTGTCAGATGTAGTGCGTAACTTGCAAATATATGATTTGTAAAGGTGGTTACCATTAGTAAGGGATAAAGATTACACAATTTAAAAAATATAAAATTTTAGTAAAGATAAAGTCAACTTGCAATATTTGAAATTTAAAACGTAATTTGTATCAGAAATGATTTGTAATTACAAACATGAGTTGGAGGGGTGGTTACCATTAGTTAAGGGATAAAGATTATTAAATTAAAAAATGTAAAATTGTAGTAAAATAGGATTCAAATTTTTGACGATTTTTAAAGCTTCTCATCAAAAACTCTTTCTAATACATATAGATATAGATGACTATTGAATTTTTATTTGTGCCCTTTTTCACTTCTTAGATTTAGAATTTGAGGCAAAAATATCGACATATAAAAACAGAGTTGTGGGATTAATAGTAATTTTTGGAAATTTATAAAAATTTGGATATCCCAAACGAATAATTTTTAGATTTTACGGTTTTCAAGTTGATTGGTAAAACTTTAACCAATTTCTCCTTTCGAAGTGACAATTTTTGGATATCCATCACGGACTCTGTCCGATTATTAACGGATAAATTGATCCGTATCACGGAACTAGTATACTAATACGTGGCCATCCGAATCCTTAACGAATAAAACCCGACCCTCTTATAAAACCAACCCCATGTCCTCACAAGCCTCATAACTCAAAATATCAAAATCCAAAACCCTAATTGTCCAATTTCCCATCAGCAATGGATCTTCTTCAAGCATACGCCGAGGGAGGCGAGTTCGACATCGACGACGCCAATTCTCCACCTCCACAAAACCCTCCGACCACCACCGACGCTGATGATACCACCACTTCCTCCCCGGACTCCTCGCCGATGCGACTTTCGCTGCCGTCGAAGTCTTCCGCCCCAAAGGTCGATGATACAATGCTGGCCCTAACCGTGACAGGTAATAAAGCTCAATCCAAGCCTCTTGATCCAACTCAGCACATGGTTTCGTTTAACCCTACGTATGATCAACTATGGGCACCGATTTACGGTCCGGCCCATCCGTATGCGAAAGACGGAATTGCTCAAGGGCTTAGGAATCATAAACTCGGGTTTGTTGAAGATGCTTCGATTGAACCCTTTGTGTTTGATGAACAGTACAATACTTTTTATAAATATGGGTATGCGGCTGATCCCTCTGGGAATAATTTCGTCGGTGATTTGGATAAGCTGCAGGAAAGTGGCGCGGTTTCTGTGTATAATATTCCTCAGAATGAGCAGAAGAGGAGGAGGATTGAGAAAAAGAAAGAGAAGTTGGAGAAATTGGGTGAAGTTGATGGGGAGGAAGCCGGAGATATGGATGTGTCCGAGGTTGATAATCCGGCAACTGAGGCTTGGATTAGGAAGAATAGTAAGAGTCCTTGGGCTGGAAAGAGGGAGGGAGTTGGTGGCGAGTTGACTGAGGAGCAGAAGAAATATGCTGAGGAGTACGCAAAGAAGAAGGGTGAAGGAGAGAATGAGGGTGGGAAAAGTAATGCGGGTATGGCTGATAAGAGTACTTTTCATGGAAAGGAGGAGAGGGATTATCAAGGAAGGTCGTGGATTGCTCCTCCTAAGGATGCGAAAGCTAGTAATGATCATTGTTATACACCGAAAAGATTGGTGCATACTTGGAGTGGGCATACTAAAGGGGTTTCTGCTATTAGGTTTTTCCCAAAACATGGGCATTTGTTGCTGTCTGCTGGGATGGATACAAAGGTGAAGATATGGGATGTGTATAATTCAGGGAAATGCATGAGGACTTACATGGGGCACTCAAAGGCTGTCAGGGATATATGGTTTAGTAATGATGGAAGCAAGTTTTTGACTGCCAGCTATGATAAGAATATAAAGTACTGGGATACGGAAACTGGTCAGGTGATATCAACCTTTTCCACAGGGAAGATACCATATGTGGTGAGGCTCAATCCAGATGAGGATAAGCAGAATGTGCTTTTGGCTGGGATGAGTGATAAGAAAATTGTGCAGTGGGATATGAATACTGGGCAGATTACTCAGGAATATGATCAGCATTTAGGGGCAGTGAACACAATCACTTTTGTGGATAATAATAGGAGGTTTGTTACTTCGAGTGATGATAAGTCACTGCGTGTTTGGGAGTTTGGGATTCCAGTTGTTATAAAGTATATAAGCGAACCGCATATGCATTCAATGCCATCCATTGCCTTGCACCCAAATTCTAATTGGCTTGCTGCACAGAGTTTGGATAATCAGATTCTTATTTACAGTACAAGGGAGAGGTTTCAGCTTAATAAGAAGAAGAGATTTGCAGGGCATATTGTAGCTGGATATGCTTGTCAGGTTAACTTCTCACCAGACGGACGTTTTGTCATGTCAGGAGATGGTGAGGGCAGATGTTGGTTTTGGGATTGGAAGAGTTGCAGGGTTTTTAAGACCCTTAAATGTCATGAAGGGGTATGTATTGGCTGCGAATGGCATCCATTGGAACAGAGTAAAGTAGCTACATGTGGATGGGATGGTCAAATTAAATATTGGTAAGAAATCTTTATCGTTGTTCCCTACTTTGACTTGTCTTATGGTGTAAATTCTAGTGTAGCTTTCCTGCTTTACAATGATTTGGTTATTACTTCCAGTAAACTACACTAATCTGGTAATGCTTTGCTCTGAAAATTGCCGCACTAGACAGACAAGTGTGATTCTCTTATGCTGCACATAGACATATTAGAGGGCCCTTATCTGTGTTTAAACAAATTTTGTAAATTTTACTAATAAAGTACATTGATCTGGTAATGCATAGCTCTGAAAATTTTAGCTGAATGTTCTCTCTCTCTCAAGAGAAAGTCCAAACCCCCACTCCCCCAAAAACTCTCCAAGAACCTTTTTCTCTCTTTGTTGTTCCTGCATTTTTGTGTTGAGCTTATTGTATTTATAGATAATCTCTCTTTATTCAGGGAAGTTGGTGACTTGGATGACTTGTTCCGACAGGCATATCTTTCAGGTGTTAATTCTTGGAAACGTTTCTGAATGGAAATTTTTGAGTTACTGGTGAAACACAGAATTTAACAAGAAGTCATGAATATTTTGGAGGACAGTTGCTCTATTTTATAACATTTGAATGATGTTGAGTAGAGAATATTAGCTGTATAGTAGAACATTTAAATGATATCTAATCTAACCTGGTTAAAGTCATGCAAACAATTGCAGTTGCTGCCATGTACCTGGTTTCTAGATTCAGTACATGTGTTTTTACAGCTCTCTCTCTCTCTCTCTCTCTCTCTCTCTCTCTCTGTTGGTCTCTGTGGGTGGGGGATTGTGGCTCTGCTTAGGCGTGACTACATATCTCATCAATTCTGTCACGACTAATTGAAGATTAGAAAGTTCAGGAGAGGCTGACATGTTTTGCTGCTTTTCAGGGACTAACCTTGAAGATGAAGAAGTCTGCTCAACCTGTGGCTGGACTACCTTTGAAGATGGAGTGTGCCCAACCTGTGGATCCTGTTACAATTTGTATGGTGTTAAACCTTTCAGTGGACCAATGATGGTAGAGGCCCAAAAAAGTTGATAACGTGCCCAACTGGCTGGTTGTGCCAGTGGACTAGAGCTCAAAATATGGATCTCTATCTTATTCTACCATGTTCATCTTCCTCCGGCTGCCATTGAACTTGGATATTTGTAAGAGACCAGGTCCACAGTGATGAGATATCACTAGTTTAGCTACTGATGTTCTCATGCCATTTGTTTGCTTTTTCATTAATCGACATTGTAACATAAGTTTGCTAAATGGTTTTGGATTTTGTAAGGGAGAGTAATGATAGGAAATCGCATTGCAAAAATAATTTCTGTTTTTGCTATACTATACTTGGAAAAGAATATTCCACCTGTGAACTGCATTAGAGGGTCATGAACCCCTTTTAACATCTGTAAATAATAATATATTAACCCTACTCTTTCTATCAACTGTGGGATGAAATCAGCTATGGACTGCAAATAAAAGTGGATCCAGGCTCTTTCTATCCAACAAATGCCTGCATTTCTATTTCTACCAGGCTATGACATCATAACTACTTTAATCATTGCGAGTTGAACAATCAGTTCTAGCCGAGGATCAATTCCCAGAGCTTCTAAAGATGCCAGTGGTTCAACGGTTCAACCTGTAAGTCTGAAGCAGCGGCAGTTTGGCACCTAAGATGATGATTCTACTATCTTGATTCAATATGATAATTCATTAGATGCTTCCCCTGTAGAACAAATCCCAAGAGCAATCAACGTCAGGACTGACCAGAAAGTTACCATCACTCAGTCGAGATTTGGCCATACCAAGTGGGATAATTATCTGTGATACATCATAATTCTTGACAGATTGGATAACTTCAATTTTCCAGAGACTGCCAAGCAGTATATTTCCGTTTCTAAACCAGTGCATTTCTTTCTATCAATGCACACCACACCAAATAAGAGAAATTAAATACACTATAAGATTATCAGTATCTCTGATGCTGATCTCAACTAGTCATTGTTCCATAAGAATAATATGACCCTTTACTCCAAACTGAACTTCGAATGTTTTTTACAACAAAAGTTTCCAAAATCTTGTCAATTGGTCAATAAATATGAAATCAATCCCGAAATATGAACAATTGATGTTAGTATACAAATTAAAAAGATGAGTAAGAAGTAGCACGGCCAAAAAGCAATATATTGCTGAGGACCAATACTATCCACGATGTGTAACAATGGCTAACTGGTGAAGACAATCAAGCAAGTCCATAGTAATCACCGTGAAGTTGTCATAGTTTAACAATTTTGCAAGTCTTCATCATGACTGATGCGGAAAAAATGCCAACTAGAACTATGGAAAGCCTGAAAATAATCATCTGATGTTGCATTAATTGCAAACTCTTTAGTGAACCTCCTGATGGCCATGATATGCCTTTGTCTTTCCTCACGAATTGGATCCTTGCAGACTGACAAGAATTGTTCATATGCCTCAAAGCTATTTCCAAACAATACAATCTGGTTCAACATATTGACTTCCCAATTCGCCTGGAGGAGATTGTCATACAATCCTGCCTCACAGTGTGGCATGAAGAATAGTGTTGGTTTTAAGGCTTGTCGCCGTCCCTGTTCATTAAAAGATAGCACAGAACATCCTAAAGCTGACAAAACCTTTGATTCTGTTAAAGAAAGAACCGGATCAAACACCTCTACTTCCCCTATCCACGTGAATTTCCTTTTCATCAATATTGCCAAGCTAAGTTGTAATCGAGGTGGTTCATATGACTCAATGCTGCCAATACCATATATCACCATCTGCAATTTCTCTTCTGACCCCGAAACCCTGTGCAAATGATCAGACATTTCATGACTTAGGATTTGATCTATGAAGGCTTGATAGAACTGGGAACTCTCAAGTTTTTGGACATAACTCAGCATCTTCTGCATTAATTTTGATTCACTTTCGGGATCACTTTGATCATCTATAGGAGACCAGGATTGCCCCGGTTTCTGTAGTTCAGATTCAATGGTTTTGCGAAACTGCCTCTTCTGTTTTCCTCGACGAGGTAAGACTATCTTCCAGTCTTCAGCAGGAGGATTAGGCTTTTCAAGGCTTAAAGTTTTCACAGATGCAGCCATGATTGGACCAAATAATTGTTCTACAAGAACCTAGAACACCTTGTAACTCGAGCTAATAATCCTGGCAAAAGAATGCATTCCACAAAGACCTAATACAGACAAAGGATAAGAATTCCTTAAACTTAAGCACCATATGCGTGTTCGCGGAAAAGTCAATATACCAAGATTAGGTAAACTTCCTATTCATAATACACTACAGTCTTTTACAAATACAAAACAACATACAAAACAGACAGAATTCTGACTAAAGCAGGGCTACTTATACGTGCAAAAATATGTTTTTTACAGTTATACAAGGTCACTGTCGAGCACCAAAAATGTGCATTTACCATTTCATTTTCTGTACAGAATCCCTCAGATTTTTTCTTTGCTTCATGTATGAGGGCAGGACCTCAAAAATTATCTACAGATAAGATGAAAGCACAACAGAAATATGTCAAAGCTGCATACTTCTCAAGATTAATAGCACTCCTTTAGGCTATCAAAGTTTTTGGATCAATAAATGGGGGATTCTACATCCCTTCTGTCAAATAGATGTCCTCTCAATCAAGTAAAACAAGAAGACAAACAAGCCTATTAAACTAAAGACACAAATCCCACTTCAATTTTCACCTTGATACTCGTGAACAACTGGGTAAAAACTCAATACAAGTCCCAAAAAAAAAAAAAACATTTGCTACCAAGAATCCTATATAATTACCTCCAGAAAGAACAACTTTCTCGAATTAGATTCAGATGGAAAATTGGAAAAAAAAAAAAGAAACAAACAAACAAAAGAAGCAGGGGAATAGATACAATTGCTGTTGACGATTAACCTTGTTAAAAAATGGCAAGACTGAAGACAAGAAAGCTGCCCGTCAGAGGTTTCGCTGGCTTTCTGCCTACCTCTCCTCCAGTGGGATAAGGGATTTGAGGCTTCAAACCCAGCTGCCCCAGGAAAGGAGGGAGAGGGGTGGGCAGATGCCGCCGCTGGAACTGTGGGTTTTGGTCTTTAAGCTTGTTTCAATAGTTTATGACGGGTACCAGGCATCAATGCCGAGAGTGACAAAGACAGAGTATTAACGACTGCACGAGTGCCACTGCCTAACGTCCGTGCAAGGAGAGTATAATGTTTGGATTGCAGATTTCCAAACAAAAATTGTTTCGTTTTTCGAGACTCATTTTTTAATCACCTTTTTATTACATATATATTAAATTAGTTTAGTAATTTTTTTATAAAAAATTCAGAAAAATATAATCCATAAGTTTAGCATCAACGGATATTAGTACAAGTGAAAAGGGTTTAGACAATATAAGTGGAAGGTATTGTATTCAAAATTAAAGAGGACAATATTAGAAGAGTTTCGCTGCAAGAGGTCCGACTTAGTTTGAATAGAGTCCAATTAGATTCGAATAGGATTAATTATAAATCATAAAACGTATGTTAATATTTGTGGTTTATATTAAAAAAAAGTATAAATTTTAGCTGTTGACAAATTAAGGGCTTATTCTTGATTGATTATTTTAATTGGTTATTAATTCATGGATAAATTAAGGGCTTGTTTTCGATTAATTATTTTAACTGATTATAAATTCTGATTTTAGCTAATCGGTTTTTGGTTATTTTTGTATTCGCATTTCTAAACTGTTTTACCAAATATAAAGCTTGGATATAAATTGATTTTCCCGAAATTCAAATTACCGAATTCCGAAATCCAATTTAGATTGGTTTTTTTTTTTGGTTTCTACCCAAATATGAACGCCCCTGCTTTTGGCTAACTCAACAACCGTATCTATTCATTCCTAAGATAGATATTCTGTAAAATCTACTGACTTTACGTACAATATTATTGGCATTGTTTGGATTGCACCTTATTTACACCTTATTTATACACATTGACTTGTTTGTATCATCACCATATTTTTCAACCATTTTTTATCTCGTATACATCATATCAAAAAAGTGCTATAGTATTTAAAAAAAAAAAAAAAACTCGTCCCACATAATTTCCTATCCAAAGTTTTCAACAGCGCATTTTAAACAAGAGTAACTTGGGCTGCCATGGCACGACTAATGAGAACAAGAACAACCAGAATGCTGAACATTGTTGGAAGCTGACTTAAAACTACGTTCCCATGTATCTGATGGAGCAGCTTCTGCATGGGGAACGTGGAGAGGATGCTTCTCTCTCTTATCCCCCCTTACCTGCTTCAATGCATGCTTTAGGACAGGCAACAAAGCCTCCATGCATTCAGCCACCGCGTTTGGGTTACCGGGCATGTTAATGATCTGCAACACATAGTAGAATGAGATGAGACTAGGTTAATCTCCAAAAAAATCCTCCAAGTACAAGCCAAAGACCAACTGTTCACTTCATAGTCGATCAGTAGTATCTTTAATTTGAGTCTAAAGAAATCTCTATTTCCATATGAGTTGGGAAAGTTTGCTGCAGTTTAGATATATGAAACAGCCAAATAGATATCTTTTGCTTGATTAAATAACAAATAAGTGTATCCGCTTCTTTAATCAAGAAATAAAAGATATAGACATTCTATTGCCCATGAAACCTTTCCCATAAGCTAGAAAAAACCTACTCCTGGGAGGATCTCCCACAGGCCATCTCCAAAAAATTCCTCTTCAAAAAAATCCAATCCCGGTATGCTCATTTGCTCCACATACTTAAACTTCTATCATTAACTTAAATTGTCATTAATGCAGTAGTGGATTTCCTTGTGGCCATATAGCTCCTCCAAGAAGTGAGGTTTTCAGTTTTCTCATCAGTACAAAGTTAATGGAGCTTGATATCCTGCTCGAGATAGACAGAGAGGGAGGGAGGGTTTATTTCGTGGATCCTATCATAAAAGGCGACATATTTATGTTTCTGTTGTTTACCTAATGCTCACAAACAAGGAGACAGTAATCTGCTTACTAATCTCACAGTTCAAATATACACAGATTCTAGCTTACCAAAGTTGTTCCTCTAATCCCAGCTGCAGAGCGTGAAAGCATTGCAAATGGTGTCACCTGCTTACAATTAGATCATCATATCACTCATTCTCAAAATATAATGACCAATTAACAAAAGCAGATCTAGTAAGAAAAGATTTCTCCAAGCACGAGAAGAAAGATAAATGTACAATCCACTCTAACAAGATGCATCCAATTTCCATTTTCTAAGACATAATTAGTCAAAACAAATTTTCTACAGATAACTCAGTACATAGAAAATTGACATGGCTAGCTGAGGTTGCATGGTGGTATTTCATGGCAAGCACAAAAATTAGAATTAATCCAATTCTGACATTGACCACGTTAGATGATTTACCTCTTCAACTATTCAACACTCAGAAAATTAACAAGTCCAGAAGATTAAAATACAAAGCAATTTGTACCTTCAGACTCTCTTGCATCATGACATACAGAAGACCAGGTGTCTCTTTCTCAATCACAACTTTTGTGGCTTCAGGAGTGACATCTCTTGGAGTGAAACCAGTACCACCTAATTGTAGATGTGGCATTGCAGGAAATTAAAGGGAGAGATTGCGCGGGGGGAGGGGGAGGAGAAGAGAGAGAGAGAGGAAACAAAACAAACATACTTCACATATCAAATCAAATGCCTTACTTTGACTTGAGCAAGGTTTGAGTGAAATTCAAATATGCAAATTTAAAAGGAGCGAAAAACATGCAGGATCACCCTGTTGATGAACAAATCTAAAGTACAAAACAACAATCATTACTCTAAAAACTTGATAAGTGTACAAAAATGCTAGTAATTTTGTTACTTAACAAATGACATCTAAAGGTTACGTGACTGACAACTTACTTAGGGGAAAAAATGTGGAAGAATATGGCCTATATATCCGTATCACAATAACTAGTTGAGTAAAGTAAATTAGATTCATATGCATATAATGACAACATAAAGGATCACAAAATTGACAATCCCTACTACGAACTGTTTATTCATCCACTTACCAAGAGTCAGAATGAGATCCATCTTCTCAACATCACTCCAAGACAGCAAAGTATCCTTGATCTGCAACACATCATCTGAAACAACAGCAGTTGCAGCTACTCTGGCTCCTCCTAATTTTTCTGATGCCGAATTTACAAACGAGATTGCCCGTGGACCACTGCAGAATTAGGTTAAATTTTTGTAAACTATTGAATAGCAGAAGAAACAAAATGAGAAGCAGCAAACATTTCAATGAGCAATCCAAGAGTTGCATGGTTAAAGACAAAGAAAAAAGGAAAGGGGAATGGACTTATGTAAATGTAAGGTGAATTCATCACATAATTATCTAACAATTTGACTACTGAATTTGCAAGGAAGTATTAACAGAAAGTGCATGGTCCAAAATAAAAAGTAGGTGAACAGCAGCTCCCAACCTGATCAGGCTATGCTCCTGCTTAGCAAATGCAGTACTTTCAGCAAAATAATACATTACCATTTGTCTCATGATACTTGTGTCAACCACACTAAATAAGAAAGGATCTTTAGTAAAGATCCCTACCAAAATCCAACATACAGTTTTTCCAAAACAAAAAAATAGACGGAAGCAATTCACATTTCACTTACATTGAAAAAATTGAATTTCAAAATAAATTCCTTACTCTTCATAGACTTGGTTATGAGACACAGGAGATGAGAATAGGTAAAGATTTGTCATGCCGAAATAAGATTTCTTAAGGCAGCCAACAGATAGAATCAACAAGAGAATAAACATGAGGACAATGTAGTTAGAATGCAAGTCAAACAATTCCTGAAGATCAAGAAAGAATTAAGGACAGAGAGAGAGTGTGTGAGAGATAGACAAATAGACAGACAGACAGACAGAGATAGAGATAGAGACCAAGACACAGAGAGCAAAAGTATATGCAACTCAAGTCCAGGGAGGACATGTTTCAACCAAGAAAATAGCGTCCACACCACATCACACTGATTTTTTTCTTCATCAATGTCAAACACTGAATAACAAATTTTTAATGTTTCTTACAATTTCAGATCCAGGGCCTTTTTGTTTAGTCTGTTATTCCACTGCAAATATAACAGTGGTCATTAAGAGAAAATGTGCAGCTATTGCACATATGGTTATTGAGATACATCTATTCCACAAGTCCCCTTGATTGATGGCATCAGCCCCACCAAAGCAAGTCTGAATTGGAATTTTTCTGCCATGAAGCAACCGGTTTTTCTCTGGATCCAAAATGCAACTTGCTATACTTGTAGCAAAGAACAAAGTACGTCCATCTTTCACTTTGAATTGGAGTAATATCAACTTTGCTCTTTTTCTCTAGCATCATCAAAGTGACCTTTCAGGAATGATGATCCAAAAAGGTGTATCATGATGCTTATTTTCATAGTCAATGTTTTACTTTTGGAGGTCATTTGACTGATTCAAGAAAAAAATTGAGGTCAATGTGTATCTTGATCCTTCAGGTTAGCAAAATGAAAAAATTTCTGAAGTTAGTGCACATAAGTGAGAATATTAGCTCAATGAATAGAAAGTCATAAAGCAAAAAGATATTGATCATGAAGGCTGCATACAGAAAATGACACGGCAATACATGAATCCTGTTTCCATAAGTAGTTTGAGAAACAATAATGTGTGCTCTCCATACATTTCAAGTTGGAATGCCTTAACTCAAAGTCCACAAATTATCAGATTGAGCTCCTATTCAACGTGAGTTGGATTGTCCCCAGGCCCCCCCCCCCCAAACACAACTTGGAAGTAAATATGTTGCAGCATTGAAATATTATTTGATGGTAAACAAGGGTAGAGAAAGAGTTTGAATGCATAAGAATCTGTTATACTTAAAGAAGAGTCATTACCTTGATGCATAAAGATTCCCTACAATATATTTTCTTATTATGACAAGTCCATAAAGCACTGTAGATATCAGCATCTTGCATATGTGATGAAGTAACTAGGAATGAAAAAACTACCCAGTTTACATCCATGACCTACATTCTAAAAGTGTGACTGGGAAAGAGCATCCCCTACTATACTTAAGTTGAACATGGACTGTCTTAATGATAAAGGGAAATAAAAAGTTGAAGATGGATACTTCAGCAACCACACTAAAAATCAAAAGAGGATATCAAAGTAATCATAACCAAAAAAAAA
Source organism: Coffea arabica (assembly GCF_036785885.1). Taxonomy (NCBI): domain Eukaryota; kingdom Viridiplantae; phylum Streptophyta; class Magnoliopsida; order Gentianales; family Rubiaceae; genus Coffea; species Coffea arabica. The sequence goes on along the minus strand of NC_092310.1, from coordinate 49,189,224 downwards.
AAAAAACTACAACAGAGTCACTTAAAAAAGAAAGAGAAAAAAAAACACAGTTCTAGAATTGTTTATTCCTCTCTATCTCTCTCCTTCTCCCTCTCCCTCTCCCTCTCCCTCCCTGAAGGATGTGTGTCTATATCTTTTCTTTTTTTTTTTATTATGCTTATATCACATTACCCACCGTCCCCCCTTTCAGGGAAAATTTTTTCTATATACCCAAAGATGCAGTACTTATGCAAAATTGTGAAGCACCAGTACGAGTACCTCCTATCAGGACCCTTCCCTGATGCAACAGTGTCACTGACAGTGAGGATAGCCACTCTAATCTCAGGATCTTCAGATGATTCACCAACAGCTACTTTTTCGGATTTACTTCCTTTTGCAGCACCTTTAATCTCCATGGATTGAGAGCTCTGACTGCCGGAAACACCCAGTATGTCAGAAATTACAATTGCTGACACAAAAGTGCCGACAGGCATCAATTTGCCAGATGCAGGTAGTTCTAGTAAAGCATTTGCTGACTTCATACTCATTAGTCGACTACTCATTTGGGTACCAGTGCTGTCAGCAGCAAATCTGAAAGTCATGCAAAAGAGCTCATTGTTGTGACCAGGGAAGACGATCATGCTTGCATATTGAATGAATTAGAATTATTCACTTTCAACATAAATTTCCGGCTAACAGGAGCTTTTCCAGATTACCCTGGCGAGCCATTTGCATTATCCAACTCCCAACTAATAATAGCACGATGAAACTCTGGACGTATTGGATCTGTCTTTATTGACTGCTTAAGACGAGCATGTACTCTGGTAAAATTGGAAGAACTCATACATTACAATCCAGATACCGGCCTCACTTAAGAAAAACTAGGAAATGAAACAATAGAAAATCAAGATATTGTTAAGTATAAGATAAAGAACAGAAAAGCAAAACAGAAATAGAACAAAGTCAATTACAACTTTCAGCAACCTTGGCAGCTGAGGATTTGCCCATCCAGAAAGACGCCGAATAGCAGGGATCACAAAAAGGTTGAAACAGACAAGAGCACTCACGGGATTTCCAGGCAACCCAAAAGCAAGGACCTTATTGGATCTCATATCATCAGTTGGCCCATGAACCATCTCAGCAAAAGTGAGAGGTTTTCCCGGTTTCATGCGCACCTGAATGAGAAATTAGTACCCACTAGTGCAACTCTCTTCAAAGCAGAGTGAATAAAGAATCCCTATGCGGAAGTAGGATGAGGATAGGATGAGAAGATTTCCATCATTACCTTATCAAAATATATCTTTCCTCTCTTTTGAAGTAAAGGCTTAACATAGTCCCTATCTCCCATGGAAACACCTCCACTAGTTATAATTAAGTCAGCTCCAGCAGAAACTGCACTTTCCAAGGCACTATCAATTTTTGCTTTATCGTCGCAAGCTATACCAAGGTCAATTACTTTGCACTGTTGCTGTGATGCAGCAGCAATAACCATGGCACGGTTGGAGTCCCGAATCTGCAGAAAGAAAATAAGCATCTTCTGAGAACCTAACAGAATAACAAAGATGCTTACTTTAGGAGACATCTATTTTAGATAAGACATGGTAGCTCAAACATGCAATTGATCTTACAGTGCATAATTGGGATTAACCATTTCATTTTCATAACTACATCCAAAATTTGACCGCAGTCTCCATGCCCACCTGACTGCCTTTAGAGAGACAAATTGATATGGATGACATGAATATATGCACATTTAGACACCATATACATATAGGAAGCGCAAGTACAAGAGAGAAAGAAAGAGAGGGTTGGGCAACGCATTTAAGTTGATTTTCTAGAATTGACAAGCAAGTTAAATACTCAAACCAAACAGTGTTGTAGATTCAATCAGTTCCCTCAAAACAAAACTTGATGGTGTAAAGGCAAGAAGACCCCCACTGCCATGATAGAGCACAAGTGTGAGTAACAACCTAAAGAACCTTACAATTGAGGTTCTATTCCAACTTTAGGACTTCAATAATTGGATGCAACTTTTGGCTAGGAGTTATTCCAATCAGCCCTGCGTTTGCTTTGATCAACTCCTAAATTGTATGGTCTCCAATAGATTTCACGGTTCGATTCTGGTCAAACTTAGATTATCTGCAATTTTACAGTCTCCAATAGATTTCAGGGTTCAATTCTGGTCAAACTTAGATTACCTACAACCATAATTGCACCTATATCACTCTACTATATACAACTTTTGGCTAGGAGTTATTCCAATCAGCCCTGCGTTTGCTTTGATCAACTCCTAAATTGTATGGTCTCTAATAGATTCCACGGTTCGATTCTGGTCAAACTTAGATTATCTGCAATTATACAGTCTCTAATAGATTTCAGGGTTTAATTCTGGTCAAACTTAGATTATCTACAACCATAATTGCACCTATATCACTCTACTATAATGATATTAAAGAGTTATGTTGCAAGAACTTGAAATTCCATCCAAGTCATGCCAAAGAAAACAAGATGAATAAGTTGACAATGCACAAGTAAAGAAGAACGAGAAGCAGAAAAAGATAATGGGAATCCAACTGTCCAAAAAAGCTTCAAGTACCTGGCCACGAGTTAAACATGCAACAGTTGGCTCCACAAGTTCATCACCAGTGGAAAGCACAGCAATTGTTGGTGCAGGATATACCTGCACAACAGGAATATCAGAGTCATGCAATTAGAAGAAGCCCTTGCAGCAAACAGAGGCACATAACAGGGAGGAAGACGGATGCAGAAAAGTAGGTTAAAGCCGAAAGAAACAAATGAGCCAGGAGTTTAAAGTAAGAAAAGGAAATACCTTCACCATCATTACACCCACAGTAGCAAGGAGGCCAATTTCTGCAGCATCTAAATGCTCCCCAGATTTTAGCACCAAATCACCTTTTGTAATGTCGAATCCCTGTAAGTGGAATCTTACATGAACTTCAAAACTTGACTTCCAAATAATACTGGCCAGAAAGTAATCACAATCAACATCCAACATGCATTTCTATCTAGAGACAAGCTACCATTCAGCGATAGTAGTCATCATTCTGAGGCCATCTGGTTTTATCAGATAGCAGAAAATGCCATCACAAGGAAAGATGTCTGAGAATCGATGTAACACAAAATATCTCCACAAAAGAATTCTTTAATTCATTGATCACCAAGTAACTAACAAACACGCGCAGCTATTCAGAACAAGTACATACCACTGGACGAATATCAACTCCAGGGTTAATTTGCTTCAATATTCGTACCCTCTTTGGTTCAGCTGCAGCATTTTCTAGTAATTCAGTATCCTCTACTTGCACAACAGCATCAGCACCATCAGGTATTGGACCTAGAGAGAATAGAGAACTTGTTGCAGAAATAATGAGGGAAAAAGTTAACATCCCAGAGGAACTATCTAACTTCTTAATATTTGAATATCATAGAAAACTTACAACAAGGTCAAACAGTAAAATGCCTAAATTATCGACTTTACTGCCTTTGTCAGTGATTTAAATCTAACATGCTTTAGGACAAATCCTGGTGGTAGGGTAGGGATCACCCCCCCCCTCCCCGGGAACTGGATGTGAAACTCAAATTATTAAAAAATTCATCAATATAGAAAAGCTTATGTTAGCTCATCCAGAAGAAATTTGCTTTTACCATTGTATGCTCCAACTCTTTCCCTAACAGTCAAGCTGTTTATGCTTTTGACTGCAGTACGAATTAAGGCTGATAACAAGCCATATCTTTCACGTGGTTCAAGTTCAAATCATAAAATATTTTATTTTTACAGGTGCAGTGAGGAAACAACTAGAAATGCATCAATTGAGATCCCAAAGTTCAATATATGAAACATACATTCTGGACATGAATGTCAATCCAGGTAGTTCGTGATCTAATCAAGTTCATCTCTTTGCCCAAAAAAGGTCAATCTATTCATTGCAGTTTTTTTGCACTACTCAATTAAGAACCATTGTTTATCCTCTATAGGTAAGAACTTGCACAATGTCCAAGCTGAAGAAAGACAGTGCTAAATAGTAGGAACATACAAATTTAATGAACTTGCCTCCTGTTGTCACATATGCAACAGTTCCAGAGGTCACAGTGACCCCAAATCCATCATTTCCAGCTCTTGATTCAGTGATTACAGGATATTCACCAGGACCATCTGAGGCAACTACTGCATATCCATCCTGACATACAACATTACGATAGTAAGGTACTTTACTACAGCCTTCTCTAAATAGCTAAAAGCTCATTCTTTTGATTTTTTCCTTGCCCTAATAAGCAGTTAATGAAGTCCTCAAAACAATAGTAAACCCTCATCTCGGATCACAAACATACTTGCCATTCCTAAGAATGATCAAGCCACAAGCAAGATTATGAAATATTGTGATAAAGTTTACTGGAACAAAGAACTTGATATCCTCGTTCCTGTGAAGAAAATTTGTCCTTATTCTACAAGCAGATACAAGTAAGACAGATACAAGTAAGACACTTTAAATGTTGCATTTTCCATATGTTGCATTTTCCATAAGCGATAGAAGATAAACTGCTTCCCTTATTTCTGAGACCTCTCAACGCTAGGCTGAAACTATTTAACATTCATCATACCAACACAGAATCGTTTCAGGAGTGAAAAGAGACCAAATTGATGAAAGACCTCAGTAATAAAATACGTAACTGACCAGCAGATGTATCAGTTAGGCAAATTCAGTATGATAACAAGAAGCATGGTAAAAGAATAATCAAAATTTTAATGCTTTCAATCGTCCATAAAAAATTCCACGTTCAACAAGAATCCACATCCAAAAACATTCCATTGAAAAACCAACACCCCACCAAGAAAATGTTATCTGAAAGCACAACCAAGAGCCACAAATTTAAACAACATCCCACTTCGCATTTTCTATGTTAGTCAATGTTAAGATAAACAATAAACCTTAACAGAGGCAGGGTATGGAGGAAGAGGGTCAGGAGCATGAATATCCTCAGCCAAGATTTTGCCAAGAGCATCCTTCAGGGGTACTGTTATAGGTGGCAGCTTCTGAGACTGGCTCAGGACTATCTGAAGAGCTTCATCAACTGATATCATCTTGGAGAAGCTGCGAATTATTTGAGTTATTCAGTAACAATTTGATATCTTGAAGAGACTGACGTATCCAGAATGGCAGTCGGACTGAGCACTGAAAGGAGGAGGAGAATCGGCACTTAAAACTACTTTGAGCAGCGGCAGCTGCAGAGGGCACCTAATGGCAAAAGCCACAGTGGATTCGGTTTTAAAAAAATTTAACGCACACCGCACGCGTTTGGATTTGTAGATTCTTTTTGATTGGCTAAATTGCATTTGGACCACAAAAGTTGTCGTTAATTGAATAAAGGCCGCAACAAAAAAAAAAAAAAAAGAATTCCCTCAAACAAGGAAAGAAGATGCAAAATTGTTTAGTGTTTCAGAAGTACTATGCCCGGTTTGTCTAACATGTGGAATATCATTTTGATGGTAAAGCTTTGACAGATCAATGGAGAAACGACACGTAAGGAAACAAAACAGGGTTACCCATGGTGGTTTTAGCACTCGCGTGAGGATTGACTGGGCTCACAAACTGATAAAAAAGAATGGGAAAATCAAGAATTGAAAACATGAAAAACGGTTATATGGTGTAGTTTACGACTAAGGAGATAGAGACAATGAACATGCAGTTGAGACAAGAAGCACGAAAGCGCCAATGGCTTAAAACAAAACTACGAAAAGTGAAGAAAGGTTTCGATGACAAGAGGGTTGAACAATAAATATGTGGATAAATGATGAACATTACCAGATTCTGACTGAAACCATTAAACTATTTTTGTGTCAATTAGCCCATGAAACTTTTCCAAATTCTCACAAAAACCATTACTCTTTTTGTGTCAATTAGTCCACTAAATTTTTTAAAAAGTTTTAATCAATCCACTGTATCAAATTATGCGGTTAAATTAGATGAATTTGTATTCACGTGAGAGACATGCGGACAAAAATGATATTTCTCCTCACCCATTCCCATAATCAATCACAAATCCTCAATCTCATTAGCCTAACTCATTTTTTGATCAGTGTGTGTTTGGATTGCAAAATTCATTTCAAATAATATTTCGCTTGTATCATAAAATCACCTTTTTATATTCCCAGCTACTTTTTATTTCATATACATCAAATCATAAACAGTGCTACAGTAATTATTTCAAATAATATTTCAAATAATACTCCGTCTAACTTAACCGGACAATATGCTAGATAGGCTAACTAAATTTTTTCAATAGTTTAGTGGGTTGATTGACACAAAAAAAATAGTTTAATGGTTTCAATGAGAATTTGGAAAAGTTTAGTAGGGTACAATGCACTTTACCCATAAATGATTAGGAATAAGAGAAAAGCACATTTTGCAATTTTTTTGGGGAACTTGCATGTCAAATATTGGATTTAGTATTCTAGTTATTTTGTATTTATTACTTATTGGCAATTTGATATGCATGTCTCATTAGGTTACAAGTAATTTGAATAATCAAATTTTGTAAAATCTAAAACAAACAAGATAAGGCATCAAACACATGGAATTTTACTTCCATGTATATGTACCTCTAATGAACATTATACCATTTTCATTTTCAAATTATAGAAGGAAAAGACTATAAGAACCTTTTCTACCGTCAGATTTAGAGTTCGATTCTTATACCTAACAATTGGGGGGTTGGAAGGGTGTGAGAAAAAAATAGAAGAATAAAAACAAAAACTATTTTCATTTGATGAAAAAGCGAATAAATAGCAAAACTAGCTAATTCAAGAAAATATATTAAAGTGAATAAATAGTGAAATTGACAAATGCATGGTACATATGGAATTACAAATTCGCAACCCCAAACGGCCTCTTTCAGCATCCTCAATGCGTATCAAATTGATGTGACCAATCAGTGCATATGGTAGTGGTTTGGTTTAGTCGGTGTAATATTTACCATTTTTGTGGTAAGGACACCTGTACCACGCTAAAGAAGATCAAGCACGTTTTTGGTCAAGTTTACGTGCTACAAATTTTTTTTTAACAAATTTAGCTACAATAATCTCAAAAATTTTTTAAAAATTTTAAAATTATACACTTCAAAATATCAAAAAATTTACATACTTACAAAATTTTTTTTTACAACTTCTATAGTAAGTTACAATAAAATTTTAAACAAACATCCAAAAAATTCACTTGACAAACGGGCCGTAATCTTGATAAAGTGGAGTTCAACTCTCACAATATACAAATAGGTGGTATCTTACAACATATATTGCTAAACGTCCTTTTGTAACAATTAGATTAGATTGAAAATGAAATGTCACTAACAACTAGTATCTTATATTATTTAATATGATTCCCTGAAAGTTAACATTATGATGTTTTTCTCTTCTTATCAGAGCAATAATAATGTATAATTGAGGAGAAACCGAAAGCAATGCGAAGGATGCTAAAAAGGATGGCCGTTTTTGGAATTTAATTGGAAAGTGTGTATATTGAAATTATTTACTATATGAAGCATGCTAAGGTCAACCTACACAACTAAAAACTCAATATTAATGTACGTAATCACAATAATGGAATAAATCAAATACTTTTGTAAGTTGAAAAACTATCTTTACATATCACTATCACACCATTTTAATTTAACATACACGATACGATTCACTTTGATATATTACTACGTTTGAATCTGAATTAACTAAATGCCAATTGTCACCATGTTATTCCTAATCTCTTCACAATATATTTTCCTTAAAAAAAAAAGCTATTAAAGATAAATTGTAAATCAAACTCATAAATAAAGTCCTATAAACATGCAAACAAGCACATGGAATTAAAAATCAAAACATACAAGTAGAATTTAAAGCATATACAATAACTCTTGGAAAATACCTGCCATTGGTGAGGGTGTGTGTATATATATATATATATATATGTTTGCTTGGGTTGCTATTTTTAGAAATTTTATTAAAAAATATACTATAAGGATTTGACGTATGATAGCTAAATACTTGTTTTAAAAATGTGTTTACAAAAATCACACAATTGGATTTGCCCCAGCTAAACATCTAAGGTATTGCTTGGTAGTGCGATATTGCGGTACAGACCACCGTTTGCTCGCCCGGATTTGATAGATTCCAAAATTTCCTTTTCAGTTAGATAACAAACACTGCTGGGCCGCCCCGTGATGAATTTGGATCGGGTCGATCCTGGCCCAAGCCGTTTATTTCTTTAACTTTTTCTTGAAATGGCGGGTCTCTCTGGAATCCCTGAAAAAACCAAAAAAGGCACCATTCTTTCCTACTCTCTCTCTTGGTGACTGACCAAACCCGCTTAAAATAGTAGGATCAAGTCGACCCGTTTCCTGCAAAAGAAGGTTCTTCTGCAGCCTACCTTCACTAAATTTCGAACCCTTCTTCCCCTTTCATGCATAAATTTTTATGGGTTTTGTTGTTTGATAGTCAAAAGCTCTACTACCCCATTGGATGCACATTTTTGCTGCTCAGAATACTTGTTAATATTTTCTTTTTGTGCTAGATTTTCAGTCGGGATTTCTGGAAGAAAGAAAATTGGAGCAATAAGACAGTAGTAGGAAAATGGTGAGTAAAGGGTTTCTATTTTCTTTGCAGTTTCTGAATATTAGTACAATGGCGTTGATTAATGTGGTGAAAGTTTGTAACTTTATGGGAAAGAAGAAGCTTTTTCTTGAAATTATTCCTGTTTTCTGTTATGGGTTGTTTTTATTTTCTGTTATGAGTTTACAAATGGTCTGGAGAATTTGAATAGCAGTCAGATGTCGAAGTGGCGTTTATGTATGTGATTATTTTGGAAATTAAAGGTGGCTTCTTGAAATAAGTTTTAATTAATTTGATGAGTTTTGTTTTTCATTTTTTGTTTATTTCTCTCTTACTTAGTTTTTAGTAATTATGTGTAAATAATGTAATTTTCAATAGCAGTCAGATATAAGGAAGTGGTTCATGAAGCAACATGAAAAGAGCAGCGCTGGAAATGGCAATGCTGCTAAGCCCAAAACAGCAGAGAAGCCCGCTGTCGCTGCTTCACATCTGGATGATTCGGTATGTTGTAATTCTACCTGGTATTGTAGTTCTTGTGAGTTTAGTTTTGGTTTAGTCAGATTATTTGGATGGATATATTTAGTTTGTTGTAGTCGTGAAAAGCAGAAAACTGAGAAATAGGGGGTTTGTCTAATGATGATATTATGGTGAAGAAACCAACAAAAAAGAATAAAGGTTGGCTGGTGATCTTTCTGATCATTATATTTATTACTTTCCTGTTATAATTGATAGACATGGTAAAATGGATGATAATTTTTCTCATATGTATGTGGAATCTAGGTAAAAGAAGGGCAAGAAAGTGCCAGCAGAAGGAAAACTAGCAAATATTTTGCTTCAGATAAGCAGAACGCTAAAGATGCGAAGGAAATAGAGGAGTTTTCAGCAAAAAGGAAGGCCCCAATGGCTAGCAAGGAGATACACGGTGATGTGAAGCCGCCACCAGGGAAGAAAGTGCACAAAAATGAGGATGATGATAATGATGAAGACTTTGTTGATACTACTCCAAGGAAGGTTTCTACTCCTATCAAGAAATTAAAAAGTGGTTCTGGAAGAGGAATTGCAAGAAAGTCTGCAGATGTCGATGAAAGTGATGAGGATGATGTCATAGGGACAAAATCTCATTCAAAGCCGGCAGGAAGAGGGCGTGGTGGAAAAAGTGGGATAACAGCTCCAGGAAGCAGAAAAGGGATGGTTGTTGATGAAAGTGATGAAGATGAGCCTGGTGATAAGGAGAGTAAATCTGCTAAACCTGGTGGACGAGGCCGTGGTGGAAGAGGTTCATCAGCCACGCCAAGTGGTGGACGAGGCAGAGGTGGTGGAGGTTATGGTGGATTTATGAACTTTGGTGAAAGGAAAGATCCTCCGCATAAAGGAGAAAAGGTGCTGCAATTGACATTTCTTGACTGCTTTGCCCTGATTTTTCTTGTTCACACTGATCAGAGATCTCTTTATGGCAGGAAATTCCTGAAGGTGCGACCGACTGTTTAACTGGTTTGACCTTTGTAATCAGTGGTACGCTGGACAGGTATGCCTTTCGTCTCACTGGCAGTTTATTTTTTATGAGAACCATATCTATGTGGATGTAGTCACGCTTGCTTGTATGAACTCCATCTCTTGACTTTTTTGTACATTTTACTTCTCCTGAGCTGTTTTACGTGATTCCAATCATGTACAATGTGGGTGTAAATTAAGTTGCTCTCTATAATGCTTCAGTTTGGAACTTAAGATTGCTTTCTAGAGTGCCTCATTTTCAGGGTGTTTACACTCATTTTAGATATCAGTAAGAAAGTTTTGCAATGTGTTGACCTTGGTTTGCCATTATGATGTCTTGTCCTTCTAGCTTGGAAAGAGAAGATGCTGAGGCCTTAATCAAACGCTATGGTGGTCGGGTTACTGGATCTGTCAGCAAAAAGACGGTTGTTACTAGTTTTTCTTTTCTTTAGTCTGGCATAAAGTTTCTTGCACGTAATGGACATTGTTTCTGCAGAATTATCTTGTGTGTGATGAAGATATTGAGGGACGGAAATCTACTAAAGCAAAAGAGCTTGGGTCTGTTGTACTTACTCTATCCTCGGCGTTCTAATTTTCCAATTTCCTTATGTATCTAATCATTTTTGTCTTTTTTTGTGGCATGTAGGACTGCTTTTCTTACTGAGGATGGGTTGCTTGATATGATTCGCAAATCAAATAAATCAAAAACAACTGAACCACAAGAATTAAAGAAACCAGTGGACAAGGTTCTTCCTTCTTCGAAGAAAAGTACTCCAACGCCAGCATCAAAGAGTAGGCCCTTGATTACAATTTCATTTGTCTCTAATATGTTGAACAAAAATTGTGAGCTTGACAATGTTTAACTTTCTTATTTTTTCCACTTTGCCAGTCTGTGGCTTTTGGGTTCTACTGGCCATATTATTTTCTTTGATTAACAATGCTATCTTCAAGAGACAGAAAGCTTCAACTTTGTGGTCATGTCAGATGACATAGAGTGCTTGAAATGAAATTTCGGTTTCTTTATTAGATCTATGTTTACTCTCTTGATCTGTAGGATGGGATGCATTTAGATTCTGGTTTTGATAGGGTTACATAAGTACGGTGTTCTACTGCTTCTTTTCCCTATGTCCTGGATAATTTGGTATAGCGGTCATCTGTTGTATCACTTTATGGCTTTTTATTTAAGATTTAATAAGTTGTTTTCTTGTTTCTCTCTGGCCTTTGGCCGCATGTTTTCTATTCAAGTTGCTTTGACTGATACAAAGAAGTAGAACTTGTTGTGTTTTTTGCTGTTTAAGTTTTTACTCATCCTGTAGTCATGCACTTCAATTAAAGGGTTCCTTTTTTTAATAATGGAATGGAATGATCTTTAGATATAATATATGGAGTCGCTGACAGTTAATAGCAATCATAATATTTAACGAGGTCCTAATGCTTACTTGTACTCATCATGATATTGCTGATGAAAAAAAGGTGCTGTTTAACTCTTACATTTCCTGTTCCTATTGTGGTCAAACTACTTTTGATAGCTTTTATGCCACAATAAATCTGAGGATCTCAAATTCTTTGGCAATTTGTTTTTTGCTACAAGATCATGTAGGCAGCTTGTCCACAAAAGGTGCAGCTGTCAAAGGCTCAAGTGCCAGTGTCACTTCTGCAAAGCTGAAAAGTCAAGCTACAGAAGAAGCTTGGTTGCCTTGGACTGAAAAGTACAGACCAAAGGTACCAAATGACATCATTGGGAATCAGTCAGTGGTACGCACATCTGTTCTGTTAGTTTCTGTTCGATCTTTAAACATCTGTATAAAAATGTGTTCCGCATAAGAGGTTTTAACTGGTTGTTTAGTTGAAATTCCATGCAGGTTAAGCAACTTCATGATTGGCTAAGAAGTTGGAATGAGCAGTTTCTGAAAACTAGCAGCAAAAATGGGGGGAAGAAACAGAATGACTCTGGTGCTAAGAAGGCTGTTCTATTAAGTGGTACACCTGGTATAGGAAAAACTACAACAGCAAAGTTGGTTAGTCAGATGCTGGGTTTCAGGACAATTGAGGTAAAGCTCTGGTGATTATTTATATTATGCATGAAATAGATATTAAGGCCAAACTTTAGTGTACTGGTAAATTTTGTTTGTTTGTGACCTAGGTTGTTGGAGGAAATGACATCTTCGACGTGTAGTTTGCTTGCTTTTGGTCTTTCTCTATAGGTTTTTATGTTTCACATGCAATAGATATCGAGGCCAAATCTTCAGTGTAGTGGTAAATTTATTTTTTATTTTTTTGGGTCCTAGGTTGTCACAAGAAATTACATCTCTGCACATAAGTTACATTCTTTTGTTTTTTCTCTTTGCTTCCCTTTATATATGCCTATTCAAGATGAAGCATTTTTGGTAGACATGCATGCACTCGTTGACATATTGTCAAATTGTTTTATTTTTATGGATCCTGTCACTATGCAATTTTTATTTGGTTTAGGTTAATGCTAGCGACAACCGTGGAAAGGCTGATGCCAAAATTGGCAAAGGAATTGGTGGGAGCACTGCTAATTCAATAAAAGAGGTTATTAGTAATGAAGGACTTGGCCTTAATATGGAGCGGTCAGTTTCTAATCTTTTAACTATTCAAATATGGAGTAAAGAAAGTGCCTTTTTACATTGGTTAATAATATTGCAGCTCTCAGCATCCAAAAACAGTTTTAATCATGGATGAGGTGGATGGCATGTCTGCTGGTGATAGAGGTGGTGTGGCTGATCTTATTGCTAGTATCAAGATTTCTAGCATTCCCATAATCTGTATCTGTAATGATCGCTACAGCCAGAAGCTAAAGAGTCTTGTGAACTACTGCTTGCTTCTTAGCTTTCGGAAGCCCACAAAGCAACAGGTGCCTTCTATACCTTAAGTGTGTACTTTACTCTCTTCTCTGATTTGTGCATGAAAGACAATTTTGAAGTGAGGTTATTTTCTTTCTAATTTGCTAGAAGGCTTAGCTAGAACATGGTTTTGATGATCTTAGATGTAAACTTGGATAGTGTTGGTAATGCGCTATAGGATGTGAAAATTGAGGGATGTTGACTGAAAATATAGTCGACTCCAAAGTTTTTGAGTGAATAATAAAATTGAATGATGCAATACAGAACAGTAGACACGTAAGCATGCTAGATGAAAACAGGTATTCTATGTTTGGTTTTTAGTAGTGAAACATGCTTAATAAGGTGTGAAAGTTTATTTAATTTAAGTTTTTTTTTGGGCATATATAGCTAGTATTTCGAACATGAAGATTTGTACATAACAAATATTTATTTAGCTGAAAATAGTCTGATGATTTTTTATCAGCAGCTTAGCATTTGTTAAGACTGTAAAAGAATACGTAATATGAAAGGCAACTATTGGATTGAAAGACTGGCCACATAAGTGGATATAGATATATTTGAAAGTCTATGCATTTGGTGCTTTTGATTTTCAAAGTATATATGCTTGTACTTTTGAGTATATCATGCAAAAGTCTTTTAATAAGATGGTGATTTGGAATAATATACATTTTCAACTCCTTTTCATTTTTTGTCTTGGGACACAGAGTGCTTGGTCAAACTAATAAACTTTCTAATTTGCAATGAAGAGATTACTAGAGAAACACAGATATGTGAAATGTTTTTAGGCTGCTTAGAAACTACCCTGGCCTCTTTTTTTTTTTTGCCAAGTAATAGAAGCTGATGGTTGTCTTTGGCACAAAACTGGGAAGTGTCTTTTATGCATCTGCTAAATGAGTTTTTGGTGGTTATAATAAAATCTGGAGACTTGTTTCTTAAATAAGGGAATTAAGCTGTATGCTTGAGTTAGTACTTCAATCAACCATAGTATTTCTCCCTTGTTATACAAGTAGCTCTATAAACTACACATAACCAAGTGTTTCTTTATCATCACAAAGGTATACTCAATAATGGTTTTTGTTTTTGCTAATGCATTGAGTGCATAGATATTGTTGTTATCTAGGTGACTTCTATGATTTCTAGCTACTAGTTAGTTGAAGGTTCATGCTTGATAATATACAACCGTTTTGATGTTTTTTTTTCCGTACATTACTTTTGTTATTTAGTTGCCTAGAAAAGTTACTGATAGATTATGGTAAGGACAGATGGCAAAGAGGCTATTGCATGTTGCAAATGCTGAAGGTCTTCAAGTTAATGAGGTATTTTGCTCATAAGCCTTTTCTCGTTGTACTTTTTGAGTTTGAATTTCTTGTCAGTAAAAGTATAATATTTCCAATTTTGTTGGCACATGAATTAAAAAATTTGACGTTGATGCTCCTGTATGTTCTGCAAATACTGGGGCTTTTTGTTTCTTGTATTTCCCATAGTACAGAACCTAACGAGCAAATAGAATGTTAAAGCCAACAAATTGTGAAGTATTGGTGGTTTCTGATGCTTTGCTTACTTTCTCTTTCGTTAAATATGCCGCATAGTTTCCTTTTTTTCATAAGTATTAGGTAAATATTTGTTACAATTGCTAATGCCAAAAACATTTCAATTTTTTGAGCTATATGATATTATTCTCCTGCATCTGTGTCTACAATTGCCTTAAATAAGGGATACAGTTCTTTTTGTTCCCCTGGGGAGGAGTTGATAAGTATCTAATGCATATGAAAAGAGCATTGAGCAACCTTAGTAGTACACTCGCTGTATCTTCAAAGGGAAATCCTTTTAGAATACTGTCTAACCCTATGCAAATCTATCTTGGACGTTTATATTTCTCTGATATGCAACCAAGAAAATGCTATGCACAGTAACAAAAGAATAATACTCTTTCCAGAAAAAAGTATGATAAGTTGGCTAAATTGAAAGAGAAAGGAAATAAGGAAAGAAAGATTAGATATATCACAAAGATACTATTTCATACCTCATAGTCATTTTGTAAGGCTAGAGGTTTCATAATCATCTCTTTTCTTAGAATCTTCTTCTATGGCTGTGAAGTTTTCCTAAAGTCAACACGTTGAGATGCTTGGTGCTTCTTATCTTTAGATTGCGCTTGAGGAATTGGCAGAAAGAGTTAATGGAGATATGCGCATGGCACTTAACCATTTGCAGTACATGAGCCTCTCTATGTCAGTCATTAAGTATGATGACATAAGGCAACGCCTTCAGAGCAGTTCAAAAGATGAAGATATTTCGCCTTTTGTGGCTGTTGATAAGTATGTCATTTTATAATTACAGTCTCACATCTACATATTGTCAGTGAGTTGTTTCTTCTGCCACTTTTGTGCTAGTATTGTTTTATTTCCTTTTCATACAAAAAAATTATAATTTTATCTTTTCAATTAGTGCTTCTTTAGGTGTTTGGTTGTAGTACACTTTCATTATGGCTTATATTTTAATGTTTTTGATATGACATACTAATTGCATCATTATGGGGTTACCAGAATTAGATGATGTCTACCACCAGGAAATGCTTAGCATTTAAGCAGTAAAAATGTAGCCTTGTACGGGCATTTACTTCACAAATCCTAAATTGTAGCAATAGATTGTGTACTGCGCTGGATTTGACATGTTTGAGAACATTTAATAAACTAATTATTAGAAATTATTGAGATAGCCCACTTTTACATTCTGTTTCACTTTTTCCATGTCTGTATCTTGCAAGGAACTATTCACTTTGTTGTTGTGAAGCATGATATTTTTGTAGTTACCAAAAACTTATATGCATCTGTGAAGTGTGGGTTATGTCTTGAATCTTCATTTGCTTTTGATGTAGTGGAGTATTTGATAGGATTGTTTATTCTTATCCAGAAATAAGTATTATATGAGTTTAAAGTCCTTTCAGTTTGCTCCAGTGTTTGAGATGATATGGAAGTAATTAATATGTACTTTTTCTTACATTACTTCTGCCCCCTGTAGATGAAATGGTATAATTGTGCTCACCTGGAAATATCCTGGCTTGCAAGATGTTTAATTTTCTACTACTTTTTCCAAGTTTACAGTATTCAACCAAGATCATGAGGAGCCCACTGAATAAATCTTGTGGATGACGTTGATTGTTGACTGACAGTTTCAAAATCTTTAAACTGTCCGTGCTTGATTCATAAGCCTTTCGTTTATGGGAAGCAAATCTTGATTGACAAGTTTATGACTTGCCAAATTAAAGAGAGTGTATATTGTTACTTGTAAGCCTGTGCCATACCTCTAAACCACTTTCTTATTTCTGCATCATATTTAACATGCAGTATGCGGTGGTCCAATTTTCTCTGATTTAGATTTTGATAACAATTGAGTTCAGTGTCAGCCTTCTAGAAGCTGCTCTTATACTGTGCACATGCAGGTTGTTTGGTTTTAATGCTGGGAAATTGCGGATGGATGAACGTTTTGATTTAAGCATGAGTGATCCTGATCTTGTTCCTCTGCTTGTTCAGGTAGAAATTTTGCCTACATCATAACTTATGTTGACTGGCTGGTTTTTTTAAGCTTTGAAGTAGGAAAAAAGCTATAGGCATGATATAATTTTCAGAAATGCGTAAATTGCAATTTTGATTAGTAGCTTATTTCAACTTTCTTTTTAGATTGGCTGCAGAACCTAATAGCTGTGATGGGAAGCTTTGAAGCTTATGATCTTGTAACTGTATAAATTTAGACTGCATGCTTTTTATATGGAAAACACATTCTTAATATCTGAGGACCTTAATTTTTGACTAAATGATCCTTCTTTACATTACTAATCCGTATCTAGTCACTCTAATATAATATGCAATAGTTGCAAACATCTCTTGTAATGATACTTGGTGGCAGAATTTGGGTGAACCCATATAAATTATCACTTTGAAGGTGAAAGTAATAGGGCCTAAAATTGTAGAACAGATGAATTTTTTAAAAAATGGGATCATACATGTACCCATGAATCATTAATATGGAGCAAAATATTATGGATGGAAAATATTTTTTATTCACATTTTTGTAAGAGTATTAATAGTTTAAGGTTGTAAGAATTGTTTCCCTGACATAGCGTTC
Source organism: Coffea arabica (assembly GCF_036785885.1). Taxonomy (NCBI): domain Eukaryota; kingdom Viridiplantae; phylum Streptophyta; class Magnoliopsida; order Gentianales; family Rubiaceae; genus Coffea; species Coffea arabica. Next base: position 49,172,148 of record NC_092310.1, on the reverse strand, counting down.
GTTTTCTGAAATGTACAGGAGTTCGCGATCAGATTGTTTTCTTTTGATTGGTCACTGGGGACAAATTACCCTTGTTGCTTAAATAATTAATCTTTCTATATAGTGCCCATTCTTGGCCCTAAGCCTTGTTTTCATGAACTTCTAAGCATGATATGAGTCCATTATATGGCATGTCAAACTATTGATTCAAATGTTACTTGCATGGTTTCATGCATCTTTTATTAAAAAAAAAAAATTGCAGGAGAACTATATCAATTATAGGCCAAGTTCAGCTGGGAAAGATGATAATGGTTTGAAAAGGATGAGTCTCCTTGCCCGGGCTGCTGAGTCAATTGCCAACGGTGATATTATGAATGTACAGATTCGAAGATATCAACAGTGGCAGCTCTCTCAAGCTAGCTCCCTTTCATCTTGTATAATACCGTGAGTTTTCTACAAAAGTGTTTAGTTGACTCAATGAGATTCATCCCATTTTCATCTGATTTGTGGTTTTTCTTTCTAAATGAACTCATCCTTTCTTCTTCTGTAGTGCTTCTTTGTTACATGGGCAAAGAGAAACACTTGAGCAGGTGATGAGTCTTTCCTTATGATATTTCGACTTGTATTGACAATGCTTCCTTTTCTCAGTGGGGTTTCCAAATTAAAAACCATTTCTCTTTAAAGTTGTGTTACTGAGTATTCTCTTTAAATAGCTGGAATGGATTTTAGTGCAGTCTGCCACATGCCAAATCACATTAGATTTTCATTTAATTTGTCAATATTGATACTTAATGGTATGTTCAGCCCCTTTTGCTCAGTATCTTGATTTATGAGGATTTTTTTACACGAGTACATGCTGGAACTTAGAATGATCCTTCTTGAGATTTTATGTTTGTCTTGGAGTAAGCTCTGTTTTTTCCTGATTTATGGTTTAATTTCAACCCGAGGACAATAACTGTCCTAATTTGGTTGTATCCTCCTGTGACTTTTTGTCATGTATGTTGACGTTCTTGTACGAGTTTTTGCTAGCAGGAAAATTATTCTGACATAACCAGTATGGACTAATAGTTGCGTCTATTGATTACAGGGAGAGCGCAACTTCAATAGGTTTGGTGGCTGGCTGGGAAAGAACTCCACTATGGGAAAGAATTACAGACTTTTAGAGGACATGCATGTCCATCTACTTGCATCTCGTGAATCTTATTTGGGCAGGTATATTTTTCAGTGTACTTCAATAGGTTAATGTATTTTGAAGTTATGAGTGAGATACATTTGGTTGGTTATTTATATTTTCAGTCTTGGCTAAATTTGGCTGGAGTAAAAGGTTTTTCTTAAATGGGGATGAGGGGCACTGTGTGTGGCATTTCAAGTCTTCGATGTTAATGACTGATCTTCAAACTTGTTCTTCTTGTGGACTTGATTATCTGGTTATCTGTAGACTAATGATTGTAGTTTCTTTTCTATTTTAATGTTCTGGTCTATATGCTGCTTCTCTGGTATAATTTCAGCTATGATGAGTATAGAAAAAAGTTGTTTTACTTCTCAACAGTGGAGCTTCATTATTATGTTTCTTGAATGTTTCAGGTCGACATTGCGATTGGACTACCTTACTCTTCTTTCTAAGCAGTTGACCCATCCAGTACGAGTGCTGCCCAAGGTTTGATGTTCTTTCCTTTGTTATTATAACCGAGTTACATGTAAAATTGGTTGTGAAAATATTTTCTGAGTATAATCACCAGGATGAAGCTGTAGAGAAGGTAGTAAATTTCATGGATTCATACTCCATCAGTCAGGAAGATTTTGATACTATATTGGAGATATCCAAGTTCAAGGTATAGCTAGTGTACATCATGTACTTTGCTTTACTTCTTTTACTTGCTCGAAAATGCTACTTATAAGTCCATTATCAATGTGCATCAGGGGCATCCAAGTCCTATGGATGGAGTTCAGCCTGCTGTCAAAGCTGCTCTAACAAAGGCTTACAAAATAGGGACGGACTCACGTAAGATTCGGACAGCGGATATGGTGACTGTCCAGAAAAGAGATGGAAGCAGCTCACATGTGATTAAGACTGCAGATATGGTTCCTGGGACAAAGAAGGCCCTTAAGAAACGGGTTGCTGCAATGCTGGAACCAGTGGAAGAAAGTTTAGCAGAGGAGAATGGTGATGCATTAGAAGAAAATGAAGAGAATTCTTCAGACGCAGAAGACTTGGGTATTTTCCCTCTTCAATTTTCCCTTTTCCAGCCAAAAAATGGATAAAAGAAGTCCATTAAGAAGATTTCTTTGCATGACTCAATTGTTGTGCCAAAACTTCTCCTCTTGTGGCATGACATGTCTTCCAATATGGAAGTCTTTTAAAGAGAATATATTAGATCAAAAGGGCTTTTTTTGGTTGTTTCTCAAAGTTTATGTATTTATTCATTTCTTGAGTATGAGCATTGAAAAAGGTCTCTAGTGCTTAACATAACTGTTGCTAAACAAGCATGCACTTAATTAACAATCTATCTTTTGATATTAGTTGAATATGTAAGCTTATGGATGCATTGTGTGTACTTTGGTAGCCTAATTTGTACAGCCAGGGCAATTCTCCAGACTCTTGATCTATATTCTGAGTTCATCTTGACTTTAAAATGTCAAAAAAAAAATTGTCCTCTTTCCCCATTTTCTGGAAAACAACTGGGGAGAAAGAACCAAAGAGCCAAAAATTGTCCTGCAGAAAAAAGAAGGTTTTGCCAGAGAATAATTTATGGTAAAAAGGAAAACAAACATGGGAGAGAAGAAAATACTGTGCAACTATGTGTACTATATGCTTATGTCTTGCTTCTCTGAGAAACTTTTAAAGTTGGACTCTGTTAATTGATTACAGTTTAATAGAATTTAGCTGTTGGGAATTGTGTGCTGCTCCGGGCAAGCATGCATTTGACTATCAATCAGTATAGTCGTTTTCTCATCTGCCTTGGAAGTCCTTGCTTTAGGAAGTGGAACATCTGAATGTCCAATATTCTGACGGTTGTCTGTCGCTGTTGCCTTAATTCATCTAAAATACTTGTGTTGTAGTATATAAGTTTTCAGAAATTCAAATAATCAAGCTACTGACTTTTCCTTGTGCTGCGGCAGAAGACTCAGATAATACAGATAAAGGGCTGCAAGCAGATCTCCAAAGCCTGAAGTCGAAAGGTTGGTAATTTTATTCCTACAAGCCACTAATTTTTATTCCTATAATTGATCTTTAATTGCTTTAGCAGGCATTCTGTCTTTACCTGTAGTGCATGCCATTGCTTTTTCTCTATTGTTGCCTCTGATATTTTTCCTCTGAATACTTTTAGGCATTGAAGTACAACTGAACTTGAAAGGTTCTGAAAATTCGAGTGCCAAGAAGGGATCTTCAGCAAGAGGAAAACGCAGTTCTGAACCTGCAGAAAAGAAAGGTGGAGGACGGGGATCCGGATCTGCGTCCAAGAGGAAGAGATGAAAATTTAGTTGGTCAAGACTTTTACTATCAGTTTGACTCGACGTCGGTTGTGAATAATGTTTTTGTCATTGCCGCCCTCGTTTTGGTTCTGAAGTTTAGGGTGGTTGAAGGTTGCAGCTATATGTAAAGTTGATCACTTTTTCAGTTGTTTTTTTTTTTTTTGAGCAATTGCTTTCTTAAGATGATCTCTTCTAGTGTAAAACTGGATTCTTGTTACACTACAGATTTTGGCTTCTCAATTGTATTTGCCTCTCTGTTTAGTGTTCTCTTTGGCATTCAGACAGCTAGTTCATGCTTCTTGCTCTTCTCAAAAGAATACCCTGGATCAGGGATTTGAAAGAGAATAGGTTAAACTGATAAAGGAAACATATCTTCAGTGGCATTTGCCTTGATATGTATTCCTAGGATCTGGTGGGAGTTGAGTTGTACATAAGCTTTTCCCATATTGCAGGGTCTCTCCATTGGCGCGTACGCATTCACCAATGCGGTGATTGACTAGTAAACATTCTAATTAGCTTGTGTACACATTCACTGGCTAACTTGTCCTACAACGTTGCTCACTTTGACAGTAAACAACTAGGAGTTTTTTGTATCATTCACTCATCAAGAGCGATAGGATTAAAGTTTTCTGTAGGTTTGAAACTTGTACATCTAATCCATAGAATTTAAGGAGATATCCTTTGAAGGATATAAGTTACTAAATGAAGAAAAAGATGGATATGGTTATCGGGAGAAAAAATTGTCTTATTATTTAAAATTTTTTTTTTCCAATCACCTTTTAATCTGATATTTATCACATTAAAAAAATTCTACAGTAACAAATGCCAAAATTTTTGATTGAGAAGGAAAACAAAAAAGAATAATAACATTTTTAAATTTGTAAAATACTAAGATTTTCTCTTGACTAAAAAGTAGGAAAAAATAGTTTGTATACTAATTTAACGAAAAAGTGGCTCGTAAAAATAAAAAAAACCTAGAGCATAGATCTTTGTAGATTTATTGCTAAGTATGGAAAGACACGTGCTTTTCATTTTATTTGTTTACAAAAAAAATAAAACAATATAAAAGTCTAAAAATATTAATGTGTGAAATATGAAATAGGATGCCCTCCCATCCTATTATCCTTTTTTTATCATGTTCAATCTCTTTTAGTTTTAGATTAGGATGTATAACTTTATCTAAAACCTTTAACAACACAACGAGCATTTGTTCAACATAGATGAAAAGCAAAGAAATCGAAAAGACAACCAAAAAATGAAAAAAAAAATGACAGAAGGAAACTGAAAAATCTATAACAAAATTAATTTAAAGCTGGGATTCTTTTCGAGATTTTATTAAGGGAGTTAAATTAATACTGCATGAATTGTTTCGAGTTAATAATGTTCGAACCAGATGAACCGGGTTGAAAACTTAGACCAGGCTTACCTTCGCCACGCTCCCCAACCTTAATCAGCAGCCCACAAAGGCAAAGGTGGTACTGCCATCACTATCTTCATAAAAAAGATCAAAAATTATCAAAATTATTGCCTACCCATTAACCAATTGATTGATCAATCAAGAGATTGAATCCATGGCTGAAGCTGAAGCGGCAGAATCTCAAAAGGGTTTCTTCAAGAAACACTGGGAAGGATACAAGGAGTTCTGGTGTGAAAGATTTTCCTTTTTGAACAACTATTCCAGATTTATCAAGCGTGAGAAGCCTCTTCCCTCTTGGACTGATTCTGATGTTGAAGAATTCATTGCCTCTGACCCTGTTAATGGACCAGTTGTATGTTCTTCACCTGAATCATTACCCCTCTTTTGTTGATAAAAAATTCATTTTGTCATCTGGGCTTTTCTTGATTCAGATTGTATTTGGTTTGTTATGCTCTTTTTGGTCTAATGATTGCTAGTAGGTTGGTGGGTTTTTGATGAAATTGAAATTTCGTGTTCGTTTTTTGGTTTCTAAGGTGGGATTTTGAAGATTTGTAGGCGTGTTTTGTATTTGTTCTGTTTAAGGAGTTGAGACCAGAGTAAAATTCGATTGGCTGAAGTTGCATGAATGTGGGAAGTGTTGTTTGAAATGGAAATTGCTTCGAGGAATATGAAGATATCCTACTTTGAGTTCGCAAATACGGAAATGGAGAATATTCAATCTGGTTGGGTTAGGAAAAGGATGATCAAATGGTCAGTCTTGTTCATTCGTACAGTCCATTTTCTGCCGAGTAGAAATGACACAAGCATAAGCTCTGGAAGTTTATCAACATGATATTTTGCATTTGATATTGCGATAGCAGATAATTAGTTACACTGTTTTTGCTGTTATATTATTCACAGTGGCGAAGTTATATGCTCACGGCCAATGTGGGATGAGGGCTTTCCTTGATTGTTGGGCTGGGGAGCTCAAAATGTGTTTAACTGATTCAATAGTTATCCCATTAACTACTTATTAATTTTATCATCTAATTGAAGTTAGTGGGATAGGATAAGTTCTATACCAATGCCACTCATTAATCTAGTTAATACTGGATTAGGAGTTTGCTTATTTAATAGGCTCAGGAGCTTGTAATGTATGTATCTGGTTCAATAGTTCTATCTTTGGCGGATTAACATGATATATACCCGCAAAGTGTGTGATTGGGTCTTGGTTCCTTCATCTTTGATTAACTTGTCCCTTTCAGAATCAGTTCAAGTAGTAAGCCAAAATTTCAGCACAAACAAGTTTTGCATTTCTCAATTAGCTTGGTTTGTTTTTTCTCTTATTGATACAAGTATGATGGTAGTTTTTAGGTATCAATGACAGTTGGGTCATCTATGTGTATTGGAAGCTGAATTGCAGTCCAAAAGCTTGGTATAACGTGCAATTGAGCATTTAAGCAATATATGTTGCTTCAGATCATTTTTTGTATAATCTTACATGGTTAATTTTGTAGCACAGTTGGATGCTTTGAGTGACTTTGCTTCATTTTTATACTTTTTATAGTATCTTGTTTCTACCTTTTTCGTGTGTTTTGAATCTGAAGTACTTATCCTCTGTGAAAGCATATCTCAAGATCAATTTTCTCTTCTCGACCAGAATCTTTATCATCAATAATTCTTTTCCTAATTCCCCCTTCCATCCAGCTGGCATTCATGCTGTCAATTAGTATTCAAAGTAAGACTGGAACCCACTTTACTTTATGACTCCTTAATTACTAGCATTGGCATTAAGCTCAGCAGAATGTGTTGATGTCCTACATCAGTTTCCGTTTTCTCAATCTAGAGGTACGCATGAAACTGTTGCAATAATTATTGGAAAAACTAAGAAAAGCAGGAGTACAAAGGACCTCCCACTTTCAGCTTAGTCCAAAGGCTTAGACATATTGTCTGTATTTTTTTGTCATGCTGATGAATCTAACCACAATATGGGGGTCATAAATACCTCTAAGCCACCTTGGCAGGTTCCATAAATTTTTCAAGAAGTTGTGATGTGGTATTAAGTATAGAAGTTGCTGAAGTGATAGAAATCCCTGTAAAGATTTTGAGTAGTGCATTTTAAACCTTACTGGCTGCAGGCAACTAAGTTGCTGATTGACTTGTTACTCTCTTTAATCTGGTCCACTCTCCCTCTCTCTCTCTCTCTCTCTCTCTCTCTCACATGCCTATGTGCAAGTGTTGTGTGGATCAATTCAACTAATGAATTAATCCTCTTAGTCAAGAGAACTTCCAGGGGAGAGAGGGAGAGATGGGGGTTGGAGGGGGGGGGGTGTTACATGTGTCAGTTGTAAACAAAAAGTTTGAAAAACCACCCAGATGTCATCTACCAGTATGCCGTATTTTTATAAGGACGAGAAAAGCATCGAAGTACATTTGTTCCTCTTGTTTTGGTTCCGTGCTTTGATGAGTAAGTTTGCGAGAATGCCTGCATTTCTTGTATACTTGGCTTATTTTATTTAGTGCTGTTCAGCAAACTTGGTACACGATTTTGAAGTATTAAGATTTTAGGTCTTGCTCCTAAAATAGTTTTGAATGCTTTAAGAGTTGTTTCTCAAGTCATACTTGTTATTTTAAACTTCTTCCTAGTAATTATTGCTGTTGTTCATATATTGATTTCTAGACTTGTTTGCCTTTTGTCTTGTTATCTTTCAGCTTAAAACTGCTCGTGAAGCTGTTAAATATGGTGCTGTAGGCAGTGTTGTAGGGGCAGTTACAACAGCAGGCTGGGCGTGGAAATACTCGAGAAGTCTCCATGGTAATTTCTTATTTGATTTCCTTTGTCTTTAACACTCTTTAGTTGCCAATGAACTATGATGATGTGGATAATAATGTCTGTAAACTCGAGTTTGTATAGTACCATGGAGATGGTTCTGTTAAACAGATAGAAATAGTTTCATTTGCATGAATGCTCTATTTGGTTAAATCTTTCTGCATGTTAGAATATGATAGAATGCAGGCAGAATATTCCAAAAGTTTCTGCAAACTGAACTCTTTAATCTGCAGGAGGGAAATGTAACTGAACCTCAAATTTCTTATTTTGTCTTTCACAAACTTTTAGCTGAATATGATTGCTGTATGTATTGCTGCATGACTCTATATCAAGTACATGGCTTAAAGTTAGTGAGCATGCAGTAGTGTAGTCTTCTTGGGTTGGTTTTTCAATCAAGACTATCAAATGAGGATATTTTGCTCAATTAATGTCATCAAGGACAAATTGTATTCTGTAAACAATTGCAGAGGTTTAAGATCATGTGCTAACCAATTTACATTGACCTTGAGATTCTCAGACTAACTTCTGTCAGTATTAGCAGCATGCGTTGTGTTTTGTGTTATAATTTAAACCTACCTTCACTGTTCTTTTCGGAATAAAACCTTTCGGATGGTCAAACCTTAGGAACTCGATAGTGGTGACCTTTTTTTAAGATAAGAAAGAAGAGGCTGTTGGATATGGAACAATTCCGCATTCTCATGTAGATGACATCTGTTTCTGGCTGAAACCAGCTTTAAACTGTGGCGCTGTAAAATGATTTGCAGTGAAGAAACATAATAAAGTTTTCATGAGCTTTAGGTTCTGTATTTTTGGCTTTCTGGTGCAATTACTTTTGAAGGCAGTTCTCTGTAACTTCTTTCTGTCAAGAGATAGTCATCCACATTGTCATGTTGGTTTCTTCTGTTTATTGTTTGCTTACTTCCTGAAGTAATTGCAAGGAGAAACAATCTTATACGTTTTTTTTTGTTTCCACTTTTTCTTGTTTTCTATCTTGTGTAATGATCCTTGCCTGGAACTCGTCTTCCTCTCAAAGGTACATGCACAAACTAGAAAATGAGCTTAATTTGCTTTCATTCAGTACAAAACCAGTCGCTGTTTCTTGTAGATGGCTGCATACAGTACGAAGTGTAGGCCATTATTTTGGGTTTTCATAGTTTGAGTAAGAGTCTTTGTGGGAGTTTGAACATAATAAAGTTCAAATACTGTTTTAGTTGAAGAGGAACTTTTGTCACTTTCTCTACTGGATATGCTTGCTAGGTGCTGGGCTATCTTTTGCTGCTGGGGCTGTCTTTGGCTGGACATTTGGACAGGAAATCGCAAACCACCATCTGCAGCTCTATCGGTTGAATACCGTGGCTGCCCAGACCAAATTCTTGGAATGGTGGCAGAAGAAAGTGGAAGGGCATTGATGGATTTCCTTGGGTGTTGGATGCCAAACCTTTTCTGCAATAAAAACCAGCTGCACTGTGAACTTGACCCGGTCTACTCCATGGCAGCTTTAGTTGATATTATGGGTTCGGGGTGAATGAAACAGTAGAAATTATGAAATGCCTTGTGGCTTTAGCTTCTACTGGACTAGACAAAATAGAGATTTTGCAAATCCAAAATGACAAACAACTCGAGTTTTTGCCTGTTCACTCTTTTACATTTCCAAACTTTTCTAATTTTCTGCGAGTATGACTCTGATTTAAACGTTATATTTTCACTCTCAGTAATGAGGAGAATTTTCTTCTAATGTGCTGCCTGTTCACTCGAGTCATGTCAAGCATGATGCTTCTTTACTTGAAATTAAGTTCATCTGCCAAGCATTACAATTGTAGGCGATTCTCTTGATGCGATCCAAACCTGAACAATAAGAAAAGCACAAAATTCAGAGCAAAGCATCCACAGATCGAGGCAAATCTGATACTGTCACTTGACAAACTCGAAAGTCAGACAATACAGTGCAATTTACTGATTCAAACTTGGCCCGGTACACTTTCTTCATCCTTGTTCATCAGAAGAATCCAACCAATCCCAGAGAAACTATTGTTCCCAAGCTTAACTTGCTCGTTAATTGGAAGAATATAGTCTTCTTCTCAAAACCTGTTTGCTCAAACCTCTAATTATCGGATCTTAATCAGTCTGGAAATAAAAAAATTGGTAGATGTTTGAATTTTGCATCATGAAACTAGCACGCTGAAAAATTCGTCCTAGAGGCAGCAATATAGATATGCTTAGGAACTATTCTTGCAATTCCCAAAATTCTGTAGACAGATTGTCCTATGGTTTGATGCATGCTACAAGAAGTTTTCATGTTCCCACTAGTCATTTCTAACAATTCTCAAAGGTAACACTTGAGCTAGAGCTACCATGAGCACCAAAGGTTGCTGGAATGGATTATAAATCAAGAAAACCAACGCACGCAAAGCAACTTTGTTGCGATTAGTTGCTTTTATCCATATGTTGTAACTTTGTTTATTGTGATTTTTCAACTGTTACACCAGCAAGTTTATTAATTTATCTAGAGATTGAATCGTTCATGAAAACTTGGATTGTTGTGTTTTTTTTAGTGTTTAATTGAATGTAAATATGTAGCCAAAGAAGCCACAAGACTTAGAGGTCCCGGTTTTAAATCCCCTTCCCCCTTTCCGTTTCTTAACCTCCATCTCTCTCTTATAAACAAATTTTCAAAAAATATTTTTTTAAAAGTAAGCAATTATATAGTTGTAGGTGTATAATCATTATAAAAGCTCAATAAGCATCTCAGAGAAAATCTTTTTCTAATATATATTTATGCATTCTAGTTTACTTGATGAATATTATCACATTGTAATGTAAAATTCCTTAGGAATTGTACGGTAGTTTTTTTTTTTAATTGTAAAGGAGTTAGATATTAAAAATGTAATAATTTTCTAAAATAATATTACTATATAAGAAATAGGCATCATGACCATTTCTTAATATTTGGAATCGAGACCAATTTGCTATATAGTCCCCAACCAATTATTTGGGATTTACAATGTGATAAGTGTGAATATAGGGACTAAAGAAATTTACAAGCATTGCAGCAATCATTATCAGAGTTTTGAGGTTAATTCAAGAGACATAAAAAGTTTGGGCAAGAGTTGGATTGGCAAAAATGATAAGCGTTGGACAGTTGAAGAAAGCCCTAATCTATTCTTTTTTTCACTCCTACAGAATCCAGGGAGTAAAAAAAGGGAATATAACTAACAATAAAAAAAAATTTTCTGAGGGAATCCAACTAGAATTTCTTCTTATTCTCTATACTTGACTTGAATTTTGAGCGTAGGAATAATTTGTAGCAAAACCGAATCTTAGACAGGAAGAAAACGACATTGAAAGAATTTGGAGATATTGGACATGGATATCTAAGGGACTTAAAAACTAATCATCCCATGTACATCAACATTAATTGATACTTTGCGAAAAAACACAAAAAAAATTAAAATAGTTGTGCTTGATTTTTGTATCCTAACAAAAATTCTCAACTTTCACAAGAGGAAAAAAAAAATAGTTTTGATAAACAAGAATGCAAAATCTGAAGTCTTATCTAAAAGTCAAACTATGAATTAATTATTGCCCATTAAAATAAGTAACATGACGAAATCATAAAATTGATCCTTATTTTTTGTTAATTGAATTATAAAGAGCAAGGCAAATTTGGCAAATAAAAAAGTCACAAAAAAAAAAATTAGCTCCAGTTTCCAGTCTTATACTCAATTTAGTATAACGTGAAAACGTATATTAGAATCTCAAACCATATATGAAATACGCGGGAGGTACCGTGATAACTCTCATGTCCCAAATTTGGGATAAATAATTTGATATTTTTATCGACCCCTATTTCTTTTAGACCTGCATTTGCATCATAAAGTCCTCAATTAGTGCCAAATTAACCCTATTCATCTTTGAAGAAAGTTTTACTCCTGCCAAAATTCAAGCACTAAGTCACTAATCTGCACCTTTAAGAAGGTTGTTTTAACCATTATTATGGACCTGTATTCAGAAGTAAAGCTCATTACGCGGTAATCGCTAAATTTAAAATAACGGGGCTGTCTTAATCCATGCCTTTAGTGAAACCTCAAATGCTTGATCTAGATAAGGTGAAAAAGAAAATCTGAATTTGCGGCAGCTAAATGAGAGTGAGATTATCTCGTAATAGAGGGCAAAAAAAAAAAAAAAATTTTTTTTTGGTCATGGATTTCCTTGCAAATTAGTATAGTAAATTCTGTGCATGATGTAAATAACCACGACAACAATATTATTATAAAACAGAACAAAGGGACACCTCCTAGCACTCTGGCACTAGCCAGCCACTCCACAAAAGGAAATGGAAGTTTTATGTATTTGCCTAAAACTGAAATTGAAGCATTCGTTTGAAAAACAGGGAATAATTCGGAATGAATTAAGTCTTAAGAAACTTTCCAGTTATGGAATGGATCAATGGAAAGGTTGGTTAAAAGGACATTATCAATATGATTTACCCTCGATTAGATGATTCGGTATTGTTCCTCCAACGATCATAGTACCAAGTGCTTCCTGCCGAGCTCTAATATAATCAGATTTATAAGTAAGCATTTCTTGTAAAATATGAGTAATACCAAATCCTTCTAGAGCCCAAATCTCCATTTCTCCTACCCTCTGAGGTACTTCTAGTGGGTTGAAAGCCATATCAACAGGTCTTCCATCATGCAAATAAGACATATCTTGTCTAGTCAAAATTTTTGAAATAATACTTTTGTTTCCGTGTCTTCCAGCTACTTTATTGCCTACTTTGATTTCATATTTCTGTGAAATATATACACGAATCATTTCTGGATTATAACTAGAGCCCCCAATTTTTGCAGATTTCTTAATTTGTTTTCTTCCCCATAGAGGAAAGAGGGTCATCCATTGGTATGCTATATTTATATGCATTTTCGAACTCCTTCTAACGGCCTGTACATTCTGTTATCTTTTCCAAACAGATGATCCATTAATCCAACTGATGGAGGTTTATAAATGGATATAGTTGTTTTATTTCCATTGGAGATTAGGAATAGATGGACTTTCTATAGGACCTATTTTACCAACGGATTCACAAAACTTTAGCGACTTTAGTAGCTTGGCCAGTTACTAGGAATTCTTGATTATTTAATTTCTTGATGTTAGCGATGTACAGTGCTCAAATAGGATTATTTTCTTCTCGGGGCCTTCTACTTTTTTTCCATTATGTGGGAGTTAGAATTAATTCCTGTTTATCTACTTCTATCTTTGTGGGGCGGAAAGATACGTCCGCACTCGGGACAGACCCACTTAAGATTCGGACAGCAGATATGGTGACTGTCCAGAGAAGGGATGGGAGATTAAGACTGCAGATATGGTTCCTGGGACAAAGAAGGTCCTTAAGAAACGGGTTGCTGCCATTCTGGAACCAGTGAAAGAAAGTTTAGCAGAGGAGAATGGTGATGCATTAAAAGAAAATGAAGAGAACCCTTCAGATGCAAAGGACCTGGGTACTTTCCGCAATTGTTGTACCAAAACTTCCCTTCTCTTATGGCATGACATATCTTCCAATATGGAAGTCTTTGATAAGAGTTTATTTTACGTATTTTTAAGTGTATTTTATTAGTTAATTTTGAGTTGATTATTTAGTTTTATAAATAAAATAAATAGGTTTTTGGTAAAATTATATATTTTTGGTAAAAGTGGATAATATTGCATTTTTAGTGATTTTAATGGTAAAAACTTCATTTTTATGCAGGAATGATGATTCAATCACCAAAGGATGTCAAATGAGGTGAAAATAGAAATTTGGTGATGAATTCAAGTGGTAACAAGAAGAATGAAGTGAAAAACGTTCAAGTGAGGAAATGCAATACAAGTCAGTTTTGACACTCTTCGGTATTTTGACCATATCTGGAGCTACACTTATCGGATTGAGGTGATCTTTATATCATTTTAAAGCTAAGAAAGAGACCTACAATTCGTATGAAGACATCGAAATACAATTCTGCCATTTTCATGGATAAAAAGTCAGAATACAAAAGCTGCACTCTGTGGTCGGAATCTGAAACAGGGGTTTTACCAGGTTTTGGTATTTTGGTCATATCTCAGGCTAGACAACTCCGATCTGGATTATTTTTAGAGCATTGGAAAGCTAACTCAAAGGGTTACAACTTTGGCGTTTTGCACAAAAGCCAGTTCGGCCTTTATGATAGAGAAAATCGCAGATGAAGTAAGGCCAAAGTGAATACGCGAGTACACCAAACGTGACTTGTAACCGCGTTTTGTGTAGGCGCGTTTTCTGGCCGTAATTCTGCAATTTGCTCAGTCAATTTTCTTATGTTCAAACTACTTTCCAGCTACAATCTGCAAGAGAATTCAGCGCACATGCCTCAGAAGACAAAAGGGCAATAAAGATGGCTTATTTTCAAGTCAAAAATATTGGTTTTTGACTATGCTAACAAAGTGGAGATTTGGGAATCAAAGTTTAGAATTTGACTTGGAAAAATGGAGCCTTTGAGGAGTTTTTATGCAGAGACAATGAGGGAGGTCTGGACATCCATTCGTAGCTTAGCTTCTTACAGAAAAAACATATTCTCTCTAGCTAGGTACTTGCAAAGGGACAATTGAGGTTTCATCTTGTAATCATCTAAGTTCAAGACAAGGAGATTTTTGGAAGGCTTCACCATATCTTGGCTAAGACTTTCTTTACTCTTTTTGTATTTGTAAATTCATGATGATTTGCATTAATGAAGTTATGAGTGTTTCATCATTCATGAGTAGCTAATTTCCCTTATCTAGGGAGTAGATGAAGCTTATGGCCAAGTGATATGAAGTGATTGTGATTTATACTTGTTATATCTTGTATTAACTTATCTACTTGTGTATGCTTGATTACTTGTTGTTGTTTGATCACCAATAATAGGTTTATAGTTGTTTTTACTCATTAAGAAATGGTAAAAATAATGGAATGACACAAGTAGAACTTGAGTTGTATATTCATGAGAATAGAAATACATTCAAGTGGATGAAATCTGCATTTCATGTGTAAATAAGAACAGATTTAGTATTTACCAAGAGATTAGGAAAAACTAATCTGTTTTAACCCATTATTATCATGAGAATGTGATTTTGGTATTTCTGGAAATGAATCCTTGGTTAAACAAGAGCAGTAACAAGTGTTGAATTAATTCATTTTAGATCTTTTGTGTCATAAGTGGAATCTACATCCCTAGTTCTTAATATTTAGTGAATTCTACTCCCCTTGAGATATTGCAATTTTCTAGTTAAGAACTCTTGTAGTTGAATTACATTCTAAATTTTCTGCTCAATTTTATTGTGAGTCTAAATAATAGAGTAAATTAGTATCTAATAATTGTTTTAATTGCTCCTCGTGGGATCGACCCGATACATACCCAATATTATGATTTTGGCCTGTATACTTGCAGAAAAACGGGTATAATTCGGAATTAAACTTGCACTTATAATAAAAACCCGTCAAGTTTTTGGCGCCGTTGCCGGGGAGCGGCATTATTAGAGCCTAATCAACTCTATTAATTTAGACAGATTTATTTTTATTAGTTGAGCTGATTATATTTAATCTTATATTGTAATCAGTTTTTGACAATTGAAATTGTATAATATCTCTTATTTCTGTTTGTAGTGTATGCACCGGGTGTCTCGGGAAGTTACATCTTTCGATCCAGAAATTGAGAGGACACTACGTAGACAAAGGAGGCATCCACCACAGCAAGAGGAACAAGAGATTTGGCAACCTATAGAGGAAATCTCAATAGATCTACCATTTGAGGAAGAGATGGCCGAAAATGAAGCAAATAGGCGAGTTCTACGAGATTTTGCTTTATCAGGAACACCAGGATCTCAAACAAGTATAGTAAGGCCAACGGTAAATGCTAACAATTTTGAAATTAAACCATCACTTATCCAAATGGTTCAACAATCTCAATTTGGAGGTAATGCAGTAGAAGATCCTAATTCACACTTAACTACATTTTTGGAAATTTGTGATACAATTAAAATGAATGGAGTTAGTGATGATGCTATTAGGTTACGGTTGTTTCCATTTTCATTAAGAGATAAGGCAAAAATGTGGTTACACTCTCATGCTCCTAACACTTTTACCACATGGGATGATTTATCAAGGGCATTTTTGAATAAGTATTTTCCACCCGGTAAGACTGCTAAGCTAAGAATGGATATCACTGGTTTTAGTCAAATGGAAGGAGAATCATTATATGAAGCATGGGAAAGGTTTAGAGATTTGTTACGGAAATGTCCACACCATGGACTACCCGAATGGCTGATTATACAAACCTTTTATAATGGTTTATCTTTCACCACTAAAACTATGATTGATGCAGCCGCAAGTGGAGCTTTAATGGGTAAATCACCCCAAGAAGCTCAGAATTTGATAGAAGAAATGGCCGCAAATAACTACCAATGGGCCAATGAAAGAGGTAATACGAGACGTCACGCAGGTATGATCGAAATGGACACTCTCAATATGTTGAGTGCCCAAATGAATAACGTTATGAAGTTATTGAGTAGACAATGTGGAGTTAGCCCAAGTTCGTCTAATGCTCACGTAGCTTGTTGCTCTTTCTGTGGAGGTGAACATGATATTAATGAGTGTGTTGATTCTGAGCAGGTACAATTTGTCAATAATTACAACCGAAATGCTCCAAATAATCCCTACTCGAATACTTACAATCCGGGGTGGAGAAATCATCCAAACTTTGGATGGAAAGATCAAGGCAATCAACAAAGGCCAACCAATCCGCCGGGATTTCAACTAAGGCAACCACAGGCTGAAACTAAACCAAGTTGGGAGATCGCGGTGGAAAAACTTGCTAAGGTGACTTCGGATAGATTCGAGCGAGTTGAGGGGCGGTTGGACCAATTAGCTGGGATGTACAGAAACTTGGAGGTTCAAATTGGTCAAATTGCCAATGTGATCAACAATAGAAACCCTGGTGAATTACCAAGTAAAACCGAAGTGAATCCGA
Organism: Coffea arabica; assembly: GCF_036785885.1. Taxonomy (NCBI): domain Eukaryota; kingdom Viridiplantae; phylum Streptophyta; class Magnoliopsida; order Gentianales; family Rubiaceae; genus Coffea; species Coffea arabica. The sequence continues at coordinate 49,155,455 of NC_092310.1, read as the reverse complement.
GAGAGCATGCCAATGCAATCATTCTTAGAAGCGGTAAAACGGTTGAGGGATTTGATTTTGAAAATTCAGGTGGTGAAAAAGACAAGAAGCAAGCAATTGAAGGGGAGCAAGAAAGTCAAAATGATCATGTTATCATTGATATTGATGCACTTCATCCCAAATTAAATTCTCATTTAAATTCTAATGTGATACCTTTTCCTCACAGGTTGAAGAAAGATGGACAGGATCGGGAGTTTGAAAAGTTCTTCAAAATATTTAAACAATTGCACATTAACAATCCTTTCATTGATACTATAACACAGATTCCCTCTTATGCACGTTTCTTGAAAGACATCATGTCAAAGAAGAGGAAAATTGTAGATAATGAGATGATAGCATTAACGGAAGAGTGTAGTGCATTGATTAAGAATAAACTCCCTCCTAAATTGAAAGATCCGGGAAGTTTTTCTATTCCTTGCACTATTGGTCAATTGCATTTTTCTAATGCTTTATGTGATTTAGGTGCAAGTGTGTCACTTATGCCGTTATCGGTTGCCCGGAGATTGGGACTTCAAGAGCTAAAAGCTACCAATATTACATTGCAATTGGCGGATCTGTCAATCACACGTCCCATGGGTATTTTGGAAAATGTGCTCATAAAGGTAAGACAATCTATAATACCTGTGGATTTTGTTGTCTTAAATATTGAAGAAGATGTGAGAATGCCAATTATTCTAGGACGACCGTTTTTAGCCACTGCACGAACTATAATTGATGTAGAAAAATGTAAACTTATATTACGGGTTAATGGTGAGGAATTGGAATTCAATTTGGATCATAAAGAAGGGAGTATAGAGCCTACTGCTCTTGTTTCTAATATGCCATCTGATGAAAAGGTTAACCAAGAAAGGACCGAAGAAGTTAAATTTATAAATGTCCTTGGTACTAACTTTCATGGTGTAGGAACAAAGGAGGAGAAGATAAGGATGGAAGTTGGCTTAATAAATTCGCCATTTCATGAAGAAAATGGTGAAAAGTTGAGCCAATTCAGAAAAGAAAAGCAAAATCCGCTCCAAGGTGAAGTTGAGCCTCTCTATGACAAGTTTAATATTCCTCCTTGGCATTTGAGGAAATTGGACTATGAAAATCAATGCATGGTTCACCACATGGTGGATTGGCTCGGGAGTTTCGACCCATGGGGAGAAAATCGCTCCCTAATGCTCTAAAGTGATTCAACTTTTTTGGTCGAGCCAACGACTATAAACAAAAGCGCTAATTGGGAGGCAACCCAATGTTTATGTTATTTGTGTTAATTTTTTGTGATTTTTAGACTTAAATAAGTGTTTTAGTTAATTTGTTGTTTTTGTGTTATAGGGTTGGCAAATGGAAGCAAGAATGACCATTTGAGGTGAAAAGGACAAACTTTGATCAAGCAACTCAACCCCTCGATTTACGTTAAAGGTGTTTTTGATTCATTATAAAGGGGTAAAATGCATGTTTTTAATGTTTTACATTTGTTCCAATCAATAAAATTGACAAACAAATGATCTATGATGCATTTGGAGTCATTGGGGTACCATTTGTAATTTTCAAAAGTTGAAATTCTGCTAAAAATCGCAGCAGAAAACGCGTTTCTCAAGCAAACGCGCTTATAAGTCGCGTTTCAAAGAATCGCGTTTTTCATTCTGCACCTGCAGACAAGAAAACGCGCCTTCAAAAAACGCGACCTAAAGTCGCGTTTTAATGGAAGCCGCGTTTTAAAGCCTGAATCGACTCCAAAAACGCGACTTTGAATACGCGACTCAAAGTCGCGTATTACTACACAGTCGCGTTTTGATTGCTGCGAGATTTCTGCATAAAACGCGACTTCAAAAAACGCGAGTTAAAGGCACGTTTTAAGTCGCGTTTTCTGTGACTAAATATAAGGTGCAGAAACGCGATTTCAGCTTCATTCCTTCCTCTTCTCCATTTCCAGGCGCGTTTTTCCTCTTCCTTTCTACCCAACTCACAAATCTTCATTTTTACTCCATAATCTTGCTAGAAATTATCAACCCAACACCTTTTGAGCTTCATACAACCTTTTTAACTGATTAAAATCCAAGAAAAACACCTTAAATTCAGTTTTTGAAGGATTGAAGGTTAGGGTTCTTCAACTCTAATTTCTTCAATTGGAGGTCAATTGGAGTTTTTTTTATAGGACTTTTTGCAATTTTAGCATCACCAAACATCCTTCTACGTGATTGAGGTAAGTTTCTTCATCAAATCTTTTGATTTTAGAAAGTTATATTTTTTTATCCTGAGCTATCTGACATCTTTTAATGTCAAAAATTTGATGATGTATTTGACTATTTTTGAATTTATTCATGCTTATTGAGACTGTTTAAGTATGTTTATGAGTTTAAATGTAGCAATTTGTTGGTCATTATTGCTTTATAAATTCATAATTGCTATATTTGAAGGAAATCGGAAAATGAAGTTAGGGTGTTTTTGAGCCATTGGTGATGATTAATTATGGTTAAGGATGGTTAGTTGATGATGATTGGGCATGTGCATTGTGTATATTGAGTAATTTGGTTGATTTAGTGAGTTAATTGGTTTAATTTTTGCTTAAACATGATTATAGCTAAAGGCATATTATTATTGTTAATTCTAAATAGTTATAATCATAATTATTGTTAATTTCACTGATTGGGTTATAATTATTCAATATCTTGTTTCAATTGGTGATTTTGAACAATTTTTGGCAAAAATTATGGCTCTTCTTGATTCGGTCTTTTACATTAGTTATTGGACGAATTATCACTTGCAAGGACACTTTAGAGATTATTTGGATCATTTTCGGATATTCATTGCCAAATTGTGCAGTGTGTCTAAATACATGTGGTTAATTGCAACATTTTCTTTTAGGTACTATGCCAAGGGGAAGAAGAGCGGTACTTTCATCCTCTAGTAGTGAGGAGAGAGAGGTTAATGAAGAGATGGACGTGTCTGAGGAGGAGAGTTCACCTTCTCCGCCACCAGTTAGTCGACAGCCTGGTGAGGGCAGCTCCCGTGGAGCGGGTAGATCGGTATTTGACAGTGCTAGGTTCAATACTCGCAGGAATCAAGAATGGCATGAGGAGCATGCTAACTTGGAATTCCTGTTCGAGATGCATGTCAACCCAACAGTTGAGATGATGTATAACATCTCAGAGGCTTTTGCTCAGCTAGGATGGGCTCCAATTCTCACCCTTCCAAATCATTACTACCCAGACTTGGTACGCGAGTTTTACGCCAACATTGAAAGTAAGGCGCGCCATAGTGGAGAAATAGTTGAGTCCTGGGTGCGTGGAAGACAAATCACCTTGTCACGTCAAGATTTGGCTGCTATTTTGGGGTGTATGGATGACGGACTTCCAGTAGATCTGAAGAAGGAGTTTGTTCCCCCGAATAGGAGGTGGGATCCATCATTGGCCATGGCCAGATTTGGTCTCGAGTACCAACCTTTTCGCTCTACAAGGAAGGAGACCATATTGGCAAATGTGTTCGAACCTCGTCATCGTCTTATCATTTATATGATGGCTCACAATGTTATTCCTAAGAAGACGGGGCACACGGAGGTTCGCAAGAGCGATATCTACTTCTTGGATTACATGTTCCATAACCGGACGTCTCCATATGCTCACATTTCGCTGCCTGACATCATCATTAGCCACATTCGGTCTACGGCGAGGCGTAAGACAACTTCTTTCAAATTATCATTTCCTCGTCTACTGACTTTAATCTTCCCGCATTTTGAAGTTCGGTTGGAAGGCATGAGGCGGGAGAATGTTCCTCCACGAGCTGAAATGACTCTTACTACTCTCTGTCGGCTTGGTATTGGCACGGGGAACATTCCACCCCCTGTTCAGGAGCGGCGATAGAAGGCTAGACATGGTTGCGATGAAGCTGGTCCATCTACTGCAGCACCACCTCCTCCTCCGCCACAAACCAATTGGCAGCGGCTTTTCGATCGCTTGGACGACATCGACCATCATTTAGCCCGACTAGATACTCGCCTGGGCCACATTGAACATCATCTAGGCTTACATCCACCTCCTGTCGATGATGATGAAGATGACGATGAAGAGGATGATTAAGGCTGCCCTTAGGCTGGCTTTTCTTTTGTTTGCTTGTTTGCGTGTTATTCTTATCTTTTGTTTGAAAAATGTTAACTTACATTCCTTATTTTGGATTTTGGAACTTGTGGCAGTAACTAGTAGATCGTTGACTGTAGATGGTTGAGCGGTCGATGGCTCATGATTCAAGGCTTCATTGGACCGCAGTCATTTCACTTGGGGAGTCACTTGTTCCTTTCTTTTGTTTCTTTTCTTTTCTTTCCTTACACATTGAGGACAATGTGTATTTTAAGTGTGGGGGGAGAAATATGTGTAGTACTTGTGGTTTTAGTTGTGTTCGATATAATTCTTGTGCTTAAATTGTGTTTCTTGTGGTTGCTGGCAGGGAGATATAGTCCACTTTTAAAGGGAGACTCTGTCAAAATTTTTCCAAAATCTTATACATATATATGTTATTAACTATAATAAATAAATAAAATTTTGTCACTTATCCTTTTGAAATAAATATATGCGGTTTTGATACTTCTTTTCTCATGAAATTTGGAAATGATTTTTATGTGATTATAATTTTTACATCTATAGGAAAGTATATCTAGTAAAATGGAGAAAATTATGCCTACATTTTGTATATTTGATGAAAATTCTTCTTTTTATCTAATTTTATAAGATAAGCAATTAATATGGTTAATAAGTGTCATACTCTTCTCATGATTACTCTTAGAGGGAATTTTATTATATATATATATATATTGAAAAAAAAGGGGTTATTCTACTCCAATGATTCTCGTACCGAGTAACCGGGGGTTGGCATCTACAAATGTCGACATTCGCGTAAAAAGGTACTTGAATTAAGAGTATGCAAAGCAACTTGAGTATGTGAAATGTTGAGTAACCGGGGATCTGCATCTAAAAATGTTGATCTTCGCGTCAAAAGGCATTTTTCACAACTTAAGTAATATTTAACCCTTAAAATATATATATATATAAAAAAGTAAATTAAATCCCTCTTTAAGAAAAATAAGAAGTTGATCATGAGATTAGTTAGCATCTTTATTGACTATAGGAGTTGCTTGCTTGCAAAATTGGATAAAAATAAGAAGTTGAGTTGAATTGGTAAAATTATGGTATACTTGGCTCTTCTTTGCTTGATATTATGAGTACTTAAACTTAATGGAAAGATCACATAAGGGTTATTTACCTTGATTCAAGGAAATGGAGTTGAAATACTACACATGTTTATTTTCAAATTTTTGAATCATTGATGGTTGGAATTTTATATTGCTTGAGGACAAGCAATGATTCAAGTGTGGGGGTATTTGATAAGAGTTTATTTTACGTATTTTTAAGTGTATTTTATTAGTTAATTTTGAGTTGATTATTTAGTTTTATAAATAAAATAAATAGGTTTTTGGTAAAATTATATATTTTTGGTAAAAGTGGATAATATTGCATTTTTAGTAATTTTAATGGTAAAAACTTCATTTTTATGCAGGAATGATGATTCAATCACCAAAGGATGTCAAATGAAGTGAAAAATAGAAATTTGGTGATGAATTCAAGTGGTAACAAGAAGAATGAAATGAAAAACGTTCAAGTGAGGAAATGCAATACAAGTCAGTTTTGACACTCTTCGGTATTTTGACCATATCTGGAGCTACACTTATCTGATTGAGGTGATCTTTTTATCATTTTAAAGCTAAGAAAGAGACCTACAATTCGTATGAAGACATCGAAATACAATTATGCCATTTTCATGGATAAAAAGTCAGAATACAAAAGCTGCACTCTGTGGTCGGAATCTGAAACAGGGGTTTTACCAGGTTTTGGTATTTTGGTCATATCTCAGGCTAGACAACTCCGATCTGGATGCTTTTTAGAGCATTGGAAAGCTAACTCAAAGGGTTACAACTTTAGTGTTTTGCACAAAAGCCAGTTCGGCCTTTATGACAGAGAAAATCGCAGATGAAGTAAGGCCAAAGTGAATACGCGAGTACACCAAACGTGACTTGTAACCGCGTTTTGTGTAGGCGCGTTTTCTGGCCGTAATTCTGCAATTTGCTCAGTCAATTCTCTTATGTTCAAACTACTTTCCAGCTACAATCTGCAAGAGAATTCAGCGCACATGTCTCAGAAGACAAAAGGGCAATAAAGATGGCTTATTTTCAAGTCAAAAATATTGGTTTTTGACTATGCTAACAAAGTGGAGATTTGGGAATCAAAGGTTAGAATTTGACTTGGAAAAATGGAGCCTTTGAGGAGTTTTTATGCAGAGACAATGAGGGAGGTCTGGACATCCATTAGTAGCTTAGCTTCTTACAGAAAAAACATATTCTCTCTAGCTAGGTACTTGCAAAGGGACAATTGAGGTTTCATCTTGTAATCATCTAAGTTCAAGACAAGGAGATTTTTGGAAAGCTTCACCATATCTTGGCTAAGACTTTCTTTACTCTTTTTGTATTTGTAAATTCATGATGATTTGCATTAATGAAGTTATGAGTGTTTCATCATTCATGAGTAGCTAATTTCCCTTATCTAGGGAGTAGATGAAGCTTATGGCCAAGTGATATGAAGTGATTGTGATTTATACTTGTTATATCTTGTATTAACTTATCTACTTGTGTATGCTTGATTACTTGTTGTTGTTTGATCACCAATAATAGGTTTATAGTTGTTTTTACTCATTAAGAAATGGTAAAAATAATGGAATGATACAAGTAGAACTTGAGTTGTATATTCATGAGAATAGAAATACATTCAAGTGGATGAAATCTGCATTTCATGTGTAAATAAGAACAGATTTAGTATTTACCAAGAGATTAGGAAAAACTAATCTGTTTTAACCCATTATTATCATGAGAATGTGATTTTGGTATTTCTGGAAATGAATCCTTGGTTAAACAAGAGCAGTAACAAGTGTTGAATTAATTCATTTTAGATCTTTTGTGTCATAAGTGGAATCTACATCCCTAGTTCTTAATATTTAGTGAACTCTACTCCCCTTGAGATATTGCAATTTTCTAGTTAAGAACTCTTGTAGTTGAATTACATTCTAAATTTTCTGCTCAATTTTATTGTGAGTCTAAATAATAGAGTAAATTAGTATCTAATAATTGTTTTAATTGCTCCTCGTGGGATCGACCCGATACATATCCAATATTATGATTTTGGCCTGTATACTTGCAGAAAAACGGGTATAATTCGGAATTAAACTTGCACTTATAGTAAAAACCCGTCAGTCTTTCAAAGAGAAAATATTAGATCGAAAGGGTTTTTTTTTGGGTTGTTTGTCGAATTTTATGTATTTATTCATTTCTTTAAGTATGAGCATTGAAAAACGTCTCCAGTGCTTAACATACATGACTGTTGCTAAACAAGCAAGTGCTTAATTGACAGTCTATCTTTTGCTATCAGTGGAATATGTAAGCTTATGGATGCATTGTGTACTTTGGTAGCTTAATTTGTATAGCCAGGGCAATTCTCCGTACCCTTGTCTTGATCTACATTCTGAGTTCATTTGACTTTAGAATATCAAAAAAAAAAAATCATGATAATGACTCTTCTAATCCATTTTTTACGTACATCTATTTCCCAATTCCTAATGATGACAACATATTTCCATAATACAGTGGACGTTCTTTGTTCTTGGCTTTTCAGTGTAGAAGAAAGGTTTTGATTTTCTACTTCTCATTCTATTCTGGTGCCCGGTGAAAATTGTAAAAAAAAAGCTCAAGTATATTGATCATTTGGGGTGACATTTACGCGTACTCAAGTTTGTTTGAGGTTGGTAGATAACTTTAGATCTCTCTAGACAAGATATGGAGTTTGTAACTGTTAGAATGAAAATTTACTACCCTTTACTGATATTGACATTTTATTTCTTTACAAAAAATTAACCGAAAATTTTTTTCATAGTGAGTAAAATTATAGTTACTAGCGATAGATATCATATTTGCTTGCTAATTACTATTCTTTATCTAAATTTTTGAGTATTAATCAAATCTAGAGCGGAATTTGCACTCGAGGTAAAGTCTTATACGAATTTTTGTTGGTCTGGCTGGTGAGAATTAAGAAATGTACCTTCAATTTCATTTCCAAATATGCAGGCTCATACATATCCTAAATTACATGGACCTACATATTAGCATGTGAAGCAGTTCATTTAATGCTAAAGTGAATGAGAGTATATCTAATCCTTCAACCAAATTCGATTGTATGGTATTTGTAGTCCTTTAACCATGTAATTGGCAGAATCCGTAACTGTTATTTCAACATTCAGTGCGTAGAAAACACTAAAATTCCTATTATCATGGTTCAAAATAGGCTTAACTCTAAACTTTTTTTGAGGTTGTGAGGCATTTTCAGAAAATTAGTTTCCCATTTCTGCCATTCAAAGTAGGAGTCGCTATTACTAATGTTCATTAATGCATGAAAATAATGCACATGAGAGGGCCAAAATCAATAACACAAGGTTGATTGGTAATGTACATTGAGAAAATATGCAACAAACTACTCTCAAAATTGCTCTTAATCATAGTTTTTTTTTAGTGCAAGTGGGAGGTTTCGAACTTGGTATTGCTCACTTACACTTCCTTTCCTGTATCACCCAACTCATCCCTCTCCCCTTAATTATAGACATATAATCATAGTTATCAAACCCTACCCTGGGAGGAATCCGGTGAAAGAAGTGGGTCAACGGGTTACTGGTTCAACCAGTGGGTGAGTGATCCAATCGATGGGTCACTAAATATATTTAAATATTATATTTCATACTTTTTGATATGGTTGAAACTATACTAAAGTATACCATAGTAAATACTTAGTTAGTCCAATTTATTATAGAATAATTAATTCTTATAAGAATTAACAAAATCTAAATTTAATTACTAGTCTACCAAATTTCAAGTATAAAATTTTATTTAAGTGTAATTATCTAGTTTATTTACGAATTTTAAGTGCAAAAGGTTATTAAGAATAATATTTGTCTTAAAAATAAATTGTGTAATATGTTATTTTTAAATCCATTTCATAACTTATAGAATTTGGGGAATAATAAATTTTATTAAAAGATTCCAAACAAATTTTGTTTTGAAGAAATAAAATAAGAATAAAGTTCTAATATATAATATAGAAGGACTAAATAAGCACAAAATGGGTTGTTGGTTTAGTGGTGAGTGCATTTTATTCCTATACTCGAGGTTTGAATCACCATTGCAACATTTTCTAAAAATTTTTAACCCAACAACTAGGTTCCTTACAAAACCGTCTAGTTCAACCGTTGGTCCTTGATAAATCAACGGATTTTTTACACAAACGATCCAATTAATAATCGAGCCTGGTTTCATGGTCGGTTCATCGGGTTGACCGGTTGAATCGCTGGGTCGGGTCAGGTTTAATAACTATGCAAATTTTTAACCCAACAACTGGGTTCCTTACAAAACCGTCCGATTCAACTGAGTTGATCGGTTGAACCGCCGGTCCTTGACAAGTCAACGGATTTTTTACACAAACAATCCAATTAACAATCCAGCCAGTCTTCATGGTTGGTTGACCGGATTGACCGGTTGAATCGTCAGGTTAGGCCGGGTTTAATAACTATGCTTATAATTGTTGGTAATCACGTAGTAGCAGTAGCAGTTGGAGTAGTAGCATTGAAAATAAGTTTATATTCTTCATTCATCAACTCGCTATTACATAAAACAAACTAACGTAACTTGCAACTAACAAATCTCTATAAAAATTTCAACAAAACTACTTGCTAATAAATTAAATTAATCTAAATTTTAGCAAAAATATTTGTTAACAATTTAACATGATTTTTTGTTAACAAATATGCTAACAACTGTATTTATTTAATAAGTAACTAAATTATTCTAGCACTAAATGAATCTAAAAAATTCTACAAAAGTTGACATATCTTAACAAAAAAGGTTTACTAGTACATAACACATAGTTATAGTGCTTGCTTTAATTGTATTCTAATCCTATGCTGCAAGTACATCCAATACATACTATTAAAAAAATGATTTATAAAGAATTTCAAACTTTTCAAATTTAAATATTGTATCTTGAAAATCATGAACGAACTTTTCTCTAGATTGACATCATAAGCAATTGAAAAGTATAATCATTAACTTAATAATCGATACCATAGCATTTGGTAATAAATCTATTTGAAGAAAAATTTGTTGACGCCCATGTTATCTAAATAGGATAGAATAATAATGTTTAAGCCACATACTTGATTTATGAAAATAAGGATAATAGGACACAATTCTATTGCTTTAAAATTAATGACATCTATTTTAAAGAATTTGGACGTTTCACACACAAGAATTTCAGTCTTACTAGGCAGGATTCATCATGCAAAAGGATTAACGTAATCATTTCAAATTAATTTTTAATTTTTTGTAATGTTGACGGATGTTGAATGATAAACTACTTATTCAGGGTTGTGCATTTGGAATATATATAATTAAATAAAAAATTTCAAATATATAACAAAAAAGTAAAAATTGTAATGCAATGCCTTTCAAAACGTAACAAACCATAACTATATGATTAGTAGGTATCTAGATGGCAAATATACATGTTGTGCTGTAATGTCTTTAGTATTTACAAACTACATCTCATACTTGAAATGCAAAGATACGAATATTAAAAATACATCCATAAAAAATATAAATTAATTTCATAACAAATTCTAACTAAAAATGAAGATATTAAAATTATTTAAATCTTGAATTTAGGTGCGACAATAGCACTTTAATCGTGATGCAGAAGGATAAAATAAAAGGAATTCATCAATGTTCTTGCCACTTATACTATATATGGGCGATTGATCTTCTGTGAAGGAGGTGTATTATAGTTCATGTAAAAGTCCATGCAAACTTCAGTCATGTCTTTTGTGTCAAATTCAAGACTAACCAATAACTATAAAAACGGTGTAAAAAGATTAATTCTAGTGCATTTTGTCAAAATTATCTATTCTCAACTTCTGAGATTCTATCTTCAAAAACAACAAGTATCTTATTGATTACAAAGTCAAACTAGTATATGTAAGTCAAACTAGTACAAACAAAATTGACAATCCTGTTAAAAGAATAGGTAATGCACCAACATTTGTTGATACGCTTTCTTGCAAAAAGTTAAGGTGTCAGTAACTTTTAATCAAAATAGTAATTTACTCACAGTTTCAAGCCAGTACTTGGAATCTTAGACTCCATGTCCCTAAACAAACCTTGTACTGCCTATAAATAGGAAAGACTACTTATATTTGTCATTGTAGTCAACAAAAAATTGCTTAAATTACTTTGCTTCTTAATCTACTTGAGAGTCACAATATAGAGAGTTGAAAATTTTTATCAAAAGACATACAATTTTTTGTACTATTAATTAAATATTAACCGATAGCTATAACTAAAAAGAAAAAATAGCATCATAGTATACTTTTTGAAACCCAAAGTGTTGGCCAATGATCAATTTCACATTTCAGTTCTTGATTCCTGATGAAGACATTGTATCTATTTAGTCGTAAAAGATATGTAAGCATACACTACAATTCTAACCTATCATTTGAAATCAGGCAAACTGATCAAGAAACCAAAATCATAAAAATACTCGAGTTGAAATCATAATTTGATAATCCTATCTTTTTTTATCAAAATTCAAGAAAAATCGAGAAACTAGAATATAGAAAAGAAAACAAATTCATATTTTTATCAAAGAAAACCATCGAATTCGGCACACGATGTATCCTATTCTATTTATTCTTTTATTTTCTTTTTAGTGGTTTGCTTAGCCATCAATGGAAAATATCAAGTACCAAAATTGCAACCTGAAACATCAAAATAAAATCAAATTATAGAATGTAGATGCATGTTCGGTATAAATACTGAAGCAAATTATATGATTCTTTTGTTTAGGCAAAAATTGCTTGCTTGCAGCAGATAATGTCCATATCATAATCTGTTATAACATGTGCACTAATATAGCCATAATACAAATATCTTTCATATAATCACGACTTCCCAATATAGTTGTAGAACTAATCTCCATGAAAAATATATTTTTTTAAACCTTGTATTTACCAAGACAACAAAAAAAGATTGATTCTTAAGGTCAAATATTACCCAAATAATAACAATAAATACAACTTAGGACACCCATTTTGGAATTTTAAGTGTGATTTGATTCATTAAAGTAACTTACCACAAGTAATTGTAGATTAAAACATAAATTATTTTGAGTTAATTTATGATGGGAGAGACTGTATGCTTGTAATGCAAGGCCAATTTTAAGGCTCAGTCTTGGATATTAAAAAAGTTCTAACAAAGTCAAAAGATATCACCGGTATAGATAATTATAACATATGCAACAATATCATGCTCCAACCCAATTGTTTAGATATCCAAGGAATTGAATTGCCATAATCATCAAACTTCGTCTGCTTAGAAAAATGTTATTTCTTAACATCAAATTTGTCTGCTTTAAGAAAAGGATCCCTTGACAGTTGTTTATTCATAATAATCCCCGCTAGAAAGAATTAATGACAAGGAATTAGGCCTGTCAATTTGGCTATATGAGCCGAACTTTCATAAGTTCAGGTTCAACTCATTTAACTTGTAACACTTTCAGGTTTCGGGCTTTGAGTGTTGGATTAATAAATGTGATGATCATTTTCAACTCAAAAAATATTTGAGTTTTGAGCCTTATTCGGCTTTAGTCTAAACTCACTTATTGCTCTTAATTTTCTTAGTATACTTACTGCAATTGTTGAGTTGAGAACTAATTTAACATTCACAGGACTACAACATTAAAACTAAATATGAACAAGTAATAGTTCTTAAAAAGTACATAAATCAAGAATTTTTCAACAATATTTATATCTAATTGGAGATACCTGAATTCATTTCAATTCCGAATTTGAATTTGGAAACGGTAATGAATTCGGTTAACCAGAATTCATTAAAAAAACATAAAAATTCTATTGAATCCTTTAATTGCAATTTTCAGCCTAATTAAACCCTGTTATCAAGTTTAATAGCTACGCTGCTATTGTAATCAATCTAATTACAAACTTACAGGCTACAACACCAAATTGCTTTTAATAGTGAAAGCCAATACACTAATACATTGATTTGCAATTCATATGTATTCACTTAGACTACTTAGTTGTCTTGTCTATGCTTAAAACCTTAACATTAGTGAATAGAGAATATGAATTTTTATGTTAAATATGTAGTGTAATTTTAGAGTACACTAATACTTGCAAGTTATAAGTTATGCATTCAACTATCAATAATTCAAACATGAATGATATACCAAATTACAATATCTAAATTCTAATTACTAATTATGTTTATTGTTTAATATTTAGTATTATACCTCTACTTATTAATTATTATCTAATTCTAGTCATGTGTAAAATAATAAGTATTATAGTTATGTTATGTATTGTTGTCTAATTGTATTATTATAGTCATATAACAATTAACAAATACTAAAATAGTATATTGTACATCATTATATATTATTATTATCATAAATACTTGATAATACCATATACTAACTATTATTAATAGCATTTACCTATATAATATACTAATAAATTAGTAGTATATACTAATACTAAATGGCATTTATTTATATATTATATAATTTTATAAAGTAATTTGATATTCGAATGCGGTAATACGGTACCCTATTTCTTTTTATCGAATTTGAATTCGAAATCGGTTATTACCAAATTCATAATCTCATTACATATTTCATGCCATATTAGAATTCGGTGAATTCGGTAAATACTGCTTTGTACCAAATTACCAAATACCCGATTTCAAATTACCAAATTGAATTTGAATTCAGGTATGAATTCGGTACGTACCAAATTTGCTCACCCCTATAAGCCAATACATCTTCAAAGGTTAGAACTTCTTCATAGGTTTGAGACTTGAATCCAAATATGATTGATGATTTATGTTTCTAGATCAAAAAGAAATCAACCACTATTATACTAATACAAAATTTATTCAACCAATAAGAAAAGTTAAAATTTCTGTTATAGATTACCAATACTGACTCTCAAGAAAGCTAGTAGAGGAGTTTTCAAATATATTTTGTGTTTTATAATTTTTATATTTAGTAATAATATATTTGGATATATAATTATATATAATATCAATATATATATCATTATATATAGGTAATTTGAAGGTGGGCCTATAACGGGTTTGAGCTTAATAAGTCCCAAACTCGGGTTATATTTAATTCGGGCCTAATTTTTAGGCTCAATCTCATATTGACATATTGAAAGGTCTGGCTCATCGGGTTTTCTTTCGAGCCGAACGAGGTGAATTCGGGTTGGCCTAATCCCATTGACAGTCCTACAAGGAATAGACTGTTACGAATGTGTGGCTATGTTGCAGCTTGAAGTTTTCAAAATGTTATGTAACTATAAAAATTGTTATGAATGGACTACTCACTACAAGAAAATTGCGTTTCTGTGACAGGCGAAAGTCGTCACTAAAAATTCAGAAGTCGTCACAAAAAAAATCAGTGACGACTTTTACTGCTGTCACAGAGCTGTCACTAGTTCTATGTCACAAAAGGGGGTCCATGTGACGACTGTTGAAAGTCGTCACAAACGATTTCGCTTTTGTGATGACTCTTGTCGTCACTCATTATTGTACATTATGTGACGACTTTTATTGTCACTAAGCTGGCTAAATTCTTGTCATAATCAACCCTTGGAGTTGTCACATTATGCTTCCGTTCAGTGACGACTTTTGTTGTCATTGTTTTCCATCCATAAAAAGTGACCACTTTCTGGTGTCACTAGTGAAACTTGTTGGCAGTGACAACTTTTTTATTGTCATTTATTTTTTTTGTAAAAAGCAATAATCTAATGTTAATTACACAACATAGCTGCCAACAATCACAAAACGTTCATTGAGAGTAGCAATGAGAAAAAAAAAGTCAACATACGAAAAGAAAGCCAACATTCATTTCCAATAGAAGATCAACCCAAATACATATATATATATATATATATATATATATATATATATAAATGTTGCCTCAAATGAGTCATAAAGCATGCACCATCCAAAATAAGCCATTCAGTTACAATACTAGTGATTTCCCATCCACAATAGAGAGTAGTAAAGTTCTATACAAAAATATGAGCACGATTCCCATCTAGAACAAAACATGAGCACGATAGGCCTTGTAGTCTTCAAATCAAAAACCATCTTCACAGCAATGACTGGCTTCTTCTTCTTGGGAATCGTGTTAGAACCTACACGTTACCAAAATTGAAGCAATGAGCACTGGTGTTAAAACTGGAACTACACTTCTAGATAGGCACCATATTATAAAAACTAATGTCACTCTAATTTGAAATTATAGCAATCTAAGTAAATTGCTTAACACAAAAATAAAGTGAAATTATAGCAAATAAGACAATGAATGTATATTCTATGAAATATAGAATAACAATACAAACACAATAAATATCTGCATGTTCACAAATATATATGCAATAACAATAACAATAACAACAATAAAATCCTAAAATCATTGAGAGCCTAGATGATCGTGAACCACACAGTATATCAAGAAAAAAAAAACACACACACACACAATCACAGGTGCCTCTTTTTCCTTAGCACAAAAAAAAAATTCTGATACAGAAAAATTTAGATGAGTTCGACAAAGAAAAAAGTGGAATACATCCCAAAGTGAAAAACCATCTCAAAAGGGGAACTCACGAAACCTAACTGTTGCCTCAATGAGACTTGCCAAATTAATTTAAAAGGAAAAATATTTCAACTAGCCGCAAAGTTATGTTTCAAGAAGCCACAAAGGCATACTCCCGCCTGAGAGCCACAAAGTTATGTTTCAAGTAGAAGGCAACTGCTCTTACCTTCAAGACATATTGAAGTGCAGAACAAGCAAAGTGTACATATGCCACATATAATAACTTTGACTGTCTTTAGCAATTAAGAGATGAAATAGCTATGCTAAAAATATTTGTAGATAAATTACACTTCCACTTGGAGCAGTAGATGCAATATAACGCATTTTGAGAGATGACAGGACAAAGGAACCTAAACCAATCCCATCTATTACATCTCAATGTGCTTTGACTGCCAGTGTCATGATCAGCAGCTCAGGGTAAATTAGTATACAAAAATGTTTCCATGGTAGTAAGGTACAGGAGTAACAGGACAACCTCTGTCCAGGTGCATCCATTAGTTTTGCAGCTGGATAGGCATAATCAATGAGATCAACAGAACACAAAGCTCAGAAGGTGCATTTACAAAGACATGCATGTTATTTCAATCTATTACTGAACTTTGCAACCATATATCCTTTTGATCTGTGTCTAAGGGGCTAAAATTACAAAAAGTAGAGAGATTGAAACGAAGTGAAATTCAAGGCATAGACTAAGAATGAAACATTAATTCTAGAGAACTGGTTTGTCAAGATTGTAAAAATGTTCTTACGGTATAGTCCCTTCAAATATGGATGCTGACCACAATTAAGCTCAGTTACCACCTCCAGCTGGGGATTGATCTCTTTAAATGCTGGCAAATGAGATTCCATGAAAGCCCTGGTGTGTTACGGACATGGTTAGTCCTTTCATTGCGCTAGAAGACGACAGGAATCTACAACTTTTTATTTCATACTCTCTCCCATTTAGATTAAAGAGAATTGTCCTTCATCATTAAGATTATATTAATGATATTTTTCTTATCAAAATTGCTTTTCTTTTGGTGGAACTGTGCTTGTAAACTAGCAGATAACTAATCTAAAGCAGGGAAAACTCGCTTTTTATATAAGCTAAACAAATTGTATTATAAGACCACATCCTGGACAGTCAAAATGCCATTCAAAAGCAGCAACAATGCCAAGTAGACTATAATTTAACCATTCCTTTAATACATATTTAAAAGATTCGACAGAAATAGTAGCATAGGAACTTGCACTGTCAAGTTGGAATTGGCCCAGATATATAGATTTTTGGAGTATGATTGAATTAGGGCCTGTGTCATATAAAGTGTCCTCTTACATAACAAGAAAAATGAGTGGACACAAAGCAATTGTCCTATATCTTTACATGGTAAACAGTACATCTACAAGAATGAGAAACATTTCGAACAAAGACACAATATAAAGTAGGCGCTTATGAAAAATCAGAATTCACAAACTAGAGTTGAAACAAAAATTTGACAGGTAGCAACAATACTAAGAGATAGCGGCATTTCATGGAGTACACATACTAAAAATCAATTCCAAATTTTTCTACAGGTAGAGAGGAAAATTCTTGCGTGATGATAAAATTGGCATCTCTCACCATGATTTTGCAGTGCTAACATACTCCACCATGCTTTTATATTTACCCCAGAAAGTTCAGATTCCGACACTGTTTACTCTCACTTACCTCCTGTTCAGAATGAGCATCTCTGACAAAGGCCGAATAGAATTCAATAGCCAGTGACACAGAATCACCATTCAATACTTCTAGTATCCTGCTAAATGTGCTTGGAAGAGTTTTACTTGCAGTTTCTAACAGCTCTGACCTCACATTTACTCCCTGGAAAGCAGAACAATATTCTCATTTATGGACCACTATTATAAAAATATACTGTAATAACTAATTAGTGGCCAAAAAAAATTAAAGCATAACCTGCAATCCCAGATCCTGACAAGCCTCTGCATATTTAGTTGCTGAAAGGGCTGCATTTCTTTTTATCTCAGATTCCTTCCGCTCCAGTTCAACAAGTTGCTGCTGAATCTTCTGTACCTGCTTCTTCTGATAAGGTCTAAAAGTTGAAAAGATAAGGATAAATAAGCAGACAGAAATAACTAATCAGACATTCTATGCTTGCTTCATGTATGACTTTGACCTAGCTTACATTTCATAATTAACATTTTGGACCATTATCTGAGCAGCCTCTCCCAGGAAAATTGAATCCTTCTCAAAAGCACGCACAATTGCCTCCCAAGCACCCTGTTCAAAATGCAACACATTCACAGTCACAAAAAAAGATTGTCCTGAGGCACACAAATGCACACACATGTAACCACTCACAGATGAGAAGACAGACAAACACGTCCAGGTACACATACACAAGCACGAACACACAGAGAGAAGGAAGGAAGGTAGAGATTAAGAAGATGATGATGATGTCTTTGCGGATCTTACAGCAGCACCTGAAAGCCTTCCAAATATATTACGGCTTTCTGGAGTTGACTTGAGGAGAATGTCATATATTTGTTTGGCTTCTAAGTACCTAATGCCTGAAAAGTGAATGTGTGTGATTATACAAGAGATATCAAAGTAAATTTACCTCTATGCTAACTGTGTAAAGACTTTATAATTAGAAAAAAACTCCTACAAGCTATTGAATTAGCAGGTGGAACCAAAATTTACCCCCATAAGAGGATCATTAAAATCGTAAAATGGCAATGGGGACACAATTTGACAGGAAGTAAGATTCTTATCTTAGGACAGAGACAAGTTAGAATATGTCACCAACTGAGAAAATATCAAGCTTCTAAATAATTAAGAACTGATAAAAACAGAACAAATAAAGTGCTTAATTTGAGAAAAAAAAGATTGCATATTCACGATATTCAGTGACAAAAAGTAATTGTAGATTCATGTTCTATTTATCACTAGCTATTGGATAAAAAAACTCTTCTTCTGCTTGTATATTCTTGTGCTTGGACATAAAACGAAGAAAAGGAAATGATATCCCTGCTTAAAATGATTGAACTCGTTTTTCAATATCATTGAAGTAATTTCCACCTCAGACGTGAAAATGCTCGAAACTAGTCCAGATATATAGATTTTCTGATTTTCAACTTTTTGAGAATATGCAAATTTGAGGAAATTTTTGACTCGGAGTTCATAAGCCTTGTCCTTCCTATTGCTAATCTTCATCCAAGTTTTATCCATGTCCTAGATATAGACACATCAGCCTTTAGTACAAAATACTTTTCTAATATCAAACTAAAGAGAATACAAGTTTTTTATGAGACTTTCATGCAAAAGAAATGGAAGAAGATTTCAGCAAACTGAAGGTTTCGACAACACTAGCTGCAATTTTCATTTTCAATTGCGGATTCCTTATCAGATTGAATATCAAACCAGGCAATGAGACAAAACCAAGTAGCAGAAACATCACGAAACTCAGAGGCAGTCCTGATATGCTAATCAGATTTACAAGTTCATCAACCAGACTCAAATGCGTAAACTTGAGACAGGGATAGGGAAAGATAAAATGCAGCAATGAGCATTGAACGAATGCCCTGTTACAGCCTGCTGTTAGACCACTTGGGCATTTCAACAAACAGTAAACGAACATGAAAAATTCCAGCAACTCTTTGCTCAAATGAAGCCACGGTTGGCCCCAAAATCATCAGAAGTACAAGGGATTTCAAATTCAATCATGATATAACATGCGCATGCTAAAATTTGAACAATCAACGGGGCTATTGCAATAAACGAAGCCATGGCAGACATGCTTAGAG
The DNA here is from genome assembly GCF_036785885.1 of Coffea arabica. Classification (NCBI taxonomy): domain Eukaryota; kingdom Viridiplantae; phylum Streptophyta; class Magnoliopsida; order Gentianales; family Rubiaceae; genus Coffea; species Coffea arabica. Next base: position 49,135,839 of record NC_092310.1, on the reverse strand, counting down.
GACTTGGGAAGGAACTGAAATTCAAAGAAAAAGGGGCGACTTATAGTGCTCTTACTTGAGCGGTGGCGACGGCGATTATGACGAAGCCGAAGACGGTGAGTTGGAATTGGAAGATGACTAGGTCTGACTTCGTCCGAGAGCTTTCATCTAGTGTTACAGAGAACGGCAGCAGCCCAGGAGGTTGTGCGCGGTGTTGGCGATGGCAGACAGCATGCAGAGCGGACGCGGACTGGTGGTGACCTGGTTCTTCCTCCTCTGTCCGTTGCCGCGTCTTTCTCTCCTGATCTTCCCGTCAGCCGCCACCCTTCCTTCACTCTATTTTTTTTCTTTTCACGCTCAAGGCCTCCCTTCCAAGAACCCTAGCCGCTTCTCTGCTCTTCTGTTTCTCTTTTTCTCCTCTAAAACCTAGCCTAAATTTGTCTAAGTGTTGGAAGAGAGAAGCGGCGAGACTTTTGTTTGTGTGTGAACAACCAAAACGACGTCGTTTTGTAGAGATTTCAGCCATCCGCTCGCGCCTCGCGCCTCTTTCAGATTTCAGACCGGCGCTCTTTTTTTTGGCATCTAAGCACGTCTTTGAGATTCCAGGATTCACGCCTTTTGCTTCATACATCTTTTTTCTTTTTTTTTTAGCCAATTTTTTTTTCAGGTTTCTTTTTTCATACTTAATCTCTTTTTTTTTCCTTAATCTCATCTATAAATATCAAATAAATTATTTGATATTGGTTTCTTTTTTGTGCATGTATATATATGTGTGCTTGTTTGTGTCTATATACATCTTTTTGGGTTTGGACAATTCAATATACAAATTATTTAAGAAATTACCTTACAATAAAACTTACACAATAAAACATATTTCAAAAATTTAACATGCATAGAATCGCTTATATACAGTATAGCACTTCTTACTCATGCTTATACTACTCTTTGTCTATTACTTAGTTTTTATAATAAATTAAAAGAAACATGTAATCAAATATTCTGTTAATTATGTGGCAACTCTCAATCTTATTGCACAACAGATATTTTACTGAATAATTTTAATTTCGTATATACCCATTCCATATGAAAATAATTATTACTTATGATGTATTACACGTTATACTAATCTTTCACAGTGCTAACATTAGACTACAAATTATATTCAATTACACTTTTTCAAATTATTTCAGTTATTGATTTTTGGGGGTTGTGATAAGGAATAATAAATTTTTATGCTCAGACATGTCTATTACGTCAACTTAGCAAAAATTACAAATATCTAAAAATAGTTTGTTATTATATCATTTGCATTTTGCTAATACGTAATGAATAGGGGCTAAATTATAAAATTAAGGTGTCATATCTTCTGTGCTTTTGCTCATATAAAAGAATTGGGGGCTAAATAATAAAATTAGGGTGCCATAGTAGAATTAGTGAAATTTGATGAAAATACTATAGAATTGCTTATATACAGTATAGCACTTCTTACTCATGCTTATCCTACCCTTTGTCTATTACTTAGTTTTTATAATAAATTAAAAGAAACATGTAATCAAATATTCTGTTAAATGTGTTACAACTCTCAATCTTATTGCACGACAGATATTTTATTGAATAATTTTAATTTCGTATATACCCATTCCATATGAAAATAATTATTACTTATGATGTATTACACGTTATACTAATCTTTCACAGTGCTAACATTAGACTACAAATTATATTCAATTACACTTTTTCAAATTATTTCAGTTATTGATTTTTGGGGGTTGTGATAAGGAATAATAAATTTTTATGCTCAGACATGTCTATTACGTCAACTTAGCAAAAATTACAAATATCTAAAAATAGTTTGTTATTATATCATTTGCATTTTGCTAATACGTAATGAATAGGGGCTAAATTATAAAATTAAGGTGTCATATCTTCTGTGCTTTTGCTCATATAAAAGAATTGGGGGCTAAATAATAAAATTAGGGTGCCATAGTAGAATTAGTGAAATTTGATGAAAATACTATAGAATTGCTTATATACAGTATAGCACTTCTTACTCATGCTTATCCTACCCTTTGTCTATTACTTAGTTTTTATAATAAATTAAAAGAAACATGTAATCAAATATTCTATTAAATGTGTTACAACTCTCAATCTTATTGCACGACAGATATTTTATTGAATAATTTTAATTTCGTATATACCCATTCCATATGAAAATAATTATTACTTATGATGTATTACACGTTATACTAATCTTTCACAGTGCTAACATTAGACTACAAATTATATTCAATTACACTTTTTCAAATTATTTCAGTTATTGATTTTTGGGGGTTGTTATAAGGAATAATAAAAAATTTGTGAAAAAATTTTTATGCTCAGACATGTCTATTATGTCAACTTAGCAAAAATTACAAATATCTAAAAATAGTTTGTTATTATATCATTTGCATTTTGCTAATACGTAATGAATAGGGGCTAAATTATAAAATTAGGGTGTCATATCTTCGGTGCTTTTGCTAATATAAAAGAATTGGAGGCTAAAAAATAAAATTAGGGTGTCATAGTAGAATTAGTGAAAGTTGATGAAAATACTGTAGTATACAGTGATGCAAAAAGTTATCACAAAATTAGAATCGGGTAGACCTTCAATGACAACAAGTTATGTTGTCACTGTAGAGAGAGCATTTGTGACGACTTTACTTGAGTTGTCATAAAATCATTTCCCGCGGCATCAAATGAGATGCGCGCCAACTATTTCGTGACGAGTTGAGAATGACAACTTCCAATGTTGTCACTGATTATGCTTGTGCTGTACTCATCAGTGATGACACCTAATGTCGTCACTGAATTAGGTTATCTGTGACAAGATTTTTGTTGTCACATAAATTTTTGTCACTGAAAAATATATTTCTTGTAGTGACTGTATTTTGAGTGATCTAAAAAGGAAAGCTTCCTAAGAAGCATGTCCCAAGCATTTGGCATGTCATGAGGGTATTATGTACAATTATATCTATTGAAAGTTAACTTTTTAGTTAGTTTTTCTTATTGTTAATTACCACCTAAAAGACCACCCATTTTTGTTTTTATTATTTTGCTTAGAGTAGTCACCTTTCTTGTCTAAATGAATTCTTTCATACTTATTTTAAACCAAAGTTTTTAGACTGAAATAGTAGGTCAAACTTCTCCCAGAAATAAAGTACTATGACCATCTAACAAGATTAAGTATTCACATGGATAAGAAAACATACCTAACTATTTCGCATACCAACTAAAGGGCGCGGATGGTTTCTTGGGCGCTATATGTCATCATAAAATCTTTTGTTGAATCTCCACTCTCAAATCTTATCGTACTTATCCTACAATTTAAATTGAGCAATGCTAATATAAGAACCTCAAGACACCAAAATATGAAGAATAACGTTTTAGTGAGTTGAGAAATGAACATTATAGAACGTTGACCACTAAAACTACAGAAATCTTGTTATTTCAAGTGCTTCTAGGTCATCGTCACATCCATACATGTAACGGATGATGTATGCCTCGCCAATTTCTATGTCTACTAATGGCAGTCATAAGTTAAAATAAAAAGAAGAATTTGATACATTACTTATTGAAGTAGGGAAATTTCTAATTTATGGTGTATTTGTAATACAAATCAGGTATTAGATGTTATAGCTTGATGATCACTACAGACGAAAAAGTCCAAATCCATTCAAAACTCCAGAAGTGATATCAGGAAGTTCTATCTTATTTCTCTCCAGCGATGACCATAACATGCTTCTATTGGATAGAACAAGATATGCACAAAAGAATTGTCATTACAGCAGATATGAAAAGAAAGAAAAGTTTTGGACATCTAAATTGAAATGATCAATTGGTAATATTATGTAATGAATCAGAGATCTATTATCATCTGACACAAAACCAAATTTACCATGTATAAAGTAAAAAATGAATACATAAACATCAATAATATACTGCAGTTATATCTTCAACTGACTTGTAAGACTGAATGATTTCATAAAGATGAAAAAGTGACAAAGGGCATATAATGTACTAATTGCATTTATGAATCTTAAAGGCTATATCAGAATCACTATCATTGACTCTTTAGATTTATTCACTGTCCACGTCCATTAACTTAAAATGGAACAAAACTGAAAAGGTCATTGAAAAATAAATAGGATTAAAAAACCATTTCTTGGACGGATGAAGAATCTTAAAATATTTTTAGTTAATAACTACAAAATAAAACAAAAGGGACATAACTACAGCTTTGTAGCAATTTAATCCATTTTTTAGTTAACAAATACTTAATTTAAAGTTGCTAGGTTGAATAGTAATTTACTTGTTGATTCTAGCAGGTGCTTAAACTCTGTATTTGAGACTTGTCAGTTTTGGTCTAACTTTTTAATGCGTACAAACATTGAAACCATTTATATCAATCGTCGTAGTTAGCAAAATTTGTCACAAGGTAGAAAACGCTTGGTTAGCTTGTATGGATGAAGTTCATGGAACATATAATCAAGATGTTGTACCAAGAGAACACTACTCGCCAAAAAGAAGGGAAGAAGAGGTAATATATCACTGATTTTGTTAGTTTGTTAACTCAATTTTTTTTAATGTGATTTACATATTGTGTGCACGCACAAGCCCATATTAAATTAGTTAAATGTACAAATTAGTACAAATTTTTAAAATTAAATTAAAATTAATTTAACTAACAGATTAGTACGAAGACTAGATGCAGGGCAAAATAAAATGCCAACTTAGACTAAATAGGTACATCTTGCCATGTGATTTTTTTCTTCAATTTGTGTTTGTTGGCAAAGAGTTTTCGTCCATTTATAAGGGGAAACTCTGTCAAAATTTTCTTAAAAATAAATAAAATTTTCCATTATTAAAAAAAAAAGGTACATCTTGCCAGATGACAGCTCTTATTTTCAGTTTGAGATTGTTTATTGTACATTTAACTATTTATTAGCGAATTCCTAAAAAAGTGGAAAAAAAAATGAATCTCATTTGACTAATTTTGAAGGACTTTTAGAGTGTAAATGCAAGACTATATTTCACACGTTAATAGCAGATTTGACTAATTGTGAGCATCTTTACCTAAAGCATTATTTAGTTGTTGTCAATCATGAGATGGGAAATAAATAATTCTGAATCTGTAGCCTTTACTAATTTCCGAGCAACTTCTCAGCAATACAAATGGGTAATATTTTATGACAATGATAATCATCTTTTTTTGTTTTTTGTCTCTTAATTTTAGATTACGTTGATTTCTAGGTTAATGTTAATTAATAAATCATTTTCTTATTCGAATATTTTCCCGCTTATTCAACATTAAAAGTTTTAAGTTAGAGACAAAATATTGCCTTCAAGTTTCTTTCTTGATTTTCAAATGCAACTTCACTTAGAGTTTGTTTGTTTCAATGTAAAATTTTTTCCAGAGGAGAACATTTTCAATGAAAATAATTTTCTTGAAAAAATTTTCATTTCCTTTTATTTTCAGGTGTTTGGTGCAGTTTTATGAAAATGTACCACAAAACTAAAACCTACGAGAAGAAGGATTCCCCATAGAGTCCCTCCAATTACCACCATCCCATATACATTGGATTTACCATCTCAACCTAGAGATTCATCCAATCTCCAAATCATAGAATTGGGAATTCATAGTTTCTCAAACTAATTACACAGCATACCAATGAAGATTCAAATTCATAATATGTCAATGAAAATTGCTTCAGTAATTAAAACCCTATAATTGATCAAACATCATATGGAAAAGTAGTACTTGAATTCTAGTACAAACTTTACTGCGCAATAGTCTTCCAAATTTCTCCTTCACTTTTCGGCCATGTTGGCGATGGCGTCTTCGTTGGTGGACTGGGTCCTCGGAGACCCTTGTTCCTCCAAGATGTGACCCTGCTGGGCTCCCGAGGCCTGCCCAGCCCCGGTTGAAGGAATTCTCCCACTTCTGGAGCGCGTGAATCTCATTTCAGCAATAATTTCGTTCTCACAGATGGCGCCAATTGAAGGGGGGATTTTTGGTGGTTAGCTGAACTGACCTGAATAGATCCTCTCTCAGGTGAAATGTGGTGAATTCGTTTGTCCGAAGCGAATGGTGGGGATTCTCCCCTGTGATCACTCCGACGATCAAGTCAGTATATTGAAAGAACGAGAAGGAACAAGAGTGTGTATGAATGAACAGTTCCCTTACTTGTTGAGAGCTCATGGGGGTATTTATAGGGCAGGAGTGGATGACAGGACAGAGGGCTCATGCCAGCGGGACCCGTGTCCTGGTCATTACGGCTCTGTTCCCTGCCAGGATGTCTGACTCTGACACTGTAGCCGCCTGGACATGATGACGGGGAGCCTTGCGTAGTAGCCATTAAGAGCATCAGTTGCTTTTCAGATAAAGCACTGGTTTTGTGTGATGTCAGTAGTGTTGACATCATCGGCGTGCAGCCGGGGTGGGAAACCGAGGTGCCGAGGTCACTCATGCTGCGAGTCAGAGATCTGGCCAAACACAGGGGTCATGTTCAGGATATGGCTACGCTTAGGTGACGGCCGGGGTGAGGCCACCTCAGCACCACGAAGTGTCTGAGGTGAGCATCCTCAGGTAACGTCAATGAGAAAGTTTTATCATCTTTTTTTTTCCGTTTGAAAGTTTATCATCTTATTTCTTGGTCCCATTACTTTTTACCCGGTCTAACCTTTTTATTTACCAACATCTCTTTTCCTATTTTTGATAGTAAATATCTTCAGCAATCATCCCTTGAAAGTAGTTGTTAGCACCCTTGAGGAAATGGGGCAGGGATTTTGTCTCTTGTTAGGATTCTTAGGAATTGCACAGGCCTATATACAGCTCAGCCGCTTTCCTGATCCAAAGCAACCCTCCCGTACTCAATCTTTGCCACACTAGTATTATTTATGGACTCGTACGTAGACACCTAAGCAATGAAACAGGAAAGGATTGGTATCCCGGGGAATTACTAATTATTCTAAGTTCTAACTTAATGGTAAAATCCCCAATTAGATTTTGATTTCCTCCACAGTAATCAGGTTTTATTCTAACTTACCCGATTATATTGTCATAAACAACATTACACAGTAACAATAGTATAGTTATTATTTGGGCAGTTAACTATGTAAAATATTTAGCATGTCATAATGGTCAATTTATACGACAAAAAAAATATAAAGGTAACAATCGAGTGACACAACACACATATATATATTTTGCTGTAAACGATAACGTGGTGAGCATTTTAAGTGATTTTTTTTAGAGGGCAATGTTATTTAATCGTAATCATGAGCTAGGTAGAGAGGACTGCTCTCCCTGTGTAAGGTGGATGTGAAGTCTGTTGGACAGACAGGTTCGGTGGTCGAGAGCATTTGGATAGATAGGGTTGCACCCTCTGATTATCGGGGCCCACTTCAAAAATTCTCAGTTATAATTGCACTGTAGTACTTCCTAAGGACGCATGTCCATAAACCCTACTGCTATAAATTCAGCTACTATAATACAGAAATCCAGACTCTTCAATCTTCATTCCAGCTTCTTCCCCAGCATCTCTTCACTCTTCGCTCTTCTCTCCAGCCTCTCTTCACTCTTTGCTTTTCTTCCCAGCCTCTCTTCACTCCCCGGCTTCTCTTCTCTTCGTTGTTAGCTAAACATGGCTAATAGAATCCTTAATCGATCTATCGCAAAAATATGCACTGCTGGCAGAAACATGTATCGATCCCTTAGATCAAAGACACCATTCCAGGATTCAAGGGATCTCTGATGGTTCTCGCTGGTAATATGCAGTGTTGGAGCTTTAGCCTGTTTCAATCAAATCAGCTTCAACCATGTAGCCCGCCCTACCATGAACAAAATGACTCTGGTATTTGCCCTAGTGGTACTCATCGGGGAAGTTGGCTTGTTGTTGTATTACAAGAGCATCCAGGGCTTCAAGGTGATGGATATGGAAATCGGTCCAGACTTTCGGTCAGTTCTGAACCGTGTGTTTTTCGTTTCTACAGTTGGCATCACTGGTTTAAACATCAAATCTTTAGCAAGTATTCTGTTCTTCGATTTCAGCGCGGCGGCACTGGTTGCCGGAGAGAGATTACTTGAGCAACTACAACGAGGACTCCAAGAAACTGTGTGATCGGATGGCCGAGGGCAACCAAGCTAGACAAAACCTGACCGAGGTCCGGGACGAGTTCAACAAGTGGTTGTTCGAGCTCAACGAGGTGTTCGAGGAGGAGGGGGAGGAGAAGAGGCTACTTTTAGCGGGGAAGAGACCGGCAAGAAGCACGAGGGAGGAGAGGAGTCTCATCCCGGTGGGGAAGAGACCGGCAAGGAAACCGGCCAGGAGGGAGTCGAGACAGGGGTCTAGGCTCGTGGGTATTGAGGGAAATGCCGAGGCGGGAGGTGCTTAGTAGCACTCTTGATCTCGGTTCTTGTATTCTTTTTTTTTTGTAATGCTCTTTTCACTAGATGGAATCCCTTCTCATCTTGGTTCTTTTACTTTCTCGTTTCGTCCCCTGCTTGTCCCCCTCATTTTTTAATAACGGATGTATGGTATCAAGGTATTAAAAAATAACGAAATTTCTGAAGTCACAACTTGTTAAAAGTTTCAAATATAATACAATCTAAGGTTCTCAGCGTGCCAAGTTCTCGGCACTAGAGAACCATCTCGGTAGCTTAGTTTACAATGCCCACTAAGGTTAGATTTCACAACCCGTTAAGGGCCTTTCTATTTTGGGCATAATTTTTCTTGCCGTTCAGCTCAGCTGACTGAGTTTTTTTTGAGGACCAAGTCTCCTGGTTAGAACCGACAGGGTTTGACGCGGGCATTGTAGTAGCGGGCCAGGGTGTTCTTGTAGGAAGCTACCCGTGCTGAGGCGACGTCCCTTTTTTCGTCGACGAGGTCGAGATCCAGTTGTCTCTCTTCCTCATTCATCTCGGCTACATAAGCTGCCAACCGGGGACTGGGTGTGAGGATTTCAGCCGGGAAGACCGCTTCGGTTCCGTAGGTCAAGGAGAAAGGGGTCTCTTGTGTGGTTGACCTCGGCATGGTCTGATAAGACCATAGGACACTGGGGAGTTCCTCTACCCACGATGATCCAGCTCGGTGGAGTCGAGTCTTGAGGACATGCGTGAGTTCGGTTGAAATTTTCTACCTGACCGTTGGCCTGGGAATGGCCTACCGAAGTGAAGTGTTGCTTGACGCCGAGATTCTCGCACCAAGTCTTAAACGGGTTCTCGGCGAACTGCCTCCCATTGTCTAAAATGATGACCTGAGGTATGCTGAAGCGGCAAATGATGCATTTTCAAAAGAATTTTTGAACCGCCAGCCCTGTGATGGTCCTCAGAGGCTCGGTCTCGACCCACTTAGTGAAGTAGTCCACGGCGGTCACAAGAAAGACATACCCTGCTACAGTCTTAAGAAAAGGACCGATGATATCTGTCCCCTATTGCTCGAATGGCCAGGGTGAGATGATTGGAACAATAAGATTTTAGGGCTGGTGGTGCTCGGGGGCATGGGCCTGACAGGAAGGGCCATCGAGGACAAGGTTTTGGGCATCTTGTCGAACGGAAGGCCAGAAATACCCGAGAAATAGGGTCTTCTTGGCCAACATCCTATGGCCGATGTGAGCCCCATATAAGCCTTCGAGTATCTCACGGAGGACTTGGTGTCCATCATCGGGTGTAATGTACCTCAGCCATGGGCCAAGATAGGATCGTTTGTATAACTCTCCATCGCGGAGCACGTACCGAGGGGCTTTGCGTTGGACCCATCTCGCTTTGGCTCGGTCCTCTGGAAGGATCCCTTGGCCTAAGAAGAGGATGAATGGGCTCATCCATGTGTCTCCCGGGTGTACGGGGCAGGCCACCCCTTCCATATATCCCGGCTCGTTCAACACTTCCACTAGGACCGTCTTGTTAAGGTCAGAAAATGATTTGTAAGCCAACCGGGATAAGGCGTCGACCCGCCTTTTCTGCGACCGGAGTGTTCTTTGGATTTCGAAAGACTTGAAGTACGCCGTGAGTTGGTGAACTTTGGAGAAATACCGTTGCATGGTCTCATCCTTAACTTCATATTCACTAAGAACTTGGCATACTACATGTTTGGAGTCGCTGCGGACAGAGGGCTCATGCCAGCGGGACCCGTGTCCTGGTCATTACGGCTCTGTTCCCTGCCAGGATGTCTGACTCTGACACTGTAGCCGCCTGGACATGATGACGGGGAGCCTTGCGTAGTAGCCATTAAGAACATCAGTTGCTTTTCAGATAAAGCACTGGTTCTGTGTGATGTCAGTAGTGTTGACATCATCGGCGTGCAGCCGGAGTGGGAAACCGAGGTGCCGAGGTCACTCATGCTGCGAGTCAGAGATATGGCCAAACACAGGGGTCATGTTCAGGATATGGCTACGCTTAGGTGACGGCCGGGGTGAGGCCACCTCGGCACCACAAAGTGTCTGAGGTGAGCATCCTCAGGTAACGTCAATGAGAAAGTTTTATCATCTTTTTTTTTCCATTTGAAAGTTTATCATCTTATTTCTTGGTCCCATTACTTTTTACCCGGTCTAACCTTTTTATTTACCAACATCTTTTTTTCTATTTTTGATAGTAAATATCTTCTGCAATCATCCCTTGAAAGTAGTTGTTAGCACCCTTGAGGAAATGGGGCAGGGATTTTGTCTCTTGTTAGGATTCTTAGGAATTGCACAGGCCTATATACAGCTCAGCCATTTTTCTGATCCAAAGCCACCCTCTTGTACCCAATCTTTGCCACACTAGTATTATTTATGGACTCGTACGTAGACACCTAAGCAATGAAACATGAAAGGATTGGTATCCCGGGGAATTACTAATTATTCTAAATTCTAACTTAATGGTAAAATCCCCAATTAGATTTTGATTTCGTCCACAATAATCAGGTTTTATTCTAACTTACCTGATTATATTGTCATAAACAACATTACACAATAACAATAGTATAGTTATTATTTGGGCAGTTAACTGTGTAAAATATTTAGCATGTCATAATGGTCAATTTATACGACAAAAAAATATAAAGGTCACAATCGAGTGACACCACACACACATATATATATATTTTTTTTTTCTGTAAACGATAACGTGGTGAGCATTTTAAGTGATTTTGTTTTAGAGGGCAATGCTATTTAATCGTAATCATGAGTTAGGTAGAGAGAACTGCTCTCCCTGTGTAAGTTGGAGGTGAAGTCTGTTGGACAGACAGGTTCGGTGGTCGAGAGCATTTGGATGGATGGGGTTGCACCCTTTGATTACCGGGGCCCACTTCAAAAATTCTCAGTTATAATTGCACTGTAGTACTTCCTAAGGACGCATGTCCATAAACCCTACTGCTATAAATCCAGTTACTATAATACAGAAATCCAGACTCTTCAATCTTCATTCCAGCTTCTCCCCCAGCATCTCTTCACTCTTCGCTCTTCTCCCCAGCCTCTCTTCACTCCCCAGCTTCTCTTCTCTTCATTGTTAGCTAAACATGGCTAACAGAATCCTTAATCGATCTATCGCAAAAATATGCACTGCTGGCAGAAACATGTATCGATCCCTTAGATCAAAGACACCATTCCAGGATTCAAGGGATCTCTGGTGGTTCCCGCTGGTAATATGCAGTGTTGGAGCTTTAACCTGTTTCAATCACATCAGCTTCAACCATGTAGCCCGCCTTACCATGAACAAAATGACTCTGGTATTTACCCTAGTGGTACTCATCGGGGAAGTTGGTTTGCTGTTGTATTACAAGAGCATCCAGGGATTCAAGGTGATGGATATGAAAATTGGTCCAGGCTTTCGGTCAGTTCTGAACTGTGTGTTTTTCGTTTCTACAGTTGGCATCACTGGTTTAAACGTCAAATCTTTAGCAAGTATTCTGTTCTTCGACTTCAACGCGGCGGCACTGGTCGCCGGAGAGAGATTACTTGAGCAAAAAACTGACTTTGGCGTTTTTCTGTTTCGGTGTGGATGCTCTATTACTCAAGCTAACTTGTATTTTGGGTACAACTTCAATTTCTGGGTATTCGTTGGGATCGTTGGGTTGGTGCAAGCTGGCAGGGGCTATTTGCTGAAGTTTTTTGCCTCACCGCCTCCTCCTCCAGCTGACGAGTCTCGCTGATGAGTGAGACTAACTGATGGACTGCCGTCTGATGGCCTACAAACAGTTTTTAGGGAATTAGTAGTATTGTAAATACTTAGTAGTACGGTTAAGTTTTAGTCCTTTAGTAGTAATATTTATTATTCCAGCAGTTTGGGGTTTGCCAGGCTTATGTTTACAAATTTTATTTACAAATTTTATTTTTAGCAGAAGAGTATTTGTAAATAAAAATAAAATTGTAACTAAAAAAAAGTTCTTCTGCTAAAATGCATAAATTTGAACATAATTCTAGAATTTACTATATTTTTTGGGCTAAATATTAAAAACTAAATATCATTGGTCTAAATTTGTGAAATATAAGATATTGCACATTATTAAGACGTCTCTTATTTCATAGGGTAATCTTATATATGCTCACCATATATATGCTATTACCGTTGGATTATGACACATGTATAAAAGTTAAATTTTAAATTCAAATGTTAGATAGTTGTCATCCAACAAAGGCTAATAGTGTATACAGCATTAGTGTGTAAACTATTAATCCTAATTCATATAATATGTACTTAAATCTACAAAATTCTAGTATTTTAACAGTAGTTTTATAAACTCTAGCATCATACTAGGATCATAATCTCATTAAATCAATGTGTTGTAGCAATTTCCCTAATTTCCATCCTCGGGCATTTTTAATTTCTTATTTATCAAGAAATCCCACTGTTAGTTCACTCTTCACCGAGTTGTATAGATGATCTAGCAAAGATGGAATTCATATTTTGTTTATTAAATCACATGAAATTTTACCCAACTCTATATTTGGAATAGAATATATGATAGACATATGGACATAGAAATAAAAAAAAAAAGTTTTCTGCTTAAATTTAAATTTGACTTTTTTTTCACTAAAATTTGTAAGGGATACAAATGGAAGGGAATTTATAAAACAATCCTAGGAAAAATTCTGCCACTTAAAACTTAAACTTTAAACTTATTAAGTTATAGAAATTTATAGAGAATATCAAAATAAAAAAAATGATTCAATTTCTACCATTATTATGATATTACATATGCGAAATTTCTAATGTAAATATAAGGGGAGTTATACTTATTAAACATGTTTGCGGATATTAATATCCCCTTTTTTTATTGTATTGCCATTCTGTTTTTGGAGAGGCAACACAAGATGGGTTGTGCTCTATTAAAATAGAAAATTTTCATTTTTTGTTTAATTCAAAATAAAATGGAGATATAAAAATTTTCTAAAATTTCTTCTAGCCAAGATTTAACGTATCTAAATAAGATAATAGACATTTGTATAACAATTTTTGCTTAGAGGTTTACAGATATTCATAATTGTTGTTACAATTGAGATGGAGAGAGATTTTTAACTCAATATTGATGTATCAATTTGGATTTTCTTTTTGTGTCATTAGACACAAAAAAGAAAATGTCAAATTTTGAGATCCAAACCATTCATGAATATGCAGTCAGTAGTCAATAGTTAATGGTTCAAATTTGTCCTAAATTTTTATTTTTGCAAATGAAAATCTACATTTGATTTATAAGAGAAAGTGGGAGAAGTTGACCATTTTGAGATACTATATAATGGACAAGATAAGGACGGATCAACTCCAATTGAAATAAAAATTTCTTTTAGGAAAGAAAAGAATTAAGAAAAACAAAAGTCAAGATACAAGTACTTAGAAATAAAAAAAAACAGTTAATATAGGGTATCATATGGACGACATGGCCTAGTGGTAAGATAGGGGTTGCAAAACCCTTCTCCCTTGTTCAAATCCGAGTGTCACTGGATCAAATCTATCCGAAAGAGCCTTAAATAACATTGCTGCTTCTCCAACTGCTTAATGTAATAACACAAATCTATCCCAAAGAGCCTTGGACTAACATAGCTAAATCTATCCCAAAGAGCCTTGGACTAACATAACTGCTTCTCCGACTGCTTCATATCAACTGGCATGACAGGAGGAGAATATGATGCATACCGATAGAAAGTAACACCACTACACAACATAAGGACTACAGTTACCATATATTTGTTTTGCCACATTGTGTAAACCACAGTTTGCATTATTGATCCCAACATCACATCCCATTTGCCAACATTATAAGCTCTATGCAAGGATTGTGCAACTACATGAAGATTTGCAGTAAATCCTACCAAAAGAAGCAGGAAAGAGATATCAAATCCCACAATTTGACATAATGCCATGGTAGCAGATGTTGAAATCAGATCAACCATCAATTTTCCAAGGTTTCCTAAACACTTCTGGGACACATGGCGATGAATGACAAAGCAGTTGAGAAGCAAACCAAAATAACATTAGGCACAGATGACAAAGATGAACCCTATAAACCCTGTATATTTCCCCTTCAACATTAAAAGTCCAGCGACACTAACAACTTCCATGGCTGTTGCCATCACGCCAACAAAGAACCAGGATGTTTCACTGTTTACTGAAACAAATAAGAAAATGGATTTCAGCACCACATTTAAGTTCTGGGAAAAACTATAAAATGATAAGTTTTGAAAATCACATTGACCTACACTTCGAGTACTAGATTTTTCCACCAGTATGATGTTATAATTCCCTAAGCAGGTTTACCATGATTATCACAATCCACCATATAATCTTCATATACATCGACATACTGAAAATACTCTAAGAACAAAGCCTATAGTTAATGGTCCAAATAAAATGTCAAATTTTGAGATCCAAATCATTCATGAATTTGCAGTCAGTAGTCAATAGTTAATGGTTCAAATTTGTCCTAAATTTTTATTTTTACGATTGAAAATCCACATTTGATCTTACTAAAAATTGCAAAAAAAATCAACATTTTTTTTAATTCATAAGCTTATCGTCCATGAAAATATTTGTAAATAAAAATGAAATTGTAACTACAAACAAGTTCTTCTACTAAAATGTGTAATTTCTAGCATTATATGCTCATTCAAAAAAGGTTCAAGTGATTCTAGAATTTACTATATTTTTGGGCTAAATATTAAAAGCTAAATATCATTGGTCTAAATTTGTGAAATATAAGATATTGTACATTATTAAGACGTCTCTTATTTCATAGGTTAATCTTATATATGCTAACCATATATATATATGCTATTACCGTTGGATTATAACACATGTATAAAAGTTAAATTTTAAATTCAAATGTTGGATAGTTGTCATCCAACAAAGGCTAATAGTGTATACAGCATTAGTGTGTAAACTATTAATTCTAATTCATATAATATGTACTTAAATCTACAAAATTATAGTATTTTAACAGTAGTTTTATAAATTCTAGCATCATACTAGGATCATAATCTCATTAAATCAATGTGTTGTAGCAATTTTCCATTTTTCCAACCCTGAGCATTTTTAATTTTCTATTTATCAAAAAATTTCACTCTTAGTTCATTCTTCACCAAATTGTATAGATGATCTAGCACTCAGAAATTAGGACGGCGACATCCGAACCCAAGGAGACGAGATTCTCCGTCATGGGATGCTGCTCACCAAGATCAGTGTAAGAGAAAAAAAAGATAGCAAACGCAGGGAAAAGGACAATCGGAAACCACCATAGCTCCTTGGGTTTGAAACTTTTAGTAAATAGCTTCCTGCCAGCAGTGGAGTTGAGCTTTTCAAAGAATGATTTTTAATCGAAACCAGCTATGAGATTAGAATAGTGAAAGAACCTGAGTATATGGTGATGATAGTGTGGCGAGATAGAAGGAATATAACGGGAAAGAAGCTATTAAGTAAGCAGTAGTAGTACTAGTAGAGGCTTGCGATTGGATGTTTATATGGGAGAGTTACCCAAGAATTGTCTAATATTTGATGACAAATGAACATCATTTTTTTTATTTTACATGTTTATCCCTCACTGGTAGTCTACCACTATTTCGGGTCCTTTTTTCAGGTTAAGCAGCAAAGGATGTCTTATTTGCAACTTTGCATACATACTGACTATAAGACACTTAATAAGTAACAAAGAATCATAACTTAATGTGACAAGACATTCCACTTGTAATTTCGTGTAGTTTGTATGTTCATGTCAACAAGAGGTATCTATCCCTTAAATAAAAAAAAATTACATTTTTTAAGTAATTTTATTTACAATTTTATTTACATTCTTTCGTTTTTTCTCATTATCATTTGATTTCCAAATCTTCATTGATTCATGAAAATATTTTAGAAGTAGAATAATTAAAATACAATTGGACTAGACAGTAGAATCGATTGAATTAATCAAGCTAAGATTTGTGTATTGTGTCATAAAATCATTTTTTTGCCTTTGATGTGGCCAAAATTTAACTATGTTATCTAATTTGCTATAATCAAATTTGCTAAAGTATTTTCTATTATTTGTATAATCATCATAATTGATTATAGGTTCCATACATGTTGTTTGAGTACTTGATAAAGTAGATTAGAATATATCAAAATGACTTTTGTTCCCCGTTTCAAATAACAGTTACAAAAGAAAGGAAAAAAAATTAGAGTTCAATGGTTTGTATATATTATTCGCCCTCTGAGTCTCAAAGAGTGGACAAAACCAGCAAACAAAAATTATCATACGAATGCCCATACTTATGTTTTTACTATTTTTCATTTTTTGGACACATTTAGACACTTTTCAAATTCAACTTTCCCTCCGGCAAAAGAATTTTCCTAACCAAGAGTGGTAATACACCTAGTTTACATGTAATTTGCCGTTGAAAATGCATACTCAAACATTGCTCTTTATAATACGATTTAAGATTCAAATTTCATTCCCCTTAAAAAAATCACATCAAATACTCACCGCATTATCTTTTACAACACTATATATATATATATATGTCACCCGGTCGATTGTGACCATTATCTTTTCGTCAAACAAATTTGACCATTATCACATGCTATATTTTACACAATTAGCTGCCCATATAATACACTATTGAATTGTTAATACGTAATGTTTTTTGACAACATAATGAGGCAGGTATGTAGGGCCATCGGGACTCACTAGCTTAAAACCTGATTACTGTGATGAAAATCAAAATCTAGTTGGAAATTTTACGATTAGTTAGACTAATTAGTAATTAGTAATTAATTAGATGAGGTACAATACTACTGTTGTTAGGATATTTCTAGATCTTGGATTCTACCTCAGATCATTTCAGAAGTCATGTCATCAAATTGTAGGTAGGATCGTAGAATCATAGGATCTTGCTAAAAATTGCAAAAAAAAAAAATCAACATTTTTTTTAATTTATAAGCTTATCGTCCATGAAAATATTTGTAAATAAAAATGAAATTGTAAATACAAATTGTTCTTCTACTAAAATGTGTAATTTCTAGCATTATATGCTCATTGAAAAAAGGTTCAAGTGATTATAGAATTTACTATATTTTTGGGCTAAATATTAAAAGCTAAATATCATTGGTCTAAATTTGTGAATTATAAGATATTGCACATTATTAAGACGTCTCTTATTTCATAGGGTAATCTTATATATGCTAACCATATATATGCTATTACCGTTGGATTATGACACATGTATAAAAGTTAAATTTTAAATTCAAATGTTGGATAGTTGTCATCAAACAAAGGCTAATAGTGTATATAGCATTAGTGTGTAAAATATTAATCCTAAATCATTTAATATGTACTTAAATCTACAAAATTCTAGTATTTTAACAGTAGTTTTATAAACTCTAGCATCATACTAGGATCATAATCTCATTAAATCAATGTGTTGTAGCAATTTCCCTTATTTCCAACCCCGAGAATTTTAATTTCCTATTTATCAAAAAATCCCACTGTTAGTTCATTCTTTACCGAATTGTATAGATGATCTAGCAATGATGGAATTTATATTTTATTTATTGAATTGCATGAAATTTTACCCAACTCCATATCTAGAATAGAATATATGATGATAAATATATATTTCACGTATTTTTAATGTGTTTTATTAATTAGTTTCGATGTGTTTTATTTAGTTTTATAGGTAATGAACTAGGTTTATAGTGAAAATATGCATTTTATAGTTTAAAGCGTGAAAATTGTATTTCTATGGATTTTAAGGGTCAAAACTTCGTGTTTTTGTAGGTTTAAAAATTCAATCATCAAATGGAGTGACTTGAGAAGATAATTGGATGATTGAATATGGTTTAAAATGATAAAAAGAGAATATGAAGTGCAAAAGAGGAAATGCAATCAAGAATAAAAGGAAGCAGTTCCACAGCTTTGACATATTATGGTATTTTGGCAATATCTTCAGTTATAAGCATCAGATTGAGGAGATTCTTGAATCATTTTGAAGCTAAAAGATATATCTACATTTGGTATGAAGACATCAAAGTCCAGTTCAGTCTTTTTCCTTGTCAAAATGTCGAAATACAGAAGTGAAATTCCGTGGTCGAAAGCTGAAATAGAGCTTTGACTAGTCGATGGTAATTTGGTCATATCTCGGTCTACAGAGGTCCTAATTAGATGATTCTTGAAGCATTGGAAAGCTAACTCAAAGGACTGCAACTTTAATGTTTTTCACATGAGCTAGTTCTGCCTCCATCATTGAGAAAATAGTGGTTGAAATGATATCAAATGTATAGAAGTGAAAATGCGACTTCATGAACACGTGGCTTGTAGTCGCGTATTCCCACCTGATTGCTATAACTTGCTCATCAACTTGTCCTGCTTTCACACAATTTTTCCATCTCAATTCCAGCTATCAATCTCGGCTGTATTTGATCAAGAACAGGTTGGAAAGTTAGAAAGACAACTCATAGAATTTTCAAAAGTAAAAAATAACAACTAGAAACAACTCATTTGGCTCTTGAATTCTCTATAAATAGAGGCCTTTGGAGAACATTTTCACATCTTTGGAAGGCTAGAGAAACTCCACCAAAAATGTAGTTTTCACTAGAATTTCTTTAGTTCATTTGTTAGGTTAGTATAGTATGGAATAGTTTAGGTAGTTATGTGTGTTATTCATTCTTGTATTGACTCAACAAGGAGGCCAAGGGAGATGAAGAATGAGAGGCTCAAGACGCTCTAGTGACAAGGGTTTTCTTCTTTCCACATCTTTATCTTTGTATTGAACTCTAAGTTTTGTTAATGCAAGATTTGGATTTGTATTTAAATATGTGTTTCTAAAGTTTATGCGTAGAGTATGATTGAACTTGTTATATCTTGTTTGTGATATTTATTTGGTTATATGATGATATTATTTTGAACAAGTTATTTATCACTTTTGCTTTTCTAATCATGATTAACCGGCCATTAATTGTGATCATCTAAAGGTGTTAAGGTTGCAATGAGAATTGAAATTTAACACTAGTTTAAGAAAGTGATAAACCTAGGGAGTTCACTCACGAGAGTAGAGGAGCACCTATGTGATTTTAGTGACTTGTTTCATATAATTTCATAGAAGAAATGAACTTGTAGTTAATTTCATAACCACGATAGTAGGTATGGTTTAGCTACAAGTATAGGTGATTCACTACAAGTGTAGGTTTCACGTATATTAGGAAATTACGCCATAACTATCCAAGATAATAGCATTCACTTAACCGGTAATCTCATTTGCAAGAGTAATAAGGAATTTCATATCTTTAGGAGCTTTCTAGTGTTATTTTCATTACATTTATGTTTATGGTAGTCTAGAAAATAAAGGAATTCGAAAAGTACCGGTAATTGAAATTTTCCCTGTGAGATCGATACCTAATACTCCTATGCTCAATAAACGATTCGTATACTTGAGAAAAATCGCTTGTGGGGTATTTAGGATTTATAAATATAAAACTTGATTGTGAATGAGTCAAATTGTATATGTATGCCCAGCGCACGTCATATGACAAACATATGGACATAGAAATAAAAATAGTTTTTTGCTTAAATTTAAATTTGGCTTTTTTTTACTGAAATTTGTAAGGGATACAAATGGAAGGGAATTTATAAAACATACTTAGGAAAAATTTTGTCACTTAAAACTTAAACTTTATACTTACTAAATTATCGAAATTTGTATGGAATGTCAAAATAAAAAAATGATTCAATTTCTACCATTATTATGATATTACATACGTGAAATTTCTCATATAAAGATAAGGGGAGTTATACTTGTTTAACATGTATGCAGATATTAATATCCCTCTTTTTTATTGTATTGCCATTCCTTTTTTGGAGAGGCAACACAAAGTGGGTTGTGCTCTATTAAAATAGAAAATTTTCATTTTTTGTTCAATTCAAAATAAAATGGAGACATGAAAATTTTCTGAAATTCCTTCTAGCCAAGATTTAACATATCTAAATAAGATAATAGACATATGTGTAACAGTTTTTGCTCGGAGGTTTACGGATATTCATAATTGTTATTACAATTGAGATGGAGAGAGATTTTTAACTCAATATTGATGTATCAATTTGGATTTTCTTTTTGTGTCATTAGACACAAAAAAGAAAATGTCAAATTTTGAGATCCAAACCATTCATGAATATGCAGTCAGTAGTCAATAGTTAATGGTTCAAATTTGTCCTAAATTTTTATTTTTGCAAATGAAAATCTACATTTGATTTATAAGAGAAAGTGGGAGAAGTTGACCATTTTGAGATACTATATAATGGACAAGATAAGGACGGATCAACTCCAATTGAAATAAAAATTTATTTTAGGAAAGAAAAGTATTAAGAAAAATAGAAGTCAAGATACAAGAACAATAGAAATAAAAAGACAAAATAGTTATGTAATATAGGACAAATTTCACCAAATTTGTATCATTTGGGCGACATGGCCCAGTTGTAAGACAAGGGTTGCAAAACCCTCTCCCTATTTCAAATCGGTGTGTCACCGGATCAACAAAAAACTTGAAATCTTTTCTTCTGTTCTACTAATATAACTTACCGAATTATTTTCCATTCAAAGCAGAGGAAGAGTGTATTTGTTAATGCTTGTTTGATTCAAAGTATTCAAGTGGTGTTTTTTGAAGTGGATTTTTTTTTTAAAGATTGTAAATTCTTGAATCTAGGATAGGATTCAGGGAACTATTTTAAGGGGGATTATCAATAGTGTTTGGTTAGAATCTTTTTTTATTCACTCCGCGCGATTGATTCCACTATACTTTTATTATTTATTATTGAGGACTAATTCCTTCATATTTATGGAGATAAGGGGACATAATTCACATGGTGTGCCAAGTCTCGCTTGGGTTGTTGCTTTAATGGTAGCCTTTACATTTTCCCTTTCATTCGTAGTGTGGGGAAGAAGTAGACTCTAAGAGTATTACTAATTAATCAAATTGTATAAATTGTTTAATAGATCGTTCTAGACTCTAAGAGTATTACTAATTAATCAAATTGTATAAATTGTTTAATAGATCGTTCTAGACTCTAAGAGTATTACTAATTAATCAAATTGTATAAATTGTTTAATAGATCGTTCTATAACATATTTTGAACTATTTAATTTAAATGAAAATCAAAATAACTTCATTTCGAATTTCATTGGATTTAAATGGAGTAATACATCATTATATGAATAATACATTTTAAATCATACCGATACTTCACTGACTCCCTTCTTTGTATTTCAAAAGGGATCCCAATGATAGGAGAATTTTCCCAACTAAATTCTGTTCTATTTCAATCAACAGCCTCTTACCAAACTTATAGATTGGGAAAACTTGTTTATAAATGATAAAATTCTGCAACTAGAAATTTTTGATAGTAGCTAGGTTAATACAACTTCCTGCAACTAATGAAGTTTTCTTCTTGTGATGCTAATTGACTTTCTTATTTTAGGATCTAGTGAAACTTTCTGATTCATAGTAGGCATCCTGGCAACAACTAATGGAGTAGGTGGCTTAATTACAAGTTTATCTTTGAGGGGTAAACCTGGAGGGTATTTAGTCCTCATTTTTCTCCCTTATACCTTATTCCACTATTTTTTGCTCCTCTATTCCTCTGATTGTCATCGGAATGTGCCATTGAAATGTTTAGGAAAATTTGGAAAATTTATGGTCGATGTGATTGTTGTGTCTCCTGTCACGATATTACGCCAATTTTTGGGATACGGTATGTCGGGCCCATTTTTAATGAAAAAAATAACGTGTTTATAAAAATGAATTTTGATTTATTTTGAGTGAAATATGAGTTTTTGATTTTTAGAAAATAAATAAAGAAAATGGGCCTGAATGGGACTTTAAAAATGCGACAGTTTCGATCCAAAATAATGGTTTAAAAAGGGTTTTTAATGAAAAATAGGAGTCGCCATTTAGTATTGAGTTAAGGTGTACCAAGTCACCTAAAATGAATTTTTAAAGAAAAAGTAGAGAAAAACCCCTTTTAAATGACTCCAAGTTTGCGAAAATCAAGAAAAAAGGGGTCGGGAGTCGCATTTGAAGAAAAGAAAGGTAAGAATAAAATCCAAGGCACTCTTTCAACCTAACCAAAGCTAGTTGCGTGATTTAGTCAAAAATTTTCTTATTTTAACCTAAAAATTTATCACATTTTGGAGGTATTTATATGAATGTAAATCTAGACCTAATGGTTATCGGAAGGGTCAATATGTCTCTTCGAATTTTAATTGGTACAAATCGCATTAATTGCGATGCCCCAAAGTGATTATTTTGAAGAGGTTATGAATGTGCAAAATATGAGGCTTGAAGGAAAGTAAAAGAAAAGAAAAGAAAATAATGATATACGAATATACATGACCTAAAGGAACGCCTCATAACGGATGCGGAGGAATTATGATTCGTGAACAGATTTTCCTTTTTATAGAGGGAATACGAGCGTGCTAAGACTAAGAAACCATACTCGTCCATATCCCATATTTAAAGGGCTAATTCTCCTAATTTTGGTCAAGTATATGATCTAACCTATTTCTAATTTTTTTCTAAATGAGATGCAAATCTAAATATTATGTTTTATACATAGGGATAAGGGATATTCATATAGAGGAAATATTATGCAAAAAATGGTAAGTATCCTAAAAAGTGAAAACCATGCATGAAATGTAATAATTTTGTCACACAAACATGATCTAGTGCAAAAGCGACTCCTAAGGATCTAGCGTTGGACTAACCCATCTGCCCATGTCTATAATTTCTCACTAGCATTGGACTAGTGAGAAATCGAAAAAAGGGCCACAACTAACGTTGGACTAGTGTGGAATCAGAAAAAAGTGTCACAACTAGCGTTGGACTAGTGTGGTGACGTCATGCATTTATTATAGTCTAATAAATCATATAAAACATAATAAAGCAAATAAACACATAAATCACATAAAACACATAGCACATAACCGTAATATCTAGATAAAGATTCTAAGAAAACGAGTAACATGTAAACACATAAGCATGCAAAACATACAAAGCAAATAAAGCAAATAAACACCTAACTATTACATTTGGGGGCCCTAACTACAATCTAAAAGGGGAAGGAATAAAATAAATAAATAAAATAAATACCTAACTATTACATATTCTATCTAAATACATTTCTTAAACCCCCTAACTATTACAATTTGGCATTTAAATGCCTCTTAAATAATCAAACACTAAATTATACGAAATTAAAATAAACAAATAAAGTGAATAAACAAAACAAAATAAATAATAAAATAATAAAAAATTAAAAAAACATGCAATTACACACATAGATTCACATAGGATCAAGTAAAACAAAAATGAAGGAGTAGAGTGTATCTCTTTTGAATTGGTGGCCTAATGAAATGCAATTTTCTTATTTGCCCTCCAAAACAATAAAATTGTTAAGGTATCATTTTAATTCATAAATAAAAGCAATAACATGAAACAAAATGTGGAAATGATCACGAAATTGATTAACTAAACATTTAAATGGAAGCAAACAACCTATATTCGAGAAATTAAAACAAGCAAGGACCTAATTAAAAAAATTTAAAAGTTTGAGGGGTCAAATTATTATTAATACAAATATTAGGGAGCGAAATCCAAATAAGATAAAGTTAAGAACTTAAGATAAAGCCTACCAAAACAAAATGCTAGAATTCATAAAAATAAGTCAAAATCCTCTCATCAAATCCCAAAACAAAAATACTACCCAAATTTTAATTATTTTTACAAAAAATCCAAATCAACAACTATAAATCTATCAAGAATTGTTAAACCCCAAATTTTATCCTAAAATTCATGAATAATTTATCCAACAATCATATTAAAGTATACCAAATAAATTTAAAATTTTGAAAGGACAAAATTGATTATATTTTCTCAAATTTCAGGCCATAGTAGCATTACTTGAAAAATTAGGGGTAAGAGTGCAATTTCTGAAATTTTTTCATGCATCTGGTTCGACGAATTCATCTTCCTCGCTGGTTTACTTCTACAATTTTGCAGCTTATCCCACGCAGATGATTTCATACAAAAAAAATCGAACAAAACCCATTATTTCATCCACCAAAACCCACATAAATCTCCACTCATCATGATTAACAGAATCCAACATAATTGCCTATCGTTAGCGGATTCAACAGGGAGAAATCAGATGAAGAAAGTAACAAAGAAACAGATGATGTTAGCGTTTTGGACAAAACCAGATCTGGGACCCTCATAAACGAAATTTACGTGACCTCACTATCAAAACCTAACATCTGACCTAGGGATGGCAACGGGGCGGGGGACCCATCCCCCGTCCCCCGCTCCCCCCGCCCCATTCCCGCCCCGTCCCGCTTCCTCCCGCGGGTGCCCCCGCAGGACTAATAAAAATTTGTTATATAATTTTATTATGGTTAAATTTTAGCATATAGTCAAATACTAAAATATCAATACATCATCAAATTATTATTCATTGTAATTTTACAATTGAAACTTATAAAAACAATCAAACAAAAATTATTTGAATACAATCCAACATGATGAAATAAATATAACTAAAGTAATCAAGTTTTCACTTTTGGCACAAATACAATCACTAATTCATTATTGTGCTTGTGCTTTTTTAAGAAAAAAATGTTATTGTATTAAGTGTAATTAGGGATTTAGTATAAATGTATTAGTAAATTTAGTATAACCAATTAATAATTTGTATTAGTACACATATATAATTATTAGTATAATTAATAATATCAATTATATTATATATACTAATAGACATTATATAATACATATAACTAATAATATAATTATCATAAGTTTGTAACTAATTAAATTATATATTATATATATAATTATATACATATATAGTTTATATATTTAGTTTTTTAAAGCGGGTGGCGGGGCGGGGGATGGGGCGGGGGTACACTCCCCCGTCCCCCGCCCCAACCCCCTCCCCATTAGTCCCCCACGGGGCGGGTGCCCGCGGTCACCTGCCCCCATTGCCATCCCTAATCCGACCATCTCTAAACCCTAGTCTACATGCATCTTGAGCCATCAAAATCGCACCTTTGAAACAACAAGGGTCACAAAATGGGACATCAAAATTGGATGTGTGATGAAGAAAACTCATGCGAATGGTCCAGCGAAATCATGGGAAGTGTTAGATTGACTAAACAAGGAGTATTCATTACCTGATGATGAACTTGCACGAGAGTGAAGCCAAAGGAACGAGCAGATGATGTTCTAAAGGAGTTTTCGAAAATTTGCAGATGCACCAGAAAAGCCGATCGAGTACTTTGGAAGGCAAATTTGGAGCCTTTCCAGACGCTTTTTCTCCACAAGGGCTGAATAAGAATTGCTCCCCTCACTTCATAGATGTTCAAGATCAATTAACACATCCAAGAAGAGGTTGATTATGCTGAGAAAATTGCAGCTCAACGTGGCAGAAAATCAGCCTGTTCCAAAAAAAATTCTGTTCTTTCCTCTTGTTTTTCTTTTCGTTTCCTTTTTCCTTTCTGTCTTCCCTATCTAATCCTACCCAGACCTCCCTCTTTCTCTGGTTTTCTAGATTTTTTTCTCTCTCCCTTTCTTTTCTCCTTTTTCTCTCCTTGCCCGCAGCCCTTCCTTTTTCTTTTTCCTTGCTTCCCAGATTTCCTTCACTCGCCACGGTCTCCTTCTTCCTCTCCCACTCTCCTCAGGTGCTCTCCTCCTTTCCCTTCCAACCCCCTTGCTTGTTTTTCATTTTCGCTCCCCTTTTTTCTCCTTCCTCGCTTGTCTCTTTTTCTTCCCGTAGCTCTCTAGCCCTCTTTTCCTCTTCTTGTTCTTCCGTAGCCCTTTTTCTTTTCTTTTGTTTTCTTTTTGTTTTTCAGATTTTTCCCAAAATCCCCCAAATCAACAAGTGTCCTACCACCCCATCTAGCAAGTGTTGTGGTATCAATAAAAAATGAGGACACTTGTCTAACCCTCACCTATCCCACCTAACTAGTTTACATGGCCTCCACCTATCTATTATGTACTAGAGGTACTTGAACTGTGCAAGCACAGTTTGGGCCCCTTAAAAATTTAGTCGAATGCATGGCATCAAATTATTTTGCCACATGATGAATGAATAGAAATATAGGAGAAAAATTGAGCATCAAAGCAATTAAAATTGACAAATATTATTTGAACTCTCATTTTTGTTAATCATATTTCCGCTATTATTTTTATCATATAACTTTTGTTTATTGTAGGAATACAATTAACAAAATATGGAGAATAAATAAAATTTCTCTCAAAATTTGTTGTAAAGAGAAATCACATCTATGAATTCAACCTTCCTATTTATTGTGATTTGAATAAAGATTTTTGAACCACTATTATATGATACCCAAAAAGGAGAGAAAATTAATACACTATAAGTGCATTGATGTATTAATAGTAGTATAGTTTTAGTTAAAACTAAATCAAAAGCAGTCGTAATACTTTTAGTACTTTAATAATGAGAAAAAGTTTAGGAAGCTGCTAAAACATGGCACAATCTTCAACATCAATATAGCTTACTATAAACTTTCATATTTTTCTTTCTTTTGATAGAAGAATCCAGTTCATCTATTTAAATTCCGCCTAAAGGTGACAACATTATCCTGCAGCTCCAGAATATAAATAGCAAGATTAGATAAAAATATGAATTGTTATGTTTCTTAATCTACATATACAAATTAGAATTGAACTATTTTTTATTGCAAAACCATCTTCCTAATCAAAATTGAATTTTCTAACATTTTTTTGTCAAGTCACACTCTAGGCCGAAAGCCTCAATTGTGACTTCCACCACCGACTGCAATCCTTGAATACCAACCCAATTGATACTACAACACTTAGAGTACTTAAAAAACAAACAAAAACTAACTTTAGTTTAAATATATACAAAATCTTATTGGATCCTTCAATTAAATTGAATAGGCCATAAAGTAATTGCAAAAAGAAAGAAATGGAGAAAAATGGAGATACAAGAATACCTAGCTAGATTTATCTTGGTGGAAACATCACATGATATATCTTTCTCCTAAAAAAATACACAAAATTGTAGATAATTACAAAATGGAACCAAAAAAACAAAGAAAAGGAAACAAAATGTGAAGTCAGAAATCAAATCATGGGAGGAGAAAATAAAAGAATGAATTTTTGTTCTATTATTCTTAGAAAATGATCATTGGTATAAAATGAATTCTAAGATATTTTAATAGTTCACCTTTTATCCATGAAGAACTATAAAATAAAAACATCATCCTATAAATTTAACAAACAAATGCCAGTTGGCTATAACATTATGATCAAAAAATAGAGAAAACATGAGAGATTAGAGATGAAGAAAAAAGGAAGAAAAGAAAATGTAAAATGGGATAAAAATAATAAAGAATTCTTTTTGCTAAGTAGCTATCATCTTGACAAAAAAAAAAAGAAAAAGAGCATGGCAACAATCTTAGTTAGATTAGTTTTAAAAAATAAAAAAGGTAAGGGATGACAGTAGTTACTGCAAGAAGAAAAAGAAGAGATGGAGTTGATTTTCTCAAGGAGAAAAAATATTTTAATCCTTTAACCCAATTGAATCAAAAAAGGGAAGGAAAAATTTAGGTAAAATAATCGAAGGTCCACTTGTCAAAAATACATGTAATACATGTGTCAAAAAAATGGTTACCTATAGTAACTTGGATTTCTTTTTATATACAAGGTAGACATGTGCGATAAAAAGATAATTAAAAAACATGTTCACAGAAAACTTAAAAATTTATGATAAAAAAAATTTATTTTCATGGTAAAATGCGGGCTGCGGCTTCTGGTATTGTTTTCATGGGTCACGCAACTGCTCTGAGTGGCTACTGGCTAGTGTACTAATGAGAAAGAAAAGAAACGGTCCAATGTCAAAAGCAAGAGAATGCTTCAGACAACTTGTAGAAAATATTTTACCTTGCCACTTGTCAAACAATGAAGAAGCCACGTGGCAAGAGTAAAGGCAAACACTAAACCTTGCTCTTTTCTTATATCTTATACTAGCATGATTCTGGCCGTGCATTGCACGGCCTACCCACTGATATGATCAAACAACTTAATCACAGCTGGGCAATCAGGATCATATATGTATATATATGATATGACCAACTGAAAAATGAAGAGGTAAACAATGAATATGCAAATCACAACCATAGATTACATAAACTCAAACATTCATGTCTTAGCAAAACACACACTTCAGTTCAACCCACAGTTACATATTAAGGGGTTTTAATAGGCTTCATTGCCTATTGAGTTACAACATTGATGGTTAAACCATTCATAGATATATTAGGATCCATTACTTTCTAAGTCAAAAGAATAATGGATCATAATATAATTCAAAAGGCATTGTCTAAGCAATCAAGATAGTCATCAAGGCAATGAACAAAAGATATAACAAAAGTGCAGAAATCAGGCATATCAGTCTTCCTTTGCTTTAGGTTTCTTGGCTGGACTGTCTTTGATATTTGCAAGTGGACCATACGATTTTGCAGGTTCTTTGGCAAACTCTTCAGCAGCCTTTGTTGGTTGTTTAGGATCTGTGTCTGCTGGTAAATCTTCTGGAAATTCAAGGCTTCTTTTTGCTCCACTGGTTGCAGATGTCTGGCTATCTTTGTAAGAACTGGCTCCAGCAATTTCTTCAAGTACCAACTTTGTGCTTGGTGTGAACAATTGATCCTTTGATGATGTTTCTGCATGCCTTGCTGATGAACTGCGAAGTTCAGAAAAAACTTGAGTGTTTTCTGGAAGTTCTAGAGGAAGGGGACGGTCTGATAGTTCAGCTGCAGTATAAGCTTTGATGACAGTATTCTTTCTCTGCAGTTGACCTTGGAAAGGAGTCTCATAGGATTTCAGAAAACAGACCACTGTGTACTTTTTCAAAGCATCATTAAGTTCAGTATCTATTTGAAAGCCCTGCACCAGAAAATTTTTTTAGTTAGGTTCAGTGAATTCCTTTCTATGTATATATGTATTTATGCCTGAATATAAGACAGAAAATTCATACTTACATCTTCTTGTGCTTGTTTAAGCTGCAATGGAGTGAACTCAATCAATTTTTCAGCATCTTCTCCAGATATAATGCAGTGTATTGAGCTCGAAGCATCAGTTATAATAATTGGAATGCGAGCCCTTTAATTGAGTGGAGGAATTAAGATTAATATATGGCAACAAATGCGAATAATATTTAATTTAGAAGCATAAGTTAATGATCTAACCTGAGTTCAACTTCAGTTTGCTGTTTGCATGAAGGACAGTGGATGATCCAGTCAATGTCAGCATTCACAATTTTGTGACAATTCGCACAAGCTGTAGTCCAATATTTGCTGAATCCATATGCAAGTTTGACAGTTCCTTGCACCCAAGCTGCCTTTTGCTGAGGCAGGCAACCATGAATGGTATTTGAATGTGAATTAGATAATAAATAGTTATATTTAAGCAAAATTGTAGAATAACAATATAGTACTTACAACTGGAAATGATGCCTGAAAATTGCTGATTGCTTTGATATCTTCTTCATTTGGAGGAGGAAGTAAATAGCTTGCATCATTGTATGTTTTAGCATCAAGCAAATTCCTGATTTCTTCCTTGTTCAAGCTGAACCTGAATGATTATGTTCAGAGGACAAATACAAAATTTATCAGTAAAATAAGTTGATAATTTATGGAAAAAACTAAAAAGAAAATTATACTTACCATTGCCTCAAAGATAGCTCATCTGGGAGTGGAGGACTGATCAGAATTCCAGATGAATACCTTGTAGTGAATGACAAAGCTGTAAAAATGATGAAATGGTTTAGTAATTATAACATTAAGTACTTAAAAGACACACAATAAAGAAATCATAATGCATAATGAAAAATTTACTATTGAATGTGGTCACTTTAACACGGAGAGCTATGATTAGAGGGGCAGTGCTAATCATGTCTGCTATTTTGCTCCCTTCATCATGTTCAAATTCATTCCAGAGAGTCATAAGCATGAGTTTCTTCCTGTCAGGTATAACAAATAAATTATAACTACTGCCATTAATCTAAAATGAGTTAATAAAATAGTAGTATTCAGGTTTGATTACTCTTCATTCACTATTATAATGTCTCTAGAAATAGAATCTGGATCTAGCTGCTTTATTGGGAATGCGTGAATGACAAAGCCTCTAATATCTGAAACAAAAGTGTTGATATGAATGTAAGAAATCAATAAAATGTCAAATGACTGTCAAGTAAATTAAAAAATAATGTAACAAAAATTACTGCAAAGGTTATCTGAATCAGCATATTTGTGCAGATCAGAGAAGTTTGTCAGCTCAAATATGCAAGGCAACATAGGTGGCACAGGTTCAGCATAATTTTCAATCAAAGTCTTGTAGTTCAAAATCCAGGAGCATTCATAAGTCCCAACTCTGTATGTTGGGTCAGCAGGAACCACAATTGCATTAGAAACATAATATCGTTGATAAGGCTGCAGAAATTTGCTGAAGGTCTTGATGTGTTGTTCATAAGTCACAACAGAAACTTTTGTTCCCTGATTAGGATTAGGAAAAGTTAGTTATATATATATTATGAGTTATAGCTATAACTATAATGTTTTTGGCTAACATTATATTTATGACACAGAAATTAAAATTATAGGAATGAATACTTTAATAGTTAGGCGAGTATTCACTTGTAATCAAACTATAGTTCTGATATCAGTAGATGAAACTATGGTTCGTATAGATGAAAAGGTTAACTGCCATAAGTATGTCAATTGTTCCAGTTCATTAGTCCTGTGCAAATTTAGATAATTAACATATTATACTCCCACATGCTGTCTGGTACAGCCTGTCTTGATGACCAGCAGAAATATGCAATTTTTCCTCCCCTTAAGCTTTTACAATTTCATTATCTGTTTAGTGTGTGTGTTTTTTGTGAGATGTAATAAGCAATAATGTAACAGGGTAAACTGGAATTGCATATGTATATGTTTGTGATATGCTCATAACAAAGGTTTGTAATGCTAGAATAACTTCAGTATAAGGTAACCAACACTTGATAACAAACATGTATCTAAATATGCTGATAAGGAGGTTATTCCCATATTATTGGGTTTTTTTTTGTGGGGGGGGGTTCGAAGGAAGTTCATGGAGCAGGAGCTACTCTTGACCAGATACTCTTTTTTTTTTTTGATGTCACAGATTGAAAACATTCTTCTTTTTCTTCTGGACCAACAAAGCCTACTTGCTAGTTGGATAGAAAAACTTAATGAACAACAAGATTCCCTTCAGGAGCAGGTTGATATAAGTAAGATGTCAGAGTTCTAAATTCACTGATTACTATGTCAAAAGTGGTGCTAATCATCCTTATTCTCAGCTTCAGCAAGTTTTCAACCATGTGGTAATGAAGAGGCAAATCATAAAATGTTCGTTTACAGAATCTAAAATGTTCTCATCTATGAATTTAATTAATGACCAGAGAGATAGGAAAGAATTGCTGACCTCAGTATCTGTGAGCAGAAAACGCATAATTCGCCTAGGTGGAACTTCACGAGTTAATTGACTGTGGCCTCTGTGAACAACTTGTGCCAGAACAGTCCACTTTTCTGCTCCTTTCTGAATGTTTAGTACGGAAGATATATGTCTAGGCATGATGGGCTGTATTTGTACAGAAATTAGATAGTGAATTAAACAAAATAATAAAGTTGAAAAAAAGGGCATGAATATTAAAACCTGATAATACAATCTGGGAAGCTTCGAGAACTTCTTTATATACTATATTTTTAGTATGATCAGTGCATGATTCATCAAAATAAGCTGGCCTAATAAGTACTTTTACAGCCGAAGCTGTTTTGGCTCTTGAAAGTGCAACATATAATTGGCCATATGAAAACACAGGTTCTTTCAAATAAATACCAACAAAATCTAAAGTTTGGCCTTGTGCTTTATTTATTGTCATTGCAAAGCACAAACGAATTGGAAATTGTGTTCTCTTATATGGAACTGGATATTGTTCATCACTTGGTGGCTGCAAGGAAATTCTATGTATAAAAACTTCTTTGCCACAAAAATCACCAACTGCAATTTTAGCACAAATAACATTCTTGCTCAAACTCTTTATTATCAGTCTAGTTCCATTGCATAATCCTTCAGCAGGATCAAGATTTCTTAAAAGAATTATTGGGGCATTGGATTTTAAGAGTAACCTATGTGGAGGTAAATTGCTTGGCGTAAGAGTATTCAAAAGATCAATATATTCAGATTGATGATTTTCATTCAGTGTTTCATCATAGCTTAGGTACTCAGTCAAATCTCCTGGAAATTTTTTGATCAATTGATCATTTATTTCATCTACAAAGTTATTCTTTGTAGTTAGAATTGCTCTATTTTGTGAGCAATACAGTTTGTTTGAAGGATCTTTAAATTCAGGATACACAATATTGATTAGCTTTTCAATTGCATCAGTCTCATTATTATAGTTAACTATAATTGAAGATGGAAGTTTTACTATGTCATTTTCATTTGTTTCTTGTGTCCCATCTCCAATTCTTAAAAGAAACTGCGTGAATGAAGGATCTAATTTTGCTCTCATGTTCTCTATTAATTGCAATTTCTCTAATTTGTGCCATAATGGAGAATTTATCAAACATGCATTTATCATTTCAGCTTTTGTTCCTTTTCTAACAGTGTGATTGAGTTGGTCATATATGGTTGTGATAAATATGATATTACAGATGTACTACCTATTATAGGTATATGGCTATTCACAGAAAGGGGAGGAATATAATTAGCTAGTTCCATATCTAGATTTGATATTTCAGAATAGCTAATTATTTCTTTAACGTTTGCAACTTGTTCACTCTGAAACTGATTTTCTGTAACAAATGGTTCCTCATTGAAGTTCACTTGTGACAAAGCAGCAGGTTCAACACCACAGAGGTTGATTAAAGATGAATTCATTGTAGGCAAACAATGCTTGTCAGTAGAATCAGAGGTATAATGAACTTCTCCAGTTTTTTTTGGAGGAAAGTAAACATTTTTACCCCTGCAGTCATTTGGCAGAATTACATTCCTATCGATGTGATTTTGTGAAGCACATGTTTCAACATAGTGCTTTTCACGGATGTCATTCTCACAGTTCATTACAATAGGAGAATATGGTTGAGAAACAGAAGAATCAAGAGTAAACTTCATATGCTCAGTCAGCATATTTAAGTTTCTCCTTTTGTTTCTTTCCAACATTGCTAAATCAAGGGAATCATCAAACATCTCATCTATCAATCTAAAACCTGAACTAAATTTTCTTTTTTTCTTCATTTTGAAACACAGAAGATCAAAACCTAATTTTACTATAAATAAAGCAAGATACTAAACCAAAGGCACACAAAATGACAGAATCAAAGCATCCTAGAATAGCTAAAACTAACTAATATATATAAAATGGCAACCTTAATAACCCGAAGTACAATGATACTAAATGATGTAATTATTGAATAGATAAACAACTAACAGCATCATGCAACATTTGAAATTAAAAACAGAGGCAAAAGTAAAGCATCATAGCATAACATCAAACACATCGCATTTCTTATAATTAAAAGAAAGCAATAAACACAGGCAATAACAATGGGAAAAAATTGCAGTTCAAATCAGAAGGTGAGAAAACAAAAACATACCTATATTTTTTTTGCTCGCCTGAATGTTGGCAAAAGTCCGGCAGCATTTGAAATGAATATAAAAAGAGAGGAAAAAGTAAAGGTAAGCTAATCGAAAAATTACCATCATAATTATTCTTTTATGCATAATATAAAAGACATGGCAGTCTTTAATTAACGGAAGGCAATAATAAATGAACAGAAGGTAAGAACATTCATCAAAGTAAAAAAATGCAGGCTGAAATAAAAAGACAGAGAATAGAAAATACCTAGATTTTCTTCGCTCGTCTGCTGCGGCAAAACTGAGAAACAAAAGTATATATAGGGCTGGGAATACAGCCCATTTTGAAAGCTGCATCACAGCATACGTCGGTAGAACATGCATCCCTAAAATGAGCTGATTTTGGGGAAAAAGAGATATCAGTGAACTGTTTTTTGGGGCAAAAGAAGAATTGACGTCAATTGGGCGACTTTTTTAGAGACAATCGAAAGGAAGTACAGTTAATTGCTCGAGGAATTGACAGAAAATCGAAGATTTTGCAGGGCCGTAGATTTTGGGGAAAAGGAATTTTACTGACCTAATTTTTGGGGCAGGCCAAGAATTCACGTGCGTGTGGAGGATTTTCTGGGTTGAAATCAAATTGAAGGACAATTTAGTTGTTGAAGGATTCGGTAAGAAACTGAAAATTTTGCAGGCCGATATAGTATAGCGACCTATTCGATTGAGAGAAAGAAAAAGGCTATTCGACAGAAAAGAAGGGGAAGGGAATTCTGGCTAAATGAAGAAAGAAGGAAGTTCAATAACTAATAAGACAATTAAGGTGGTGTTCACTAACTTTAACATCAGTCATAACGGCCAAGTACATTACTTCTAACGGACATAACTCCATTAATTTATATTAATTATATAATGAATCATATAATCTAATTCAAAACAGCCCATGTGATAAAAGGGCCCACAAATAGTTTACAATTATTTGCACTTGATCAGAAAATTATAAAAGAAATATTTTCAAATATACAAAAATAACCCTAAATAGTTAGCAACTATTTAATGAGCTAGTTTTCGTAAAAGGATTCAATTGACCTTTCACATCAATTAAAAACCAAACAAAAGGAACAAATGCAAATAATTAAACCATTGTTACCAATTAGCCCCAAAATAGTAAGGAACTATTAAGACTTTGCATTTGAAGACCATGCCTGAAATAGACATTTCTCACTTTTTGGTAGAAAAAACCAGAAAAAAACTCCTTTCTCTAACAATATAGTGACACTTGGCATTCAATTGAGAACTCCAATTGTTCTCTTATCTAGTTGGTAGATATAAGGTAGATATGCTCCGCATATTTTTCTTTTTAATTTTTTTTTATTTTTCCAATATATCTATTATGCATATGCTCCATACATCTATTAATTTTTTTAATATATTCATAACCAATACTTAGTGATATCCCATCGCAAAAGGCTTACATTTCACAATTGCATGCATTGACGGGTTTCTCGATTAGATTCAGGCACATGATGTGGTTTGCTCCTGATTTCTCAAGCTACAATGGGGACGATTAGTTGTAAAACTTGAAAAGTTGTACATTCCTTCAATTCTTTTGTTTTTGTTTTGGCAGAAAAACACCTTAAACTTCATTAAATACCAATTAAATGTTCCTCAATTCTTTTGGCTGATGGTCCTTGTTGGACCCACCCACCCGCAGCGCTCTATCAGAATACAAAATTAGCAGAGTGATTTTATGTCATGTGCTTGGCAAAATTTGCAACCCCCTTTTTTTAGCTGATAGTTTAACTCTAATTCTAAACCTTTAAATCCTATTCGTTGTACAATTTCTGATTTAATTCCAACACTAAGTTACGCTCTTCATCTTTACTAGTTTTTTCAACCTCACGCGACGCGTGAGGATGCCCTGGCCATATGTTAATCAAGATCAAATGAAGGTAAGTGGATTAACGTAAATTGGTTATATATTTAATACATGATAGGTGTTAATAAATGTGGAGATTTTGACTTTAGGTAAATTGAATATTGTTGTTACTCGTTTACTCATTTGATTTGTAATTTTCTCTTAGATAGTCAGTCTTTGGCTTAAGATCTTTGCGAATTCTTGATACTATAAATAAATGATGCATTCATTTAAAATGTACAAGTACATACAAATATCATAAATATGGTGACGCTGATCACTTTTAAAATTATGCACACACACTATTTGTATCTAATTAAGAATGAAATAAGTTTCAACAAGATCAGCTAGGTGAGAGTGTGAAAACTTCACCTTGTAAAACTGCTAAATCCAGGTCTTCAATTGAAGAAAGAAACACATCCAATATGTTGCTTTCAGAAGGCTTTCTCTCAAGATTACATAGGCAAGAGAGCTAAAACTCTGAATGAAAAAAATACCAATAAAAGTATCTAAAACTAAAGGTTAGGTAGTACATTACTTTTCTGAAATTTCTTATCAAGAATTAGTTCAAACATGTTCAAAAAATCTTTTCTTGTTATACATAATAGTGATTAAGGCGCACTCAAATGTGTATATAACTAATTAGAATAAAAATATTTGTAATAATAATTCTCTTATAAAAGTGAAGTATTATAGGAGAAACAAGTGCATGGACTTAATTTGGGTGATGTTAATAAAGAAAAATTGAGGAAATGTGTGTCAAATATAGTAGATAAACATGGAGAAATTGAAAGTAAAAATATGGGAAGATTCGAAATTATGGTAAAATTGTGTTGTTTTATTATTTTGTTACAGAATAAATCCATTTTATCCTTTATAATAAAGGAAAAAAAATAAAAAAAAAGGAAGAAAGAACTAACAATGCAACACCGTAAAGGACATCAAGTTTTATATATGGCACATATATGCTTCCTAAAAAATACCACTGGAGGGAGAGGGGAAAGAATTCTAGCGTCTGAACTCAGGAGCAAGAGGGCAAGCCCAAACAAATGCCTATGAAATACCACTGGAATTGTCGAAATTTACAGCATAACCAGTCTATCTGCCTATGAAATGCCACTGAAGTTGCTCAAAATTACCGGATAACCGGCCCATGAGCACTGTAGAACCTCAACTGGCACTTTTAGTATAGTAAGGATTTATATATTTATATTTTTTTTACTGTTGAGGATGAGATGATGCAGCCCAAAGTAAACTTTCTATATTTCTCGTAAGAGGTGCACGTATCACTTTTTTGTTTTGTATAATTGAGAGATCCCAGTGTGATTTGAACCGACCACTTGGACTTGCAATTGCACCGCAACAGTAAATAAAATATTGAACAACATCTTATACTCAGTCAATAGTCAAATTATTTTTTCCCCTAAAGCTCATACTATATATCCTGACTAAAAATATATATGGAACACAAAAGAAATTAGATTTCAAAGATATATGCCTGCCCTAATTCTGTACAAAATTAAGTTAATTTTTTGTACAATTCCTAAATTAAATTGGTTCCTAAAGACTAGAACGCTTGCACTCAAATAATACAGTACAATACAATATGATACGATACGATACGATACAAACTTTGTTGTTTAATAGGCGTCCACACTCATTTGACTACAGAGATTTGTTCGAATTAATATTATAATAAAATTAAATTAGATAATTGCATGGGAATCTCACTCCTGTAAAACACCTAAAACCTAACCACTGCTGCCCCTCCGTCCCTAGCCACCACTACTACTACAGTTTGTATTTCAGTCTTCAGCATCTTCACTCTTATCATGGCTGTGGTTGGTTGCAAATTATTCTCTAAAATTTATTTCACCACCTACAGGGAACTTTGGTGGTTCCCCGTGGTCGTGTCCTCTGTTGCTGCTATTATGTGTTTTGCCCACTCCGACCTTCGTGAGCAGCATCCATGACGGTAAATTTCGTCTCCAGAGTTTCAGGTGTTGTCATTCTCACGTTTGAGTTTTTTCTCCTTCACAATTATGAAAAGATTCAGGCGTATAGGGTACTGCACCTCAAATTTAGTATCCTTGGCCGATCTACCATAAATTGTGTCCTCTATCTCGGTTCAGCCATACTCTCTGGGCTGAACGAAACATCTCTGGCGGGAGCCTTCTTCTTCTACTTTGTTGCCATTACCGTCATGTTGGGGGAGAGGCTGCTGGAGACAAAAACTGACTTGGGTCTGTTTTTGTTCTCATTTCTTGTGGGGTCTGCGAGCTTATCTTAGCTTTGGTTTTGGCTCTTGGTTCTGGACCTTTGTTGCATTATCTTGGTCTTGTCTTACCTCTAGGGGTTTGCTGCTTGCCCTATGTGCCTCAAAAAACCCGAAGGAATGAGGGGAAGGGAACCATGGAGATGGAGATGATTGGAGGTTCTAAATTCTTGTGCATATTTCGGTAAGTTTACTAGTATTATAAATAAGTTACTGTTTTACTTTGGTAGGTTTGCTAGTATTATAAATAACTTAGTGCTATCTCTATCTAATGGATCATCTTGTGTTGTTCTACTGCTATCTCTCAAAGATTATCACAAAGATTACAAGGACTTGGTTGGTTATATAATTTTGGTGGAGCCACTAGCTAGCTTCTAAATTTGGCCATTCTAGTGATATATGCTATCCTTTATTTCTCAGTAACGAGGATAATTATCCAAGACTGTGACACAATCTTTTTAAGATACAAAAGTTTGGCATTTTCTTGGTTTCACTCTTCACTTTTAGTAATAGGAAGCCCTTTTTTCCTTTTTCTCCCTGTCTCTCTCTTATTTTTATTTTTTTTTTCATTTTGTTTTCTGTGATGTTTGGAAAGAAAGCGTTTTTGTTATCTATTTTCTCTTTCTTGTTTTATTTTTTCTCTCATTTTTTATATTGTCCCTGGAAGAATGGATACGTTTCTGTGACCGTAAGAATTATTATAATTATTTTTGCTAAAGTTTTGGTTAAGTGCAAATCATTAACGTTCCATAGCTTTCTAATCTAAAACTTCAAAGGCTGTCTCTAAATATTAATGTATTCCATGATGAAAGAACTTTTTAGTTGTTTGTTACTAGGTCTTTAATTCTAGACCTTGACCTTTAATTCTCAAATCAGATGAATCTGAAGCCTCAATCCTCACAGTTGGATCTTATGTTTGTGTCATTAATAGCAACTTTTCCAAAATAAGAAACAATTTATTTAGCCAAAATAAGACCAAGTTTATTCAGTAGAAGATCTTCACGTGAAAGAGCCATAAGTACGCACATTCAAGTTAAGGGTGTCCAGAATAATAAGCTGGAAAATATCTGTGACTTTTTATGTTGCTTTTGAAGGAATGAATCCTGTAGAGTTTATTTTGCACAAATGCTCTGATCGTTTAAGTCATTTAAGTCAAATGAAAAGAGGATAAGAAAAGTGTAAATCTCGGTGTCGATCAAATGAAAAGAGGATAAGAAAAGTGAGAAACTTGGTGTATGTTTATGTGACTTCAAAAAAGTGTAAAACTTTCCAAGATAATAAGTTTAAGTCAAAGGAAAAGAGGATAAGAAAAGTGAAAATCTTGGTGTATGTTTATGTGACAATTTCGTGTAAGGTCTTGTGAGTGTTGTTGGATACAGTATGCAAGTTCTTCATTTGGGAAGGGGGAACAAGAGAATCTTAATTAAACGCCAAAAGAAAAACAAGTTATTTTTTAAATTTCTCTATTTTTGTTGCTTAGATTCAAAATCTTGCAGTCATGACTTCAAACCCATATTTTTTTAAATATAATAAGCAGATTTCCACGAAAAAATTAGAGAGAGAAAAAAGGAATTCAATTTGTTGACGTAATTCGAGTAATTAGAAAAAGAAAATTGATGCCTCTCTCAGAAAAGGGTCCATCTTGCATCAAAAGCAGAATATTGTAGTCTCTTTTGGCAGTAACAAAGTTATCTACTGATTCTTGTATTTGTCATAGAACTCCATGTATCTTCACATTCTTCATTTTCTCTCCTAAGAGCAACAAATGGAAGGACGAGAGCCTAATCATATGAATGATAAGTTAGTTTCGAGATTGTGAGACATTTTTGGTTGGCTAGTTGCCCCTTTCTGGTGATTCTTCCATTTGAAAGATGTTACCCCTATAAAATAAGTTCATCTTTTACATATGATAAGCCAGTGAGAATGGAGGAACTACGTAGTTGTTGAAGATGTGCTCAGGCAATTAACAAATCATTCTTCGATACAACAAACTTAAGTGACAGTACTTTTTTAGCTTTACTAGATCTTCGATTGAATTGTCCCCTTTCAACTCCCTTTCCATTGAATCTTTCTGGCTTGAATTTTTCTGGCTCATCCCACAGTTTTGGATCTCTTTCGATGGTCCATACATTGGTGAAAAACATCGTGCCTTTTGGTACCTCATATCCACAGAGATTACAATCTTGAGCTGACTGGTGTGGCACAAGAAGAGCAAGAGGATGTAATTTAGTGCTTCGGTGATAATGTCAATTCAGACAAATTCAGATTTGGGATGTCTTTTTCTTAAGCTTGTCCAATCACGTCTTTCAACCTCAGCTATTGCTTTCTTCATGGCTTCTGGATGGCTAAGGTCCTAAGGAGAAGAGACATTGCTACTCCAAAGTAGTTGCTGTGCTTTCAGTCCCAGCTGCAATCAATGTCTGAAAAGTGCAAGTTTAAATTCACCATTTTGCTTCCCAAAGGCACCCCAATAATTTTCTTCTCATGTGACTTGGCTTTTCCATTTTCCTTTCTGAAATTACATAGGCACTCTGCTAAATGGAGAAGCAATATTGTTGAGTTCACAGATCAGACTTTATTTACTACTACTATGAATTATGCTAGATATGCATGTGTTAATAAGTGTTTTGATTAGAAGAAGGTTAATATTTGTGCATCAGAATGATGCTGCTTAAATATTTCTTCCAATTTTGCATCATGCTAAGTGTTCATATCCAAAAGAAGTGAGAGGGAAGCTAGTCATGCCAGCATAATTGCTTTCATTATCTAATCAGGAAGAGATTCTGGTTCTGCATCTTGCTTTGATAGCAAAATATCAATTACTGTCTTCTTCGTTTCTTTGTTTTTGTAAAGCCGTCGGTATGTAGTTGGTACATTGTCATATGTTTATAGTGGCATTCTTACCTTCCACACAGAAAATGTAGTGTCATTAACACTTTAAAACATGCAAAGAATTGCAGCTGATGATCTTCAGTTTTCCAATTTGGAAGTCGAACGAGTGATCAACACTAAGTGATCAAGGTAGAAATGATATGTTAATTTGTAGGACAGAACCATGAGCAGTGTAAGTACAATAAAATACAATCCACTTAGACGGCTTTAGTCACTACCAGGAAGGGTGGACAATAAATGAGTGATACTATCAAGTTTTCGAGGCCTGTAGAAGACTTCCGATGGCTTTGCCTTGTGGGTAGATATGCCAGGAGCTTCCATCTGAAATCTTACATTAGGTGTCCTGTCCTATGCCTGTACTAGTGAGCCCCACCAAAAAGAAATGCAGCTTTGTAATTCTGAAGCAGGTTCAAATTCCCTTTATTGCTTTTTCTTGTGCAGAACTGAGAAGACACTTGTCCAAACCCCAGCAGCAGATCTTTGGT
Source organism: Coffea arabica (assembly GCF_036785885.1). Taxonomy (NCBI): domain Eukaryota; kingdom Viridiplantae; phylum Streptophyta; class Magnoliopsida; order Gentianales; family Rubiaceae; genus Coffea; species Coffea arabica. The sequence goes on along the minus strand of NC_092310.1, from coordinate 49,094,122 downwards.
TTTAACTTGGTAATCAACAAGAAGGCGAAGGTAATATGTTAATTTTCCAGAAGACATAATGGCAATATAAGTACGAGACAATGCTTTGCACTTGAAGGATGAGCATCAGAAGTGGCTGCAGAAATCGAATATAAACCAAGAAGAAAAGAACAAATCTTGATTTTTTTTTTTTTTAGGACATGGAAGCAAAAAGTTGAGAACTATTCTGTTTTGATTTCCCCTGCATTGTATGGTAGTTTCCAATTTCAGTGCTGTAGGGAACCTAGTCATGCATTGACCATCCCAAAGTAATTGAAAACTTGTCAAATGTACTTTTGTCTCTTTTTTTTTTGGTCACCTAGCATAACAATACCAAATTCTTGTACATTATTATGTTTTGGAGATGTCAGTTAGTCAGTCTAGAGATCAATTACTGCTATTTTCACCTCCAATAATCATTGAAATATAGGGACTATGGTTAGAGGATAAGCATTAGAAAGGTCTTGACTGATATAAGAAGCATTAGAACACCTGATAAAAGGCAAAAAGTGCGGAAGAATAAGTGATAAAAAAAATAGTCATTAAATTATTGAAAATTTTCTAACTTGGTTACTAAAATTTTTTATTTAGTCAAAATGGTTAACTGAACTAATAGTAAAAAAAAAAAAAAAATTCTTTTTGGGGTCACTCAGCTAATATAAAAGTACCCTTGTCGGCACTTAATTAAAAAAAATGCAATTTTTTGGTCCAAAAACTATACGTTTTATTTAGGTAAACCTAAAGTGTAAAACGACTAATTTGGTTAAATAAGAAGTTTAATGAAAAAAATAGGAGATTATAAATTTTTTTTTTCTTTACTAAAAGATTTTATCATTTTCGGTTATGCATATGTTCATGACTTGCAGATGGTTACAATTAAGCATTAAAAACATTTTTAATCAGTAATCATCTCCACTCATCAATCAAGGAGCGAAGGACTTCTAATTTTAGTCAGTAATGACTAAGACAAGCAACTGGTCATTTTTGTTTTCTCTTTGAACTCAGAACATTAAAATCAAGAAAACCTCTGCTGCCTATACAATTCCTACAATAAAGAACAGAAATAAATTAATCTGAATTTAATCATAAAAACACATCAAATTGATCACGAAATCCCTCTTCCTTCTTTTATTATTATTTTTTGGTCGCATAGTACTACCTTCAATTTAAAAATCAAGTGAATCGTGGTTGACGGATGTATGGTGGACGGATGAGAAGTAAGTGGTGATCTACGGTTTGGAAATATCAACCCGGTTGACGGAGAGTCATCGCGGGAAGATATACGAATGAACTGGCAAAGCAAGTGGAATTTAGCTCCTGAGAGCTACCATATCCTTGAATTGTTTCTGTTTACATTTTGTTGGCATTATTAATTACTTGTAAGTTATCACTTGAACTGTTACTTGGGCTTGTTACCTAAGCTATGTGCCTGCATGTGTGTTCTTGGTCTCACGAGCGTTTTTGCTCACCCTGTAGATTTGTTTTCCTTAACAGGTTTGAACTCGGAGGTGTACTGGGGAAACCCTCCTGATGTGTTTTTGTTTAGGGTTTCTATTACATTTTGGCTATGCCCCTTGGTTTTGGATTGTACTTTTGGAATTGAAATGTAACTTTTGGGGCGTAATGTATATTTGGGATTCATGATGTATTTTGAATACCCGACGTGCGGGTTGGATAATGGATGACTATTGTTAAACTTGAACGCTTCCGTATTTACTGTACTTAAGTTACTTACTTGTGTGGTGTAGTTCGATAATAAGCTTGAATGATTTGGCTTGAGTCCTGGCGAGAGCTAGACAGGCGTCCCGCGGATACCCTTTGGTTCGCCTTAAGGAGAAGTGGGGGCGTCACAAAAATTAACAATAAATAAAAAATGAATGGCTCAAAACTACTACTAAATTATAATAATCCCACTATTTGAAAAATTCATAAACTCTAAATGAATTATTTCAACGTTTTCTTTTCTATCTTGTAAATCTAAATCCATAATAAAATTTCATCAAAAGTATCCTATCATAGTGATAAAATTATTATTATAGTTGTTTATTAAATAGTAGGTATGGATATGAAATATTTGGCACCTTTTCCTTATAATTATACAAGATAATCTTATAATTGTATAGGAAAATAAATTAAAACTCATTACACAAGGGCATTTTTTGATATTCATTTAAAAAATTGATCACGTCAATATTATTTTAAGGTTTTATTACTTAAAGGGATAATATCAGATACCTCCCTTGAGTTTCTCCTAATATTACCTGGCATCCCTAAAATTTTAAAAATATCACTTACCTCCCTTAGTAATTGCAAAAAGACTATATTAACCCTCACTTGAAACATAATTCTTATATCAAATAAGTGGAGCTCAAAATTAAAAAAAAAAGGAAACAAAAGTCACTTTCTTCTCTTTCCCTTTTCTCCAATATTCTCTCTTACTAATTTTTTTTGGATGACTATGCAATTTTCTATTTGTAAATTATAATAAATTGAATTTTATTATCTTTTACTTTTTATAATTGTGATAGAGTGGAGTACGATTTATTTGCCTATTTTGAGTTATTTTTTATAATGATTGGTACAATTTAAAGGTTTGAGCACGAGTTGAGAAGAAATTGAAAAAAAAAAAAAAGATGAAGTTCATAAGAAATCGATTTTAAGCATATAGAGTTAAACTAGTCAATTATATTTCGTTGTAAATATCTTTTTTATTTTTCAAATATATATTTTTATGGACTATAGCATTATGATGTGGTAGTACTACTAGAAATTATTTTTTTAAATGATGGTTTTCTTGAAATAAACAAAGTGATCTAGGAGCATTTTTATTTAGCAAGTAGAAAAGGGTAATTTCAAGTTTTTAAAAATTTTGTTACGCAAATAACAAAAGTAAGGAAGGTAAATGATATTTTTGAAATCTTAAGGGTGTCAGGTGATATTAAGAGAAACCTCAAGGGAGGTTTCTGATATTATCCCTTACTAAAACTATCAAATCAAGGGAGGTAAGTATAATTTTTCAAATCTCAGTGAAGTTTAGTAAAATTGTTAGAAACCACAGGGAAGTTTCTGAAATGATCCCATTTAATTATGATACTACCCTAAAAACTAGTTGCCTCCTCAGCAGGCACAAGTATCGGCCTTCCTATATTGTTGCACTAGTTGTTGGCATCGGCAGTCCACTGCATCTCCCTCCTTGCACCAGTCTTTCCTATAGCAGCACACCGAAACCCCACAAACTTTCCGAGTCTCATCAGCATCCACTAGCACCGAAGCCTCCCAACAGATTCTACGCGCCACTATTGGCAAAATTCTGGCTAACTATTGTGATTTTTCAGGCCTATTAGTCTCTCTCGTTCTCCACAAGAGCTTCCTTGTCGCTGCGGAAAGATGTCCGACCTGGGTACTTTCTCATCCCTCTTCTTTTAATTGTAGTTGGCATTTCCCAATATGGTTTGTGAAATATGATTGATATTTATAGGTATTTTGGTAGATGATTAAGCCACTGAAACACTTCCATTGGTCGCTTGTTTTAATTCTTCTGGGATGGCTTACTTTAGATTTCGAGCCTTCAGTTTCTGATGCTGTTGTTTTGCAAACTAACATAGTTCAGAACTCGTGAATTTAATCGGCATCTAATCGTTTACAAGGTTAAGGGGAAAATTAAGAAAAGGGTTGCATTTCAACTCAAAATTTTCAAAGATGGCACATTATTTGCGTGTGTATGTGTTTATCTGTTGACGGAAAGATATGTGTTCTGTCTATGAATTGCTTTGAAGAGTGCCCTTTCCGGAATTTTTATAAGCCTAAATTCCTAGAGAGGAGAGAAAAGATGTTGATTGTTAGTATAGAATCGTGGCAGCATGAATAACTGTACTTTTAGCACCAAAAAGCACTCATGTGGACACTGATTTAGGCGGTTTAAGTCATTAAATTGTTTAATGCAGATAGTAGTGGGTGGACCAATTACAAGAACATCTACTACTAACTCTGTGAACTCGAAAGAAAGTAGATCAAGGAAACAAACCAATGCTGTTCGAAACACCCATCTTCTCCTCTCCCCCTCATGCCACGGGAAAAAAATAATTGCAGATATTTTTCTAGTTCGATAAGATTGAGCTAATGTGAAAAGATTCAAATTGGACTGTTTTAATTTACGGACCTTATCTCTTCATTGGTAGCATCTCCTATCAACCCCTCAACCAACCGGTAGGCTATTTTTGTGTGTGTATATAGATAGGAATGTGGTATAGCTATGTAGTTTTTCTTAAACTAGTTCCTGTGCCACTAGATTCCTTGATACTTGACCTTCAAGTCTTTTACCAGAGTTAGGAACTATATGATATTGTCCACGTTTTCTTTGAGGATTGAAAGCATTCTCATTGCCTGAGGTCATGTCTAAGAAGTGCAGATGGAATTCTAGAATCTCTGTCATTCTCTTCTTTTTCTTTCTTGTATCACTTCCTACTGTGCTTGTATACAGCCAGATTATTGAAGTTTCACCACAAAGACTTTAAAATTGCATCTTACTCACAATATGTTCTTTGTCACTGCATAGCTGACAGGCCCTAGGTGCACTTGTCCTCCTCTTCAATGGCTAAACGGATTGGAATTCTCAAAAGTATCATGATGATGCCTTATGTAATTGGGGTTTGATGCCATTATTGGCTCAAAAAACATTCTTAATTTTCTCGTTTCCTTGTTTCCTTTTTTTCGAAGTTATAACCTCATCTTGTTGGTGTTGAAATATATGATGGGAGAAGAATTGATGTTTTCTAGTTCTTGCTTCAATGGGATTTGATTTCATGATCAATATAGTATTGTGTGTCTAAGAAAATTAAATGTCATTGCCAAATTATGTCCAAGGAAGAAACAAAATTGGAATAATAAGTAGAAGTGATCCATACGACGTTGGAGTGTGAGTGTTGAGTGATGGCCCAAAAAGGTAGTTTCTAGGTTTCAGCCATGAAGCTCAATTAACTATTGAAGCACAAATTATAAAATGTAGTTGGTGAGTTTCTGAACCAAGTTACCAATTGATTTTGGAACTTTTCCTTGAAAGAAGTTTGTTGTTTACTTTGTCAAGTTTGTCATACACACAACCTAAGGTCGATATTTTGGTAATTTCTGAAAGTATAGGAACTGTGAGTCAGTTGCTTTCCCATGTATGTTTCTGCCAAAATCAACTCATTTGTCTACTGAAAACTGAAGAGTTCAACCCACTGCAAATGGGGGTCTGTATTCTGCTTAATGAGGAAATTATGTGCTATAGAAAATCTAGGGTGAAGTGATTGATCTACGCCAATAGTGACAAAAGGTTTCATGTTGATCATCTAAAGCAACAACCTAATTCTGACTGACCTAAGCTGACAGTGACAAGAAAAGTTTCATGTTGATCATCTAAAGGAACAACTTAATTCTTGCTCCTAAAATGCTAAATTGTGACTCTTGAAATGATTACAACAGGTTGGAAAGGTATGCTAGAAATAGCTGTACAAGTTTGTTTGAGATACTTAATAGGAGAACTTTTAGAGTTTTGTTTCCTGAAATACTCCAATATTCATGATGATTTTCGAACCATCTTCAAGTGAACTAATGTCAGACATCGTGAAGCCACTACTTTAAAAGCCAAGATTTCAGGCCTGCTTTTCTCAATCAACTCAGGCCTAAAGAATATTGGTCTTCTCCAGAATAAGTGCCAAGGTGATGTATGAGAGACAATATGCTCATTGGCCTAGATTTCATGTATGAAACTTAGAATCCAAGATATCATATAATTCCATAAGAAATTCAAAGTGATAAAACTTGGGATGGATGGTTAAAATGAATAGGAGGTAAATGGAATTTTGCCTATATCTATTTTGTTTTGCTAAATGATTTATTATCACTTAATCGTTTAGCTTGTGAGATCTTCTGGAAAAGAATCACCCTTTACCGTTCCTCGTTGTGTTATGCTGGGTATCTATTGAAGAAGCTCTCCAAAGTTGTGAAACAAATCAATCGGCTTCTGGTGACCCCTAAATCTTGAATTTTTCCTTTCTGGTTCATTGTTAACCAATCATTTAAGTTTTTATGTAATCAATCAAAGATCTAGTAGAGCTAAAACGGAATCGGGGAAAATTTTTTTATAGTGAAGCATGATTGTTACTTGCCTGAGCATCTGCAACAAGTATTTCGGCTTCTGGATTTCTCTATATTACTGCCTTGTGATATTGTGGTTAAATTGATGTGACGTACATGTAGCACTTGCCTGAACCTCTATTCGTGGTGTACATTTAGTATGTGGGCATACTTGAAGATTTTATGGTGGACTTTCATACAGCAGGATGAACTTGCTTAGGGAAATAAAGTGCTGCTACTAGAAACGTTTAGCAGTAGCTTCTAAGTGTTGGTCAATGCAGATTTGGAGAGCTATTTTTATTTATTCTGTTATTTTTTATATTGGTGGTTCTAAATTGCAGGACACGGGGAATGTTTCTGGTTCATTGTCAGCGTGGTGGGAACAGCTATAGGATTAAGTTCCATTGTTGTACTGCGGGAATATTCGGGGTATGGTATGTTGATCCTTTTCATCTGTGGCTATATTTATTTTGGCTTGCTCCTGTGTAGCTTTGTTATTCATCGTCATGCGCAACAGAAATGCATAGGAAACCTTGGCAAATTGGTGGTTGATGTGATTGCTACGTCTGCTGCCATGGCATTACGTCAACTTTTGGGATTCAATCTCTGCACCCTGTTTGCCTTGGTAGGATTTACCATGGATCTTCACACAGTTGCTCAATCCTTGCACATAGCTTATGATGTTAGCATATGGGATATTATGTTGGAATCGATAATGCAAGTTGTGGCTTACCTGATGTGGGAAAATAAACATATGGTAACCGTAGTTCTCATGTTGGTTGGTGCTGTTACTTTGTATCGGTATGCATCATACTCTCCTCCTGTAATGCCAGTTGTTGACTCTCAGCTGTTGGAGAAGCAGCTGTGTTAGTTCTTCAAGGCTGTATTAATTGGTTACCTTGGCCGGCCCTAATACTGTGTAGCCTCCTTTCTTTTCGTAATTTAGCTTTAAAATTGGAATTTTGTCGTCATGTTATTTTCTTAAATTGTCACTACTATATTACGGTGTCATTCTTATACTTCAAAGAAACTAATTCAAGGAAAAATGTCAAGTTCTCGAGCAAATATTTAATGCTAGTTTTCCGAGACCTGCTTATATTCCGTATCTATCTTCGACAGTGTTGTAATAGTTCTGCCTACCATCACATTCCTAAGCTCCCTCCACCCCTAACTTTCCAAGCAACCGAATGGGCAATTGGCAAATCTCCACCCAAACAGACTGCTGGCTCTTCTTCACCCACACGGACAAGTCACCATTACCAAGCCCCAAACCCCGCACACTCGGAAGCCATCATCAGTACACCAGCCAAGCTACTTGCCAACTACAAAAAGGAAAAAGGGAAGAAAAAAAAAGGTTTCGTTGGTGCCTTCCTTTCGAAGTTATCATGGGACACATAGTTGACAATTAAGTTTAGGTAGAGGTGTCGTTATTCGGTATGAAAAATTAATATAATATAAAATCATTATTAAACTATACAATACACACATTGAATGAAATATTTCAATTCAGCAGTGTTAACATTCGACTGATTATCAAATAAACTTGCCTTACTGAACTCGATACATTAAGACTTCTGTAATAAAATTTCATATTTCAACTTTTAGTTTTTATCAAATGTGCCTTATCGAGGTTGAGCTTGTGCATGTCAGGCCTGATTTCATTAAAAGCCAAGCTTAGGCCCCTCTAAATTTGGCGCATTTTAAGCTCGCCCCCAAATATATGTATTTGACTAGTAATCTGAAAGGAGGCTATAGAGTGTTAGGCGATGAAACTGTCCTATAGTGATATTTTAAGGATTTCCAACCATATATATATATATATATAATAAGATATTGAGTGTTGCAAAACTCATTACCAATTGATTTTAAGATGAAAATCAATTTTTTTAATCTTGGTATCAGAGTTCGGCCTGCCTGGATACTGTTACCCCACTTGCCTTTTTCTCTATTCGTTTCATCCCATTTGAGAATTGCCTCATTCTCTATTGATTTAACCCCATTTGGTTAGTCACCTGAAAGTCAGTGTTAGGAGACTAAAAATATTTCACATTAATATTTCAAGGATTTTTAGTCATATATATAACATTTTGGACCATTCAACGTGTTGCCAATTGATTTTAGGACACTCCGTTTATTGTTAATTAATTTCATGATGGAAGTCTAATTTCTTTATCATAAAATTTGATAACTAGTGTTGCTCGTAAATTGCCAATTAATTTCTTTAAGCCACATTGCTCGTAAATTGTTTTGACAGCAAAGTCTAAGGTGCTGCATCTATTTTCAACGTCAATCATGAGATGAAAAGGACAAACAAGATTTTGCTGCAGATAAAGTCTAAGTCCAGGTTTGCAATTACGAGATAATGCAAACTATCTAGACCCATAACATTCTTACATCATTTGAGTTTGATTGCGAGGCCTTGTTTTTTTTTTTTTTTTTTGATAAGATTGTGAGGCCTTGTTTGATTGGTCTTTTCAAAAAAAAAAAAATGTACAATTTTTGCTAATGCATTTTCTAATGGGAAATTTGCCAAATTGGTTCCTAACATTTTCACAAAAAAAAATTTTAGTTCCCGACATTGAAAATTAGTCAGAATCGTCCCTAATATATAAATTATGATCAATTTTGGTTTTAACGCTCGTATTTGCTCATTTCTCCGACTGAAAATAGCACGTCTCTCTCATGTGGGCATATTTTTAAGGGCAAAATCGAAAAACATACTTCATTCCTGGCTGAAAGCAAAAGTACCCATTTTCAACTTTCCTTCTAAAATTACAGTCACAAAAAACCCTAATTTTCCCCCTAAAAGACCAATCGACAAATCCAAATGTGTATGAGATTTACTCTATGAACTTAAAAGCTGTCTTAATAAATTGTAATTCAAAGTCTTATATTTCACAAATTTAGATGCATGATATTTAGTTTTAATTTTTAGCCAAAAATATAATAAATTCATGGCTTCGACTTTATTCAATTGGCGTATGATATTAGAAATTATACATTTAGTTGAAGAACTTTACTTTTTTATTTACAACTACATTTTCTACATGTATTTGCATATGGTTCCATGAACAATAAGCTTATAAATAAATAAAATGTCATTTTTTTTTATTTTCAGTCAGATCTTAAGATTCTATGATTCTACCTAGGATTCGATCGTATGACTTCTAAAACGATCCAAGAAAGGGTTCTGATTCTATGATCCTATCTACAATTCGATCCTGGGCACATTCATGTCTAATATCATATTTTTTTTTCTTTGGTTTGCATGTACTTATTTCTGATCTTCAACTTCAAATTTAGGAACTAAGGTTGATAACATAATAGTTCAAAATATATAAAATAGAGGTCTAGGAAGCAAACAAAAAATACTGAAGATTTTAAGAGGTGTCATGAAATTAATATCCCATTTTTCATTTTCAGGTATGATTATCTACTCTGATCAGTACGCTTGAAAACTTTATTGTCTTGATAGGGTCCAAAATTGTTATTCAATTTATGATTATTTCCCCTTTTATTCTAGCTAAATATTGTTTTAATTGTCGGATTCTACTGATATTTGATTAATGGTATCAATTGTAAGAATATGAGCAAAAAGTGATAAAAGGGACTATTTTTCAGCATGTCAAGAATTATTTTGGTGCTGGCATGTTTAGGACTTGTTTTCAAGTCTAGAAGACTCGAGAATTTTCTGCACGTAGGTTTCCTAATTCGAGTCAACTATGGACAGCTTTTGAAAGATTTGGGAAGACGCTAATTATATTTATTAGTAGTAGTATTGGATTAGGAAACATGAGATATTATCTCTTGTAATTTCTTTCTTTTATTTAGGAAATATGTTTTATTAGTATTAGTAGTAGATGTCAAGTAGGAAACTAAAAAAAAAAAAGGAAGCCGGCATCCGGATTGATTAATACTTCCGAAGCAAGAAGTAATTTCGGGGGGAGAGAATCATGACTCTTTAGAGAGGATGATTGACGCTTTCTCGGGTTTCTTCCTTGGCAGCCGCATGTCCATCGAAATTGCTCAAACTCTTGCATTGAGATTTTTCTCAACCATGAGTAGTTAAATTTCCTTTTCTAGTCAAAGGACGACTTGAAGATGCTGTTTCAAACATTTATAAGATCAAATTAATTTTAATTGTTCTTTTATTTATTGGTATTCGTACGTTTTCTAAATTAATTTCTTATGATTATTTTTGTTATTTGAATGTCAGGAGCCAGATATTCAAATTAATTTAATAATCTATTGCCATATTAACCGATTAAATTCATAATTATTTGATTGGTTAATACTAGTGGCGACTAGCGTGATTAGTCCAATGTTAGGAAAACTTATGGTCTAACTTAAACAAACCCTCGTAGCGTGTTTCTTGATTAAGATTGGACTTTTCTAATTCTTAATGCAATCATGGAATTAAATCTTACGATCGTACCTAGAGTTGTTTATTGGTTAGAAAAATAGTTAATGGTCATACCTTGGCTATTGAAAAAGTAAGGAAAAGTTGGCTATTAGAACTTGTTGATGACTATAACCAATCTATTAATGAGTAACTGAATTATATTTGCATCGATGATCAGTTGTGTGTACCTGAAAAGTTGCACCTTTGGCTATAATCATATTTATTGTTGATTTAATTCCTATTTATTTCGTTAATTATTTCTTTAATTAATTAGTGGGTTGTTTCTAAGTTGTCTAAAAATTTCCTCCATATTCTGAACTCTAGAAGAAACGAATTATCACCAATTTCTATGAATTCGTCCTTACTTACCGCTATATATAAATTTGTATTTTATTTGAGTAGGTTTTTATTATTATACAGACCCGAAACCTATCATGTCCCAACTTTGTTATTGCTAATTTTATGTAGCTTGCTGAATCTAATGTCAACTTACAGACTGTAATTTCTTTACAGGCTCTAGTTCCAAATGCAAGTTTCTTTAAGAAGGTTGTTAAATTTTTACCCTTAAATTTATGGAGCTATACCTAGGAGTCAGCGTTGTCCATAAAATGGTGAAACAACTACATGATCTTAATGGGTTATAAATGCAATATATAAGTTTACAATGGATTTGGGCACCACAAGTTTTAGTTTAAACATGCTTTATAAATGTAATAATATCGCGTATAAACTTGTATAATATCGGTGTAATTGTGAATTTTGCACACTTTTAGTTGTATCAATTACAAACTCAAATATTACAACAAAAGTGTGCCAATTTACACCAAATATTATAAGAATTGCACAATATGTTTGAGTTAGACAACAACTCAATTTGGAAGGCTCTGAATCCATTTACAGTGGCTAAAATATCTTAGTTAATGGCTGATATTGGGGAAGGGAGTGTAAGTGAGAGATCTGAGTTTCGAATTCTTCTGCTTATACTATTATATATATATAAGGGCTGATATTGATTTATCATGATTTTCTTACAAATTAATATGCTAGACTTTGACAATGGAGTAAACTATGACACACCAACTTTGGGCCATACGTCTTCCACATTTTAGTATTTTACTTTTTTCGGACACGTCTTCCATATTTATTCCCCTCTGCAAGAACAAGACGACCACTGCAGCAGATTTCATGCAAAATGCAAGTGCACTAACAGCCACTATCTCTTTTTGGCCCAGCAAAAGTAAAGTAAGCAAAAAGACATGGCCGGGTCCTAGTCTTGGATAGACTACGAATTCGTAAATGCCAAATAACCGCTGAGATTCCAAGAAACTTGCTGTAATCAAAACTAAAGATAAAAGAAAAAATGTGTGATTTGTCATTGCAGTCAATATTTTGAAGAGATGTGATGTTGGAGACCAATTGAACTTAGAATTATCTTGTAGGATTCAATTTGAGGGGGAAGTCCAACAATAAGCGGGCTCTTCAACTGACCTTGGATTTGAAATCCCATATTTAACTTGGGTGCATCGTGGGGGGTAGCGGCATATCCTCTCGGTTTGGTGTGTTGGTTCGAGTCTAAAGTGGCCTGAGTCAGAGCATGTTCCGGGTTATTAAAAATTTTTTTTTGATTCATTTGAATAAAATGTTCTCTTTTTTGGAATGCAATCTGAATTTTTTTTAAATCAAACTAGGATTTGACACTTGGCAGTTCTTCTCAAATAGAATTTCTCAAATATGAAAATTGAATTTTCATGTGAGGTTACTTGTTTAGCTAAAATCTCTACCTTTTTTAAGACTGAATAAATTCAGTAAATTGCAGTTAATAGACTTGGACCAAATTGTTTCGATTGAGTTTTCAGTTTACACCTTTTGTTTCTTTTATTTTGGAAACAAAATGTTGATTTTTTTTAGTTTCAATGCTTTTACTTTTATTTGATTTTTGAGACTTGACATTTGCACTGAATGAGCTTATAAAATTCAAAATACATGTTACAAAATGTCTTTCATATGAAAATGATTTCCATTTTTGGTATTTGCTTCAGTGTATGCAAAATTTCATTTCAAAACTTTAATAGTTAATTTACGTAACGGAGGGCTGTGGCGGAACTGGCTCAATATGACAATGGTATAATTCATTGCACCCTTTTTGTTGTTGTTGTCAGAACTGGTGACATTGAGTGTTTGTACAATTCTTAATCTTAACATGATACTAGTTCAAAAATCCTAGTACAGGTATTTTAGTAGGTGAAGTTTGAAAATGCTAGAGATTTGGTGGGTGGAGAGCAGTTGGAGGGATGGATAGGGTTGCACTGTGTGATTACAGAGGGTCTGTTCCATTGGTAATTGGAACTTTAACAATTCTCAGTTATACTTACAATCTTAAGTGCAAATACTAAAATAATAAATCTAGACATGCACGAAAACAATAACGTCTAAAAACATAAAAAATTTTAAGAATAATTATATACTTAAGACCCACAATCAATTTGCTTAATTTCTGTTAAATTAAATCAAATTTCACCATTAATTTCACTCTACAAACACCAGTGGGATAATTAAAAATTCTCCGTTTATAATGCAAGGATAGGATCCAATTCTTTAGGGTCCGTTTGGTTCATGGGATCACAGGATTGGATTAATCATCCTATGTCATCCCATATTTGGTTGCATTTTATACATAGGATGACACATCCTATCTAACCGAATTAATCCTCTATTCATGGAATAAATAATCCCATAGGAGAGGTGTGATTAGTCATCTTGAGATGACTAACACATAGGATGATAAAATTTTAGACTAATTTATCCTAATTTATCTTTATAAAAAATATAAATTTATACTCTTATAATTATATAACCCTACTCCAACATGATAAAATAATATGAATGGACTAATTTGCCCTTACTAATTAATTTTAAATTTTTTAAACTAATTTGCCCCTGCTACCAACATAACAATATTTGGACTAATTTGTCCTTATAAATAATTCAAATTCATACGGACTATTATATAACCATACTCTCACATAATAATATGATAATAACTGGACTAATTAGCCCCTACTAATTATATTAAAAATTTTTAACTAATTTGCCCCTATTCATTATTTTAAAAATTTTGACTTATCCCTATTAATTAATGTAAATTTTTTTGACTAATTTGCCACACTAACATTATAACAGAAGGACTATATTGCCCTTGGACTAAATTACCCATACTAAACTTATTATCTAAATCAAATTTTATAGAATACATAATCTTATCAATTGAATTTTGTGAATGAGGACTTCAATAAGTTCAAACTCAATCCAAAGAAAAATCTTCTATATTAGCTTGAGCTCAATTTATGTAAAACTCTTAAATGAGTTAGGTTTTAATTGATTTAATCTTAAACTAGCCAAAACTTGGCCCATTATTTAATTGGATTTCACATTTAGGTTCAAAACTTGGTCAAAATTTACGGCCCGAATGGGCTAAGTTTGAGTGAATGCAAATTTTTATATCAAAACCCTTTATTTACTCTATAATTTTAAAGTTTCAAACTATTCTATTTTAATAAAAGTTATAAGTATCAAATTTTTATTAAATTATTTTATTTAAAAATATTAAATTATTTTATTGATATTTTATAAAATATTAAATTATTTTATGAAAAAGAATCTACAAATTAAGGAGTGCTTTGGTCATTAAAATAGTAATCCTACCTCATCCAATCTTCAACCAAACATTGGACAAGATTATTTCCCAATATATCATATAACCAACCAAACACTAGATAACTTGAATTATTTATCCGGAGATGACTCAACCCGGGATTAATAATCTAACGTTGAGTCATCCCATCTCATCCGATCCGTGAACCAAACGGACCCTTAGTGGTTGCAAGTTATTTAAAAGAAAAAAAAAAGGGGAACTATAACAACTTTTGCTACTGTTTTTTTATTCGGCTCAGTGAGCCACATTCAAATTTTGAGTTCTTGCCAAATCACATTAGTATGTCCTATACATGCATGCATACACACACACACATTGTAATTTCTTTATAGGCTTTGATTCCTTCTGCATGTCATCTCTACATTGAATGCTTAAAAGTTCAAATTTGCTAGTTCAGAAATAGGAACAAAAAAATTAGATGTACTATGAGGCAGAAGACAATTAATACTTCTAATTTTTAAGGGTAAATTACATTTTACCCCCCTATGATTTACCCTTTTTTTACATAACCCCCTATGGTTTCAAAAGCTATACATAACCCCCTCATAGTTTGGATTAAAGTGTCAAAATAACAGAAATAGTCACTTGTAACGGAACTTTTAAAAATGTCAAAATTACCCTTATAAATACATGACACATTAACCCCCTATGATTTTTATATTTTACCATATAACCCCCTTATAGTTTAATACTTTACCATATAACCCCCTTATAATTTTCAAAATATACACATAACCCCCCTTGGTTAATACATAAATTTCAACCTTACATAAGGGTATTTTTGACATTTTAGGTGACGCCGTTACGAGTGACTATTTCCGTTACTTTGACACTTTAATTCAAACCATAAGGGGGTTATGTATAGCTTTTGAAACCATAGGGGAGTTATGTGAAAAAATGCTAAACCACAGGAGGGTAAAGTGGAATTTGCCCAATTTTTAATGATGAAAGGATGTAATCATTGTTAAATTGATATGGTGTTCCAACCTCAATAGTCAAGTGATCAAACATGACCTTTGAAATAACTTAGATTTGCTATTTGTCTTCTAATTTCTTCACATGACCATGTGAAGCAATTTTGTCTACATATCATTTGAGATCAAGTTTACCATCCTAATTATGTTTGGGATGAAATGCTCTTAAATCACTTTTACAACTGAATATGGAGTGATTGATACTTCTTTTATGATGTTCCTGGTGCTGAGTTGGGTCATGGTCGTTTCAAGGTCTCTTTTTATTGCCATGGATGAAGCTGACCAAGCTGATGACAAAGGGGCGCATAATGGGAGCAAAACTCTAGGGGACAAAGGAGCAAAGCTTGGTACGACTCCAGATCACAAGTCTGAGGAGGACATCAAGGAGGGGGATAAGACTCCAGTGGACAAGACAGGTGACAAAGAGGCAAAGAAGGACGGTGAGACTCCAGGGTACGACAGCAAGGAAAAAGGAGTTAAGATTGTGAGTGATATTGAGACGGAGTAGATTCAGAGATCATGGGGTCTTGTATCTAGGCCTTTGAGAGAGAGGACAGCCATCTATGGCCTTTTGTTAGTTATGGTGATCTAACTTACCAGTGTTTAGGAGCAGCAGTATTGTAATAAGTAGTATCTATGCTGCTACTTAGTACTTGGTGGTAGCAGTATTATGTCATGATACTACTACTTTTCTATGTTTATCCAGTAGATCACTAAGTTTTAGTAGTAGTACTATTAGTCTACTAGTTTCATTGTGTATTTGGTAATTCGGTAGTAATTTCTATAATATGGTATTTTCTTGGCCCTTTTAATGTGATATGTAGTCCTTCTTTCTCTCTTCTAGTATCCCCAGTTCTGGTTGCTAGTGGTTAGGTTTTTATCTTAATTTTGTTATTACAATTTTTAAAATTTTTGCAAGTATGTTCTAGATTAGTTTTTGTTTTTCCTTCTATTTTTTTGTTTGATTTTTATCCTTCTGCTCAAGTAGTTTGCTTTCCTTCCTTTATTATTATAACTGACTTACATGGAAAATTGGTTGTGAACATATTTTCTGAGTATAATCACGGATGAAGCTGTGGAGAAGGTAGTAAATTTCATGGATTCATACTGTATTAGTAAGGAAAATTTTGGTACTATATTGGAGATATCCAAGTTCAAGGTAAAGCTAGTGTACAGCATGTACTTTGCTTTCATTCTTTTACTTGCTGGAAAATGCTACTTATACAAGTCCATTGTCAATGTGCAGCAGGGGCACCCGAGTCCTATGGATGGAATTCAGCCTGCTGTCAAAGCTGCTCTAACAAAGGCTTGCAAAATAGGGACAGACTCACGTAAGATTTGGACCGCGGATATGGTGACTGTCCAGAGAAGGGATGGGAGCGGCTCACATGTGATTAAGACTGCAGCTATGGTTCCTGGGACAAAGAAAAGAGGGCCTTAAGAAACGGGTTGCTGCTATTCTGGAACCAGTGGAAGAAAGTTTAGCAGAGGAAAATGGTGATGCATTAGAAGAAAATGAAGAGAACCCTTCAGATGCAAAGGACCTGGTTACTTTCCGCAATTGCTGTGCCAAAACTTCCCTTCTCTTATGGCATGACATATCTTCCAATCTTCCAATATGGAAGTCTTTTAAAGAGAATATATTAGATCAAAAGGGTTTTTTTTTTAATTGGTTGTTTGTCGAATTTTATGTCTTTATTCATTTCTTGAAGTATGAGCATTGAATGTTGCTAGACAAGCATATGCTTAATTGACAATCTATCTTTTGATATCAGGAGTGGAATATGTAAGCCTATGGATGCATTGTGTACTTTGGTAGCCTAATTTGTACCGCCAGGGTAATTCTCCTGACTCTTGTCTTGATCTATATTCTGAGTTCATCTTGACTTTAGAATGTCAAAAAAAAAAAAAAAAAATCAAATCATTACAATGACTCTTCTAATCCATTTTTTACGTACATTTATTCCTAATTCCTACTAATGACAACATATTTCCATAACACAGTGCACACTCTTTGTTCCTGGCTTTTCAGTGCAGAAGAAAGGTTTTGTTTTTCTACTTCTCATTCTATTCTGGAGCACGATGAAAATGACAAAAAAAAAAAACTATTATTGGTCATTTGGGATGGCTATTACGTGTATTCAAGTTTGTTTGTGTTACAAAAGTTTTTGGAAAATAGTCTTTCTCTTGAAACCTATTATTGGTTCTAAAAATACTAAAGGTGATCAATATTGCTAGTTGACCCAAAAAAAAAAAATGATAGTCAATTCAAGTGTGTGTTTGGATTGTAAATTATTTGAGATATTTTTACTGTAGCACTTTTTGTGATGTGATGTATGTGAGATAAAAAGGTAATTGAGAAGATAAAAGGTGCGTTGAAAATTGTAATGATGATATAAGCAAATAAATTTTGACAAATAATCATCTATCCAAACAAACCTCTCAAAGTTTTCCATCAAAATGGAATTATAAGAGGAATGTCAATTGCCCAAACTAATCAATTGTATTATTAGTCATCTCTTTTAACATACTAGTTATCTCTTTTAACGTAATATTTGCTATAATTCTTCTGATTTTGAACAGAAAAATTTTTAAATTTTACATTTATTTTCCCTCCTTCCTCCATTAGTGTTGAATGATAAGAGGAATGTCGTTTGCCCAAACAATTCAATAGTATTATTAGTGTTGATTTTTACAAATAATTAAGTGCCATTGGGTGGTGAAGGCAAATGTATTTTCAAAACCTTGACTTTGAGACGAGAGGACACATATGGATGTGAAGCATCGGCAGGCAAACAGCAAAGGATAGACATGACACTATATACAAGCAGCTGCTATGCAATTGTGGAGATTTGACAGCGTACACGTGCCATGTTTACTCGTGACTTTACATGCACTGAAAGAACGTCTTAATATTACCCGCGTGCTTTAATAAGATTAATGTCTTAATATTAATTTGTGTTTAAATAGATACTAAAATTGGCTCGACCTGCTCTGTTTGGATAGAAAATTATTTTGGAATAATAGTGTAGTACTTTCTAAAGTGTGATATTTATATATATAAAAGCATATATATATAAGCTAAAAATATGGTTAAAAAATGAAATAATAATTTAAAAATATATTTACCATGTAACTAAAAAATTTTGAAAAAAGTGGGTATCCAAACAGAGAAGAAATTTTTTTTCTTCAAAAAAATTAACCAAAAATATTGGTTCATGGTGAGTAAAATTATAGTTACTAGCAATAGATATCATATTTGCTTGCTAATTACTATTCTGTATCTAAATTTTTGAGTATTAATGAAATCCAGAGTGGAATTTGCACTCGAGGTAAAGTCTTATACGAATTTTTGTTGGTCTGGTTGGTGAGAATTAAGAAATGTACCTTCAATTTCATTTCCAAAATATGAAGGCTCGGAAAACCTCATACGTATCCTAAATTACATGGACCTACATATTACCATGTCAAGCTGTTCATTTAATGCTAAATTGAATGAGAGTATCTCTAATCATTTAACCAAATTTGATTGTATAGTATTTGTAGTCCTTTAACCATGTAATTGGCAGAAACCCGTAACTGTGGTTTCCACTAAGTGCCTAGAAAACACTAAAATTCCTATTATCATGGTTTAAATTAGGCTTTAAACTTTTTTGAGGTTGTGAGGAATTTTCAGATAATTAGTTTTCGTATTTCTGCCATTCAAAGTAGGAGTCACTATCACTAATGTTCATTAATGGATGAAAAGTATGCACATGAGAGGGCCAAGCGTTGTCATCGTCTCAAATCAAGTCCTGGAAAAATAAAAGGGCACCAACGGAATCACATACTGGCTCTGGTTGAGGGTGTCAATGAGACCATTCAAGCTCAACACCATACTGTTCAACCTTATTTGATTATTTTAACAAATTTAAAATTTTGTTTAAATTTTGTTTAAATTTTATTTATTTATTTGTCGAAATTGAATTTGAACGAGTTTTTTTTATCGAGTTTAAATATTATCGAATATAAAATATTGTTTAAGTTTGGGTCGACTAATTGGTGAACCAAATTCGAACGAGTTTTTACTAGACGGAGTTCAATTCGAGTATCAAATTGTTTGGTTCATCTTTCAACCCTAATTCTAGCCCTGAATCGGTAATAAATGGAGATATGCCAAATTCAAAACATAGAATTTGAGTTTTCATTGCAGCTAATATTTTAAGAGAACTCAAATTCGGTTCAATTTAAAGCCAATGTGTTCTATATGATTTGAATACAATTTTTTTGCAATGCAATCTGAAATTATATGAAATTGAGAATTAACATTTTAAACCTAATTAAATTTTGTAAACGTGATACGAATAACATGGACATTAGATGCAAGGATAAAGAATTTACTTGGAAAGCAATTCATGCAAACTTGTTTAATTACACATGTTACTTTAAAGCCAAAGCAATTGGACTCCTTTGTATAACCAACCTTCCTTTTGAACCTGTATCTTCTTAACCTCATTTATTCAATGAGAATCTATATCCTATTAAATTTCATAAAGAATGACAGCTTGGCAACAATAAGAATATTTGTTAATTAAAATGGAAAAATTTTGATCAAGATTTAATTCCAATACAAGGGAAAAAATTTCTTGTTGCAAGTTAAAACTTTCGTGACACCAAATCACACTAACACCAGAAATTTCATGAGACAATTATTTTATTAGCAACCAAGTTAGGAAAAACAAAGGCATACCAAGAACATCCCTGCAAAATGGATTAATATGTTGACACATCCTCACAACTGCATATATTAGATAGGAAACAAATGCAAACATGGAGAATTCTTTTTTTTTTTTTGTGGAACTCTCATCTTAGATGGGAAATAAATTCTTCTATTATATTCAATTTTTTCTTTACCACATATTCAAAATTACGTATATGAGACAAAAAAGAAATAAATAAATAAATTATGGCAAAGGATCTACTACACAATTAATAGAAAGTTGCAACAAATAAAAGAATCAAGCAGGGATTCATACAACACATAAATTTACTTTAAAGATGGGACATGGTTATTGGCTTGATGTTATGAATATTTGATTTAGAATGCTCTTAACTCAAGAAAAAAATGCAACAATATTTTGTTCTTTTTTTTAATTGTTTGGTTTCCATTAATTAAATGAGGCTTGAGTTCTTATTTTTGTGCTTAATTACCAAAGATGTGATGTTTAGTTCACTAACCAACCTATCTAGTAAAATATTAGGTAATATTATAATTTGGGTTTGAAATGCCGAAGGCGGTTTTGACTGTGCATTGAAATGTTTTAATTGGTAATAAAGTATCATTGAAATGTTTGTCTATTCAATCCCTTTTTTTCTTTTCATTCCTATACATTAACTAAATCTGTTAATCTTGTTATAATTTGAAAAATTAAGTCGAAATAAATTAAAAAAAAAAGATCGATCTAGAAGATAGCTAGTGTCAAATATGTAGTACAGTAATAAAAATCAGGCTTTTCTCTCTCTCTCTCTCTCTCTTTCTTTCTATTATGTGGTTGTACATGTGGCAGATTGTTCCTTCCCAAAGATACGAAGGTTTCCTTGTTGCCTCAAGACCCTTAACCATTCCCAAAACTCCTGTGCCTCTTGATACATTTCAGAAAGCGTTCAGCATACCATTTGCCCCTTATTTGTAGGATATGTTTATGGTACCAGTGGGTGCTGGGTGGCTAGTTTTGCAGCTAATAGGTGCATGCTTGCTGGGATAGCAGCCTTTGTAGGATTGGGCGGGACTATTCCAATTTTCATAGGTTCCAAGAAAATAGGCATTATATTCCTTCTATCTCGCCACACTACTATCACCACATACTCATGTCCTTTCACTATTCTCATATCATGGCTAGTTTCGATTGGAAATCATTCTTTGAAAAGCTTAACTCCTCGGCTGATAGGAAACTATTTCGTAAAAGTTTCAAACCCAGGGAGCTATGGTGGTTTCCCATGATCCTTTTCTCTGCGTCTGCTATCTTTTGTTTCTCTTAAATTGATCTTGGTGAGCAGCATCCCATGACGGTGAATATCGTCTCCTTGGCTTCGGGTGTCGTCGTCTTAACTTCTGAGTACTTCCTCCTTCTCAACTATGAAAAGATCCAAGCTCACGCTGTGTTGCAACATGAATTCAGCATACCCGGCCGATCTACCATCAACTGCATCCTCTATCTTAGTTCGGCCATGATCGGGTTGAACGAAACTTCTATGGCTGGAGCGTTGATCTTCTACTCAGTTGCTGCTGCTATCATGAGCGGGGAGAGGCTGCTTGAAGCAAGGACAGACTTGGGTCTTTTTCAATTTCTTATTTCTTGTGGAGTTTGCCAGGCTTATGTAACCTTTGGCCTTGGCTTTTGCTTCAGGTTCTTCCTTGCAGCAGCTTGGGTTCTTCTTATCTTGAAGGGCTTTATTGTTGCCCTATATGCACCAAGAGTCCAAAAGAAAGAATGAGTAGTCCAAAGAGAGGCATAATGGAATGGAGGTTCTAATCACTAGTTCTAGTTTTAGGAGTTGTAGTGGTTATTCCAGTAGATTTGCCGTTAGATAAGTGGTAGTTAGCATAAATGCTGATCATTACCATGCTATTGCTAATCTCTTAATCTTCCCTCCATTATAACTGAAGAGGTGATTTCTGGATGGATAGCCGAGCTGACCTAATGAAGTCCCCTCTTAAGCGAAGTGAACTTGGGTAATATTTCACCTGGCAGAGATGAGATGCGGGGCTTTCTCCCCTGGAATAACTCTGACAATCAAGTCAGTTGGTTATAGGAGTAACAATGATGAATTTAAATGTAACAGTGTGCTTACTTGCTTTGGAAGAGGGATACAATATTTATAGGGTATCGAATGGAGGGAATGACAGTGGATTCAAGTCTTTTGGAGCCCACAGTCCAAACATACGGCCTTATACTGACACGCAACAATTCTCTGACCTCCTTGCCATGTAGGCATGTGGTTTCCTAATAAAGCTTAATCATGTGCCTTCTCGATAAACTAACAGTTATGGTTAACTCGTCAGTCGAAATTATGACGGATGAATTGGCTCTGACCACCCCTATGCTGTGACGAGATGAGGTGGCCGATAATGTATGAAAGGTTGGTATTACGTTAGTGGCCGAGTTGACATGACCTCGGGCAGAGGCAACGACGCTCTGTAGGATCGGGTCCTGGTCCAGAGCACTCGGGCCGAGGTGACCGTTCTCAATAAGCTCCCCAAGCCTCGGGAATGAGTAGCCTAGCCATTTTCTTATTTCAAGACTTTAACATTCTGAGGTCTTCTTATATTGAGGACTATGGAGAGCAACTGCAAGTCACGTTCTGTCATCGTGACATGCCAAACGTGGGCACGTAAGCCGGAGGAACGTGCGGTGATAGGACGGTTACTAAAGTGATTAACACGATGTGAGATCATGGGGGAAAGCGTGTGGCAATTTGTCAGAGAAACGACTGAGCATTAATGAGGAGAGAGGGGCACGTCCTTTTTGAAATTTAAAACTACCGCCTTTCCGCCTTCCTTTGCACCTTATAAATAGGGAGTCTTTTTCACCGTTTCACCATTCACCATCCTAGTAAAACGTTGCAGCAGATACTAGAGCAGTCGTCCGAAGCCTTTCTTGTTCTAGCGGATGTCAACCCTTTCAGAAAAGAGTAAGTTATCTCTTTTGTTGTTAATACTCATACATGGCTTGAGTAGCGCGTACGCATAAAGAGACTATGAGACCAAATTACTAGAAAGTAGAGAGGCCCGACCCATCCGAGGAGGAAGAAGGTACCTTGTTCACCCTTAAGGGGGAGGCAGCTAATGTGTCCTAGGAAGCAGAGGTGTTCAAGAAGAAGAGGCATCACAAGAAGTTAGTCAGGGGGGTTCCGAGGTGTTATATAACAACGATTTTGGAACCGAGGTACCTTCCGATGATGGGGTACTGGAGCCAATCGCCCCACCAGATCTCACCATCGTAGACTTCGGCCAGCTTCCCATATTCGCGAGTGTAACAGGCATGACTGAGGTGAATGCGATAATCCGGAAGTACCTGTTCAGGCGGAGATATAACATCTACCCTCCCGAGCTGACTCAATCAGCCGAACGGCCCCCAGCAGGCAGGGTGGAGGTTTACATTGATCATTTGGAAACATGACGTGCGCGGGATATACTTATACAATAAGTTCATTAACAATCAAATATTACATTTATAAACTTCTAAATACCCCACACGCAATTTATCGCAAGTATACGAATCGTGAGCAAGTATAGGGTATTAAGGGTCGATCCCACAGCGAAGAGTGCAATTATCGGTGTTTTTCAAACTCCTTTATTATTTAGACTACTACAAATATAAAATTTATGAAAATAACACTAGAAAACTTTTAGAGATATGAAATTCCTTACTACTCTTGCAAATGAAGTTACCGATTAAGTGAATGCTATTATCATGGCTAGTTATGGCGTAATTTTCTTATGTATGTGAAACCTACTCCCGTAGTGAATCATCTATACTTGTAAATAAGTCATACCTACTCTCGTGGTTATGAATTAAATACAAGCTCATTTCTTCTATGAAATTAAATGAACAAGTTACTTAAGCCACATAGGTGCACTTCTACTCTCGTGAGTGTACTCCCTAGGTTTATCACTTCTTTGAACTAGTGTTAAATTCCAATTCTCATTGCAAATTTAACACTTTTAGATAATCACAATTAATGGCCAATTAATTATGATTAAAAAATCAAAAGTGATAAATAACTTTCTCAAAATAATATCACCAAGTAGCCAAGTAAACATCACAAACAAAATATAGCAAGTTCAACCATAACTCTAGGCATAAACTTTAAATAAACATGGTAAAAACAAACACTAAACTTGTATTATAGTTAAACATGAATTCAAATACAAAAGAGAAAGTGATAGGAGAGAAGTCACCCTTGTCTAGGGGTGTGCATTCGGTGCAAAATCGGTAATTCGGTGCACTGAATTCGGTGAATTCGGTTATGCTACCTATAGAAATCTAAACCGTTTTTAATTCCGAATTAACCATAACCGAATTCATACTGCAACCGATTTCAAATTCAAAAACGGTAATAAATTCGGTTTAACCGAATTCATCTATTAAAAAAAGTAATAATTTATCTATTATTTTAAATTAGAATAAACCTTAGACTATACAATGATTGGTGATAATTTATGAATTTATAATTTACAATGATTAATAATAAGTAATATTAGTTAATAGTTACAATGAATTTATAATTTACAGTGATTAATAATAAGTAATATTAGTTACAAACTTACAAATTACAATGATTAGTGATAAGTTATATTAGTTACAAACTTATAATTTATTTCAAATCAAAATAAAAACTTATTTACTTACACATGTTATTGTGAAAGTCAATACACTAATACATTGATTTGCAATTCACATGCATTCACTTACACTGCTTAGTTGTCTTGTCTATACTTAAAACCTTAAGATTAGTAAATAGATAATATGAATTTTAATTTATTTGATAACTTATACCTAGAATCCTTAGTCTATGATTTAAGGAACACAATGATTAGTGATAATTTATGAATTTATAATTAACAATGATTAATAATAAGTAATATTAGTTACAAACTTACAAATTACAATGATTAGTGATAAGTTATATTAATTACAAACTTATAATTTATTTCAAATCAAAATAAAACTTATTTACTTACATATGTTATTGTGAAAGTCAATACACTAATACATTGATTTGCAATTCATATGCATTCACTTACACTGCTAACTGCTTAGTTGTCTTATCTATTCTTAAAGGCTAAAGCCTTAAGAATTAAGATTAATGAATAGATAATATGAATTTTTATGTTAAATATGTAGAGTACACTAATACTTGCAAGTTACAGATTACGCATTCAAATATTCAATAATTCAAACATGAATGATATATCAAATTACCAATATCTAAATTCTAATTATTAATTATGTTTATTGTTTAATATTTAGTATTATACATATATGTATTAATTATTATCTAATTCTAGTCATGTTACTCATGTATAAAATAATAAGTATTATAGTTATCTTATATTGTTATATATTACTATATATTTGTATTATTATAGTCATATAACAATTAACAAATACTAAAAGAATATATTGTAAATTATTATATATTATTATTATTATAAGTACATGATATGATGATAATATCATATACTAATTATTATTAATAGCATTCACCTATATAATATAATAAAGTATTAGTAGTATATACTAATACTAAATAGCATTTATCTATATATTATATAATTTTATATATCAGTTTGGTAATTTGAATGCAGTAATACGGTACCCGATTTCAATTACCGAATTTGAATGCGAAATCGGTTATTACCAAATTCATAATCTCATTACCTATTTCATACCATATTAGAATTCGGTGAATTCGGCATGTACCGAATTTGTACCAAATTACCAAATACCCGATTTCAAATTACCGAATTGAATTTGAAATCGGTTATGAATTCGGTAAGAACCGAATTTGCTCACCCCAACCCTTGTCACATGAGTTTCAAACTCTCCATCTTTACTCCTCCAAATTTAACTACAAATACAAGAAGGATAAACTACTCTACCTATACTATACTAATGAACTAAGAAAAACTAGTGAACACTACATTTTTGGTGAGTTTTCCTAGCCTTGTAAAGTTATTTTGAATTTTGCAAGTCCATGGTTATATATAGATGAATGCAGTTAGGAAATGAGGCTTGAAACACCCCTTTTACAGCTGCTAATTGGTTGTCATACATTCATCCATAGCTGTGAATTATTGAAGGAGAAAACATGTTGTACCAGTGGAGAGCAGCTATTTCAAACTAGAATCTGGCTACTTCAACTGCTTTTTTCTCTATGATGACAGTTGAATTGGCTCTTGTTCAAAACATAGAATTGTAGTCCATTGAAATAGCTGTCTAATGCTTCAAGAATCATCCAATTTAGAGTTTTGAGAACCAAGATATGATAAAAATACCATTGACTGGTCAATTCCGCGTTTTCAGCTCTCAGCAGCAGACTTTTACTTATGTATTTTGACATTTTGACCAGGAAAATAGCCGAATTGTACTTTGATGTCTCATACCAAATGTAGATCTGTCTCTTAGTTTCAAAAATGGTTCAAGAATCATCTCAAAGCAATGTATGTAACTCAAGATATAGCCAAAATACAAAAACGTGTCAAAACTGAACATCTTGCTTCCTTTTGACTTTAATTGCATTTCTTCTTTCACACTTCATATTCTATTTTTATCACTTTAATCCATCATCAATCATCAAATTATATTCTCAATGCACTCCATTTGATGATTGAATCAATAAACCTGTAAAATATGAAATTTTTATCTTAAAAATCCATAAAAATGAAATTTTTACACTTTAACCACAAAATGCATATTTTCACTAGAATCTTAGTAATTATTTATAAAACTAAATAAAACACACCAAAACTAATTAATAAAACACACTAAAAATACGTAAAATATACTCTTATCAAAACCGGGTTGAGGATGCCCACCACGAGATGCTTCAAGGACAGCCTCAGATATTGGGGGGTGAGGATCACTTAACTGGTCCCCAATGCGGTCCGAATTCTTATCGGATTCGAGATATTGTGCCGAGAATAAGGAGTGATTCCAACCGTCAACCTCTTCCACCGATGCTACACGATCAAGAACAGCGGAAGGGATAAGGGTTGGTTTTATTTTGACAACTGAAATAAGAGCATCCCGAATCTAGTGGTAGATGCCCCTTCCTCGATAAAGAATTGAAAGCACGATTTCATCTTCGTCCCGGCCGAGAACTTTTCTCGGGGTTTCTGGTGGAGGCTTCATGACGTTCCGGCCGATCTTTCTCTGGACGAAACAGAGGAGAGAAATTTTCAAAAAATTATGGGGTCGGGCTCAGGATCAACAGCTGGTTTTATGTCGAAGTAGTATTAGTCGACGGAAGAATCAGTCGAGCTCTACTTGACCCCGACAGACCTCCCTACTTTTCTTTTAGACTTAAGAAGACTTGTAATTTTTCTTTCGTAACGTTTATATTTTATTTCGGCTATTCTAAATAATAATGTATTTTTCATATGCAGTGGTGAAAGTATCCGATTAAATCACCGTAGGATCAGTGGCCATGGCTAAGAGGCCGAAGAGAAAGGCGATAGGAGAGACTTTTGGGGTGACCAAAAAGAAGAGTGCCCGGGCGCAACTGTTATGACTTCGGCAACGGTTGGCACTTCGGCCACCACCGCGACTGGTGAAGCTTCTAGGAGCTCCACAGTCCCAGAAGGGGTTGCGACCCGGGTGTCACCATTGCCTTGCTTCCTCGCGGTCGAGGCAAACGGTCCCAATCTTCAGAAGCACCGGTCATGGAATTATCCCTGTGGAATCGTCACTATTTTCCTTCCCGATCGGCTGGTGACGAGACAAGACACCCCGGGGAGCACTGGTGCCCGAATTGGAATCTCAGCATTAATAATATTAAGTTTTGATGACAGCAAATTTCTTGAAAAAAGGAATAAGTTTACTTGGCAAATGTTTATTCATCACAGCTAGGACTCTTGAGTCATGTGAGGATTTTGCTTTGGCTGGGGATTGGTACGATGACACTGGCATTGTGCAAGGAATCAATAGGCTTCTGTGTGATTGTATGTGTCCTTCATTTTGATGGGACATTAATGAGTCATTGACTACAGCTAATATGTATAGTTAAAAGATTCGTTTTCCTTTTGTGGGTTGGCAAGCAACCGATAAAGAGTGCTAGTAGCTCTTGATTTGGTCTTTCTTTTTTCTTTTTTTTGATATTGGATTTTTACTGTATACCAAATTTCAGAATAATAATTTGTAGGAAATTTGTAGCTGTTGATTTAGTCTTTTTTTTTTTTAATTTTAAGTCGACTAGGCATCCCAGTCCAAAACTCCACATTAGTTTTGTTTTGTTTGCTTCTTACATGACAAATATTTATCCAAATAGAACAGAATGGATAGCTCTTGCCACTCCAGCAGTTGCCAGCCACTCCACAAAGGGAAAATGGAGTTCTAACTTTTTAACCCTACTTACTAAAATTAACCACATCTGGACCTGGACCGTTTGCCGTTAACCACAGTAAATTTGTCCCATCCAACTCAGTAAAAAACATAGGAAGCGTTGTCATCGTCTCAATCAAGTCCTGAAAAAATAAAAGGACACCAACGGAATCACATACTAGTTCTGGTTGAGGGTGTAAAAGAGACCATTCAAGCTCAACACCTTCGTGTTTAGCTTTATTTGATTATTTTAAGGAATTTGAAATTTTGTTTAAATTTAATTTATTTATACGTCAAAATTGAACTTGAATGAGCTTTTTTATTGAATTTGAATATAATCGAACATAAAATATTGTTCAAGTTTGGGTTGATTAGTTGGTGAACTAAACTCAAACGAGCTTTTACTAGGTTGAATTGGATTCGAGTATCAAATTGTTTGGTTCGTCTTCCAATCCTAATTCTAGCCCTGAATCGGTAATAAATGGAGATATGCCAAATTGAAAACATAGAATTTGAGTTTTCATTGCAGCTAATATTTTAAGAGAACTCAAATTCGGTTCAATTTAAAGCCAATGTGTTCTATATGATTTGAATACAATTTCTTTGCAATGCAATCTGAGATTATATGAAATTGAGAATTAACATTTTAAACCTAACTAAATTTTGTAAACGTGATACGAATAACATGGACATTAGATGCAGACTTGTTTAATTTCACATGTTACTTTAAAGCCAAAGCAATTGGACTCCTTTGTATATCCAACCTTCCTTTTGAACCAGTATCTTTTTAATCTCATTTATTCAATGAGAATCTATATCCTATTAAATTTCATAAAGAATGATGGCTTGGCAACAATAAGAATATTTGTTAATTAAAATGGAAAAATTTTGATCAAGATTTAATTCCAATACGAGGGAAAAAATTTCTTTTTGCAAGTTAAAACTTTCGTGACACCAAATCACACTAACACCAAAAATTTCATGAGACAATTATTTGATTAGCAACCAAGTTAGGAAAAACAAAGGCATACCAAGAACATCCCTGCAAAATGGATTAATATGTTGACACATCTTCACAACTGCACATATTAGATAGGAAACAAATGTAAACATGGAGAATTCTTTTTTTTTTTTGTGGAACTCTCATCTTAGATGGGAAATAAATTCTTCTGTTATATTCAATTTTTTCTTTACCACAGATTCAAAATTATGTGTATGAGACAAAAAAGAAATACATAAATAAATTATGGCAAAGGATCCACTACACAATTAATAGAAAGTTGCAAAAATAAAAGAATCAGGCAGGGATTCATACAACACATAAATTTGCTTTAAAGACGGAACATTGTTATTGGCTTGATGTTATGAATATTTGATTTAGAATGCTCTTAACTCAAGAAAAAAATGCAACAATATTTTGTTCTTTTTTTTAATTGTTTGGTTTCCAATAATTAAATGAGACTTGAGTTCTTATTTTTGTGCTTAATTACCAAAGATGTGATGTTTAGTTCACTAACCAACCTATCTAGTGAAATATTAGGTAATATTATAATTTGGGTTTGCAATGCCGTAGGCTGTTTTGACTGTGCATTGAAATGTTTTAATCGATAATAAAGTATCATTGAAATGTTTGTCTATTCAATCCCCTTTTTTTTTCCTTTTCATTCCTAGATGTTAATTAAATCTGTTAATCTTGTTATAATTTGACAAATTAAGTCAAAATAAATTTAAAAAAAGATCGATCTAGAAGACAACTAGTGTCAAATATATAGTACAGTAATAAAAATCAGGCATTTCTCTCTCTCCCTCTCTTTCTTTCTATTATGTGGTTGTATATGTGGCAGATTGTTTCTTCCCAAAGATACGAAGGTTTCCTTGTTGCCTCAATGCCCTCAACCATTCCTAAAACTCCTATGCCTCTAGATACATTTTAGAAAGTGCTCAGCATACCGTTTGCCCCTTATTTGTAGGATATGTTTATGGTACCAGTGGGAGCTGAGTGGCTAGTTTTACAGCTAATAGGTGCATGCTTGCTGGGATAGCAGCCTTTGCAGGATTGGGCGGGACTATTCCAATTTTCATAGGTTCCAAGAAAATAGGCATTATATTCCTTCTATCTCGCCACACTACTATTACCACATACTCATGTCCTTTCACTATTCTCATCTCATGGCTGGTTTCGATTGGAAATCATTCTTTGAAAAGCTTAACTCCTCGGCTAATAGGAAGCTATTTCCTAAAATTTTCAAACCCCGGGAACTATGGTGGTTTCCCATGGTCATTTTCTCTGCGTCTGCTATTTTTTGTTTCTCTTAAATTGATCTTGGTGAGCAGCATCCCATGACGGTGAATATCGTCTTTTTGGTTTCGGGTGTCGTCGTCCTAACTTCTGAGTACTTCCTCCTTCTCAACTATGAAAAGATCCAAGCTCACGCTGTGCTGCAACATGAATTCAGCATACCCGGCCAATCTACCATCAACTACATCCTCTATCTTAGTTCGGCCATGATCGGGGTTGAATGAAACTTCTATGGCTGGAGCGTTGATCTTCTACTCAGTTGCTGCTGCTGTCATTAGCGGGGAGAGACTGCTTGAAGCAAGGACAGACTTGAGTTTTTTTCAATTTCCCATTTCTTATGGGGTTTGCCAGGCTTATGTTGCCTTTGGCCTTAGCTTTTGCTTCAGGTTTTTCTTTGCGGCAGCTTGGATTCTTCTTATCTTGAAGGGCTTTATTGTTGCCTTATATGCTCCAAGAGTCCAAAAGAAAGAATGGGTAATCTAAAGGGAGGTATAATAGAATGGAGGTTCTAATCAATAGTTCTAGTTTTAGGAGTTGCAGTGTTATTCCGGTAGATTTGCTAGTAAATAACTGGTAGTTAGCATAGATACTGATCATTACCATGCTATTGCTAATCTCTTAATCTCCCATCCGTTATAACTGAAGAGGTGATTTCTGAATAGGTAACCGAGCTGACATAATGAAGTCCCCTCTTAAGAAAAGTGATCTTGGGTAATATTTCACCTGACAGAGATGAGAGGCGGGGCTTTCTCCCCTGGAATAGCTCCGACGATCAAGTCAGTTGATTATAGGAGTAAGAATGATGAATTTAAATGTAACAGCGTGCTTATTTGCTTTGAAAGAGGGATACGATATTTATAGCGTATCGAATTGAGTGAAGGACAGTGGATTCAAGTCTTTAGGAGCCCACAGTCCACACATACGGCCTTGTACTGATATGCAGCAATTGTCTGACCTCCCTGCCATACAGGCATGTGGTTTCTCGATAAAGATTGTGCCTTCCCGATAAATCAACAGTTGTGGTTAACCCGTCAGTCGAAATTATGACAGATGAATTGACTCTAGCCATTCCTATGCTGTGACGAGATGAGGTGGCCGATAATGTACGAAAGGTTGGTATTACGTTAGTGGCCGAGTTGACATGATCTCGGACAGAGGTAATGGCGCTCTATAGGCTCAAGTCCTGGTCCAGAGCACTCGGACCGAGGTGACCGTCCTCAATAAGCCTCCCAAACCTCGGGAATGAGTAGGCTAGCCGTTTTCTTATTTCGAGACTTTAACATTCTGAGATCTTCTCATATTGAGGACTATGGAGAGCAACTGTAAATCGCGTTCTGCCATCGTGACATGCCAAACGTGGGCGCGTAAACTGGAGGAACGTAGGGTGATAAGACGGTTACTAAAGTGATTGACACAATGTGAGATCGTGGGGGGAAGCGTGTGGCACTTTGTCAGGGAAATGATTGAGCATTAATGAGGAGAGAGGGGCACGTCCTTTTTGAAATTTAAAACTACCGTCTTTCCGCCTTCCTTTGCACCCTATAAATAGGGGGTATTTTTTACAATTTCACCATTCACTATTTTAGTAAAAAGTTGTAGCAGATACTAGAGCAGTTATCCGAAACCTTTCTTGTTCTAGCGGACGTCAACCCTTTTCAGAAAAGAATAAATCATCTCTTTTGTTGTTAATATTCATACCTGGCCTGAGTAGCGCGTACGCATAATGAGACTGTGGGACCAAACTACTAGGAAGTGGAGAGGCCCGACCCATCCGAGAAGAAAGAAAGTACCTTGTCCACCCCTGAGGGGGAGGCAGCCAAAGTGTCCCAGGAAGCGGAGATGTTCAAGAAAAAAAGGCATCACAAGAAGCCAGTCGGAGGGGTCCGAGGTGTTATATAACGACGACTTCGAAACCGAGGTACCTTCCGATGAGGGGGTACTGGAGCCAGTCACCTCGCTAGATCTCACCACCGTAGATTTCGGCCAGCTTCCCTTATTCGCGAGTGTAATAGACATGATCGAGGTGAATGCGATAATTCGGAAGTACCTGTTCAGGCGGGAATATAGCATCTACACTCTCGAGCCGACTCAATCATTCAAACGGCCCTAGCAGGCAGGGTGGCAGTTTACATTGATCATTTTGAAAACCGTGTTTAGGATGTCCACCATGAGATTCTTCAAGGACAGCCTCAAATATTGGGAGGTGAGGATCACTTAACTGGTCTCCAATGCGGTCCAAATTCTCATCGTATTCGAGATATTGTGCCGAGAACAAGGAGTGATTCCAACCGTCAACCTCTTCCACCGATGCTACATGATCAAGAACAGCGAAAGTGACAAGGATTGATTTTATTTTGACAACCGAAATAAGAGCATCCCGAATCTAGTGGTAGATGCCCCTTTCTCGATAAAGAATTGGAAGCACAATTTCATTTTCGTCCCGACAGAGGACTTTCCTCAGGGTTTCTGATGGAGGCCTTATGACGTTCCGCCCGATCCTTCTTTGGACGAAGTAGAGGAGAGAAATTTTCAAAAAATAATAAGCTCAGTCCTCAGGATTAATAGTTGGTTCTATGTCGAAACAGTATTAGTTGACGGAGGAATCAGTCGAGCTCTACTTGACCCCGACAGATCTCCCTACTTTTCTTTTAGAGTTAAGAAGACTTATAATTTTTCTTTCGTAACGTTTACATTTGATTTCGACTATTCTAAATAATAATATATTTTTCTTGTGCAGTGGTGAAGGTATCCGATTTAATCAACATGAGATCAGTGGCCATGGCTAAGAGGCCGAAGAGAAAGGCGACAGGAGAGACTTTTGGGGTGACAAAAAAGAAGAGTGCACCGGGCGCAACTGTTATGACTTCGGCAGCGGTTGGCACTTTGACCACCACCGTGACTGGTGAAGCTTTCAGGAGCTCCACAGTCCTAGAAGGGGTTGCGATCCGGGTGTCACCCTTGCCTTGCTTCCTCACGGTCGAGGCAAACGACCCCAATTTTCAGAAGCACCGGTCATGGAATCATCCCTGTGGAATCGTCACTATTTTCCTTCCCGGTCAGCTGGTGACGAGAAAAGATACCCCGGCGAGCACTGGTGCCCGAATTAGGATCTCAGCGTTAATAATATTAAGTTTTGATGGCAGCAAATTTCTTGAAAAAAAGAATAAGTTCACAGCTAGAATTCTTGAGTCATGTGTGGATTTTGTTTTGGCTGGGGATTGGTACGACGACACTGGCATTGTGCAAGGAATCGGTAGGCTTCTGTGTGATTGTGTGTGTCCTTCATTTTGATGGGACATTATTGAATCATTGACTACAGTTAATATGTATAGTTAAGAGATTCGTTTTCCTTTTGTAGGATGGCAAGCAACCGATAAAGAGTGCTAGTAGCTCTTGATTTCGTCTTACTTTTTTTTATATTGAATTTTTACTGTATACCAAATTTCAAAATAATAATTTGTAGGAATTTTGTAGTTATTGATTTGGTCTTTTTTTTTTAATTTTAAGTCAATTAGGCATCCCAGTCCAAAACTCCACATTAGTTTTGTTTTATTTGCTTTTTACATGACAAATATTTATCCAAACAGAACAAAATGGACAGCTCCTGCCACTCCAGCAGTTGTCAGCCACTTCACAAAGAGAAAATGAAGTTCTAACTTTTTAACCCTACTTACTAAAATTAACCACATCTGGACCAGGACAGTTTGCCTTTAACCATAGTAAATTTGTCTCATCCATCTCAGTAAAAAACATAGGTAGCTTTGTCATTGTCTCAATCTTGTCCTAAAAAAAATAAAAAGACACCAACGGAATCACGTACTAGTTCTGGTTAAGGGTGTAAATGAGACCATTCAATCTCAACACCTTAGTGTTCAGCTTCATTTGATTATTTTAAAGATTTTAAAATTTTGTTTAAATTTAATTTATTTATGTGTCAAAATTGAACTTGAGTTTGATTATTTTAAGGATACGGTATTTATAGGGTATCGAATGGAGGGACGGACAGTGGATTCAAGTCTTTAGGAGCTCACAGTCCACACATACGGCCCTGTACTGACACGCAGCAATTGTCTGACCTTCCTGCCATGTTGGCATCTGGTTTCCCGATAAAGATTAATCATGTGCCTTCCCGATAAACCAACAGTTATGGTTAACCCGTCCGTCAAAATTATGACAAATAAATTGGTTTTGACCACTCCTATGCTGTGACGAGATGAGGTGGCCGATAATGTACGAAAGGTTGGTATTACGTTAGTGGCCGAGTTGACATGATCTCAGGTAGAGGTAACGGCACTCTATAGGATCGAGTCCTGGTCCAGAGCACCTGGGCCGAGGTGACCGTCCTCAATAAGCCTCCCAAGTCTCGGGAATGAGTAGCCTAGCCGTTTTCTTATTTCGAGACTTTAACATTCTGAGGTCTTCTCATATTGAGGACTATGGATAGCAACTGTAAGTTACGTTCTGCCATCGTGACATTACAAACGTGGGCGCGTAAGTCAGAGGAACGTGGGGTGATAAAATGGTTACTAAAATGATTGACACGATGTGAGATCGTGGGGGGAAGACTGTGGCAATTTGTCATAGAAATGACTGAGTATTAATGAGGAGAAAGGGGCATGTCCTTTTTGAAATTTAAAACTACCGTCTTTCTGCCTTCCTTTGCACCCTATAAATAGGGGGTCTTTTTCACCGTTTCACCATTCACCATCCTAATAAAAAGTTGCAGCAGATACCAGAGTTGTCGTCAGAAGCCTTTCTTGTTCTAGTGGATGTCAACCCTTTTCAGAAAAGAGTAAGTTACATTTTTTGTTGTTAATACTCATAAATGGCCTAAGTAGCACGTACGCATAAAGAGACTGTGAGACCAAACTACTAAGAAGTGAAGAGACCTGACCCATCCGAGGAGGAAGAAGGCACTTTGTCCACCCCTGAGGGGATGCAGCCGATGTGTCCCAGGAAGCGGAGGCGTTCAAGAAGAAGATGCATCACAAGAAGCCAGTCAGGGGAGATACGAGGTGTTATATAACGACGCTTTTGGAACCGAGATACCTTCCGATGAGGGGGTACTGGAGCCAGTCTCCCCACCAGATCTCACCATCGTAGACTTCGGCCAACTCCCCATATTCGCGAGTGTAATAGGCATGACTGAGGTGAATACGGTAATCCGAAAGTACCTGTTCGGGCGGGGATATAGCATCTACCCTCCCGAACTGACTCAATCAGCCGAACGGCCTCTAGCAGGCAGGATGACGGTTTACATTGATCATTTGGAAACCGGGTTGTGAATGCCCACCACGAGATTCTTCAAGGATAGCCTCAGATATTGGGGAGGTGAGGATCGCTTAACTGGTCCCCAATGCGGTCCAAATTCTTATCGGATTTGAGATATTATGACGAGAACAATGACTGATTCCAACCATCAATTTCTTCCATCGATGCTACACGATCAATAATATTGAAAGTGACAAGGGTTGATTTTATTTTGACAACTGAAATAAGATCATCCCGAATCTCGTGGTAGATGCCCCTTCCTCGATAAAGAATTGGAAGCACAATTTCATTTTCGTCCCGGCCGAGAACTTTCTTCGGGGTTTCTACTGGAGGCCTCATGATGTTCTGGTCGATCCTTCTCTGGGCGAAGTAGAGGAGTGAAATTTTCAAAAAATTATAGGATCGGGCCTCAGGATTAACAGCTGGTTCTATGTCGAATTACTATTAGTTGACAGAGGGATCAACCGAGCTCTACTTGACCCCGACAGACCTCCCTACTTTTCTTTTAGACTTAAAAAGACTTGTAATTTTCTTTCGTAATGTTTACATTTGCTTTCGGCTATTCTAAATAATAATGTATTTTTCTTGTGTAGTGGTGAAGGTATCTGATTTAATCACCGTGGGATCAATGGCCATGGCTAAGAGGCCGAAGAGAAAGGCAACAGGAGAGACTTCTGGGTTGACTAAAAAGAAGAGTGCACCGGGCGCAACTGTTATGACTTCAGCAGCGGTTGGCACTTCGGCCATCACCGCGACTAGTAAAGCTTCTAGGAGCTCTTCAGTTCCAGAAGAGGTTGCAATTCGGGTGTCACCATTGCCTTGCTTTCTCACGGCCGAGACAAATGATCCCAATCTTCAGAAGCACCGGTCATGGAATCATCTCTGTGGAATCGTCACTATTTTCCTTTCCGATCGGCTGGTAATGAGACAAGACACCCCGGCGAGCACTGGTGCCCGAATTGGGATCTCAGCGTTAATGATCGATGCTCAGATCCTCGCCTGGCCCATGACCTCTTAATGCATTCTACTCTACCAAGAGATTTAGAGTACACCAAGAAACTAACTCCTCTTGAGTTGCTGCAGAGTTGGATGGTGTCGTTAGCTTCCACCTCGACTTTTACAGCCGAGCTGTCACGGCGGTATGCCTACTTATTCGAGAAGCAGCCATCCGTCGAGATGCAAGATTATATCTCCAAGTTGGAGAAACAATTGCTTTAGCTGAGTATGAACAGACTCGATATCGTGAGGAACTCGACCAGGCTGTGGCCGACCGAGATCAGTCCGATGCCACAATGAATTCTCTTAAAACAACCCTGGAAGAAGAGCAGAAAAAACCAGTTGAGGAGGAGCAATCACACCACGCGGCTTTTGAGAAGGTTGGTGTCTCGGCAATAAAAGCCTTCAGGAAGTCCGAGACCTTCACCAAGGATTTGGGCGAGTTGATTTTGTCAAGCTTTATATTCGGGTGCACCTCGACAGTGAACGAGGTGGGGCCGCTTCTATCCTTGGAGGATTTGGATTCCTTAAAAAATAAAGACAGTTACAATGAGGATGCCAAGGAGATTTGTGACCAAATTGCTGAGGGCGTTCAAACTGAACAGAACCTAACCAAGAGTTCAACCAATGGCTTCAAGAGTTAGAGTTGAATCTAGAAAGTGGCGAGCCGGGCCCAACTGGGGCAAAGAAAGCCACTAGGAAGGGAGAGAGTGCTGCGGGAACCGAGGCGGGAGATGCTTAGGAGCATCCCTTACTTCGGACCTTTGTATTTTTTATTCCTTTTGAAACCCTTGTAATACTTTTTATCGTGAATGAATATACTTATTTTAATCTATTCTCTTCTTCTTCTTCTTCCTACTCTGTCCCCTTATTTTTTAATAGCCTGTAGTAACATTTTTAAAAAATAATCAAATGAAATGAAAGTAAACAGATCATTGGCATTCTCATGAATAATACAATTTGAGATTCTCGAAATACCAAATTCTGGGCACAAGAGTGCCATCTCGGTAAGCCAATATACAATAATCACTTCGACTAGACTCAACAACTTGGTAAGGCCCCTCCCACTTAGGAGCTAATTTACCTTGACGTTTAGTTCGACTGACCGAGTTCTTCCTTAGAACTAAGTCTCCAGGGTTAAATCGAACGTGATTGACACGGGTATTATAATAGCTAACCAAAATATTCTTGTATAGGGCTATCTGAGCTACTGCAGCGTCTCTCTTCTCTTCAATC
This sequence comes from Coffea arabica, assembly GCF_036785885.1. NCBI lineage: Eukaryota > Viridiplantae > Streptophyta > Magnoliopsida > Gentianales > Rubiaceae > Coffea > Coffea arabica. The sequence goes on along the minus strand of NC_092310.1, from coordinate 49,056,012 downwards.
AAGTCGAGGTCTGCTCTCCGTTCTTCTTCATTTGCTTCGGCAGCATATGCTGCCATCCTAGGGATTGGAGTGAAGATTTCGACAGGGATTACTGCCTCGGACCTATAAGTTAAGGAAACGGAGTTTCTTGTGTGGCTGATCTCGACGTAGTTCGGTAAGACCAGAGGACCCTGGGGAGTTCGTTTACCCAGAACGATCTAACCTGGTGTAACCTGGTCTTGAGTCCATGCAAGAGGGTTCAATTGAAATTTTCAACTTGTCCATTGGCTTGAGGTGTCCTATCGAGGTGAGGTGTTGATTAATTTCTAGGCTTTCACATCATCCTTTAAGCGGATTATCAGCGAACTATTTTTCGTTATCCGAGATGACCACCCGTGGTATTCCGAAGCGGTAAACTACGCATTTGCAGAAGAATTTTTGAATTACAAGGCCAGTGATACTTCTCAGTGGCTCGGTTTCAACCCATTTCGTGAAGTAGTCAACAGATACCACCAAGAATCTGTAATTTCCAACGGCCTTGGGGAAAGAACCGATGATATCTATCCCCATTGCTCGAAGGCTAAGGCGAGGTGATGGGAACCATGAGATCGGTAGGTTGATGATGCTCGGGGACATGGTGCTGACATGAACGACATCTAAGGATTAGGATCTGGGCATTTTGTCGGATGATAAGCCAAAAATACTCGAGAAGTAGGATCTTTTTAACCAACATCCGATTGCCGACGTGGGTTCTATATAGCTTCTCGTGTATTTCATGGAGGACTCACTCCCCTTCCTCAACTGTGATGCACTGTAGCCATGGCTCGAGATAAAATTGCTTATACAATTCTCCTTCCCGAAGTGCATACGGAGCTGCTTTACGTTGGATCCTCCGAGTCTCGGCTCGGTATTCCGGAAGGATTCCCTGACTCAAGAATTTGATGAGGGAATTCATCCATGTGTCCTTTGAATGCACAGGATAGACCTTTTCTTCCGAATATCCTGGCTTGGTAAGGATCTTCACAGGAACCATTTTGTTAATTGTTGAGAACGAGGTGGAGGCTAATCGAGACAGCACATCAGTTTGCCTATTTGGAGTTTCTCATTTCTTGTAGGGTTTGCCAGGCTTATGTTGCCTTTGGCCTTGGCTTTTGCTTCTGGTTCTTCCTTGCAGCAGCTGGGTTCTTCTTACCTTGAAGGGCTTTATTGTTGCCCTATATGCTCCAAGAGTCCAAAAGAAGGAATGAGTAGTCCAAAGGGAGGTATAATGGAATGGAGGTTCTAATCACTAGTTCTAGTTTTAGGAGTTGCAGTGGTTATTCCGGTAGATTTGCCAGTAGATAAGTGGTTATTTCGGTAAATTTGTAATGGTTAAAACTTTCGTGATACCAAATCACACTAACACCAGAAATTTCACGAGACAATTGTTTTATTAGCAACCAAGTTAGGAAAAACAAAGACATACCAAAAACATTCTTGCAAAACGGATTAATATGTTAACACATCCTTACAATTGCATATATTAGATAGGAAACAAGTGCAAACATGGAGAATTCTTTTTTTTTTTTTTTGGAACTCTCATCTTAGATAGGAAATAAATTTTTTCGTTATATTCGATTTTTCTTTACGACAGATTCAAAATTACGTGTATGAAACAAAAAAGAAAGAAAGAAATAAATTATGGCAAAGGATCCACAACACAATTAATAGAAAGTTGCAACAAATAAAAGAATCAAATAGGGATTCATACAACACATAAATTTGCTTTAGAGACGGGACATGGTTCTTGGTTTGGTGTTATGAATATTTGATTTAGAATGCTCTTAACTTGAGAAAAAAATGCAACAATATTTTGTTCTTTTTTTTAATTGTTTGGTCTCCATTAATTAAAGGAGGATTGAGTTCTTATTTTTGTGCTTAATTACCAAAGATGTGATGTTTAGTTCACTAACCAACCTATCTCGTGGAATATTAGGTAGTATTATAATTTGGGTTTGAAATGTCGAAGGCTGTTTTGACTGTGCATTGAAATGTTTTAATTGGTAATAAAGTATCACTGAAATGTTTCTCTATTCAATCTCTTTTTTTTCTTTTCATTCCCATACATTAATTAAATCTGTTAATCTTGTTATAATTTGAAAAATTAAGTCGAAATAAATTTAAAAAAAGATTGATCTAGAAGACAGCTAGTGTCAAATATGTAGTACAGTAATACAAATCAGGCACTTCTCTCTCTCTCTCTCTCTCTCTCTCTCTTTCTATTATGTGGTTGTACACGTAGCAAATTGTCCCTTCCCAAAGATATAAAGGTTTTCTTATTGCCTCAAGTCCCTCAACCACTCCCAAAACTCCTGTGCCTCCTGATACATTTCAGAAAGTGCTCAGCATACCGTTTGCCCCTTATTTGTAGGATATGTTTATGGTACCAGTGGGTGCTGGATGGCTAGTTTTGCAGCTATTAGGTGCATGCTTGCTGGGATAGCAGCCTTTACAGGATTGGGTAGAACTATTTCAATTTTTATAGGTTCCAAGAAAATATGCATTATATTCCTTCTATCTCACCACACTACCATCACCACATACTCAGGTCCTTTCACTATTCTCATCTCATGTTTGGTTTCGATTAAAAATCATTCTTTGAAAAACTTAACTCCTCGGCTGGTAGGAAGCTATTTCCTACAAGTTTCAAACCCAGGGAGCTATGGTGGTTTTCCATGGTCCTTTTCTCCGCATTTGCTATCTTTTGTTTCTCTTAAACGGATCTTGGTGAGCAGCATCCCATGACGGTGAATATCGTCTCCTTGGTTTCGGGTGTCGTCGTCCTAACTCTGAGTACTTCCTTCTTCTCAACTATGAAAAGGTCTAAGTTCACCCTGTGTTGCAACATGAGTCAGCATACCCGACCGATCTACCATCAACTGCACTCTCTATCTTAGTTCGGCCATGATCGGGTTGAACGAAACTTCTATGACTGGAGCGTTGATCTTCTACTCAATTGCTGCTGCTGTCATGAGCAGGGAGAGACTGCTTGAAGCAAGGACGGACTTGGGTCTTTTTCAATTTCTCATTTCTTGTGGGGTTTGCCGGGTTTATGTTGCCTTTGACCTTGGCTTTTGCTTCAGTTTCTACCATGCAGCAGCTTGGGTTCGTCTTATCTTGAAGGGCTTTATTGTTGCCTTATATGCTCCAAGAGTCCAAAAGAAGGAATGAGTAGTCTAAAGGGAGGTATAATAGAATGGAAATTCTAATCAATAGTTCTAGTTTTAGAAGTTACAGTGATATTCCGGTAGATTTGCTAGTAGATAAGTGGTAGTTAGCATAAATGCTGATCATTACCGTGCTATTGCTAATCTCTTAATCTCCCATCCGTTATAACCGAAGAGGTGATTTCTGAATAGGTAACTGAGCTGGCATAATGAAGTCCCCTCTTAAGAAAAGTGATATTGGGTAATATTTCACCTGGCAGAGATGAGAGACGGGGTTTTCTCCCCTGGAATAACTCCGACAATCAAGTCAGTTGGTTATAGGAGTAACAATGATGAATCTAAATGTAACAGTGTGCTTACTGACGGGTATTTTACATACGTACAAGTTAAAAAACCGAATTACACCCGTTCACTGCAAGTATACAGATCAACTAGTAGTTTAGGGTATATATCGGGTCGATCCCACAGGGAAGAGTGAACAATTACCGGTATTACTAAAACTTCTCTATTATTTAGACTATCAATGAATTATAACAAATTTTACCTACTCAAATTATACAAAATAACAAATAAAAGCTCCTTAGGTTGTGGTATCCCTAACTACTCATGCAAGTGTTATATTTGGATCATTGAGTACTACATCTAGGCTAGTTATAGTGTAATTTCCTTAAACATGTGAAACCTACTTTCGTAGTGAATCAACTATACTCATAACTAATCCATACCTATTTTCATGGTTATGAAATTAGCTACAAGTTCATTTCTTCAACGAAATTACATGAAATGAATCACTAAAAACCACATAAGTGCACCTCTACTTTCGTGAGTGTACTCCCTATGTTTAGCACTTCTTGAACTAGTGTTAAATCTCAATTTTCATTGCAGAAACAACACCTTAGATAATCACAATCAATGGTACCAGATTAATCATGATTTAAGAAGTCAAAGTGCTAAATAACTTGCTCAAATCATAGCAATCAAATAACCAAATAATAAACATTAACAATTATAGAAAGTTCAACCAAACCCAAGGTATAAACTTTAGAAGCACATAATGAACACAAAATTCAGAACTTGTATATTAACTAAACTTGGAATCAAATACAAAAGATAAAGAGTTTGGAAGGAATACAACCCTTGTCACATGAGCTTTCTTCCTTGCCTTCTTCATCCTCCATCTTCATCCTAATCTAGATAATAAACAAGAATGGAAAAGCTACACTACTCTATACTAAGCTAAACTAACACTAGGGAGATGAAAGAGCTACATTTCTGCAGCTTCAAGCTTCTCCCGTATGTCTCTCTATCTCTTACTCTATCATCCCCTCTCTTGTTGCAATGAATTTGGCTCTTTAATGATGAAAGGTGGTCAAGAAATGAGGATTACATCTCCCTTTTACAGCTGGGAATGTTTCTCATATGTATAGCATCCCATGTGAGTTGGTGGAGGTGAAATTGAGTTTTACGCGTACATAGCAACCTTTTCTGACCACAATCCGGCCAGGAATCCGGCCACAAATCCGGCCAAATTCCGGCCGGATTGCTACAGTGACCATTTGGTCACTTCTGGTTCAATTTCCAGCTCTGCTTCGATTTTGCATCAACTTCCACCGAACTTTTCTTGATGATAAAAGCTGATTTAGCTCTTGACCAAAACATGAAACTTGTAGCTCTTTGAGTTAGCTTTCCAATTCATTAAGAATCACCTCATTTGGATCTGTGTAGGCTGATAAATGACCAAAATACCCTTGCCTGCTCATTGCCCTGTTTCAGCTTCGACCAACAGAAATTAGCTAATGTAATTCGGCTTTTTGATTTTGAAAACCTTCAAACTGGATTTAGATGTCTTCACCAAAGTTGTAGATCTATCTCTTATCTTCAAATTGGTTCATGAATCATCTCAATCCGAACATTGTAGCTCAAGTTATAGCCGAAATACGAAAATGTGTCAAAACTGTCAAAATACACAAAATCCCACTAAAAAGTGATAAAAACCTCATTTAATCACTTAAAAGCATTTTTCACCAATTATAGCCAAAATGATTCATATTCTTCCAATAATATAATCAAAGTGACTAAAAATAATATAAAATATTATACAATTATTACGTAAATTAGTCACTTATCAAACTCCTCCACACTTAAATCATTGCTTGTCCTCAAGCAATTCACACATAATCAAATGCAATGATTCAAGAGGTGAAACAATATATGCACTTTGTCCAATTTAATTCCTCAAGACTTGGAAAATAACCATTGTACAATTATTCAATTTACACTAAATACTCATAATATCAAGTAAAGGAAAGATAATTATACCCTAAATTCAACAAGTTAAACTTAATCTCTTACCCTAACTTAAATTTTACAAATAAGCAAATCACATAGTCAATTTATAGTTTTCCTCCTCCTATAATCATCTTTTTCTCAAAATTCTATAACTAAGAGGGATTTATTCACACAAATTTTACTTAAATAGTGAGAATGCCTTTTTACGCGAAAATCGACACTTTTAGGTGAAGATCCCCGGTTACTCAACATTTCACTTATTCAAGTTGCTATGCATATTCTTAATTCAAGTACCTTTTTACGCGAATGTCGACATTTGTAGATGCCAATCCCCGGTTACTCGGTACATGAATCATTGGAGTAGAATAATTTTTATTTACTTTCCTTTTTTTTTTCTTTTTTTTTTTTTACTTTTTTTTTCAGAAATAAAGGACAATAAATAGATATCCCCTCTTAGAAAATATATAAGAATAATCAAAGGAGGAATATAACCTTTATCGACTATATCAATCACTTACTTGCAAAATTAAGTAAAGAGAAGAAATCTCATTAAACATGTAAAATTATAGGCATAATTTTCCTCACTTTACCGAATATACTTTCTAAAATGTAAAAATTCTAATTGCATAATACTATTTTCAAGTTAAATGAGGAATTAAACCTTCCAAAATACATATAACATTTCAACAGTTGGAAGAATTAAACACTTAAGGTTGGAACAAATTGGCCCTTTTTGAATGAAAATGCAAGAATTTGAAGAACTTTTGGGCCATAGTGAAATATTGAAAAAGTTTTAGAAAAATTTTTACAGAGTTTCTCCTTATAAATGGAAGAAAACTCCCTGCCAACAAACCTATTTTCTAGCAAATTATCCACATGGCAAGCATTTCAAACACAATTCCAACATTTCTAAGCATTTAAATCCACAAAATATCATCACATAGCAAGTAAATGCAAGTTCAATACTTTCCTCCCCCACACTTAAACTTCACATTGTCCTCAATGTGAGAAAAGGAAAATAAATAAAGAGTAAAAGAAAATACTGCTCAATTGAACTTGCGTAATCAGAATCCATGGCCAAGTGACGAATTTCCAACCATAAGAAGTCTGAAAACATAGATGAAGATCACTTGGATTAGTTCACACAAAAGAAATACTGAAAACCACTAAAAATTAAACATCACAAATACTACAGAAAATAAAAGAAAAACTAGTGGCAATGTCACTAGGTGACGAGCACTCCCTCAAGTAGTCGCTTGGTCAGGTGAAGATGGTGGAGTCGGAGGAGCTTCAATGCCCAACTTGGTCTCGATGCGACGAAGACGCTCGGAGTTCCGTTTGTTCTCTTGGCGGCTCTTTTTCACCTCAGCCTCGACGCAAAGTAGCTTATCCATTATCTTCTTCAAGAATGAGCGAGTGTCCTGAGGTGAAGATGGACGACGTGAGGAAGACGGCTCAGTTGAGATCTGTGGGGTGGTTGTCTCAACCCCTTGAGCTTCTACAATTCGTTCAATTTCAGCTTCCTCCTCGTGCCGAATGTCTCCTTGAGCACCTCCTTGAGTCGAAGGACCACCTATGTCTTTACTCTTCAAAATAAACCTGCAAAAATTCAGTGTAAAGACATCCTTCTTCTTGAGACCTGTAGGGATAGCATTAGAAAAATCCACTCCAACCCTTTGAAACTCAAAGGTCAAGAACCGAGGATATGGGAAGGCATGTTTGATGTCGTTACTGTGAACCACAGCCCACATGTGGTTGGTGATAATGCTTCCCAATGGAATGCCTTGGATATTTCCTAAGCCCTGCTCCATTTTATCCAAGAAATAGATGTCGCTTGTGCGCGCCTCATTGGTTCCACTCGCCCTCGGAATAATGTTGGAGGAAAATAGATAAATAAGAAGACGTTGCGACTCCGGAAATGACGAAGTCAATACGGAATATCGCCCAGTCGTCCTAGTAGCTTTATACTCAACCCCCAAGCGTACAAGTGCCTCTAGCATGTTCCAAGAATCCAAATCGTTGGGTTTGAAGGCTTTCTTCAGATCTACCTTACGCCCCACATCCGAAACATGAAGATAGCGCTCCAAATCAGCTCTATGGACTCGAACTTTTCTCCCTCGCACTGTACTGGTAATCACTTCCGTGTCGTAGTGAAAAACCTTCTTGTCCTCCACATTCGCATAGAATTCTCGGACAAGTCCCTCATAATAGAAATTTGGGATGTTAAAGAAGTTTTCCCATCCCAATTTTGCAAAGGAAGCCTTGAGATGGTAGACCTCCTCAACATCTAGAGTGACATCTTTCTCCACCAATACTTTAGCTCCCCTCCTAGCATTGTACCAAGCTTCATTTTCGGCGGAGGTAAAACGCGACTTATCATATGGGACTTCCTCCTCTTGTTCCCCTTGTACCTCTTGTTCCTCTTGTTGTTCTTGTTGTTGATTCTCCTCCTCGGATAATGGCTCGTCTTGAAGCGCAAGGCGTCTACTCGCTTTTCTTTTCAAGCGCGGTGGTCGAGACGTCGAAGCTTCTCCTCTCCTATTAGGAGGTGATTTCACTGCACTTTTTTTAGTGCGAGCCATTGTACCTAATTAAAATTATTAAATGTTAACTTCATTGAATTGGTACATTGCTAAGTAAAGATAATGAAAACTCATTCACCTTTACCTCTTTATCTTTAATTAGCCAATCTTATCAACTTAGTCACATAATAATTAGCAATTAACTTCACAAGCAAGACTTTACAATTGATTATCAACAACAAATGCTTCTTTCATTTTTTTTTTCAAATAAAACACGTAAGCATAAAATGTCCAAATAAGTAGAGAAAGCAATTAAACAATCACACAACTTACTCCCAACTTAATGACCTAAATAAACATAATGAAATGCTAAAAAGCACCTTAACCATGAGTTTAGACTTAAAAAGGTCATTAATTCAACTTTAATCAAATTTTCTAGAATAAACATGCCAAAAATCAAAGGATAAGCTAATTAAGCCTAAATTTAGCATGTACATATCCTAGAGCAATCCATTACTCTCATACAATTTTCTTCAATCCAATTGCCCCAAAAATTTAGCTACTAATGATCAAATCAAAGTAATCCTCAAAATTAGCTTAAAATTGCTAAATTCACCAAATAATCTCAAACCCATGAGTTAAACATCACCAATAATCATCAATAAGCTCAATAACATCATAAAAAGCATCAAACTTCACAAAATGAAAAAAAAATTCGAAATTGCCCAAAAATAGGAAAAAGTGAAAATTGGCAACATTCAAATGACAACATTTGGTGAAGATTTGTTACCTCAAACTTGTTGGTAGATGATTAATGATGCAAATGGTGAAGAAACCCCAAAAATTCCACTCCAATTTGGCCTCAAATGAAGAGTTCAAAAATTTGAAACCCTTGTTCTTCTCAAGCTCAAATCCGAATTAAAACTTGTTTTTGAAGGAATGTGAGCTATGGAATCAACTCACAAGGGAAAAGGAAATGTTTTGGTGTATTTAGTTTGGAGATTGGATGGTGAAAAGTTGGATTTTAGGAGTAATGTGTGTTTTAGGTGTGAGTGTGTGTGAAGTGTTTAGGAAGGGAGGAAGAAGAAATTGGGGAATCCGTGCGCGGATTCCCTTCTTGTGCGCAAAAGTGGCCAGAATCCGGCCAGTTTCCGGCCGGATATCCGGCCGGATTATCGGCCGGATACTGGCCAGTAGCTACGAAATTTTTTTTTCAATTTTTCCTCTCAATCCGGCCTTCAATCCGGCCTAAATTTGGCCGGATCGTTGGCCGGATTGCTACAGTGCCTTTTTTTTTTTTTTTTTACTTTCTGCATATCCGGCTAGAAACTGGCCGGATTTCCGGCCGGATATTCGGCCGGATATGAGGCAGTAGCTCCGAAAATTTGATTTTTTCTTCCCCCGATAATCCGGCCATTTTGTGGCCGGATTTGAGGCCGGATTTGCTGCAGAAAATTTTTTATTTCTGCAGTTTTTCTTTCCGCTTTCCATTTTCAAAAGTTTTTTACTCACCTTTTCCATTTTCTTCAAGAAAAGTTTACCTTAAACATAAAAATTGTGTTTTCTCAACCAATTGCTCCTTGAAACATGAAATCATGCATCAATATAACTTTAGAATTTAAGCACTTCAAATGCATGAATTGGATCAAATGAACAAGAAAACTCCCTTTTTGCTTCCTTATAAGCTCTTCTGCACTTGAAACAAATTGCATAAACCATTGCCATTGCCACCTTTAAAACACACAAAAACACTAATTAAACACTTAAACTTACTAAAAACAAAAAAATCGTTGGGTTGCCTCCCAACTAGCGCTTGTTTATAGTCATTAGCTTGATTATATCACCTCATTTTTTAAGGAGGCTTAGTTAACGAATAATCCACCATTTTAGGCCGTGGTAGATCATTAAAAGGTGGCTTTATAGAAAAAGCCACATGAACTAATGATGTGAGAGATGGAAGTGACTTACATATTCCAAGTGTTTCATAGATATTACCTTGAATATGCACCACTTGAGAACTTACCAAATGAAATGCCATGAGAGTATCTTGGGGAGCAATACCCTTAGAACCTATACTTTCAATGCACTCCTCAGGAGGGGTGAAAAATGAGTCATTAAAACTCACCTCTTGAGGCTCAAAGTTAGTTCCAAAGGTATTATCATGTGAAATGGATATTTGCTCATTGAAATATAATTGAGATTCATCATTTTCATCCAAATGCAATCCATTTTCACATACAACATTTCCACCATTCATGCTAGGATCATTTTGCAAATTATTAGAAGAAATAACTTCACACAATGCATTCAATTGCTCATGTATATCACCAAAGTGAGAAGCTAATTCATCTAACCTTTCCTCAATCCTATCAAAACGGTCAAAAGTCATATTAGCTAATTTTTCTATAGCTAACTCCCAAGATGGCTTAGAATCATTAGCTACTTTTTCTATTGCCAACTCCCAAGATGGTTTTGATTCATATTGGACACATTCAAATTGGTAATCATAAAAATATAAAGAATTACTATAAGTAAATTGATTATCCCAACCATAAGCAGGAGAATTGCTCCAATTAGCACTATATTGATCAAAACAAGGATTGTAATGCTCTAATTCATCATAATAATCCATATTTTGTGATTGCATACATGTATTAGTAGCATGATAACCTCCACACAAGTCACAAATCACATGATAAGAATTAAAAGCATTAGCATTCCTCCCTTGCTCAATTTCATGCATCATGGTGTCCATTTGAACTTGTAACTTAATTACATCAAATTTTGCCTTTAAGCACCTTAAACCATTTTCAAAAGATATACATTCAGTAAATTCTTGGTTACCTCTGTTGAAGAAGCTTTGCACTTGGTAACCATCCATTTCCAATCTTCCACTTCTCAAGCATTGTCCTCCAAATTGACCTATCCTTCTCATCACCTAAAATTGCCTTTAAACAACTTAAGAGCAAAATTAGTAAGAAAAATAGGTGATAAAACACATACACATATAAAACACAGAAAATAACATTCACAGTATAACTAATAATATGTCTAAACTAATAAAGTTGCTCTTCACACCGATATTGCCAAATCTTTCCCGGCAACGGCGCCAAAAACTTGACGGGTATTTTACATACGTACAAGTTAAAAAATCGAATTACACCCGTTCACTGCAAGTATACAGATCAACTAGTAGTTTAGGGTATATATCGGGTCGATCCCACAGGGAAGAGTGAACAATTACCGGTATTACTAAAACTTCTCTATTATTTAGACTATCAATGAATTATAACAAATTTTACCTACTCAAATTATACAAAATAACAAATAAAAGCTCCTTAGGTTGTGGTATCCCTAACTACTCATGCAAGTGTTATATTTGGATCATTGAGTACTACATCTAGGCTAGTTATAGTGTAATTTCCTTAAACATGTGAAACCTACTTTCGTAGTGAATCAACTATACTCATAACTAATCCATACCTATTTTCATGATTATGAAATTAGCTACAAGTTCATTTCTTCAACGAAATTACATGAAATGAATCACTAAAAACCACATAAGTGCACCTCTACTTTCGTGAGTGTACTCCCTATGTTTAGCACTTCTTGAACTAGTGTTAAATCTCAATTTTCATTGCAGAAACAACACCTTAGATAATCACAATCAATGGTACCAGATTAATCATGATTTAAGAAGCCAAAGTGCTAAATAACTTGCTCAAATCATAGCAGTCAAATAACCAAATAATAAACACTAACAATTATAGAAAGTTCAACCAAACCCAAGGTATAAACTTTAGAAGCACATAATAAACACAAAATCCAGAACTTGTATATTAACTAACACTAGGGAGATGAAAGAGCTACATTTCTACAGTTTCAAGCTTCTCCCGTATGTCTCTCTATCTCTTACTCTATCATCCCCTCTCTTGTTGCAATGAATTTGGCTCTTTAATGATGAAAGGTGGTCAAGAAATGAGGATTACATCTCCCTTTTACAGCTGGGAATGTTTCTCACATGTATAGCATCCCATGTGAGTTGGTGGAGGTGAAATTGAGTTTTACGCGTACATAGCAACCTTTTCTGACCACAATCCGGCCAGGAATCCGGCCACAAATCCGGCCAGGAATCCGGCCACAAATCCGGCCAAATTCCGGCCGGATTGCTACAGTGACCATTTGGTCACTTCTGGTTCAATTTCCAGCTCTGCTCCGATTTTGCATCAACTTCCACCGAACTTTTCTTGATGATAAAAGCTGATTTAGCTCTTGACCAAAACATAAAACTTGTAGCTCTTTGAGTTAGCTTTCCAATGCATTAAGAATCACCTCATTTGGATCTGTGTAGGCTGATAAATGACCAAAATACCCTTGCCTGCTCATTGCCCTGTTTCAGCTTCGACCAACAGAAATTAGCTAATGTAATTCGGATTTTTGATTTTGAAAACCTTCAAACTGGATTTAGATGTCTTCACCAAAGTTGTAGATCTATCTCTTATCTTCAAATTGGTTCACGAATCATCTCAATCCGAACATTGTAGCTCAAGTTATAGCCGAAATACGAAAATGTGTCAAAACTGTCAAAATACACAAAATCCCACTAAAAAGTGATAAAAACCTCATTTAATCACTTAAAAATATTTTTCACCAATTATAGCCAAAATGATTCATATTCTTCCAATAATATAACCAAAGTGACTAAAAATAATATAAAATATTATACAATTATTACGTAAATTAGTCACTTATCACTTACTTGCTTTGGAAGAGAGATACGGTATTTATAAGGTATCGAATGGAGGGAAGGACAGTGGATTCAAGTTTTTAGCACCCCACAGTCTGCACATACGATCCTGTACTAACACGCAGCTATAGGCACGAGGTAATGGCACCCTATAGGCTTGGGTCCTGGTCTAGAGCACCCGGACCAAGGTGACCGTTCTCAATAAGCCCCCCAATCCTTGGGAATGAGGAGCTTAGACATTTCTTATTCTGAGAATTTAACATTCCAAGGTCTTCTCATGTTGAGGATTATGGAGAGCAACTGTATGTCACGTTCGGCTGTTGTGACATGCCAAACGCGAAATAGCCACTAGTTCATCAATCAATAATCAACTTAAGTCTTCAAATAGACTTTCTTACCTCAAGATTAAGTATGTATGATGGCTAATGACCTTAAACCAACTCCAAAGTGGATTCTTTATGCTTCAAAATGAAGATTTATGGAAGGAAATTGATTGAACTTTGCAAACTTCCCTTTGGTTTTCCTTCTCCTTCTCCACGGCTCACTTTCTCTCTTTTTCTCTAATTTGTTTGTTTTGTTTTGGTCATATAATGGCTTAGTTGTGATTGATTATGGTGCCTCTTATGTTTATCACTTGTTGTTATGGATCAATTCGGTGAAAATTTGGGCCTTGAGGTTCGGCCATATGGACCCTCATAAGGGTTTCATGTTAAACATGTTAGTTAGCTTTAATCTTGTGTTATTGAACTTGTTATAGTTGTGTTTGATGATTTATTTCATTTGTTTGGTGAGTGGGTGGTAGAAACTGATTTGGGGTTAAGAAACCCTAGGCTGAAGTAAGGAATAATTGCTTGGTTAGAGTTAATTTGGTTAGGGTTTGTTGCACTAATGGTTAGATTAAGTTAATGAGTGCATATGAAGTTAAATTAGAAGGTGTAGATAATATGTGGTTAGTTTGTGAAAATTGTATGGTGCAATTTCGGATCATTGGAAGCCTTCATAGGAGCTGGTTTAAGGTGTGTATTTGGTGTGCATTTAGCTAGAAAACCTGCATAACAATCATAGAAACGAACCATGCGGTCACGGCGCGTGAAACCGTTTAAATCGGCAAACAGGGCAGCCCAGCACCCTGGTTTTGGCTCCGTTTTTCTGTGTGTTCCATACGGATTCAGGACCTGCCCAAAAGATGAAAGTTGTAGATTTTGATGTCCTTTGTATGTATACAAAATTTCAGGTCAAACGGAGGTGTGTAGACCAAGTTATAGCCAAAACCCTCACACAACTTTCAACTGCTGGTTTAGTCACGTTTTGTGACTTAGCTTCTGACCATGCTCAGGGCGCATGGATAGCGATGGAACTGGGTGTTGGTGTCTTCATAAGAAATGTATAAATTTTTCTCAGTTTCGAAACGGTATAAAATACGTCCCAATCCGAGTTTGGTAGCCCCGGTTATGTCCAAAACAAAATCCGGTATCAGAACTGCCTGGATCACTGGACAGTTCTGATGGCTATTTTGGCACTCAGTTTTCGTTCTGATTTGAGTTGCTACGGGTCTTAGCCAAAACATAAAAGTTTTACCCTTATGTTTTATCTTTCCAATGCCTTTGGTATTTCTTGATTTGGATCTATGAGCTGTGAGTTATGACTCTTCCACCAGACCCTGTCCGCCACCCGAACGTGCAAGATTCTAGCACCTTGTGTCATACTTTCGGCCTGTTTTTGTTCCAAACTGGATTTAAGTATCTTCATGAAAGTTGTAGTTTTTCTCCTTAGCTTCGCAACGGTATCTCATACATCTCGATCCGACACTCGTAGCCTACATTGTGTCCAAAACAGTCCTGGACGCCAAAACGGACACGTTGCCATTTCCGCTTCCGTTTCCATTTCCGTTTCCGTTTTCCGTTTCCACGCGTGCATAGGTCGTATTTGCTGTTTTGCTTATTTGTATGCATTTTGGATACCTATTTGAGCAATGTTATGACTCAATCTTCTGTCACAGACGGTGACGAGGTGCTCGAAGACGGTGGGACCCACTGACGGTCAAGTTTGACCAAGTGCCGTTTTTGTCTACTTTTGTACTATAAGTAAGTAACAAGGACGTTTATGTGTTAAATGTCACCAATGTGAATTGTATGTGATATAAAAGTGCTTAGGTGAGTGTGTACTTTATCTCATTCAACCTAAACCCCAACGTGTATTTGCAATTGATATGAATTATAATATATGAACTGTATTGGGACTGAACCCCTGGAGCATGTGGCTCGGGGTGACTTTTTTGTGTGTGTGTGATATGGAACTATGTGTGGGCCCGATCTAAAGGACTAGACGGAATATTCGAGCCAGTGAGGACTTGGTCGAAATTAGTCCAAGCTATCCTTAAGATCTCCAACTTTGTGAATACAATTCGAATATGATTCGAAGCTCGAGCCATTTGTGTGTGTGTGGATGCTAGCCAGAGTGGGTGTTAGTTGGTCGGAGGAAGAAAGTGGAGTTCTACGGACCATTTCTTGTGGTCGACGGAGGGTCGACAGGTGACCACGCATGGAGGATGACTTGGCTTTGGAGCCAATCAGTATCTTTGAATTGTTTTGTTACTTTTGCTTTTATTTTGATATATTTGTGGCACAAATGTCTGGTTTGATGCGAAATTACCATTTGGCCCCTGATTGCTTACTAAGCTTTACGCTTACCCGTTTTTTTCTTTGTTATTTCCTTAACAGGGGCCGTACGCGGGGATCACACTTCACGAGAGTTATACCCCTAGAATTTACCTTTGTATTTATACGAGTGGACTTTCTAGGATGTTTTTTCTTATTCTCATAGTTAGGATTAGGACTCTTCTTAGGGTCCCCTTTTTTGTTCTAGTTCTCGTTTTTGTGGGATGTAGTGGACTGGAATGTCCCTTTTGAAGATGTACATAATGTAAATGGTACTTTTTGGAGATGTATAAATGTGAATAGTATCTTTTGGTATTTAGTCTCTTTTATTTACGTTTTGTATTTTCGAGCCCTGACGTGAGTTAGGCAGGCGGACCGCCAATCCCTTTGGTACGCCTCTGGGTGCGGTGAGATCGTCACAGCGTAAGCCGGAGAAACGTGGGATGATAGGACGGTTACTAAAGTGATTGACACGATGTGAGATCGTGAGGGGGGAAGCGTGTGACAATTTGTCAGAGAAATGGCTGAGCATTAATGAGAAGAGAGGGACACGTCCTTTTTAAAATTTAAAACTACCGCCTTTTCGCTTTCCTTTGCACCCTATAAATAGGGGATCTTTTTCTCCATTTAACCATTCACCATCCTAGTAAAAAGTTGCAGCAGATACCAGAGCAGTCGTCCGAAACCTTTCTTGTTCTAGCGAACGTCAACCCTTTTCAGAAAAGAATAGATTACCTCTTTTATTGTTAATACTCATACATGGCCTGAGTAGCGCGTACGCATAAAGAGACTGTGAGACTGAGCTACTAGGAAGCGGAGAGGCTCGACCCATCCGAGGAGGAAGAAGGCCCCTCGTCCACCTCTGAGGGGGAGGCAGCCGAAGTGTCCCAAGAAACGGAGGTGTTCAAGAAGAAGAGGCATCACAAGAAGCCAGTCAGGGGGGGTCCGAGGTGTTATATAACGACACCTTCGGAACCGAGGTACCTTCCGATGAGGGGGTACTGGAGCCAGTCGCCCCACCAGATCTCACCACCGTAGACTTCGGCCAACTTCTCATATTCGCAAGTGTAATAGACTTGACCAAGGTGAATGCTGTAATCCGGAAGAATCTGTTCAGGTGGGGATATAGCATCTACCCTCCCGAGCCGACTCAATCAACCGAACGGCCCCCAGCAAGCAGGGTGGCGGTTAACATTGATCATTTGGAAACCGGGTTGAGAATGCCCACCACGAGATTCTTTCAGAACAGCCTCAGATATTGGGGGGTGAGGATCACCCAACTGGTCCCCAATGCAGTTCGAATTCTCATCGGATTTGAGATATTATGCCGAGAATAAGGAGTGATTCCAACCGTCAACCTCTTTCGCCGATGCAACACGATCAAGAACAGTGGAAGTGACAAGGGTTGGTTTTTACTTCGGCAACGGAAACAAGAGCATCCCGAATCTAGTGATAGATGACCCTTCCTCGATAAAGAACTGAAAGCACAAGAAAGGTAAGGAGACTCAGTTTATTAAGTTTTGTCAGGGAACCTTAAGTGTATCTGAGTATGAGACTCAGTACACTAAACTATTCAAGTTTGCTCCGGAATTGATAGTTACGGAGCAAAGGAGGTTTGTACAAGAGTTAAATGTAGAGATACAAGAGGCTTTAGTGGCGGCACAAATTAACACTTTCACCGAAGTTCTTGAGAAAGCCCAGAGGATAGAAATTGCAAGGGTTCAAATGAAGGCTTTTCATACAAGAAAGAAAGGGGCGTCTAATAGAGACCAAGGACAGGAACAAGGTGATTTAGGTATGCCACCCTCTAAGATGGCTCAAAAAACTGGTGGTGTGAGAATTTCGCGGACATTTAGGAAAATTACTCTGAGAGGAGCCCCAAGTGATAAAGGACAACTGAAAGGTGCCTCACAAGGAGATCAAACATCAATCCTTTGTGGATATTATAGAAAGACTAACCATACTGAGGATAATTGTTGGCGAAAGGTACGGAAATGTTTATGGTGTGGTTATGATGAACACCAGCTTGCAACCTGTCCCCTCAGGTCAAACCTTAAACAACCAAATGTAGGAGGAAATAAATCCAGAGTATATACCTTAAGCCGCCAACCAGTGCTTAACTCGTCTACAGTGGTAGAAGGTACGATTCGTGCCTTCCATTGTTTGGCTAAATTTTGCTTATGGTGAGATTTGGGAACTAGAAACAGACATGCAAGAAAAATATTATGAGTTATTTACGAATAAATGTATGAATTTCGAGATCGAAATTCTTTTAAGGAAGGGAGAGTGTGAGAACTTGAAAATTCACCTATATTTTCTTATAATTCTCTTATTTTGAATAAGTTCATTTATAAATTCCTTTTTCTACTAAATTTACTCCCTCGATAATTGTAATATATAATAGAAATAAGAGTTTTACCCTTAATTTTATAGTTAAGATAAATTAGGATTTTTGGGTATTTTGATAGTGCGATTTATTGGTGAGGTGTGTATACTAAATTTGATAGATAAAAGTGAGTAATATATAAGAGAAAGTGGATGATTAGGGATGAGAATAATAAGTTAGTAAATTACAAGTTAAAATGCAAGTACGAGAGAATTAAGAAAAATAGCCTTGAACCGATACGCACTGTTTACTACCGATTGAGTGCACCACTTGAACACTACTTTATTATCTTAACTTTCTTATTTTTATTTCAGAAAAATCAACCTCAAAATATCCCCCTAGCAGCCAAAATTATTGACCCAAGAAAAGAGAGAAAAAAAACAAAAAAATGAGATGGAACCATAGTGTGACACTTGGCGGAAATCAACTAGTTTTGACCAAACAAATTTTCTTTTCTTCTTATCTTCTATTTGGCTCACTTTCTTCTCCATTTCTTCTTGGTTGGCCGAGAACAAGAGAGGAAAAAAAAGAGTGAAGAAAGCTTTTCATTTGCAATCTTGAATCAAACCTTGTTTGAGTGAAATCAATAAAACTGAACCGATTAAAGTTTTATCTTGGTGCTTAGAAAGCTAGGAGTGGTGAAAATCTTGGGAGATAGTGATTGGTTCTTCACTTTCAAGAAAGCTTTTGGAAGGAATAAGGCTAAAACTTCCTTTTCTCTTGCTTAATCTTGCTAAGTTTGGCATAGAAACTTTTAATCTTGGTTTGTTATGGTTGATTTTCTAGTTTTTGATGGTGTAGTGAAATTTTCAACTAGGGTTTGCATTTTTCAGCTTTGATTATTGTTGTTTACCTAGTAAATGATGTTATTGAGTTTGGATATGAAATTGGTAAAGTGATTAATGGCTTGATTGTTACTTTTTAGAGTTGAAAGTTGAATTTTCAGCATTTGGTGGTGAATTTTAGTCAATTTCCTGAGCTTATCGGTAGTTGTAGGAGATGAATTAGAACCTAATTTTTATACCGTTGGAAACTTCTATGAATCTAGTTTTAAACGCCGCTGACGGAGCTCAATTTCGATTTTCCTACTCCAAGTTATAGTCATTTTACCAAAACTGTTCAGTTGTCCTGTTTTGGCGCTGACAGAATTTTTATGTCTCTATTTTTGCCAATTTCGACCCTAATAATGTTTGAATTGGGGTTTGATGCCTTCATCAAAGTTGTAGGCCTATGTCTTACCTTTGAAACGCCATTAAATTTACCTCGATCCGATATACCTAACTACAGTTATGACCAAAATACCGAAAGATGACAAATCTATCACTTATAATTTCTTCTTTAAACTGGTTTTCAGCTTTGATAGCCATGGTGATAAGTTTATTATTTGGTTTGTTTGGTTGGTTTTGAAGCCTTGAATAGATGTATGTTGTTGGTTATCACTTGTGGTTGGATTGGAAGTTTGTTGGCTTGTGAATCCAAGTTGTACTTGGATGGAAAAAGTAAGACAATAGGGGAAATGCTGCCCAAATTTTCGCTCGAAATTTAGGCGAGTGAACTCGAGACTTGAGCGATGACTTGAGGTTGAAACGAGTTTCGATTATTTATGGTATTAGAGTTTTCTTTAGTAAGAGATACATAAGTTGAAAATTTTTTCCGAAACTCGTACCCTTTAAAAAGTGAAAGTAGCGACCCTTAAAAACATGATTTTCTCGATTCAAAAGTATAAATCACTTCTTTATCGAAACTAAAAAAGTGAGCATGAATTTTCTGGAGTTTGATAAGTCATATGACTACTACTTAAACACGTTTCATTTACTTGATTTTCTTGAAGTGAAACTCCTATGTTTCGAACCCTAGTGAAATTTAAACTCTTAAATGATATTTTATCGCAAAATTGGACTTCAACCAAGGAGTTGTACCTGAGCGTGATTTTGACAAGCACTAAGTCTTTGGTGAGTGCTTCCAAGTGCATGATTGTACTCGATACTTGTTTTTACATGTTTTACCAATGTGATTTGACTTGACGATATTTGACTTGTTTGGACGGGTAAGAGTGTACTTTATCGCACTTGCCCTAAAAGTAACTTGTTACTGTGCATTGAATGCAATTGATTTGATATACTTGTGTATGACGTGAGCACTCTCTGCAATTCCAGAAACCTTGTGGCTAGTTATTCGAGTCGAGCCGGCAAGGGTTTGGTCGATTAGGTAACGAACCCTGGGTCTCTTGTTTTGTCGAGTGGAGTGTTATCTTCTCGACTAATCAGTATGCTCGAATATTACCACATGTGTTTATCTTGGCGTTCGGACCTGGTAAGTGGGTTGAATAATGGATGGAGATTGGCGTTAAGTGGGGCACTATTGAACTGGTTATTTTACTGAAAAGTTGACGGAGTGTCAACTACTACTTGATCAAGTTATGGCGGAGCTATTTTGCAATAACGGTTGTATCCTTTACTTGAAAATGGTAAATATCCAGTGATTGGTTTTATGAAGTGTTATCGCTCATTTTCTTGACTTTATATGCTCGCTATTTTGATACTTATGTTTTTAAATCATGGTCAACTTGCTATTTGGGTTTGCATGATGTTTTGGAACCTCATTAAGTTTTAACTCACTCTATTAGTTTTTGTTTTCCTTACAGGAGGTACGAGTGAGGGCGTAAGGATTGGTACAGACTAGCAGTGTCTAGTTTTTTGACTTTTTGCGATTGTACTCGCGCTAGTACCCGACTAGGATTGAATGTACCTGAATTTTAAATATTTTGATATATTTGGGTATGTATGAGCCTTGGAACTGAATTTAAGCATTAATGAATATTCTAAACTTGGGATTTGTTGTTTCATTTCCTTTCTATGGTTGTAAATTATTTTCTTAAGGTACGTGAGCGAGTCCTGACGAGAGTTGGGCAGACAGTCCACTAAATCCTAGGGTACGCTCTAGGGGGAGGTGGGATCGTCACATATATAGTTATTCATATTATAATAGAATATTTAATTAACTATTTTAATTTATCAAATATAAGTATGGGGCATTAGATGATGAACAAATTTTTAAGAGAGCTTTTGTTGTAATTTCAAAATGTATTGCATCATTTCACCCTCGCACAATCGGCCAGTGCCTAGTACATCTTTTTGCTGTTTGTCTTTGTGTGTCCCCACATAACACAGTTGGTCTCCTTGCATTGCTTCTGCCTACTGTAGGTAGAAAAGGGAACTTTCCACATCGAATGAACCAAATAAATTTCCCTGGACATGTGTCTTTATAATGCAGCCAGCGAGAGCAGATCCAGACCAGCTTCTCTCCCCAGCATCTCTTCACTCTTCGTCTCATCATCTCTTAACTCCCTAGCCTCTCTTTCTTTTCTTCTCTTTGTTATTACCTAAACATGGCTAACGGAGTCCTCAATCGATCTATTGGAAAAATGTGCAGTGCCGGCGGAAAACCTCTATCGATCCCTTAAAACCAAAAAACCTTTTCAGAATCCCCGAGAGATATGGTGGTTCCCGATGATGATTTGCACCGTTGGAGCGCTAGCATGTTTCAATCAGCTGAGTCTCAACCATATAGGCCGCTATACGATGAATGGAATAACTCTGCTATTTAGCATGCTGATAATCACTGGAGAAATTATCATGTTGTATTATTACAGCACTACCCAATGCTTCAAGGTTATGCACATGGAAATCGGTCCAGGCATTCATTCGCTTCTCAACTGGTTGTCTTTGGTTGCTTCGGTAGGCATCACGAGTTTAAATATCAAATCTTTGGCTAGTATTATGTTCTTCTACTTGAGCGCGGCAGCACTGATCGCCGGAGAGAGGTTACTCGAATAGCGGACATGGAGAATTCTTTTCTTTTTTTTTTGGAACTCTCATCTTAGATGGGAAATAAATTCTTCTGTTATATTTGATTTTTTCTTTACCAAAGATTCAAAATTACGTGTATGAGACAAAACAAAAATAAATTATGACAAAGGATTCACTACACAATTAATAGCAAGTTGCAACAAATAAAAGAATCAAGTAGGGATTCATATAACACATAAATTTGCTTTAAAGACGGGACATGGTTCTTGGCTTGATGTTATGAATATTTGATTTAGAATACTCTTAACTCGGGGAAAAACTTTATGCAAGAAAGGTAACGATTTTTTAGCTTTTCAAAGAAAGGCAACCACCATAACTCCCTGGGTTTGAGACTTCTATGAAATGACTTCTTACCAACCATGGAGTTGAGCTTTTCAAAGAATGATTTACAGTCAAAACCGGCCAAAGATGAGAACAGTGAAAGGACCTAAATATGTGGTGATGGTAGTGTGGCAAGACAGAAGGAATGTAAAGAGAAAGAAGCAACTAAGTGCTCAAATTGATGCAACAGCAATAGTAGTAGGGGCTACCGACTGAAAAGTAGCAATGATGGTTAGGGTTGAGGTGTTTATAGAGGGGAGATACCAATAGAATTGTCTAATATTTTACGAGAACAAGTGAACATCATTACAAATAAGTGCATCAAAAACTAATTTTGACCATCTAAGTTTTTTTCTGAATAAAATATAATATTCTGTATTTGATTTGATTGATTAAATTGACCAAGAGGTTTAGTATCAAAAAAATTTTATTCAATTTTGAATTGCCCCACAAATTAAAAAACTTGACATATAGATGAACATGAATATTTAGGGATAGCAACGGGGTGGATTAGAGATTGGGGAGACATTGCCATATATCTCCCCCACTCCTGCCCCGCCCTTTGCCCCTGTCCGTTTCCCATAAGTGCTCATGGGTATGCCTTTTTATTCCCCTTTTTGGCAAATTTTTCTTTTTTCTTTCTCTTAGCACCTCTTTATTATTTAAAAAAGACTAATGATATCATTACTACTACTAATGTTACTATTGTTAGAAAAAACTAATATCACTACTAGTAATAATAATTTAACCTAACAAAACATGGAAAAAATAAATGTATTAATTATATAATTTATATTTAATTAATAAAAATAGGGGACATGCCCATTTAAGAGTGCAAGGTGGAGGAAAATTCCCCACCCCATCACTCCCCCTGAAGGGCAGGCATCCACACCAATTGCTATCTTTTTGAGCATTTGATATTTTCACATCATAATTCATATCTAATGCAGCACAAAATATTGGTTAGCCACGTCAATTGATAAATCATTTTTTCCCTTCCTTTTTCCTACCAAGGAACAAAAGATACCTTTCCGCCTATTAAAATGCTCATTTAAAGATGGGGTTGGAGTCCTCTGTGGTCGTAATATCAACGAAAGGGTAAAATTGAAGGTGGAGATGAAGTGTTCTGAGGTTAGATGCATGATGAAGATTAAGTGTTGGGCATCAAATTTAATATGTTAAAAAATATTATTGTATTATTTTATATTGTTACATACGTGTTTACATTTATTATGTTATGTCTGCACCATAAGTACTGTTACCATTGGTGACGGCATAACCTGCTTATCCCTTGAAAGGTGCTGTTGCTACTGGTAGTCTACCACAATTTCCAGTCCTTTTTTCAGGTTAAGCAGCAAAGAATGTCTTATTTGCAATTTTGCATTCATATTGACTATAATACACTTAATAAGTAACAAAGAATTATAACTAAAGTGACAAGACATTTCACTCGTAATTTCGTGTAGTTTGTAGGTTCATTTCAAGAAGGGATATCTGTCCATTAAATAAAAAAAAATACATTTTTAAGTAATTCAATTCACAATTGCTTAATTCTGATTCATCGTATGGCTCTTTGAAAGCAAGAAATCTTGTGGTTAAAAAGAAAAAAATGATACAATTATAGAAGCAGAAGGGTTGTTTCGTTTTTTCTCATTATCATTTCATTTCCAAATCATCATTGATTCATGGAAATATTTTACAAGTAGAATAATTAGAATGCAATTGGACTAGATAGTCAAATTGATCAAATTAATCAAGCTAAGATTCGTGTATTATGTCATAAAATTGTTTTTTTTAATGTGATCAAACTTTAACTGGCATCTAATTTGCTGTAATCAAATTTGCTAAAATATTTTCTATTATTTGTATAATTATCATAATGGATTGTAGGTTCCATACAAGTAGTTTGAATACTTGGTAAAGGAGATTATAATATATCAAAAGAGCTTTTGTTCCCGTTTAAAAAAGAGTTACAAAAGAAAAGAAAAAAAATTAGAGTTCAATGGTCCATACATATTATTCGTCATGCAAGTCTCAAAGAGTAGACAAAACCAGCAAACAAAAATTATCATACGAATGCCCGTACTTATGTCTTACTATTTTCCATTTTTTTTGATATATTTAGACAATTTTCAAATTCAACTTTCCCTCAAGCAAAAGATTTTTCCTAACCAAAAGCTCAGGCGTAAATGGTAACACACCCGGTTTACATGTAATTTATCGTTGAAAATGCAACTCAAACATTACTGTTTACAATATGATTTAAGATTCAAATTCCATTGCCCTTAAAAAAAGAAAAATCACATCAAATACTCACTGCGTTATCTTTTACAGCAATATATGCATATACATATATGTGTGTGTGGATGGTGTCACTCGTTGTGACCATTATCTTTTTGTTAAACAAATTTGACCATTATCACATGCTATTTTTTACACAATTTGCTGCCCATATAATACACTATTGTTACTGCATAATGTTTTTTTCTCAACATAATCAGTTAGGTACATAGGGCGATGGGGACTAGCTAGCCTAAAACCTGATTACTGTGATGAAAATCAAAATCTAGCTGGGGATTTCACGATTAGTTAGACTAATTACTAATTAATCACTTGGGATATATACCAAGTCCCTTTATGCTTGATTCTTTAGGTGTCTACGGGTCCATAACAGTACCCTGGCATAGATTGAATGAGGGAGGGTGGCTTTGGATCCCAAAAGAGGCTGCCCCCTTTCCCCAAGTGTACTAACAACCACTTTGAAGCGATAATAGCAGAAGAAGTTTACTATCAAAAAATAGAAAAAGAGACATATATTTGAACCTCTCTGTGCCCCTAAATGAAAGCCATCAACAGATACTTTTCAGACCTGGTGAATTATTTGCTTAGGAAAGGACACATCTAGGGTTGCAAATTAGTGAGTAAAAAACAACCGTAGAGACCAAATTGCTTTAAGCTTTCACTTTGGTTATTGTTAACTGGAAAGGAAAATATGTCATGCAAGAATATGAATATTTTCCTTTTCTTTTTAGTTTTGATGAATGAAGAAATTAATTCAAATTAACCTGTTTCAAATTAAGTAATCCTATGCTGTTTACTAGGAACCAATATACAAAGTGTTTACGCAGTTTCTTGATAACATTAACGCAACCCGAGGACGTGAACACCAAAAGAAAATCTCCAACCATGTATGTTGCCACCTTACTTGTATCAAAGTCACACTCAGTCAATGATGTATTGTTAATTTGTAGACAATCAAACTCCCAAGACCCAAAAAAAAAGGAAAAAAAGAAAGGGTGTAACTAAATTTTCCTTATTATGGAATGCATGGTTTCCGTTTTTTATGTCAACAAGAATTGATCAAGAATACTTTCTTTGATATCAATGTCCTTGGCCAAAACATGCAGCACAGCTCTTTTATTCTTGATGAGAGAAAACCTATAACCACATAGAGAAGGTGAACTAGGTTTAGATATAATTACTGCTTAATTTACTTCATTTTGAAATAAAATGGACAAAATTAAAGAACTGCAAAGAATAATGGTGAATTCTGATTACGAACAATGTGTTTTTTTTCCCTCCTTTTTCTTTAATCATTCTTTTTCTTTAGCTAAACCTAGGGAAACATTCCTTCAGGTGTTTCAACTTAATTAGTTTTCTTTTCTTTTTAGTTTTTGCTTTGAAGAAAGTATTATTTCTAAAACTTTTATTAACATAAATTTGTCAACATTTTTTAGGTGAAATTTCAGACATTCTTTTTTAATTTGTGGCACTATGCTTTTTTATCTTAAGTTTTGAGTGTGAATTTTCAAATGTACCAATAAAAATCTTTTAAATGACTATAAAATTCCATGGCTAAAGAAATCATACCTGAATAGTTTTAAGTAATTTCCCATCATATGTTTTCCTAGTAACCTTTTTTTAGTTTCAAATCTGCATTCTATTGACGTTATTGCAATGTTGCAAGACCAAGCCGAAAGAAGAAAAAAGAATGGGTCAATATTGGTCATTATGAAAACGGCAAATATCTTGACTCCACCAAAATTTCAGCCCTCCTATTACATTAATTTGTACAGAATTCGCCTCTACCTTTGGATTAGGAATAGCTAATCTTCATTCCCCTGTGAGCATAATAGGAGTATATGTACTGACCAGCAATATTGGTCATTATACCAGAAGCAAAAAAATGTTGGGACTAGGAAAACCCTTTGTGAGATTTGGACAGGACATTAAATTTTCACACTTTCCTGGTAAGCCATACGACAGGCATTTATAAAAACATGTACAAAAAGAAAAAAAACCATGTTTAAGAAAGATTAGTATTCATTTTATCATACACACAAAAATATCATTTGTAAACAATTTTTTATGTTTGTATACATAATTGATGTTTGCAAGCGAACTTGAGCATCAAATTTGAAATGGACCTCACCCAACCCTTAATCTACCTTTGTGATACCCTATATTAGTAATAAGCAAACCTAATCCAAAGATCATGACATAAAATCAATTATGCAAAGGATCCACTATGCAATTAGTAGCCGGTTGTAACAAATAAAAGAATTAAGCAGAACAATGCATAAATTTGCTTTAAGACAGGACATGGTTCTTGGCTTGATCAATATGAATATTTGATTTAGGATGCTCTTAACCTGAGGATAAAATTCAACAACTTTTTGTTCTTTTTTTTTTTTTCTTAATGATTTGTTTTCTGATCAAAGGAGGCTCGAGTTCTTATTTTTGTGCTTAATTACCAAAGATATAATGTCTAATCGACCTATCCATTCTGATATTAGGTAGTATTATAATTTGTGTTTGAAATGTCGAAGACTGTTTTGACTGGACATTGAAATATTTAATTGGTAATAAAGTGCCATTAGTTTCTCTATTAATAAATTACCGCTGTCAATTTTTTTTTCGGGTTCCTAGGCATAAACTAAATCTGCTAATCTTGTTATAATTTGCAAAATTAGACAGTGTCAATTGTCTAATAAAAACCAGACATCTCTCTCTCTATTATGTGGTTGTACAGGTGCCGGATTGTCCCTCCCCCAAAGATATGAAGGTTTCTTGCTTCAAGGCCTTCAACCAGTACTCCAAATCTCGTGTGCTTCCTGATACAATATCAGAAGTGCTTAGCATATTACCCTTTGGCTTTATGCTAGTTCATGGTAGCAGTGGGTAACCGTTGGTTTTGTGGCTATTAGTGCAGATTAGGACAGCAGCTTTTGTCAGATTGGGCAGGGCTACAATTTTCTTAGGTGCCAAGAAAGCGTACATGCTTAAAGCAGCCATTAATTAGATTTATGGTTAAAATGCTAAAAATATAAAAATGGAGGATTACTTAAAAGTCATGTTAAGAAATGATTACAGCAATAGTAGTGTTAAACGCATCACAAGTGCATGTAGTTAAGGGTATACAGATTATGTTGTCATAAAATGGACGATTAACATATTATTGCATTTGAGTTTTTATTATATTTTATACAAATCTATTGTATAGAGTTAGGACCAAAATCCAAAGCTTTCTATTTTACACTGACAACTGACACACCAATTAGGCAAAAGATTATGCCCTACACCTCAAAAAAAAAAAAAAAGACTTAATTTAAGAGTCTCATTGCAAATTTAACAATTTTCATCCCTAAGTTGAAACACCTGAAGAGATGATATATTCCCTAGGTTTAGCTAAAGAAAAAAGAATGATTAAGGAATAAAGGAGAGAAAAAAAAAGAAGATAATGTTCATATTTAGAATTCACCATTATTATTTGCAGTTATTTAATTTTGTCCATTTTATTTCAAAATGATAAGTTGAGGTTGGGCTTGTAAGCTGAGTCTTAATTCAACTTAATTAAAGCTTATACCAAACGTAATGTTAAGTTCAATGCAACATGATGCACACACACATATATATACAATTTAAGATCCAAATTCTTGCTTTGAAACATCCAAAAATTCCTAAAATAAATCGTGTTACTTTTGAGATGATAAAATTTTTAGGCAACATGGTTTCATCAAATTC
Source organism: Coffea arabica (assembly GCF_036785885.1). Taxonomy (NCBI): domain Eukaryota; kingdom Viridiplantae; phylum Streptophyta; class Magnoliopsida; order Gentianales; family Rubiaceae; genus Coffea; species Coffea arabica. Next base: position 49,028,012 of record NC_092310.1, on the reverse strand, counting down.
ACCTCCAAATATATTCATAACCAATACACAGTGATATCCATCACAAAAGGCTTACATTTCAGGGCAAATTTCACTTTACCCCCCTGTGATTTAGCGTTTTTTCACATAACCCCCCTATAGTTTCAAAAGCTATACATAACCCCCTTATGGTTTGGATTAAAGTGTCAAAGTAACGGAAATAGTCACTCGTAACGGCGTCACCTAAAATGTCACCTAAAATGTCTTGTACATCATTGCTAGAGAAAAGCCACCAAATTACAAAATCAAGACTTTCTGACTTAAAAAATTGAGTCTGTCAATGTTTAATGTCTCCAGACTTAAGCAGAGACTTTTAACCTTTGTCAAAAGCACAGAAGGTGTGCGAAGTAATCCAAATCCATTAAGTCTATACTCAGAGAGTCATTCTAGTGCCGCTTACAGTTTTCAGATCTGGGGGTTCAGTTGCCTGATCAGCTACTAATCAGTCTTATGTATGCATTAAAGGTATCTTGTCTTAGCTCTCCTTTATAGATTTGCTCTTATAGATGACACATTTTGGTTGATGTTCTCCAGGTACACAAGTCCTTGGAAAACAAATTCATGTATTCTTTCGGCCTCATGCTTGAAATTGTCAAGTTTCTCATAAGTATCTATTTTCCCGGTTGCACATGAACTTCAACTTCGGACATTTTTTCTCACTTAACCGCTGAAGTAACAAGAAAAACCCAAGCACGCTTCACATTAGTTTGAGAAAATCTTAGTTTAAATCAACCAAATCAAACCAGATGAATGTTCAAATGTCGTGCACCTACATCTTTTACTGATGTTAAAATTTCCACCCGAATAATAAATTATTTAGATCCTTCACCTTGCTTTGGGTAAATTTAAAAAAAAAAAAAGAAAAAAAGAAAAAATCAATACGAAGGTGGCAATAGAAAGAGCAGTAGTTGGGAGGCTGGGAGCTGTCTTGGTGTGAAGCTTCATTTAGTTGCACGAGGGAAATTAAAGGACTGATGGCAGGGCATTCTGCTGTCCCTGACAGAGGAATCATCAAAAACCACGGAGAAACTTAAGGAGAAATCAAGCAAGAAAGCAAAAACATGACAAAGGAGCCAATCAACAGTAATGTTTACTTGTCACACTAAAGCAGATGATGCAAGCACCTAGAAATGTAGATTGCATTAATTTCCATCACATACTACAAACAAACATTTCCCAGAAAAATCTATGCAGCTTACTGAGACACTTTTTCTTAGTATACTATTGCATAGAAATCTGCTACGAAGCTGAACAGGTTGAACTCAGCCACATGGATTAGTCTGAAAGAAATTCCTGTTGATGTATATACACGTGCAGAATTTATAATTTATCAGATTGATGGAGTGGTTGAGTCCCATTTGTGGATAGGTTTCAGAAAATTGTGAACTACAATTAGAAGGCTGCACACAAGACATACTTCAGCAGTTAGATGTGACATTGTCATAAATAATCCAATGTCGCATGTCCTTAAGAAAGTTTGGTCTGTCCTATAATATATGCGGGCTTGCTCTCGGCCCGTTTGGCGGGCTAAAAATGTGGCCCAACCACTTTTTTATTGTGTGTTTCAGCAAGTGGCATTTGAGTTTAGCAAGAAACGACGCCCAACATACTATTAATATTATGAAGTAAAACTAACTGCTGAAGTTTCACCATCTGATCTTCACTTACACATTGGGATTGGATCTATAAGCGCAGTGGTAATGGTGTCCTTGAGCTTGGTCGCAGAATGGGTATACCAATCTTCTTCGTCTTTGTATAACAGATTTATGACCTTTGCAAGGTTCACAACTCGCTCAAGAACGGCCATAGGCACTGCATTTGAATTGAGGCATTCTCCATTAATATCTTTCCAAGCATTGGCTACCTGTTTGTTAAACTCGTCAAATGCCTCTCGCTTTGTAACCCCATATTCATTCACGTAGCACTCAACAGCTGTGGCCACATGTCCTCCTTCCTGCTCCAGCTGCACCACATAACAAAGATATTAATTACTAGCAAGTGAAGTTCCATGAAGACTGCGTTAGAATTTGCTTATTCGAGATAAGGCAAGTGAAAATCCCAAGCAACTTCCAATGCAAAAGAATTCAACTTTTGGCAACGAAGCATTGCACTTCTACACGGATTGAGGGCTCACAATTGGTCACACCATTATACTAGAAATATGCATATGAAACGAATGTCACTTATTATGGCAATTGTACACTTTCAATGCAACGAATGTACAATTTAAACATTAGTTTATGTTGTAATGAATATGTAAGTAAGAGTTACATTATGGCTAATCTTTGCCATAGAGTATCTCAAGCAATCAGGCCAAATAATTGTTAAGGCACTTTTATATCTATTCAATGAGATTGAAACAAATGCACCGTTCAAGTTATTCTTTGTCAAAAGTCGTTAGTCAAGCACTTTAGCAAAAAACAAGAGAGGTGTAATTGTTCATGCCCCGTTCTTGGTAAGATGGAAGCTAATGTATCATTCAAGGTTACTCTTGGCCAAAATGCATTCATCATTTTTCAAAAGGCTTCATGAAAGTGAGCTCAACATTCTTGGTTGTGTGTAAGTTTAAAAGTACTTGATATCTCAAGATACCATTGATTCTTATTGTATCTTTCAAAAATAAAAGTTCAAGTAATTTGACATCACAAGCCTGATTACTGAGACCCAAAGGCAAGTATAAGTGTTTTATATGTTTTTCAAATTAAGAATATGTTATATATACCCCAACTCTCCCAACTAAAAAACAAATCTGATAGGATTTGTAAACTTAACTCCAAAAAACAGAAAAAAAAAATCATTAATATGAAACTGAAAGATGGAAGATGAAAGGGAAAACAAGTGTGTTTTTTTATCTACCGAGTTCAACTTCATTATCGTTTTCATCATAAATAACATAAAAGAAAAGATAGAAGAGAAGAGGGAAAGAAGAACAAAAAGGGAAAGAGAGAAGATGAGTTGAGCTTGTAGAATGGCTCCTAGAGGTAAAGATTCTTGGAGGAGGAAGAAAATTAAGGGTTTCTTTAAATTTTAGTTGGATTAGTCATTTTTAAACTAAGGTTTTTATTTTAATTTGAGAAAAAAAAAATAGCCCATCAACCAACTTAATTGAAGTAGCAGACAATTAGTTGTAGTTGTTGGATTTTGACAGAACGTTAAAAAAAGTGAGCAGCCCATAGAAAAAAAGGTCCAAGTTCCAGGTCAAAATCCAAAAACCAGACCTAACCAGTTTTATTGGTTTATTTCGATTCACTAATTTTGATTGATTCTAACTCGTTTTTTAACTTTTAGGTTTCTTATAGATTAAGTTGGATTGGTATCATGTCAACCAGTTGGTCCGATTCGAATCTTAAAACACTGCGTACAATCTCTCACACTTTATCATCTAATCCAACTCTTTCCAAAAAATTTAAAAGTATTAATTCATTTAATTAAAGAGTCTGTGGCCAGAAAACAAAAAAAGGTTTCTGATAGAGTACTGTAAATCCATAGTGAATTTTTTTTAAGAGGAAAAAATCAACATATATACATAGTTTGTTATGAGAGGGATGGATTCAATAGTTTGGGGGGAGAAAGTATAAGTGACAGGTTTCGAGTTCAAACCCTCCCACTTACACTAAAAAAAAATAATAATAATAAACAAAATATATGCATATAAGTTTGTTGGAGGAAAATAGCAAAGTCACAAACTCTGTGATTTTCGGAAATTAAAGTAAATTCTCAATTTGATTTTAAGGAGTGATTTATTCAATTGGACATTGGAGACACTAAGACAGTACAAGAAATAGATACTTTTTGAGGGGGTATTTGCAATTAATTCTTTAAAATGTTTCTTTGTTATTCATAGAGGGTAATATAGCAAAGCAAACATTATTGTTATTCTATGGAAGATGTATTATTCAACCGAAGACTTCATTCTACAGCAGTTCGGTCCATTAACGCACCGAAAATTGAGATGTCATGTGATGAAATTCCAAATGGAACTTATCAACAACCACTTTTGTATTACCACATATTCTTGGTCTATCAGTTTCGGCCGGATTCTTTATCTTAGAGCAAGTGATAAAAAATAGTCATTAAATTATTGAAAATTTTCTAATTTGGTTACTAAAATTTTTTTATTTAGTCAAAATGATTAACTGAACTAATAGCTAAAAAATTGTTTTTTGGGTCACTCAGCTAGTATAAAAGTACACTTGTGGCCTCTTAATTTAAAAAAATGCAATTTTTGGTCCAAAAACTATACGTTTTATTTAGTTAAACTTAAGGTGTTAACGACTAATTTGGTTAAATAAAAAGTTTAATGACAAAATTAGGAGATTATAAAAAAAATTTCTTTACTAAAAGATTTTATCATTTTCGGTTATGCATACGTTCATGACTTGCAGATAGTTACAATTAAGTATTGAAAACATTTTTAATCCGTAATCATCTCCAACCATCAACTGGTCATTTTTGTTTTCTCTTTGAAGTCAGAATATTAAAATCAAGAAAGCTATTCCTCTACTACCTATACAATTCCTACAATGAAGAACAGAAATAAATTAATCTGAATCTAATCATAAAAGCACGTCAAACACAATATGGTTGATCACAAAATCCCTCTTCCTTCTTTTATTTTTTTTTTGGGTCACATAATACTACTTTCACTTTAAAAATCAAGTGAATTGTGGTTTATATGTAAACACATTTATTTTTAAAAAATTTAAAAAATTAAGCAGTCTTCCACAAGCCACATTGATCAAGAAACCTAAGTTATTCTCATGGCAGGATAACATTAATATATCTCCGATGCTGTTGTAATCGGACCAACCACCGGCAGTCCGGCAGAGAATCGGAAGGAAGTTGGCAGATGATCGTAGAAATGACAAGGATCGTGTCAACGTAAAGATCATCTCACCCTCATTGTACTCTGTCTCCGACCCAAAATTCTACTATGAATGTAACCAAGTGGATTAGTGTTGGTTTTGATGCGACTTTGTTGGAATTTAGAGCATAAACTGAGAAACAATACTTGTACTTAGTTGCAAAAAAATGATTTATAATAAAGTCTTGTCTTGAAGGATTGGATTCTTCATTTATGAGCTCTTTATTTATAAAGTATAGAAGAAACAAATCAACATAATTTTTTGCTAACAATTTTTATTTTATTTTTAACAAATCTCAATAAAAAAATACTTACAATTCAAAATAGTTGCACTAGTCAAAAAACACCAAATGTGAAATTACTCTTAACAACTAAGTAATAAGTAATAATTTAACTTATTAACCAAATTGATCTATTCTGATGCTAGAAAGTTGAAGTAGAAATTGCATTATTCTGGCAACTAGTCATGGCGCAAACCAATACTTGATGGATGGATTTGATTTGCTCAGACCAATACAAATGAAGCATTACTATGTACAAATCAGCTCCCACTTTCAAGTCTCCTCAACCTTTCATAGCACAAATTAAACAGACCAGCATCTCAAAAGTTCATTCAGTGAGCAGAACAGGTCCAAGCTAATAGCATAGCACAACACATGATACGTACCCCAGATGCACATACCATCACCTTCATAGCATCCGTCTTCCATGACACAACACACTTGACTAAGCATCAGTACAAGCTATTGTATTACCAGTTTCTGATAAAGCTATTGTGATACATGTTTTGATACACAACTTCACGATCCTGAGTTTGTATTCTGCAAAATGGAATCAACAGATACTTTATAGACTTGATTATAGTCATCTGCCAAAAGGTGGTGTATTAATCATCAACTTTTTCACAACCAATTTATCAAGCACTACATTTATTTGTTCAATAACAATTTTCATCATATGTATGCATTAAAGCAACAAGGTCACGTCATTATAAACAAAGCCATACAGAATATTCACCCTTATGGCAGATTATCCTTTTGAAACTCAATCGGACCGTGAAGGAGTGTCCTTAACTCAGACCAATTTCACGCGAGATAAGGATTTTCAGATCCTTATTTCCGTAGTCCACCTGTTGTTCCTTGATATCTCGAACAAAATCTCCAGTAAAGCGTAGACATCCACGCACCTCAATCAATTGAAGAGTTAATGTTTCCTATAAACAAGAAGGCAGCTCTTTCAATTCCTTGCAACGCTCCAAAACTAATTTCTCAAGACTGGGAAAATGATGTCCTGAGCCTCTCCACCTGACTGTCTGCAAGGATTCCAATTTCAAGAATTTGAGTTTAGGGAAGATTTCCTCTTCTTCCATGTCTTCCATGTCCCATTCCTCTACTCCATCAGCTGGTTGAAGTATTTTAAGAACCTCAAGATTATGTATTTCTTTTATTGTGGAAATCATATTCCAAGGAAAGTACTCAAGGGTCAGCTGTTTAAGATTTAAGGGGAGACGAAATTCAATATGATGTGCTGTCACATTACCTAGAGTCAGCTTTAGTGATTCTAGTTGAGTCAGAAAGCCCATTTCCGCAATGGCGTTGCTCTCCCCAGTAGATTCTTCGGATTCTAGCAAACGGCATTTCAGTTCACGAACATTTGGAAACTTTCTCATCATCTGTACCATGCTTTGCCCCAGATAAAACTTTGGAGTGGAAAAGGTGGCTAAATCATATAAAGTGGAGGAGCTGTCAAGGCTGTCATTGGCCAACCTAATATCAATGAAAGCACCATGCACATGGAGATGCCTCAATTTCTGCATGTTCCACAAAGCATCAGGCAGTAAACAATGTGCTCTGTCAAAACAATGTACCGTCAGAAGTAAAGTTTCCAAGTTTGAAAGGTTCGCAAGTGAGGATGGGATCTTCAGCTTACGGCCTTGAAATTTTACTGCCAAGTACCTCAAATGAACAAGCAAGCATAATTCACTTGGGAAAGTATAGCCTATCTCCGTATTTCCCAAATCCAAGACTCTAAGAAGTTTCAGGACAAAAACAAAAGATAGCATATAGTCCGTGTCTTTACTGCTGAAGTAATTACACCGCAGCAGCAGAGAGCGTATACGGGTAAAAAATATCCTTGATTTTGCAATATACTTGAGATCAGAGCCGTATGATAACCGACGTAGGTGGTGTGGCCCATCAAACGCCTCCTTAGACAGTTGTAGAAAATTTATATGTTTGGCTTTTCCCTTGCAAAACACATGCAACAAATCATGAATGTGGCAGGTCTTGACCCCGCCTAAAGATCTCTGTTTCCCAACTGTAACCAAGCTTCTCTTAATTAGACTCGTTATATAGCCTTCTGCAATTTCTTCTGGGCTTTTTGACTCATTCTTCTGAACAAATCCTTCAGCGATCCATAACCACTTCAACCTCTGGGTAGGAATTGCTTGATCTTCTCTAAATGCTCCAAAGTAAAGGAGGCATGGCTTTAAATGATCAGGTAGATGTATGTAACTCAATTCCAGTATACTCTTGCATTGATCCGTGTCACAAACTATGTTTGAACTTAGGCTATTCAAGACTTCCACCCAACCAGCTTGATCTAGAGTAGCAAGAATTCCAGATATGATGACAATTGATAAAGGCAGCCCCTTACAGTTTCTTGCTATTTTCCTCCCAAGAACATTCAGTTCTGGAGGGTAGACTTCTTCTCTAGCATTTGCCACATTTGTCTGTAGTAATTCCCAGCTTTCGTCATCAGTAAGTAGCTGAACAACATGACGATTTCCAGTAATCTCATGATCCCGACTTGTTTAGAGAATTCTGCTTCCATTGGCATCATCAGGAAACGATATTTTCAAAGTATGCCATGCCTCAATATCCCATACATCATCCAGAAATATGAGATATTTCTTTCCCTTCAAGTTTTTACGGATTATATCAGCCAAATCATCATCTTCCTTCATCTCAGAAAATTGAGCTTTCTGATCAATGCAAGCCAAAATCTCAGACAACAGATCTCGCTTGCTATATGTTTGAGAGATACAACACCAAGCACGAACATGGAAGTGAGATGTAACTGAAGGATCATGGTAAACCTTTTGTGCCAGAGTTGTCTTACCTATCCCAGGCATCCCCACAATGGAAAGCATGTCCAACTGCATTGATCCTCCTTTAAGTTGATTGATTATCACTTCTACCTCCTCATTCAAACCCACCACAGCTTCAATTTGAGTAGCACTATCAGTACCATGGTTAAAAGGCACGGTCACGGTCGCGGTCGCGGCCTGGAACGTTCCACATCGGTCTCGGAATATCGGTCGCGGTCTCGGTGAGACGCCAATTTTAAAGTATTTAATATTCTAAAAATTGTTAATAATATAAAAAAGTATGCTAAATAAAAATAATTAAAAATAGCAAAAGAAATGGCCAAGTCAATCCGTCGCGGTGTGACTCGGCTGATTTCTCGTCTTGACTCGGGATAACTCGGAGTGACTCGGCCGAGTCAATCCCTCGCGGTGACGACTCGGCCGATTTCTCAGCGAGTCAAGTATTTCGATATCGTTTCGTCACGGTATCGTATCGGTAGGGGCCGAGACGGTGACGACTCGGCCGAGTCGCCTCGGTCTCGGCCGAGACTTCGAACCATGATCAGTACTAAGCTCTTTGTTACTGCCACTCCACTTGCTTCTTGTTGTTGGGGAACAATTTAAACAACTGCAAAAGCAATTGGAATGTCATTAACAAAATAGAAGTGCTAATTTCAGCATCCACTAATTTATTGCTGAAATATTACCTTGTGATAGCTGTCAGGGATTTGAAGACATAATTTTTGTCATGAATCTTCAGGGCTTCACCTTTAAGAAGCTTAACTTTTTGTGTGATCTTATCAAATAATAGCAGGGAATAAAATGATATATCTCCAACTATTAAGGAGTCAAAAACAAACTCTGCTTCATATGCTACCTCTATAACACGACTCCAAAGGGCTTGAAGTTCTTTGTGCTGATTGCATTGCTCCCCATGATTCTCCAACCACGATCTTAAGAATAAAAGACCATCTTGCATTGTTTGAAGGTTGAGATTGTCTTTCCGGCTGTGCTGCTCCAAATAATTTTTCAAAAATGATCTTAAGAATGAAATATCTTTTTTCAATCTTTGAAGTTGGAGCTTGTGTTGCAGGTCGTGCTGCTCCATCTCATTCAGCCAAGGTAATCGGAGCCCTTTTGGAACTTCCTGCTTTAAAGACCTTCGGGAATCTTCCTCGGTCTTCTTCAAGTACGTTTTTAAGAAGCCAGCTCCATCCCTAGCAAAAGCAAGTGGATCCACTTTACTGCTTGCCAGTTCCTTCAATTTTTGTAGGAGAAGATCGATAAACCCCAGTTCACTGGTCGTAGGAAAGTTAAACCTTAAATCGACAGGATGCTGTTCCTCAACTTCTGCCTTAATAAGCTTAATCTTGTACAGTAAACAAAAGAGCTTAACATCTGTTTCCTTGGTCGAAGCTTCTCGGATTTTCTTCTGATAAAGTGAGAAAATTACAATTGCAGCATCTTCGACCACAGCTCCAATAAGATCCTTGGTTCTTCGAGGTAGTCCATCATACTTCTCTTGCTGCTTTTGGAGAATGATGCTCAGGAATTGAAGCCCCTCGTAGAGTATCTTCAAGTGATGCTTAAGAGATCTATTAAAACAGGAAGGAGAATTTAGTAGTAACTCAAATAGATTTGCTAGAAGTGAACTTACAAAATTCCCCACTATAAACCTATCGGTCTGGGTGGACACAATGAGCGAAGATGATCCAGATTGCAAGACGCCAAAGCAAGCCAAACGGACTTGCTGATAAGCATGCTTGATGTTCTCTACTGATTCAGTAATCTTCAATCTAAGTTCATCAAATGCTTGACTACCATCATCTAAAAACAAATAGTAAATATAACAAAGATGTGCTGCAGATAGAACCACAGCTCCACAAAGCTTCTTCACTACCCCGGGGGGCCTTGCCTCGTAGCGTGGCAAACTGAATCAAATTGTCAAGGGATACCAACTTCTCTTGAAGGGTTTCCAGCATTCCACAACATCCTAAACCACATTCCATAACGTCCTTAACATTCTCCAGCAAGGAGTGGAAGAATTCCATGAATTCGTCTGCTGATGAAAAACTGGGCTTCACTAAGCGATCCAACAGATTCCAGGGCTGGTATTCTCTTATTCTCCGTCGGATTCTTGCCCCAGCAATGGATTGCGTAACCAACTAGAACATCTCGACATACGCTTCGCTTATTTTATGTTTACAATCCATTAGAGTTTCTCGGAAACCAGAGACCGCTGCAGCCAAGTCGCTGGGGGGCAATCCATCCTCTGACCCAAGAAGCAGCTTGTAAAACCTGTAAGCTTCTCCATGAACAGAGTCTTCAACTCCGGAAGAGTACGCCAATCTCCTTGAACACAGGACAAATGTTTTCACCAGTCTTAACTCCACCGTCAGGTAATGCACTTGCAAAACATGATGAGGTTGGCAAAAATATCTCTTTTCCATAACCAACTGCAGCTTGTCCAAGATTGAACAGATGCAAGTCTTGAAGTCCATCTGCTTTCTTCTTCTATTGCTCTCAGAATTCCTTCTCTCTCAGAAGTGATTTTGTCTTCTCGACCTCTCAATATGTGATGTGACTGAATCCATCCAACCCCCAGTTTCTCCAATGGAAATACTTGTGAAAACGAAGCAGGTAAAGCGATTGTGTGCCCCAACCAATCCCAAGTTCCCCACATGATTGGGCCGTTTTCGAGAAACTAAACTAATGCTTAATGCTTAATGCTTAATTGATTGATAGGGTCAACGGTACACATGATTGGTGCAAATGAAACGCGTCAAAGATTGAATTGTTAACCACTAAACAACAAATGAATCTGGCTTCTTTGATTTATTCGAATTCATATTCTTGCTTAGAACTTCTAATGCTATTGAAGAAAACAAATTATATGTATACAATTCGTACGTATTATATTTCCGGCTCAAGTGCAAGTTACCTCCTGTGAATAACAAATTGCTTCCTGTAATGAGAGATTATGCAAGTTGTCGTCCCATAGAGACAAATTGCCAAAGATGTGGGTTGAATTTCTTTGTGAATGAGGTGTGAAAAGGCGGTCATACTCTGTTTTAACAGTTTTATCCTTAGGAAACTATTATGTTATTATATTTTCGTTTTATAAAAGAACATTGTGGTGTCAAAAAAAACAATGATGATACAACTTCAGATGTAAATAATTATCGAAATCACATAAATTATTTTTACTAAATAAATATTTTAGTTTCTTATGATAATTCAAGACATTGAAACATTATCATGAAAACACCAGTATATATTTAAACATCAAACGGATTATTGATAAGGACCAAAAGAAGAAAAATGTATAAATATATGATTTTCCCTTTTTTTGTGTGATAAGGCATAATTACTAAATATATAAATTTTTTATTAAAAATATAAAAGTATGTATTTAATTGTTGAAAAATACCAATAATTTTTACATGTACATACTACCAGTGTTTAAAAACATATTGGTATTCTCTAAGAAAATGTTTTCAATACCATAAATTATCATAAGTAACTAAACATTTGTTTAGTCAAATGATTTATATAATTTCTATAACAATTTACATTTGTAGTTGTCTCAGCATTTCTCAGACATTACAAAACTCTTTAATAGAAAAAAAAAATACAATACCACGACTTCCGGATTATGAAACTATCAAATCATTATATATCTAATGGTACGACTGTCTTTCAAACCTCTCATACATAGAAAATTTAACTTATATAATAATTTACCTGCAAGATATAATTTGTATGTTTCCTAATCATAAGGGGTAAGTTACTATTTAACCATCATTGACTTGTGATTAAGCCTATATTTTATTTTGTATTATTCAAGTACGATGTTATGCTGCGTGTAATATGATGCTAGCTATGGACTAAAATTAGGGGTGAGCATCGAATTTGAAAGCCAGTAATTCGGTAGTTTGAAATTGGTAATTTTCGATAAATGGTTCTGAAAAAATTCGACCTTATTCGCATTCAAAATAGAAATTATCAAATTCGAATTCAATCTAATTTCCATTTACAAAACGGACATTTACCAATTTAACCGAATTTCAAAAAATGAAATAAAAGTTTAGAACTAATAAACTTAGTCAAAAGCGGAATAATGGCAAGTTGGACACAATAATGACAAGCAATCATTTTGCTTTTTTGCACAGAATCTTTAGTACTAATGACGCGGGAGAACAATAATGTGGCATCTGATCAATGAAACATCCGAACATATTTATTTCATATTAAATTTTATTCAAAATTTCGAATTTGAAAATGATATTATTTTACCATTTTATCGAAATAAATTCGAATTCTGCAAATCCGAATTCAAAAACACCAAAATCGTTTTCGACCTTAATTTAATTCTTACTAATTCGGTATCATCGATTTATCGATCGAATTTCCGAATTACCAACTTCAAATTATCAAATTCAAATCGATATTGGTCGGTAATTCTGTAATTACCTAATCGCTCACCCCTAACTAAAATACTTTCATTTATAACTTGCAAAAAATTGAATTAAAATGTAAAAGTTGGAAATGCGTGTCCATTGACGTCTTGATGATGACTTCCTGGTTCTTTAGTGTAGCGCGGCTTGTCGACAACCGTCCGATGATTTGTGTGGACTCACTAAATACACTTTGACCCCATGAGTTTGAGCCTGAATAACAATTTGGCCCTTAAACTCTAATGTATACCCCTTATCTCCATTGGAACTTTGTAAGGAGTCAAAATTAGGTTATATTTGCTCATGTATTTGGCCAAAATAAGGCTTAAAGCTAAAAGAAACTCAAGTTTGGTATTTAAAAAATTAAAATAGGATTAGAAATTGAACCAAAAATCTCATAGTTATTGACTAATGTCCCTATTAATTAAATTGTGATTGGAGACAATACATTGAATTTGTTACTCAATTTCGGTATTTAAAAAATTAAAATAGGATTAGAAATTGAACCAAAAATCTCATAGTTATCTAGAAATTGAACTAAAAATCTCCCTTCCCTAACCACTAAACTAGAACAAGAAATTGAAAAATTAATCAAACATCTCGAAATCATCTTAACCTACAGTAATCAACAAACGAAAACAAAAAGGTCACTATGATCTCCTTAAAATATCAACAACTTGTATTGCTAAGCTCAAGGAGTAAAGTCTGGGGGGAACATGAAGGCTACAAATTGAAAATCATTTATCTTCGTGTTTTCAGAATGACAAACATTAAATAATGCATTAGGTAACATGTATTCCTAATGACTATTCCACCATTATTAAACCACAACCATCAGTCATTGTGCTTTCTTGGAAAGGCACAATGAAATGGCTTTACTTGGACTTGAGAAATGATACATGAATCCTTCCCGGTTGGTCCTTCTTTATTGGCCAGGAAAAGGAAATAGGCACATCTTATCGACATACATCGTCCCAAGCACCTGTTTGCCTTAGTCAAATCTAGCAAGAAGACGCGGCTGGTGAACAGCTCCCCCAAGCCGAAGCTACAAATCTACAAATCGTGACTTTTTGTTACTTAGCGCTGCTGAAGTCTACGCTGATGTGGTCTTTCCTGCATATGCACTCTGACAGCCGTTGACATTATCGTTTCAGCGTCCTAATAGACGGGCAAGGCTAACAACGGATCGGATTCGGGTCGAAATTGAATATATTTTCGACTTGAACTTGATTAATTATTTTTTAAATTTTATTTATTTATATCATCATTACAATTTTTAATATACCTTTTTATCTTCACAATTATCTTTTTATCTCACATATATCACATCACAAAAAGTACTACAGTAAAAATATCCCAAATAACTTACAATCCAAACAAACTATATATATTTGTATCTGAGTCAACCTAAATACCTGATGGGTCTCAAACTTATTATTTCGGATTCGGGTTCCATCAGGTTCCGATACAAGTCAGGCATACCCAACCAAAAAATTTAGGGGAAAAAATGAAGAAAATATCTCTTTAAACAAACATTAATTGCACACCACAAATTTCAATTAAAAATCACAAATTATTTTAGATAATTACTCTAATGCCTACAAATTATAATTTCTAAAAGATCCAAACAAATATTAAATACTCAAATATATTATCAAAATAATTACTTATTCAAACGGTCTGGGCCAGAACCAAATATTCCATATTCGACCTATTTTTGTATTAGCATAAACGGGCCCAAGTCGGGTCCGGGCAAATGGAATTGTAACTATACCTGTATCTAAAAATATTAAGCAAGTACTGATCAAATTCCGACCCGTTGACAGGCTTATAAAGGGGTGAACATACAATAAATATCAAACCCAAAAATGGGAGTTGTTGCTAGAGATTTCAGCTCCTAATAGTCCAGATCCACCAAGCCACAGGGTCACCGAAGGTAATGAAACAAATCAATTCCCCTTCCAGGAGTTTATGCCAAATAACAGATAGATCTACTCAGGCATGGTAAGCTGCATTGACCTACACTTTGAAACTAGTAATATTACCTGTACACTGACCTACACAAACACACGCTGAAGATGAAGTCTTAAATTATTTCACATTTCAGATGTGAAGTTAGAACTCCGCCAAAGCAGCTAATCTTTGCCACCACACCAACAAAGACCCACTAACATTCAACCAATCTTGATTTAAGTAAGACTTTATCCTTCAACAAATAGTCTGAAGCCAAAGGATTACCAAATTATAAGTGTACAAGGGTAATCAAATTGCCTTCCCTGAGGATATGCCAAACAACAAATAGGCCTCCCAAAGATTACCAAGGAGAGAATCAACAGTATCCCCCAATAATTGATTATGCATCTCATCAGTCAGAGCATATGAAGACCATGACGAATTTGAAGCTATCAGGACTTGGATATAAATCTCACGGACTTGGGCATGAATGGGATTGACCTTCTGCAGCAGTTCGGAAATGCTAACCTGCAGCTGGTTGCAAATTTCTCCATCCTTTCCATCATCCCAGTACATGTAAGCGAGGCCTGCTGCATTTACTGCCACAATCTTGATGTGAGATAGGACATCAACCAACTGTCTCTGCTCACCAGCAACACCTCGCAATATAACGAACCGAATTAGATTTCGCAAGAAACTCAGCTTGTCATGGAGGTCTTTGATTGGTTCTTGCAAAACCTGAACCCGATCGTCACATCCTACTTTTCTCACAAAATCCGTCAGATTCTTCAGCACGGAATCAACAAGTTCGGTCACTTCATCTCCAACTGGACGGCAGAAGGTTTGTAAGAACGAGCAATTCCGCAAAGTGATGAACAGATCACCAATTTGTTGCCTCAAAGTTTTGATGGTCGATTCAACATCCAGCAGCATCAGCATCAAGTTTTTACTCCCTACTCTGCATCGTTTTGATCTGAGAAAAGAATATCGCAACTCCTGTGCGCACTCATTGATGGCAGCTTCAAGTCCAGACATTGAAGATTTCACACTTGCGAGTTCACTACTATTGTTACCATGAGATTCTGAAAGTTTCAGGTCTCTGCTCCATTCTCTAGCGCACAGAAGATATGTTCTCAAAAGCCGGAGCTCAGGTTTGAATTCCGTAAGCCAAACAACATCTAGATCCCTTTCGATTTATGGATTTTCTAGAGTCTCCAAGAGTGAATACAAGTAATTCGAGGAGCCCATCTGAGCTGAAGGATTGGATTGCTGATTGCTCAACAGAAATTCAGAAAATGGAACAGCTTCAGATCCTTTTTTTTTTCGTTTTCTGTATTTGTCAGAACAGTAACTTCAGATCTTGAACATTTATACTTTGGACTTCGGAGTGGCAAATTCAAGTTGTGTGGCTCTGGGCGGAGGACGTGGCCCGTCATTTGGTCACGCATGCTAATTCATTGTCAATTTGTCCCCTAAAATTTCCGTTTATCATCAATTTACACTCCATTTTGAAAGTCAAGGACAAAACTGCCTCTTCATTTTCTTTTTTTTTTCCCCCTTTTCCTTTTCCTTTTCCTTTTGCTTATCTTCGCTTTCTTTTCTTTTAGGATAAATTACACTAACCTTCCCCCTGGCTTTTACAAAAATTAGAGACTTTCTCTCTTGATTTAAAAGTAGCAGCAAAGGGTATGTCTGTGTGTGTGTGTGTTTTTCCCCCCTCCTAGAGCTGGCAAAAAAACCCAAACCCAATAATCCGCCCAATTAGCTCATTAATTTTAAAAGATGGGTTGGATCAATTGGGTTATGTGTTTTGTTGGGTTGGATAAGGACAGCTCAATTTATTTATTGGGCGGGTTGAATTTTTTATTTGGGTACTCAATACCTAACTTGTTCAAAAGTAATTCAAAATAATAAATGCAAGATTCAATACACGTATGTCCAACTATTTGCATTTGGACATGTGTTAGTAATTCATTGATTAATTTGTATTCAAAATTCTCATATATATATATTAATCAATTTTTTTAATTTTATTTAAAAGAAAAAAGAAACTTGAAATAAAAACTCATGGGTTGTGTTTGGGAAGAGATGATTTGAGATAAAATAATTTGCTTCAAATTCCAATCACCTTTTTATCTTCCCAATAACCTTTTTATCTCACATATATCACATCATAAAAAGTGCTACAGTAATTATCTCAAATAAATTATCCAAATAAACTCTTATCCCAAACAAATGCTTATTTTACTTTTATAACAGTAGTTAAACCCGTTCAACTTTTATAATAATTTATTATGCCTTTTAAGAGTATATTGTTTTCCTCCCCCTTTTTTTCTCTTTTTTTTTTTGTGTGGTTGTTCTCAAGTTGCTACTTGCTTTTGTTTGTTAATATTTCGTGTACGTAAAATAGAGTTTTAAATTTGTTCTAATTGCATTCTTTTTTTAATATTTCATGATTGCTTTTGTTTGTTAATATTTCGTGTACGTATAATATTGTACAAATTTCTTTTTTTAACCTTTTAGCATTATATAATTTTGGATTCTTCAAATTTACAAACAAAAGCTTACTTTGTATCAACCTAATTTTTCAATAATTCAAAATAATGTGATCCCGATGTGGTAAAAATGTCAGAATAGTTCATGAATTCTCCACTCATTTATTTCTTAAAAAGTTTGGGTTTTTCCTTAATAATTTTTTGGGAACCAATACCCTTTTTACAAGCATATAATATTTTCTACTTTATATCAGAGCTATGGTAATTCTAAAAAATTAATATGACCATAGCATCAAGTATGATCCTAGATGATTCTAATTAATCAGGTGATGAATTATCTAACTATATCAAATCAATTAAAAAAATACCTTCTAATATATACTATATGTATATAGATCATGATATTAACTTCGAATAAATATAGTTGACTTGCATATTCTATTTTGTTTTAATTAATTATGGCAACCTGGGCATGGCTAGTCCAACCATTACATTTCGTCTGAAGCAAATCTTCAACTTCATGAGAAGCTTGGAATCAGCAAGACAATTAATTTTTCCTCTTAATTACCGAGTCCAAAAACCAAAATGCAGTAATGTCTCCAATCATTTAATAAGTTTCAATCAATTAGTAGTATTAAAAAGTATAAAGTAAACAATTTTTTTAGCTAATCTATTTAAATGTACATTTTATTATCTAAAATTCACAATACAAGTAATATAAAATATTATTCTATTTATGATGTGTTTTGAAGGGACTTAAGAAGTGAGTGTGTGTGAAAATACATTTATGTATGTGAAAATGTGTTTATATGTGTGAAAAAAATCTTTTTTGTATATTAAAATGCATGTGAAAAAAGTTTATGTATTAAAATGTATTAATTAATATGTTGGGTCATATTTGGGTCATGGGTTTGAGATAATGCAATATGACCCAACCCAAAATCAATCAAATCTAAAGTTGGGCATGTTGGGTATAACTCATTTAAGTGAAAATCCAATATTAACCCACCCAAAATCCGCCCAACTCGCCCAATTGCCAGGTATACCCTCTCCTTTCAGGTCAAAAATTTAAAAACCAAGCAAATTATTCTTCTTCCGCCTATGAAAACATTTCCAATACTAAGAATAAAATCACATTTAATTAAAATTAATAATAAAAGCTTAGGCCATGTTTGGATTGTTGTTTTCTAAAAAACAAAAATTACATTTTTGACTAATGCATTTTTCAATCGTCTTTTTTATCTTACATATATCAAATTATTATAGTACATTCGTGTATAAAAACTTCAAAAAATAACAATCCATGTGGATTCTTCATTCTTCTTTAACCTTATCTTTTCTCTTCCTTTTTAGTTTTTCCGCCCACATGATCCTGCTTTTAACTTAAAAAAAAAAAAAAAAATCTAGTCAACTCTGACTCTGACCCCATCAATAAATTTATTCATATCAAGAATCTGCCATGAAGCATCACGAGCTGGAGGTAGCCAAATGGATTTGTTTGGTACAAATTCCTGTTTATGTTATCCTGAAACTTTTTGTGATTTATCAGATTGACAAAGTGGCCATTTCTCATTTGGTCCTGTCCTAGATTACGACATACTCGTACTTTTTCGTTGCTGTCCTCTTGCTTTAGGAACCTGGCTTTTACAATTATGATTTGGATTTGGAGCAACAATTGAAAAGCTGGAGAAGAACCTCGATTGAGCTCCTAAATACTTCGAACTTGAGACTGCATTTGTTTCTTGAAGAGCCATATTTGGATTGAAAATCTTCTACTAACATACAATTGACTATGGCATCACCTTCTACAAATCCATGCTGTATCAGTTGCAAAGAATCATACTTTTTTTCCATTTTCTCCCATCCTGTTCAAGCGACCTATAGGCATTACCGTCAATTGCAAAATTAAAATGCTTTTGCAGCTTTGCATATTGTTAATCAAGAACTCAAAATCACCCCTGCTGCACACTTTCATCACATACAGCAGCAAAAAAGAGGCATGGGAAAGAACTCTTCTTCTGTTTTCTTTTCTTGTATCAGATGGTGTTTAACCATTTTCTTGTAAAGCCAATGTGAAACATGTTTCTGACTTATAAATCCATTATGCTAAACTCGTATTCTACAAAATGGATTCAACAGATGCTGTAGACTTAATTTTAAGTTTATAACCATCAGGCATAAAGTATATTGACCATTAACTTTTTGATGATCAATTTATCCACTAGTACAGTAATCCGTTACTAACAAATTTCTATATATATGTAGGGCAAATTACATTTTACCTCCCTGTGGTTTAGCATTTTTTTATATAACCCCCCTATGGTTTCAAAAGTTATACATAATCCCCTCATGGTTTGGATTAAAGTATCAAAATGACGGAAATAGTCATTCGTAACGGAACTTCTAGAAATGTCGTAATTACCCTTATAAATAAATGACACACTAATCCCGTATTATTTTTATATTTTACTAAATAACCCCCTTATGATTTAATATTTTACCATATAACACCCTTATGATTTTCAAAATATACACATAATCCCCCTTGGTTAATAAATAATTTTCAATTTTATATAAGGGTATTTTTGATATTTTAGATGACTCCGTTACGAATGATCATTCCTGTCACTTTGACACTTTAATCCAAATCATGAAGGGATTATATATAATTTTTGAAACCATATGAGAGTTATGTAAAAAATGCTAAATCACAAGGGGGTAAAGTGAAATTTGCCCATATATATATATATATATATATATATATATATATATATATATATATATATATATATATAGATATATGCAATGAAGTGATACAAATTACAGGATGTTGCTGCAGTATGTTTAGTAATCAAAGAAGAGGTGTGGAAAGTAAAGCATATGGCAAAGAAGCAGGCACGTGGAAAGGTAAAGAATATGTCAAAGAAACTGACATGTACGGATCAAGAAGGGTTATTTTTACAAAAGTAAGTGGTGACCTATAACCGGGATTTGGAAATGTTGCGTACTGCAGAAGCTAAAAGTGTGTTGGAATGTCACGAAATTAACATAAATATAAAGGGCCTAAGAATAAAACATTTGTGAAGAAGCGTAAGCAGTACTAATTACTAAACAAAACTTTGTTGGCAATTGAGCTCTCGACATTTTTCATTTTTCTTTTGGCTTTTAGCTGTAGAATTGCTGTTTAGGGAAAAAAGATATTGGCTTTTGGCTATTGGCTTTGAGTATCTTTGTGCTTTGTACCGTTGAAAAATGGTTGAAAAAAAAAGTAGCAACTACAGTCACAAAACTGCTTTTGGCAACTTTCTTGCAAGAAAATCATTTAGTTGCATTTGATCGTCATTGGTAAGGGGTCGATGGTTTCTAATTAAAGAAGTTACTTGTTTATGATAAAATGGGCACTCTTTTCTTATAATGAAAAAAAGTCATAAAGAGTTGATGTTTTATTGAAAAATGAGTTTATTTTTATTTTATACGATAAACAAATTCCTTTTTACTTTCAAAATGGGTACTCTGTTCTTATGATGGAAGAAAGTCATAAAGACTTGGTGTTTTATTGAAAAAATGAGTTTATTTTTATTTTATTTGATAAATAAATTTTTTTATGGAAAAATGGGTGCTCTGTTCTTAAAATGGAGGAAAGTCATAAAGAGCCAGTCTTTTATTGAAAAACGGGTTTATTTTTATTTTATCCGATAAATAAATTTATTTATGAAAAAATGGGTACTCTATTCTTATAATGGAGAAAAGTCATAAAGAGCTGGTCTGTTATTAAAAAATAGATTTATTTGTATTTTATCTGATAAATAAATTTATTTATGAGAAAATGGGTACTCTGTTCTTATAATGGAGGAAAATCATAAAGAGCTGGTCTTTTATTAGAAAATAAATTTATTTTTATTTTATTCGATAAATAAATTTAGTTATAAAAAAATGGGTACCCTGTTCCAATAATAGAGGAAAATTATAAAGAGCTGGTCTTTTATGGGAAAGTGATACTTTACACAAAGCGACCGCAATTTGGTTTATGAAATAATCCCAAATAAAAATTTAGAATGAATTTATTTGTTTATTAGAAACTCTGCCAGCCTACAAAAAAATAGTTATCATCAAAAATGTGAGGAAGATAGAGGGATATGCTATGATACTGCACAAGCAATTCTGAAACATTCAAGCTTCAAAAACAATGCGAATCACAAGGCTGGAATTTGGTGAGATCCTAATAGAAAAATCAAGTGACCAAAAACAATTTTGAAAGCACAATGGAACAGTTGGAATATCACTCTTTAAATGAAACACATATTTCACTTTGACCTAGCCGAACTTCATTGACAGCCCAAAATCAGAAGCAATAAATCTCATCTCTAATCTCCATAACAAGTTAAAAAAAGGGACGCTCATTACTTGGCTAATTATACTTATCAGTTATATAACTTAAGTGGCAACTGTAGTCATAAAATTAGGATTCCCAATTTTAATAAGAATGCAACAGAGAACTCCAAAGTATTCTACTTGTCAAATTTTCTTACCAATATATGCACCAAGATCGAACCTTCCATCAAACTTTTACTCTTAGGATGCCATCACAGGTGATTGACAAGCGCACACAACAATTCACCGTATAAACAAGCAAAAGTGGAGATGCTGTAATTCTAAGGTTGTCTCATATTCAAATCAAATGAACCTCGTAATTGTAAAATTGTATGCATGACTTCATCAAGTTACAAAAACACACTCCACGTCACATGATAAAACCAGAAAAGGCTCTGACTTCAATATGTCACAATACCTAGAAAGTTTGGTCCTGCCTTAGAATAGCTTTTTAGTACAAACATGAGGCAAGCAAAAATTAACAGATGCTAAACAGCTGAAGTCTGCAAATGTTGACCTTGGTCGATCAATCCTTGGTTTTGATGATTAACAAACCAAAATGTAGATTTGGGCTAATGTTTTTATGTGAGTAATTTGTTAGAACAGATTCTTGTGGCATAAAAGAAGAAGCAAAAACAGGGCACTCATGTGGGACGTCCGAAAGGAAGCTATCGGACGTCCGAAAGGATGAAGAACATCAAGAAGGAAACTCTGTCGGACGCACATCGATCGCATCGGACGTCCGAGAAATTTCGCAAAGATTTGATGACTCTCTGACGACGGTCGGACGCAGGGTTCGGACGATCGACAGGTGGTTCGGACGTCCGACAGGCCAACGACTAGTTTTGACAGCATTTAATATTTGACCGTTGGAGAGTCTTTTGAAGCCATTTCTCACCTTCTATAAACACCCCAAAGCACAAGAAGACAACAGACTTTTGCCAACACAAAATACAAGCTTACAAGTGAGATTTTTGAGTAGAAAGATTTTTTGTTGGTTGTATAAGGGGTTGGGAAAGTTGGGTTGTGAGGTTGCTCAAGTGAAGGTTATTCTCTAGGAGGAGTAAAACCTTGGTGAAGGTGAACCTATCACTTGAAATGGTAAAACCTTGGTGAAGGTTGCCTCATTTGTATAAAATAGTTCTTAATTGGGTGAGTGATCTTTCAAGTGTAGGTTGTTGAGGGTTAACTAGAATTGTTGTAAAACTCCTTGGCTCAACCAAAGTGTGTTTGGGGTGAGGAAGGAGTGAGCCTTCACTTGTACATCTTGGTTAGCATCGCCATCAATTGAAGAGGCTATTGGATTGATATTTGGTTTGCATTTCTTATCTTTTCTCTTTAATTAAGTTTTCTTTATTGTGCTTAAATTTGATATATCCTAGTGCATCATTGTGAAATTGTTTGTACTCATTGGGTTGCACCGGGCACTTACAATTGGTATCAGAGCTTGGTCTCTTTTGATCAAGCTTAACCGCTTAGAGTAAAGATCATGACAACCATAAAAGTTTCTTTTTTAGAAGGGCAATCTATTGATAGACCACCTATGTTTAATGGTTCTCATTTTAGCATGTGGAAACAAAGAATGATGATTTTCTTACAATCCGTTTATATTGAATTATGGTATGTGGTAGAAGATGGTCCTTATGAAACTAGAATAGTTGACTCTACCACCAATTTGAGTAGATTAAAGACTAGACAAGAATTGAATGAAAAAGACAAGAGATACCTTTCTTTGAATGCCAAGACCATGTGTATATTGTACAATGCATTAGATGTAAATGAATCTAGTAGGATTAAATGTTGTAAATCAGCTAAAGATATTTGGGATAAATTGTGTGTATTTCATGAAGGTAACCAAGATATTAAAGAACAAAAGAAATCTTTGCTTGTTTCTCAATATGAATTTTTCAAAATGCATCCTCTTGAAAATGTTGATAAGATGTGTAGTAGATTTTGTGACATTATTGAAGATTTTAAATTGCTTGGAAAAGAATATTCTTTGGGTGAGAAAAATAGAAAGTTTTTGAATGCCTTGCCAAAAGAATGGGAAAACAAAATAAATGCTATAGAAGAGGCAAAGGATTTAAATTCTATGTCCATTGAATCTCTTGTGGATACCCTAACCTCTTATGAATTAAAGCTGAAATTCAAAGTGCAAGAGGAAGAAAATGCAAGAATGTATAAGAGAGGCATAGCTTTTAAAGCATCTCAAGTGGGGGATAACCCATCCTTCATGGGTAATGAAATCATGGAAGTGGACAATGATACAACTCCTCACATCAAAAGTTCCAAGAAGACCTTCAACAAGAGATGCTCAAGAGGAGATTGCAAAATTACATGGGATGAATGCAATTTAAAAAGAAAAAAAGAAGAGTTGGCCCAAATGGCACTAATGGCCGTTGAAGAAGATGAGGTAAATTCTTATCACTCTTCTTGTGATGAAGATAATGAAGATGATGATGTGAAAATTCTTATGATTAAAATGCATAAAAGTTTGAGAAAATCTTATGATAAAAATAAAGATTTGAAAACAAAAATAAATGATTTGTTGGAAGAAAACTCCAAACTGTTTCAAGAAAACAAATGTTTGAGAATGGAAAATGATGATTTAAAAAATCAAAAAAGTGTTTTTGATTGCAAAAATAATTTGAAAAGGAAGTTAGAAGAGAAAACAAAGTTTTATGAAAAAATGTTGGAGGAACAAAATGTGTTAAAGAAAAGAATTAATGACTTGAACGAGTTTCTCCAAAATGAGAAACAAAAGTTTTCTCAAACAAAAGAAAGCAAATCTTTTCAAGGCACAAATAAGTTTGCTATGATAAGAAGTAAGAAAATTAGTTGCATTAAATCCACCTATGTGCAAAATACTTCTATCATGTGTAACTTTTGTTGCAAATTTGGACATATGCAAAATGATTGCTATATAAAGAAAAATATGAGAAAAGGCATGAAATTCATGTGGATTGCTAGATCATGTCGTATTAACTCACAAGGACCCTATAAAGATAGGGTACCAAATGAAATTTCTCATATTTAGGTACATCATGAAGATTTGATCCAAGTAGTGCTATATGGTTGTAAGTACATTTGAAAATTTTGATATTCAATATGGTCTTGATCTGAAAAATAAAGGGGGAGTTTGTTTTTTTTTTTGATTGATGCCAAAAGGGGGAGTAGAATTTATTGAAATTTCTTTGTATGTTGGCACTTTCTAAGGGGGAGCTTTATTTGAACTTATTTGATAAAAGAAATCTTCATTTTGTTTGTCATCATCAAAAAGGGGGAGATTGTTGACCTTGGTCGATCAATCCTTGGTTTTGATGATTAACAAACCAAAATGTAGATTTGGGCTAATGTTTTTATGTGAGTAATTTGTTAGAACAGATTCTTGTGGCATAAAAGAAGAAGCAAAAACAGGGCACTCATGTGGGACGTCCGAAAGGAAGCTATCGGACGTCCGAAAGGATGAAGAACATCAAGAAGGAAACTCTGTCGGACGCACATCGATCGCATCGGACGTCCGAGAAATTTCGCAAAGATTTGATGACTCTCTGACGACGGTCGGACGCAGGGTTCGGACGATCGACAGGTGGTTCGGACGTCCGACAGGCCAACGACTAGTTTTGACAGCATTTAATATTTGACCGTTGGAGAGTCTTTTGAAGCCATTTCTCACCTTCTATAAACACCCCAAAGCACAAGAAGACAACAGACTTTTGCCAACACAAAATACAAGCTTACAAGTGAGATTTTTGAGTAGAAAGATTTTTTGTTGGTTGTATAAGGGGTTGGGAAAGTTGGGTTGTGAGGTTGCTCAAGTGAAGGTTATTCTCTAGGAGGAGTAAAACCTTGGTGAAGGTGAACCTATCACTTGAAATGGTAAAACCTTGGTGAAGGTTGCCTCATTTGTATAAAATAGTTCTTAATTGGGTGAGTGATCTTTCAAGTGTAGGTTGTTGAGGGTTAACTAGAATTGTTGTAAAACTCCTTGGCTCAACCAAAGTGTGTTTGGGGTGAGGAAGGAGTGAGCCTTCACTTGTACATCTTGGTTAGCATCGCCATCAATTGAAGAGGCTATTGGATTGATATTTGGTTTGCATTTCTTATCTTTTCTCTTTAATTAAGTTTTCTTTATTGTGCTTAAATTTGATATATCCTAGTGCATCATTGTGAAATTGTTTGTACTCATTGGGTTGCACCGGGCACTTACAATTGGTATCAGAGCTTGGTCTCTTTTGATCAAGCTTAACCGCTTAGAGTAAAGATCATGACAACCATAAAAGTTTCTTTTTTAGAAGGGCAATCTATTGATAGACCACCTATGTTTAATGGTTCTCATTTTAGCATGTGGAAACAAAGAATGATGATTTTCTTACAATCCGTTTATATTGAATTATGGTATGTGGTAGAAGATGGTCCTTATGAAACTAGAATAGTTGACTCTACCACCAATTTGAGTAGATTAAAGACTAGACAAGAATTGAATGAAAAAGACAAGAGATACCTTTCTTTGAATGCCAAGACCATGTGTATATTGTACAATGCATTAGATGTAAATGAATCTAGTAGGATTAAATGTTGTAAATCAGCTAAAGATATTTGGGATAAATTGTGTGTATTTCATGAAGGTAACCAAGATATTAAAGAACAAAAGAAATCTTTGCTTGTTTCTCAATATGAATTTTTCAAAATGCATCCTCTTGAAAATGTTGATAAGATGTGTAGTAGATTTTGTGACATTATTGAAGATTTTAAATTGCTTGGAAAAGAATATTCTTTGGGTGAGAAAAATAGAAAGTTTTTGAATGCCTTGCCAAAAGAATGGGAAAACAAAATAAATGCTATAGAAGAGGCAAAGGATTTAAATTCTATGTCCATTGAATCTCTTGTGGATACCCTAACCTCTTATGAATTAAAGCTGAAATTCAAAGTGCAAGAGGAAGAAAATGCAAGAATGTATAAGAGAGGCATAGCTTTTAAAGCATCTCAAGTGGGGGATAACCCATCCTTCATGGGTAATGAAATCATGGAAGTGGACAATGATACAACTCCTCACATCAAAAGTTCCAAGAAGACCTTCAACAAGAGATGCTCAAGAGGAGATTGCAAAATTACATGGGATGAATGCAATTTAAAAAGAAAAAAAGAAGAGTTGGCCCAAATGGCACTAATGGCCGTTGAAGAAGATGAGGTAAATTCTTATCACTCTTCTTGTGATGAAGATAATGAAGATGATGATGTGAAAATTCTTATGATTAAAATGCATAAAAGTTTGAGAAAATCTTATGATAAAAATAAAGATTTGAAAACAAAAATAAATGATTTGTTGGAAGAAAACTCCAAACTGTTTCAAGAAAACAAATGTTTGAGAATGGAAAATGATGATTTAAAAAATCAAAAAAGTGTTTTTGATTGCAAAAATAATTTGAAAAGGAAGTTAGAAGAGAAAACAAAGTTTTATGAAAAAATGTTGGAGGAACAAAATGTGTTAAAGAAAAGAATTAATGACTTGAACGAGTTTCTCCAAAATGAGAAACAAAAGTTTTCTCAAACAAAAGAAAGCAAATCTTTTCAAGGCACAAATAAGTTTGCTATGATAAGAAGTAAGAAAATTAGTTGCATTAAATCCACCTATGTGCAAAATACTTCTATCATGTGTAACTTTTGTTGCAAATTTGGACATATGCAAAATGATTGCTATATAAAGAAAAATATGAGAAAAGGCATGAAATTCATGTGGATTGCTAGATCATGTCGTATTAACTCACAAGGACCCTATAAAGATAGGGTACCAAATGAAATTTCTCATATTTAGGTACATCATGAAGATTTGATCCAAGTAGTGCTATATGGTTGTAAGTACATTTGAAAATTTTGATATTCAATATGGTCTTGATCTGAAAAATAAAGGGGGAGTTTGTTTTTTTTTTTGATTGATGCCAAAAGGGGGAGTAGAATTTATTGAAATTTCTTTGTATGTTGGCACTTTCTAAGGGGGAGCTTTATTTGAACTTATTTGATAAAAGAAATCTTCATTTTGTTTGTCATCATCAAAAAGGGGGAGATTGTTGACCTTGGTCGATCAATCCTTGGTTTTGATGATTAACAAACCAAAATGTAGATTTGGGCTAATGTTTTTATGTGAGTAATTTGTTAGAACAGATTCTTGTGGCATAAAAGAAGAAGCAAAAACAGGGCACTCATGTGGGACGTCCGAAAGGAAGCTATCGGACGTCCGAAAGGATGAAGAACATCAAGAAGGAAACTCTGTCGGACGCACATCGATCGCATCGGACGTCCGAGAAATTTCGCAAAGATTTGATGACTCTCTGACGACGGTCGGACGCAGGGTTCGGACGTCCGACAGGTGGTTTGGACGCAGGGTTCGGACGATCGACAGGTGGTTCGGACGTCCGACAGGCCAACGGCTAGTTTTGACAGCATTTAATATTTGACCGTTGGAGAGTCTTTTGAAGCCATTTCTCACCTTCTATAAACACCCCAAAGCACAAGAAGACAACAGACTTTTGCCAACACAAAATACAAGCTTACAAGTGAGATTTTTGAGTAGAAAGATTCTTTGTTGGTTGTATAAGGGGTTGGGAAAGTTGGGTTGTGAGGTTGCTCAAGTGAAGGTTATTCTCTAGGAGGAGTAAAACCTTGGTGAAGGTGAACCTATCACTTGAAGTGGTAAAACCTTGGTGAAAGTTGCCTCATTTGTATAAAATAGTTCTTAATTGGGTGAGTGATCTTTCAAGTGTAGGTTGTTGAGGGTTAACTAGAATTGTTGTAAAACTCCTTGGCTCAACCAAAGTGTGTTTGGGGTGAGGAAGGAGTGAGCCTTCACTTGTACATCTTGGTTAGCATCGCCATCAATTGAAGAGGCTATTGGATTGATATTTGATTTGCATTTCTTATCTTTTCTCTTTAATTAAGTTTTCTTTATTTTGCTTAAATTTGATATATCCTAGTGCATCATTGTGAAATTGTTTGTACTCATTGGGTTGCACCGGGCACTTACAACAAACGTTAATTACCTCCTGTTCCTTGAGTTTCTTATCAAGTTCTCCAAAATGTTCCTGGGAGTCATACTGACCACAGTGGTAAAAACACCTGTTTAGGAACTCTTCCATCTTTTCACCACAGTTTTCTCTACAAAGGAGAAAGTTATGCAAGAAAGTTTTAGTCAACTGCATAAGCACAAGTTCAAAACTACCACAAATGGCACCTGGAAACAACATGCTTTGTGGCAGGAGTAACAATAGCATCGACAGGTAACATTAAGCACATAAAACCAAGGCTTATGGCTTATACCGAATGAATACTAGAAAGCTTATTTGAAATAACAATAAAAATATTCTATAAATGATTAAAATTTAGTACATTAGTTAGTAAGTACTTGTAACATACTTGTATAATGCATGATTATATGTATAATTTAATATTCTTTTGTACTTATATATTTTAAAATATTTTGTGAAAAATATTTTGACCTTTCACATAACCTTAGAAAATAATAAAATTTTATCGTATTATAAAATAATAATTTTATCTTATTATATTCATAGGTTTTAAGTTATGAAAATTGTGATATAGAAACAAGTGATATTCTACATGTAACTAGGAAGATTTGTTGTTATTGTTATCCAAACTTTCAAATTTTTCAAAAATTGAAAATGATTACAAACTTACTATTCTACAATTAGTATAATTTGTTAATTAGCCAAAATTCTAGCAAAAGGCAAGCAAATGCAACTTGTAATCAATCCATTCTGATGCATGAAAAAATAAGGTAGCATTCTGCAAATAAATAAAAAAAATCCACTTTATATGGTTCGTTGTGACAACCAGGCTTATCCCCATTTTTGTTTGAGTTTTGATTACAATGGATATAACCTATTCCCTCCAAACCCCAAATTTTGAATTATAACATTCAACCAAAACATGCTCAAACTCTCAGGCTTGATCATACAAGGACAACTAGTGTGAATATCCGTGCTACGCACGGTACTTACATTATTAAAATAAATTAAAAAATTATACCATTTTAATTTGAAAAAAGTTAAAAAAATTATACCAACATAATTCAAATTTAAGATTTGTCTAACAATAGTTCAAAATATGACAAAAACTGTAAATCATTCAAGAATTGTGTTTTTGCAAAAGATGGATCTTAAAATAATAATAATAATTTACATTAGAAAATGAATGATATATGGATAGAAATAAATGTAATTTCATTTTTTTTATTTTAAAATGAAATACTTACCAATATTATGCATTCGATTTGATAATCTTATATATATATATGCATTATGAGAATATATATATGTATGTATATACCTGTGTGTGTGTGAATTAACTACCTTTGAATTAATTTTTTAAAAAAAAATTATTTATTTTTAATGCCTTTATAATTTGTGAATGATTGTGAGAGTAAAATATATTATGACAATAAGATACGTTGAATTGTGAAAATTGTAATTTAAACAGGCTCCTAAATTTTGGATATTTGACTTTCGTAGTTGCGAATTTCTTAAATTAACGGTTAGTTATTACTCTAAGTGATATGGTAAGTGTCAGTAATAAATGTGAGATGTGAATTGGAATTTGCAGATATCATTTTACAGTGGTGGTTATTATCCGTTAGTTAAAGTTTAGGAGTTTGAATTTTATGGGGTAGTGGAAAAAACATAAGGGAAATGTGGAAAAAATATAAGTATGATTATAGGATTTGTAGGGCCGCTTACATGATTAGTTAAGAGATAAATATTTTTTAATTAAAAAATGTAAAATTCTATTAAAATAGCATTCAGATTTTTGATAATTTTGAAAGCTCTTTATCCAAAACCCCCTCAGCAATACATTTAGATATAGATATTAAGCGATAGTTATGATAGCGCAATAGTTTTTACCTGATATAACACGTTGTTACACTTTTAGCGATCATTTGATTTATTGTTGGACATATTCGCCTAAATAAAATAACACCTAAAATTATGGAAGTAAGTTTCCTATCTAAAATAGTAAGTTAAGTGTAATAGATTAGTAACTTTTATACCTCAAAAGGTAAATTGGAATAAATATTAAACTTAATTTTTAAATAAATAGATTACTACTTGATATCCCAAACTTACTTTTAAAAGAGTAAGTTTAGTTCAAATAACAGTAAGTTTTTATACATCAATAGTAATTCTTACTAATAACATGGCAATAAAAATGATTAAGGATCAAAATTTACCATTTTTTGGAATGCATGAACAATTTTTACATTAAAACCTTATCTCAAAGTAGTATTAGAAAGCTTATTTGAAATAATGATAAGATGTTTTTACTAATGATTAAAACTTAGTACCTTAGTTAGTAAGCACTCATAATATACCTTAGTAAGTTTAATTCAAATAATAGTAAGTTTTTATACATAAATAGTAATTATTACTGATAACATAGCAAATTTGATTAATAATCAAGATTTATTGATTTATGGGACGCATGTACTATTTTACTTTAAAACTTATTTCAAACTAATATTAGGAAGTTTATTTGAAATAACGATAAGATGTTTTATCAATGATTAAAACTTAGTACCTTAGTTAGTAAGTACTCATAATATACTCGTATAATACATTATTATAGGTATAATTTAAAATTTGTTGTACTTATATATTTTAAAATACTATGAAAAATAGTATGAACTAAACCTACTCTCCAAAAAGTAAATTTCTGATATGCAGTAGTAATTTATTTTTAAAAAATTTAAGTTGCATATTTATATCAATTTACGCTTGAACATACATCGATCGGTGCTAAAAAATTTTGGGGTTGCATAAAGGCAGAGCGAAGAAGGAGAAGAATTGAGTTTTTTGTCCGTTGCAATTGTTCCATTAAAAATGGCTCTATTCGATTTTACCCATTTTTTGTTGGGTAAAATCGTTGGTTCTAACGATCAATTCTTCATTTCCCGTCAATTGTCCTTAATTGGCCAAAATTACGAAACTTTGAGGATGCTATATGTTTGGGGTGAAACTTTGAGGATGAAAAGTGCATTTTTTCCTATAAAATATTTAATCAAATGTTATTTATTGTCTTAATTTTTGTTATGACTATGTTACATATTTATTAAATAGACATACCTTTATAATTAAAGTTAATATTTGATATTTTAGGATGCCATATATTTAAATAGATGAAAATTATTTTGAATATAACATATTAAAATAATTTTATTTGTCAATCATTTTGGCCTCCCCTCCAAGGAAAAAATCTTGATTTCGTCACTGCTTAGGAAGAAATTGGGGTCTATTGCTAATAAAAGATTGTGAAAATTTACCTTTATATCTTAATTATTTGAAAAAATCTAATGAACAAATTTTGCAAAAAAAAAAACCTTGTTTCTTACCAACAAATTAAGTAACTAATAAAATCACATGTAATGTTGTTTTAACATATTTAATTTATGTTAAATACAAATTTTACCAGTTTCTCTTTCGTAAAAATATAAGTATAACACCTTTTCAATTTTAATTACAAACATTTATTTATTTTACATAAATGTAGTGATTCAGAATAAAATGCCCATAAATAGCTAGTATTTTGTTAATGTAATGCAAAAAATCCATAAAGAGCTGGTATGTTATGGGCGCAATCTTTTTTACTTTCACATATTTAAATTTTGTTAAATACAAAATCTACCAATTTCCCTTTCGTAAAAATATAAGTATAATACTTTTTCAATTTTAATTACAAACATTTATGTATTTTACATAAATATAATGATTCAGAGTAAAATACCCATAAATAGTTAGTATTTTGTTGATGTAATGCAAAAAACTCATAAAGAGCTGGTATGTTATGGGCAAAAACTTTTTTACTTTCACATATTTAAAAATTGTTAAATACAAAATTTACTAGTTTCCTTTTTGTAAAAATATTAGTGTAACACTTTTTCAATTTTAGTTACAAACATTTATGTATTTTACATAAATGTAATGATTTAGAGTAAAATGTCCATAAATAACTAGTATTTTGTTGATATAATGCAAAAAAAAATTATAAAGAGCAAGTATGTTATGGGCAATTTGTTTTTTAGTTTCAAAATCAGTTTATGCTAAATACAGGACAATCAGTTTACCTTTCACAAAAATATTAGTGTAAAAGTTTTTCAATTTTAGTTATAAACATTTATTTATTTTACATAATTGTAATTATTCAGAGTAAAATGCCCATAAATAAATAGTATTTTGTTGATGTAATACCCATAATCGGGAGAATCAATTGGAATCCACTATTCCTCAGTCTTGGACGCTTTATGTAAAGTAGAGATATTTGTATTCAATTAAATATGAAACATGCAACAATCTGTCTTCCCATGAACCCAGTTTCCACAAATGTTAATATTTTACTAATATAACAATTAAAATCAATTTCAATAATTCAAATTTAGTAGGTTAGATAAAAGTTGTTAGAAAAGTGAGAAACCCAAAAAAAAAAATAACTCAAATTTATTAAAAGTCCAAAAAGAATTTAGTACTTCAGCTCTAGAAATCCTCCAAATGACTATATATTAGAACAGCGATAATCAAAATAGATTACATAATTAAAAAATTTAATATTTCAAACATTTATTTTCTTAAGTTTCACTTTTTAAAGGCTCTCAACTCGTTATTCAATAATGTCCATATGTTGCTTCAAAACCAAGCATGGCTGTGTTTAGTACTGCTTACGCTTCCTCTTCGGTGTTTTATTTCTAGACCCATTATATATATGTTAATTCCGTGACACCCCAATACATTTTCAGCTTCTGCCATACACAACATTTCCAAACCGGCCCGTGCCTGTTATAGGTCACCATTTGCTTTTGTAAACATATTCCTTTCATCATCCGTACATGTCAGTTTCTTTGACATATTCTTTACCTTTCCACGTGCCTGCTTCTTTGCCATATAATTTACTTTCCACACCTGTCTTTGAATTAGATGAATACGCTACAGAATTTACCACAAATTACATCATCCAAACAATCCTGCAGAAATCATTGTGCTATTCTTTTACAGAGCTGTAAAGTTGCAAGCCAAAAGCATGGCAGATGCCATCACATCCATAGCCTCTTATCTCCCATGACACAACAGACATGACTAAGCATCAGTTCAAGATCGTATCAGATTGTGAACTCCAATTTTCAAGCAAAGCTAATGTAAAACATGTAATACTTCTTAGCAGCGGGGCGCCCTGTGGGGTTAAGTTCCCACATCGCTTGGGGGGGTTTGGGGGGTTTAGTAGTTAAGTGCTGCGGAGCACTTCAAAAGTTGCCGGCTTTTGAAGTGTCTTCGCAGAGTTCATTTATCGAAAAACTCAATCAAAAAAATTTGAGTTATGAAAGGGATTCCGCAGATATTTTAGACTTAATTATAACCATCTGGCAAAAAGTGTATTGATCATCAATTTTTTTCACAATCAATTTTTCTTTACTACTACATTAATTTGTTACTAACAATTTCAGCATATAGATGCAGTAAAGCCAAAAAACATTACATCATTCTAAACAAAACCAAACGGAAGATATTCACTCTTATGGCAGATTATCTTTCAGAATACCCTGACCTTCCCTTTGAATTTCAATCGGACCATGAAGAAGTATCCTCAATTTCCCCTGAGATGCAGATTTTCAGATCCTCATTTCCATAGTCCATCTGTTTTTCCATGATATCTCGAGCTAAATCTCCAGTAGAGTATAGACATCCATGCACCTCGATCAATTGAAGAGTTAATGTTTCCCATAAACAGGAAGGGAGCTCTTCTAATTCCACACAATCTTCCAAAACTAATTTCTCAAGACAGGGAAAATTATCTTCCGAGCCCTTCCAGCAGACTATATTCAAGGATTTCAACATCAAGACTTTGAGATTGGGGAAGAGTCCTTCTTCCATGTCCCATTCCTTAACCCCATCACCATCAGATTGTCCGATTAATTTGAGAACCTCAAGATTGGATAGCTGTCCAACGGAGGAAAGTAGACTCCAAGAAAAGTCCACCAGGGTCAACCGTCTAAGATTTGAGGGGAGAAGAAGTTCAATATGATGTGGACTCACCTGACTAAGAAGCAGCTTTAGTGATTCAAGTTGCCTGAGAGAGTCCATTGCCACAATCTTGATGCTGTCACTAGTAGATTCCTCTGATTCTAGGAGACAGCATTTCAGTTCGCGGATATTTGGAAACTTTCTTATCATCGCATCCAAGCTTTGCCCTACGTAAAGCTTTGGAGTAGAAAAGGTGTCTAAGTTATACAAGACAGACGAGGATTCAGGGTTGTCATTGGCCAAACTAAGATCAATCAGAGCACCACGTACATGAAGATGCCTCAATTTCTGCATATTCCAGAAAGCATCTTGCAATAAAGAAAGGCCACCACCTGAATAATATGTTGTCACAATAAAAGTTTCCAAATCTAGGAGGTTAGCTAGTGAGGATGGGATGATGTTCATCCTACCTAGAACTGCCAAGTACCTCAGCCTAACGAGCAAGCATAATTCATTCGGAAAAGTAAAACCTAAACTAATATGTCCCAAATCCAATACTCTAAGAAGTTTCATCTGATGAATGCAGGATAAGCTGTATGATACTTCACGCCTTCTAACACCAGATGTAGAATGTTGTAGAGAGCGTAGGTGGGGACAAAATATCCTTGACTTCGCAAATTGCTTTGGTTGACAGTAAATGGATAACCGACGTGGGTGTTGTAACTCATCCAATTCAAGAAATTCATCATACCCTTGTACCAAATGTAGAAAATTTTGATCTTTGGCTTTTCCAACACAGAACACATGTAACAAATCATGAATGCGGCAGGTCTTGACCCCACCTGTGGATCTTCGTTGCCCCACCATAACCAAGCTTCTGTTAATTAGAGCCATTATATAGCCTTCTGCTATTTTCTCTGTGCTCTCCAACTCATTTTTCTGCACAAATCCTTCTGCTACCAATAACCACATCAACCTCCGGATAGGTATTTCTTGATCTTCTCTAAATGCTCCAAAGTAAAGAAGACATGGTTTCAAATGGTCAGGTAGATGTACATAACTCAGCTCTAATATACTCTTGCATTGTCCTGTGGCACCAACCACGCTATTTGAACTTAGCCTTTCTGCAACTTTCTCCCAACCATCTTGATCCAGGGTTGCAAGAATTCCAGATATAATGACAATTGACAGTGGCAGCCCATTACAATTTTTTGCTATTTGCCTCCCAAGAACATCTAGTTCTGGAGGATAGCCTTCTTCCCTGGTAACTTCCAGCTTTCTTTGTAGTAATTCCCATCCTTCTTCTTCAGTAAGTAGCCGAAGAAGGTGAGGCTTACCAGGAATCTCCTGGTTTCGACTTGTTAAGAGAATTCTGCTCCCATTGGTATCATCTGGGAATGATTCTTTCAAAGCATTCCATGCCTCAGTGTCCCAAACGTCATCCAAAACTGTGAGATACTTCTTTTGCTTCAAGTGTTTACGAAGTGTGTTAGCCAAATCATTTTCATTCCTTTCAGCATATTCATCTTTCTCGTCAATGCAAGCTAAAATTTCTAGTAACAAATCTTTCTTGCTATATACTTGGGAGATACAACACCATGCAAGAATGTGGAAGTGAGATATAATTGAAGGATCATGGTAGACTTTTTGTGCCAAAGTTGTCTTACCTATTCCAGGCATGCCCACTATGGACACGATGTTGAACTGTTTTGATCCTCCTATAAGTTGATCAATTATTGCTTGCTCCTGATCCTTCAGATCTACAACAACTTCATTGATTGCTGAGATACTACTCTGTGATGGCATGTCCCTCGGGCTCTTGGTAACTTCTTGGGCTTCAATGACGTACTTATCGGCTTCAATCTCCAAGGTCTCAGTCTTTTCGCCTCTCCACTTGCTTATTGCTGCTTTGGAAAAATTAGGAAGCCAGTAGAACGCCTGGTTCAGAACCATGGTAGTTTTCTGAGCTTTGAAGACATCCTTTTCGTCATCAATCTTTGAGAGTTCAGTTTTGACAAGATTAACTTCGTCAAGTACTTGGTGGGATTCCTGGTTTGCTACCTGGTGCGACTCCTGGTGGGTTGTTCCAGTACTCCACTTGCTTCTTGCTGTTTTGAAAAAATATTAGAGAAAATGGAAAATTATTTTAAAAAAATTTGGAGGTCTAACTTCACCATTGTTGCAATTATTGTTGAAAATTGAAATGTTACCTTGTGATGTCACATGCTTCGAGATTGTGGTTGCATTCTGGGCTTCACTCTTAACAAGCTTAATTTCTTCTGTGATGTTGTCAAGTAACATCAGAGAATAAAATGACACATCTCCAACTACTAAGGAGTCGATAACAAACTCTGCCTTGTGTGCCACCTCAATAACCTGACTCCAAATAGCTTGGAGCTCTTCATGCTGGTTGTGTTGCTCCCTGTTATTTTCCAAGAATGATCTTAAGAAAACAAGATCATTCTGCATTGTTTCAATTGGGAGCTTTTCGTTCTGGTTGAGCTGCTCCAAATTATTTTCCATGAATGATCTTAAGAATAAAAGATCCTCTTGCATATTTTGAAGATGGAGGTTTGGATGCCTGGTGGGATGCTTCACGGTCTTCTTCAAGTACGATCTTAAGAAGTTAACTCTATCCTCTGCAAAAGAAACTGCATCAACTTTACAGCTTGCCAGCTCCTTCAAATTTTCTAGGAGAAGATCAATAAGCTCCAGTGTGTTGGTTGTCGAAACATCAAACTTTAATGCCAATGGATGCTTTTTCTCAACTTCTTCCTTGATAAGCTCAATTTTGTCCAATAAGCAAAATATCGTAGCATCTATTTCCTTGGCCAAGACTTCCTCAATTCCTTTCTGGTACAGTGAGAAAATTGCAACACCAGCATCATTGACCACAGCTCCAACAAGATCCTTGGTTCTTCCATCTAGTCCATCATACTTCTCTTGCTGCTTCTTGAGAATGTTTCTCAAGAATCGCAGTCCATCATAGAGTGCCTGCATTTGATGCTTCAGGGATACCATAAAAGCGGCAGGACAATTTTGTAGCAACTCCCAAAGATTACCTAGGAGAGAATCTACAAAATCCCCCACTATAAACATATCGCTTTGGGTAGACAGAGTGAGGGATGCTGATTGAAATTTCAATACGCCAATGTAAGCCGAACGGACTTCATGATAAACTGGCTTGATCTTCTCTATTGATAGTGAAATATTTAATTCCACTCCACCAAGCACTTCATCATCATCCCTAAAAAACCAAAAAGCGTAACAGAGATGTGCTGCAGATAAAGCCACAACTCCACAGTGCTTCATGAGTTCCTTCTGTGCTTCATCAAGCTTGCCTTGCATCCTGGCAAAGAGAATAAAATTTTTAAGGAATACTAGCTTCTCTTGAAGGGCTTCGAATAAGGGTTCGAATAAAGTTTCAAATCTGGAATCACAGGCTTCACCCATGAAGCTAATATCCACAAGATTCTCTAGCAAGGAGTCTAGGAATTCCATGAATTCTTCTATCCTAGGAGAACTGGATTTCAACAAGCAATCAAGCAGTTTGGAATATAATTCTCTCCCTCTAAACAGCGAAGGCTCGTAATCTAAAAGACGCCATCTGTATTCAGACAGAAAAACGGGTAGCCATACGGAGTTTAACATCTCAACATAAGCATCACTGATTTCTTGCTTAACATTCTCCAGAGTATCTCCACAACTAGAGGCTGCGCCAGCTGGGTCGATGCGGGGCAATCCATTCTCCAGTCGGCGAAGAAGATGATAAAACAGCCCCAGTTTTGAATTTTCAGGATAGCCAAGGCTAAACCAGAAATATGCCAATTCCCTGGCACACACAAGAAATGTTTTCACCAGTCTTAGCTCCACCATCAGCTCATTCAAGCCTTGATTATCCCTGGTGAAATGACATCGCCTCCTCACCAGTGACCGCAGTTTCTGTGACGTTGAATCGATTACAATGATGCAGTCCATCCACAGTTTTCTGCTTTCCATGATCGTTCTTCCAGTGCTCTGAGATCTGAAAAAATTGAAGCAGGGAAAACTTTTCTGCGTTCTTCTTCCTCTCGATAAAATGTCATATCGATTTCAAGAAACTAATACTACCGCGTGGTTGATTTTGGGGTCAACCATACTATTTTTCTTTTGTTTCACTATTAGTACAAAACCAGACACTTAGCTGGTATTACCATGTTCTTCTACGCAAAATGTAACAAATGGCCGTTAAACTACGAAAAGATTTCTGTTATTAGTCATTAAAATTTTTATTTTAGTAATATTGATAATCCAACCAATTAAAACTGTTATTTTTTGTCACTATTTTTTTAAAAAATTTTCTCTATCAGAAGAGAGGAGGGACGGGATTGAAAAACCTGGAAAAAAGTAATTAGCATCCAAAATTTCTAAATTCTGATGTTTCAAAAGGCCTCTTGACATATTTTTTTGTCAATCAACTTTGCAAAAGTGTTTTTTTTTTTTTAAACGCAACTAAATATAAGTACTTTTTTTTCACTCAATCAATATAATAAATACGTTCTTCTTGTAACAATGTACACTGCTATTAGCCAACTAACCATTTTGATTAAAAAAATTTGACAAAAAAAATGGAATTTAAAGGGTAAATTATCTTTTACTCCCCTATAGTTTGGTGTTTTATCACATAACCCCATATAATTTAAAAACCCAAATATAACTCCGTCATGATTTGATT
Source organism: Coffea arabica (assembly GCF_036785885.1). NCBI lineage: Eukaryota > Viridiplantae > Streptophyta > Magnoliopsida > Gentianales > Rubiaceae > Coffea > Coffea arabica. Next base: position 48,989,036 of record NC_092310.1, on the reverse strand, counting down.
CAAAGTGTAACTATTAATTTTTTTCAGTTGAAACTAATAATCAATAGTAAAAAAATCAAAGTCAAACTAATAAATAGACAAATTCATCCTTTTACTACTTTTTTTTTCTAATAAAAAAATGGTGCTTTATTTGAAGACTAACGTCTGAAATCATGCCAATTTCCCCGAAGGATGCAATAAAGAGAGGCTACTCCAAGAACCTTTTGGTAATGTCGAGAATATGGTGAAGAAGAGAAACAACATATATCGTGCATTTACTATTTTCTTTCTCTTATATTTTATACAACCATTTCCCCACAGGCATTATACAATTTGAAAATTAAGGAAACATGGCATGAAAACATGGAAATGTGATAACGTTTTGATAAAAGTATCTTTATACTTCTCTTAAATATTCTTTACTTATTATGGGCTGCTTTTGATTTTCTAACCCATATTTCTTTATTGTAGTCCTATATGTAAGAGAGAGAGAGACCAAACTTGGCATCGAGAATTACTTGTTTTTGCATGTCCTCATTACCAAAAACTAACTACTGCATCAGGTAAGATGTTCAACATTAACTCATGCTGAACTTAACGTGTGAAGTAAGTAAAGAAATGGCGCACATAATTTCCTTCTTTTTGTTCTTCTTCTTTTTGCATTTTTTGCATTTAGGCTCAGAAAGTGATTGCAAGAAATTCTTTGTTTGAAATTAAACTAGTGTGCTCTGAGATTGCTTTCTGTGGAGGCCAATTGTGTATTTGTCCGCCTTAGCAACGGGTGCTTGGAGAGGGGTTTCCCCAGGATTCGAACCTAACCCAAGTGGTACCAGGACTTCAACCCCAAGACCTTTACCCCAAAGGACCAGGATTCGAATTCTGGGGAGGCCCCCCTCCAAGCACCCGTTGCTGAGGCGGACAAATACACAATTGGCCTCCACAAAAAAGGCCCCAGTCCTGGTACCACTTGGGCTAGTGGTTCGAATCCTGGGGAGGCCCCCCTCCAAGCACTCGTTGCTGAGGCGGACAAATACACAATTGGCCTCCACACTTTCTACCCTAGAAATAAACTTTTTTTATTATCAGCCACCCAGTGACTATTGATTATGTCAAGTCAACCCCAATTTTTCCAATTGAAATTCTAATACGAGAAAAAGTAAGAAAAGTGATTGCATATATCTGCCTCTCAATAGATGATTGCATGGTTTTGAAGAAACCAATGCTACCAGTGGTTGATTTGGTCTAACTGCTGCAACTTCTTTCAACTTGCATGGGGAACTTCAGATTTTGATTTGATTATCTGTTTCTCTTCTCTAGGTTTCTGGCCATCCTTGTTGCCTTTTTAGTGTGTAATGCAGAAACAAAAAATAGCAAAATAAAAATCTTCTGATGCATATTGGAATTGATTATAGGCCCCATTTCCTATTTAGTCCTTGTAGTCTCAATCGTTTCCACTTAGCTCACAGCGCAGTATGAGAGACAAAAACATGTATATTCCATTTGCTTTCATATGGTATCAATTGCCAGAAACTATAATGTGGCCCGTTCGGCAAGTGAGTTTTTTTGGGTATTTGTCTAAAACTTTGCTGTAATTTATTGTAGAAGTTGTAGAAAAATTTTTTGAAATGTATAAATTTTTGAATATTTTAAAAATTTTTTTGAGATTACTGTAATTAAAGTTGTTAAGAAACTTGTAGTAAACAAATTTGGCCAAAAACTTACTTGCTAAACAAGGCTTATAGTTTTTTCATTTGCCCTTAACTTGCAGTCAAAGGATAATAACACAAGATTAATCATCAAATGCTGAGACCAATATTTATGACACAAGACTAATCATCAAGTATCAAATTAGACCTATCATAATATTCCAGACCAGCATCTCAGACTCAGCAACCTTTCCTAACACAAACTAAACAGACCAGCATCACAAGAGTCAATTCACAGAGCTGCACAGGTGATACAAGCAAAAAGCATTAGACACAGCATCGCATCCATAGCCTCTATGTTCCATGACACGCCACACATGACTAAGCATCAATACAAGATTGCAACAGATTCTGTATTACCATTTTCAAGTAAAGCTAATATGGAACATGTTTTCGACAAACAACTCTGTGATATCTTACACAACATGGATTCCACAGATGCTTTATAGTCATAACCATCTGGCACAAAGTATATTGAACACCAACTTTTGCACAATCAATTTTTTAGTAACCTACATATGCAATAAAGCAAAAAGATCACATCATTCTAAACAAAGCCATTGGAACATGTTCACTCTTATGGTGGATGATCTTTCGGAGTACCTTGTCCCTAACTTGAAATCTCAATCGGACCATGAAGAAGTATCCTCTATTTCTCCTGAGATAAGGAATTTTAAATCCTTATTTCCATAGTCCATCTGCTGTCCCTTGATGTCTCGAACTAAATCTCCAATAGAGTATATACATCCGTGCACCTTGATCAACTGAAGAGTTGATGTTTCCCATAAACAAGAAGGAAGTTCTTCTAATTCCACACAATCTTCCAAAACTAATTTCTCAAGACAGGGAAAGTTATCTCCCGAGCCCTTCCAGCTGACAATATTCAAGGATTTCAGTTTCAAGACTTTGAGATTGGGGAAGAGTCCTTCTTCCATGTCCCATTCCTTGATCCCATCACCATCGGCTTGTCTGATTAATTTGAGAACCTCGAGACTGGATAGCTTTCCAATGGTGGAAAGTATACTCCAAGAAAAGTCCACCAGGGTCAACCGTCTAAGATTTGAGGGGAGAAGGAATTCAATATGATGTGCACTCTCCTGGGCAAGAAGCAGCTTTAGTGATTCTAGTTGCCTGAGAGAGTCCATTGCCACAATCTTGATGCTGTCTAGGGGTGGCAATGTCCCCCCGCTCCCGGCCCGGCTTCCCCCGCCCCGTTGCCCCACGGGGTTAAAAAAATTTTATTATATAATTTCATTATAATTCTATTTGAGCAAATAATCAAGTACTAAAATATCAACATATTGTCAAATTATTATTCATTGTAACTTCACAATTAAAACTCATAAAAATAATTAAACAAAGGTTATTTAAAAACAATCTAATATGATAAAACAAATATAACTAAAATAATCAAGTTTTCACTTTTGATACAAATACAATCAATAAATTATTATTGTATTTTTTTTTAGAAAAAAATGTTATTGTATTAAGTGTAGTTAGGAATTTAAAATAAATGTATTAATAAATTTAGTATAAATAATTGATAATTTTTATTAATAGATATGTATAATTAATAATATCATTATATACATAATTATGTACATATATATATATATATATATATATTTCAAACGGATGGTGGGGCGGGGGTATACTCCCCCGCCCCATTCTAACCGGGGAAAAAAATTTCCACCTTCCCCCGCCCCAATGGCCCCCCGCGAGCACCCGCACCTGTTGTCGTCCCTAATACTGTCACTAGTAGATTCCTCTGATTCTAGGAGATAGCATTTCAGTTCGCGGATATTTGGAAACTTTCTTATCATCTCATGATGTGTAGACATTATTACAACAAATGTAATTACTGATACAAAAAATGTAAATAATAAAATGCAAAATCACAATAGTTTTTTTACACATTAAAATTTGTATTCAAAATTAAATTTCCTCCCTCGGTCCCTCCAATTTCAAAATACACTACAATTTGTTACCATTAATTGCACTCTGTAACCATTACTTACTGTAATTGTTGGTTGTAGAGAAATTGAATCCCTTAGGTATCTTTTCCTTTAATCATGGAAGGCCAACAAAATCTTCATTATTTTCTTTTGATCTAAGAATACCAATATTTGGACAATTAACCAAAACAAAGTGTAGCTAAATTCTGGTTAGATGCATAAAAACTTTGACGTTTCAAATTAAAAGATGGTTTAATCACCATCCTTGAAGTTTGCATTTGTTTACACTACTATCAATTACGATCACACGTAAGTAATAAGTATGTTAATGGACAGGATCTTATCCAAATTCAATCTAGATCTAATATATTTGGGTAGGGTTGGATTTAATTTTTCAAATTCAAATCCTAACCAGACCCAGATCCAATAAAAGAAACATGCGTCTGGATAGGGTTTGGGTAGGATCTAATTTTTCATGATTTATATCCAATTTAAAACGATAAGAGATTTGTAATTTACGTATTTTTCAATTGTTTGAGGCTGAAGGGATTTGGTCATCTTCTTCAGCAACAAAAAGTTTGTTTAGACGCCAACATTATGGCAAATGGAAACTTAATTAACGTTGTGCATTCAACCACTGATGATTGGGAGGAGTAAATACCTACCCTCATATTGGATCATCTTATCTTGTATGAAAAAAAAAATAGAAATATTGCAAGCAAAGGGTTAGAGAAACACGATAAGACACTAGGATAAGTAACATTATATGCCTAGTTCCATCAGGCCAAACAAGAAGGCTTAGGTAGAAAACACCAAGGAAATTCCGGTGTATTTATGTGACTTCTGTATATTACTGCACAATTTTGTCACCTGTGGAAGTGTTTTCTGTTGCAGCTTCCTTGTAACATTTTGAGAACTTATTCATCAACCAACCAAACATAATGAAGTTACATCAAGAGTACATTTCTCTTACTTTGAGAGACAAAACAGAAACAGTAAAAAACAAAAAAAATCACCAGAGTGAAACATTAAATAGAAAATAAAATGACAAACAAGCAATGAAAAACTAAAACCAGGTATCAAGGAAACACTCTGATAGACCAAGAAATCTGCTCATTGGTGAAGGGCTTGCTAGACATAATTTCTTAAGAAAGAATATGAAACCTTGGACTAGAAACTGCTGCAGATGGAGATTTCTTCTTGTCCTCTGTCGATGAATGATCGCCTTCTATTTCTTTATGTTGCTGGATTGGCAAACCAGGAAATGAACCATCCTCTCGACTGTTAGATAAGAATTACAAATTCCCAATAATACTCAACTTGCCAAATATTAAGAGCCAAGGTCCTCTGTTGAACTGTTACAGGACAACAACAACTCCTTCCAATGTCTTCAGCTCCTCGTGACTGACTTTTTTGTATCTTAAAGCCAAAGTAAAAGCAACATATTGATCAGTGTCAAGTTATTACAAAAGTAATCACCTATATCATAACATGTAACACAGTTATCTATTGTGTGAAACGAAGAGATTTTTAGAGATTTTAAGAAAAACTAATGTGCAGCTTGATCAGCTGTGGAAATGTTGTGCTCTTCCTTAAACAGTGGCTATTTAGACAAACAAGTTTGGTATGGTCTGAGTCATGCAATACCAAAAGGAGGATATTTGGTCCTTTTTCTAGTATCCCCTCCTGCAGATTGAATGAGAAAGAAAAGAGGCTGGAAGATTTACAGGAACATGGCTTCAGGAGAAATCGATTCATCGTTAAAATTAACAGATTGGTTTGATGCTAAAACGGATATGTTTATATAACTCTTACAGTGAAAAAAAATTAGCCACAAATTCCAGAGATGGTCATCTAGCCCCTAAATTGTGCAAGTTCTTCTTTTCTCTAAATACAAAATCCTACTAATTATTTACAAGCTCTAGCATCTCATGCATTAATATCACAATAAAATTCATGATTCAGTGAGTAAAATCTAGAGAAGATACTCAATCTCTTTTTGTTTCCTCCTCCATTTTTCTGTCTAACAAAATTTTGAGTATGCAAGATACTCCTGCCAAATATCTTCTTCATGAATCAAAAGCTAGGAATGATTTTACCACTTACATCTGACATGAGTACAAATTTATTCTGCTTCAGAATCGCTCTTCTCCTCTGGAATGATGTGAACCTTGAGATCTTCATTCCCCATGCTCCTCTGCTCATCCTCAATCTCGCATACTAAGCTTGTAAGAAAGTCTGAACACTGCTGCACCATGATAACTTCAAGAGTGGAAGCATACCATAAGCAAGAAGGGATCTCTGTCAGTTTTTCACATCTCGAGAGCACTAGCTTCTCAAGACAGGGAAGGCTATCATCACATCCTATCCATCTCAATGTGCACAATGCGCCCATTCTCAAGGTTTTGAGTTTAGGGAATTCCCCTTCTTTCATTTCCCATATTTTCCAATCATGGGGTCCATAGGACAAATTGAGGACCTCAAGATTGGGTAGTTTTCCAAGTGTGGAGACTGTACCACAAGGGAAGTAAGAAAGAGTCAACTTTTTCAGATTCAAAGGGAAATGATACTCAATCTTACATATTGTAGCATAGTCATCATGAATAATACTGAGGGACTCCAGTCTATTCAGAAAACTTAAATCCACAATGCTGCCTCTGTTCTCAGTAGATGCCTCTAATTTCTCATAATCGAGCTCGCATTTTAGTTCACGGATATTTGGGAACTTTCTCACAATCTTTTCAATGCCTTGTCCATAAGAAATCCATGCAGTGCTCAAGGTGTCTAAACTATGAAGAATGGATGAGCTGTCAAGATTGACTTTCTCGAAAGAAAACCTCGTATGCTGAGCAATTGTGTGAAGATCATGGTTCAAAGTCGTGGTCGCGGTCACGGTTGCGGCCCGGAACGTTCCACATCGGTTTCGGCATATCGGTCGCGATCTCGGTGAGACGTAAATTTTAAAGTATTTACTATTCTAAAAATTGTTAATAATATAAAAAAAGTATGCTAAACAAAAATATTAAAAAATAGCAAAAGAAATGGCCAAGTCAATCCGTCACGGTGTAACTCGGCCAATTTCTTGTCTTGACTCGTAATGACTCGGAGTGACTCGGCCGAGTCAATCCGTCGCGGTGACGTCTCGGTCGATTTCTCGGCGAGTCAAATATCTCGGTATCGTTTCGTCACGGTATCGTATCGGTAGGGACCGAGACGGTGACGACTCGGCCGAGTCGTCTCGGTCTCGGCCGAGACTTCGAACCATGATGCCTCAATTTGTTCATGTTCAATATTGTATCGGGCAATGCAGCATCATTTGAATCCAACAGAAAAGTTTCCAAATTAGAAAGGTTAGCTATGGATGATGGGATGGAGCGCATGGTACCTTTTATTGCCAAAAAACGCAACTCCACAAGCAATTCTACTTCACTTGGAAAACGATCACCTACATTGAACTGCCCCAAATCCAACACCCTGAGGAGTTTGAAGATGTGAAAGACAAATGAGATGTTTGGCTGTTGAAATGGGTACCTGCAGCCATCAGCAGAGAGCAACAGACAGCGCAGTCGAGGACAAAATAGGATCGACCTCTCGAACAGCTCTAGTTTGGAGTGAATGCCCAAACGATGTATATTGCTTGACACATTATAGATACACGAGTCATCATTCCCATGCAAGAACCGCAAAAAGTTTTCTTCTTTAGCTTTAAGGACACAAAACTCATGCAACAGATCGTGAATATGGCAAGTCTTAATCTTGCCTAGGAATCTTCTTTTGGCAACCATGACCAAGCTTCTGTCAATTAGATCAATCATGTACTCTTCAGCCACAGCCTCTAAACTCTTCATTTCAGTTTCTTGCACAAACCCTTCAGCGATCCATAAATACTTCAACCTCCAAATTGGAATTTCTTGGTCTTCTTTAAATGCTCCGAAGTAAAGAAGGCATCGCTGCAGATAATCAGGCAAATTTCTATAGCTCAGCTCTAGTATATCCCTGCACTCTTCTGTGCCCAAAACAGTGTAGGAGCTCAACCTTTGAGCAACTTCTTCCCAGCCATCAGGCTCTCTCGTTGCAAGAATTCCAGCTATGATGATAACTATAAGAGGTAGCCCCTTACAGTTTTTTGCTATTTGCACTCCAAGCTCATGTAGTGCTGGAGGACACTCCTCATTATGAAATACCTTCTTTCGTAACAATTCCCAGCTCTCTTCATCAGTGAGTGAGCGAAGATGGTGAAGTTTATTAGTAGGTCCAACATGCAAAGCCACCTTGTGATTTCTACTTGTTAAGAGAATTCTACTACCATTAGCATCATCAGGAAATGATTTTTCCATGAGTGTCCAAGCTTCACCATCCCACAAATCATCCAAAATTATGAGATACCTATTTCTCTTCAAACGCTTGTAGAGTTCTTCAACCAAATCAACTTCTTTCATTTTAGCATATTGTTCAGAAAGCTTAGGAACAATACAAACCAAAATCTCAAGTAACAAATTTTTTCCGTTATATACTTGAGAAACCGTAGACCAAGCAAAAGTATGAAAATGGCATCTGACAGAAGGATCATTGTAAAGTTTCTTGGCTAAAGTGGTCTTACCCAGTCCAGGCATACCCAGAATGGAAACAATTTCCAATTTCTTTGATCCTCTTACAAGTAAAGTGGTCACTATCTCTATCTGATCAGATAGAGCTACCATAACTTCATTTGTTTTTGAGATACCACTTTCTCATGGCACAGAACTCGAAATCTTGACAGCTTTCTTGGATATGAAGCCTTGTTCTTGGTCATCAATCTCTAAGACCTCAGCCTTGATAAGCTTAATATCTTCTGCGATGGTGTTAAAAGGAATGCAACAAGAATCAGATAGATCTCCTCCTCTCAAGGAATGAATGACAAACTCTGCCCTGATTGTCACTTCTATAATGCTACTCCAAAGAACTTGGGGCTTTTCATGCTGGTTGTAATACTTCGCAACATTCTCAAAGCGAGATTTTAAGAATTCAAGATCTTCTTCCACTTCTTGAACTCTATCCTTTGTAAGAGAAACTGAATAGACTATATTGTTTGCCAGTCCCTTTAGATTCTCTAGGAGAAGATCAATGAAGTCCAGTTCTCTGGTACTTGGAAAGCTGAATATTGATGTTCTAGGATAGATGGGGGCTAAGTCTGCCTTAACAAGTGTGATCTTTTCCAAAAATTCAGTGACTGCCAGATCCATTCCCTTGGCTATGTGGTTTGGAAAAAGAGAGCAAATTATAATCCCTGCCTCATTGACAACAACTACGATAAGATCGATCATTTGTTCATCCAACTCATCGAACTTCACCTGCTGATTCTTGAGAATGGTTCTCAAGAATCGTAGTCCCTCATAAAGTATCTTCATGGAAACCATAAAACTCCTACCGCAGTGTAGTAGGTCCCAAATATTTCCCAGGAGAGAATCAATAAAGTCCCCCAATACACTGCTGATTGTCACCAAATTCAGAGTGGGCGGTGATCCTGATAATCCTGGAGCAGTCAGGACTTGGATATAAATCTCATGGGCTCTGGGATCAATGGGCTTGATCCCATCCAAGAGGTCAGAAATCTTCAACTTCACTTTATCATGGACTTCTTCTTCAGCCTTGTCAAACCAACACAGGCAAGAGAGGTATGCTGCATTGACAGCTACAACTTGAGAGTGAGCCAAGACATCTGCCAACTGCCTTTCCTCAACCCCTCGATAAATGGCAAAGACAATAAAACTTTTCAAGAACTTTATCTTTTCTTGAAGAGCATGAATTAGTAGCTGCACATCTCCATAACAATCATCCTGTAAGAGAATATTGACTAGATTCTCTAACAGGGAATCCATAAATTCCATGAGTTCATGATCTCTTAAAGCAGCCGAGCTGGATTGCGATAAGCAACCCAACAAAGTGATGTAGAATTTGTCAAAATCTTGTTTAAAAGAATAGATGTTATTTTGACAATCCTGGACCAACTTAAAGGCATCACTAAGTAATGAGAATGCATCCTCTTCCAGTCTAAGGGAAAGAGAGTGCGACTCCATAGCATTTTTTTGAACAGAATCTTGGAGGCTAAACAAGAAAGATCCCAGACGTACCTCACGATCAATAATCTTCTCTGCAGGTTCTGGATTGCTCCATAATATTCTGGCACAGATAAAAATTGTTCTGACAAGTCTCAACTCCAGCTTCAGGACTTCCAAATTATCTTCTATCTCCAATAGCTGGTCGAATGCATCGATTTCTGCATTGTTATCCAGCAACTCCTGAACATCCATTTTAGCAAAAAAAATCTCCAGATTGAGTAAGATCGAATCAACACAAGTGGAGGAGAAGGCCATCAGAGATTTCCGTGCAGCAATACAAGAATTCAAAATGCCACACTTGTTTGGTCAACCCTTCTGTTTTCAGAGTGAAAAGCTCAGTGGAATGATGATTAAATATCAGCAAAATGCGAACAAAATCAACAAGACAAACTATATGAGGCAATTTCTGCCACCCAAATGGACTTTCAACCACTGAAAACATTATTATATTAGTAGTACTGACTATATGAAAGGAATTGAATGATTAAGAAAGACTAGAGAAAGATTAACATAGAAATCACGTCAATTTATTGAAAGGAGACATATAAGCAAAGGTCACTGCCAATAGTCTAATACCATAAAATAGTGTCCACTTGATTTATTAAAATTAAAAATCTAGGAGGAAGGAAATTAGCAAACACGTTTCTTTTGAATTATTTTCTTTTGGTTCAGAATTTCGGCCGTCTTTTCAACACCTAGCAGTCAATAATGTGTTATGGATTTTACATAGTTCTACTGTATATGCACCCTTTTGCTATGTTCATTTTTTCATTTTGGTTCTTTTTTTCTTTTCGTTTCCATTTTGAGGCAAGAAGGTGAACTGATTCTCTCAACTATAAAATATTGGAGCTACATCACTTCTGTTTATCTGGATTTGAGATGCTACTAGTCTGTACCTATGAGGTAGCAATACAATTTAAACATGTTATACTTGTGTGTTACTGTTTTTCTAAGAAGCGGCACATTTTAGGCCTTCTATAGGCCATATCAGAGACATGTATCAATGAAGGAATAAATGAAGGAAAAGAATAAACACTAATTTGCATTACCGATCAGCTGAGATTGTCAAAAACAGCAAAAGAAGGAAAGAAACTTAGCAAACATCTTCCCTTCTATTTCCTGATATACACATCAGGATTGAGAATAAAAAGGGACTGGATCTAAAATGTTTGACGGTAGGCAACTAGACAGAACCAGTCTATGAAAAATTGATTATGTAGAGGAGCGAACTTATTTTTAAGTTTTGAACTTTTGTATGTTACTCTTTGACATTCTTTTGAACCTGGCTGAGTTGTCCGTAGAATGTTTTATTTGCTTTTGCAATTGATGGTTCTCAACATCCACCAGATAAAATAATATGAACTCTACACATTTGATATTTTCAATTTTGTCTTTCTGTGCTGGTTCAACAGTTCAAGTACAACTCCCAGCCATACTTCCAGTGCAACAGGGTCGATGTTCTACCAGCTGAGCTAGATTTAAACAATTTACCACACCACTTTTGCGGTCAAATATGAAGTGCTAGTTTATGTGCATGTACAATGAATTCTTTCATCCTTCTTCTCATACAGCAACAATTCATCCAGATCAATTGTTTTGTCATTTTAACATCAATATAGCTTTTGTAAACTTGATGAAAACATCCAGATCAATTCATCTTCTGATTTACAGCCATCTGCAGGTTTATGAACCTAATACTACAGTAGTGAAACACCATCAATTCTGTTCATCCTGTACATGAAGAGTCTGTTATGGTACAGACACCAGAGAAGCCAGAGTCCCTTTTGCAGGAACCAGGGAAGAATGAATCCAATTGGATGAATCAATAAACAATGAATCAGTAGAGTAGTTCACTGTAAGAATCTGAACTTCTATTAATCAAATCGTGATAACAATTTTAAGAACAGAAATGGCGGTAAAAGCTAAGAAGGGGAAAGAATTGAAGGAAAAATTGGGAGGGAAGCTGAGGATTGCTCCTCAAGTCAATACAGATGAATCTAGACAAATAATTTCAAAAGCTACCTCACAGAGCAGACATGCCTGCTCTTTAATACTAACAAATCCTAACTAATTCTAGCTAGACCACTGAGGGCGATACACGTGTCCCAAGCATCTGCAAGTTGCCGCGCGTTTTGAATTTCTGTTATGAAGGCTGAAACCCAGGAAAGGCGTGGTTCTTGGTTCACGCCTTTGATGACTTCTGGTCCATTGATCACGCCTTCTTCTGCTGATCTTCACGCCTTCATTGCTTCAGTTAGCTGGTTCCTGCCTCTGTCCTTAGATAAGTTTTCCATTCCATTACAATACCTCCCCCTCGAAGCAAACCTTGTCCTCAAGGTTGAAATTGAGGAAACTTTTCTCTGATCATCACAGCATCCTCCCAAGTTGCATCTGCAGGTTCAGTTCCCCACCATTGTATTAGCCACTGAGAGACAGCAGCATTCCCTCTTTTGATCATTCTCCTACCAAGCAAAGTTTCTGGTTCGACTCTGATCAGTCCCCTTTCGTCAGTATCTGGGAGCTGTAAGATGGGTGTGGTCCTATCTCCTAGTTTCCTTTTCAACAAGGAGACATGGAACACAGGGTGTACCCTGGACTCAGTAGGTAACTTAAGCTTATAGGCCACCTTACCAATTTTCTCCTCAATGAGGTAGGGCCCAAAATATTTAGCAGATAGCTTGGTATTACTCCTCATCATCACTGTCGACTGCCTGTAAGGTTGTAACCTTAAGTAGACCCAATCACCCACCTGGAATTCTCTCTCACTCCTGTGTTCATCAGCATATTTTTTCATCCTCTCCTGAGCAGCCTTCAGATTATGTTGTAGCAGCTCGTCCATCTGCTTTCTGTCCCTTAAGTAATCACCCACTGTTGCCACCTTAGCTTGCTCATAGGGGCCTAAGGCTAGCTGAGGGGGTTTAGATCCATACAAGGCCTCAAAAGGGGTCATCTGGATGGCAGTGTGGTAGGTAGTATTATACCACCATTCTGCCAATGACAGCCAAGTGTTCCATCTTTTGGGCTCCAAATGGGACATGCACCTGAGGTACATTTCCAAGACTTGGTTTACCCTTTCTGTTTGGCCATCTGTCTGTGGATGGTAAGCAGTGCTCATGTCCAACCTTACTCCTTGTAATGTGAACAATTCAGTCCAGAAATGACTGAGGAAGACTTTGTCCCTATCTGAGACTATGCTTTGGGGCATGCCATGCAGTTTGCTGATATGGTCCAAGAAAAGTCTAGCTACCTTAGAAGCATCAAAAGGATGAGTGAGGCTCAGGAAATGGGCATATTTAGTGAACCTGTCCACTACCACTATGATGGTGTCCTTCCCTTCTGATTTAGGCAGGCCCTCTATGAAATCCATAGTGATGTGACTCCAGGAGTGTTGTGGGATAGGTAGTGGCTGGAGGAGGCCTGGATAGGTCACACGTTCATCTTTGCACCTCCTGCAAGTATCACATTGTAGTATAGCTGTTTTGATTTCCTTAAACATACCTGACCAGTGAAACAGCTGCTTTGCTCTCATCCAGCTGGCCTGTACCCCTGAATGACCTCCTAGCTGAGAGTCATGAAGAGTGGAGATGAGTTTCTTCCTTATTTCTCCCCCCTGGCCTACCACAATTCTCCCCTTATACCTTAGGATTCCACTTTGATAGGTGAAATCTGAGTTCAGCTCTGGATGTGTTAACAGTCCTCTGATGATATCCTGTGCCCAGTCATCCCCCAGGTAGCTGTCTGCTACCTCTTTCATCCATTCTGGAGTGACTGTGGATACGGCTGCACACTCAGTTTCATCCCTTCCCTTCCTGGATAGTGCATCAGCCACTACATTCTCCTTCCCCTTTTTATAGCAAATCTCATAACTCAAGCCCATCAGTTTAGTCAACCACTTCTGTTGGAGAGGGGTGGTGATCCTTTGCTCCAGCAGATATTTCAAGCTTTGATGGTCAGTGTTGATGATGAAATGATGTCCTTCTAAGTAGTGCCTCCACTTGGTGACTGCTGTGACCAGGGCCAGCAACTCATTCTCATAAATTGATAGCCCCAGATTCTTCTGTCCCAAGCCTTGACTGAGATAGGCTAGGGGTCTTCTGTTCTGCATTAGGACTGCTCCTATCCCTCCATAACAAGCATCTGTCTCAACTATAAAGGGCTGGGAAAAGTCTGGGAGGGCCAGCACAGGGGTGCTGCACATAGCTAACTTCAGTTTCTGAAAAGCATCCTCAGCTTCCTCCCCCCAGTTAAAGCCATCCTTTTTGAGGAGGGTGGTTAAAGGTTTTGCAATAGCTCCATAACCTTTGACAAACTTCCTGTAGTATCCTGTTAGACCAAGAAATCCCTTCAGTTGTTTGGTGTTCATTGGTTTTGGCCACTGCAACATGCTGGTAATTTTCTGGGGGTCTGCCCTGACTCCTTCTGCTGAGATTATGTGTCCTAAATACTCCACTTGTTGTTGGGCAAAGGAGCATTTACTTTCTTTTGCATAGAGCTGGTGTTGCCTCAGGATCCCCAGGACTTCAGTGACATGCTTCTCATGTTCTTCCAGAGTAGGGCTGTAAATCAGAATATCATCAAAAAACACTAAAACATGTTTCCTGAGTTGTTTTTGAAAAACCTGATTCATCAAGCTTTGGAAGGTTGCAGGGGCATTTGTCAGCCCAAACGGCATGACCTTGAATTCGTATAGACCCTGGTGTGTCCTGAAAGCTGTTTTGGGTATGTCTTCCTCCCTTACCCTTATCTGAAAGTATCCAGCTCTGAGATCAATTTTGGTGAAGTATTTGGATCCATGTAGCTCATCTAGCAGCTCATCAATAAGAGGCATTGGAAATTTGTTCTTGATTGTCAGATCATTGAGCTGCCTATAATCCACACAGAACCTCCAGGAGCCATCCTTCTTCTTGACTAGAAGTACTGGTGAGGCAAAAGGGCTGCTGCTTAGTTGGATAATCCCAGTCTGGAGCATTTCCTGTACCAGCTTTTCAATCTCAGTTTTCTGGATGTAAGGGCACCTGTAGGGTCTGATTTGGAATGGCTTTGCCCCTTCCTGAAGGGTGATGTGGTGATCTTGGCTCCTCTCAGGGGGTAATCCCTGAGGTTCCTGGAACACATCTCTAAACTCCTGCAGTAGCTTCTCTACCTCTGGTGGGATTGGCTTCTGGTCTGAATCCTGATCCACCACTGCACTCACCTGTGCCATGATTCCATAAGCCTGCTTCCTGGACCATTTGTATAGCCTACTACCCCTGATCAGCTTCAACTGTATTGCATTGCCTTCCCCTTTTAGTTCAACTTGCTGTTTTCCCTTTTTGAACCTCATACTTAGTCCTCTGAAGTCAAACTCCATTGGACTGTATCTAGCTAGCCAATCAACTCCTAGTATCATATCGCACCCCCCTAGCCTTAGAGTATTGAAGTGGTGCTGGAATTCATATCCCTGCATCTTCCATGTCACAGGCTTGGTGATGCTCCTAGACTGCAACCTTTCTCCATTGGCCACCTTAACTGACAGAGCCCCTCCTTTAGTTTCCAAATTCAGAACCTTAGCCATTTGTTCATCCATGAAGCAATGTGTGCTGCCACTGTCAACCAGTGCAGTAATGGTCTTCCCTTTAATCATCCCCTTTATCCTGATGGTTTTGTGCTCACTCCCTCCTGCCAAAGCATGAATAGAGACTTCTATATGCTCATTCTCTATTTCTCCCTCAATACAGTCACAGAATACCTCAGTCTCCCCCTTCCTTCCCCCTTCTTCCTCAGTGGTTGGTACCTCCTCTTCTTCCATAATTAACAAGTTTAAATGGGATTGTTTACAGACATGACCAAAAGTATATGGTTCAGCACATTTGAAGCAAAGTCCCTTTTCCCTCCTAAGGTTGAGCTCTGCTGGTGTGAGCCTTTTGAATTGGTTCTGGTTAGTATAGTGGCTATTGGAAGTTTTGGGGATCTGTTTATCAGGTGGTTTGGGGTAGTTTGGGGTTTTGTCAGTGAGTTTAGGGTGTTGTGAGGCTTTAAACAGGGGCTTCTGGTAGCTGGGGTTATAGGAAGGGCCTTTGTGGATTTTCTGCAATGCCCTCAGGTTTCTCTCCTGCAGTTTGGCAGCTTCTACAGCATCTGCCAGTGTTTTAGGTTTGGCCAGTTTTACCATAGTTACTATTTCCTCTTTTAATCCACTTAGAAAACATGTTTTGTAATAGCAATCTTGCTGATGAGGGAGAGAAGGCATTACCAGTGCTTTGAGCATTTCGAAATTTTCCAGGTAGTCAGTTACTGAACCTGTCTGCATCAGTTTGTTGAATTCTTCTATAGCTTCCTCAGGGGATCCATCTCCAAACCTCTCACAAAGTGCATTGCTGAGCTCCTCCCACGGAATATCCTCCCTTCCATTGAATACACCATGAAACCAGATGTCTGCCTTATCCCTGAAATAAAGTTCTGCAACCTCAGACTTCATTTCCTCCTCCACTCCATTGATTTTGAAGTACTTATTGGCCTTCCTGATCCATTCCCTAGGATTTTCCCCAGTGAATGATGGCAGATCCACCTTAGGTAACCTGGTGAAGGATCTGTGACCCTGTGGTTCAGATCTGTCCATAGCTCCCTTCTGCTCCTCCTTCCTCCTGTTATCCTCCTTATGCACTAAGCTAGATTCTGAGCTGTTGCCTTCCACATCTTTCCCTTTATCGTTTAACTTTGCCAACATTTGTGCCATCATGTTCATCATGCCCTCATACTTCTGATCCAGGTTTTTGAGTGTTTTTTCAGTATTTTCTTGTCTGTGCTCCATGACCCTGACGGCCTGCTCCAGACCATCACTTCTGTTAGCAAAAGTTCTAACCACACTTCCTAGCTCAGTGATCTCCTTCCTCATTTCTTCTTGGCTTTTAGTCATTTTTTTTTTATATG
Source organism: Coffea arabica (assembly GCF_036785885.1). Lineage (NCBI taxonomy): Eukaryota > Viridiplantae > Streptophyta > Magnoliopsida > Gentianales > Rubiaceae > Coffea > Coffea arabica. Next base: position 48,972,389 of record NC_092310.1, on the reverse strand, counting down.
TGTATATCTATACCCAATGGCTCGTAGCTAGCTCTGATACCACTGTTATGGTACAGACACCAGAGAAGCCAGAGTCCCTTTTGCAGGAACCAGGGAAGAATGAATCCAATTGGATGAATCAATAAACAATGAATCAGTAGAGTAGTTCACTGTAAGAATCTGAACTTCTATTAATCAAATCGTGATAACAATTTTAAGAACAGAAATGGCGGTAAAAGCTAAGAAGGGGAAAGAATTGAAGGAAAAATTGGGAGGGAAGCTGAGGATTGCTCCTCAAGTCAATACAGATGAATCTAGACAAATAATTTCAAAAGCTACCTCACAGAGTAGACATGCCTGCTCTTTAATACTAACAAATCCTAACTAATTCTAGCTAGACCACTGAGGGCGATACACGTGTCCCAAGCATCTGCAAGTTGCCGCGCGTTTTGAATTTCTGTTATGAAGGCTGAAACCCAGGAAAGGCGTGGTTCTTGGTTCACGCCTTTGATGACTTCTGGTCCATTGATCACGCCTTCTTCTGCTGATCTTCACGCCTTCATTGCTTCAGTTAGCTGGTTCCTGCCTCTGTCCTTAGATAAGTTTTCCATTCCATTACAGAGTCATCTTTTAGTTATCTTCTTTGCTTGGACCATTAGCCTTACAGCAAATGAGGAAATAAATCACGTTAAGCATACTTAAGCCAGCGAGACTGCAGTAGTAATAATCATAATGACCTTTATTGACATTGATTGCAATCCAACTTTCGTTTCCTCCTCGTTTTGCGAATTCATCGACATCCCAAGTGTGAACAAAGTGGAAACCACACTTGAAATGCTTCTGGGAAGCTCAGAATAGTAGAACTCATTTTGTACAGCTACACTCAAAGCTTCACAGAAGCCGAGCAGGAAATATTGCGGAAGAAGCCAAAGTGCTGGCATGTCCAACACTGCTTCTGGATCATCTGAATATCCTTCACTTATAGCCAGACTACGTCATTTACCCTCCACAATTGCTGCCGCTATCATGGAGAAAAGGGACAGGAGCATTCCACCTCCCATTCTTTTCCTTGTCGAGAAATGAACATGTTTCCCCATGATTCTTGATGTAATAGGAAGGATTATACGATCATAAAGAGCTACCCAATGTATTAGAAAGATAACATTAAGCATACTAAAAGAATCTGCTGATATTTCAAAGCTTGAACCAATTTTCCGATTGATGGACTTTGCTTGAAAAAAATAGTTCTGGCTGATATTTGCTGACATTATCATTCCTGAGGACCATAATTTTTCTTTTTTGGGTAAATCATACTTAAGCCTCTTGTAGTTCATCCTTTTTCGTGTTACCCTCTCATAAATTTAGGATAACACTTATCACTTTGAAACTTTAATCCAAAGTATGGGGCAGTTATCCATGACATTTGCTTCAAACTGCTTTCCTTTAGTTTATCATTAACAGCTAGACAAGAATTAAAAAAAAAATCTCTTTTTGGAATCACTGCTATAAATTTGTAATCCCTAAAAAATTCCCATAAGAAAATGGAAAAGAAAAATCCGAAATCGGTCAACTTTTTGTTGAACGAAATAATATGAGGCTTACGGGGCAATAATGAAATGTAACATCAAAAGAGAGGGTTCAAGCCTAATGGGTTTTATTTGCTGAAAATGAATGATTAAGGGAGTGAATACATAATCAACGAGACTGAAGTTTTAGAAACTTTTGCAGAAGTGTTTTTTCACGCATGTGCATGGAGAGAAATTGTTCCTGAAAATGAAATAAAGAAACAAAGGAAAAGATTCCAGCTAAAATACCTCAATGTCTACATAGAGTCTTGCCTGTCAATGAAATCAGTAGAAGCAGAACAAGGAAAGGGGAGGATAAATGTCCATGCTGTGGGGAGGCAACAGAAACTTTGGAGCACATGATGTTTTTCCGCCAACATGCTGAATGGATATGGAAGGCTGCACCAATTAAGTGGGATGGTTTTCTTTCCTTTAGGCAGAATTTCTGGTTATGGTGGACCACTTTGATGGAGGCAAAGGAAAGAGAGGATGGGGAGGAACATAGTGCATTAACTGTAAATATCCTGTGGCAGAAATGGAAATCCAGGAATCAAATGCAATTTAAAAAGGTAAGGAAATGTCAGGCTTGACAGCACAAAAGGCAACATATGAATGGCAGGAGTATAGGATGGCACAAAGGGGGGAGGATCACGAACAAGATGAAGAAGAAAACAAGCAAGGAGCTGGAATCAGAGGAACAACACCTGAAAGGAGGGTGATAAAGATAAATACAGATGCAGCCCTCAACCAAAGGAAGGAAGTGGCAGGATGGGGAATTGTGGCTAGGGATGACAGTGGTAAGTTAGTGTCTGCTTGGGCTGGCAAAAAAGTGTACTGAACCAGTAATAGAGGAAGCAACCGCGATTAGAAATGCACTGTTAAAGGCCAAAAGGTTGGAGAAACATCTGGATACAATCAGACTGCAATGTGGCTGTAGCAAGGATTGAAGAAGACTGCACTGGGGATCCAGTGATTGGAACGATAGTCGAAGACATCCAAAAGCTTAAGCAAGAGTTCCGGAAATGTTATTTTTCCTTTATTGGCAGGGAAGGTAACTATTTTAGTCACCATTGGCAAAGTTTGCCTTAAACTTGGTTAGTGAAGTGAGTTGGGAACAATCTTTCCCTCTTTGGCTCAGTAGTCTAGCCAGAAATGATGTAGGAGCAGTTGCTCCAACTTTGTAAGTTCATTTTATCTGCAATATAAGTTCTGCTATCGTTTGGAGAAAAAAAAAGGCACCTTTTGGAGAGGAAAGAAACAGATGGCAAAAAATGACACTATGGAACAGAGGGGACAAGCTATACTATGGACGGAGTATTTGAAGCCCTTTCTTTTTTTCTTTTAAGGTGAAAAATAGACAGAAAGTACCTCTGTCTTTTATGATTATAAAATTCAGTCTGGACACTAATCCAATGGGGTGATTGGTCGACGGGTCAACAATGGTTTTAATAGGTGGGTTGATCGGTTGATTCAGTGATTATAATATAATAAAGGTTAAATTGCTTGTCATCCCCATGTGATTTTACACAACGCTGGATAATTTACCTAAAGTTTTAAAATAATCACATAACCTTCTTGTGATTTTATATAAATTGAAAAATGAATTAGTTACGGCGTTTCTATCAAATGTACTTTTAAAACGCGCATAATAAAATCTTAATATCCATATAACCCCCTTATAATTTATATAAGTACCCACTTTACTCCTTGTGGTTTTTACATTTATCAACGTAGTCTTTCAATACTTTTATACAAGGTGATTAAGTGGTCAATTAATTTAGTATTTAAGTAAGAGTACTATTGGTATTTCAACTAATGTCTAACGATGTTACATAAGTTATTTTCTATTAATTTTTTACTTTACATAAAATTATAAGAGGTGAGTTGGATATTTTGAAACGTTACACGGAGGTTATATGTAATTTAATCTATAATAAATAATATATTTAACTCATAATAATGTTTGAATTAGGGGTTCAATTGACAATTCAACGGTGTTTTTTTTTTCTTTTTTTTTTTTGAAATTTTACCGGTAGAATCACCGACTTATGGATTGATCAATGGGTTTATTCCTTATTCGGTCTAAAAATATTCACCTGAAATACCACCTATGCCTTTGCTCAAATGCTTAGTATAACAAGGAGGTATAAGTGAATATTATTGAACAATAAGGTGCTCACCAGGAAAATGTGAAACCATAAGGGTAACTAGTAATTCAACCAAAATTATTTCTCTCAGTCCAGCCAAAACACTGGAAAATTATGAGGAAGACGTTCTGTTTATTAAGAAATGTTTTCTTTGGAGAACATGATAGGAACTATGTTACATCCAACCAAAAGAAAAAAAAAAATCAGCCTTCAACGTGGAAGAAGCTATGAGCTTCTGATGAGGATAAATGTTTGTGCCAAGGAGACAGTAAACAAGGCAATCTCTATGATTCTGAGGTGAGGTAAGATGGGACGGCAACGTAGTCTGAGTTTTGCCCAGACTGATTGACTGCTAATATTGACATCTTCCATTAGCTCATGAAGGTAGCATCTGTCCATGTCAAACACAAGTTGCTTAACAAGGCTGTTGAAAAAATTCACTACTTTTCTTCATCATTCTCTGGTTGTCTGATGATCCCTGCTTTCATCAGAACTCTAGCATCATCTCTTGAGCACAGCAGATTGCCGAGGAAAACTACTAGGGACGTAAAATATGGTGCAGAACCTCTATCACCCTGCTCATGAGCCATCAAATTTCTCAACACAATGCCTGTGTTATCATCAATGAACAATTGGGAAATCTTCAGCACTCTGTCCTCGAATTCCAAATCTAACATGTTACCGGACTTTTTCTTGAATGTCAGCCCACAAAGGCTGAGTGATTTAGCGCTGTAGATCCAGCCTTTCCCACTATATGTATTATACGTACAGGACCTTCTTGCTTGGGTAGTAGAACAGTAAGTTTCAGTTGGAGCAAAGCTAGCATGAAAGAGAGCAAGTAAATGTGTGTATTTCCTGTCTGCATGATCAGTTGTTTCGCTGGTAATGGCATCTTTCCCTGGCCTGAGCGACTCGAAAAATTGGAGAGCGAGCTTGTTGAGAGAATCTTTTTCATCACCCAACCTGGTAAGATCAAAAAGCCTTTGGAGTACAAATAGAGGAAGTTGATTTTCAATCAGCAGGAGATCAAGACCAAGATTGGATGGCATCCAACGAGTAGCAAAGATGGGATCATCTGCCAGCTTTCCCTGTTCAAGAAATTTTTGTCTTCATATAAACCCACTTGGAAAAGAACAACAGTGTGAAAACTTGAACCTAAAACACTAGGAGATATTAAGACCATACCTGGTAACTTTTTCCACCGAGGCGCAAGAGCTCTATCACAAAGCAACCATCAACTAGCATCATTTTTGTGAAGCTATCACTGTCAATGTGTGTTAAGTCCTCTGCATAGCATTCTCTTGTTTCTGCTTCCAATTCTTTCATAGCATCACTGAGAACATTGAGTACATAAATACCATGATGTCTGCCTCTTTCCAAAAGGGAATCAAAAAGTCTCAACTTTTGAGCTTGCATAAACTCTAAACCAGGCCTCTTGTGATGAAGTGGGCCAATGGAGACTAATCTGGGAGCATAAGCTTTCTCGTTATCTTCGCGAACGTGCAATGGGATCCTGCAGATAGGCCATTTTCTGCGAGGAAGAGGCTCTTGCATGACAGGATCAATGCTGATTACAGCATGAGCTTTGCCACCTGCTTCTTTGATAAGCGGAAACACTGATTGAGTTATTTGTACTGACTTATTTTTGCCATTGGTGAACTTGGAACTTTTTGCTTCCATGAAGGTATTCTTCACGATATCCAACACTGGACTTGGATCCATTTTTGCTGACCACCCTGGATCATTCGAAGTTCTATATATATAAAGCAGCACAACCCTTTTTTTCTAATCCAAAAAGTTGAAAAAGGTAGCATATATAAATACATGTTATTGCACACAAAGCTGCTTTTTGGCAGTAAAGCTGCACCATATAAAGTAACTACAATATTAAAACACGGGATTCAACACGTTGAAGGTTATTTTAATTCGCTATCCTTTGTACTATTTCACTTTTGAAAAGCATGTCAAAGTTCAAGAGAGCCAAGAAAAAGCATGTCAAAGTTAGTCAAATCATGTATATGTCGTCCGTGTTTGCTTTCTTTTTTTCCTAAACGGAATGAAACACACACACACACAAATAATGAGAGACACGCAGAAGTCCGTGTTTGCTTTCCGTCCTTGTCTTTTTTGATTTCCAGACTGGTTTCCAATTTTGCTGTAAAAAGCGGTAATCAGGAACCGGGAAGGTGGAGATTGGAAGATTCCATTTACACATTCTAGTTGAACAATTCCAACTAAATTAAATTTGTTAAGAGACAGAAAAGTATCCTGGTTGAACATCTTAATGACTGTGCGTTCATACAGTGCTATGCTTGGAAAGATAATGAGTGGACTGGTTGGAGCAATTTATAGCCATGGGCTCCCTCCTTCTTTGCTTTGCTAGCTTTCTGTCCGTTCATACAGTCGCAATATCCAACTAAATCAAGCTAGTAATAAAATGGTTTCCGGCAAACATAAATAAAGCGTTTGCAGACCTATATTTTTCAAAGGATAAAATACACTTTATCCCTTGTGGTTTAGTGATTTTTGATATAACTCCATTGATAATTTGGACTAAAGTATCAAAGTCATGGAATTTGCATTCTATAATGGAGTCAACTAAAATATCAAAAATACCCCTTTGTAAAGTTGAAAATTATTAATTAACCATAGAAGGTTATATATTTATTTTGAAAACTATAAGAGAATTATGTGATAAAATACTAAATCACAAGGGAATTATGTAATAAAATATAAAATCATAAGGAGTTAAAAGTATGATTCATATTAAGTTTATATATTTTGATCACTTCAACCATTTTAGTTTTTAAACAAAGATATACTCGACATTTCCTTCGGCTTCGTTGTAGAGGATCATTTCTGTTACATTGACATTTTTAGTCCAAACTATAAGGGGATAATGTATAACTTTTAAAACTATGATAGGGCAATATGAAAAATTACCAAACCACATGGCGTAAAATGTATTTCGCCCTTTTTCAAATGTACATTAACATACACACTAGTGCCACATCATTATAAGTTCTGAGTAATCAACAGGTAGGGATGGCAACGGAGGCGGGCACCCGCCTCGCGGGGGGTCATTGTATACCCCCGCCCCGCCACCCGTTTGAAAATATATATATATATATATGTACATAATTATATATATATAATGATATTATCAATTATATTACTAATTATACATGTCTATTAATAAAAATTATTAATTATTTATACTAAATTTATTAATACATTTATGTTAAATTCCTAACTACACTTAATACAATAACACTTTTTTCTAAAAAAAATACAATAATAATTTAGTGATTGTATTTGTATCAAAAGTAAAAACTTGATTATTTTAGTTATATTTGTTTAATCATATTAGATTGTATTCAAATAACCTTTGTTTAATTATTTTTATGAGTTTCAATTGTGAAATTACAATGAATAATAATTTGGTGATGTGTAGATATTTTAGTACTTGATTATTTGCTCAAATTTAATTATAATGAAATTATATAATAAAATTTTTTTAACTCCACAAGTGCCCCGCAGGGGAGGCCAAGGGCGGGGGACGGGACGGGGGCGGGGGTTGGGGGAGATGTCCTCCGCCCCACCTCCGCCCCATTGCCACCCTTATCAACAAGTGAGTGTAATAATTTTTTTTCTTTCATTTCATTTTTCTTTTGTACAAAAAAATAAAAAGAAAGATGGCATTATTACAGATGAAACTGAGAGATATATAACTCTGATTTCGTAAAATTCAGAAATCGGAGAACAAAATAGATACACATGAAATTGAGCTCCGTTTGATGCAGTTTATTTCATAATTTAATAAATTTTTGAAGTGACATATAATCTGATCCTTTGCAAAAGCAATTGATTCAACCTTGCAGCTTAGTAGTTCCTTCATATTTTCAAGGAGATAATCGATAAAGCCCAGCTCATTTGTCTTGGGAATGTCAAATTCTGACGTTAATGGGTACTTGTCTGCAATTTTGGGCGTCAAAAGCTTAACTTTTTCGAGCCAAGCAAAGAGCACAAGCTCCATTTCCACGGCTGACCCTTGTTCCAATTCATGAGTAAAAAGCCAGCAAATTATAGTACAAGCATTATTTACAAAAAAAATTATCATACAAATATGCTCTCAAACACTAGAAATAAGTATTTATTAAGTACTTTTTGTAAAAATTCTATTAAATAAACTACTTTCTTATAAATTACCGCAATCCTGAATTGGCTCTAAATATGCAAGAGGAATCTGGGAATTTGGGAAGCATAACTGAAGAAGGGTTGAAAATTATGGCAAAATGCAATGAAAATTAATCATCACGAAATTGATTCTACGTTTTGTGTAATTATTTTTATACTTGATAAACTTTGTACATCTGGTCAAATTCTGCCACAATGAAGAAATAATGAAGGAATTGCGTCTGAATCACATTTTTTTATGGATGGTTTTCTTTTTCTTTTTTCTTTTTTTTTTCAATTTGTGGTAACTTTTTGGTATCTCATTTACAATTCAAAGTTGCAACCTAAAAGGATAACTTTTATGTTCTAAATTGTGTCACCCTAAATGGTAAAGTTATAAACTTTTTTTTTTCTTATCTTCACTTTATCATTGTGGTAAAACGTATTGGGATACTTGGTCAAAAACTTTGGCAAGTTTAATTAGCAACTCACTATTGCTTTGGAAATGCTTTTTCTCTAATGTTTGGTCTCATTGTTTTTGCTTCAAATTACCCCTTTTTTTATTCAATTTTTTGCCTTTCATATGAGCACTTCCTAGTTTGATCAATTCCAAAAATTTCGCTCTGCAACTTTAGTCCATCTTCTGGAGAAATGAACTTCAAAATATAGACAAACGAAGGAGAAAATTGTGGTGTGGACAAAGAAATCCAGACAAACATAAGAGAAATTGTTGGAGCAAATGAGGAAAGGCCAGCAGAAATAGCAATTTCAAAACTTCATTGTCAAACCACTAGCAATAGAAGAATTCCACTGGGACTGCACTTTCATTACAGAAGGCACAGAAAACGAATTCAAAGTATCAGAAGTAGCAAGAAAATGAAGAAACAAAGAATATCCTAAGCTGAAACCATTGCCAGGTACTGAAGTGAAACACAGAAGCTAATGGATGAAACACTCAGCAATATTCTTTATTCACAAAAATCCACTACAGTCATGCATTTATTAGCACAAAGCATCCTTCTTCAAACAAGAACTAAACTTGGTAACAGGTGGTCATCACAACTTCATTTATTAATTAGTACATTGATTTCATATCCAAATCTCTGTCAACAATGAAAAACATAAATAGATTCAACCACTTGACATGTTATTTGACATGTGAGGGCGAATTCTTGCTTCTGAACGGAACATCCATGGTCTCATATCACTGGAAGATAAAGATCTTGAAATCATAATTTCCTGAGCTGTTCTGTTCCTCCTCAATCTTCAAAAGTAAACTTCTATCCAAGACTGGGCAGTGACGCACCTCAATCATTTCTAGAGGTTCAATAACCTCTAAGCAAGAAGGGATCTCTTCTAGTTTGCGACATTGCTGCAGCACTAATTTCTCAAGACAGGGGAAATGATCGCTCGTGCTGGTCCATCTCACAATGTCCAAGGAGCCTAACTTCAAGAATCTGAGTTTTGGGAGTTCCCATTCTTCTTCCATGTCCCAAGTATTCTCCTCACAGTGGATGGAAAGTAGTTTGAGTACCTCAAGATTGGGTAGATCTCTCAGTTCTGGAATTATACTCGAATGCAAGTATGACAGAGACAGCTTCCTTAGGTTGGAGGGAAAATGAAGCTCGCTATGACACTTTACTCTTCCAAATGATGAGGACAGGTGGAGTGATTGTAGTCGACTCAAAAACTGCACTGCCACGGTCCTGTTGCAATCCCCAGTAGATTTCCCTGATTCAAAGAGTGTGCATTTTAGTCTGCGGATGTTTGGCAACTTCCTCAGTATCTTTTCAATGCTTTGCCCAAAAGAAAGCCTAAGCACAGAAAAGGTCTCTAAATTGTGTAAGACACAGGACATTTCAAGGTTTTCTGTGGCCAAACTAGACCCAAGCAAGCTAAAACCACCATGCAGATGTCTTAATTTCTGCATATTCCAGATAGTATCTGGCAATACAGCTGTACTATCACTTTTGACAAGAAGAGTTTCTAAATTTGAGAGGTTCGATATTGATGATGGGATCGAATCGAATTCACCCTGAGCTGCCAAGTACCTCAACTCAACAAGCAATAGCGTTTCACTTGGAAAACAAAATCCTAGATGGATTTGCTCCAAATTCAACACATTAAGAAGTTTGAAGATGCACAGATTGAATAAGAGACGACAATGCTTCGGTCCATACGCATTATCAAGAGGAAAGAATAGTATAGAACGTACACTGGGACAAAATATCCTTGACCTCTCAAAATGTTCTTGGAGAGAATACACGCACAACCGTTGCTGATTACACTGCCCATTGAAGGTGAGAAGCTCATCATACCCACTTACCAAAGACAAAAATTTCTCCTTTTTGGCTGTTACCACACAAAACTCATGCAACAGATCATGAACACGACAGGATTTAATGCCTCCTAAGGATCTTTCTTTGGAGATCATAACCAAGCTTCTGCCAATCAGATCATTGACGTAGTCCCCGGCCACATCTTCTAAGCTCTTTCCATCACTTTTTTGAACAAATCCTTCGGCGATCCATAATCTCATCAGCTTCCCAAAAGGAATCTCTTGGCCTACTGGAAATGCACCGAAGTAAAGAAAGGATGGTTTCAGATAATCAGGTAAGTTTCTGTAACTCAACTTTATTATGTCCATGCACTGTTCTGTGATAGGAAGAGTATTTAAGCTTAGCCTTCCTGCAATCTCTTCCCAACCATCCTGCCCTGAATTTGAAAGAATTCCAGCTACGATGACTACTGTGAGGGGTAATCCCTTACAATTTTTTGCTATTTCCCTCCCTAGTTTCTCATCATAGCTATCCCTGCAAGATAGCCTCTTTTGTAACAGTTCCCAGCTCTCATCATCAGTGAGTTGGCGAAGGGGGTGAGGCTCACAGTTAGGATTAATTTTTTTGGCTACTTCAGGATGTCTACTTGTTAAGAGGATCCTGCTTCCATTGGCATCATTGGGCAGCGATCTTTCCAACCCACTCCATGCGTCAGCATCCCAGACATCATCCAAAACAATGAGATACTTATTTTTCATTAAACGCTTTTTGAGCTCTTCCTCCAAATCGACTTCACTCTTGTTCAGATATTGATCAGAAAGTTCAGGAACAATCCATCCCAAAATCTGAAGAACCAAATCTTTCTTTGTATATACTTGAGAAACAATGCACCATGCATGACTATGAAATGTGCGTGTAACTGAAGGATCATTAAAAACACTTCTGGCCAAAGTAGTCTTACCTAGTCCTGGCATACCTACAACAGAAATGATACCCAACTGTTTTGATCCTCTTACAAGTTGATCAATTATCTTCTTTGCCTCATCATTCAAACTCACCACAGCTTTGTTGATTGCTGGTGTTCTACCCTGTGATGGCAAAGCATCGGAAGACCTGATAGGTTTTTGGGATGCCATGCTACACCTATTGTCACCAAGCTTCAAGGCCTCCATCTTAATAAAATTAATTTCTTCTGTGAGTGGACCAAATATCATTGGAGAATAATCAGGATCATTTCCGACCACTAAGGATTGAATCATAAGTTGTGCTTTGTACGCCACCTCTACAGCATGACGGGAAAGAGCTTGAAGCTTTTCATCCTGATTACGTTCTTCCAGATTATTCTCCAACAAGGATCTCAAGGATATAAGATCATCTAGTACTGTCTGAATTTCATTGCTTGCAAAAACATTTGAATCAACCTTACAACTTGGCAAATCTTTGAGATTTTGTAGAAAAAAGTTCATAAAGCCAAGCTCATCAGTCTTAGGAAAGATAAGTGCTGATGTTACTACCTTGATAAGCTTAATCTTTCCCAGCAGGTTGACAAGTGCAGAATCCATTTCCTTGGCCAATCCTTCTTTCAATCCTTGCACAAATAGTGAGCAAATTACGATCCCTGCCTCACTGACAGCAGCTCGAATGAGATCCTTAACTTTGTTAGGCAACTTCTCAAAGTACTTCTTGAGAATGGTTCTCAAGAATCTGAGCCCCTCATAGAGAATTGGCATTTGATCCTCCAAAGAAACCACACAAGTAATACTGTGCGTCAGTCCTTCCCAAATCCGATATAGGAGAGAATCAACAAAATCCCCTAGTATATGCTCTTCTATCTCCAATGTTCGAGCATGTGGCGATCCAGATAGCAAGACTTGGATGTATGTCTCACGGATTTGTGGATCAACAGCCTCCATCTTTTGTAGCAGCTCAGAAAAGATCAACCGCATTTTATTATCCCGTGCTTCTTTATAATCATATGGGTAAAATGCCCACATGTGGAAGACTCTTGCTGCTGCATCGATAGCCACAACTTGTAAACGCATGAAGAGAACTTCCAACTGCCCATACTCAAAGCCTCGCCATTCTGCAAAGCGAATGAAGTTCTTCGAGAAAGCCACCTTCTCTTTGAGGGCTTCGAGTAAATCTCGCACATCTTGATCATCAACTCTTACCCAAGTTTGGACATCCTCTATATTCACTAGCAGGAAGTCGATGAATTCCATAATATTTGGGCCCCAGCTGGAATGGTTTTGCAATGAATTGTAGTAATCCAACAAATTGATATAGGATCGGCTGATTTCTTGCTTCGAATTGTAGATGCAAGTGGTTCTTATTTCGCCAACCTTGTGATCAAACTTGGACTCCCAATCGAAAGTCCAGACCTCCTCTCCTCCGAGACCATAAGAGTACTTATCTTTTCCCTTCAAGAGATTGAAAGAGGCATCGCTGCCCATCCCCATGAAACCCTGATCATAGCTGAATACTTCTTCTCCCATACAAGAACGACCATACGAGTACGTTCCCTGTTCCGAGGGGAAGAACTGTTCCTGTTTCAGGCCGATCAAATGGGAATTCAAACCCAGTTCGCGGAATCTTTCTTCACTAAGACAATCATTATACAAGTCCAGAATCTTTTCCTCTACTGCAGGTTCAAGGCTAGTCAAGAAAGATGCCAGATTATTGTTGTTACCAGGTTTGGAATACAGATCGTAGTTCCACTCTCTTGCACACCAAAAGAGGGTCCTCAGAAGTCTCAACTCCGCCTTCAGGTCCAACACCCTGAAATATTCTACACCAAAATCTTTCACCAGCAACTCTAGATCAAGCAAGACTGTAGCTATGATATCAGAGGCCATCTCTGTCTCTTTCAGATCAGATCCCTCAGCTCTTCAGCAGGAATAGAGAAAACTGAAATGAAAACTTGAACAGCTAAAGCTAATGCTGACTATTCCACTCTGCCACTGGAGTATTCAGTCAAATTCCATTAGAAAGGAGATAAAGTTTGGAAAAAGATCCGCAAGTTCCGGCATTTGCAATGAACTGAAATTATTGTAGTAACTTAATACTCCCAGAATGGACAAAGTAGCCGGCTTTCGCAAGTTCCGGTTATTGCTAAAGATTCCACGCCCAAAATGGACTCCGTTAAATAATTTTAGTAACTAACATTCACCGCGTTAATCAAGAGTGTCATATTTTTTATTTTAAAACGTTTTAAAAAAATTATCATGTTAAAAAAAAATCAAAATATATTTTAATTTTTTTTTTCAATATAACTCTTCTTCTTCTTAATCATCTGGATGCTATCCATTCAAATTTAAACTTTAAATTTTAAATTTATAAAATTTAAATTAAAAAAAATACAAACATCACATTCAGATTTCAGATCACTATTTTTAAAAAGTTAAATTCTCAAAATGTAACTAAATAATCGGAATGGAGGAAGTAATTACAATTCTGCAATGCATCAATCAAGCTTTACTTTTCTTGAGGTGATCGGAGCACTACATTTCCATGTCTTGATGCTTTTTTAACCGGTGGATGGGGGACCAAATGCTAGATTTTGGTGGGGTAACGGAGAAAAGGAAAACACTGTACACTGGACAAGCAAGAAGAGAATCTCTGAAGTAAAAGGAAAAGGAGGATTGGGATTTAGGAATTTAGTGGCTTTCAACACAGCCTTGCCAAAAAAAAAAAATTTGGAGATTCAGAACACCTCCAAATTTGTTAGTAAGCAAGGTAATGAAAGCTAAATACATAAGAATCATGGTGCTGGAAAGGGAGATGGAAGATGTGATTGCTATGGAGAAGAATTTGAAACTATAGAACATATGTTTTTCTTTTGTGCAAATGAGAGGGAATAAAAGAGCAACAACACAACTTGTGGAAATGGTGGGAAATAGTAATGCATGCAAGCTCAATGGACCATGGCCAATACAGGATCAACATCACAATCAGCATATTATGGCAAATCTGGAAAGCTCGGAACAAAGAGGTGTTTGAAAGAATCAATCCAACCTCAAACAAGATTGTGAAGAAGGCACAAGAAGAATGGATAGAGTATGAACTGACAAAGGAAACTGAAAGGGAAGAACCAGGCAATGCTGCTATGTCACAACAACAACAACAACAAAGCAGGAGGAAAACATCAAAGGAAGGAGTCATCAAGTTGCATATTGATGCAGTAATATCTGCAAGAATGATAAGAACGAGGCAAGGCATAATAGCAAGGAACTGGATAGGAGAAATTGTGAAGGCAAAAGGGATAGTACATCAAAGAAAGAGTGAAGCCAGCATGGTGGAAGCACTAGCTATAAGAAATGCATTAGTGATGGCCAAAGATGCAGGGTGGACCAAAATAGAGGTCTGCACAGACTGCAAATCAGTGGTGGATCAAATCAACACACGCAATGTAAATAACTACAATATTGCAACTGTTTTGGAAGATATTCAGGAGTTAAGGCAATGGTTTCAAAGCTGTAGCTTTTCTTTTGTGCATAGAGCAGAAAATAGATGCAGCCATGAACTAGCTCAATTTGCAGTACAGCTAGTCCAGGACATAGAATAAGAATGTGATTTCCCAGTATAGCTGCTAGAATTAGCAAGAAAGGAAATGAGGGCAGTCCCCTTTTGTTATTAAATTTTGTAATATCAAGTTAATATATAAAAAGCTGTTAACGTTTGTTGGAAAAAAGATAGGACCAAATGCTGTACACTTCTTGCAGAGAATAGAATAGTAAACTATTTTGCTGTCGCTTCACATATGCTAAAAAATATATATACACCAGAGCCAGTGTACAAGATATACAGGGATTTGATTTTTGGTTCTCTTGCGAATGCCAATAATGCACGTGCAATAGGGTTGTAAACGAATCAAATCAAATCGAATTTTAATCTAATCGAGTTCATTCTCGATTTGATTTTACTAAACTCGAATTCGAGCTCGAACTCGACAAGCTCGCAATATGTTCGACTTAGAGATTAACCTCAAATTTTAGCTGAGTCGAGCTCAAGCTAAAAAATGGATAAAATAGTAAATTTTTTTAACAGATAATAAAATATTAGAAATTTATATATAATTTCATTATTAAAATAAATATATATATATATATATGTGTGTGTGTATATATATATATATATGTATATATGTAATCGAACCGACTCACAAGCTAACAAATTGAGTATCTTTGAACTCAAATTTGAATTCGAGCTCGACTTGATCGACTCGAATTCGGTGTTGACCGAGGTCAAATTGAGTCTTAACTCAAACTGCTTCTCACTCGACTCGTATGCGGGGGACAATCCAAGATCAGGTAAACCAGACTCGACTCACCTCCACTATTGATTTCAAAATCAGTTGATTTTAAAATAACGGATTCTTTGTGCTTCAAAAAACAGAGGGTTATCTAAATGAAAAGAATAACGGAAGAAGAAAACTGCAAGTAAGTATTAGAAATCACAAAAATTTTTCACAGTGATACAAAAGTTGAGGAAGGTTAACGTACATTATCCTTTAAATGGTAAAATTGCAATTTTACATAAAGTATGGAATCTTGTGTTGCAATGATATTCCATATCCTGTTAAATAAACCTTGCCATGTCAAATACACCTCATGCGATATTATTACTATTAGGGGATTTTGAGCACATCATTGTGGAGAAAAAAATGTACAAGTCTTCGCTATCAAATATAAGAGCAAAATACATGGTAATCATGTTGGTTACCTCTACCTAAATCTGGGCCAACCTATGAAACAGTCTGTGATGATCAAAACACACAAGCAGATTGCAAATTGGTTCTTCCTCAAACAAAAATCTGGAAATCCTCATTTCCAGAGTCTTTTTGCTCTTCCTCAATCTCCCAAAGTGAATTTACAACCGAATCTGAACAGCCGTGCACCTCAATCGTTTCAAGAGTTGAAACTTCCCCAAAACAAGAAGGGACTTCTTTCAGTCTCCAGCATTGAACCAAGACTAATTTCCGTAGACGCGGGAACTGATCAGATGAGCATTTCCATCGAGATATACGCAACCGTTCCAGTTTCAAGTATTTGAGCTGAGGAAACTCAAATCCTTCCATGTCCCATGTGCCCTGCGGAGAGACTTCACGATCTAATTTGATCACCTCAAGACTGCACAGTTTCCCAATCATTGGAATTTCACTCCAATGGAAATATGACAGACTCAACTTCTTTAGATTCATCAACTGAAAACGAAACTCAAGATGGTACCTTCTCGGGTGATCTAGCTTGAGCGATTCCAATTGGCTCAGAAAGCCCATTGCCACAATCTTATTACAATCTCCATTATATTCCTCATATTTGAAGAGCCTGCATTTTAGTCTGCGGATGTTTGGGAATTTTTCCAATATCTTTTCGCTTTGTACTGAACTAAGAACCAGAACAGAAATGCTGTCTAAATTATGTAAACTCCCCAGGTTCTCTTCAGCCCAGTTAAAAGTAAAACCATTTCTTGCGTCTAGTCGCCTCAATTTCTTCAAATTCCATATAGTATCTGGCAGTAGGACATTTCCGTCTGCTTGGACGATAAAAGTTTCTAAATGTGAGAGATTGCCTACTGATGAAGGGATGGAGTTGGCTGAAAGATGAATTGCCAAGTACCTCAGCTCAGAAAGCAACTCTATCTCGCTTGGAAGTTCACCATGTAGACAAAATTGTCTCAAGTCCAATACTCTCAGACGCTTGAAAAAGAGAAATAGGAATTTAGGAAAACCACTTCGGAGCATCTCATCCTCCTGAGCATAGAACATCAGAGAGTTCACACGGGTTGAGCATAGCCTTGAGTCCGCAAAAATATCCTGCCCTGAAAAAATGCATAACCTTTGCAGATTGCGTGGCTCATCAAAGGTGAAAAGTTTATCATCTCCATGTAAAAACTGCAGAAAATTTTCTTTCTGGGCTTTTACCAAACAAAACTCGTGCAACAAATCATGAATGCGGCAAGTTCTAACACCACCTAGGGATCTTTCTTTGGAAACCATAACCAAGCTTCTGCTTGTCAGTTCATATATGTACTCCTCAGCTACATCCTCCAAGCTCTTTATCTCACTTTCCTGGACAAATCCTTCAGCGATCCATAAACTCATTAACCTCCAAGAGGGAATCTCTCTGTCTTCGGGAAATGCTGCGAAGTAGAGAAAGCATGGCTTTAGATATTCAGGTAAATGCTGGTAACTCAGCTCTAATACATCCATGCACTGATCTGTAGCACAAACAGCACTTAAGCTTAGTCTTTCCGCGACCTCTATCCAACCATCATCTTTCTCCAATCTAGCAAGAATTCCAGCTACCGTAACAATCGTGAGAGGTAAACCCTGACAATGTCTGGCTATCTGCATCCCTAGATCACTGTGCGCTAAAGGAAAGCCTTTTTCTTCAGGTAGCTTCTTCTGCAGTAATTCCCAACTCTCCTTATCAGTGAGTCGTTGAAGATGGTGAATTGTAACATTCTGGTTGATTTCCAAAGCCACCATAGGAAGTCGACTGGTTAAGAGGATTCTACTTCCATTGGCATTATCTGGGAAAGATCTTTCCAACGCATTCCAAGCCTCACTACTCCACACATCATCAAGAACAATGAGATACCTAATTTTCATCAAACGTTGCTTTAGTTTTTCTTCCAACTCATCTTCATTCTTCTTTGAATATTCATCACCAGAGTGGTGTTTTTTTCTTTGTAGCTGATCCTCAAAAAGGTCAGGATCAATACAACTCAAAATCTGAAGCAGCACATCTTTATGCTGATAGAGCTGAGAAACAGCACACCATGCACGGATATGAAAAACGCATCTAATTGAAGGATCATCATAAACATTTTGGGCCAAAGTCGTCTTACCTATTCCAGGCATACCAACAATGGAAACAAACCCCAACTGCTTTTGTCCTCTTGTAAGTTTGTGAATTATTGTGGCTTCATCTTCCAGCCTCACCCGAACTTTGTTGGTTGTCCTGCTCACACTATGGGCTTCCAATCTATACTTATTGTCACAAATGTTCATGGCTTCCATCTTAGAAAGATTAATCTCTTTAAGTTCTTCCCTGATGGAATCAAATATGATTGGAGACCTAAAATCTGGAATGTCTCCAATGAACAAGGATTTAACCGTCAGCTGTGTCTTATGCGCCGCCTCCATGACACGTCTCCGAAGGGCTTGGTTGCTCTGGTCCACACTGATCTCCATCAAAGATCTTAATGATGCAAGATCTTCTCGGATAGTTTGAATTTGATCCTTTGCAAAAGCAATTGAACCAACCTCACAACTCGGCAGCTCTTTCAGATTTTCTAGGAGAAAATCCATAAAACCAAGCTCATTGTTTCTTGGAAAGATGAATGTCGATGTAACTACTTTTACAAGCTTAATCTTTCCCACGAAGTTGAGAAGTGCCAAATCAAATTCCTTGGCCAAGCCTTCTTTCAAGACGTGCAAAAAAATTAGGCAAATTATGATTCCTGCTTCGTTGACCGCAGCTCGAATGAGATCCTTCACCTTTTCATGAAGCCCATCAAACTTCTCCGGGTACTTCATAAGAATGGTTTTCAAGAATCTTAGTCCCTTATAGAGCAGTGGTATTTGCTCCTCAAAATTGATAATCAACACAGCATCACGACATAGTAGTTTATCAAGACTGTCCAGGAGAAAAAAAACATGGTGCTCCAATAGACGTCTGTTCGTCGCCAGAATGTTGGATGATCTTTTCCAGTCTGTAGCTGTCAAGACTTTGATGTAACTCTCAAGCATCTGGGGTTCAACAGACATGACTTTTGCCAGCACCCCAGAAATCTTTGTTTTCATTTCGCCACGCACGGTCACATCCCTTTTGCGACCTGTGGAAATGAAAAAGACGCTTGCTGCTGCATTGACTGCCACAAGTTCCAAATGAGTCAAGAGAACCTTCAACTGCCCGTGCTGAAACCCTTTCAATTCTGCAAAGAGAATGAATCGTTTGAAGAATTCTAGCTTCTCTTTAATGTATGAGATCAGAGTTCCCAGGTAGACATTGCCCAAGTCGAGAAGATCTTCCATATTTGCCAACAGCAGGTCAATGAATTCCCTAAGTTCGTCTCTGGATTGCAAGGAGTAACCCAACGCAGTGATGTTGGAATAGGATTCGTTGATTTTTTGTGTGAAAGACCACAAGCTTCCCCGAAAATCTTCCACCATCCCAATAAAATAAGCTTTCATGTGAGATCGTGGATAGAATCGTTCCTCTACTCCAAGACGAATGGAGTCCAACTCCCTTCCTAATCGGTTAACTGCATCTTCAAGGCTATGCAACAGAGATCCAAGACATGCATTTTCATCAGATTTAAAGTAGAGAAATATGCTGCGCATGAAAGATCCAAGAGATTCCCAACTGATCAAACGATTGCTGCTCCTCCAGTACTTCCGAGCACACAAAACAAATGTTCTCACAAGTCTTAGATCCGTCCTCAGCCCCGCCCACAGATGAGATTCTACGTCCAGATCTTTTGCCACATGCTCTAGAGCATTTAAGACTCTATTAACCGAAGCACAGCCCATCTTTGATTCCTTCTATCCTCTGCAGCAATGGAAGACACTCGAAACCTTGCCTCCTTTTTTTCAACTTCAGCCAACACGAACTCCAGGAACTAATCTACGCTGCTGAAAATTAAGCGGTTCCTCTCTCAATATTTCGGTAAACCCCTTCCTACAATGAATGAATGGAACAAGAAGATCTCTATCTTCTATCTTCTTCTTTTTTTTATTTTTTTGTTGGGTACACAAGGGCAACTGCAGAGCGACTGCCTGGCTCCTTTCTTCCGTGGCCGCAGGGGAAAGGTCGCTTTTACGCGCAACACAGCAGGGTGGCGTTTCGAGTGGAGTTTTCTACCATAAATTTTTTACATTTTTCATTCATCTTTTTTTTTCGCATGTATTAAATCAGTATATTTTTTACAAAAACTTCAAAAAATTGCAATTCAAATGGAATCAAACCCTCCTCTTTTGATAAAAGAAAAAGGAACATTTGCAAAAGGGCAAATCGTTTAAAATTTAGTCTCAATCTAAGTTTTGAATCACTTCTTATTCTAAATTTATCAAATAATTCACACACGGTCATTGTTTTAAGACAAATGACTTGATTCATTATAAAAACAAATGACTGGATCCATTATTCATTTTTGTCCCCTCAGAAGTAGGATTTGACTTATATCATATTCATTTTTCTTTAAAAGGTGAAATTGGATCCAAATATTAATCTTTGTCACTAAACAAGAAAAAAAAAAAAAAAAAAGCAGGATCCGACCTTTTTATACATAAAAATGACAGCATGTGGATCACTTTGCAATTTCAACTAAAAAGCAATTAAAATTTTAAGTTAGGACCAAATTTTGCTTATTTAAATTTATAAAGAATACAAAATTAATATTTAAAAATAAAGAACAAAAAATTTTATTTGCTTAAGGTTCCGTTTGATAAAATTGAATATGCATTCTGAAATCTGAATATTGAAACAATTACTTTGCTGAATTTTAAGCACTAAAAAGAAATATATGAATACCTGAATTTTACTGCTAAATCTATTGATACTATTTGATAAACATTTTATAACTGAATGCTTAGTAAGTTAAATTTGATAATTTTGCCCTTATATCTTTTCATCCAAAAAATAAATAGAACCTGTGATTTAATTAGTATAAAATTGTTAGGTATGAAAATGACAATATTTATTTTTAAATCAAATTAATATAAAAATGAAATATATTATATGAGGAGTATAGAGAAGATGTGAAAGTCATTAAAAAGGGAGAAAAGAGAAATAGAAAACCATTAGATAAAGAATATCAAGTTGTTAAATTAGATAAAAATTTTGAATATAATTAATAAATAATAATAGATTCAGGAGATAAGATAAGGTAATTGAAATAATTCTATTGATTCTTATCAAAATTAAGCAATCAGTTAACATTCTTGTACTCAAAAAATATACACAAGTTCAGCAGATGGATTTTCATTTATCAAATATTCAGAATATTTGAATATCTGAAAAAGTTTAGTTTCAACATTTTTTTATATTATTAAATAAACCCTAAATGTTATGCACTTTTTGGATAGAAGATTATTTGGGATAATTTTTTTTTAAAAAAAAAACTATAATACTTTTTTGGTATGATGTATGTGAGATAAAAAGATGATTAAAAAATATATTGATAATGTAAGAAAATCAATGTATGTAAATAGGATATAAATAAGGCGCAAACCAACAATACCGTAAATTTCTACTCCCACAATCACTGCTTTACAGTTTGATTGCACTATCACTTGTCTCCATCCTTCTTCTTTGCGCTTTCCGCGATGCTATTATATTAAACCATTAGGGAAATTGTCAATGCGGGAGGTTGGCTGCCAAAAACCAAAACTTTTTAGGCTAAATAACCAACTACTCCCATGTGGTTTCGCATACTACCAAATGACTCTCTTAACATTTTGAAGTTTCCAAATAACCCCACATAATTTTATATAAAGGGCAAACTTGACGAAAAGCAATTTCCTATTAGTTGAAATGCTAGTATTAACCAAATGAGAACTGAATAGATATTTATGTTAAATTACATGGAATCAAGTGGATATTATATTATAATTTTACCATATGCATCTTAGGATGGTACCTAGATACAGAGATGCACTTTTCGCTCACTTTTTACTTTGCATAAAACCACAAATGAGTAATGTGAATATTCTAAAACATTAGAAAAGTGGTATGGTAATATGCAAAAACATAGGGTGTTTCTATTAATTCAATCCAATTTGTACATAATAGCATAGTTATTAAATTCGACCCCAATAAACTTTTGAACTTCAGTTGAACAAGAACTGCAGTAAGTATTCTATGCTGCTGAAAATCAATTGTTTTCCTTCTTTTTTCGCAGAAAAACTTTGAACTTCGGTTGAACGGGAACTAGGAGGTATCCTATCCTATGCTGCTGTTTTTGGGTGCTTACTTCTATGAATATTTTGGTCAACCCCTTCTTTTTCTTAGTGAAATTATGAGCAGAATGAAACAAATCCGCCGATTCAGGCAGCCATGTCAAACAATCAGGGAAATCATGGCTAGCTAAACGCTCGAGAGAAAATGCACCTAATAATCACCCCCTTGGTTTTTTGGTTCCATCTTTCTGACACTCATTTTCTTCTGATGAAAACGGGATGTGATGTGAAGGACCAATTTGCTGGTGGTATTGTGGACTTCTTCACCCTGGCGAAGCAGCACTCTGGACTTCAGGTATAATAAGAACCAGTAGTAAATCACTAACCATAGGCCCGGCAGCCAGCCGTTGTTTAATGAGGTAAGATGTAGTACTATATCATTCTCTCCTGCTCTTAGCTCCAGAAATGCACATTCTTGGATACAGATTATGCAAGGTCATGTGCACTTGTGCTTAACCTACCTAGGTTCCAAGAAGAGAGAGATTAATTGCCAAACTAGGTTGATGAATTTATCAGAACCATACAACTGTGTTCTACTTATCGAACAGACTCAGGAGCAAGATCAAAATATCTGTTCTTACAACTTGCATGCAACATTCAGTCATCAATACTCGTTAAACTGTAAAGTAATCCTAAGTTTTGGTCACTGGCTAACGTCTTCTGGGCGTCCATTTGATGCAAGAATGAAGTTTCAAAACTAAAACCAACACTACTCTAAAACTGAGTGTTAAATCATTACAATTAAGCCAAATGACAGGTATCAATTCAACCAAAAAGAAAAAAACTCACTCGAAGTTTAAATGACGGGAAAGTAAAGGAAACAAGCTCACTTTGGCAGGAATAAAACAACGGATATTCTTGGGACATAGATGCAAAACATTTAACTACCAAAGACAGCAATAAGCAAGGCTTTCTAAAGCTTGTATAATTCATAACAAAATCTTTTACATCAGTTCACCAAGCATAATAAGATACCAACCGTATCTTCATTTGACTTAGACGTCAATCAATTTACAGCTACTGTCATATATTCTAATTACAAGGTTCAAGAGCTCTGCCCTTTACTTATTTCATCGTATCAGAATCAATCAATGCACTTTTGACCAGTACTAGATACTTTGTCATGACGGGTAAGCATAACCAGGCCTCCATTGATGCATGAAAATGCTTCTACACCTGACACTGGATACAAAATTCACAAGATTATGACTAAATTTAACCTCGACTGGCGCAGGAAAATGCTTCCATACAAATGTCCATATAAATTGAGCATCATTCACAGAAAAGTTTCTATCAAGCTGCAGAAGTCAGGAATCTGTTAACTTCAAGTAACCAGTCTGCAGACTGCAACTGTTTTCACAGGTTACAACCTCCAAAGTTGCATAGGAAGTATATAAACACAACTAAGGCCTCTGCAAAACACAAAACTAAGAGTAAATTGCACTGACCTCCCTTGAGGTCTGATTGGATTAAAAGATAAACCCCTCAAAGGCTTGAAGAACTGAACCAGCCTCCATTAAGGCTTCACACATTTATGCTTGCCCTTGATAAAATGTAATGGCATCAAAAAGATTGGCAAAGACTGTACAGCAGCCACAGAGAGAGAACGAGAGCGAGAGAGAGAGAGAGAGAGAGAGGAAAACTGACACTGGTCACTGAACACAAAATTCACAAGATTATGCCCTTACCAATGTCCAAACAAATAGAACATCATTCACAGAAAAATTTTTACCAAGCTACAAAAATCAGGAATCTGTAACTTCAAGTAGCCAGTCTACAGACTGCAACTATTTCCATAGGTTACAACCTTCCAAAGCTGCATAGGAAGAATATAAACAGAACTGAGGCGTCTGTAAAACATAAAACTAAGAGTAATTTGCACTAACCTCCCCTGAGGTCTGATTGGATTTATAGATAAACCCCTCAAAGGCTTGAAGAATTGAACCAGCCCCCTTTAAGACTTTACATAACCTATGCTCGCCGTTAATAAAATGTAATGGCATCAAAAAGATTGGCAAAGACTGTACAGCAGCCACAAAGAGAGAACAAGAAAGGGGGTGGGGAGAATAACTTTACCCCACAGCTCTCTCTCCCTCCTAATCACAATCTTATCCACTGCTCGTCCTTCCTCCCTCCCTCTCCACCCCTTCACCAGCTCCCCTTCCTTTGACTCTTCCTCCCCGTTTCCTCTTGCTTTCCCTTCCCTCTCTCCCCTACTGACCAATTTTTGCTTCTCCATGGTACCAGCAGCTGCTCTGCAATCTGTTCCCTCATCACTCTCGCTGGTCTATTCTTCAGTCTCCTAGTCTTGGATACCAAATTTTGTGGAATTTTTGTAAATGATTTGGAAAAGTTGCACGTTGCAGTCATGGAGGCCTGCTGTCATGCGCAGCCGACAGTGGCAATTGTGTCATCAGGTAAGAAGGGAAAACGAAGAAAAACAAAATTAGGACCCCTTTTGGAGTGCTTAATTTATGTCCAGGTCTTTTGTTTGGTTAACACCATTACCAGCAAATTTATCAAGGGAATGCAACACAACTCTTTAAAATGGAGGACTATCCATAATTCAAGCAAACCCCTGGCGATGTCAATGCATCATACTCCGGCTATCCATATTTTTGCAACACCTAGACAGCCCAAATCCAGGCAGTTCAGTTGTCCAATAAACACTGATCAGAACCCAGACTATATCTACCATCAGATTTCATTAGATAATTTTATCATCTCAAAATCATTGATTCCTGCATCATTTGGCTAATTACTAACTGCAATTTAGTTTATCAAAATAAAAAATTGTTGAGAATCAAAGTGCATGGCCTTCAATTTAGGGGCCTAAGACTTTCACTGCAAGGGATTGACTGTTCGTAAGCCTTTAGCACATTCCAACTTTTAGACAGAGCTGCTCAAAAAAAAATAAACTTTTAGACAGGTGGAAATTTCCATGTTTTTTATATAACCACTGATTGGAGAAGACCATTCCAGCCTCTCATGGGGATAGTGCACCATTCAATGGTGAGAGAGCAACCAGCAAGATAGACCATAAGCTCTACTACACCTCCCCCCCAACCCCCCAAAATGCCCTCCCCTCCAAAAAAAGATGCAAGGAACTCCAGTTCAATCTTAGACTTGTCCTTATGGAGCTACACATAGACACCGCAATGACCTGATATATAAATGCGACACCATGATCTAAGTCAAATGGCTTTCACCATTACAAGGAGTCAAACCTATATGATCAAATGACATAGAACAATAACATGAATCCACAAATTATACCAGTTTCCATGTATCGATCTGATGTACAAAATCCTAAACACGCAAGGAAACTAATTTAAAATGAATGGTGTGAATTCCATTAACCTACACTGTCCTACCAAAATTCGCTACTGTGTTTCCAACATACTCTTAGTAAACAAGAGACACACCACAGGCATGCTTCTCTTGCTTGGTATTGTAGACATTGCTTTATCCACAACTTCTGAACTTGTTTCCTATCAAATTTATCATAAACTATACTGCAAAATGCATATTACTTCAGAACACCATCAAACCACCAATACATCAACCTCCACCAAGATTGCTAATGACATTCAGAAAAAAGAAAAAAGGTATAAATAAACAAAAAAATAGAAAACAATAGGAAAGAACAAGCTAACCAATAGGAGAGTAGAACAGGTACAAAGTCAAACCACAGGCTATTAGATTAAAAACTCACCACATAGATGAAGCGCAATGGTAGATATTCTTCTCAATCAACATTTAATTTGAAGCAGAACTTGCAGCACATGGAGCTTGACTACCATCCTCAGATGAAGACTGGTTAGCTGATATGTCCACATGTTGCTGCTGGTCAGCCAGACCAGGAGTTGGGCTATCCTCTTCACTATTTGATACAGAAGCAATAGTATTTCTTCTACTATCTCTGGTTTCTAGATGACCCATCAGGTCCGTCACAGTAGCAATACCTGGATCACTTTCTCTTCTACCTTCAGAACTAAGGTCCTGTGTCGTACTGTTTCTCGAGAAAAATCTCTCCTTCCAGCCTCTTGTGCTCTTGGTGATAGACTCTTTGTACCTTTAACAATGAATTTGGCAAAGATCAGTTGAAAGACTGTTATGAAACTAATTAGCAATTGTCGGTAGCACATAGCAACGTTCTGTTCTACCTCATTGACATTGCACTAAACCGCGATTTTAACGATTCAGAGAAAGACTGCAAATCTGATGGCCCAGCTCTGTCCTGACTGCCAGGGGAGGATTGATTAGGAGACCTCCTAAAAGAAGATAATTTGACATCAGAATAAAAAGAAAAGCAGAAGATAGAATCGTATCTAGAATACAAGTTGAAATATAATAAAGCAATTGCCATACATTCTCATGCTAATGGGCTAAGGAAAAACTTAAAATCAACGTAAATATCACTACCTATTTGTCAATTGCACATGCTGATTAGCAACAGGGCTTGATCCTGATGCTGGAGCAGGCACTTGATCCGCTTGGCCAGAAGTGGGTGGAATTAATTGCGTAGAATCTCCTCCTATGGCGAGCAATGGAGATGCTGAACCAGCTATCATAGCTGCAGGTTCATTCCCCCCAACACCCTGTAGAGGTGGAGGCGAAGCAGCAGCCGTCGTAGAAGGGGCATTAGGATTAGTAGAGAACACAAGAAAGTGAGGACGGCCTTGAGCTGATGACCTACTCCTCTGGCCTTCCCTCCTAGCAATATGACGAGCCCTTCCCATGGCAGCAGCAGCAGCTAAATGCTGAATAATACGTTCTTCAAGCTCGGATTCAGTTGCACTAACTGGTAACTGGAATTTCAAAATGAAAAATAGATGTATAAAAGAAAATTTTAATAACTGAGCAAAAAGGGAGCCACAGTTGAAAAAGTACAAACATGCTGCAACTCAAAATCCCCCAAAGTTGGATGATGAAATATAGTGGTGTTCCTAGGTGGATTCATCCGGATATTTCTTTCATGCTCTACAGCATCAAGGAGTTCCTGGCTGCCAACAAGAAAATATGACTGCTTCTATCCAGGTAACAAAATATGGAGGATGGGCAGAAATATATAGTAGGTTCACTGAGAGAAAGGACCATGGAAGGGGAGCACTTACCTGCCAGGGTCCTTCAGACTGATAGGCTGCCAACACATTGGGCACTTGGAGCTTCTCTGACACCTACAAGATATAGTCACTAATTATGCTTAACCCTGGCCCACATTTTCTATGTCAATCATGAGGCACGAATCTAGGCAAAGTATGAGCTTCTACCAAAAAGAAGGTCAATATTAGGTTGCCACCAACTTGAGAAACTTTAAACATCAATGAACAAAATGTTCTAGTTCAAAGGTAGATCATCCATCACTTGAGAAAAGAATCAGTAAAACAAAAAAACCACAGAAAAATACCACGGGACACAGAAATATACTAACAACAATGTTCAGAAACATTATGATGAGAGAACCGCCATAATCCAAAAAGATGAAAGAAAGCAAAAAAGGAGAAAAAAGCCTTGAATCTGAGGGAAAGTTTTTATCAATCTTTTCTCCAAAAAAAATTACCAAAGCAGAAAGGATCAAGCAACTTAGATCAGAACCTTCCACAAGACCAAAAACGAAATGGAAGTGGAAAAGAGTGAGAGAATTGTCTTTAAATGGATAGGCACTATTACAGGGTTAGCGAGGCTTTTACTTTTGTCATTAGCAGGAGATGGTCATATGCATCTAAAATCCCTGTACTTTCTCGCTTTGAATGTGAGTAGACTACGCATCCATTTTCCTACATGTCAGAAATTTTACATAATAAGCTCTACTGTGCACAATATCCAGATATCTTGCTTAATCTATTCCCCCATGTTGGCTCCTCAAGTTTGTATTGTGCAACAGGGGAAAAAAACAAACAAAGGGGGAATCCACTTTTAATATGGCTGATTACAAACTTCTTAAGAGGACTGATGGCAGCCTCTGCATTTTTATTCACTTCTCAATTAATTTAGTTAAAGTACTCCAATTGCTATATTTACAGACAGAAAGAACAATTTCCTACCAATGCCAAAGCAAAAAATGATCCTAAAAGAGAAGTATTATCTATCTTCATCAAACGCCATGGCAGTGAAAAGACTGAAGCAGTTTTATGGCAACACTTAAGTAATAAAATACATAATAAGTTCTAATGGATGGCATCATATTATGTAGGATGGTATCCCCCTCAAATTACTACCAAACAAAGAGCACAGAATTAGAGAATAGCATAAAGTATTCTGAAGCCTCAGGCTTAAAATAAATATCTTTCAGTTAATGCTGCATTTCCGTCAATCCACAAATGCATATTGTTAAAGAATGAGAAACATCATCATCTTTGACCCAAACATATCACACCCTTAGAAGCATACTATCAAATCCCGTTTAAGGAAGCATTTACACATAGAAAGGTCAAATGTTCAGAAGGGTAGGCTATCAGTCTATTTACTAATGCAATAATGATTAGAACCAAAAAAGACCTCAAGTTCAACAAATAATTATCATTTACTTCACATGAGAGAAACAGCATGTCTGCCATAAAAATGTATGATTTTTGAGCGTTGAAGACATCTTTAAAGTTATTAAAAGCAACCAACTTCAAGATAAGATTTTTCTTTAACAGATTAAGAGAGTACCATTCAAGAACACATTGAAGATGAAATTCATGCTTGCAATTTGTCACCTGCAACAGAAACATAATCAAACGTCACCTAGTTGGACAGAGTTACAATCACAATTTCAATTGAGCACGCAAATGCCTCATAAATATATACATACAGTCGAAGGATCACTTTCAACAAATTCTTCAAGGCATATGCTGCAAGCATCATCACAGGCATCCTGAATTCCACCTTCCACGAAAGCTGCCACTGATGTCAAATGACTCTCGGGTGCTTTACCCTCTTCCATCTGCAAAAAAGTTGCAATCTTTAGAATTAAACTACTTAAAAAAGTAACTCCCGGGTTGCAAAAAACTTTTCCTTCTTACTATTAGATTAAAATCTCAACAATGTATTGGACATACAATAGATAAGTGCCTAAAAAAATTAATGTCTCGTCTACACAGACAAATATAGCAGCTCACAAAAAACAACACCTCACTGAATTAAGAGAAACCAAAGGTGGTCTAACCCTACTTTAAAAGATACCAACTTCACAAAATTGCTAGTCAAAATGAAGCAAAGGGTTCGATTACCAAAAGAACAAGTGGCAGTTTATTGAAGGCTTGTATGGTTCCTTTGTTCCAATGCCTATTGGTTCCCAAAAACAAAAGAAAAAGAGAAACTGGCTGTATTTTCACGTGAACTAACATTCTTCAGCCAATTATTCACAAACTAGAAGACTGCAAATGGGACAAAAAGGCAGCTTTATTGTAATCAATTTACAATCTAGCCCTGTGATACAAATTCCAGGCAAAACCCAGAACAGAAAATAAAAAACCCCACATAAACAAGAACTCGTTCAGCTTAAAAAGAGAAGAATAAATATATAAAGCTCAAGTCCAGACCAGCAAAGGATATAAATCCAAAAATCGAAATGGAAAATCACAGAAATAAGCTATTTAACGAGTGCCCACTAAGCAAACTGGTTAGAATTCACCAATTCCACCCAAAAAAAATTTTAAAACTCACCTCAGAGTAGAAAAGTGACCTAATCTGGCAGATCAAAACTAATCAAAACCCAAAATACTGATTCAAAATTTTACCTTTATTCAAGAGGGATATATACCAGGCCTAAAAGATTATGATGAGATTATCTAAATGAAGTGGGAACGGTATATATTTTGGAGGCAAGAATAAGAAGAAGAGGAAAAAGGGAACGAAGACTTTGTAGAGTCTCTCCCTTGTGGATGATTTATTGGTAGAAATTACAGTAGAATTCTTGATGGGTTTTTCTTTTTCTTTTTACTTTTCCTTTTCTTTTTTTTTTTTTTTGGGGAGTGGGATTAACCACTTCTTCTTACGGGCGGTGGTGACTGATGACTGATGACTGAGCCCACACAGACCAGCTTAGCAGGGAAGGACTAAGGAGAGAGCCAAAGAGGTGACCGCAGCTCGGTCTTCTGCTAGCCAATGTTGCAACACGTGGCTTAGATATCTCATCTCTTTGAATTTTCTATATAGTTTGGGGGAAAAAGTTTCTTTTTTCTTTTTTCAAAATTTTTCAAAAAGAAAAAGTTGAAAGCTGGATATTTGAAAAAAAGTAGGATTGTGCTAATGGATAAACAGATTCTGATTCTGCTTTGCTGTATTATTCTGTGTTTTCCACCGTCCAAATGTAATTTAGAGATTGGGATTTGGCCTTATTTATGGGCTTTTAAGGTAAGGTTTGCTGTCAAATACGATAGATTAGTTAATAATCACTCGTATTAGGGTGAGGATTTGGTGTCTTTTCACTAATTTAGAAGAAAAGTTAGTTGTTTCACTTTCAATATTTTATTTCGTAGTTACAATAATTGAGGGTTTTAGAGTAGGGATTGGTGTATTTTGCGTACTTTTGCTGACAAGATTCGAGTACTTTTGAATTTCATTTCTCGAAAATTTTTAAGATTACGTTTGGATTGAGAGATTCAATAAAGGATTTAAAATCTTCTCAAATCCGACTAATTATTTAGAAAATTTAGGCGGCACTTATTTGAGTTTGTAATTTATCGATAATTGAAATACATGTTAAACACTAAAATAATTGATGAATTACAAATTCAAATGCCTCCTAAGGAATCCAAATAAGTAGAAGGATTTGAGAGGATTTTAAATCCTCTGTCAAATCCCCCAATCCAAACGAACTTGTCAAAAAATAAATATTTGAAAATATAATAGTGTGAAATAAAAATATTATTGAAAATATGTAAAAAGAAATTTTTAAAATAAAAAACAAAATATATTTTGCACAAAGATACAATGCAATCAATGCCATATGTTATGCCTTTTAGGGGTATGCGTGTTTACATCTTTCAAGTTTCAACAGGAAGGTTCACTTGTCTTCGTAAACCCTATTTTTGGGTATTTGATTTGGCACCATTTTCCTATTTTAGGCTTTGGAAATGACGAATTTTGGTGATAATTATGGTTCTATTGGTGTCTTGGATTTTCTGACCACCAAGTCACGAAAATGGCTAATTGGTTTGTTATTGTAAAGTGGTCCACTATCAATTCATATGATATCCTTCCAATCCAAATACTCCATTCTTTAGTCTTTTTAGTATTAACTATAAATTTTGACCCAGAAAACACTTTATAATTCAAGTTTATCAGTTCAATTTAGTAATTTAAACTTTCTTATCATAATTTCAACGCTCCATGATTGGTCATAAAAAAAAAGTTTCAACAATTGAATAGGGATATACATACTTGTTGGTGTAATTTCAAGAGTTTATCGCAGTTTATACTTTGTTTTATTCTTGAGGATTTTTTTTTTTAAGGGTTAAACGTAGTAAACCCCCCTAACGTTTGGTGTCATTTGCATTTTCGTATTTTTGCTGCACTTTCCTCCCCTTGGATTAATGGTCAACACTGACAATTTAACTAAAAGATATTAATAACATCAAAGTAACAATTAGTGGAAACAATACTTGAAAGAGAATTTTGCTTCGAGAGAATGTCAATAAAAATGGGATCCGACCACTTAAAAAGAAAAAATGACATGCCGGTAGAATCTATTGTAGAACTTAAAATAAAAATCATTTTGTATACAAAAAATTATAAAATAAGTACCCAAAAAGAATATCATTTAATTTTAACAACAAAAAAATTTTATTGAAATTTTAGATGTCCGTGACATGCATACGAGAGATATTTTATCATATTTATATATTAACGTTAAAATACCAACTTTTAATTTTTTTTTGTTTACTTTTAACAAGTGCCTAATTTAGAGCATCTTTTACACCTCACAAGACTTCACAGTTTTGTGTGTTTTGGCAACAAAATGGAGAAGTCAAGGTCCTGGTATGCCGCGTGAGTGTGGAATATAGATCAATTCTCATCCCATATGATCTAAATTCTAAAGCACTAATTGCAATGGTAGCTGTCAGAAGATATTTATTTTTAGCATAAAAAAGGCAAAACCATTATTTATTAAAGTGCTTATATTTTCTTTTTCTTTTTTTTGTTTTAACTTTGATCATTCCAAATGTTCTAGGACAAGGAAAGGGAAAAATAGGTTCAAAAACATGAAGAAATATGACGTCCAAATGAATGCGCATTTTTCTCCGGTAAAATCTTGATTGATTATATTACATTAGGATTTTCTCATTTCATATTCTTTTTTTAGTATAGTATATTAAAAATTTGATTATTGGAAAAGTTAAAGAAAATTAAAGTGCGTTTTCGTTTTGAAAGGTTTAAAATCCTGAAACTCTTGTCAAAAAGTACATCGATGCTTGTTCCTAATTTGGACTCACTTGGATCAACTTTTTTGAAGCCATGATAAGTTTGAAAATAAAAAAAGAAAAAAGAAAAAGAGAACAATTTGAGGCAACTTTTACTAAAAGAAGAAAAAAGTAGTAATACCCTTTGACCAAAAACCACGAAAAGGGCCCTAGAAAGAATGCCACGAATGGAGCTCAATTAAAGTAATTAGGCCGTTGTTTTCTTGATTTATCCAAAATAAATACTCTCACCATCTCATTTTGATATTCTTATTTTCCTCTTTTTATTCGCCCCAAATTATAATTCGCTTTTAGTTGAAAAATATAATTAATTTTTAAATTTCCTAAAATATCATAATTTAATATATTTTGTTATCAATGGGTATAACATATCTTATTCAATAATTGTTATAATTCATCACTTGAATCATGCAACTTTCCATCAATATTGTTATCGTAATTAATGTAAAGGCATAGAGAGAGAGAGAGGAATGAATCGGGTGGTATAGAAGAGAGAGTATAAATGAAAAATCTCAGATTCAGAACCTTTCACTTGCACTAATCAAAAAAATGCAAAGATATTCTTCGTTTAGATTGACTTATTTTTCAAAAATAAGTTTTTCAAATACAACACTACAATAATATACAAACAAAAACAATTCAAAAAACATTTCATCCATATAATATATCAAATATTTTAAAAAATATTTATAGTAAAAGTTTTTCATATACACTATTATAGTAAAATATTTCAAAAACACACCCAAAAGTAGCGCTGTTTGGATGAGAGTGTTTTTCAAATACAATAAAAGTTTTTAAAAAGTATTTAAAAAAGTAATCTAAAAATTAGTTTAAAATTTTAAAAAATATCTCAAACTATATCCTAGAAACTCTTCTACTCTTAAATATTCCAAAATATTTTCTGAAAATATCCAAAATATAATCTAAAAACTCTCTGTTATAACAAAATTTTTCAAAAACACCCCTAAAAACAACTAACCCAAACAGTTTTAGAAAAATAGTATGTTAGATTAATTTTTTCAATAAAGGTAACTAATTTTTCTTAAATTGTGTGGAAAAAAAAACATAACTATCAAAATTAGATTGAGAGAATGGTTGAATTGATTTGAAGCTCCTTTTGCTTTGTAGGGATGTACTCCAAAATCTGAAAGTATCACGTGAAAGTGCTAAAAAAAAAAAACAAATGTCATTACTTATTTAGCAATTCATCACGAAGTGGTCAGAATGCCCAAAAAACAGAAGAACCAGAAATAAATGAGAGCATTTACTGAGTGCTGGAGTTTGCATAGGAGCTGAATTTTCAGTGTTTCATCGCTCACTATGCACATTAGTGCATTGAAACTGTTATGTGGGTGAAAATTTTCGAACCATTCTCAAGCTTTTTTACTGCAGTAACAAATGGAAGGAACAGCATTGAAGCCAATTTACTAGTTACATAAAATCATGATTCTTCATTTCTTCTAGCTCCACTTTCAATCCCTCTTCATTTTTCTTTTTTTTTTTGTAAGATTTTAAATTTTAGAACCAAACAAATTACAGGTACAACATCTTATGAATTTCTACAAAAGAGTGTCATATTCAAACGACATTCATAAAAGATGAATGTGACATTAATGTTTGACGGGCTACAACAATTAGAACAAACATTTACCAATAAGTGGCAAGATTTCAAACGATGTTTTGAAATCATACAAGACTTGCAGAGAGCTTAGGAATAATTGGACGCTAAAGTTTGAAATAGAGCGCGTTTTCCACTCGAGACTATTTCAAGCAAGACTTGCAGAAAGCTTAGGAATAAAGAGTAGTGGCAAAATGTATCACCGAAGAAGTGAAGAGTAGTTGCTAACTAGTACATTAATTTCTCTGCCTCCGTTTGGATAGTGTATTTTACGAGGGTTTCTACAAAATTTTATTATAATTTACTGTAACATTATTAAATAACTTTTTCGTATTTGAGTGTTTGGGAAATATGTGAAATTTTTTTTATTTTTATTTTTCTTTTCTTTTGTTGTTTTTTTTCTCCTTTTTTCCTTTCATCTTTTTCGTCTCTCCTTCCTTCTTCTGTCCCACTGCCGCCACCCTCTTCCTCCCCGCTACCATCAAACGGTGGCGTTGGCACTTCACTCTCCCTACCATTTTTTACCCTTTTCCCTCTCTCCCTCCCTCTCCTTCTCTCTCTTTCCCCTTCTTCTGCTTCATTGATTTGGCTACATAAAAAGGAGAGAAGGAGGCGTGTTGGATAAAGGGAGAGGTAGGAAAGAGGGTAACAGGGAGGAAATGAGGAGAAGGGGAAACAAAAGGAGAGCGAACTGCTCGCGCCGATGTTGGTAGTGGTGGTGGGAGGCTAATATGGGGGCGGCAGTGATGAAAGTGTAAATGGTTAGGAATGGTAGTAGTAAAAGAGGAAAATGGGTGTGTATTTTTTGAGTATTTTGAAATGCGTATTTTCAAAAATGTATGTGTTTTTAGCGGATTTAAAAATTTTGTCAATTAAAAACAAGCTAAAAAAATAAGGATGCCAAACACACCCTATGATTTGTCTCATCCAAATGTATTGGAAGAAAAGAAAGTATAATAAAAGGAGGTTAAAAAAAATTGAACTATACTAGTCTTAAAATCTTCAAAACTAAGACCTCAAATCCAACCGTATAGCTGACCTCTAACGGAAAAGTTCACTAGTTTTTTTTTTTTTAATTTGATTTGAAAGTGAAACCCCTCCCCCAAAAACCACCAAAGTAAAAACAAAGTAGTCCAAAGGGAAGAAAAGGAACATATGATATACCAAAAAATAGTGGAAAAACGATTAGAATGAGGAATGAAATATCGGACAAGACAAGATTCTCTCTGCTATAGGAATTGCACATACTATTTAGCAAAGAGGAGAAGATTACTCCTTATAAACAAGGAAATGTAAAACCAAAAATTATATATGAAACTAATGCATAATCTAAAAAACATAAGCACATTGCGTTGTGAGTACATTGCATTTTCATGTGCAGTGCAAATCATCACATTTGAATATCCAAAATTTTCAAAAATGGAAAGGTATGAATATATATATATATATATATATATACACACACACCAATAGAAGCAATCATGGCTAAAACTTCTTAATAGGGCAAATATAGGTTCCAAAAAGTTGTTGGTGAGACCAGCTGGGTTCTGCCACATTAAGAACACAAAGTATTTTTTTTTACTTCTCTTGAGGTTTTCTTTTGATGTCTTGTGCGTACCAAATAGAACATTTCCTTGTATATATCTCATTCTATTTTTATTCCATATCAAAATTTAACGTACACGCATTTTCAAATTAAAAGGTAATGAAAACATGATCACAATTCTGTCATCAATATCTTGGTCTCTGTCACTTTGTAAGTGATTTTCATCTTCATTGGAGATCAACATAATGTCTTTCCCTTACCGGTTAATAAAAGTGAAAAAGAGATATCTATTCCTAATTATGTGGGTGTCCCAAGTAAATTTTTTTTTCCTTGGAACATGTTTTATGAAAACTAACGTGAAATCTTGGTAAACCAAATCATTAAAAATTACAGAAGTAACTACAACAACATCCAATTTTTTCCAAAAAAAAAAGTTGGACAAGAGCTTTCTTCTTGCTTCCATATATCAAGCCCTTTTTTTTTTGTTTTAAAAATTTCTAGAAGACTACCATCATTCAATATGGAATTGTGGATTGACCTGGTAAAAGAATCCATTCATTTCAAAATCTACTGCTAAAAGTCCTCAATTCCAACACCTTAATCCTAAATTTCAACCATGACTTTATTGTCACAAGTGCAATAATAGACAGCTACTATAGTGACAATACAGCGGTATACAACTATACATAATTCAAAATAGCTTTTAAACCCTTTTACTTTTTTTCAGTTTCGTGTGATATGCAATTGAAATCTTGCCAAAGGAAGGCGAGAAAGAAAGAATTCATGAGAACACAAAAAAAGTTGGGGAGAACAATCAATAAACCCAAAAGACAAAATCTTCCATGCATATGTAAATAGGGAGTTTTTGGGATAATTGTTGACAAATTTCATCTGCCTCATGGAAGGGTAATTTGGTGATTTGCTATTTGGTACCTCGGCTTGGTTGAGCAGATTGTACAACAATTTAATACATGGGAGTCCCCTAGTAAGTACTTGAAATTACATTCTTACCCTTTAAGTGACTATTTATGCTTTCTTGTGCATTTATTTGTCACTGAAGAAACAAACTGCTTTTATTACAAAGCTAATCAATCATCTGTTAGAATTAAGACACAATCAATGAGAATTAGTGGAGGAGCTATTTGTCATGTATGATATGATATCATTGGATTGTTATGTATGATATCATATCATTGGATTGTACCTTCTTTAAAAAAAAAACAAAAAAAAAATTGGGAATCTGCACTTCTTTTTTGGTGGAAGCAGGATTATCCAATGACTGATGATTGCACTGCTAATATTTGCTCTTCATGTCCCCATATATTCATGATGACATGCTGAATACAGATACAATTCTGATCTCCTTTTTTCTGTCTTATTATCAGCTGTGGATGATCATGACAAAAGTTGTCTCCAGATGCTTGATGAAGGCCACAATGTTACAGGTGCGTGTTTTCATCCTAAACTTCCTATTATAATCACCAATACAGGTGATGGTATTGGTACCGTCCACGTATGGCATGCAATGCAACCACCTAAAGGTAATCTATACATTCATCCAGGCCATATGATGGATGCTCTCTAATACTGTGAATTAGGTTCTTACATCACAATTTTTATTTATTTATTTTTTTTGCATGTAAAAGGTTTACTTGAAAAGATACAAGTTTCTCACGCTTGTTTTGGTGTATCAGAAATTTGACTTGTACCATTTAGAAACTCAACATTTCAATTATTGACCTTGTGGGAGTCCTGTCTTCAATTCGTTTGGATTAGCTGTTTTCTGATGTGTTTTTCAAAAAATTTACTGTAACAGTGTATATGAAGATTTTTTTGAGTTGTATACATTTGTGTATTACTGTAATATTGTATTTGAAAAACAGGCAAATCCAAACAGAACGTGTAATTGGCTGTAAATTTACCAATTAAAGCACAATTACTTATTATGACTAATGATTTCCTCAGATTCAAAAAATAGGTCAACTTTCTTCTTAAATGAACATTACAAATTTATTAATCGCAACTTTGATTACTCAATTGCAACAAAGGATTCTTCCCTAATTAAAAGACTAATAACAAGCACTCAAAATCTCCCCATCTACCAAAATCACAAATTAAAGATTATAATTTAGCAGCACTAGAAAGTGATTATTCCACTCATATCAAACGGCTAAACTTCTACACTTTATTGATCAAATAACTCTTGATCGAGTTGCAATACTCCCATGGCTAGGCAAGCCTACAATGGATTGATCAATACAAGTTTTGGGTATAAATTTTCATGTTTTCAATTTAGCAACTTGAAAATAAGAAAGATAGAACAAAGAACAGACACAAAGTCCACAACAAAAGCAAAAGCCTTGCTGCAAATGTTTTGCAGAAACAGACTTCTACTACTAAAAGGGATCCTCTGTTATCTACCACTACAAAATTTGGAGCCACCCCAATAGAAGAAATTACAGCTTCAAGAATCATATTCTCATAATCATAGCCTATTGCAATTGTCTCTGTACTTTGAGATTGCCTCAATGCAGAAAAGGAGCAAGAATGAGTCCTAGTAAATTAAAGATGAAACATCAGAGATATCGAAAACCCTTTGACCTAAAACTAGCAAAAAAATTGTCACCAAAAGTTAAAAAAGAAAACCACCAATAGTAGCA
Organism: Coffea arabica; assembly: GCF_036785885.1. NCBI lineage: Eukaryota > Viridiplantae > Streptophyta > Magnoliopsida > Gentianales > Rubiaceae > Coffea > Coffea arabica. The sequence goes on along the minus strand of NC_092310.1, from coordinate 48,934,042 downwards.
GGTTGCAAACATATTTTAATAGACACACATAAGCTTTTGCATGGTGTCTAAATCAAGAAGAAAATGCATAGGCTACACATTTTCACACTTCAATAAAGTATCAAACTTCATAATTTGGATGTCTAGTTGAATTTTTATAAGATAGCAACATGCTCAAACGTAATCAAAATTGGCAGGCAAAAAAGCAGGAAATACCTAGAAGGCACTTGAGAAAGAAAAAGAAAATGCCAAAGCAAGATTTTGGATAAAAGATGCATTTTGAATTTTTGATGGAGAGCAAAAGAAGCCCTTCACTCACTACATAAAACAAGAAGACAGAAAATACCTTTGAAGACCTTTTGGTTCACTCTTTACAGTTGCCGTATATATACATAACATTTCAATTTTTTGGCCTGTTGCCTATACATTGCATACCTTGAAGAAAAACAAGTGATCAATCAAAATTCAGAACTCCAAACAAAATCACAACCGTCAACCACCACTCATCTTTGATCAATCACAATCAAATCCCTTTCTCAACTACTCATTTTTTCTTTTTCTTTTTCTTTTTCAAGCCAACTACTCATTTTTCATCATCCCAAAAGCCCCCTTACCTCTTTTTTTTTTTTTTTTTGTGGAAAAAAACCCCCAAAATTTACCTCCCAAAGAAAAAGGGAAAAATCTTGGGGGGAAAAAATCATTAATCAATTAATCTTCCCTTTGAGAATGACTTCTCCAAAACCCAGCCCCGTAAAACCGGTCCCACATTTCAGAATCAAGATCAACGGCGTCCATTACACCAACGCCCTTCTGATCATCATCATAACCGTCAGATGATGATGATTCATCATCATGATGATAAATCCCATTCGGCCCACTCTTATTTTCCTCCAAATTCTTCTTCTTTTTCTTTAATAATCTTTTCCTCTTATTTTTCTTCCAGGCCTTTTTACACAGCCCCTTGGGAACTTTATAGACGGCCAAGATGAGCAGGTGCATCACCGCGCATGGACAGCAGCAGCACACGGCGGCGCACTCCGCCGTAGTCACACCTGCAACTTCCCCTATCGTCCTCCCACTCGGGCACTCCCTCTCGTCCTTCACCGCCGCAGTCGCAGTCGCCGCAGCCGCAGAGCCACCGGGTAACAACGGTTGCCTCCTATTCATCGTGGGCGACTCAATCATAACATGCTGAGCCATCGCCGTCGCCATCTCTCTCTACCACTGAGTCAACTCACTACAATCAAAGGAAGGAAAAAAAAAAGACAAAACGATTCTTCACCCCAAGGCAAAATCCAAATGGGTTTTTGTTTCTTCTCCTTTTCTTAATCTGGGTTTTCGACCTAAGCCATGCTTAAGCCCATCTAAGGGGAAAAAAATGATGGGTTCTTAAAGGAGATCAGATTTATGGGGGGCAAATTCCAGAAAGCACTAAAATAGGAAGAGGAGATGAGGTTAAATTTGGCTAGAAGCGGAGAAAATAGGGGGAAAATCTTGTGGATGGAGAATTATAGCAACCTGAATCTTCAATTATAGGGAGATATTTCAATTAGTGCTTGAGTTACAGTGGCAAGAAACAAATTGGGAGGACAAGTGGGAGACGCGTCAGCAGGTGTGCGGAGGGAGACATTTGAGGGCCAGACGAAAGACAGATAAAAGAAGAAACACGCAAGTGCGGATTTAACGCATAGATATCACGATTTTGGAAGTTAGTTCTTATATTATGTGATTTTGACCGGTCACGCAACTGAAGTCTGCTTGTGGGTTCGACATTAATGGGACCAATCCAATGAACCATGGAAACTGCGTTTATTACAATGAGCTCCTTGAGTTTTACCATATTTACTATGGATTGATTTAGGGTAGATCAAATTTGCAAGTTAAACCACACTAATCAAAGGTAGGAGGATTTAGAATTGGCATGTGTTTGTTGAGAAGCATAAAAAATTATTAGTACACAATTTAATCTTTATCGTGTAATTAATAAGGATACAGGTGTCCGCGTCCGTTTTACGGTCTGCGACTAATCTTGTTCGAGCTGCGTCGGGCCCCTTGCAAGAGAATCTCTCCCATCGTTGTTTTTTTCATTCCTATGGGGTTTTGAACCCGAGACCTCATGGTTAAGAGATGCAAGCCCCTTCCACTTGCACCAACATCCGTTGATTAAGGATACCAATTTATCAAGATTAGCTGAAGTCCACTATTATTATCTCAGAAGTGTATAAAATATGAACAAGGTGTAAAATGTGAAAATTTTATGTAAATTGGTATCTTTTCTTGCCATAATATTGCTTGTATGGCAATTATTACAAATTTCTTTAAACTTAATTACTTTTTTTTCCACATATGAATGTTGTTAACTGGGTATTCTTGGCCTGGTAAAATTGTTTAGGCTCTCAATTGCGACGACGTCCCTCTCTATTATCCTTGCAAATTATAAGAGTGGCTTAAAAATTAAGAAATTTGAGGAGAGATCATCGTAATATTTTAAAATTTGGGGAAAATTTTCATTACATTGAGCTCGAGCAAGAGCTAGTCTTGTTGGCCATGAAGAATAAACTAGACAGTATTTCCTTCGAGAAGAATTAGTTTTTGCTTCCAACTTGAAAATTTTTGTTGGAGACAAATTAGGGATGTTTTAATGGTTAGGGACGTGACCATAATATTGGACCTGAAATTTTGATTTCATTGGCCCTATTAGGCTGTTAATTTGTTAAAAAAAAAAAAGTCAAGGTAGCCACCTCCATTTTTAAAGAAAACATTTGATATACTTGTTCTAGAATTTGTTCATTTTCAATCTTGTAGTGTCTAAGCATGAAGTATTCCTTCTTTGTCAAATTCTAATTATACGATCCAGCTATCAACTGCAGTGTCTTTTTAAGTGTTGCCATCAGTGGCTGGAATTTCAAGGATTGCCACCAAAAAATGGCGTTGAATTGGTCATCTAATTACCAAGAGGATCACTAAGTCAGCAAACCATATTCCCATTTTCCATTATTTTTTCTTTTGTTTTTCGAGAGAAGTCACCAGAAATGGGGGCAACCGTATTTCTTATTATTCCCCCAAGAACACAATATAAGAGAAATCCATAGATTTGATCAAAATTTGAGGACAAGCCCCTATTTTTTTAAATTTAAAAAAAAAAAAAGAACTTATGCCATTCTCTCTAGAAGTAATTTTTTTTTCAGTTAGTACTGACAAATTAGTGCTATTTATTTCCCTCTAATTTCCAATCATATTGATATTTGCTTATTTTCAATTCACACGATCTCAATAGTATGCCATATGCAAATACTAATTCTTTTTTTTTTTTGGTAAAAGTAAATATTAACTCTATACTATGTATGTTTCCCAATGCGTGTCAAGGAGCTGAAGAGCAAATTTTTACAAAAAATTTAAAAAAAAAAAAGAAGAATTTTCACGTGTTGTTGCTTAGCAATTAATCCTGAATTAGTGACAGCTCATTTTCTTGAAAAATATTACTGATTGTGTTTCCACACGACATCTAGTACTTTTGCGGAATTAAACCGTTGTCGATGATTGGATTTGATCAGGTGGGAAAGGTCATAGCAAAACATCTAATGACAATTTGTTACTTGGAGAAATTAAGTTCCATGTTTGACTTCTGGTAATCTTGCATTAATGATGTTTAATGACTAGTTTTCGAAATTTAGGCTCCTACGCTAGAGGGAAAGGGGAGACTAAAGAGGCTTGAATTGGGAACTAGCAGGTACACAAATCTTACTAAATCAAAGGATGCTCTGGTTCCACCCTTGAATTTTTTTCACTATAAGTGGGATTTGAACCTTCACCTACAACCCAAGAAGAGACTTAAGTTTCACTTAATGATTTGAACCCTCACCTACAACTCTTGAATTTCAGTTCTACACAGTCAATGGCGAAACTAAGCGGGCAGCGGCAGGGAGGGGCCACCGCCCCCAATTTCTAGAAATGAATACCTTGTACGTCATTAAATTTTGACCCAAAAAAAAAAAAGTACTCCGTTAAATTTTGAGAATTTTTAAAGTTTCCTTTATATATTTGGCTATTTGCCCTGCTATGTTCTAGAAAGTCATGCTTTCTCCTCTTAAGAGTTTGAAAATTTTTCAAAATTTCTTATATATATATATATATTAAGTTAGGATTAAGTTTTTATCCACTATTAATATAGTGAATGTAAATATATGTCACTTATACAAAAAATAAATTTAAAATTTAAAATTGAATTACCTGACGTGCATCTACACGTATTAAAAAAAAATTACCGCAGATAACGTAATTTGTCCCCCAAAACTTTTTAAAATATTTATATTGACTCCACAGTTTACATGTATATATTTCGCCCCCTCAAACTAAATTTTCTAGTTCTGCCATGCAGTTAAAAACAAGTTGTAGTCAAATAAAGCCTCAAGTACACAAGTAGGTCGAATTAACACCAAGAGCATATGGATAGCACTAATAGAGATTTTGGCTATTTGTCACAAAATTTGGGACTTTCAATTTCCTGAGTAAATATGAGAGTGGAAGAAAGTTTGGTGGGTGTGGAGGAAAGTCAGTTTGGTATAATCTTTGTAAAGAAAGTCAATTTGGTGTAATCTTTGTAAAGCTTAAGGGTAGGGGTTGGTGGTCCGATGATAAAGTAAAAGTGCCGCCTAGGGCTTCGATCTCTAGCCTTTTCTTTATAGGAATTTTATTTGTTTCAACAATAAAAATGAAATTTACTCGACAAAAATTTACTCGAAAAAAGCTTAAGATTGAGACTCCATGAACTAAAATTCTCGACTTTTATTCTTCTCTTCCTTCTCTCAATTTCTTAAATCCTACCATTTCCCTTAAAAAAGGTGAAGTGTTTCTTAACAATACAGAATGTAAAGGCAGTTGATCGAAACAGATGATTCATTGTCAAATGGTGGCTATACATCTTTTTCGGACAGAGTAACTGTGGCCTTCGATCTCACAAGCCCACAACTTTTTGCTCTATTGTACTATTTCATTTTGACTTTCCTCGTCATACATGACAAAGCAAACACTCGAACCATAAAATGCCAAATGATGTCGGCTTGGGAAAGGAGGCTGATCCCTTAAAAAAACATGCTTTTGCCGAAAGAACCAAACTGGTCGACGGAAACTGGATCATGGATGAAGCAATTCAGCCGTGGCCACGAGGTTAAGAAGCATTCTGATGTGACCTTGGCTGCCTTCAATGTTGGAGCTTCCAACATTGATTTCACCTTTGACCAGCCTCTTTTCAAGCCTTTAGTCTGAAATGGCCTGCAGCTGGCTCAACAATGACAGTAATTTTACACAGTGATAATAGATGCTGGCATTGCTCATGCCAATGGTCTTCAAGAAGTAATGGCGGGCTAGTTAGTTAAATTTGACGTGGAGAAAATAGACACTGCATTGACTTGGGAATCAAATAAATATTGGTACTATATTATTGAGTGATGGTTTGGCGATGCAAGAATGAAGTTCTGTAAAAGTAACGTGAATCACTTAGTGACAAGGAACCATAAGCGCTGCATTAGCTCTAATCTCGTGTGTTTGGATAGTGAATTATTCGAGATAATTTTGTAAAAAATACTGTAACATTTTTTAATGTGATATATGTGAAATTAAAAGATGATTGAAAAATATGATGATGATACAAACGAGTCAGTGTGGTCAGTGTATGTAAATAAGGTGAAAATAACGTGTAATCCAAACACAATACGTTAAATCCTTTCAGGAATGAGCATTTGTTGCAAATGTATGCACTTTGAATATTCAACTACACAGGGTCGTTCTAAGCGAAAAATTTATAGAATCAGTAGTATTATTTTCATCTTAAGCACTAGAATTACTTATGGCACTTTTACTCAGAATGTTACAGTAGACAAGGGCTCGAACACTTGGTTCTCCCTTCAATCATTTATTCTAAGTTACAAACGAAAGAATTTGATAATGAACATAAAATAATAATAAAAAGAGTGAATTTTAGAGGCTAGCACATTACAAAAACAAACAGAGGATGATGTCTAGGATCCACTGAATGCACCTCCACACAAGTTGGCATATAGGTAGGTATCTTCGGTCCAGGGAGAATTAAGGACCAATGAAGACTAATCAACCCGTTCTGTTGTTAGTTTGAAGATCATTTGTCATTCTGCTGATGCTGGTAGTTGGCAGCCCCAATCTACTTACCAATATAACCCAACCAGTGGAGGAAGACTGCCAAAAGAAGCATGAGGATTGCCAAAATCATACCGGGTCTTCCCAGAAGCCAATTCTTTGCCTTCTTAGCCCCTTCCACTCCTCGTTGCAACCTATCCGCCCACCTCATCTGCAATGTGAGTTGTTCAATGTTTAGAGGGTACATCCAGAAGAAATAAGCATGATAACGAATGGCCTGAAAAAGGTAAAGCAAGAAGGCAAAGGAAAATGCAATGATTTATATAGAGACAATCTCAAAGCAAGAGTTACCATTCTATCCAAGTCTTCCGGTGATAAAGATGACATGGCTTGTTGAGCCTTTGCAGCATCATCGCGAGAAAGCTTTAGTCCAAATTGTTCACTCATGCTTGCCATCATGTCTGGGTTCATATTTTTAATCATTGATGAAAACATCTGCCAGGAAATCATGGAAATGAAACAATTAAGCAACAGATAAATATTCTACATATGCCAACATAGCTGAACTTCCACCAAGTAAACAGACAAAACCTGCTAAATTCCATACACAAACATAAACGAAATTCCATTAAGTAAACAGACAAAACCTGCTAAATATAAGTACGATGCATTTTTTAGATATAGACAGCAAATTTGAGGAAAGACTAGTTTCAGAAAGGAAAGATGTATGAATAAGATGCCATTGATCTCGATGATAATTTGTTCCTTAGAAAATAAGTTAATCACCTGCCGCATAGCTGGATCCTTCATTTGGTTTCTCATTTGTTCTTGCAGATCAGTACTTGAGCTTGGCATACTCGACTGAAAGCTTCTTGAACTCAGGAACTGTTGGGAAGTAATACTTTCACTGGCATTGTCACTAACAATTGCATTGTTTTGAGTATCTCGAGTTTTTGACTGGTAATCTGATCTATAACCACTAGAAGCTGCAGATGATGATGCTCCATCAACCCCTTTAAAAGAAGATGCCATTTCAGACATCTGTTGGAAATCTTCAGGTGACATCTTGCTCATCATTTCTGATGCCATCTTGAGCATGTCAGGACTTGCATCAGTTGGCATTGATCCTCTATTTAAAATTGGGTTACCTCCTTGGAAGGAGGAGGCTAGTTTAATCATCCTTTGAAGTTCTTCAGGAGGCATCTTGCCAATAACACTCGAGGCAGTCCTGATCATATCAGGAGTTATACCTTCAGCTTGCCCATTACCCATAGCAGCTAGGGTTTCAGGATCTGTTTGAGAAATAAGGTTTTGGAAGGATCTGTATTCCAATGCAAAGCAACAAAAGGCTGACATTCAGGAAATAGTAATCCTTTTACATATTTAACTAACAGTATGAAATCAATAAAATGCAAGATCTATTTAATGTTGAACATGCCCATGCATTACAAAGCCTCAATCAAATCAAGATGCAGAATGATGACATGAAAAAATACTTGTTACAAGCAGAATAACGATCAAATGTGCCAATGCAGATACAACCAAATGCATATTAAATTGAACTGAACAGAGTAGCATAAAGCACAGAGAATGTTAAGTAATTATCCAATCTGCATGAAAAATGTCCGAAGGCCAGCCCTGCATTTTATTGTCTCTTTTTTCTTCAAGAACAAATAAAAAGGAGTCCAAGAGACAATTCTAACTTTTATACAGATGAAACTTTTCCTCTGGAAAGAAATGAAAATCAGGCAAATTGTGTACACTTTCCAGCTTCGCCACACCCAACATAGACAAAAGGAAAAAGAAAGAAAGAGTGAATGCACACAGCCCTTGTTGTATTCAGGTTCCCTGACATTGTCACGTCATAGTTTTCAATTTTAGCACTGCATAACTTCCGGTACTAACTTTGATAGAGGACTATTTCTGTCTAATTAAATTGTCATGCAGCTAAAAATACCTGATAGATTCTGGATCATCTTTTAAAGCCTGCAAATACTCTGAACTTGTTGAATGAGGACGCCCAAGGATATCAGGTTGATTCTGAGAGTGGCCACTGGTTTCTTGTGGTTTGGTGAAAAACGATTCTGCAGGAGGACTATCATGGCTTGCAGATGAGCTGGTTGGCTCTTCGTCGGCTATTTCCTCAATAATCAACCCTACAAAATGGAAAGGAAAATCAAGCCTCAACACAATAGAAATGAACATAATCTTAGCACAAAGAAGTTACAAGAGTTATGGCTATTTCTGAATTTTGAGACTCCATCAGATTGAAAAACCAGCATATATGGGCCGGTTAAATCTACATTCCTACTAATTGTTGATGGAAAATCTACATACCTCTTGATTTTTGAGCACGACCTTCTTTCATCAGATTTTCCTTAGCATCTCTGCATGAGTAAGCAGCGCAGACTTAAAACTCAATTTCTAAAAGCTTTGAGAAGTAAAGCAAAGTCAACAAGAACTTACACAGTAGGGAAGATTAGCTTATGAGGTTATATGACACAATCTTTGAATTTTTAGAGTAAAGGGCTGTCTTAAGTGAAAAAGGGATACCTTAAAACATCTGCAATTGTTTCATCATCAGGAGAAACTTCATGAGCTTTACTCAAGTCTGAAACAGCACTCTGACCCAACAACACATGCACTATGTTAAAACAATAAAGGTAGTCAAACTTGCATTTGCAACCAACCAAAAGTCAACTAAGTCAACTAACTTCAAATTGTCCCAATGCTTTATAGGCTTGACCACGGCGGTAGAGGGCCTTGATGTTGCTCCTGTCATATGCCAAAACCTGGAGCAATACACATCACAGTAAGATTTCAGGCAGCATTAATCATTTTCCATAACAATCAGCAGACACTAAAGGTAAGTCTCCAAGAGCAAGTGCTAAAACAGACAGACACAAGAATATGTCATGATGATTTCAGCAATTAGAGCACAAGTATCTGAGCCGAGAGCAAAACAAAGGAAGCCATACCTCTGTACCTTCCTTTATGCACTCATCATACTGTCCAGTTTTCAGACAACAAGACATCAAATTAAGAGAACATGCTGAAAGAAGATTTCTGCCTTTGGAGGTAGGAATGTCTTTCAAGTTATTCTTTGCCTTTAAAAAAAAAGGACAAGTCAGTAATTATCAAGATCACAGTACAGCCCGGCTATGAGGAACCTAAAGATACAAACATCTCTAGTGCTATACTTACTAGCAAATATTTTTGCAGGGCATCAGTATATCTTCCCTGGCTGTGAAATTGGTTCCCCTGTAATATACAGAAAGAACCATATTTATATGCAAATCTAATCCAAAGCACCGACTCCAAAAATAGGGCAGAGAAAAAGATAACAAACAATGACACTTCCATGGAGCACTAAATAGTCATATTTCAGAAGCGCAGCTGATAAATCACTTATAGAAAGCCCACCCTTAATGCAAACTTACATTAAATTTTCAAATTTCATTTGTGCTTCTATTTTCAATATTGAAGTGTAAAAGAAAAAGCAGTCAATATAGAGATTTCATAATCTAAGAGGTAAATTAAGAAAGCAAATATCAAATAAATGTATAGTCACTCAGATTCTAGTTATGATTATGTTAATACTTACTTCCAGCTTATCAATTCATCAGTTTCAAGTCTCTCACTGAAGAAAGTAATGAGAATTCAAAACAACTTCTAAAAGTTTACATTTGCAACATTACTCTCTGGTGGCCAATGAAATACCTGTTTCTTCAGCATCTCAGCAGCATTTATCTCATAAGCAACCTGTGCATCTAAGTGAGTGCGCATAGCTGCAAGCTCTTCAGGCGATGCATTAGCCATCTTCTCACCAATCTCAGCCATCTCTTCTGGCCGTGTATGCTTCATCTGTTCTGCAGCATTCCTTAAGTCTTCAGGCCTCAGGTTTTTCATGCCTTCAGAAGCCATCTTTAATAACTCAGGATTGGACATCATCTGCAATGTCCACATTGACAATGTCCAATTAGGTTGCACTAGGATACATTTGAATTACGGTTTAAAATTCATGCACAAAAGAAAAAAGAAAAACTAATGGAGGAGAAAAGAAAAACAAGAAATAGATACTGTTAACACAACCAAATCGACAAGCAAAGTTAAAAATCTTATGAAATCGAGGATTTAAAATGGATCAAGAGCAAACTCTACTAATTTCCAGGTGCAGCTACCAGCCGTTCCCTAACCCCTAATTCCTTACCCCATTCTCCTTTCACTGAAACTTTGACCAGAAATGAGTGAAACCACATTTAACTCAATTGTACATTGTCTTCGGAGCACTAATCAATATCTTAGGCCCACCCAATCAATCAGTAGAAAAATAACCATAATTGGCAGATAACTCTGAACCTCAAGTTTCGAAACTTAGAACTTCAATAAGACAAAATCATGAAAAGAAGCATGCTCAGAAAGAAACATTAGTAACTGAAGTAAAATGTAAAGAAAACATTAGTTGCACAAAATTACAAAGCTACTCCAGATAAGTGAGACAAGCTAAGAAAATAAAATCATCTAATGAATAGGACAGCTACATAACAAAGTTACATCGTACTACACCTCGTATTTCGTCAAAAAAGGAGCTCATTAAAGCACATATCCAAAACCATAAATCCTCAAAACGAGGTAAATAATGATTATTAAACTCAAAATTACAACACGGCTTTTCCTTAGAATCTAAAAGGGTGTCCTAAACATTCTCAAAAAACCCAAAAAAACAAAATCGAATCCAAAATTCACAAAAGGGGTCATTGTAAAATGCATCCGAAATTACCTGTTGTTGAATCCGGGCTAACTCAGCCGGCGACATCCGGCTAATCTGTTCTTGAGCCAATCTGATCAATTCAGGATCCATCATACCATTAAACATTTTCGTTTCTCCAAAAAGAATTGAAACAAATTCAAGCAAAATTTATCAATTGTAAGTTATGAGCTATTCAGATCCCTATATTTCTTTCAATTTGAAAAACAGACAATTCGTCGAATTTTGATGGAATCAAGAAGGGATTTTGTGGGTTTTATTCGGTTTATACCTACTTATAAAGGGGTAGTTTTTTAAATATATTTCATGAAAAGGACAAAATTATTGTCCGTGTTGAATAGGTTGGACGCCCACCAGAAAAGAAAGAGAAAAATAGGAGTTGAAAAACATAAGGAAAGTTTGAGGGACCCGGAGATGATTGGCATATGCTCCTTCAGCCTTGTAGAAAGGGATAATTTCAGAAACCTCCCCTAGGGTTTCTAACTATTTAACAGGTCTCCGTTCAAGTTTTAAAAATTTATACTAACCTCCCTTAAGATTTATTATCTTGTAAGATATTAGTCCATCCAACAATTAATAAGTGATATTAGAAAAGAGAAGATAATATAATTTCACCACTATTCCTCATCTACTAAATTATTTAATTAAACTAATATTATGCTAAATATTAAAGGAAATACTAGAATTTGCTGTTTATCATCAGGTATTTGTATAACATAGGCATCAAAAATAATATATCATTCAATATACTTCATGTAATAGAAAATCCAAATTGCTCTTTCCAGTTACAAATTCATTGTCAAACATAATCAACAATAAATAATTAAAAAAAATTTGTAAACAAAATATTATAAAGAGTAAACTTTAATACCATAAAAATTTCAATAACTAACCTTAATATGTTGACAAGAATATTTATGATGTTAAAGTTTGTTCTCTATATTATTTTGGTTGCAAATTTATTGATTATTTATTGTTGATCATGTTTGATAATAGGTATGTAACTAAAAATAATAATTTGGATCTTGTATAAAATTTTATACTATTTTTTTATGCTATATGTGATTTGATCTCTAAAGATAAATAGCAAATTTTAGTGCTTTTGTTTAATCTGCAGGTTGGTATTAAATTAATTAAATAATATAGTAGATGATGGAATCATATTATTTTTTCGCTCCTAACATCACTTTTTAATTATTAATTAGATCTAAATGTTACAGGATAATTAACCTCAGTGGAGGTTAATGTAATTTTTAAAACTTAAAGGAAGACCAGTGAAATGGTCAGAAACCTCATGGGAGGTTTCTAAAATTATCCCTTGTAGAAAGTTTGGGAATAAATTTTTAGCCCAAGTTGGATTCTGGGAACTTGATGGCTTTTCACTTGATATTTGGAAAGGGAAATAGATTTATTCTGTTATGAATCTAAGGGTGCGTTTGATAAAATTGAAATTTAAAAATTAAACTCTAAAATTTGAAATTTGAAATCCGAATTTATTAAGTTATTGAATTATTAAGTACTAAATTGAATACATTTGATTGTATATCATATTAAGTAATAAGTGAATAACTTGTCACTTATTATTCGGAACAAATTTTGTCTAGAAAATTCGATCCTACTTAATTAATTCAGATATTCAATTTTTAGTTATCAAATGCATCTGAACATATTAAAATCTAAATATATTAAGTTAAGGTGCTAAATAGGGTTATCAAACGAAGCCTAAGAAGAGGAAAGAAAATGTTAATCATGCAACTTTATTAGATTCTTGAGCTAATAATTAATTAATAGGTCTACGTGTTCATTAAAATAGATGTATTTGAGGTGTTAAATTTTTAAAAAGATAAAACTAATTAGGAATATATATGTTTAAGAAAAGATAATAATTGTTAGTATGTATATACATGGTAAGTTAGGTGAAATTTAAGTGTATTAATAAATACCTACTACGAAAGGAGTAGGTTGGGTGGTTCGGAGGAAAAAGTGTAAGGGAAAATGACCTGTTTCATCCCTCACATTTCGTAAAAATATTCTTTTCGTTCCTTATATTTAAAACGAAGCAAATTGGTCCTTCACATTTAAAAACCTAAGCTTTTACATTTTAGAAATAAACTTTCAATTGTGAATCAAACCATCTAACAACCCGGTTACAAAATTTAGGGGTAGAATTGGTAGATCACTCGCAAAAACATATTTCCAACAAATAAATTAAAGCAATTAAAAAATCTTAATTAAAACCAATTTGCTTCTTCAAAAGAACGAAATAGTGCTAAATGTTTAAGGGTTTAGTGCTTGAGAGCTTTAGCACAATTTTATTCTTTTGAAGAAGCAAATGAGTTTTAATTAAGATTTTTTAATTGCTTTAATTTATTTGTTGGAAATATGTTTTTGCTAGTGATCTATCAATTCTATCCCCAAAATAGAGAGGGAAGGTTTTTTTTTTAATTGTTAGTTATATTTGAGATTTGTATGAATGTGTTTTTGGAAGTGTGTCATTGTAGTATGTATTTGAAAAACTTTTTTGTGAAAAAAATGGTAAATCCATGCAGACCTTAGTACCTTACATCTTTCAAGTGTTTTCACGTGGTTTTAACAATTTAAAATATTAATACCTGAATAAAAGATGAATATAGGTTGCATTGTTTACCATAAATTAAAACCAAATAAAAATCATGTCACATAATCTCATATACCGAGTTAAATAAAATTAAAAATACTCTCATACACCAAGTTAAATAAAATTAAAAATACTATTTCTAGGCGTGCATATAAAAAATGATATGAAAAGGAAAAGAAATAATGATTGATGTAGCAAGGGCACCTTTTTTTTTAACCCAGGAGACCTTGGTCTATTAGTTGATTTTGAGATTATAGAATTTAAAAGTCTTGGGTTCTAATTCCTTTATGCCCTCCCCTGCTAGAGAATTTTTTTTTTAAAAAAAAGTGCACTTTTTTTTTTCTAAAAATATTAAGGAGTACAGTGCCTATAAAAAAAAGTTTGAGAGGATAAATTGCAACTTGGTGTATATTACATTTAATCCTTATGGACACAAATAAAATCTTGGCTCTAGAAACATTTAAACTCCTCCCATTTTAAAACAATAACCATTTCTCAAGATTTACAAAATAGAAAAAATTCCACTTATTTTATGTACATCCTTAAATATTATCTAATAATATTGGCATATGGTATCCATATCCCAAAAAAAAAAAAAAGAGAAAAGAAAGAGAAAGAACATTTTGGACAAGGATTTTTTGACTTTATCATACCAAATCTAAGAATCACAAACATCTCCAATCAAATTCAATGACATCTTTTCTCTCAAGGGTTAGTTTTCAAAAGTATTTAGTGTGTTCCACCTAAAATGCTAGAATAGATGGCAATTGTCGTCATACAATTAAAGTACCAGTGCAATGATAAGTTCTGTTGTGGCTTTGACATTTTCACTCTTTTTTTCTATTGTCCATACTGGCCTAACTCTTGAGCCAATTTGATCACCTTAGGATCCATCTTACCACTTACAGTGGGAATGTTTGAACTTAAAAAAAAAAAAAAAAAAAACTCAAAGGAGACAAGTTCATAAGTTTAGGGTGCAATTTATTCAAATTTTATAAGTTTAGGAAGCAAAGGAAGAGTTAAATGCAAATTGAGGTGTAAAGGGAGATTAGTTCTTTTATTGACATGCAAAGACTACTCTTGTGCATTGTGTGCACATCCCTTAACTTTGTTAATTTTGCTTATGGTATAAATGGGATCCATTTGAGAAATTCAAGTGCAATTTTTTTTTAAATTGAAGTTTAAGATGGAAAGTAAGAATTGAGTGCAAGTTCAGGGGGCAAAGTGAAATTTGTCCTAATATATATATTTAGTCCAAAGAAATGGTCGTCTTCATAATTGTTTTTGGTTAATTATAATTATGACAAAATGAATTTTCTTAGTCATCAAAGCCAACAAAGAAAAGGTATAACTTTAATGTGAATGACAAACAAAACATTAAGAACTGATTCCATTTCAATCCTTACTATATTTTTAAGGACTGATCTTATGCCTATGTCCTGCACAACGATTTACATGATCATGAATTAAGCACAACAAATAATGCCACAGTGTTCTTATGGTCTTTGTCTTCTTTCCCATCTTTTTTGTTATTCAAAGTTGCTAATATAGTAATTTGCAATGAAACTAACAAGAAAAAGTGAAAATTTCTTTTTATTGAAATAGTACAAAAAATTTCAATCATTTAAGTATTATTTTTATATAAAAAGAAATAAAAGTAAGAAAAATTCTTCAATTGTGCATCCTCAAAAGCTGTTCTTGTGGTGTGGAATGAAGAAAAAGTGAAATTAAGAAAGATACTTATTCTAAATATTTGTATCAGATTTGTAGGCTAAAAAACACGTATAAAAAACACTATTCTTGTCGTTATGTTTATTCTATAAAAACTACAATATTAAGCACTCTTATATCTAATAGTATATTCTGCGAAATCATTTGTTTTTGGGTAAAAAACAAAAAAGTCCTATGTGGTAAACCTAATATACAGAAAAATTCTCTGTAATTTCAAAATATACGACACAATACCCCGTGCTTTGAACTAAATTATAAAGGTGGCATAATCCGTTAAACTTAACGGAAATGGATGAAATGACTAGAATGCCCTGATATAATTCAGCAAAAGACAGATCAAAAAATCATTTGTTTTATTCTCTAGATAGAGAGAATTTAGGGTTAAGGGGTAGAATAGGTATATTTGTTAAAAATTAGGTATAATTTTTTTTTTTTAGGTTCCAATAAGTCATTTTCGTTAAGTTTAACGGATTTCGTCATTTTTATAATTTAGTTTAAAATACGGAGTGTCGTGTTGTATATTTTAAAACTATGGGAGGCTTTTCTATATATTAAGTTTATCACATGAGGTTTTTTTGTAGTTTACTCTTTGTTTTTCTTCCAAAGTTGCTGCAACTTCAGCATGAAAGCATGTAAAGAAAGTAATTTTTTCATTGTCACCTATACTGCCTTTTCCTTTTAATTTCTTTTCCGCGACAACAAGCGTGAAGAAGCTTGGATGCTATTTTCTCTTTTCACAATAATTTTCCACCTAGAGCTTCTGAAACATCAAGTATATGTGACTTATCACATCCATACATTTCTGCAAGGCTCTTCAGACCAATCAACGTATTTTTATTTTTTACGTTACCCCAAATTTTCTTGGACTCTAGAAATATTTGGAAAACTTGAAAACTTGATCCTTTTATCTGCAAATAGTTCATACTTCATCTTCAATCCCTAAATTCTTTTCTGCATATTTGAGTTATCAACAACATGACAGTTCTTACTGAATTGTTTCAAAGCTGATAGCTTAAATGGAAAGTTTCCATTCTTCTTGGCATCATACTCAAGAATCCATCAAGATGTCTATTAGCAATAGTTGATTCTCTTCACTTTTGTCCCTATCCAATTTATCTTCTACCTGACCTAATCCACTTGCTTCTTCCTTTGTCGATTGAGAATCAGAATCAAGATTTTTTCTTGAAGCATCAATAGACTCTTTATTTCCACTATGAGCTTTTATACCTTGATCAGTATCTAATGTCATTGCTCAAAGTCATTCTCTGCAGTTGATGATTCAGGGGATGGAATCGATGGCATCAGGGATATCCATCCACTATTATATTAAGTTTGTGTTAAAAATATGAGTTCAATAAAATTTTTCATCATAAATAACACTTGAATAATGCTAATATCTATGAATATTACAAATTGAAGATAATGATTCATTTATCATCAATTCCAGATAGCAAGCTATATTAGCATTGATTTTTATCCACAAATTTTGCCGATGAAATACAAAGTTAAATATAATTCTATGAAATTTTGATATCATATTGCAAATATATTGAAAAAATATCTTATAATTCTTTCTTATTTTTAAAATACATATATATATTGTAATATAAATACTAATATTTTGTCACAAATTCAACTATTATTCGTGAACTATAACACTAGAAAGTTTATTACATATTTGTACTTTTGGTTGGAAATAAGAGGTATTATTCAAAATATTTGACAAATGTACATAATATACAAGTTTTTCTAAATTATATGTACAGACATACATTTATATATATTTATATATGCATATTACAAGCATTTACTAACTATGATGATGAGTAGATAACAAAGTTTCTGTGATTATTTAATTTTTCTTCTATCACCTATGTTTATAACTGTCTACCTCTCTTTTTTTTTCTCTCAACTTATATTTGTGAACTTTTCTTCTCTACTTTCATTAATGAATATCAACAAAATAGACTTTCTAAATATTTTTTTTAGTTCAACATACATATATTTCTTTTGTATTGGTGTAATTGCTTTTGTTGTCATGGGTCTACCATTTATTTTTTGAAAAAAAAAAGATATCTCAACTGTATTACTTTGCCTCTCTATCTATTCACTGCATTAAAAATAATACTGTCAACTACTATAAATAGATGTTGGTGGCTTAGCAAGTCCTAATTTTTTCAATGTCCCTTTGCTTGCCCCTTCAATCTTTTCCTAATTTCTTTTACTATTTTTTTTACATCAAATGACCAATATGAATTATTTTTCCTTTAAGAATTCTTTTCTTCCATCATAACATCACAATTAAGTACTAGTTTTTCTGTCTCCTTATTTGTTTTACTCTTCTCTTTTTTGCATAAGTAACCACCAAGAGTTGAATTCATTCTCCTCAATTATCACAACCACTGCATTCTCTATTTTTTTTCTTATTTTTTGTACGTTTTTCTTTTAATTAGCAATCAGCTAAAATATGGATTTGAATGATCTGGAAAGTTGGATAATGCCATTTTTTGAAGGAATTGATTGAAAATCAATATTGAAAAGATAGATAAAGTGTTGGAAAACAAGATTTTTGGGATTGAATTGGAAGTTTCTCCTGGTCCATCAACTCCTCATAGACTGTTGAAAGATTTGGATGTGGGTCAAATGCTTATTTTATTGTAAATTTAACTCAAGATTATGCTATCCAAAAGAAATTATAGAATCTTCCAAAAGTTATGATGTTGCTCAAATATTTTCTTAACTTTGATCATATTTTTTTCTATTGATTTCCCTAAACTCTACATATGTAACAAAACACTTAACCTAAATAATTTCAAATGTAGGACGGTACAAGATACTTAATAGTGATTTTCCAAGTAAACCAAAGATAGCTATTAATTTTTAATATTTTCAAATAAATCAAAGAGGTAATTATTAATATGTAATATTTTCAACAAATACATATGGAAATATGTCTCATGTTTAAGGCTCAAATGAGCTTAGTCAAGTCAAATTTGGATGTAACTGAGTTAAATTCAACATAATTTTATCAGACTCTCTTTCTCAATTGGGCTCTCAACATCAAATTTGAACTCAAACTCGAACTCAAGTTTGACCACGATGAGCTGAAGTTCAAACCTAACCAAGATAAAATAAAATAACAAATGATTATAATACTTTCAAAATGAATAAAATAAACACTTTACTTCAATAAATAATGAAAATATGGAAGATGTACATGTGATTTTACTACTAATGAAAAATATATTAAAAAATATATAGGATCAAGTAGGTCGAGAAATGTACGAGTTGAATATCTTTGTACTTAGGCTTAACTCAACAACTTGCTAAGTCAGCTTGAACTCTATTCATGCTCTATCAAATCGAGTTTCATCGAATCCAGTTTTGACCTAGCTTGTGAGCCAGATCAATTCACTTGCAACTCCACTCATGTCTAATAAATTAATTTTATTAACAAGAATTTAAAAATGACATTATCATGATTTCTTATTACTATATAAGAATGAGTTTTTGTCTAAGGGTGCCTTTGAATTTCAACTGCAAGGGTAGGGGTATTTTGGAATTGTGAAGTTGTTTGAAGTATAGTTATAGATTGGGTACTACTTAGGGTAGTATGTATTTTCCTGTATTTACCAAAATGTCCTTATATCTTGTCAGATGCAGTGGTGATTTGTTAGTGTGAGATTATTTGATCGCCTTTTCAATAGTGGGTACAAGTCAAAATAGCTTTTGTGTTAGTGTAATTGCTTAAACGTTCTTGCAGAGACATTGATTAGCTTGTTTTAATTCAGTTATAATATCAATTATTACCCTTACTTTACTATTACAACTTGAAGACATTCAAATTCCGTTTTCATCTCAATTAAAGCCAGAACGATGTAGTTTGCTAAGTAATTTATTTCTGAGCATCAGTTTTAGCTTCATTTCTCCTTATGTATCCTTATCAATGTGTGTCCCTGTATTTCATATAACATGAATGTATAGCATATTTATGAGTAAGAGAAATGTTAATATTTAATTAATAAAAATCAGTACAAAATTTATATTGAATGCCTATAATCACAGGAACAACCAACTGGTTCAACTTCTTCTTATTCAGTGCCATCTTCATAGCACCAATGTTCAGTAGCTTATCAATTAGAATTTTACTTCTCGTTCATCAGTTGCTAAAACATGTTTCCTAACATTATTAGAAGTTGTTTCTTTGCTGCCTCTTTTTGCATTTCATTCTTTTCACTCTAATACGCAATTATTGACGTGACTAATTCAGGTGCACAATTTCTATCTATGGCTTTTAATTCCAATTTAGGTGAGCAATTTATTCTAACTTTAGCCTCATGGTTTTCCTGACTTCAAATGCAAATGTCTAATTAATTAAGTTTTGCTCCAAAGTTCATACTTACTATTTCCTTAGTTCTCACACAACTATTCTCATCTTCATTTAAACGAAGAACAATAACTGCTGACTTACTCGAGTTGTTGAAAATTCAACATCTCACTTACAATTACAGCACTGTTATTCAAGTGATTGAGAGATAAAAGCCACACTACTCAAAAGATGGAATATCGAAAATTGTTCTTCATTAATGGTCAAACAATGTACAAAAACACAAATCATACAACATAAATTCTATGTTTTCCTACTTCTGCTTCAATGACTATTACCACAATGGTTGCCATGTATCATTTCACTTTATGTAAATTTACTAGTTTAAAGAGTCATTCGCAGTATTTAAACAATCAATTTCTAAATTACATGCATCATCTACACCTTAAATGATATTTTCTCCATTTCTCATTTCTTCCATGGTATGATCATATCTTTCTTTTCCCTTTTCTTTTGCGTCAGTCTTTCCTTATAAACCAAAACCACTTTCATAAAAAAAAAAAAAATTTATCTAACGTTTTGTTCTAATACTTTTTTGCTGTACAGTGATAAAATGTTGGAACACTAATTTATGTTGTACATATATAATTTTTCAACAAATTCTTCAAAACTTATAAAAGGTACTATATTTCCAATGCAAAAGTTCAACCTATTTTCATCACAAATTCTACAAACAAAAATAAATATTCATGGATTATGAATAACACGACTCCTATCTAATAATTGCAAGAAATTGATAGGCAACTCGTTTCAGATATCTTTATCTTCCACCTTGACAGAAATTATAAAAGGAACGATTTAAATTTTCTTTCAAAAAACTAATAAGTAAGTATGCCTCTTAAATAACACTAACAAAGCATTCATATGTTCAAACCTTCCTGCAATTACTATTCATATTCAACCATAACCTATAAAAGTAGATCCACATACCAGACAAGTCATCAGTGTTGATCAACAGTTCGACTAATATCTGCCCAAATACTAAAAATACATTATAAATATATTTTCATTAACAATGTTATGTAGCTGTCAACCAATGGTACTAACTTTTTGGTATGAAGATACCTATGATGAAAGCCAACTAATGGCTTACAAATATTAAAAAGGAGCTATTAACTCAAAAATGATTTCTGATACTATATTCAATAATTTTGTAACTCTTAACCAATCTACAAGATAATAGAGACAATACAAGGATAGCCACTACTATAACAAACTATTACCATTCGCAATAAAAAGCTAAACGCAACGGACTACTAGTTGAACTTCATGTAAATATTAATACCTTCTAGGGAATGAAACTTATGAATTCTGCTTTTACCTAATCTTCCATTCTTATCAAGTTTAATATATGGTTATTCTTAATTTTTTTCATGATTCTCTTTTTCTGATTACAAATTAGTCTTCCATGCTATTACATCAAATAAAAATTACTACTATCTTAAACCATAGGCACCAAACTCCCACACAACCTAGTAATATTTTACAATTATATACCACCCTTAGAATTAAAAGATTCCTTATACTATATAAGAATGAGCTATGGTCAAAGAGGGGTTTTGAATTTCAATCGCGCAGATAGGGGCATTTTGGGAATATGGAATGATGTGTCACTTTTTTAAAACTATTGGTACAACTCATGCTAGCATTTGTTTAGGTATGTTTATAGAAATGACCTCATAATTGTACATTTAAAGTTTGTATTTATGGAGACATCTGTGTATTTTTGGAATGGGGGATTATTTTGCAATTGTTTGTGCATTGGGCACAACTCATATAAGCGTATGTATTGGTGTAATTACTGAAATTGTGTTATAATGCAATTAAAATAAGGAGACGTTGCTGATAACTAACCGTTTAGGGATATTCAATTGTCTAAAACAACTAACAATTATACCAACATATGAGTTCCCATGTCTGAAACCCATGTCTTTGAAACAGCTTCCACACCAGCAATTAAATAGCCAAAAACGTGGGCTTGTTGATGAATTAATGTCTGAGCATCGGTTATGGTTCTTCCAATGCCTCCTCCTTCACATTCTTCCATTTTTCCCCTTTCGGCTTCCAGGATTAGGCTATTTTTGCTGCCTTTAAACTCAACATTTTAGAATGGTCTTCACCCGAAGTTATTCGTGGTGGTTCAACTTGAGGTGAGTTTTGTTCCATAGTTTTATTATTTATGTGGGTGATTCTTGGGGTTAGCATTGGATGCCGTTGGAATATTGGATCTAAATTACGCAACCAAAGGCTCAAATTTTACAAAGAACCATAACTAATTCGAATCTTTGTTGCCAGTTTACTTGCTGTTTTTGGGTTTCTTTTTCATTGTTCATCTTAATTAGCTTCCTCTTTGTGCTTCCTGTGTAATTTGACTTGTGTGCCTATGATGTGATAGGAAAAGAACAATACTAATGAATAGTAGCTACAGAGGCTACCAAGAGAAAAAGACCGAACACCGAAGAATAGTGAATTCCTAGATTGGAGCCAATGACATATCAAAGAGGAAAATATACAACTATATAGTATATTAACATATTATAACACACTATATAGGTTGTGATAGAAAATTAATCATGCACGTCAACCTATAGTGGTCATAAGTTCTTCTTTTTGTTCGGTTTGTGTGCTTCGATTCATAGTAATGGATAGTAATAGTAGTTTGGCATAAGGTGTCTGTTGAGTGTACAAGGGTTTCTTCCTTGTAACGGGCCTATGGATGATTGTTGTTGGGGTAAAGTATTTTACTATTACTGTCTCCATAGTTATTAAATCCGATCCGTCCCGATGGTTGAACCAGTCAAATCGATGAACCCACACATGGAACCGGACCTGTTTAGCGACTAGAGTTGCAGATGGCTCACTTTGAACCGTTTGATTCGGACGGTCAAACCGGTAACTCGGTAAACTCGGCAGGTTTTGAAAATTTTTCTAAAATTACTTTTTTACCCAATTTTTTTAATTTGACCTGCCACACTAGCATGGGTATTGTCATCTTTTTGTCAATTAGATGAGAAAAATTGAAAAGGGGTTCAGGAATTAGTGTTTATTTCTCTCTTTGACACTTAGATTTATCATTTATGTTTGTATGTAATATCAATATGAATTCATAAACTAAAAAACATGTATGGGTATAGTTTATGTGTGTGAACTGTGAAACATAAAGAGGTTATGACTTGTTAACATTTAAGAATTTATGTACTTATATTATAATTTATATGTTTATTTAATTATATTATATATATTTTTATTATGTAGTGTGACCCAACGATTCAATCAGTAATCCACCGGTTGAACCACTGACTCGCCAGTCCAATCCTTTACCAACCTGATCCTTATGGCAGGTTGATGCCCGAGTTGGTTTCAATAACTCTAACTATCTCTAAATAAGCAGACACACTTAATGTCCTCTAAACTACTCTATTATCTATGTATTTCCTGCTACTCATATTAAGTAGGATTCGGTTAATATGCATTATTATCAGCAACAATTTTATTAATATTACTTAATGCGTTGTTATCCTACTCTTATCTTCATTCATTTGTTCACCTTGCAAAAAATATTGAATGCACATAACTCTTTATTAATCTAAGTTGCCTATTATTTTTTACCTATTGAATAATTCTTTTTAGTCACAGGCACCAAACACCCGCGCATCCCCCTATTAAGTTTCTTATACAAACTAAGTTAAATTACAAGTGTCACTCTTTTAATTCCTCCATCATTTAGATGTTTTTAAGTTGCTAATTTTTTTTTCATGTAAAAAATTACAGCATCAAATTTCTCCTTTAAGTTTTTGGAAATAATTAAACTACTTTTTATGACATTCTTTTTGTATTTGCAGTAATCGTATTTTTCTTCATTACAGTTACATTTTCAAAATGATATATTTTTCATACATTTCTACACCACTTGAATACTTCCACGACAGTTACGGTTGCTTGATTGGAAATTGTATGAAAAAAAAAAGAGCAAATTTCCATCCCAGTAGAATTCAAATCAAGTGTACACATTTTGCCATGCTTGCCCGTCTACTGAGGTTGGGCTTAGTTAACCATAAATGGGCTTGACTACTCCAAAATTACGCAAGGTAGCCAGCAGGCCTACAACACGACCAATCCCAAAGCCCACAATCTCCTCTCTTTCTTCCTCTCTCAGCTAGCTCCCCTGTAATTTCCTATAGAACCTGAAACCCTAAATACTGCAGACTTTCCCAATCTTGGAAGCCCCAGAAAACCTTCCTACTTGTTTCTTGATTCACAATCATGTTCCTTAATCCAGAGGAAAAGAACAGCCGATACAACAAAACACTGAAGTCCAGAGTTACCCCAATTCTTCATAGGAAAGAGCCCAACAGACAATCTCTGCATCCCTTTCTAAAGAAACCTTTTTTGCCTTGTTCTTCTGTATACTTATATCTCTAGCTCAAAATTTGCTGTCTTTTCTTGCTTTCGTTTTATTGGGTTTTCTTCAATTCGAGGATTATTTTAAGAAAACTGTCAAAAGAGTTAACTTTTTGCTGCTTGTACCTGTTTCTTCAAGTTCTACAACTCGGTTTTTGTAGGTTTGTTGTTCGCATAGGTTTTGAATTTTCGGTGTAATTAGGGTGACCTCTGTAATTGTTTATTCTTGATAGTTTGTGGGATTACTAGGGTAGCACAATGGGTGATTTTGACCGTACGAAAATACGAAACATATGCATTCTTGCCCATGTGGATCATGGGAAGACCACACTGGCTGACCACCTAATTGCCTCTTATGGAGGTGGGGTGCTCCACCCTAAGCAGGCGGGTAGGCTTAGATATATGGATTATTTAGATGAGGAACAGAGGCGCGCTATAACAATGAAGAGCTCTTCTATAGCTCTTCAGTATGAGGACCATTCGATAAATCTTATAGATTCCCCGGGTCATATGGATTTTTGTAGTGAGGTATCTACTGCTGCTAGGTTGAGTGATGGGGCTTTGGTGTTAGTGGATGCTGTTGAGGGCGTTCATATTCAGACTCATGCTGTCTTGCGTCAAGCTTGGATTGAGAAGCTTACGCCGTGTTTGGTTTTGAATAAGATTGATAGGTTGATTTCTGAATTGAGATTGAGTCCTATGGAAGCGTATACTCGGCTGCAGAGGATTGTACATGAGGTTAATGGGATTGTGAGTGCATATAAGTCTGAAAAGTATTTGTCAGATGTTGATTCACTTCTTTCGGTACCTTCTGGGGATGTTGGTGATGATAACTTTGAGTTCGTAGAAGACGATGAAGAGGACACTTTTCAACCTCAGAAGGGAAATGTTGCATTTGTTTGTGCATTGGATGGGTGGGGGTTTAGCATTCTGGATTTTGCTGAGTTCTATGCTTCCAAACTTGGGGCTAGCTCCGCTGCACTGCAGAGAGCATTGTGGGGTCCTCGGTATTTCAATGCAAAGACAAAGATGATTGTTGGCAAAAAGGGTATGAGTTCTGGATCTAAGGCAAGGCCCATGTTTGTTCAGTTTGTTTTGGAGCCACTTTGGCAAGTATATCAGGCTGCTTTAGATGAGGATGGTGATAGAGGAGTTCTTGAGAAAGTTATCAAGTCCTTCAATTTGTTGATACCTCCACGTGAACTTCAGAACAAGGATCCAAAGGCTGTTCTTCAGTCTGTGATGAGCCGTTGGCTCCCATTGTCGGACAGGATATTGGCAATGGTGGTTAAGCATATGCCTGACCCTATTACTGCTCAGTCTTTCCGGATATCTCGCTTGCTTCCTAAGAGGGAGACCTTGGACAATGCTGGCAGCTCTGAGGTGCTTGCTGAAGCAGAGGTTGTGAGGAAATCCGTGGAGGCTTGCAATTCCAGCCCTACTGCACCTTGTGTTGCTTTTGTTTCCAAGATGTTTGCAGTGCCATTAAAAATGCTTCCTCGAGGAGAGGATCTGCGTAATTATGCAGATGACGCTAGTGGTGAATCAGAAGAATGCTTCCTTGCATTTGCGAGGGTCTTTAGTGGAGTTCTACATGCAGGACAGAGGATTTTTGTGCTTTCAGCTTTGTATGATCCATTAAAGGGGGAACCAATGCAGAAGCATGTGCAGGAAGCTGAGCTGCAGTCTATTTATCTGATGATGGGTCAGGGGTTGAGACCTGTTGCCTCTGCAAAGGCAGGGAATATCATTGCCATTAGAGGTCTTGGCCAGAATATACTGAAAAGTGCAACTCTCTCATCCACAAAGAACTGTTGGCCTCTCTCAAGCATGGTTTTTCAAGTTGCACCCACTTTGAAAGTTGCAATTGAGCCTTCTGATCCTGCTGATATGGGCGCACTGATGAAAGGTCTAAGGCTTTTGAATCGTGCAGACCCATTTGTTGAGGTGGCAGTGTCTGCTAGAGGTGAACACGTGCTAGCTGCTGCAGGTGAGGTTCATCTCGAAAGATGCATTAAAGATTTGAAGGAGAGATTTGCAAAAGTAAGCTTGGAAGTCTCTCCCCCTCTTGTGTCATACAAAGAGACGATTGAAGGCGAGTTAAGCAATCCATTAGATAATCTGAAGCAATTGAGTGGCAGCTCTGAAGTTATTGAGAAAACTACCCCAAATGGAAGGTGTGTAGTTCGAGTGAAGGTGATGAAACTTCCAACTATGTTAACGAAGCTGCTTGATGAGAGTTCTGAGCTTATTGGGGATATTATAGGAGGTAAATCTGGTCAAGATTGCAAAAGCTTGGAAACATCGAGAGGTAGCATTGTGGATGATGGAAATCCAATTGAAGCACTGAAGAAACGCATTATTGATGCTGTTGAAAGTGATTATACTAATGGAGATTCAGAGGCAGACAAAGAACGATCTGAGAAATGTAGAACACGGTGGCAAAAACTCTTTAATAGGATCTGGGCTTTGGGGCCTAGACAGGTGGGTCCTAATCTTCTGTTGACTCCAGATACAAAGGGAAAGTTTGACGATTCTCCTGTTTTAATTAGGGGACACCCTTATGTCTCTGTTAGATTGGGATTCCTCGATGGCTCTGATTTGAGTGGTGAATCAGCTGATACATCAGGAGTAACAGATCAAACTTTATGGCGAGAAGCAGAGAGTCTCGAGAGCAGTGTTGTGTCTGGATTCCAATTTGCTACAGCATCCGGCCCATTGTGCGAAGAACCTATGTGGGGTTTGGCATTTGTAGTTGAGGTTTATATATCTCCACTGGCTGAGCAACCAATTGAGGCAGATGCTTCTGCTCCACAGTCAGAGCAGTATGGCATCTTTGCTGGACAGGTTATGACAGCTGTTAAGGATGCTTGCAGGGCAGCTTTACTTCAAAGAAAACCTAGGCTTGTGGAAGCAATGTATTTTTGTGAGTTAAACACACCAACCGAGCATTTGGGTTCCATGTATGCAGTGCTTTCAAGGAGGCGCGCCCGAGTTGTCAAGGAAGAAATGCAGGAAGGGTCACCTCTATTTACTGTACATGCCTATGTTCCCGTTGCTGAAAGTTTTGGATTTGCCGATGAGCTGAGGAGATGGACTTCTGGTGCTGCAAGTGCTCTACTTGTCCTTAGTCACTGGGAAACACTTCCAGAGGATCCTTTCTTTGTACCCAAGACAGAAGAAGAGAGAGAAGAGTTTGGAGATGGTTCGAGCATGCCACACAATACAGCAAGGAAACTCATTGATG
Source organism: Coffea arabica (assembly GCF_036785885.1). Lineage (NCBI taxonomy): Eukaryota > Viridiplantae > Streptophyta > Magnoliopsida > Gentianales > Rubiaceae > Coffea > Coffea arabica. The sequence goes on along the minus strand of NC_092310.1, from coordinate 48,906,801 downwards.
CTGTGAGGCGCAGGAAGGGTCTTCCTGTGGAAGAAAAAGTGGTTCAGCATGCAACAAAGCAGAGAACATTGGCTCGTAAGGTATAGCAGCCTCTTATGGTGCAATCTTAGTTGACCTTTGCAACTCTTGTAATACGATACATCGCCTCATACACATTGTGGTCAAAAGAATGTAAGGTTGTTGTGAGAATAGTAAATTTTTTCCCCCCAGAAGAAGGCTGTAAGGTATAGCTTATTGATGATATCTGTAAGGTGTATCTTGTGGAGGAAAATTGAGAAGATATGAGAAATATTAATTGTTTTCTATTAAAGGTACGAGTATAATATATGAGAAATTGGCTTGCTAATGATTAGAGGTGTCAAAATGGGTGACTTGGACGGGTTTGGGTTGGGTAAAATGGGTAATGGGTATAAGTGAGTCAACTCATTTATATCCATTTAATTAGATAGATAGGTATAAATGAGTAAGTTAAAAAATGAATTGGGTAACCCAATTACCCATTTATAACTCATTTATTTTAACTTTTTGCAAACTCATTTAAATTCATTTTTGCAAACTAAGTTATCAATTTATACCACTCTTTGTACCCATCATTAGTTTTAAATATTTACTTATAATGTTCAATAAACTTAATTACCAATTTTTTTCATTTATACTTTATGTTACAAAATTACCTATTATTTAATAATTGAATAATACGAATATAAAAATTTGAATTAAGTACTATAAAAATTAATATAAAAACTTAATCCAAAAATTTTGAACCCCTAACATTTTTTTCATATATAAATTTAAAATTTCATTTTATAAAGATAAGAAAATAGGCTAAAATTTATCATAAATTGGTAATACTAAAAAATGAGCAAGTTAACAAACTAAGAAAAAATAAAATAATAAGATAAAACCAACAAATAATAATAATAATAATAATGTTAACATCATGACAAAATGAAAATTTTGAAAAAAAAAAAAAAAAAGGTAGGGGAAAAGAAGAGATTTGGGGGGAAGAGAATTTTAAATGGGTTAATTGGGTTTGATGGGTTACCCAATAATACTCATTTAATAAATGGATATTATTGGATAACCCATTTATATCCATATACAAAAATTTAAAGGCCTGTTTGGATTGCGGTTTTTCTTCGAAAAATTACGTCGTTTTCCGTGATCACATTTTTCTATTACCTTTTTTCCTCACATATATCAAATCGCTACAGTAATTTTTTCATGAAAAATCATGAAAAATACAATCCAAACACAACCTACCCATCTATTTATGGAGGGTATGGGTAAATCTAATTAAATGGGTTGATTTGCCACCTCTACTAATGATAAGACTTCGCATTGAGCTATGCTGCAGCTTATGTGTTGTAGTCCTATAAAAACATAATAACAAAGCCAGTTAATAAATACCTTAATGAGCTTTACGCTCCTGATATGGCTGGAATGTTAACAAACTCAAGAATCTGGTGCATGATAAGTTCCTGCAGCAGGTTACTTACACTCACCTTTCTCATTTCTGCTTTTGCTGAGACACTAATCTGGAGTCTTACTGCTGACAGTGATTGCGTACAACTGTTGCATTGTATACGAGCTTTGAACCAGAAGGTAACTCCTTTCTTCCAGATAATGATGTGCTCAAGTGCTAATGGTTATATTGTTTTCAAAAGGTTCTTGTATCGAATTCTGCCAGACATGAATTATAATGCTGTAATTAGTTCGTGTATAAGAAACTGCAGTCCTAAGGATGTTTACCAAAAACATCATCATTTAATTCCTTTCTGGTATTTCATTTGTCCATCTGGGAAAGTTAACTGTCATGTTACTGCTAAAGATCAAAATTGTTTTGCACTGCCTTTAGGGATAATTTCAGAAACCTCCCTGAGGTTTATGACAGTTTCACTGCACTCTGCTGAGGTTTTCAAAATATCTTTAACCTCCCTTAAGACTAATATTCTTTGTAACAAATTAGCCCAATGCAATAAAATCAACAATAAAAAATGATTTCAAGAGTAAGAAGAATATTTCATACCAAAAATATCCCTTAACTTATTACTAGTTGGTTGACTTAGAATCAAAAGGAAGTATTAGTTAAAAATAGATAATAAAGGCTAAACTCTAGCATGACTGTAATAGAATTTAGTAACAATGACTATTTTTTATAGTACTACATAAAATAGCAAAATCAAAGTATTTGAGAGGAAAACTTGTTATTTGGAATCGAGATTTACGCAAAACATTCCTAAACTCTTTAGTATCAAAATTTGAAAGATTTTGAAAAGGAATTGAACAAGACAAAGTATGGCCTTTTCAAGAAAAAAAAATCACAATAGATGGCTAATGTTAAAAAATATAGAATATACTAAAATATGATTTTTTTTGAATTATTTCTTTAATTAAAAAAAACCAACTCTCAAGCAACATTTGGATTAATAAAAGAGTATGATTTTAATGTAAAAGCAAATAAATCAAAGTAGAAAAATTTTTTTCTAACCATCTTGTTTGGATTACGTATACAAAGAAAAGAAAAGAAACATTAAAGAAAGGAAGAATAGATTTATGTGCAGTTACAATTTATCCATAACGTAATAAAATCTAATTGTAACTATATTTTAATACTTTACCCTCTTTTTGTGTATTTTCATATTCATCTTGTTATTCTTATGAAAAATTTATGAAATAATAATATCTAAATAGTAATTTTAATCCTTTTTTAGGAGAAAGAAATTGCAAGAACTACTAAAATATAGAAAAAGAATTTTAAAATGTTACCAATTATTGTTATAAAATTTAGTATTCAAGATTTTCAAAATTTTTTTATATTCAAAATCATGGTTAATTTAGTACAAGTGACTAAATTGTTTCTCTCCGTATAAATACATAGTATTTCCTAAGTTGTAAGGATAATAAAGTCATTTGACTACCCATGAGGTAAACATTGCACTCCAAATAGTTTATAGGGGGTAAGTGATATTTCTAAAACTTTAGCAGAAGATAGTGAAATTGTAAAAAGCCTCAAGGGAGGTTTTTGAAATTATCCCTTGCCTTTATATGCTATTCCGTTTGATGTGATTATAGTAGTGGGATAATATCATAAACCTATCCTGAAGTTTCTCTTGATATCACCTAGCACTTTCAAAGTATTAAAAATATTACTTACCTTTCTTACTTTTGTTGTTAATGTAACAAAACTTTTAAAAGTTCTAAACTACCCTTTCACTTGCTAAATCAAAATATTCCTAAATCACTTTGTTCACTTCAAGAAAATCATCACCTCAAAAATAATTTCTTGCAGTAGTACCACATCATAATACTAAACCCCATAAAAATATAAATTTTAAAAATAGAAAAGATATTTGAAAAGAAATACACTTGCATCAATTCCACTCTCTATATTCAACCCTTGTCCAAACCGTTAAATTGTATTGGTCATTATAAAAATCAACTCAACATAAGCAATATCACACTTTATCACAATCACAAAAAATAAAAGATAAACAAAATTCAATTTATTATAATTTACAAATAAAATACTGCATAATCATCCAAAACATAATAAGAGAGAATAATAAAAAAAAAAGAAAAAATAACAAAGCAACTTTCGTTTCTCTTTTTTAAATTTTTGAGTCCCATTTATTTGATATGTGAATTATGTGTTAAGTGAGATTTAATATAGTCTTTTTATAATTATTAGGGAAGGTAAGTAATATTTCTAAAACTTTAAGAGTGTCAATTGATATTAAGAGAAACCTCAAGGAAGGGCTCTGATATTATCCCTATAGTAGTGCACAATTCGCACAAGTCAGGGTAACTTCAGATCGGGCAATACATTACAATAAGCATGGGGTGAGACGATCCATATTAACAAAAAAAAAAAAGAGCAGGTTTGCAAATCATGCAGTCAGGAAACTGCATTAACAACAAAAGAATTATCAAATCATTCAACACTCATTTAAGTAATGAATTCAACTCCATAACTGACATCCTTATGCTATGAAGATCCTCCTCAATCTTGTCAGACACAAAGCAGGAATGGCAAGAAATTGCCTCCAACAACTGTGATTTTCTCTCCGTTGCTACTGCTTTTGCTCTCATTAAGTCCTCTATTTTACTTGATTCTGACTGCACTTCTTCATCCAAGATCCTCATTTCTTCCTCTTTTAGTTCAGTTTCAAACATATGTTGATGATACTCGAGTATCATGTTCTCAAATTCATCCCTTCCGTTTTCTTTCATCTCTAAAAGCATCTCTTTTTCTTTAATGATGCTCTGAAGCTTGTGACCCATCTCTTCCACTGACTGCAGAGTATTTTCTATCTCATTACTGACAACTTGTATGTCAACCTCCACCTTCCCTAGTTTATTGTTCATATGCTCAATTTCCTTTCTCGCGAGCCCAAGTTTTTCCCGAGTCTGCTTTACTTGATTTTGCAATTTTGTCTTCTCTTCCTCGGACTTCAAAAGCTCAGTTGCTTTACCACTCAGATGCCAACTCCTCTGTGAGTGACGGGCGTCTGTCTTCTCAAAATTATCTATGGCAAAGAGAACCTTATCATTCTCTAGTCTCCGTGTTTCTTCCTCCACTTTTGACTTCAGGTCAGCCAGGTAGTTTTGCATTTCAATTTCAGACTCTTTTATTTTTACCTGTGCATCCATCATTTGATCTTTAGACGCTTGCAGACGGGCCAATTCTTGTTTCTTCTGGTTTAGATGCATCGATGAAGCACTCAACTTCTCTCTTGCTTGATCTTCACGTAGCTCAAAATATCTAATTGATGAAGAGAAGCTCGACAAAGAGTATCTCAGTGCTGCCAACTTCTTGTCAAGAATGACTCTCCTCTCATGAATCTCTGTAGAACAAACCTTCGATAATGCATACTCTTGTTGTTTCACCTGTAGGCCATTTTCTAGCCTTCCAATTTCTTGTGATAACTGATCAACCTCAAGGATTGCTCTCTCAAGCGTACCAAATATACTCAAACTTTGTGCAGAGTCTGAAATCTTCTCTTGTGCTTCAACAAGCTTCTTTCTAAACAAACTCACATCTTCTGACAAGCAAATTGCTGCTGACCTGTCATCTATTTTTGGACTGCCACCAGATTTCTGATGCCTCAAACCGGTTTTGTATTCAGATGAACCAGCTTCATTCGGAAGTAGGCCCCCTCTTACAGATTCAGATTCATTTAGTATGACAGTTTCAACTTTATGCTGTGCACTTTGCCCTGAAACTTCATTCTCTGCAAGATCTGCTATCTCAGAACAAGTCAAATCTTCAGATCTGTCATTGTCCTGACTACTAACAGAACATTCACTGGCATCCTGCACATTTACTTCATACAAACCACTTTCCACCAACAAGCTTTTTGCATCAACAGATATTGAATTATCTTCTAACTTAAGAAGATGTCCACCCTCCATCATTGTTTCGAGGAAACCCGTTTTGTTAGAAGTAACATTCTCATCAACCGGCATGAAAGATTCTTCAAGCTTCAGATGATTTTCTTCATACATTTCAACAAGCTCAACCGGGCGGTCACACTCAACTCTTTTCTCAACACTTTTCTGTTCATTGGAGGCCAGAAGTCGTTTAAGTTCATCCCTCTCTTGCATGGCTTTCTCATATAGCCCCATCAATTTCTCATTTTCTTCATGCATCTCCAGAAGTTGATGCTTTACATTCTGAACCTCTTTATTCATCTCCAGTTGCTCCCCAGCAAATTGGCTGTCATGATATTGTTCTTCTTCCATCCGCTCTTCGGATTTATGAGTTTCCTTACCATCAGCATGATTTTGTGCAACTGCCGCTTCATATAGTTCTATCAGTTTGTTATTATCTTCAATTAGTACTTTTAGCTTCATCTTAAGTTCATCATTTTCTTTGGACAAGAAAATGGCCATCTCATGAGATTCCGCTTCCCTTTGGCTTGCTGCAGCAATGGCATCAACCATTGTTTTTAGTTCTATCTGCTCAGGTGGAGCAGTATTGGGTATCTGATTCTTGGCCATTGAAGGAAGACCAGGCTGATTTCTCAGTGCATCTTGAGTCCTCTCAGCTTCTAGTTGTCTTACCAAGTCATCTACATGCCTACAAGATATTCGGACACCAAAAGAGTACTATGGGATCAGAAATGTCCAAATTCAACTCTGAAAGCGAAGAAAGGCAGAAGGTACGGGTCAACTATATACTAACACCAGAATCTATTACGTATCACCGTCATCCAGGGACGAGAGATGACATGGGTGACCAAATTCGGGAAAAACAGAGAGCAGCAATATACCTCTGCAATTTTTCTTTTTCATCAACACAGCAATCAAGCTTCTTCTGAAGACAATTCAGTTCTGACTGGTTCTGAATGGCCTGATAGAGTTTACATAATCTTTTTTTAGTTTAAGGAACAAAAGTTTCGGCAAACAAATAACTAGATAAACTATAAACCCTGTTATGCTGCTAGTTGCGTGTATTTTGCAAAACAGAGCTTTCGAACTGCTAGAAAGTTACCTGCATACGAAGGAACTCATTCTCCTCATTGATCGATGTACGCCAGGGTGATGCAGAGCCCTATATTCGAAATATTTTATACGAAATTGGTGCAGTCTGTTAGTCAAGATTTTTTACTGAAAAACTGTAAACTTTTATTTGACAAGTTACAACTCATTCTTTTAGCCGAGTAGCAATGCTGATTGGTAAAGTTTCTATTGCCTTTGTGGGTACTTGTTATCCAAAAAATATACATATGTATTATGTTTTCCGATGGACCCATAACCCAAGGGCTGATGAATTACCCGCCTGCTTACTTTTGCATCTATAGGAAGCAGTAAAGAAAAGTCCACAATAAAGGTAATTAACAAAAAAGTGCAATATGTCTTACATGACTAGAAAGCAGTAGATCGTCACCACTTGAAAGCGTAGGCTCAGAGGTTTCTTTCTGTGTGACATAGATAGAGAACAATGTTATAGTAGCCATAAACAAGCTAGAGACCTTCTCTGGCCCATTACGCTGGCCAAAAAGTAAATAAATGACAAATCCAACTAAATCAGAAGTGTAAACTAACCGGAACAATCATCGGGTCTGATTCGTGCATGAGTTTCCAATCCAGAGCTTCTAGCAACTACATTTCACAAGAAAATTAACAAGGGCTATATTCTAGTGTGAGCCAATATAGTAAAGCACACAGAGCAAGGAGTCCCAAAATGCCCCTAAATGTTATAATTCCTAAGGCAGGAGTAAACTAGGAAAGATCTTTCGCTTCCTTGCTCTGAAAATGGACATCTATCTATATGCATGGATTTGTGTACTCCTTGAACGAAACGCAAAGTGGTATTCTTCCATGTTTCTCTAGTTTTTAGTTGTTGTTTGTCTCATTTCCCAAAGGGAGCAAGCTATCGAATTTTAATGATGAACATTAAGTTTTAAATAGCACTAACAGGAAGCTGATATCAGTGACTGTTCAAAGAAGGAAAAGGTAGATATGGGAAATAGGGAGAAAAGGAGATGTGAGAAAGATAAAAATAATCTAGTAATATATCAACCTTGATAAGTACTCTATCATTCTTGGTCAGCCAATTCATTCAAGAGATGGCATTATCCAATTTTGGGAAAAAAGCAGGCGATTTAATTCAAAAGCCCTTTCCAGAATTCAATTTCTGAGTTGAAATCTACTAAAGATTGTTTGATACTGCAATGTTAGTGTTTATTGCTTCATGCGACGTAGGCAACATTACAGAATCAAAAATAAAAGAAATACAACACTAAGATAAGAAAATAAGGCGACATGCCGTGCATTTACCTTGTTTTGCAAAGTCATTATCTGTTCATTCATTCTTTCACGTTCCCCTTCCTCACAAAATGATTTCAATCTGCATTGTCAAGTATATAACACAATTAAATCATATTCTTCAGAAAAAAAAAAAAGAAGACGTAGATCATGATATTCCTAAGGTGATGCAAAAGCAACTAGGGAAAATTAAACATTTGATTCCTAAACTTTCAAAAGTCCCTGGTCAAAACTATCAAACACGATTGGCCTGTTCATCCATGAGTTGTTGAAAGAAAGAGAGCAACAAAAGCTTGCCTTCTAATCTCTTCTTTCAATCGCAGGTTTTCCATAGCAAATCTTGTCGCCTCCTGGTTGCGATCAACCTGAGCACGTAAGACCTCTATTTCGTTCAAATGCTCCTCCCTTTCTTTTAGCAAGTGAGTCTCAGCCGAGATCTTTCCAGAAGCAACAGCTTCTAGTCTTTTTATTCCTGCTTCTCGAAACCTTAATCTCATCTTGAGACCTTGGATCTCATCTTCTCTTTGTTTGGCCTAATTCATGAAAGGAAACAAAAAAGTTCTGTAAAAAAGTCAAGGACAAACTTCCAGATCAAGTCATCTTCTTTTCTAGACAATTTGTCATCATCAGAACCTGTGCCCAGACCATTTGAAACAGATAGAACAGAAGTTTAAGATGTTTATAGTAAACATACCAGCTTCATTGCAGCCTGACTTTCATCAGCCAGGGCCTTTAGTGCAATGTCTTTATCCTTTTCCCTCCTGAAAGCCCCTACTAGGGCAACTTCATACTCTTTCTTCTGAAAATATAAACTCTTTTATCAATATTCAGAACAGGTTTTAGCAATCTCTACAGTATCAGGAAACAGTACTTACAGTTGACATTCTTTTGTTAGAAGTAAGTGGACTTGATAGACCATTGACTCCTTCCCATTTAAAGTTTCCAGGGGATCCGGGAAAAGATACTGCCAGAGGATCAGTTTCATGGTTCTCAGCTACTCCATTTGCTAGACTCCTTAAACGTGCTACTTCTTTCTGTAAACCACAGGCAAGCAGATAATAAAAATGTACGGTATAATACCAAGAAACTGTTGCTGACAGTGATATAACATAGTCATCCATCATCCAGCAGATTTAGGCGAAGATAATTGCCAATTCTGATGATTTTATAAGCTCTATTTTTGAAGAAAAGTATAAGAAACAGAATAGCAGTATCAGATGATAAAAATTAATCCAAAATGGCATAAACCATAGATGTTTAATCGAGCATTCTGTCTATTTATGGCACTTAATTCTTAACAAATCATTTTCCTTTTCAAACAAATGTAAAAAAATCAACACAGAGATTAACACCAGCAATGGCAAAATTTAACTACATCTTAAAGAAATTACAACAGTGAAAGCATCTCCAGAAAAACAAAGGGTTTCACAGCAAATAACTTGCTCTGAATAGGTTACAGACTCGAGCATTGCACAAATTTTAGGGGGAAAAAACCGAAAAAAGTATAGGATTAGACTCTTTCATGGCTTTTACCAAAAAGTCAATTGCACAACAAGAAGGATGAATGAACAAGGTTTTTGCAGAGCATGATACCTTCAGATTTTGGATCTGAATCCTCATAGCAAGAACATCTCCTGAAGCATCTTCGTTGACAATAGCCTATATAATTAACAGAAAAGATCAAAAAAAGATAAAACAGAGAACAGAAAACACAAAATGTCAGCTTCAGTCAACAGTGATTGTGCTCTTTTAATAAATCTTCAATCAAGTTAAGTTGCATCCTAAGAATTCATTCATTCTGACTCATTTTAAACTACTAATAGTTCTCCTTCCTTTTCAAGACAATAAGTATGACACAGTAAATATAAGCCATTGCATTTAATGACATGCAATTTAAGTTAAGGGACCAAAAAGCTATCAAAGAGAAGTAACTCTACAGTTAATTCTATGGTACACTAATAACTCCAAGTGGAATGTTTCCTGTCTAGACAATCATCCAATTAAGCAAGTGTGAGAGTAACCACCACACCATCATGCCATGGCAACCTTTCAATAGGCATACTAGGTGGGCTGGAATAGGAAACCTCAACTATCGCATGCATGAGATTAAGTTCAAAAACAACATGAAGCAACCAGCTGAATACAGCTTACATGATTTTTTATGTATTTGGCACGTTGGGCAAACTTCAATGTGCTCAATGTCTCCAGTGAACAGCTGCGAGGTACCATTTTTTTCATTAAGAACAAACATATCAATATTCAGAGTAAAAGTACAGGAATAAAAGAAAACATATCAAGTTGCTAAACAGTTGAAAGTGTTGTGGCCCTGAGATACTCTTTAAGAAACTTCTTCAATCATATACAAGTTGATAGGACACACAAGTATATTAGTTCAGATTGCTAACCTGCTAGATGGACTGATATTAGCAATAATACTTGTTTTTGCATTTCCACCCAGTGAGTCCTGAAACACAGGGAATAATCAGATCTGTACAAATACAATATTTGCGCATTTCCAGTTAGTACAAACACAATATCAAGATATCTGTACAAAATGCGAAATGACAGAAGCAACAAATGGCCTGCACAAGGAAATATGAGAAAACCTGTGCATAAATGAAATAAAATAATCCAGATGGCAAACCATCAGAGAAATAAAAATCATTTCTACCATTATAAGCAATGTATAGTTAAATGAAGCTTCTCACTGCTGATGATCATTATTTCTACCATTCAGAAATGATACTTTAGACACATTTATGCTGTCATTTCATCTGAATATGTACTAGTGTTGATATTAGATATCAAGCCATAAATAACTCTAAAGGAAAAGGAAAATCAATACTTAACTGTACTACAAAAAAAAAATCTAAAAAAACTGATTCTCGATTTTTTGTGATCTAAATTGACTTGGCTGCAGTAATATGGTCACAATCGCACCTATTTATTGAACTTCAATCAGCATGCACATCAATCACTCTGTACAAGCATGCATGCAGGAAGAATATGAGTTAAATGATAGTTGTTTTTACCTGAAGCAAAAATGTGAGCTTTGAATCTCTATAAGGAACATGAAGTGACCTTCCATTGGACACATTCACAAGGTTCATAATCACAAGCCTGTGTATCCCATAATGAGTTAAATGTTCAAAGGTGTAATAAAAAATAACAAAACTAAGAATATGTGGACAGGGAATAGCACTGTAAATTTTCAAAAGCTCTTTGTAAAAAAATTAAGGATATTAAAAATATGAGCATCACCAACCCTAATGTGGAAAGAGATTTGTTGATGTTGGTAGCTTCCTTTAAACGTTCGCCTTCTGCACCGGAGCTCTTTTGCCTGTAATTGTAAGATTAACATAATGATTAATAGTTGAATCTCTATATAATGCTATATCATTACTCAAATGAAAAAAATCTTGTCCACCATTTTGTTTATGTACCTCTCAGAACCAGCTAAATCAACAAGATTAAGCCGTGCAAACCTATGGTGAGTTACACCTTGTGATTCCCACTGAAACGAAAGAAATAAGCAAATAGGTTACATTTGTTAAATTGAAAGTTTATTTATAACAAGCCAAGAAAAATAGAGCAAAAACAAGAATTGTATTATTGTTACCTTGCTTTCTAGCGTACAAGTGAACACACTATGTGAACGACTGCTAGCATGATTCATATTGGTTGCAGCAACCTTTCTGTTTGTTGCCCCCTGGATGATAGTCACAGGCAGAAAGGAGAAATGCAATTTGCAAATTACCAGGTTAGAGAAACTCTGGTGAACAAGAATGTAGGACAAATCCTGCAGTTTACTAAATTATGACAAAATCAAAATAAAAAAGTAAAATGCTACACCTTTAGAACCTAAAAGGGATAATAAGCTGTCTGATGTTTTAATTGATCGCAATCTTGGACAAAACCCTGTACACTTCCTAGCAAAGTTTATCTTCTAGGGAACAATAAACTAGGGTGGGAAGGTGAAGTTTTGTTTATTCATTATTTTGTTAGAAATCCATCACTAGACATCATGACCTGCTCCAGTCTATAAATCTGTAAAACCAGTTTTGTCTTTCTACAGCAGCATGACCCAGAATTATGACAAACATAGTACAAAAATGAAGGATACTTCAGTTCCTACAGCAGAGCAATACATTTTGTTGTGTAAGAATTAAAATTTAGATTAACCCATTTCCTTTATTAGGGAAACTTCGTAACAGAGTCACAATCTAGAAGGATATACCAATCCACACTTTGAATTAGAGAACAGGGTATGGTACAACAATCAATCTTGCCATAATAAGACTAAGAACTTATAACATGTATCATAGGCGTGCCATGGCTTACCTGAAGAAGTTTCTGAATCACATCTCGAGCACTTGTCACTTCTACCTCAGTAAGATTCTCTACATAAATTCCCTTCTTATTATCTTCTCTTATCTGCCAAGCCAATCAAAGCTCTCTTAAGTTGTCATTTCACAGGAAAGGATTGTGATAAACGTGAAATTCCACAAAAAATGACATCAGAGTGCTACAAATTGTCAAAAACCTGTAGATTCACAGAGGAAGGATCCAAAAGATCAAGAATTTGCTCATTGTATATTTCTAGAAAAGAACATCTGCAAGTAAATCTTAGTTTTTCCTCTCTCCGTGCCTCCCTTTCCTGTAGAAGCAAAAAAACTGTAAGTTGAGATGGATAATGTGGATCTCTTAACACTCAGAATATTTTGATGATAACCTCAACCTTACAAGTTGATAAGCCATTTAAAGTTAAAGCCAAATGGAACTATCTAGCTGTTTCCATATTAATGTGCTCAGCATTTGCATGAGGGCAATGCACGAAGGATAAGTCACAAGCACATGAATAAGTTTACAACTAGAAGAATGTACTGTGTTTTGATAGTTGTGATAGCAAATGAATAGAGATTTTCCTCATTAGTGTAGGATATTTCACCACTTACATAATTGTTTTGACAAGTCAAAAACAAGTAGCATGTGAGAACTTCTACAACAAGATTAATCATTTCCGAAATATACTCTTGCAATCAAACTCAAGTTGATTAAAAACTCTAAAAAGGAATATTTAATTGCTTAAAACCTTAATGTACCCCAGTATAAAATCATATGATTGAGGGAACTTATCCATCAGTCGAAATATAGAAGCCAATAACCCATGTATGCTGAAGGTGCATCTAAAACGGATTTAACGCACCTTTTGAATTCTTGAAAACAAATACTCAAACACTCTAGGTGTCATCCCACTGTTGACACTATGTCTTCTGGTTCCTCCCTCTATATCTCCAAGCATCGTGTGAGTTTTCCCACTTCCAGTCTATTTTTGGAAAGAAAAACAAAGGGAAATTAAAATTCTTGTATCAAATAGACAAACTAAAAGAAAACACAAAGTTCACTGCTAAATAACTTCATTGTGAAGAATATCTAAGTTCAAACATAATTAATGACCTAAAATTTTACTTCAAAAATCAAAATTTCCACAAGTTTTTGCATAAAGTAAGAAAGTATGCAATTGGTGACAGAGTAAACAACTAGGATGTTTTTTTTACTAGTGGAAAAAAAGGAAAAAAAAAAAAAGCAAGAGTCCTCTAATGAGGAAAAAAAGAACTATGATTTCTTTTTACTAGAGGAAAAAAGTGAAAAGCAAGAGTCCATTAACTGCCTCATCCCAAGCAAACATTGGAAAAGAGTGGTCTCCTATGCAATTTTCACCAGAAGCTTGTTTATTTTGAAACTGGGACTCCAAATTGTATCATCTCTAATTAATGCCATGAAGCCTAACCTTGTATCTAGCTACTGACAAAGTTATCCAGAATGAATTGGAAATGAAACCAATAATCACAGAGTCCTTGACTCACTTGGCCATAAGCAAACATGCAACTATTGTAGCCTCCCATGCAATTTTCCACCATGGGCACCCCAGCCACTTTAAATAGCATCTCCTGTTAACATATGTTCAAAAAAAAGAAAAAAAAAAGTTAGAAGACATGAGGAACAAATGTGAACAAAAAGACATAGTAGCATGAAAGAAATATTTACCTGGCTAACAGTTTCATCTGCAATAAGGTCGAAGGTAAAACGTGATTCAGGATGTCCTGTCCAAGTAATTGCCTGCGAACTATCTTGCCTGACACATCTGCCATGTCCTTGCAATGATATCTCAGAGCTACTCAAAGGACGAATTCTTATAATAACCTGCACATTATCGAGATAAATATAAAAACACAGACCTAAAATGAGTAAAACCTGAACTTAATTAAAACGTTTGAGGATAAATTGAACTCTGGAACAGTTGCCACATACTTTATACTTTAACTATTCTTAACTCTAAGGATAATCCACTTCCTACTAGTATTAACTATTCAAGATTTGCAGATGTCCATGAGCTTGGTGTCTCCTTCCTAAGCTCGTTGAAGAATAGCTAACAAAACATAAATTTTCAACAAACTTTTGACTTTTGAGCTCATCGACTATTCTGCTTAATATTCAAATTATTTGAGTTAGCTATTAAAATTTCATATTTTATTTAATTGAATGAGCAGTATAAAACTTTTAGTAGACAATGAATGATTTCTCTAGTTTTTTCCTTAGCTAGCAACAAAGAATTATGAGAAGTCTATCAAATTCTCTTCTAAAATAAAATCAGCCAACTATCATAATCCGCAATTTCTATTTCCCACAACGAACAGGGAAATATTTAGCAATTCAAATCCTTCTTGCCTAAGAATCTCCTCAGGCAACAAGTTGATGAGGTACAACCTTCAACGCATTAAGTACAACACCAAACTGTTACACATTACAGCCAAGTCCAAATTTTGCAATCGGTTCTTAAAGTCTGGAGCTTGCTAAAGAAATATTCTATTCAGTATCCAAGCTTCAAATCTTTTACCTCAGCTTCATCAATATCAGTTGAAATTCAGCAAAAAAAGAATTGAAAATGAATGTGAAAACCTAGATAATCAGTACCTGAACATTCTGCTCCTTCCAGAAGGAGGGGTCGTCGTGAAACTCGAAACTCCTAACGAACGGCGTAGTTTTGGAATCATCATCATCATTAAAACCACTCTCGCTGAAACTCCTAATAGTCAGGGAGTTCGATTCCTTCGTCGCCGACTTAAACATCAGATCCGGAGTGCTCTTAACTGCCGGCATCGCCGACGAAACTTCGGATGAGGATGAAGAAGCATGGTCGTGATATCTGAATCTGGACTTAATCGCGCTCGCTGCATCAGAAAACAATGGCATTTTCTCAGCAAATTCAGAACTGATGAAGAATTAGGGTTTAGCAAAATCTGGATTAATGGAAAAGATTAAAGGAAAATTTTTGGGATAGTTTGTGAAGAGGATTTTGTTGTTTGGGAGTGGAAATGGGGAGTGTGAAATGGAGGCGTTGGAATTTGAAAGAGGGGGAAAGTTTTGAGTGAGGGAAGATCGGACGGGGGAGGAGGAAGGAGATGGACGGTTAGGATGCGGGGATGGAATTCAAATGTGGAGGGGAGTAAAAGAGAACCGTTAGAGATTTTTTTTTGTTTTTTTTAATGTGAAATTTTGAATCATACGAGTCAAGAAGGTGGAGCCCAAGAGTTTGGCTCCAAGAATTGTCGGCTTTTGGAGTTCAATCTGGGATTTGATTTAATTAATTCAACAAAAGTCGTTTACGAGTTGAAAAACAAAAAGTCAAGAAGGTGGAGCCAAGCGGGGCTGGGGCATGTTATTGTGTCCTCTATTGATTAATGATAATGGCTTTTTATTTATTGCAAATGTTAATCGCAATCCACTTTTTATAATGACACTCTTTTTATCATTTTTATTTACTAAACTATATGATAAAAGAATATAGTGAGAGTGTCATTATAAAAAATTATACCATGACGTCAAAAAATGTTAATCGCACTCTATTTTTTATAATAGTACTCCCGTAATTATTTTTGTCATATTTCATAGCGTATTTCATAAAGGGCTTATTAAATAGGTCTTGCTTTAATTTTTCCCCCCTTGATATACAATTATCTACCAGAAATATCTTTTATTATTTTTTTTTATTTTTCCTCTCTCTCTCTCTCTCTCTCTCTCTCTCTCTCTCTCTCTCTCTCTCTCTCTCTCTTTAAAGTCCTCTTAATCTTCATTGCCCCTTAGTCATTTCTCCTTTTTGAACCAGAATCCTCAGTGCACCAATCATCAATAATCCTCAACCAATCTTTCCTTTAAATCACATCTAACCCATCAAGATTTATATCAAATGACTCAATTTATTTTAGAAGTTTCAATTTAGCTATTTGATTAAAAAGTGAAAAAAAATCCAATATGTAAATTTTTTTTCATGCCTGCAGATCACACCAGCATTGCTTGCCACCATCACAGGCTTGAAATCTAATCGAAGGAGATGAATCGTTGGAGAGATCAAATGTTAGGGGAAGGGAACTAGAGAAAGAAAGAGAATATGCTAGACCAAAAGTGAATAAGTAAAATAATTTCTATTGTTTGAAATGGTGAGCTTGTATTAAAAAGCAAAAAAAGATTGACAATATGTTTTATGATACTTGCTTTCGCTTCTATTGCCAATTCTTTGGTCTTTTTCCCTAGGCTAGGAATGAGTTATGCTAAAATGATATCAGAAAAAGGTGGTAAGACCACAGCAGAAGAATATCTCTTGTTGTGACAAGAAGGAAGAGTTCAGTAAAATAAATGCAAAAGAAAATTTAATTAAAAAAAAAAAAGGAACCAAATTGTGGATGTCATGCAAGGCGAGAACAACTCTTCATGAACTATGACAATCACCTATATACATTGCGTGGCAGATGACTTAAATGATTAACCTAAATGGAAATTTATAACTCATAGAGATAGTCTATGAACTTTCTGTTATTGACAATAAATGTCACAAAAAATTCTACATCTATTCCACACTAATTTTTACATTCTTCGTTAGCGAGTATCAATTATCAGTTACCTTGAAAACATTCGTTTTGGCAGGAAGGTTCTTTGAAATATTTACCTTAGCACTTTATGTAACGTAATATATGTGAGATCAAAAGGTGGTTGGGAAATTGTATTTATGATGTCAGTAAAATAAAATTTGATTTTTTTTTTTTTTTTGCAAATCTTGATAACCAAACATACCTAATTTGTTCTGGTAGTAGGCTAACTACTAGTTAAAGGAAATATCATATGCATTATGGCATCAGGATTCAACAACATGATCACATAAAAAGGTTGTATAATTATTGACCTTTTTTAGCGATGTTGTGAAATAGATATGTTCGAAATTTCGAAATGTCATACTTACCCTTAAATAATCTTCGTATAGAGTTGTGAATTTGGAACGGGACAACTAATTCCCATGAATAAGTTGCAGTACTTTTGTGATTTTAAATTGATGATCAACATCTCAACGTCATTTCAAAAATGAACTTATTCTCTGAGTAAAGAAAAGGTTGTTAAGTCAATTGATTCCTGTGTATCTCCAACTTAATATCATTTGTAAGGTGATGAAACTTGAGATAAAGCACAAGTCAGAGACAAAACAGCAATGGAGGCTATAATTCCTTGGCACAAATTTGTAACATGAGATATTATTTGAGCAATTACGGAACACATGATGACATGAACAGAAAGACGTACAATTGCTAAACACAAATGAGGCCTCAACTGTTCCTTTTCTTCTTCGTTTGAAAAGGCTCATTAAACATTGAGTACTTAGGCAGCATATTCAGTAATAAACTGTTTAATGATTCCCATCAACTTCTTGGAAGCTTCAGAGTTGGGATTTATAGTGAAAAACCCATGTTGCTGTCCTTCAAATTCCTCGTACTCAGCTTTCTTTCCCCAGCCTTTCAACTTCTTTGCATACTCCTCAACCCTATCTTTCAATAAATCACTTCCTGCACAAACCACTAGGATGGGATCAAGATCAGCTATTTCCAGGTTGGGGCTTAAGGGTCCAAATGGGTTTATTAGTGGATGGTCAGTAGTCTCCCCAGCTGGTACTGATAGCCTCCAAAACCTAATTCATCAATCAAAAATAACAGAACATATAACTTGCGAAATTCAAGATGTTGCACTTGATAAAATCACAAAATTTACCCATTTGAATTGCAAGTTTTTGTAGAAAAATATACTGTGGGTTAAAAAAGTGATTACAAAATGTGTCGAGAAAATTTTGCTACGAAAACTCGCAATTCAAACAAGGAATTCACATAACTTGTACGTAATGAGTTCCTTAAACAATTACAATCGCTATCACTTTGTGTCACTTTCGATGGGCATGACACGTTACAACTACTACTTTGCATCACTTTTGACACGTTTAAGTTTATGTAATATGAGAATCGACAAAAACGTAAAAAGTGATCTATTTTATAATTATTGTATAACTGAAAAACAACCTTTTTATTTTTTGTTTAAACATGTATGAGGCAATCTTGGAAAATCACAAAAACCCTTAATAAAAATTTGTAATTTGTCAAAAAATATCATTATGTGTCTAATTAGCCAAAGGGAGAGTATTTAGTGCATTTTTATTGAATTAGTGTATTCCAAAAAATATGAAATTAGTGCTGCATAATTAGCCAGCCAGCTGACCTGTCAATGAGCTCCCAATTCAAGAATGCATCTTTTGGCCCTTCAGCTTCGGACTTGGTAACCACAGTCCCGCCAAAGAAAGGAGCCAGAAGAACATAGCCCTTTACTCTAACCGGCGCCAGCTGAGGTGAGCCGGCTCCAAGCTTAACCGCCAAGTTATGAGATATATTTCCACCAGCCGAGTCACCCGAAATGAACACACTGCCAAAGTCAGCTACATCAGTGAGCCATGTATCCTGCTCCTCAGCCACGGCTTGGGCCTGAAGCCATTTCACTGCCATGAACCCATCTTCAATAGCAGCCGGAAGCCGGTTTTCCGGCGCCAGCCGATAGTCAGGAGATATGATCACCGCTTCAAGCTCCTTAGCCAGCTTGAAGCAGTAGTTCTGGCAATTGGGCCATGCACGTGAGCCAATGCAGAACCCTCCTCCATGAATATAGTAAAAGATCGGGACCTTCTTCGACGACGTCGCTGTAGCCGGCTTGTATAGCCGGAGCTGAAGATTGCGTTCTGGGTCGAAAAAGGCGTCCTTCCAGAGCACAGAGCCGTCGTCTTCTACAGGCACTTCGAAGCTTGGTTTGGTGGACCGGACAATTGAGCCGTCGCTATAGACTCGGAGGACTCCCCGGCATTCGTCCACCTCATACGGTTCAGTGGCAGTGGCAGAGGCAGCCGGCGGAGCCTCCGGAATAGCCGTATCCGACATGTCTATTATATGTTTGATAAATTGTCTGAGAGAAAAATTATTACTAGGAACAATTTTATGTAATCAAAAAAATAGATGGGGGTTAAATAGTATTGACGAAAGTCCTAGTGGTTTAGTAGGACAAAAGGGTCTCAACTACTGATCAAGCTGAATTGGAATTGTTGTTGGCATTTAGTTTGTGAAATATATTTCGTTTTAGAATATTTGTGGATTAGGTTGGAAATGTTTATGTAAGCAAATTCTTTTGAGTTAATGTGGTGCCAAAAATAATGGACAGGATTAAAGACAAAGCTTGTTCTTCCACTTGAGCCAAAAGGCTAATTGCTGAATCACTTGTGAGCTGTGAGTTCTATACTTCTTCTATTGGTTTGTTTCTTCAATTTTTTGACCTGTTTCTTTTGGTGTTTTGAGTTTTGCTCTTTTGTTGAAGCCGAATTGATTCTCTATCCAAGTCATATCTAGATTGGTTCTATAAAATCATAATATAATTACCTCAAATTAGTGAATTTATGGGTGAAAAATTATATTAATTAAGTTTTAGTACTAACATGTAACAAGTGTGCAACTTCTTGAAATTTAAAATGGAAAATATAGCATTCTTTGTATCATGGTGGCCGGAGGAGAGTTGATGAGATTAACCATTATAAGACTCCTTAACAGATGGCCTACATGTTAGTCTTTGCTCATGGTCAGAATACAAAGCTGGCAGGCCTGTCAAATGGAAACTTAGGTAATCATATGCCTAAGATTTCCATCTTATCTAGTTAGGTAGGCCTGTCAAATGGAAACTTAGGTAATGATATGGCTAAGATCTCCATCTTATCTAGACAAATGGAATGGCAAAGTGATAAGTGATTTCTTCATAAATGGCAAAGTAAATACGCCTGCCAATTGGGATCATTCATGTCTTGAAAATAACATGGTGACAGAATTGCACTCTTCCTAGCTAGCGTGGATCCAATAGACAGGGGATGTAGTATGCTTTTGCTTTTATTACCAACCTTCTGTAAAGTAGAAGTTTGTCAATTGATGATTAGTTGTCTTTGCATGTAAGCTCCCAAACAATAATTAGATGTCTTTGAATGCAAATTATGCAATCCATACATACATATACGATCTACTATATAAGTCTGTTTCTTTTTCCTTCTTTTTTTTGGGGGAAAATATAGCACATAAGTCTTGATACAAGTTCTTTTTGGATCATTCCATCCTCACCACTAAAGGCTGGAGCATCGCTCAAGGTTGGAAATTGTAGGAAGAGTAGAAGGAAGAAGGCAGTAAAATGCTACCAAATACCATGTTTTGTGGGATTACCAGACCAAGTGCGATGCATAAGTAGCTGTCTGCAATTGTTAATGGCGACGGTTGAAACATGGAGGGCAGAAACAATCCACGAGTGTCTTTGCGGCTTTCAGCTCCTGTTTCTGTTTCTGTTTTTGTTGTTAACTTGATAGAATTTTCCCAAAAGAGAAACTGATCGATTACCTGGACTACTATTTTCCCACTTTCAGTACAATTTTCCACCTTTTTGGGTGTCCTATAGCAACAGACAGGTGATAATATGCCATACAAATCATGCATATTGACCAAGTCAGGAAGTGTAGATAAAAATGATACTAACACCCCGCACCCTACCCCCCAAAAAAAAAGGAACAAAAAAAAAAGATGGAAACTGTGGAGTGGACCAGTAAAGATGCTAAGAAGATAGTCTTGAATAAATGAATTAGGGATATGACATTATCTTCCATATTGGCAATTACAAGGGGAAACAGCGATTCTGGGGGTTCTAAAGTTCTTTACAAACGTCTTGCATATCCAGAACCTCCGCACTTCTTACACAGTATCAAACCTGTAAAATGATACCTTTGGCTGAACAACACGAAGTGATAAAAGTGCAACAATATCAAGTTTATAAACAATGTATTCTTAGACCTGTTAATGCTCAGAAATATTAATTGTGGTACACAGTTAAAAAGTAACAAACCTGCACCCTTGCAGACCCTGCAATCAACCAGCCCTGTTTCCATTTTCATCTTACCATCATTGCAGAAGACACATTTGGTACCACCTGTCGTCAATTACCAAAGAATAGTTCATCAGCTATGGGGGAAATGACTACTAACACGTAATGAACACTTCCATTTATCAACAGGTATCTGAAATCATCACGGCTTCAAATCCAAAAGGACTACAGATATTCACAGAAGTCTTCAAGCCAAACAAGAGTGATTACGTACTCATTGGTGACCCTAACATAATTCGATCCACTTATGTATATACCAGGTTTTAACTGATTGGAAAATTTTAAAAATGCATTGAGCTAAATAAATCGTTCAAGGGCAATAATACAAAACTCATAAAGGACAAGTAATTGGTCAAATGAAACCATAATAAGGGAATAGCTAAGGGGAATAACTCGTCCAGTACCACTATACTCTTAAGAGTCTGCGGGCTGCAGAGCAAAATCACCGCTCAAACATTCCAGAAATGACGCGCACTTTTGCCTAACTATCCCAACTTGCTCCCACCAGTTAAACTCCTCTCGATATATTATGATTGAGTATGTATACCTTGTAATGTAGTTGACGCTATCAGGTCATCTGATTTCTGCTTCTTCACTTTCCCGGGCAGTGCCTCAGTATACCATATGAAACTTAAAATGACTTTGCTTTTACTTTGGTGATGGAAGCTGTAAGTAAGAGAATTGAGATGATTCATTTAGTTAGACTTCTAGATGGTGGTTGAGAAGTGTTTCCATGGTTCTGGCCACTGATGCATAAGTGATTGGACACTTGAGATTGATAAACATAAACAATAAGGCAAATGACTTGGTGGTTCATATTTGAACTTTGTACAAAGCTGCAGAGGGCTAAGGGTCAGCAATAGGATGGTTTAATCTAGAATCTGTAAAGAGCCATCTCATAGGGCCAATGTCAAAATAGGATTCCCTATGTGCTTGTTGAAGTCAAACTATGTACGCCTGGAACAAACAGACCTTTCTAATATTCTAGTTAGGTTTATGAATCTAATTAGAAGTTTATGCTCATAAAATATGCTCCAAATCTTAATCCTTTATCCTTGGAGCCAACTACATAACATATTGTTAGGAGAGCCTAAAATTGCCCAAAAAGAAACCAAGTGGTATTTTGTCAATCACTCAGAAGCAAGTAGTGAAACAGCAATCCAGTATGACTCATGCAAACGCACATCATAGAGGATATTAAACTAGTAAATTGACTTAAAAACTCCCAAATTGAATTGTAGCAGCTCTATTTTCGTTTTGCTTATGCTTAACCAAAGGTGAAAAAGAGTTACTTAAATCCTGTTCAATTAGCAATTTTGAAAGGTTAAGGTAGGTACAACTTTAAATACCATCTCAAGGATTATGGTGCTAACAAGGGACAAAGTATGATCTTCATTCTTGACCTTCCCCTTACACCATCCTACCCATTCCTCACCCTTGGAAATCAGTTTCTGAAGCCTTGCAACTTCTGATTATTAGGTTGTCACTTTGATTCCACATGGTGCCTCTATCAGTCTATTTTTGCAAAAGGAGCAGCTCAGGCAATATTCTGTTGAGTCATTGAAGCTAAGTACCATCCGAGAAAGAGAGAAACATGGTCTTCTTTATGTACCAAACGAATTACTATGAATTCTGTCAATTGGAATGTAACCATTCATACAGTCTTAGAGCTAAATAGCTAAAATTTCCAATATGGTATCAGTTGGAAATTCGTGAATCAATTGTACGTCAATTCCTCAAATTAAAGATGCTCATTTTGACACTGTTCCAAAAGCATATATCTGATTAATACAGACACACTTTTGAACGAAGTAATACCAGATTAATATTCCACAATCTGCACTTAGAAGTTTATTTTCAATTTCACTGTTTCTTTAACAGACTTAAGAGATTTCTTCTCATTGGACATAGATTTTTCATATTATGAAAAAAGCAGAACTTCAGGCTATAAACCTTTAAATCACATCTGGTAAAAAGATTCCTGAAAAATTCTACCTCCCTATTTTCTTCTTCACTTTCTTTTTTCCTTTTCTAATCAGAAAGCAAAAGAGTAGCTTATATTTGGACATTGAGATGCTTGATTTCCACTTTTCATAGCCTTACACACAAAACATGCCAACCAAAATCTGCAGTGATCATCAGCATTGCTCGACCAGAAAAACCAAAAAATTTCACCTTTGTGGGAACACCAAATAAGACATTAGAGAGAGAGAGAGAGAGAGAGAGAGAGAGAGAGCATGTCTCGAAACTTAACTCTCGACTTGACTTGACTTATAAAGTTTCCTGCCAATCTGCATTAGATTTTTTGTGCATATAAACGAAAACACCAGTTTTTAATACAATAATGTAAAATTGCACCTAAAAATTCACTTGCAATCTACATGCAAGTCAATTGTGCAGACTAAATGCACGTATACTAATGTATAAAGAATTTCGTTCCAAGAAAAAGAGATTACCATTTCCAGCACACCTGTCACAAGGAACAGGATCCCCCTGCACATACAAAACCACAAAAATAACAGCTTTTTAGGAAAAGAAACAAAAACAGTATGCTTATAATTTCAAGCTGCACTAGATAATCCTAAAGCATGAAGAAAATTTAGTGTTAAAAAAAGAACAACCCTTTTGCCTAATAAGCATATGAAGCCAAATCAAGCAGAAACCACAAAAAGATAACAAATTTAATCAACAAAAAGGCAACCTTGAGGCCAAGAAATAGGGAGAGAGCAATGGCAGCCAAGACACTAACAGTGGCCAGAAAGGATTGGGTGTCAACCGGGGGTGTATCAAGGGCAGTGAAGAGCAAAATTGGATGCTTTAGTGTTGTGGTTGTGGCAGTGGAGTGTTGTTGAATGAATTGGAGCTTGGAAGAACAAGAGGAAACTGAGGAAAGAATTGAGATTTCTGAGTTTGTCAGCAATTGAGTGGGAAGAGAAGAGCATACCGTTATGGGACATAAAAGAGATGATGAACTTGAAGAAGATGATGAGGGAAAAGAGTAGAGTGAGGAGTGAGCCAGTGGCTTGGCCATTGAGGGGATTTAGGCATGTGGAGTAAGATCAAATTTGTTTGTGGAGCTCAGCTTTTCTTTGGCCTCTAAAATCAGCTGCTTCACTGGTTTTTTTTTTCCTTCCTATTTTCCTTTTTTGTATGTTGTTATTTCCTTTCCTGCATTTTACGTTGATTCACTTTTTTTTTTCTTTTTTACTTCTGCTTCTTTTGAACTATTAGCCCTTGGTCTATCTTTCTTCCCTTTATTTCCTTTTCCATTGTTGCCATTTGGTTGGTGTTTGAAGAGAATAATGCAAACATTACACAGTGATAAACTCCCACGAAAGTCTATTCTAAATGCATGGTGAAAATTATTTGATCTAGATATTTAACAAGTAGTAGCTAGAAATTTTTTCTACCTCTCAGCCTATAAAAGCCTTTTCAGCTCAATAAGCATTCTATTAAAAGTTTGACATAAATCATAAAAAGAGAGAAAGAAAATAATTTAAAGCTAATTTTTAATAATTTAAAGAAAGTAAGTTGTGGTGACTAGGCATGTTGGCAATTTAGAATAGTGAACTACATATTTCTTTTTAAGTAAAATGATATTTTATAAGGTATCCACGTTTATGCACAGAAACAAAGTAAACATTATTTTTTTATTATTAACTATTTTCACATTTGCATATATTGCTTAAGTAAGTCAAAAAATAAAGTAAAAAAATAACCAACTTCCTTGTTTTTAACTATTCTCACATTTGTGTATATCGTTTGGGCCATTGTCATGTCATAATTTTCAATTATTTAAGCATTTTCATAAAATTTAATTACTTTTTAAATTATTTTTTTGGTTTTGATGTAGCTATAGTTATTCTTAAGCAAGACCATTTTGGACTGCTATATCTAAAATGATCAAGGCAATGATTTTTTACATTACCATATTCAGGAGTTTTTGAAACCAACATAGTGCTGTGTTTCAACTCGCACATGATAAACATCATACATGTTTTTTAGCCTATTTTTCTTTAATTGTTTGGTATTTTTACACTTTAGGATGGTACAATGCAGTTGTAAAGTTAAAAATAATTTGGAGAGAGAGAGAGAGAGAGAGAGAGATAAAAAAAAAAGAGAAGAATATAATCCTTATACACATTTGATGATACTAATGTTTTAAAACTAAACTATTTGGTGATAATATTCTTTTAAAAGCATATAGTAATGAACATTATCTCGGTTGATTTTTGAGTTGGTCCAATCTTCGAACTCGCAAACGTGAAAAAAAAAACCACCCATTTTAATGCAAACTAGAAAAGTTGGATGTTTCAATTAGCAAACCATTAAATTGGGTGAATTTACAAAAATTATTTTGTAGACCTCTATTGTTTTTTGCCAGACCTCTAGTTATCAACCCATAAATTTAACTAAATAATGACAACTGAATTTTTTATTCTCATAATCCTTAAGCTGTAAATAATTGGCATGAAAGGGCTCAAATTTCATTTACCATACAATGAGTTTTTTTTTTTTTTTGGGAGAATACAATGAGTTTTATTGAGCTTAATTTGGTCAGCGTTTATTTTATTATTTTATAGTTCACTTTTTTTCACATTTTTTTTCTTTATTTCAAACATTCCTCCAATTTTCTTGCCTACGCTATTTCACTAAATAACCAAAGAGAACATAATGATTAATATTGTTAAATTTGCTATCTTAACTTAAAAGATGAAATATATTAATGTTAATGATATATTTAGCTTTAAATCTTAGTTCATTACTCTTCAATATTGATTTATGATTTTAGAATACTTGTATGTTTTTACTTAAGATTACAAATTTACCACTTCAATTAATTGTACGAGTCACCCAATCGCTTCATGTAATTTTATTGATTTGTATAATTATCTTTTAGATCATAAAAATTAGTTTTAACATATTTATGATGTCTTGAGTCATGACCCTTGACCCACTTTTTCCGGTTCGACCAATTTGGTCTGGGTTTCAAAATCGCGGGTGATACAACGTCCCCCCATCGCTCTCTCGATTCACCGTCCTTGCCTCTGAGAACTCATCATTTCCTTCAAGAAGAAAAGGAAAAGGACACTATCAGAGCGCAATTTTCCTCCGAAATACCACTGTAAGCTGCTTCTCATGCTCTCAATGTCAACATCGTTCAAATTATATATAGTTTACATGCAGGATTGAATTTTTTTGCTGGGTATTTTTGAATGGTCTTGTCTCAATTTTCTTGGTATTTCCATATTTCATCTGCAACTTTGTGACTACTCACTCCATTTATGTGGAAAAGGCTGTGAATATGGTTGAAATAGACAGTTTGGGCCCTGCTTTAGTTCAGGTTGAGCAGAAAAATCGTTGTTTTTGCCCATGCACCTCAATCTTTTGATAAAATGTCCACATGAGAACCCAAAAAAGAAAAATGCAAAGGAAAGAGAGATTTTGTTGCTTTTTGTGCGTTAATGTGTGAAATTGTGTTTGTGTGCATCACGCGCAAGGAGGCAGTGTTAGAGAGGAAGCAAAAAGAGAATACTCTGGTGTTAGTGGTTGCAATTTGGGATTTTAATTGATTGTTTCTTGAATACAATGTGCAATTTATTGTCATTGAATAAAGAAGACAACAATGGTTGTCTATTAGTACATTTTTCCTACACCTTACAGTTTTATCTTTGAGCCAAAGTCTCAGAAAGTAACACTAATTTAGCCCTGTCATGCACCTTACTCAGGTACAAGTGCCTAGGAGGAGGGGGAACAAAAGGAAAGAGTGATGCTTGGGATTTCTTATGGGGAGCTGTTTCTCATAATTGGTGCTACTGCTGCTCTAATTGGTACGCTATTGGCTATTCCTCCTTGTATAGATTTTGATCTTTACATCTTTTTGATGATTACCTACGTATAATTGATGTAGATTCCAAATATGATGAAAGAATGTAGTAAATTTTATTGTTTGCTATCATGACAAAGTGTGTTGTATTTTGGGGTTTTTCCATTTTTGCTTGGGAGGCTCCAAGGATGATCTTTGGAGATGATACTTTCTATCTCTTGCTCTGGCATATGTGCATATGTATTAGAGTCAACGTTGAATTGAGGTTTATGTGTTGATATTCATAGCTGTAGTTCAGGCCCAAAGGATTTGCCAATAATTGCAAGAACTGCGGGGAGGTTAGCTGGAAGGGCAATTGGATATGTCCAAGTGTTCCGTGGCCAATTCGATAGTGTTATGCAGCAATCTCAGGCTCGTCAGGTCTCTCTCTCTCTCTCTCTCTCTCTCTCTCTCTCTCTCTTATATACATATATATATATATACACACACACATACACACATAGATATATGTAAAGTGCACTTTGTCTTTCAATGATGTTGTAGATGAGCTGTACTAATTTTGTGTTTTGTAGGTGCATAAAGAACTACAAGACACTATTTCCCAACTTGAAGCCATTCGTCATGAGATTCGAACTATATCTTTCATGAATCCTGGTCCATTAACACGCAGCCTTGTGGAAAATGCTGTGAATACATCTCCTACCAATGGTATAGGTCTGCTTACAACTCTTGTTCTTAAATAGCCACAATCTTCTTTTTCCAGGTTTTCACCTCATTAACTCCCCCCCCCCTTCCCCCCAACCGTTTTTTTTTGGTTGACTTAGATGAAACTGGGCTGGGAAAAGTTGATAAAGAGAGCATTTCAGCAATCCCCACTGCTAAGGTTCATCATGTTGCTTAGAATCTACTTCCTGTTACTATTAGCAATGAGTTTTATCAGCAGGGGTTGAATTATGTCTTTCCTAGGGTTATGCTTCACAAGCCTCAGCCTCATCTGACATGCACAGCCAAGCTATAGCTTATGCAAAGTTGGCTGAATCTAAGTCATTGAACCCTGCTTCTGTGAACAATGAAGTTCTGAATGAGTTAACGGATGAATCTGGTCTTACCATCCTACCTGTTTCAGCTGAAAGTGCAGGATTGTTACCAAATCGAAAAGGTGTGAGTCGTTTTCTAGTTTTGGTTTTTGCCAGTTTCTGTCTTTCTTCTTACTCTCTAGTCTTTAATTGTGCTTCTATTTATCATCTAGACTTTTCAGTCTCCCTTTTGCTTTTTGGGTGATTTAGAGGGTATTTTCCAGAACTGACCTATTATCTGGAATAGGCAGTTAAATATCTTTATGTTTGACGATGCTCTAAAAGGTAATTTGGATTTGTATCTTACCTTATCTGTTGGTGGCACTAGATTAAACTTTTATTTCCTTGGTGAAGTTAAGACATGAACAAGTATTACCAGTTTTTATCAGGTGCTTGTTGCCTGGAATGAACTGGTAGAAGCTGAGGAGATAGTTTAGCTACTGCATAGTTATTGCAAATTTGCTTTTTTCTTTTTAGCATGTCCTTTTAGAATATGCTGCTTCATTTGATCTTGGAAATCAAGACTCTTTGTGACAAAGATTAGGCAAGGATTAATATAGTTAGGAGGAAGAGGTGGGCCCACCAGAGATGGAAGCATCTGCCTTGCTAGTTAGCACAGTTGGGAGGCATTTGGCAAGGCGATGTCACCATTACAAGAAATTGTTATTTTCTTTGGTAGAGACTGGGAGCTAGAGCAACAAAATCAGCTAGAATAAACAATAACGCACTCTCCAATCTTGCAGGCTGTTGGAGTCTGCCTGGTATAATGCATCATTGGTGTCTTTTATTTTGTTCCACAACATTAGGTCACAATCTACTGCATCCATTGATTACTAAATCTCGGAATCTTAGATTTTTATTTTAATATTACATTTTGAAAGTAAATGTTGGACTGTCGAAAAAGCTTGTGATTTAGCCTGCTGGTACATGAACCTGGCATCTTTAGGTTATTAGTGAAGCTGCTAGGATTAATTATGCCACAAAGAACTTATTGCTGATAGTGATATCAGATACGGTGATGGGATCTGATATAGTTTTGGAAGCAGTCTTGGAGGCAGAGGTGGCTCGTAATGCAAAAGACTTCTTTTCACAGCCTCAAAATCTAGAAAAACTTGAATGAGAAGGTATTATTCTGTTATCCTGATAAAGAGTTAGTGTGTTTTGCTTTTTGGTATTTATGGATCCTGAAGAGTGATGTTTATATTTTACAAAATATAGAATGTGCTATTGGAATATTGTCAGTTTAAAGAAGAATTACAAATGTTCTGACAAATAAAGAGGAATAAGCAATTATTATTATTAATTATTACTGTTTTTTTGGTAGTTATTAATAGAAAGCTGTGACCTGTTGTTTGTTTTTAGTTTCTTTTGCTGTTCTTTCTTTTTCATTGACCTTGAAAGGAAGATATCTTTGATCTATAATGTGGCTAGTTCTGGCTTTGATTCCGGGCTGTTTGACCGGCTTGGCATGTCCCAGATTTGAACACGATTTTGTTCGACAATCCAGCCAGCAAATTAGCTAAGAGGATCAAGCTCGGTACTAGTTGCAACTAACCACATCAACCTTATGCTTTGTCAAAGCGAAGCTGCCTGCCGTAAAATGGAATTTAAGAACCTCTGTTGTGCTGTTCTACCTTCACTTCTTGCAAATACATGCAACATCATTTCAAAAGGGGATGGATGATGATTTAGCCCTGACCTAGACCTTGGTCTGTTTACTGTACTGGCACCTTACTATTAGATTGTGAATATTGGAGATGCCTTATGCTGTACTCTTACTTTTAACTGATGAACGTCTCCAGCTAAAAGCTGTTTTTACCCCCCCTTCTCTAGATCTTGTCGTCTCTACTGTTTAGGCTGTTCTGTTCAATGTACATGCATGTACCTAATCATGGTGGGCTTTGTGCTTTTTCGTCTCGTAATTGCAGATCAAGATGATTACGACGTCAATGTTTACTTGGTACTTTCTTATTCGACTCTATAAGTATTAAGCTAAAAACAAAAGTTTGCCTTCAGGATTCTTTCTCAACTAGTAAGTGTGAACTGACTAAAGTTTACAGATGACAAAGTTTGGTCCTTGTACAAGCGTTTGGAGTCTAAAAATACCTTTAACAACATGTATTCGGATTCCGAAGGTTTTCCTACAAAAAAAATAAAAAATGAAAAAGCACCGAGTTGATCTAGATATGTTCATTTCTAGTAACTCATTGGAAATTATTCCAATCTGGAATTGTAGCCATCTACAATCTTGGTGGTGGTTGTGAGCCGCAGCTCTCCTATCATGACAACTGAAAATCAGAAGTGTTTTGCTCCATTCTCACGACTCGTGAGTGGCCTTTCTTGTCATATTTCATTCCAAATCTTACTAAGTTACTATATTTCATAAGAAAAATGCAATATAGCTGTCTTCCTGAAATAAAAACTTAACAACAACGTTACACAATTACCCTCAACGATATCAATAAGTCATTCAAATTTGGAGCTAGCCTTAACATGTTACGGGAGGGTTAATGTTGGAAAGCAGAAACTAATTTTTATAAAAATTAATAAAGCAGGAATACTTCTTCAATTTCCTTTGACAATATGGTTTCCATATTTTTGGGTTTAACTTTGTTTTACAGTATGGTTCCCCCCCCCCCACCACCCCCCTTTTTTTTGTTTAACTTTGTTTGGAATTTCTTTTCTTTTAGAATACTAAATTTTAGAAGACAGTAATTGCATCAACACGAATATCCAAAAATATCCCTCATCCAATTCGTATTTGAAGTTTAAGGCACATTTCATTATTTAATTATGCAAGGGTATTACTGAAAAGCAAAAACTGCATTACTAAAACACCAAATCACAATGGTGCTTTATATATATATATATATATATATATATATATATATATTGAAGGCTCTAGATAGTAATTATTTGGGATACTTTCAGAAACCTCTTTTGAGATTTCTGACAATTTCACTGCCCTCCCTTGAAGTTTTAAAAGTTATTGAAAAGCAAAAACTAAATCACTAAAACACCAAATCACGTTGTCACTTTTAATATATATATATATATATATATATACCTAATGTGCAGAGAGAATGTGAAGGCTCTAAATAGTAATTATTTCTCAGGTAGAAAATTTAGCATCACTGAAACATGTAGGTGGACAAATTTTGCGCATTCCTCTCATTTTGAATTGACGTCAACCCACACAAAGATCATAAAAATCTAGTTTTTCAATAAGTAATCATATTGCACGAAGTGTTAACTTTTCTTTCTCTCAATTAATTACTCTGGCGAATCTTCAAAAAAAATTACTTCTAAAATATTGAAACTGATAAATGCAGGTTACATAATCTCCTGTCTGCTAGTTTTTGACACATTTCCGTCAAAAAAAAAAAGCAAACTCTCAGATTGCCTTATTTTGATCAGTAGGGAAAGACAACGTGATTATTCTTCTAAAGTTTTAAGTTAATCCTCTACTTTGGAACTCGTCTTATACGATGAAATCTTTTCTGGGATCAAGATTCTTTTCTTGAAGTATTTTCGTCTTACAAGATGAAAAAAAAAAAACATACAGGGACCTTTGTGTTTTTTGTTTCTCAATTGCATGTTGGGAAAGCAATTTTCTCTCAAAAATTTTTTACATTTTTGTGAATATATTTCTTAATTTTTTTAATTTTATATATCAAATTATTACAATATATATTTTTTTCTATAAAAACTCCACAAAATAGCAATCCAAACGGGACTAAAAAGATTACAAATGTTGTAAATAATACTCAGTAGACAGGGGACACAATCCCGATTTCTTAAAATCTCATGCATTTAACTTGTATCTCTGATTTTGAAAATTACATCTGTGATACGCTACTAGTGTCCTAAAAAAATTTGTGCGTAAAAAGTTTACTGGAAATGATTAACTTATGGATACCTTATTCTTGTATAAGATGAAAAAAAACCAAAATTAGAATACCCATCAGGCTAGTTCTTTCTAGATTCGTAAATGCAACATCGGTGAAGTTTACAGAAGCAAAAGTTTGGCCCTTGACTTAAAGGCTACTCGGTGTTGGCAAAAAAGCATCGTGAGAGGTAGAGAGGAAAAAGATCACCGTACCGGTAGAGGTAGACACAGATCTGAGAATAGTGGAAGAGGGATCATCGGATTCGGCGCAAAGCAGCGGATGGGGAAGTGCGTAAGCTGCATTGATTTAATCTTAGGTAAGCTGCAGTGGCTGGTGGGCGAGGGTTATGATGGCTTAAATAAGCTGAGGGTGGAGTTAGGACTTGTAAGAACATTTCTTCTGTGTGGACGGCATTCTTCTTCAAGCCTTGAAGACTCTGTTGATAAAAATGGGCAGCGTTTTTACTCTCTTCTACTTGAGGATGGATTGCCCCCTGCTGGAGAGGTCTCTTGTTTTCGAAAAGTTGTGCACACATTTAGGGACCAAATCAGAGATGACTACATCCGGATCTTGGAAGCCATGCTGCACAATTTGCAAGGTTACAAGGACTCGGCCGGGTGCATGCTTCGATGCTATTCCGCTATGCTGGATCGCATAGTGGATCGGGATTGTTCTTGGGGTTCTGAATTCCTGGATTTCTTCTCCTCCTTGCTAACGAATCTTGATGATATTCTCTTCAGGGGCGAAGCCTGTAATCCAGGATTTGCCACACTCTTGGCGCCCCTTCACGAGAAGCTAAAGTTCTTGAATGGTGTCTTACAAGGAGAAATCCCGGACAATATCGAACATAAGAAGCATTGTGGATTTTTGGCTGTATATACAGCTTATCTCTGCTTCATGTGTTGGTTTTTGAGAGATTATAATGAAGTGTCTGATTGGATTAAACCAAACATTTCCATATCATTAGAGAAGATTTCTGCTTTTGCTGACCAAGCCCGTTTGACTTATTCTGGTGTCTGGGCATCTAGATCATTCTCAAAATACATTGATTTAATCCTAGATTGCTGCAAGGATGATTGTGGTTTGAATGAGCTGAAGATAGAGCTAAGACTAGCTAAAACACTTATTTTGTGTCAAGGATTTCGGTGTGATGAGACTAGCCATTTTGCATGGATTGTTGCTGAAAAGGCGAAGCAGTTTCACTCTCTTCTTCGTCGATTAGATGATGGATTAGCCCGAGCAGCATCTGATTTTCAACAATTTCTTAGGCAAGAAATCAGTGAATCGTATGACAAGATTTCAGATAAATTTATGTCTTATGTAGAACTGGATTTGTGTCCTTCTTTGGCCCCTTTTTTTTGGGAAGATAATTTCATAGAATTCTCCCAATCTTTGCTAGAGAATCTTGTGGATATTGCCGTCTGGGGTGAAGCCTGTGATTCAAGACTTGAAACATTGCTAACACCCCTTCAAAAGAAGCTAGTATTCTTTAAGAATCTCATTCTCTTTGCCAGGTTGCACGGCAAAAACCAGCTGGAACTTATGAAGTACTGTAAGACTCTAGTACCATTTGCAGCAGGTCTTTGTTATAAATGCTGGTTCTTTAGAGAAGATAATACGGTCCTTGATGAAATGAGCTCACAGATAGCTAAATTAATCGAGAAGTTCGAGTCTGTTGTTTACCAAGTCCGCAGCATCTTGGTTTGCGGATCATCATCGCTCACTGTGTCTACGAAGATGCATATGATTATAGCAGGGGAATTTGTAGATTCTCTCCTAAGTAATCTTTTGGAGCTACTACAACATTGTCCTACCAGGTTTTTGGAATCTCTGCAGCATCAAATGCGGATACTCTATGATGGACTGCAATTTTTGAGAAACATTCTCAAGAAGCAACAAGAGAAGTATGATGGGTTACCTGGAAGAATCAAGTGTATTATTGGAGTTGTGGTCAATGATGCTGGGGTTGTAATTTTCTCACTTCCTCAATATAACATCCCAGAAGCTTTGGCCAAGGAAATAGATATTAAGCTCTTTTGTTTGCTGGGGAAGATAAACACTATCAAGGCAGCCGTTGATGAAAGCTATCCTGTAGTGCCAAGGTTCAACTTCCGTACCACTAATGTGTTGGGGATTATCGATCACCTTCTAGATAAATTGAAGGAACTAGCAAATTATAAAGTTGATCCAGTATCTTCTTTTGCAAAGGACAGATCTGACTTCTTAAGATCATACTTGGAAAAGAATGTGGAGCATCCAACAGGGTGTCCTGAGCTTCAACCTCGAAACATGCAAGATCTTTCATTCCTAAGGTCATTCTTGGAAAATAATTTGGTGCAGCACAAACAGAATGAAAAGCTCCAACTTCAAGCAATGCAAGATGATCTAGTATTCTTAAGATCATTCTTGGAAAGAAGCAGGGAGCATCCCAACTACCATGAAGGGCTCGAAGCTCTTTGGAGTCATGTTGTGAAAGTGGCATACAAGGCAGAGTTTGTTATCGACTCGTTAATAGTTAGAGATGTATCATTTTATTCTCTGTTGTTACTTGATAATGTCAGAGAAGAAATTGTTAACCTTGCCCAGAAAGCTACCGAGATGTCCAAAGGTAATATCTCAACGATATTGAATAGATGATTATATTACGCTGCAAAATTTCTAATTATATTGTTCTCTATTTGGTTTTCAAAACAGCAAGCAATAAGCGGACTATTGAAGCACTCTACCAGGTGCCATCAGAGGGTGGTATCTCAACAAACAACAAAGCTGTGGTAGAATTGAAGGATGAGGCGCAAGCAAAAATTGATCAACTTATAGGAGGATCAACGCATCTGGACATGGTTTCCATTGTGGGTATGCCTGATCCAAGTAAGGCAACTCTAGAACAACAAATCTACCATGTTCCTTTAGTTACATCTCACTTTGACATTCTTTGCTTGGTATTGTGTCTCCCAAACATATTTCAAGAAAAATTTGTTGCTCGAGATTTTGGCTTGCATTGACAAAGAAAGCTCAAGATTCAAAAGAAAAACTCTAATTTACCTGAAAATCTACAAACGCTTGAAGAAAAAGAAATTCATGCAATTCACCAACAACTTTTAGCATCAAGAACAAATTTAGCAGATTTAATTGCAAGGCAACATTTGAAATTTGTGAGACGAAAAAAATCCACACATGTCGGGTATGCCAACCAGAAAGTATTAGCTGCTTTCAATTTTCTGAAATATTTCCGAGCTCTAATTATTTCCTAATTACTATTGAATTGAAGTAAAGGTCCATACTTTTCTTTGCATTCTGGAATCAAGAAAGAAGGCTGTAGGCTACATTTAAACTAAAATTAAAGTTGAATGATGGGGAAAAAAGGAAACATCAAACAGGAAAGTCATTGATTAATTAAACATTGACATGGAAATATTACAACAAATATTTTGTCCAGTAGGAATTTAGAATAATGGAGGGGTAATTTTGTCCAATAGGGGATAAAGTGAGACCAAAAAAAAAAAAAAATGTTAGGGATAAACTGAAAATTGGGGTATGCTTGAAGGAGACTTCTTGTGATTAACGCTATATTTCATATTATCTATTCCCTGGTGTTATTTGATAACATTTTATCCTCTGATGTTATTTGATGAAGTTGCAAAAGGAATTAAGCGTGTTAAGAGTGAAGCCCAAGAAGCTGCCAAGAGTTTGAGGCATCTGACACCACAAGGTAATATCTCAACATGGATCACAATAATGTTAGCACTCCATTTTGTATTAATGATATTTCATTCTCTTCTTAATTTTTTTGGAAAACAGAGATAAGCAAGACGAGTGGAGCATCCTACCAGGTGTCATCATCGGGTAGTATCTCAACAGTCGATAAAGCTGAGGTGGTCTTGCAGGATGTGGAGCAAGCAGTGATTGATAAACTTATAAAAGGTCTAAAGCAGCTGGACGTCATTTCCATTGTGGGCGTGGCTGGACTAGGCAAGACATTTTTGGCACAAAGAGTTTACCGTGATCCTAGAATTACATCTCACTTCCACATTCAGGCATGGAGTTATATCTCCCAAACATATTGCAAGAAAGATTTGTTGCTTCAGATTTTGGCTTGCATTGATCAGAAAACTCAATTTTCTGAGAAGGATGAATATCAATTGGCTCTTGAACTCTGGCAATGCTTGTTGAGACAGAGGTTTCTTATAGTTTTGGATGATGTTTGGGACATCGAAGCGTGGAATGCTTTAAAATCTTCATTCCCAGAGAAAAACAATGGAAGCCGAATACTCTTAACAAGTCGACTTACTGATATTGTTGGCAAACCTTGTAATCTTAGGACACTTAGTGAATCAGAAAGCTGTGAATTACTACAGAAGAAGCTGGCAGTTATTAGAGAAGGAGGCTATTCTCAAGAACAAAACCTTCTTGGGTGGAAAATAGCAAAAACTTGTAATGGGATGCCTCTATCAATTGCCATTATATCTGGTATCCTTGCAACTCTCGGTGAAGCTGGTTGGGAAGAAGTTGCAAAAATGGTAAGTTTAACTGCCATGGTTGGTGCCACAGAACAATGCCGCAGGATACTAAAGCTGAGTTACAGGCATCTGCCTGACCATTTGAAGCGATGCATTCTTTACTTTGGAGCCTTTCGAGAAGATCAAGAAATTTGTGTTCGGAGGTTGACATGGTTATGGATCGCTGAGGGATTTGTGCAGAAAAGTGAGTCGGAGTGCCTAGAGAAAATAGCAGAAGGCTATATAAGGGCTCTAATCAACAGAAGCTTAGTTATGGTAGGGCAACGAAGATACGCAGGTGAGGTCAAGACCTGTCGCATTCATGATTTGTTGCATGTCTTTTGTGTGAAAAAAGCCAAAAAACAAAATTTTCTGCAATTGGTGCGAGGGTATGATGAGGATCTTACATTTGATGAGCCATACAACCCACGTCGATTATCTATTCAAGCTCAACCAAAGCATTTCATCAAATCTAGGATAATTTGTCCCCAGATACGCTCTCTATTATATTCATCTCGAGATTTTGGGGTCCGCCAACTCCGGTGCAATTTTCGTTTCATTTTTCTCCTGAAACTTCTTAATGTGCTAGACTTGGAAAATATTAGTCTAGGTTCTGATTTCCCGAGGGAATTATGGTCGCTTGTTCAACTGAGGTACTTGGCAGTTCTAGGTTGGCTCAAGAATGGCATTCCATCCTCACTTGAAATGCTCTCAAATTTGGAAACTTTTCTCGTGAGAACAAAGGATGATGTTGGTCTTTCTTTGTTGCAAGATACTCTTCTAAAGATGCAGAAATTGAGGCATTTGCATGTGTATGGTGCTTTGATTGATATTAGATTGGCCAATGATAACCTTGAAAGCTCCTCCCTCTTGAACAATTTAGACACTTTTTCAACTATGAAGTTGTATCTGGGGCAAAGCATGGAAAAGATGATTAGAAAGTTTCCAAATATCCGTCAACTAAAATGCTGTCTCGTGGAATCAGCAGAATTTACTGCAGACAGCAATAGAGTCATGGTAATGAACTTTCTGAGTCATCTGGAATCACTGAAGCTGAATTTAGGTAAAGTGACTATGCATTGTGTTGAACTCTATCTCCCCTCCAGTCTACAAAAGTTGACCCTGGAGGAATTTTCCTGGTGTATAATTTCCACAATTGGAAAGCTACCCAATCTTCAGGTTCTCAGATTATATAGACAAGCTGATGGGGAAGAGAAACAGGACAGTCAAGACATGGAAAATAGTGAAGAAATGGAAGACATGGAAGAGGAGATATTCTTCCCAAAACTCAAGTTCTTGAAATTGAAATCCTTGAAGATAGTTAGGTGGAAAGGCTTAGGACATTGTTTTCCCAGTCTTGAAAAATTAGTTTTGGATGATTGTAAGAAATTACAAAAGCTCCCTTCTTGTTTAGGGGAATCTCCTCTTAAATTGATTGAGGTGCATCGATGTCCAAACTTGGATAGGAATTCATTTGAAGGCATTGAGGAACAGCAGATGGATTATGGAAACATGGATCTGAAAATCCTTATCTCGGAAGAATTTGAGGAGTCTTCTTCATGGTCAGATGGAGATTCAGACGGATGGCTACCAGAAGAAATTGATGAGTCTTCTTCATGGTTGGAGATTCAGACGGATGGTCAGGCTAATGATCATCTGCCATAAGAGGTACTATCTTCTGTATGGTTCTGTTTACATTGATGTCGTATTTGTCGTTGTAATGCATAAATAAGTTGCTATGTGTTAATAACAAATTAACGTACTATTTGATTAAATTGATTGCTCAAATATTGAGGATGGGTATGCTTATAATTTTTCCAGCTGTTTACACTTGTATCTCAAGTATCTGTGGAACTTATATGATGGAATATAAACTTACCTTAGTGATTTATACGTAAAAGACATGTTTCATCTGGAAAATGGGAATACGGAATCTGATACGATCTTATATTTGTGCTTATTTAGTTTGTCAAGTGTGTTGTGTCATGTGACATTATTTTTTTAATCCTTAATTTTATCCCCCCACCTGTCTCCACATCCTTCTCACCTCTCATTGTCAAGCCTGGAATTCGAACTTTGAACCTAATAGAGGAGAGAGCTCTGAGAGTGTTAAACATTTCTCTAGTCACTGGGCAAATCCCTGTGGTTACAGATGTTACAGGTGTGATGGTATATACTGTTGGGGTATATTCTGTGCTCTGCTATGCATTTAGCTTGTACCCTAACTGTTCTGCAAATTAACTGCTAGGGTGATGGTGTGTTGAAGGTGTGCCAGCAATGGTTGTTAAGAGTGGGAGCAAAATTTGACAGATTGTGGCCTAAGGTAGTAATTTGATCAGAGGTGTTTCAGTTCAGAACTGTCCTCTGGCTCTGGAACTCTCATCATTACACAAAACTGTCTTTTGAAGTTTCTTCTAGTAATTGCATTTTTAAGTACTTTTCAAGTTTCTTCCATTGAGTGCTTTTTAGGGTTTCAATAATCTTGATTCGATTATTGAAAACTATCTTTCTTTTGCATCTGAGCAAATACCACACGTAGCATATCTAGCCACAAAATATCTTTTTTTTTCCCTTATTTACAAACCATTTGTACGAAGACTAGATGCTGGGCAAAAGAAAATGCCAACTTAGACTAAATAGGGAGTTTTTGTTTTGAAGTGTCTATAGTTATTCTTAGGCAAAACCATTTTGGAATGCAATATCTAAAATGATCAAAGCAAGGATTTTTTACATTACTGTATTAGGGAGTTTTTGAAACCAACATAGTGCTATGTTTCAATTCGAACATGAGAAACACCATACATGCTTTTTAGCCTATTTTTCTTTAATTGTTTGGCGTTTTTACACTTTGGGATGGTACAATGTGGTTTTAAAGTTAAAAACAATTGGCGAGAGAGAGAGAGTTAAAAAAGGGGAAGACATATAATCTTTTTATTTGTATCATTTTGTGATACTAATGTTTTAAAACCAGAGAGTTAAAAGGACCAACTCGGTTGATTTTCAAGTAGGTCCAATCCACGAACTCAGGGCGCAAATTTTCTTCAAAATACCACTGTAAGCTGCTTCTCATGCTCTCAATTGTCAATCTCGTTCAAATTATGTATAGTTTACGTACAAGATTGAATTTCTTTGCTGGGTATTGTTGAATGGTCCTGTTTTAATTTTCTTTGTATTTCAATATTTCATCTGCAACTTTGTGACTATTTGCTCCATTTATGTGGAAAAGGCTGTGAATATGGTTGAAATAGAAAGTTTGGCCCTGCATTAGTTTATGTTGAGCTGAAAAATTGTTGTTTTTGCCCATGCACGTCAAGCTTTTGATAAAATGTCCACATGAGAACCTAAAAAAGAAAATGCAAAGGAAAGAGAGATTTTGGTGCTTTTTGTGTGTTAATGTGTGAAATTGTGTTTGTGTGCATCACGTGCGAGGAGGCGATGTTAGAGAGGAAGCAAAAAGAGAATATTCTGGTGTTAGTGGTTGCAATTTGGGATTTTAATTGATTTTTTTAACACAATGTGCAATTTATTGTCATTGAATAAAGAAGACAACAAAGGTTGTCTATTAGTACATTTTTTCTACACCTAACAGTTTTATCTTTGAGCCTAAGTCTTAGAAAGTAACACTAATTTAACCTTGTCATCATGTCATGTGCCTTGCTCAGGTACAAGTGCCTAGAAGGAGGGGGAGCAAAAGGAAGAGTGATGCTGGGAATTTCTTATATTGGCTGGAAGGGCAATTGGCTATGTCCAAGTGGCCCGTGGCCAATTCGATAGCGTTATGCAGTAATCTCAGGCTCGTCGGGGGTCTCTCTCTCTCTCTCTCTTTCTACATGCACATAGATATGTCTCTGTATGTTTGTGTCTGTCTGTATACAAAGCACATGCATGGCATAGTTAGTGATTGAGGTTCACTGGCTAGACAATTAAAATATAAAGTGTACTTTGTCTTTCAACGATTTTTGTAGATTAGCTGTACTAATTTTGTGTTTTGTAGGTGCATAAAGAACTACAAGACACTTTTTCCCAACTTGAAGCTATTCGTCATGAGATTCGAACTATATCTTTTATGGCCACGTGGACAATGCTGTGAATACATCTCCTATCAATGGTATAACTTCTTCTTTTAACCTTTGTTCTTGAATAGACTGCATTTTCCCTTTTCAGGTTTTCACCTCATTACACGTCCCACCCTACTCTTTTTTTTTTCCGACTTAGATGAAACTGGGTTGGGAAAACCAGGTAAAGACTATCTTTCTCTTATCCTGATAAATAGTTTGCATGTTTCTATTTTTGCAAACTATAGGATGTGCCTATCAGTTTAAAGAAGAATTATAAATGTTTTGAAAACTAAAGAGAATAAGCAATTATTATTACTATTGTTTTTGGTAGTTATTAATAGAAAGCTGTGACCTGTTGTTTCTTTTGAGTGTCTTTTCTGTAGAGTTTCACTCCTGTTCGTTCTTTTTCATTGACCTTGAAAGGAAGATATCTTTGATCTGTAATGTGGCTGGTTCTGGCTTTGATTCCAGGCTGTTTGACAGGCTTGGCATATCCCAGATTTGAACAAGTTTTTGTACGACAATCCAGCCAGCAGGCTAGCTCAGAGGATTAAACTCAGTATTAGTTGCAACTAACCACATCAACCTTATGTTCTGTCAAAGAGAAGCTGCCTGCTGTAAAACGGGTTTTGCGAATCTCCGTTGTGCTGTTCTACATTCGCTTCTTGTAAATACATGAAACATCATTTCAAAAAGGAATGTATGATGGTTTAACCCTGACCAAGACCTTGGTCTATGCATTGTACTGGCACCTTCCTATTAGATTGTGAATGTCAGAGATGCCCTATGGTGCACTCTTCCTTTTTAACTGATGAATGTCTCAGGCTAAAAGCCGTTTTTCCTCTAGATTTTGGTGTCTCTACCATTCAGCCTGTTCAGATCACTGTATAGGCATGTATCTAATCATGGTGAGCTTTGTGCTTTTTTGTTTCGTAATTGCAGATTAAGATGATTTCTATGTCAATGTTGGCTTGATACTTTCTTATTCGACTCTTCATGGATTAAGCCAAAAAAAAAAAACAAGAGATGGCATTCACGCTTCTTTCTTAACTAGTAAATGCGACTTCACTGAAGACAAGTTTGGTCCTTATACGGCAGTTGAATGATAAGCTTTGGTGGCATCTAAAGATACTTTTAACAACATGTATTCAGATTCCAATGGTTTTCATAACAAGATTCCTTTTGATTGGCAAACTTTTTGAATAGCTTCTAGGACGAAAGATTCTTACAACATTGATATGAATCATCATCAACTGTCTGTCATGGATTTCCTACTTTTACTTTTACGTTTGTTATTCAATTTTTCCAAGTCATAGCATAATTCGCGCTGCTTCAGTCGATTGCTGTAGCAACCAAAGTGGATTATGCATACTTCATGAGAAGCGGATCAGATGCTATTGTCTAATTAAAAGCTGCTTTCTTGATCTTTCAACTTGTTGAAAAGATTTTTTTCTTTAAAAAAGTTCTTTCTTTTGATTCGTAAATGGTTATTCCACTCAAGTCTATATATGCTAGAAAAAAGTTGGCTGTCTATTGGTAGAATAATGTTTTCAATGAAGGAAAAAACTATAATCACTTCTTATACTCGATGTTTTACCAGTACTTTTATTGGAAAAACTGGGGGGTTTTGATCATACTCGGTTATTGAGAGGCAAAGAAGAAACGAAAACACTTCCCATAAAGGTAGAGAGAAATCTGAGAAAACAAGAAGAAGAGGGACAATGGCAAACAGAACAAAGTAACATGGACTGCATAGACCGTGTCGGTTAATTACTACAGGATGTCAGCTATCCAAACAACTTATAATAAAAACTGAGCACACTTTTTTTAACTTTTTCCTAATCTTCTACGGTTGGGTATAAATTATTGTTCTCTATCTCTGAATTGGAAAAACTTCTTGACACTTGAGAGCATAAACTAGCATCATAATAGCTGGTTATTAATCAATGAAAGTACTCCAAATAAGATTATAGAACTTGTTAAACCCACAATAAATGCATATCACTTGAAAGTGCAGGCTATCATAGGACCTTTTTTTTTTGGAGTTAGTAACACTTTATCACCTACCCCAGCTGGTGATAATTTTGGAAGGTT
Source organism: Coffea arabica (assembly GCF_036785885.1). Taxonomy (NCBI): domain Eukaryota; kingdom Viridiplantae; phylum Streptophyta; class Magnoliopsida; order Gentianales; family Rubiaceae; genus Coffea; species Coffea arabica. Next base: position 48,864,267 of record NC_092310.1, on the reverse strand, counting down.
GCATGAAATTGCAGGAGCTCCCTTCTTGTTTAGGGGAATGTCTAACTCTTCAATTGATTGAGGTGCATCGATGTCCAGAGCTTGTAGGTTGTTTAGTTCAAGACATCAAGGAAGAACAGATCAACTGGGGAAATGAGGATCTAAACATCCTCATCTGCGAAGAAATTGAGGATTTTTCTTCGTGTTCAGATTGAGATTCAGAAATATGTTGACATTTGTAGCAAATGAATGTACCATTTGATAAATGGATTTCGAAAATGTTGATTACTTTGTGCCAAATGGTTATACATGCATCCCAAGTATTTGTGCAGTTCATTTGACTGAATGTAAATGTAAAACAATCCGATTGTAGATCTTTTTAGTCATCTGTGTTGTGTCATGTGAACAAACTGGTGATGGTGTGTTTTGTGTGTGCTGGGAAATGCTGTTTAGAGTGGTAGCTGAACTGGATACATCCTGGCCAAAGCTGTGAATCTCAGGCATGTCGCTCTCAAGTTTACAAGAGGTTCGCTCTCCAATTTTGTTGGAGCAGAATATTTATGGTCCATTTTCTGCAGATTGCAGTTGGAATTATCATATCTTCTAGTTGATGTCAACCAAAATAAAAAACAAAAAAAAAAGAGAGAGAAGAACTAAATCCAGTCTTGCTATGATCAATAGTATTTTTAATAAAATTATCATTACGGCCTTTCTTTCCCCTCGATAATAGAGAAAACGGAGTCCAACTGTGCTTGCCTACTTACTGGCTTGATGTTCATAGCTAAGACCTAAATGAGCCAAGGCTGAGAAAAACTTTGGTGATTCTTCTGGAATGATTAGTGTTCAGGGATTGAAATTGATCAGTGCAAGTGATTCAATGCTCCTTCCTGCTGCTAGTTTGGATCCCCAAGTCTATGAGAAAGTAATGGCCTACTTATCTTTGCAATGGATCTTCTCTTTGTGTAACAATCTTGATTCTCTCAAAAGTCCTTTCTTTCAAGAAACATGTCAAAGAGGATACACTATATCATCCATTCTCTATCAACTGCAAATAAACTGAGATACACATCAGAATTGAATGGAAAAGACACATGGAATTTTGCCTTGATAGATTAGACAGTTGCTTTCCTGGAACATTCATTGTTTGTTTGACCATTCAGAATCTCAATGTAGTCCAGATTTCTGAGCAAGAAAAGCAATCAGGGAATAAAAGCCTCATTTCCACACCTCTTTTTGCAGCCTGCAATATATGATGGAACTTGGAAGTGCAGTAGAGGTGGCGTGTGAATGGAATTACTTAGTAGTGATAAGCAAGCTGCAAAAGCATTTCAATGTTAAAAATTAATCAATAATGCCTGTAGAGCAACTGCACAGATTAGGAGAAAATGAAACATTTGCCACTTCTTCTGATCGACAACATTTGACAGCAGAAGGAATTTTTCTGTCCAAACATGACTCTTCAAAAAAAAATAATAATAATAATAATGCATTCTGAAATTTTAAATTTTTTTAGGGGCTTAATTGGGTACTTCTCAAATTTGTTGTTTTCCTCCCATATCATATTTGAAAGAATTTTGTGCTAAATTTTTCTAAAGCAAGTCCATAAAACAAAAGGAAAGCAGATAAAATAAAAGAAGTATGCCATGTCTTGTTACCAAATAATTCTACTTCACTATTAATAAGAGTATGCATATGGATTTTATTATTATAATTATTATTATTATGTAACAGGGGCCACCTAAATCACACTAATAATTATCGCCTAACTTGCATTTGTCCTTTGAATATATACAGCTACAATTACTGACTGCCTTGAATTTATATACTTTTGTCATTTAATTTTACTTTTTAAAAATAAAAATTAACACCTTAATCCAATTCTAATGAGTGTCTGATGGACCCTTTTTTTATATATATGTGTGTGTGCGTGCGCGCGCGTATATATATATATATATATATATATATATATATATATATATATATATCACATGACAAGGTCAAATTAAGTACAAAGTAAATTCATATGAGTAAAAATTGTAAATCTCTATTTCTGCATTATGTAAACATGCTTTCTATTATTAGGAAAAATATGAGCCCGCTTGGATTGTTATTTTCTAGAGTTTTTATAGAAAAATATACTATAGTGATTTAATTTATGTGAGACAAAAAGTTGATTGAAAAAAATGTTTGCGAAAAATACAGAAATTTTTGCGTGGAAAATGATAATCCAAACAACGCCAATAACTTAAGCATGCATTCTAAAGAGTAATGGGTTTTATATAGTGTTCTAAAAGCCAGGAGAAGTAATAATGCCCAAAAGAGTTGGTCGGTAACGGGCTAATGGCCTAATGGGGTCCTCCTTTGAGTGCCCAAAAGAATGAAAAGATAAACGGCATATTTACTTTGCTGTTTTTAGAATCGAAAAAGAAGGGAAGAACGACAACATTCTACTCTTCCACCTCCTTCCATGCTGGTTGGTTACGTCCCCCTTCTCCCCTGCCTTCCTGCTTCATCTCTTGCAAGCTCTCTTTCCTATCGTCTTTCTCCATCTCTCTCGGATTTCTAGTACTTGGGACTTAGAGATAAATCTCAGATACTGGAAGAGGGATCATGCTCAGTAGAAGAAGAGAGCAGCTAGACTGACTGCATACTTTACATTGATTTAGCCTTCCTCAAGCTGAAGAGGCTGGTGGGCGAGGATGATTTCTGCAAGAAATATCATGGATTGAATATGCTGAAGGTCGAGTTAAGACTAGTGAAAACATTTCTCCTCTGTGCTAGCAAATTGGGGGTTCTCCATTCGCAGCATTCAAGAACATGCTCGTGAAAATTTGCAGTGTTTTTACCCTCTTCAGGGTGGATTGCCCCTTTCTGGAGAAGACTCTTGTTTTCAACTCAAGAGCTTAAGGAAAGTAATTAGAGATGCATACGTATGGATGTCAGATTCCATGTCCCAATCCCTTTCTCACCCTGGATTCCTGTCCAATACAAAAGATATTGAGCCATCGCTAGAGCTGCAGCTTCAGTGGCACTGGAAGCAAAGGATGCCTGAATGCTATTATATGTTGGATTGCTTATTGGAACTGAGTTCTTCTGACAAAGGTGAATTTTTGGATTTCTTCCACTCCTTGCTGGAGAATTTTGAGGATAATCTCTTATGGGGTAAAGCCCGTGATTCAAGATTTGCTACGCTCTTGAAGCCCCTTCAAGAGAAGTTAGTATTACTGAAAGATTTCATATGTTTTGTCCGAAAGCAGGGCAAGTACAAGAATGAATTTATGAAGCACTGTGGTGTTGTGGCAGTGTCTGCAGCACATCTTTGTTTCCTTTCTTGGTTTTTCAGGGATGATAATCATGTGCTTGATGGAATGGACTTGAATATTTCTGAATCAGTAGAGAAGATCAACCCTGTTGCTGACCATGCCCGTTTGGCTTATACGGGAATCCGGGAATCTGGATCACCATCACTGACTCTGTCTAACGACGATGACTTGCATTGATTCAATCTTAGATATCTGCAAGGATGATCGTGCTCTGAATGAGTTCAAGGTAGAGATAAGACTAGTGAAAATAATTTTTCTGTGTGCAAGGAAATTGTGTCATCCCTTGAAGACTAGACTTCTTGGAAGTTCTGTTTATCGAAATGGGCAGCAGTTTTGCTCTCTGCTTCTTGAATTAAAGGATGGATTGCCCCACAGCAACTTGGCCGGAGCAGCCTTTGATTTTCCAGAAACTCTAAAGAAATTTAGGGAAAACACAAATAAACTGTACGTTGAAATGTTGGACGCCTTATCGGTATCTCAGTCAAGAGTTATATGGGATACAAGAAATTTTGAGCCATCTTGGAGGCGTGATTGGCATGACTATCCTAAGAGTCAGGCATCGTCTCGCAGTATGTTGGATATCTTTTTGGAATCCAGTTCCCCTTCAAGGGATGAATTCATGGAATTCTTGTACTCCTTGTTAGAGAATCTTGTGGATATTGTCATCGGGGATGAAGCCTTTGATTCAAGACTTGAAAAATTGTTGGAACCATGGTTCAAAGTCGCAGTCGTAGTCCAGACCGTTTCACATTGATCTCGACATATCGGTCGCAGTCTCAACGAGACTCGAATTTTTGATATATTTAATATTCTAAAAATTATTAAAAAATATGAAAAACAAAAATTATTAAAAAATATGAAAAACAAAAATAATTAAAAAAATTAGTAAAAATAATAAAAATTCAAGTTGATTCGGAATGACTCGGAGTGATTTGATGTGATTCGACCGTTTCAACCATTTACGGTGACGTCTCGGCGAGTCAAATATCTTGGAATTGTATCGTTCCGATATCGTATCGGGAAGGTTCGAAACGGTGACAACTCGACCGAGTCTTTGAACCATGATTGGAACCCCTCCAGGAGGAGCTAGTATTCCTTAAAAATTTCTTTCTCTTTACCAGTTTCTTAGCAAGCCAAAGCGGAAATTTATGGAATTGTGGCTCTATCTGCAGCACATCATTGTTACATTTGTTGGTTTTCCAGAGATGATAACCAAGTATTCTCTTTACTTTTTAGGAGATATACGTTCTTCTCTTAGAATTTTATTTTTACCTTAATAATATGTAAATGTATTCAGTGACCAACGGAAAGTGCTCATTTTAGGTGGCTTTAGAAAATTTTTTTTTGTCCAGAATAATACGTTGAAATTCAACATATCTGTATAAATAAATTGATAGCCATTCATAATATAAAAAAAGCAATTTATGTAATTTTTTATGACTACAAGCATAACCCTAATGCTTATTTAAGAAGTTAGTCCAATGGTGAGGTTTTCCCATGCACAGAAGATATGTAGTTTAATGATTGTAGGATTTGTGGGTTTATTGCATTCTTGTATATTTTTATTAAATATCTGTGTTGCTATTTGTTACTACTTTTAATGTGAATATTTCACAGAGCTAAGTAAAATTGTGCTGGCTCCACCACTAATTTTACATACAAATATATCATCTCTTGTTACCTCTGCTTTTTGGGCTATTTAGGTATCTAATCATAATGATCTTTGTGTTTTTTTGTCTATCGTTTTGCTAATTAAGATGATTCTTGCGTCAATCTTTACTTAATTCATGGCTTTCGCGTTTGACTTTTTTGTTAATGTAATATTATAATTTCATTAAATTTGCACAAGTGATAAAAATTACATTAAACGGATTCAGATACTATAGATGTAAAGAATTAATAAAAGAATTACACTGTGAAACTCAAAAAATCAACAAAAAGTTACCGGTGGGGCTAAATCCACACTCTCTAGTCTAAAGTCACACATTTTACGCCAAAATGTCTATAAGCCCGTACTATTTATCAGGATTTCATAGAAACTTTTTCATTAGCAAAACTAACCTTTTGTGATGGAAAAAGATAGCGCCAATGAAGTTTATTTTCTCTCCCACTCAATTGCATCCTTTTATAATTCCTTTTCCTTACTTTATGATATTCACAATCCATAGCGAACAACTATTATCATCAGCTGCAAAACTCCAAACTTCTAGTTCCAAGTGAGTATGAAATCATTGCCATGATCATTATTTTTTTTATTATCAATAGATATTTGAAAATCAAGTATCACTATTCAGTCTTGATCCTGAAATTTTTGTTTTTTTATTATCAATAATATTGGGTTTTCTTGATTGGATATTTAGATTTCAATTTTCTATGGAGAACCCATATTCATGTGTTTATTTGGATATCCAATAGAGATCCTTACATATGTTAATTTCTAAATTTCTTAACGTTTTTCTTCGTTCCTTTTGTTGGCCTTGGTTGAAACAATGCCAACAAATGTTATTACTTCTCTTATTACGTATGAGAAGATGAGAACTGTTCTGGTAAATTTTTGCTATACTCTGGTATATTTTAGTTGATGATGATAGTTGTTACTATAAGTTTTCAGTATTGGAAGGTAAGGATGGGGAATGATAAAAGGATGCAGTAAAGTGAGAGAAAAAATAAACTTGATTGGTTCCATATTTTACCACCACAAGAGGTTAGTTTTGGTATTGAAGAAGTTCCTATGCAGTCTCGGTGAATAGTGTGAGCTTTATAAACATTTGGGTGTAAAAAGTGTAGATTTATATTAGAGGGGGGTGGATTTAGCCCCACCCAAAAGTTACACCATGAAACACAAAAAGTAAGGTAAAACACTTATAGTCCCAAGGATAATTGTACATATTTCCAACCACCAAATTTGCTACCTAATTGCTTCAAACTCAGATGCTAGGGTGTGATCTGACGAAATAGACCTAAGGAATTTCATATATGACAACTAAATCTACAAAAACTCACATCTAAAAAAAAAAACAGAAAAATTATGAAAAACTTCAACTATGAATCCTTCGGAGAAAAGAAAACTTTTATTGGGAAACTTTAGGAGAAAAAAGCTCACATTAAAATACCCTAAAAAATAATAAATTCTTACTAGAAAACTCTAGAAAAGACTTTATTAAAAATATAAAAGAGAAAAACAGAAGCCATGAGAGGGAAAGAGTTATTGTGTTCGAGAGAGGAGGGAAAGCTAGTGCTTTCGACACGCCAAAAGAAGAGGTCAATGAGTATTCTCACGTGAGTTTAAGGGTGCGTTTGATAAACTAAAGTCTGGAAACTGAAGGCTGAAATCTGAAATCTGAAGTCTGAAATCTGAAATCTGAAGTCTGAATTCATTAACTTATTGAATTGTTAAGTATTAAATCTAATACATTTGAGTACATATCACATTCAGTGATAAGTGAATAGTTTATCACTTAATATTAGGAGCAAGTTTTGCCTAGAAAATTCAGTGTCATTTAATTAATTTAGATGTTCACTTTTTTGTTATTAAACGGTCTGAATATGTTAAGATCTGAATTTATTAAATTTATTAAACGGTCTGAATATGTTAAGATGTGAATTTATTAAATTTAAGTGCTGAATTAGATTATCAAATAGGCCTAAGTCTTAAGAAAACAATAGATGGCCTTCAGGATTCTCTCTTCAATTATAAATGCAACTTCACTCAATCTTATGGATGAAAATTTTGGTCCTTGACTAACACAAGCAATACTTTGACTCAATCCAGCAACTAATTTGAAACTAAATTAATGATTTTAATATAAAAACATGTCAAAAACTAAAATGAGTCGAAATTCCAATGCAAGAAAATTTTCAATTAAAATGATAATTTCTTTCTTGGATTTACATTTGTTTTGTCGTTAATATATTTTCTCAAAGCATTGAAGATTTTAAATATAAGTTAAAATTTTCGTAGTTCTAGATAGGAGCAAAATATGAGTTTTATGCATCTTGGTGCCTCCATTTTTGTGGTTTTCATTAAAAGCATCATTTTTGGCGCTATGGTGAATTCATTATTTTGGCAGTAGAAAGATAAGTGTTAGCAGAAGATTTGTCATATTTATTTTTAGGAAGAAGGTTATATGTATCATTTAACATTTGAATCCCTTAAAAATAGCTTTCTAAAATATGAAATAATTAATGCATTAATTAAGCAGGTTGTTTCTTATCCAGTTAACGAGTGCCGAATAGGCACCCATTATAAAATCCTACTATATAATATACATAATCTAGCAAATAAAAAAAAATTTTACCATTATTATTAAGTCCTTCTTTGAATTGTAGGTCGGAGATTCAAACCCTATCTGCAGTAAACAAATTTCAAAGGTGGTGTTAGAACACCTTTTTGATCTAGTCAGATCTTTATATCTGCTAGCTCCTTACACAGCCTCTCCTCGCTATAGGATATGATAAATTATGCTATACAAATATTATCGTTGCAGGCAAAAATAAAAAAATAAAAAATTTTTACCATCATTATTAAAACAATGTCATCAAATGTTCGGAGCCAATTCAGGCGTCAATTATCACCACAACACTTTGACCCAAAAAAAGAAATCCAGCCCTTATTTTACAATCTAAAAATAAAAATGTTACCCTCATTATTGAAAAAAAAAAATGCCATGACAAGTTTAGCTCCAAGTTAGGCGCTTGAATCTGTAGTCTGCTGACTATTATATACCAAACACAATGATGAGTTTTGACCTTAGGCTGTTGTGCGCTCTTGAGAGTTAAAAAAAAAAAAAAAAAAAAAGAAAAGTAGTTGATGCAAATTGTCAAAAAAAAAAAAAAGGAATTAATTTCATTTTGGTCCTCCAAAGTGAATGGAAATTTTCATTTGGTCTCTCAAATTTTGAAAAATCTCAATATGGTCTTGCGAAATAGCAATAAAATTTTCAATTTGGTCCCTCAAACTGAAATAGTCTCATTTTTTGTACTCTAGAATAAAATGGAATTACAACTGTTCGTTTCCTTTTGACGAGTGAAAAAGTTTTGGGTGGTGGTGACTTGTGAGTCCATTTCGATGGGGTAGAGAAGAAAAAAGTCGACAGACTTCCGGAGATAGAGAAATCTCAGACAAAATACTGGAACCGGACTCATGGATTACAGAAGAAGGCAGCAGGACAGCAAGTATTGCCCTGAAATAATCTTAGAAAAGCTGCAGTTGCTGGGGGACGAGGGTGTTTTCTCCAAGGATGATGGAAGTTTCAGGATGCTGAAGCGGGACTTAGAAGAACTGAAAGACTTTATCCCGAATGCGAGGGCATTGGAGGATTCCTTTTTTAGCCTTGTAGAATTTGTTCATCCAAATGGGCAGCAGTTTTACTCTTATTTTGGATTAGATCAGGATTTTTCCCGCTTCCACTTGATTGGAGAAGACTCTAGTTTACGGGATTTTCTGAAGAATTTTATGCACCAGATCAGATGCCTTGAAGAGTCTGTTCATCAAAGTAGGATGCTGTTTTCCCCTTTTCATGTTGGAGAAGCCGCTACATTTCGAGATATTCTAAAGAATTTTAGGCAAGATATCGGATGCCTTGAAGATTCTATTCATCAAAATTGGAAGGTCTTTTACTCTCTTCTTCTTAAGGATGGATTGCCTCCCACTGGAGGCTCTTGTTTTCAAGAAAGTCTAGAGAATTTGAGGCAGCAAATCAGACATCTTTGTGGAGAGCTGTGGAATTCCATGGTGCAATTCTTTTCAGAGTCTGCAGAGATATATTCGAAGCTGCTTTTGGAGCATGGCTGGACGGGTGAATGGTATTCCAGTATCTTGGATCGCTTACAAGGAGAGCATTCTTCTTGGACATATGAATTAATGAGATTATTCAACTCATTCCGAGAGAAGTTCTGCTGTTTTCTCCGCGTTGCCAGACTCCGTGATTCAAGACTTGGTCTGGTCGTGGCTATTTTTGAAAGGGACCTAAAAGCATTGAACGTTTCAAGTGACTATCTCTGGAACTGGGCGGAAGGCTTTATTAATGAGCAAAATGTAGTTGTGGCTTTATTTGCAACACATCTTTGTTGTTTGTTATTCAGAGGTGATAATCAAGTATTTGATGGAACTGACATTTGTTTGTCTACCAATACAATGACTTGCATTGATTCAATCTTAGATTTCTGCAAGGAAGATCATGCTTTGAATGAGCTCATGGTAGAGTTAAGGCTGGTGAAAACATTTTTCCTTTGTGCAAGGAAATTGTGTAATCCCTCAAAGACTGGACTTCTTGAAGATGCTGTTAATGAAAATGGGCAGCAGTTCTGCTCTTTTCTCCAGTTAGAGGATGGATTGCTTCCCAGAGAATTGGCTGGAGATACCTCTAATTTTAGGAGGATTCTAAAGAATTGTAGGCAAAAGATCAGTAAAATGTACGTCGAGATGTTGGACTCCTTGCTAAAATCTGTCTCTCAGGGGCGTGACAGGTATGACTATTGCAACAAGAGTCATAATTCATATCTGGAGAGCTTTTTGGAATCCAGTTCTCCTTCGAGAGATGAATTCTTGGAATTCTTTTATTTTCTCCTACAGAATCTTGAGGATATTGTCATCTGGGGTGAAGCCTGTGATTCAAGACTTGCAAAATTATTGGAACCCCTTCAAGAGAAGCTAGTGTTCCTTAAAAATTTCATTCGTTTTGCCATTTTGCAAGTCAAGCCCAAGAGGAATCTCTTGGAGCACTGTGCAGTGGTGGCTTTATCTGCAGCACATCTTTGTTACATTTGTTGGTCTTCAAAATATGACGATCAAGAGCTTGACGGATTAGGCATAAAGATTTCAGAACTAATAGACAAGATCAAGCCCGCTGACCACCGAGCCCTTCTCACATATATCCGCGTCGTTGAATCTGGATCAACATCCCCCACTCTGTCAACCAAGCAGGATATGATTATAGTGGGTGAATTTGTAGATTCTCTCCTAGGTCATCTTTGGGAGCTGCTACTAAATTGTCCTCCCTGTTTCATGGTATCTTTGAAACATCAATTGCGGATGCTCTATGAGGGACTACGATTCTTGAGAAACATTCTCACTAAGGAGAAGTGTGACGGGCTAGATGAAAGAATCAAGGATCTTGTTGGAGCTCTGGTCAGTGATGCTGGGATTATAATTTTTTCACTTTATCAGAACAACATTCGAGAAGCTTCAGCCAAGAAAATAGATATTCAGCTTTTTTGTTTGCTGGAGAAGATTAAGATTATTAAGGCAGAAGTTGAGGAAAAGTATCCCGTAGTGTCAAATTTTAACTTCCTTACAACTAATGCACTGGGGCTTATTGATCTTCTCCTAGAAAAACTAAAGGAAGTAGCAAGCTATGAAGTTGATCCTCTATTTTCTTTTGCAGAGGATAGAGTTCACCTCTTAAGGTCATACTTGAAGAATGCCATGGAGCAGCACAACCAGGATGCAAACCTCCAAGCACAAACAATCCAAGAAGATTTGTCGTTCTTGAAATCATTCTTGGACAACAATTTGGAGCAGCACACAGAGAAGGAAAAGCTTCATATTCAAATGATGCAAGATGATCTTGTATTCTTAAGATCATACTTGGAGAACAACAGGGACCAACGCAACCACCTTGAAGAGCTCCAAGCTCTTAGAAGTCGTATTACGGAAGTGGCACACAAGACAGAGTTTGTTATTGACTCCTTAATAGTTGGAGATGTATCATTTTATTCTCTAATGTTGTTTGACAAAGTCACAGAAGAAATCAAGCTTCTTAAAACCAAGACAAGGGAGTTTGACAGCATCAAAGCCGAGAAGCCTACCAATAGTTCGAGGGATGTGCCACAAGGTAGTATCTCACAATATTTGAAAAAGATGATGATTTTAGCTGTCCAGATTTTGTTCATGATCATTCATTCTCTATGTAATTTTTTCAAAACAGCAGGAAGCAAGTGGACTGGAGCATTCCACCTGGTGCCATCACAGGGTAATATCTCAACCATTCATAAAACTTCAGTATATCTCAAGGATCAGGAGCAAGCAATTATCGATCAACTTATAGGAGGATCAATGCAGTTGGACATCATTTCCATTGTGGGCATGCCTGGACTAGGTAAGACGTTTCTGGCACAAAGAGTCTACCATGATCCATCAATTGCACCTCACTTCCATATTCTTGCATGGTGTTGTATCTCTCAAGTATATTGCAAGAAAGATCTGTTGCTTGGGATTTTGGGTTGCATTGATCCAAAAGCTCAATACTCAGAGATGGATGAAGATGATTTAGCTCACAAACTTTGTAATCACTTGAGGAAACAGAAGTATCTCATAGTTTTAGATGATGTGTGGGATATTGAGGCATGGAATGCATTGAAAATATCTTTCCCAGATTATGCCAATGGAAGCAGAATTATATTAACGAGTCGGCATCATGGAATTACCGGTAAACCTCACCATCTTCGGCCACTTGATGAAGAAGAAAGCTGGGAGTTACTAAAGAAGAAGCTGTCAATTACCATAGAAGGTGGCTATCCTGTAGAAGTAAGTGTTCTTGGAAGGCAAATAGCAAAAAACTGTAATGGACTGCCTCTATCAATCGTCATCATATCTGGAATTCTCGGGACTCTAGATCAAGGTCGTTGGGGAGAGGTAGCAGAAAGGCTAGACTCAAACAGCAAGATTGGTGCCACAGAACAATGCAAGAGTATATTAGAGCTGAGTTACATACATCTACCTGACCATTTGAAGCCATGCCTTCTTTACTTCAGTGCATTTAGAGAAGACCAAGAAATTTCTGTAAAGAAGTTGACTTGGCTGTGGATCGCTGAAGGATTTCTGCAAAAGAAGGAATCAGAGAGCCTTGAAAAATTAGCAGAAGGCTATTTAATAGATCTAATTAACAGAAGCTTAGTTATGGAGGGGCAAAAAAGATCCATTGGCGGGGTCAAGACATGCCACATTCATGATTTGTTGCATGTCTTTTGTTTGGGAAAAGCTAAAGATAAAAAATTTCTACATTTGATACAAGGATGTGACGGATTTCTTAATTTTGATGAACCACACTACCTATATCGGTTATCCATTCACTCTCAGCCAAAGCATTTTGCGAAGTCAAAGATATTTTGTCCCCATGTACGCTCTCTATTACATTCTTGTCGTGGTATTGGGAGCCGTGGAGTATCATACAACTTATCCTTTGTTTGTCACCTGAAACTTCTTCAAGTGTTGGATTTGGAACAAATTAATCTTGGTTTTACTTTCCTATGTGAATTAGGGTTGCTCATTCAGTTGAGGTACTTGGCTGTTTCGGGTTGGATCAAATACATCCCACCCTCGCTGGAAAACCTCTCGAATTTGGAAGCGTTTTGTGTGACAACATATTATCCTGATTTTGTTCTTTCATCGTTGGAAGATATTTTTTGGAAATTGCAGAAATTGAGGCGTCTACAAGTACGTGGTGCTTTGATTGACATTAGGTTGGCAAAGGAAAATCCTGAAAGCTCCTGTATGTTATACAATTTACACACGTTTTCCACTCCAAAGCTTTATCTTGGGCAAAGCATGGAAAAGATGATGATGAAGTTTCCAAAAATGCGCAGACTGAAATGCTGTCTGCTACAGTCAGAGCAATCTTCTAGTGAGGGTACAAGGATCGTGGCAATGGACTCTCTGAGTCAGTTAGAATCACTAAAGCTGCTACTGGGTAAAGTTACTGCAAATTGTATTGAATTTCATCTCCCCTTGAATCTGAAAAAGTTGACACTGGAGGACTTCTCATGGAGTATAATTTGCACAATCAGAAAGCTACCCAATCTTGAGGCTCTCAAATTAATCCGACAAGCAGATGCGGAAAAGGAATGGGACATGGAAGACATTGAATACATGGAAGAAGAGGAAATTTTTCCTAAACTCAAGTTCTTGAAATTGGAATCCTTGAAGATGGTCAGGTGGATGGGCTCAGGAGAGCATTTTCCCAGTCTTGAGAGATTAATTTTGGAGGGTTGCGCGGAATTGGAAGAGCTTCCTTCTTGTTTATGGGAAACTTTTACTCTTCAATTGATTGAGGTGCATGGATGTCTATACTCTGCTGGAGATTTAGTTCGGGACATTAAGAAACAACAGATGGATTATGGAAACATGGATCTGAAAATCCTTATCTCGGAAGAAGTTGATGAGTCTTCTTCATGTTCAGATGGAGATTCAGACGGATGGTTACCAGAAGAAATTGAGGAGTCTTCTTCGTCGTCGGAAATTCACACAGATGGTCAGGCTAACGATCATCTGCCGTAAGTGTTATTATCTTCTGTATGGTTCTGTTTACATTGATGTCATATTTATCATTGTACCGCACAAATAAGTTGCTATGTATTAATGTACTATTTGGTTAAATTGATTTGTTCCAGATGTTTACACTTGCATCTCACGCATCTGTGGAACTTATATGATGGAATATAAACTTACCTTAGTCAAATGTGTTGGGTCAAAATGGGAATTTTTTTTTTGTTAATTTGTATCATCCCATCCATCTCCACACCCTTCTCACCTTCCACTGCCAAGCCAAGAATTTGAACTTTGAACCTGAGAGAGAAGGGAGAACTCTAAGAGTGTTAAACTTTTCTCTGGTCACTGTTCTGCAAATTAGCTGCTGGGGTGATGATGTGTTTCGAGGGTGTGCCAGGAAAGGTTGTCGAAAGTGGGAGGAAAATTTGACAGATTGTGTCACCTAAGCTAGTAATCTGATCAGGATTGTCTCAGTTCAGAACTGTCCTCTGATTTATGGAACTCTCATCATTACGCAAAACTGCCTTTCGAAGTTTCTTCTGGGGTGATCACCTTTTTATGTACTTCTCAGAGTTTCTTCTAGGGGATTACCAACATAAGTGCTTTTTGGAGTTTCAGTATTCTTGATTCGGGTATTAAAGACTATCTTTCTTTTGCATCTAAGCAATATCTAGCCACGAATATCTTGTTTTTTTTCCCCTTATTTACAAACCATTTGTACGAAGCCTGGATATTGGGCAAAAGAAAAGGTACTTCTTGCCAGATGACAACTCATATTTTCAGGTTGAGATTGTTTGTTGTACATTTAACTCTTCCTAAAAAAGTAGAAAAAAAGAAAAGAAATGAATCTCGTTTGACAAATTTTCAAGGACTATATTTCACACGTTAATAGCAGCTTTGAGTAATTGTGAACATCTTTACCCAAAAGCATTACTTAGTTGTTGTCAATCCTGAGATGAGAAATAAATAATTCTATAATTTGTAGCATTTACTAATTTCCGAGCAACTTTTCAGCAATACAAATGGGTAATATTTTATGACAGTGATAATAATAATCTTTTTTTTAATATCTTAATAAATCGATTTCTTATTCTACTATTTGTCCCCTTATTCGACATTAAGTTTTAAGTTAGAGACAGAATATTGCTTTCAAGCTTCTTTCTTGATTTTCAAAAGCAACTTCGCTTAAAGTTATACTACATAGGAAGAGTTTCGTTCTTTACTTGTTATTCAATAATTAAAGAATATGCTGGAAATCTTTTAGAAAATCGAAAGCAGCCCAAAACTTTTTGTCGAGGGATATGTTTAGTTTGAGGAGAATGATTACAGACATAAATGCAAATTTACTCTTAACTTGATGTTTACACATTTCAATGTATTCTTGACAAGATTCCCTAATTTGCAAGTTCTTGGATAGCTTTTGAATTGGAGTACAAAGGAGCCTAATCATAGCCATACCAAATCTCTCTAGTGTGTAATTTGTTCGGGATTGAAATCATATTTAAACCTAGACTTGTTTATTGAATGAATTAAATATGAACGAGCTTTGATTCTATCGAATTCGAAAATTTTGAATTATTTACGTATAAATTTTAAATTTTATGCTTGTTGAATCAAGCCAAAATCACTAAACACAAAAATTGTATTCATGTTTGACTTAATTAATTGACGAACAAAACAAACAAGCTTTGACAAAGTCAGGTTTAAAAATTATATATATATATATATATATATATATATATAATAGGTATATGTGACATTGAAAAGGTTGGAACAATTCATCCTCTTCTGTGATGCATTTCCTACTCTAGTTTGACCCCTTCAGGAATATTGGCAAGACTTCAAACAAACTTTGATGTTTTAAATAAAAAGTCCACGCTTTATTTACAGCTTTAGTTAAAAACAAATAAATAAAAAGTCAATTAAAAAATTATTGCCAAATATAAAAGGTAAAAACTAATAAATAACACCAATAATATTTGGGATGAACACGGACTATTTATTACGTACCATTAATTACGTCCCTTTCTTTTTTGTTCTAGTAATAATGATGTCCTGTTTTTTAATATGACAATTGGTATGGTTTTTATTTGCTTGTCATCACTTAGAACTTTGCCTTTAAGGTATTTTGATCAAATTATTCTTGAACAGGATAAAAAAGAAAAATTCCTGTTGCCAAAATGAAGCCATAAAGCGTGCATTAGTTTTTGCGCCATCATTTTATAAGTGGCATAATATCCTAAACAATAATTGTTTTCCTATCCACAGCTTTTACGAAATACCACAAACCTAAATAGCATTCATGATACTAAGAGTGTCGTCAATTAATGGTACGTAATAAATAGAATATTCTTACTTTTTCAACAAAAAATGCAAGAAAAAAAATTAAAATTAAGATAATGCAAATCGTATATATCAACCAAATATCAATAGAAATGAAAATATTATACACCAAACATTATAATTTTCTGAAGAAAAAATATTGCCAGAGAGAGAAAGTTAAGCGTGTAAAACTTTTGAGCGAATGCCAAATAAATTTAACAATCATACGGAAGAAATATCTATGAAACTTATTCAAGATACTTGTAAAAAAAAAAATTGGTCAAGTCAAGGTATGGGAACATAAAATAAAAGTCCTTCCTTTTATAAAAAGCTGTATGCTTACTACTTTTTTTATAAAAAGTTTATTACATTCTTTTGCGACGGAGATGCTTACACTTTTGCTTACAAATGTGCAGAGAGAATTTGAAGAGTCAGTTGGTCAAGGCAGTTGATTAATCAGGTAGAAAAATTTAGCATTACTGAAGCATGATGTGGTTGGACAAATTTTGCTTATTCCTCTGATTTTGAGTTGATGCCAACCAACACAAAAGGCGTAAGAATCTACTTTTTCCAAGGAGCAACGGAGTCCGCTCACTAGCAATCATAATACGTGGACTCCACTTACAAAAAGCAGCTTAAAAGTCACAAAAGGCATTTTTTCTTTTACTTTATAATTATCGCTCGTCGTATTAAGTTGGGGAATCTACGAATGCTTCTAAGAGACATGTTATGGATAGTGCTCCTGTCCGCTGGTTTTGACAAATTTCTATCAGAAAAAGTGTAAACTCTCAGTCATGGAGGAGGTTCTTCCGGGAGGAGCATCATTTATTCGGAATACTGAAACGATCTTGGATAAGCTGCAGTTGCTGGTGGAGGAGGGTGTTTTCTTCGGAGAGGAGGATCATTTGGACAAGTTGAAGGGGGAACTAGAAGAAGTGAGAAAGTATTTTCGGGCTGCATGGAATTTGGAGATGTCTTTTAAAAGTCTTGTAGATTTTGTTTGTGACGAAAGGGAGCAGATTTACTCTTCTTCTGAATTAGATCAGGCATCGTCCAGCGTCGACTCAATTACAGCAGCCTCCATTTTTGGAGATTTTTTGAAGAATTTTAGGCAACAGACCCGACTTTTTGACGATTCTGTTCATCAAGGTTGGCAGGGTTTTTACTCTCTTCTTCTTAAGGATGGATTGCCCTCCACTGTAGCAGATCGAGAAAGTATAGTGAATTTTGGGCAACAAATCAGAGATTTTTACAAACGGATGTGGGATTCCATGGTACCACTCTTTTCGGATTCCAGAACGAGATATTTGCAGCAGCGCTGGGTTAATGACTTGACGGGTGGATGGGAAGAGATGTCTTATGAGAAAAGGAGACTCATTGATCTTTTCACATCCTTCCAACGGGATGTTGAGTGCATTCTCCGCCTTGGTATACTCTGTGATTCAAGATTTGCAGAAGTCTTGAAACCTGTTCTTATTTACTCAACATTACGGAAAGGGCATCCTATCAAGCGATTTCCATTTGTGAAACATTTCAGTTCGGGCTGGGTGAATGGCCTCAAATTTATCAAGCGATTTCCATTTGTGAAACATTTCAGTTCGGGGTGGGTGAATCGGGGGAATCTCAGTTATCACTGGATGAATCGCCTTGAATATATCGAGCGATTTCCATTTGCGGCTCTATTCGCAGCTCGTCTTTGTTGTTGGTTTTTAAGAGATCGAATTCACTTGAATACCTCTGAATCGGTGGAGCAGATCAACCCTGCTGCTGACCAAGCTTCTTTGGCTTATACTGGTGTCTGGGAATCTGAATCGCGGTCACTCACTCTGTCTAGCGAGGCAATGACTTCCATTGATTCGATCATAGATTTCTGCAAGGATGATCATGATCTGAAGGAGCTGAAGGTTGAGTTGAGCCTAGTGAAGATATTTTTCCTGTGTGCAAGGAAATTGTGTTTTTCCTCAAAGAGAACTGAAATTCTTAAAGATTCTGTTCGTCAAAATTGGCAGCAGTTTTGCTCTTTTCTTGCTCAATTGGAGCATGGATTGCCCCCCAGCGAATTGGCAGGGGCGATCTCCAATTTAAGAAGAATCTTAAAGAGTTATAGGCAAAAATTCAGTACATTGTATGTTGAGATGCCGGACTTTTTATTCAACAGGTACGGCTATTGCAGCGAGGGTCATAATTCGTATGTAGATAGCCTTTTAAAATCCAGTTCTGGCTTGAGAGATGAATTCATGGAACTCTTCAATTTGCTCTTAGAAAACCTTGAGGATATTGTCATCTGGGGCAAAGCCTGTGATTCAAGACTTGCAAAATTGTTGGAACCGCTTCAAGAGAAGCTAGTGTTCCTTAGAACTTTCATTCTCTTTCCCAGTTTGCAAGGCAAGCCCAAGAGGAAACTCTTGGAGCACTGTGCAGTTGTGGCTTTATCTGCAGCACATCTTTGTTACATTTGCTGGTTTTTCAGATATCACTATCAGGAGCTCAACTGGATGGACTCAAAGATTTCTGAATTAACAGACAAGATCAAGCTTGTTGATCACCGAGCCCATCACACATATATTTGCGTCCTTGAATCTGGAACAACTTCCCCCACTCTGTCTACCGAGAAGGATGTGATTATAGTGGGTGAATTTGTTGAATCTCTTCTAGGTCATCTTTGGGAGTTACTACTAAATTGTCCTGCCTATTTTGCGGTATCCTTGAAGCATCAATTGCGGATGCTCTTTGAGGGACTGCAATTCTTGAGAAACATTCTCAATAAGGAGAAGTATGATGGGATAGAGGGAAAAATCAAGGATCTTATTCGAGCTGTGGTCAATGACGCTGGGATTGTAATTTTATCACTTTATCAGAACGACCTTCGAGAAGCTTCAGCCGAGGAAATAGATGTTAAGCTCTTTTGTTTACTGGAGAAGATTAAGCCCATTAAGGCAGAAGTTGAGGAAAAGTACCCTATACCGCCAAAGTTTGGCTTTCCTACAACTGATGCACTAGGGCTTATCGATCTTGTCCAAGAAAAACTGCAGGAACTGGCAAGCTGTAAAGTTGATCCTATATTTACTTTTGCGAACGATAGAGTTCACTTCTTAAGGTCATACTTGAAGAATGCCATGGAAGAGCACAACCAGGACGCAAAGCACCAAGCACAAACAATCCAAGAAGATTTGTCGTTCTTGAAATCATTCTTGGAAAACAATTTGGAGCAGCACACAGAGAAGGAAAAGCTTCATATTCAAACAATGCAAGATGGTCTTGTATTCTTAAGATCATTCTTGGAGAACAACAGGGATCAACGCAACCACCTTGCAGAGCTCCAAGCTCTTAGTAGTCATGTTGTGGAAGTGGCATACAAGGCAGTGTTTGTTATTGACTCCTTAATTGTTGGAGATTTATCATATTATTCACTTATGCTATTTGATGATGTCACAGCAGAAACTAAGCTTCTTAAAACTAAGACATGGGAGATTGACAGCATCGAAGCCCAGAAACCTGCCGATAGTTTGAGGGATGTGCCATCACAAGGTAGTATCCTGCAATATTTTAAAAGATGATGATATTAGCTCTCCAGATTTTGTTAATGATCTTTCGTTCTCTCTGTAATTTGTTTTGGAATAGCAGGAAAGAAGTGGAGTGGAGTATTCCACCAGGTGCCATCACAGGGTACTATCTCAACAATCAATAAAGTTGCGGTATGTCTGAAGGATCAGGAGCAAGCAATTATTGATCAACTTATAGGAGGATCGCTGCAGTTGGACATCATTTCTATTGTGGGAATGCCTGGACTAGGCAAGACGTTTCTGGCAGAAAGAGTTTACCATAACCCTTCAATTACATCTCACTTCCACATTCTTGCATGGTGTTGTATCTCTCAAGTATATTGCAAGAAAGATCTGTTGCTTGGGATCTTGGCATGCATTGATCCAAAAGCCCAATATTCGGAGTTTGATGAAGATGATTTAGCTCACAAGCTTTGCAACCACTTGAGGAAACGAAAGTATCTCATAGTTTTGGATGATATTTGGGACATTGAGGCATGGAATGCTTTGAAAATATCTTTCCCAGATCATACCAACGGAAGCAGAATTCTCTTAACAAGTCGACATCATGGGATTACTGGTAAACCTCACCATCTTCGTCCACTTCATGAAGAAGAAAGCTGGGAGTTACTACAGAAGAAGCTTTCAGTTACTAGAGAAGAAGGCTTTCCTCCAGAACTAACTGTCCTTGGGAGGCAAATTGCAAAAAACTGTAATGGACTGCCTCTATCAATCATCATCATATCTGGAATTCTCGAGACTCTAGATCAAGGTCGTTGGGGAGAGGTAGCAGAAAAGCTAGACTCAAACAGCAAGATTGGTGCCACAGAACAATGCAAGAGTATATTAGAGCTGAGTTACATGCATCTACCTGACGATTTGAAGCCATGCCTTCTTTACTTCAGTGCATTTAGAGAAGACCAAGAAATTTCTGTAAAGAGGTTGATGTGGCTGTGGATCGCCGAAGGATTTGTGCGAAAGAAGGAATCAGAGAGCCTTGAAAAATCAGCAGAAGGCTATTTAATAGCTCTAATCAACAGAAGCTTGGTTATGGAGGGGCAAAAAAGATCCATTGGCGGGGTCAAGACATGTCACATTCATGATTTGTTGCATGTCTTTTGTTTGGGAAAAGCTAAAGATCAAAATTTTCTACATTTGATACAAGGATGTGACAGATTTCTTAATTTTGATGAACCACGCTACCTACATCGGTTATCCATTCACTTTCAGCCAAATCATTTTGTGAAGTCAAAGATATTTTGCCCCCATGTACGCTCTCTATTACATTCTTCTCGTGGTATTGGGAGCCGTGTAGTATCATACAACCTATCCTTTGTTTGTCACCTGAAACTTCTTCAAGTGTTGGATTTGGAACAAATTAATCTTGGTTTTAATTTCCTGTGTGAATTAGGGTTGCTCATTCAGTTGAGGTACCTGGCTGTTTCGGGTTGGATCAAATACATCCCACCCTCGCTGGAAAACCTCTCGAATTTGGAAACGTTTCGTGTGACAACATATTATTCTGATTTTGTTCTTTCATCGTTGGTAGATATTTTTTGGAAATTGCAGAAATTGAGACATTTCCAAGTACGTGGTGCTTTGATTTGTCTTAGTTTGGGAAAGGAAAATCCTGAAAGCTCCTGTATGTCATACAATTTACACACGTTTTCCACTCCAAAGCTTTATCTTGGGCAAAGCATGGAAAAGATGATCATGAAGTTTCCAAATATCCGCAGACTGAAATGCTGTCTGCTACAGTCAGAGGAATCTTGTAGTGAGAGCACAAGGATCGTGGCAATGGACTCTCTGAGTCAGCTAGAATCACTAAAGCTGCTACTGGGTAAAGTTACTGCAAATTGTATCGAATTTCATCTCCCCTTGAATCTGAAAAAGTTGACACTGGAGGACTTCTCAAGGAGTATAATTTGCACAATCAGAAAGCTACCCAATCTTGAGGTTCTCAAATTAATCCGACAAGCAGATGGGGAAAAGGAATGGGACATGGGAGACATGGAAGAAGAGGAATTCTTTCCTAAACTCAAGTTTTTGAAATTGGAATCCTTGAAGGTGGTCAGGTGGATGGGCACTGGAGAGCATTTTCCCAGTCTTGAGAGATTAATTTTGGAGGGTTGCGTGCAATTGGAAGAGCTCCCTTCCTGTTTACAGGCAACTTTAACTCTTCAATTGATTGAGGTGCATGGATGTCTATACCTTGCTGGAAAGAAAGTTCAGGGCATTAAGAAACAACAGGATGACTATAGAGAAGAGGATCTGAAAATCGTTATCTCAGATGAAATTGAGGAGTCTTCTTCATGTTCGGATAGAGATTCAGACGGATGGTTACCAGAAGAAATTGATTCTTCATGATCGAAGATTCAGAAGGATGGTCAGGCTAACGATCATCTGCCATAAGCGTTACTATCTTCTGTATGGTTCTGTTTACATTGATGTCATATTTGTCATTGTAACGCATAAATAAGTTGCTATGTAGTAATGGCAAATTAGTGTACTATTTGATTAAATTGATTGTTCAAATATTGAGGATGGATATACTAATGATTTGTTCAAAATGGGAATACAGAATCTGATATGATCTTGTACTTGGGCTTATCCAGTTAGTCAAGTGTGTTGTGTCATGAGATTCAGATTTTATATTCTTAAGCTCAGAATTCGAACTTTGAACCTGACAGAAGGGAAAACTCTGAGAGTGTTAAGCATTTCTCTAGTCACTGGACAAACCCCTGTGGTTACAGGTGTGATGGTACGTGCTACTGGGGTATATTCTGTGTTCTGCTATGCATTTAGCTTGTACCCAAACTGTTCTGCAAATTAACTACTGGGGTGAGTGTGTTGAGGGTAGTGGGAGGAAAATTTGATAGATTGTGGCCTAAGATGGTAATCTGATCAGGATTGTCTCAGCTCAGAACTGTCGTCTGGTTATGGAATTCTCATCATTACACAAAACTGCCTTTCAAAGTTTCTTCTGGGGTGATTACCTTTTTAAGTACTTTTCAGAGTTACTTCCAGGGGATT
The DNA here is from genome assembly GCF_036785885.1 of Coffea arabica. Lineage (NCBI taxonomy): Eukaryota > Viridiplantae > Streptophyta > Magnoliopsida > Gentianales > Rubiaceae > Coffea > Coffea arabica. The sequence goes on along the minus strand of NC_092310.1, from coordinate 48,841,801 downwards.
ACCATTAATTGCTTTTTTGGAGTTTCAATATTCTTGATTCGAGTATTAAAGACTATCTTTCTTTTGCATCTGAGCAGTATCTAGCCACGAATATCTAGCTGGGCAAAAGAAAATGCCAACTTACACTAAATAGGTACATCTTGCCAGATAACAATTATTTTCAGGTTGAGATTGCTAATAAATTCCTATATATTTCAAGGACAAATTTTCAAGTTTTAACATAAGAAACGGCTCAACATTAAGTTTTAAGTACAAGGATTACATTCAAGAAGAGCTCAAGATGAAGTTTGTTTACGATTACATGTTTCATTTATTATGCAAAGCTTTTGAGGTTTGAGCCAAAAATCCCAGAGGGAGCAATGGAAATATGTTCAGAAACAATGGCTTGCCATTCAGATGGAACGGAAAAGAAGTTCATGTTGGAGTCTTTGGTGAAGAGTGTATGGCGAAGAGTCTATCCGATAATACTCGAGTATTAAAGAAGTTCATGTTGCACTCTGCTCCCTCCTCATGAAACTCGTGATAGGTTGCAATTTTATTGACAGGGTGTCGAACCTGTACAATAATAATAATAATAATAACCTAAATACCACTAAAAGTTGTCAATAATTAATCCTAGGTACTGGAGCAGGGACTCTAGGTGTGCAATGGGTTATTTGATTCACCCTATTCCCGAAGAGTTTGCTTAATCCGATATACCATAATTAATTAGTTGACAAAAATTACTGAAAAGTAGCCAGTGGCAAGTAGGGTTGTCTCCTTAGGAACTGGGGATATTTGCTTCCTTTAAATTCCAATTGATAAGGGGGAATTTCACCAGAATGAAATTAACAATCACTTAAACAATTTAACTGAAAATGAATAATCAACTAGCACAAATATAGCAGAAATTAAATCAAGGATAAATAAATTCTAGTTAGGATGCAACTACTCAGACACAGTCCATTTATCCGATCATCGATGCAAGGGAGGTTCTCTTAATTTCTTAATAGGCTAGTTAAAGTCGCCGATGAACTTTAACAACCAATTTTTCCTTAAATTATTGATAACCAAGGTACGACCATTGATCATCCCTAACCAAAAAATACTCCTAGGTACGACCGTAGGAATTAATTTTCCAATTGCATTAATAACTAGAAAAACCTAACCCTAATCAATAACACGTTACGAGGGTTATTTAAATTAGATTGCACGTTCCCTTAGTGTGCAAACACACCAGTTGCCACTAATATTGATCAATCAAACAATTACGGATTTAATTGACTAAATTGGCACGAGATTAATAAATCACATTGAACATCGGGCCCTTGACATCCAATTAATAAAATAATCCCATGAAAATTCAAGCAGACAACTTGCAAATATTAATAAATTAAGGAACGCGTGAAAACTAATTAGATCTCACAGATTTTCGGGACTGCGCCGTCAAGTTGACCCTTGACTAGATGGAAGACTTAGTCACGCCGCATAATTAAATCACCACACGAATTAATGAATTGCAACGGCATTGCGATTTTTTACTAGAAAGTAAGGAATAAAAGATGTTTTTTTCGTTGGGGAATATTGTCGAACACCTGGCGTGTGTGTCAGAGGCCAGTTAAAAGAAAGAAAACTAGAACTAAACTAAAAGCTAAAACCAAAGCCGTCCTTTGCTTCTGTACGTTGTTCCCTTTTAAAGCACCAAAAGAAAGATGACTAAAAGCTATCTAGGTGGTCCCCACACATGTGGACAAAACCTCCAAATTACTTCTTCTTCCAAGTCTCTCTACGTTGCTTTCTTTGAAGAGCCCAAATGACTAAATATCTTTCACTAGCTTTGTGGTCCCCACCAATTCAAGGGCCCAAGGACTGAAACCCTTAGAAATCTCCATTTTCTCCATAAAATCCCTCCTTTTTGGTAGTTTTCTGCTTCATTCCTGAAATTAAGTCATGGTACCAAATATAAGTAGATATCAACAATTAACACAATATTTGGCAGGGATGAAAGGGAAAATTAATAATAAAATTATTAACAAATGATACCCTATCAATTCCCCCCACACCTGAATCATGCTTGCCCTCAAGCATGGGAACAATTCAACCCAACAATGGCCAGCTTTAACATTATCATTGCCAGCTGTGCTTATACCAAAATCAAGATTCAGTGGCTAAATGTCAAGTCATATCCCTCCCGGTTAGCTCCTAAGTTCATAGACCCGTCCCATTCATGGCTAACCCACCTAGGAAATCCAAATATTAACTAGCAACAGTCAGCAATTAAGTCAACTTGCGACCAAAATCTCAACATTGCGAACCAAGAATCGGCAGGCCAACATGATCATAAACTCACATTTTCCACATCTGATTTTTTTCTTTTTTTCTCTTTTTTTTTGGATTTTTTTTGATTGCACGAATAATGCTTAGTCCCAAGCTATTCAAGTCTTTTGACGTGAACTCTGACATTTTTAGATGAAAGAGTCCAATTACTCAACTTTTCACAGCTCCAGGACCACTTACTCATAGATGTCGCCACTTTTTGACGCGAGAGCCGACACGTGTGGTGAAAACTCCCGGTTACTGGATAGCGACACTAGCGGAGTATAATCATACGTTAGTCACCAATAAACACCAAAATACCAAGTAATTAAAGATCATAACTGGCGTCATGTCCTAAATATGGAGAACTAAGGTCAACAGGAGACCAATCCACACAACAATGCCAGCAAAATATTTACATTGCCTAAACAAGTTAGCCATAAATTGCACCAAGTCGTTAAACTCAAAATATTCACCAGGACAGCATGCTCTTACTTGCCATCGAAACTCAACTCATAGTATAAACTACAACTAGCAATAAAAGAGTGAGCTGCCAATATATTCACCAAGATAACAGCAAGGGAAAAACACCCAAAAGAAATAAAGGAACGACACCTAAATAGAAAACACTTAACTAAAAACATGGGAAAAACACCCCAAAAATAAAAAATCGGAAATATCTAGCACTCAAACTGATCCCCCCACACCTAAGTCACACATTGCCCCCAATGTGGTAAACCAATAATAAAAAAAAAAGTAAAGAAAAGGGCAATGGTACTTCCCTGTAGTCGTCAAAACATGGGAGGGTTAGGCGCAAACTGAGGTTGAAACCCGGCTTGTTGCATAAATGCCGCCAGATTCTATGCCATATTATGCACGTTGACATCAATGTGTTGCAACCGAGTTTCCAGCCGCTCAACCGTGTTCCGAAGTTGAAGCCACTCCTCGGGCGTCGGGTTAGGAGGAGGTGGAATGGAAGTAGATGGACCGGAATCCCCGCCGGTAGTGGAAGGTCGTGCAAAAGAGGACCGCGGGGGGGGGCATGAATCGGTCCCTGGGAAACAACCTCCCACCCGCTGTCACCCTCCCTTACCAAGTCCATCCGCTCTAAGCACGGGATGTCTAAAGGCTCCATGTGACAGGCGACATGCAAATCATGGTAAGAGAGATCAAGCAAGTGCAAGTTAACAGCCAAATGGGTAATATACGACCCAAGAATCAAGGGGCGCTTCTTTTTGGGCAAAACAGACTTAAATTGAGAAGCGAGTCAGCACCCCAAATTAACTTTAATATTATTATGCATGCACCATATAAAGAAAAACTCTGGCTTAGACAAAATGCTCGAACATCTCGCCTACTCGAGAAACTGTAAGCCAAAAAGCGGTGGATATAGCGAGACGCCGGGTCCTTCAGATAAGAACCCTTAGATAGACGAGGGTCATAGTTATCCCTGTCTACGGACATCTCATCCCAAATATGGCGATAGCGGGAGAAAAAAGGCTGGATATAATCACAGGCACTCTCGGCATACTCACGGGACTCGGCATAGGCCGGATCAATAAAGCCAAGGGCTAGATTGAAGTCAGTTATGGAATGGTGGAACTTCTGACCCATTAAACGGAAACGAATGACATCAGGGGTAGAAACTATGTAACCAGTGGGGAGGTCGAATTCAAATGTCGCATAGAACTCCCTAACCAACTCAACAAAGGCCGGGAGGTCAGTAATACGAGAATAGGGGAGCCATCCAATGGCCTCAATCAAATCGTCAAAACCAACCCGAATATTTAGAAGGCCCAAGGTGGCGGCGTCCCGATAACGGCATGGGATAATCCGCCGTTCACAAGCCGCAGCATATCGCCGCTTGTCGGCTGCCCTGGTGAAGTCCAAATGACCCCGAAAATGTACAGGGTCAGAGATATGGACGCCTCTTTGTCGTCCAAGACGAGCCCTCCTCCCAGAGGAAGAAGGGTCGTGCGAGGGGTCAGAGGCGGGAATGGAGGGCTGAGGTGGAGGGGGCTGAGAGGTCCTAAAGGTCCTAGACCTAGAGGAGGAAGACCGAGGTTTGACCATGGTGGCTAGCAGTTGACCCGATCAATAGAAAGCACAATTCAAACACCCACAGGCTATAAGAATCACTCCAACAAGACAGCAAATGCAATTAAGAAATAGCAACGATTCCAATGGAGTTCAATATAAGAACAAAGCAGCCCAAAAGTGTAATACTACTCCAAATACCCCAAACAAGTTAATAAGACACAATCGATCAGCAATAAACAAAGGAATGGCACAATAGCCTTCCAATTCAACAAACAGGCACAGAAAAATACCTAGCCAACGCCACTTCAGGGGTACAAGATAGAAATTAACAACATAGAACTCAAGTGCTACCAACAGGGATTCCAACAGAGCAATGAATTCAACTGATTGAAGCAAGTGAAACTTAACAAATGTCACCAATTGGACAGTCAAATACCCAAGTCAAATGCTCAAAATTAGTACTTGGGCCAAGGAACCAGCAATTCCAGCAACAATCGAATAGAAATTGAGAAAGTTTAAGAATTTTAAATAACACCGCAACCAGTACCACTGGTGCACAGACAGGAAAGAATTAAATTCAACGACAGCAACTCAACCACAAGAACGTAAACTTTAAAATAAGCAAGTATCTTCAAATAGCAGCAACAACGATATGCAAAAGATCTCAACCAGTACCACTGGTGAGTCACAGGGAAAAAGTAATTAAGCGGCCAACAATTCAATAAATAGTAGAAAATATCCCCACTATGGCAGCAATTTAAACCCAATCCTATCCAAAATTTACCCTAGAAAATGCCCAAATTATCACCTTCTTGTATCCATCAAGAAATCCAACCACAAATTTCAGAGAGTGAAACTAATTGGAGAAGAATTCACAATACCTCCACTTGTCTAAATTGGACAGGTGGTGACAGTCGCGCGAGGTTGGCGGACGAGAGACATGAAGCTGGTGGCAGTTGCCGGATGGAGAGCGGCAGGGAGAAATTGGAGCTGGAAGTGCGGCGGCCGACGTCGGGCTCGTGGCCGCTCCTAGTGGCACGCGAGGAGTGGAAAGCTGGCGGAGGAGGTTTGCGAGCTGGTGGAGCTGTTGGCGGTGGAAGCTGAGCTCACGACGGGAGGGGAGTGATATCTGGTGGCGGAGGCGCGCGGAGAGACGGTGGGTAGAGCTTCGTGCTGCGCGCGGCTGGGGGCGGCAGATAGCAGCGGCGGAGTGGCGAGCTGAGGCGGCGGCACTCACGCAGGTGAAGGGCTGGTGGTGGGGCGCGAGCTTAGGAGGAGCTGCGCGTGAGGGAGAAGGAGCCGCGGTGTGCAGCGCACGAAGCTGAAGGAGAGACTGTTGGCGGCGGACTGAGCTGAGGAGGAGGCCGAGAGCTATGGTGGGTCGGCGGAGCTTTTGGCGTTGGCGGCTGTGAGGGAGAGTGACGGAGATAGCGAGGAGAGGCGAGGGGGAGGAGATGGTGGTGGCCGCGAGCTGTGGAAGAGGAGCTAGCAGCGGCGGCGGGGCTTCGGACGAAGGAAAAGAAGGAAAAGGGAAAGCAGGGGCAGCGGGGAAGAAGGAAGAAAGAAAGAAAGAAAAGAAAAGAAAAGAAGAAAAAAAGAAAAGTGAAAAAAAAAATTTTCAAAACTATCGCCCAACCTTGAAATTCCCCTTTTTTATTTATTTTTATTTAATTTATTTTTATTTTTTAAATTTATTCCCCAAATTTTTTTTTTAGAAAGAAAATAGTCTTTTTTTTTTAAAGTAGTAATAATAATAAAAAAAAAATTTTGATTGATGTTTTGGGTCGTCAAACACTGCGTGGGTACGCCAAAATTACAAAACATCCACTAATCTCGGGAGACACAAATACCGTGTGGGTACGCCAAGATTGGTTTTCGTCTTCTGATCTCAGGAGACACAAACACCGCATGGGCACGCCAAGATTACAAAACGTCCACTAATCTCAGGAGACAAAAACACCGCATGGGCACGCCAAGATTGGTTTTCGTCCTCTGATCTCAGGAGACACCAACACCGCGTGGGCATGCCAAGATTACACATCCTAGGCATAGTGAAGGGAATATTAATATTGATACTACCCAACGAGGAAGCGACAAAATGAAAGAAATGAACAACTAAAAACAATAAAATCAATATTTGGGTTGCCTCCCAAAAGAGCGCCTTTCTTTAGTGTTTTTGGCTAGACATAGCCCATAATTTGCTTAAACCAAGCAAATTGGGTCCTCCAAAAGTATCGTCTCTACCCGTTCAACTGAAGTCCCATCATAATATGGTTTGGGACGATGACCATTCATCACAAATTTCTTCTCCATCTTAAGACTCTGGATCTTCACTGCGCCATAATCAAAGACATTAGTTACAAGGAAGGGACCGATCCAACGAGAACGTAACTTACCTGGAAACAATTTCAATTTCGAATGGTACAGTAGAACTTTTTGCCCACATTCAAACGTCTTCCTAGAGACCTGCTGATCATGAAATATCTTATTTTTTTCCTTATAAATCACAGCATTCTCATAGGTTTCATTGTGAATCTCCTCCGGTTCTTGTAACTGTAGCTTTCTTTGAATTCCGCCCTCCTCAATATCCATGTTGCATTGTTTGACCGCCAAAAATGCTCTATGCTCGAACTCGACGGGGAGGTGACATGGCTTTCCAAATACCAAACGATAAGGGGACATGCTGATTGGCATCTTGTACGCCATTCTATATGCTCATAAGGCATCTTCAAATCCTATACTCCAATCCTTTCTATCGGGTCGAACCATTTTCTCCAAAATCGACTTGATCCCCCAGTTCGATGCTTCCGCCTGACCGTTTGTCTGAGGATGGTAAGAAGTGGAGATTTTGTGCAAGACACCGTACCTCTTGAAAAGCGCAGCAATCGTCTTGTTGCAGAAATGGGTACCCCGATCACTTACAATTGCTCGCGGCATCCCAAAACGAACAAAAATATTAGATTTGACAAATTTTGCAACCACTTTGGAATTATTAGTACGGGTGGGCTTTGCTTCCACCCATTTCGAAACATAGTCTACGGCAACCAATATATATAAAAAATCATAAGACGAAGGGAAAGGGCCCATAAAGTCAATACCCCAAACGTCAAAAATCTCAACAAAAATTATTGGGGTTTGGGTCATTTGATCCCTACGAGAAATATTACCTACTCGTTGACACTTATCACATGACTTACAAAATAAGTAGGCATCCTTAAAGAGGGTCGGCCAGTAGAATCCACTCTCTAGAATCTTACGAGCCGTCCTCTTTGGTCCAAAGTGACCTCCACATGCGAAAGAGTGACAATAAGCTAAAATAGATTGAAATTCATTTTCACTTACACATCTATGAACGATTTGGTCTGCACCACGCTTCCAGAGATAAGGGTCATCCCAGATGTAAAACTTTGCATCATTCCTTAACTTGTCCCTTTTTGCCTTAGGCCATACTGCAGGAAACTTGTCAGTAACTAGAAAATTAACAATATCTGCATACCAAGGCAAGGAAATATTGACAGAAAATAAGTGCTCATCGGGGAATGTTTCCCTCAGTGGGAGGTCGTCCTCGGTGGCTTGTACTCGATTCAAGTGATCTGCTACCAGATTTTCGACCCCTTTCTTGTCTCTGATTTCCAGGTCAAACTCTTGAAACAACAGTATCCATCTTATAAGTCACAATTTTGCCTCTTTTTTGGTCAACAAATACCGCAAAGCTACATGATCAGAGAAAATAATAACTTTAGCACCAAGTAAATAGGACCAAAATTTCTCTAAAGCAAAAATTACAGCTAAAAGCTCCTTTTCGGTGGTCGAATAGTTCAACTGAGCTCCGGTCAAGGCTTGAGATGCGTAGTAGATAGCATGAGCTACCTTCCCCACTCTTTGACCTAGCACCGCGCCCACTGCGTAATCGCTGGCGTCACACATGATCTCGAATGACAGGTTCCAGTCGGGCGGTTGGATAATAGGTGAGGAGATCAATAGCTCCTTCAACCTATCAAACGCCTTCTTACATGCTTCATTGAACTCGAAGGGCATCTCTTTCTGCAAAAGTTGGAACAGGGTTGCTCCAATTTTCGAGAAATCTTTGATAAATCTTCTGTAGAAACCTGCATGTCCCAAGAAAGAACGCACTTCCCGCACATTCGCAGGGTAAGGTAAAGTAGATATAACATCTATTTTCGCTTTATCCACCTCAATACCCTTAGATGACAATATATGACCCAAAACTATTCCGTGCTCGACCATAAAATGGCATTTTTTCCAATTGAGCACAAGATTAGTTTCTATACATCTAACCAAAATTAATTTCAGGTTATCTAGGTAGATGTCGAAACTTTTCCCATACACACTGAAATCATCCATAAAAATTTCAATAATCTTCTCAACATACTCTGAAAAGATACTTACCATGCATCGTTGGAAGGTGGCAGATGCATTGCATAGCCCAAATGGCATCTTCCGGTATGCAAATGTTCCAAACGGGCACATGAAGGTAGTATTCTCCTGATCCTCGGGTGCGATAGCAATCTGGAAATAACATGAAAATCCATCCAAAAAATAATAGTAAGCTCGACCTGCTAATCGCTCTACCATTTGATCAATGAAAGGAAGGGGAAATGATCCTTTTTCGTGACGGCATTCAATTTACTATAATCTATACACTGCCGCCACCCGGTGGGTTTTAGAACTGGTACGAGCTTGCCCTCCTGATTTGACTCTACCGTCACCCCTGCCTTCTTCGGGACCACCTGTACCGGACTCACCCAGGGGCTATCTGAGATTGCAAAGATTATCTCCACTTCAAGCAGTTTTAAGATTTTTTTCTTCACTACCTCCATCATGAGAGGATTCAGTCTCCTTTGAGCCTACCGGATAAGTTTAGCACCCTTCTCGAGTCGAATTCGATGCATACATACTGCTGGGTTAATTCTTTTGATATCGGCGATGGTCCATCCTATCGTCTGCTTATGGTCTCTCAAAATCCGAAGCAATTTGTCTTCTTGGACTATTGATAAACTGATGGAGATAATCATTGGGAGTGTCTCCCCCTCACCCAAGTACGCATACTTTAGGTGTTTCGGCAACGGTTTCAACTCCACAACAGGCGCCTGCACCACAGATGGGAGTAGCCTTTGGTAAGGTTCAGATATAAAAATGGCTGTGAGATTATACCTTATTCTTGTGGTTGGCAATGTCTGCAATGCTCCAAACACACATTTGAGCTCTTCACTCAACTCTACCCCAGCAGTCATCTCTGACTTGAGTTGCCTGGTCAATGCGACTTCCAACTCATCACTGTCTTCAATTTCGAAAACTTCTCGTACAGCATGGTCAATAACATTTATAGAGAAAACAGAGCCAGCATGTGATTCTGAAGGATATTTCATGGATTCGAAAATGTTAAAATGAACAACCTCACCATCAAATTCCATAGATAGGGTGCCCTTATTAATATCAATTTTAGTTCGAGTTGTGCTCAAGAAGGGTCTACCTAACAGTAAATGTAATGGATCGTGAGAGTGTTCATCATCCATATCAAGCACGTAAAAATCAGCAGAAAAAACCAATTCATTAATTTTCACTAAAACATCCTCAATCAACCCGTTAGGGTATGCATTGGTTCAGTCAGCCAATTGGATTATTATTCCAGTGCCTTTCAGAGGTCCTAATTTCAGAAAAGCATATATAGATTTCAGCATGACATTAATTGAGGCTTCTAAATCTAACATAGCCTTTCCAATCAAGGTATTACCTATTCTACAAGGAATAGTGAACATACCTGGGTCCCCGCATTTTGGTGGAAACTTTCGTTGCAGAATTGCTGACACATTCTCCCCCACTATCACTCTCTCATCTCCCTTCAACCGCCTTCGGTTGACACACAGATCCCTAAAAAATTTTGCGTATCTGGGTACCTGCTTAATCGCTTCTAGAAGGGAAATATTGATCTCCACCTTGCGAAAAATCTCCAGGACCTCTTTTTCCTTGTCCTGCTTCCTTGGTTTCTCCAATCTGCTTGGGAAGGGAGGTGGGTTAGTTCTAACTGGAATAAGTAGGTTCGGAATTACCTTTGAATTTTTATTGCCTCCGCCTTCCTCTTCCAACTCTTTCTCAATTTGATTTTCGTCCTTGTTCTTAGGAATCAATGGGTCAGGTCCTTGGACCTCCTTACCATTTCTCAAGGTCATGGCGCTCACATTCTTCGGGTTCAACTCAGGTTGAGATGGCAGTTTTCCTTGCATTTGGGACTCCAACAGATTGAGCGTGATGGCCATTTGATTTACCTGAGTCTGCAATGATTGTACTTGTCCCCACTGATTTTTCATAGCTTGTAGGTCTGAATCCGTCTTCTGCAGATTCGCAAGTAGTTGTTTCATCATATCTTCTAAGGACGGATTTGAGCTCGAAGGGGTAGTAGTAGGCGAGGCTGGTATTGCTGTTGATGCCATTGTTGTCTATTTGGTATGAAATTAGACAGCTTGTTCCCCTCATAACTCAGGTTGGGGTGGTCCCTCCAACCAGGATTGTAGGTACTTGAGTACGAGTCGTACTGTCTTCTTGGCGCGGGCGCGTGGCCAGCCATGTTCATCTGCTCTGCATTTTCCTCTTGAGCTAGTGGGCACATTTCTGTAGGATGGCCCAGGGCAGAACATACCTCACACACCTTGACTTGTGAGGCACTACCCACAGCTAGCTGCCGCACAAAGGATGTCAATTCAGAAATTTGTTGTTGAATAGAGGATGTTTCCACCTCATTCACCTTACGTGTCAAGGCATCCTCTTTAGTGTCAAACTGTTGCGAATTTTCAGCCATCCCCTCTATCAATTCCCATGCTGCCCGAGGAGTCTTGTTCACTAACGCCCCTCCACTTGCAGCATCGATTATACTTCTGTCTCTGAAAAGTAGCCCCTCGTAGAAATATTGGATGGGCAGTTGCTCACTTATCTGATGTTGAGGGTATTTGATACATAGTTTCTTAAACCTCTCCCAGTATTCATAGAGGGACTCGCCTGGGTGTTGTTTGATGCCGCATATCTCCTTCCTTAGGCTTGCAGCTCGGGATACTGGAAAATACTTGTCCAGGAATTTCTTCTTCAGTTGGTCCCATGTGGTGATACTACCCAGTGGTAGGTAGTACAGCCAGTCTTTTGCGAAGTCCTTCAAAGAGAAGGGGAATGGCCTCATTTTTATCTGCTCCTCGGTAATTCCCGGGGGTTTCATGCTGTTGCATACGACGTCGAACTCATGCAAGTGCTTATAGGGCTCCTCACCTGGTAACTCATGAAAAGATGGTAAGAGGTGAATTAGGCCAGATTTCAACTCAAAAGATGTGTTATCATTTAAACTTGGAAAAGTAATGCACAAAGGTTGCTGATTTAAATTAGGCGCAGCCAACTCCCTCAGTGTTTGTGAATTTGCCATGGTGGTTTCCTCTTGGTCTGAATCACTTGAGTTATCATCAAGCAAATCCGTCAACTCAACCTCTAGATCAGGTCCTTGAGGTGCAACACTGGACTGCTCTTCTTTGAGCTGTCTGGTCTCTTTCCTCGTTCTACGCGCGATTTTCTCTACTTCAGGGTCAAAAATCAATTCACCTGTACGAGAAGACCAAGGCATACACTAGAAAAATACCAAAAAATTAGGACAAAAATGAACTTAAAAAAAAGAAATAAATAATAACGCCAGTCCCCAACAACGGCGCCAAAAATTGACAAGGTGTCGAACCTGTGCAATAATAATAATAATAATAACCTAAATACTACTAAAAGCTGTCAATGATTAATCCTAGGTACTGGAGCAGGGACTCTAGGTGTGCAATGGATTACTTGATTCACCTAGGGTTGTCAACGGTCCGGGTCTGGATCCGGATCCCCGAACCCGCCAACATTTGGTTGGTATGGGTAGGAATATAGACCCGCGACCCGGACCCGAACCCGGACCCATATTATCTAATACATTTGCGGGTCGGATACGGGATATATCATTCCGACCCGTATCCGACCCGGACCCGTTTTAATTAATTAATAATTAAAATATATATACCTGGCTATCAATTATTCATACCAATACTACTTTCATAATTTCATTCCCAAATCTTTCGAACCCTAATACCTACCGCCGCACATGCACCTCCCTTTTCCCCTCACTCTCTTTTCTCTTTTGCTCTGCCTCCCACCTCCGCTAGTGACCACTGACCAGTCCGCTCTTCCATCTCCATTCTCCAGCTCCATCTCTCCATCTCCGGCGACGCTCTCGACTCTCTCCAGCTCCAAAGAAGCCCAGCTATCATCGTTACCGTCGAGTCTGGCCAGCTCCAAAGAAGCCCAACCCGGTCCAGTCTCACTGTCTTCTCTCTTGCACTCTCCATCTCTGACGCCGGCGAGCTCTCTCCATCTCTAACGCCTGGCGGTTGCAGCTCCGGTCAAAGCCCAACACTTCCAGCTCTTCCAGGCTTCCAGCAGGCCAGCTTTCTTGTCTCGTCTGCTTTACCTTTTTTATCCCCCTTTTATTTAATGGGGAGAAGAAAAATTAGAAAAGCCGAAAAGAATTGTAAAGGAGAAGGCACGTCTCCAGAAAACGTCAAACCTACAATTGAAAGTGGACGATATTTGCATCGCATTCTTTCGGTAACCTCATCTCAGATGCAAAAGTTTGCTGGATAGTTATTGGATTGTGCAGCAACTGGCTCTTTGTTTTTTTGCTCCTACAAGATATGATACCATGACAATAAAGTAGGCAAGTGGATCACTCCCAAGCATTTGAGAGGTTCTTGTTGAAAGGAAAAAAAAAAAGAAAGAAATCCAAAGCCCTGTTGCTCGGCCTCTAATTTTCACCAAGAAAATAATTTGTTATTATTTGGTCTCTGCACAAAGTTATTTGAAAGATTTTGCACTCCAAAAATCGAGGAGCAAAATTCAATAATAATGCGTCTAGATTATGAAAAATGGAAAAATGCGCTTGATTGCTATAACTAGTTATTAAGGTCAGCAGAAAAGGTGAAGATGATAGAAAGAAAGGATCTCAGGTAGATAATAAAATGAGGGCAAGGATAAAGATGAAGGTGTAAATCAGGTTTTTTTACTGGTCTTATCCGGGTAGGCCCGATCCGGACCCGGGACCTGTCGGGTGCGGTTCCAGATAAAGATTAAGAGACCCGTCGGGTATTTGGGTCGGATCCGGAATTAATACGGTATTACGGGTCCGGGTCCGGATTTATTGATTCCAACCCGGACCCGACCCGTTGACAGGCTTAGATTCACTTTGTTCCCGAAGTGTTTGTTTAATCCCATATATCAGAATTAATTAGTTGACAAAAATTACTGAAAAGTAGACAGTGTCAAGTAGGATCGTCTCCTCAGAGACTAGGGATATTTGCTTCCTTTAAATTCCAATTGGTAATGAGGGATTTCACCAGAATGAAATTAACAATCACTTAAACAATTTAACTAAAATTGAATAATCAACTAGCACAAATATAGCAGGAATTAAATCAAGGATAAATAAATTCTAGCCAAGGATGCAACTACTCAGACACAGTCCATTTATCCGATCATCGATGCAAGGGAGGTTCTCTTAATTTCTTAATAGGCTGGTTAAAGTCGCCGATGAACTCTAACAACCAATTTTTCCTTAAATTATTGATAACCAAGGTACGACCATTGATCACCCCTAATCAGAAAATACTCCTAGGTACGACCGTAGGAATTAATTTTCCAATTCTATTAATAACTAGAAAAACCTAACCCTAATCAATAACACGCTACGATGGTTATTTAAATTAGATTGCACGTTTTCCTAGTGTGCAAACACACCAGTTGCCACTAATATTAATCAATTAAACAATTACGGATTTAATTGACTAAATTGGTACGAGATTAATAAATCACATTGAACATCGGGCCCTTGACATCCAATTAATAAAACAATCCCATGAAAATTTAAGCAGACAACGTGCAAATATTAATAAATTAAGAAACGCGTGAAAACTAATTAGATCTCACAGATTTTCGGGACTGCGCCGTCGAGTTGACTCTTGACTAGATGGAAGATTTAGCCACGCCGCATAATTAAATCACTACACGAATTAATGGATTGCAACGGCATTGTGATTTTTTACTAGAAAGCAAGGAATAAAAGATGTTTTTCCCGTTAGGGAATATTGTCGAACACCTGGCGTGTGTCAGAGGCCAATTAAAAGAAAGAAAACTAGAACTAAACTAAAAGCTAAAACTAAAGCCGTCCTTTGCTTCTGTACGTTGTTCCCTTTTAAAGCACCAAAAGAAAGATGACTAAAAGCGATCTAGGTGGTCCCCACACATGTGGACAAATCCTCCAAATTATTTCTTCTTCCAAGTCTTTCTACGTTGCTTTCTTTGAAGAGCCCAAATGACTAAATATCTTTCACTAGCTTTGTGGTCCCCCACCAATTCAAGGGCCCAAGAACTGAAACCCTTAAAAGTCTCCATTTTCTCCATAAAGTACCTCCTTTTTGGTAGTTTTCTGGTTCATTCCTGAAATTAAGTCATGGTACCAAATATAAGTAAATATCAACAATTAACACAATATTTAGCAGGGATAAAAGGGAAAATTAATAATAAAATTATTAACAAATGATACCCTATCATTTATCATTTATTTTATTATTAATTTTTCATATTACCTGACCCGATGTGGATTAATTGCTGGATTCTACTCATTTTTAGTATTTGATATATATTTCAGGGAGTAGAATGAAAATATCATAATAAGTGCCAATTTGATAGTTATCAGAAAAGAGTTCAAGTAGCAGACATCCAGAGTATTTTTGAAATATCAAGACGCGACCCTCTTTGATAATTTGCGGAAGACAGCATAAAAGAAAAAAAGGAACGCAGGGCTGCGGTCCTCTTCCCCCCGGGGGGAGTCGCCGCACATGAGAAGAAGCATTGGATAGAAAAATGTAGCAGACAATTGGGAATTACTTTTGGCTTACTTTTGACTTTTCCGTTTTCCGTCTTTGAGTGGTGGCTCCCTGTGCGAATGTGTGACAATGAATTTAGCTTTTGTAGGGACAATCACTTTTGTAGTTAGCTTTTCATTTCATGATTCGAATCGAGCTCTCAAAATCGGAGACCATGGCCGCAATTACTTCTGAATTTTTGCGTGGGTCTCTTGTGTCAGGGATGAACTAAATCCCTTTTTCTAGTCAAGAAACAATGGATGTTTTGAATTACCTAAAATTGTGAGATTAATTTAATTTTATCTTTTTCTCTTATTTATTAGTATTTGCATATTCTCTGATTACAGTGCTTATGGTTATTTAATTAATTGATTGTCTTGGATCCGAATAATTAATTAATTTGATAATTTATTGTCAATTAGGGTGTTAAATCCGTAATTGTTTAATTGTCCTGAAATAGTGATAGCTGGCATGATTGGATTTGTGTCAGGGGAATACGCAGGCTAACCTAAAATAACCCTGGTAGTATATTATTTGATTAGAATAGGGCTCCTCTAATACGTAAGGCAATTGGAGAATTAAATCTTATGGGTGTACCTAAGATTATTTCTCAATTAGAGTAGTGATTAACGGGCGTACCTTAATCACCGACACAGTAAGGAGGGGTTGACTGTCATCGCTTGTTTGGCAGTTATAACCTATTTATTAGTAAATAATTGGAATTGCCTTTGTTTCAATGATCAATTAGGTGAGCCATTACTGAAATTATTCCTTGGCTAGATCCTTAGTTATCATTCATTTGATTTTAGTAAATTGTTATTTAATTTTTAGTAGTTCCTTGAATTTTATTTGCATTTATTTGATTGTCACTCTCTGCGCAAAAACACCCCCCTTGTCACCGTGAATTTGAAAAGAAACAATTACTACCAGTTCCTGTGGATTCGACCCTATTCACCGCTATCTACAGAAATTACTTTTAATTTGAGCAAGTTTTATTATTGCACAAGTTTTGACAACCTGTCACCTCGCATTCTTGGAGCCTTTCTCAGAAAAAAAGCTAATTCAATCCGGCAAGTGGAACCACCAAGCCCTTGGGCTGGTGGCCACCACCAAGCCTTAAGGGTGGGAGGCAGGGGTTCAATCCTTGCCTCCCACCAATATGCCAAAGAACCCCTGCCTCCCACCAATATGCCATCTTTGGCTTGCTTCAAATCCAGACGGGTGCGTCGTGCACCCGTTTGGTCCGGTGGTGGTTCTGTCCCCATCGGTCCCCCTAGGCTCAGTTGGGCCTCCCCGTAGATAAAAAGTAGGAGTAGGAGTAGAGTTAACATTGACAAAAAAAAAAAAAAAAAAAATCCGGCAAGTGGAGACCTGGGAAAACAATTTCTATGAGAGCCTTGAAAATGGTAGCAAGAGCAAAAAACTTCCTAGGCTGACAGGCTTGGAGCTCTTTTTTTTTTTTTTTTTTGGTCTTTAATCTCTTTTCGAGGCCTCATATTGATTATTCTTATGGCCTTGAGAGAACACCGGCACAAAACTGCAAGTCAAAATATACAATTTCTTTCGAGATGGTACTATATATACTAACAAAAAAGAGAACTATTTTTTTTTTGTTTTAATTAGCTTATTACCAATCTCTACTTAATAATTCCGTAGAATGCAGTGATTAATGCAGTGTAGAAGAAATTGTATATTTTATAGGTTTTTTTTTTAATGGATAGCCAATGAGCATTTATTAATATACCTTTAACTCTTTATTAGTGAATTCCTAAAAAATTTTCATTTGACAAATTTTCAAGGATGTTTAGAGTGTAAATGCAAGACTATATTTCACACGTTAATAGCAGCTTTTGAGTAATCGTGAACATCTTTACCTAAAGCATTACTTAGCGTTTGTCAATCTTGAGATGAGAAATAAATAATTCTCCATTTGTAGCCTTTATTAATTTCCGAGCAACTTTTCAGCAATACAAATGGGTAATATTTTATGACAATGATGAAAACCTTTTTTTTAATTTCTCAATAAATCGATTTCTTATTCTCCTATTTTTTCCCTTATTCGACATTAAGTTTTAAGTTAGAGACAGAATATTGCCTTCTTTCTTGATTTTCAAATGCAACTTCGCTTAAAGTTATACTACACAGGAAGAGTTTCGTGCTTTACTTGTTAAAATTTATTGCTAAATATAAAAGGTAAAAACTAATAAATAACACCAATAAAATTTGGGATGAACAAAACTTCAGCCAAATTTTGGAAATACATAAGATACAACAATCATAAATCAAGTTTAAAAGTAAAACTTGAAATTAACTTGGTCATTCTTATTTTCTTTCTAGTTTTTGGCTTTGCATGAAATCTGTTTTTGTGAAATTTAGAAAAATTTGCTTGACGCTACTTTTTATTGCTTGTTTTCTGAAATAAGCTAAAGGGGATTGTGAAATTATCTGTTGTGGTTCAATGCCCTTTCTTTTTTTTTTTTTGGTTGCTGTAATAGTCCTTTTCTTTTCTGTTCTGATAATAATGATGTCCTGCTTTTGAGTATAACAATTGGTATGGTTTTTATTTGCTTGCCATCACTTAGAACTTTGCCTTTAAGGTATTTTGATCAAATTATTCTTAAACAAGATAAGAAGAAAAATTTCTATTGCCAAAATGAAAAAATGGGAATACACAATCTTGTGACAGAAAGGTTAAAAAGTGCACCGGTATGACTATGAACAGGAACTTCTACCAGACATATACAACTGGATACATGCTTACGTCCAATTATCAGTTCTGCTTTGTAGCAGATTTGTACGCCGCAAAAAAAAGAAAAAAAAAAGTTAATGCCCATTGAGTTGTTCTGGAAAAGTAAAATTTATTTCCGACCACATCATTGAGTTGTATGCCCATTTCCACAGCGTTGACTGACTCGAGCAGTCAGGGAGAGCCGGAGAGGTAGAGAAGAAAAAAGTTAAGACAGAGAGAGAATAACGGAACAGGAGCCATGGCATCCAGAAGAGGGCAGCAGGCGTTTCATTGAAACGATCTTCCATAAGCTGCAGTTGCTGATGGACGGGGGTGTTTTCTCCGTGGAGGAGGATCATTTCAACAAGTTGAAGGGGGAATTAAGAGAAGTGAGAGATTTTATTCTGGAAGCAAGGCGATTGGAGGATTCCTTTAACATACTTGTAGATTTTGTTCGTGAAAATAGGGAGCGGCTTTACTCTTCATTTAAATTAGATCAGGCATTGTCCGGCGACGACTCAATTGCAGCAGCCTCCATTTTTGGAGATTTTTTGAAGAATTTTAGGCAACAGACCCGTTGTCTTGACGATTCTGTTCATCAAGGTTGGCAGGGTTTTTATTCTCTTCTTCTTAAGGATGGATTGCCCTCCACTGAAGCAGATCGAGAAAGTCTAGAGAATTTTAGGCAACAAATCACAGATTTTTACAAAGGGATGTGGGATTCCATGGTCCTACTCTTTTCGGAATGCAGCATGAGATATTTGCAGCAGCGCTGGGAGCATGACTTGACGGGTGGATGGGAAGAGATGTCTCATGAGAGATATGAATTCATTGGTCTTTTCATATCCTTCCAACAGGATGTACAGCGCATTCTCCGCCTCGGTATACGCTGTGATTCAAGATTTGCAGCAGTCTTGGTACCTGTTCGAATCAACCCAACATCACTGGAAGAGTTACGTTACCCTAGCCGGAGGAGAAAGCTCAATTTTATCAAGCGATTTCCAGTTGTGGCTCTATTCGCAACACGTCTTTGTTGTTGGATTTTAAGAGATGGAATTCACTTGAAGACTTCTGAATCGGTGGACAAGATCAACTCTGCTGCTGACCGAACTTCTTTGGCTTATACTGGTGTCTGGGAATCTGAATCGCCATCACTCACTCTGTCTACCGAGGCAAGGACTTGCATTGATTCGATCATAGGTTTCTGCAAGGATGATCATGGTCTGAACCCTGAAGGAGCTGAAGGTAGAGTTGAGCCTAGTGAAAACATTTTTCCTTTGTGCAAGGAAATTGCG